>NC_134581.1:88715833-90147500 GCF_037038515.1 Microtus pennsylvanicus | reverse complement strand
GTCCACATGTGGGCACAAGACTCACGCATCTTTCTGGGCCCTGCCCTTCTGCTACTGAAGAAGAGCAAAGACATTTCTTGTCTTCCTAAGCCAGCATTTTTAACCTGAAGGACATGGTTGGGATTTTTAAGTCCACCATGCTATAAAATTAAAAAGCTATCTCTGAGTTCCTACTGGCTCAGCATAGGGATGGCTTGTGATCACACACACACACACACACACACACACATCGATCACACGCCCATGTGCACACATACACACCCACAAAGATTCAAATTGACTTATACCAAACAATACTGATAGTTAGCCAATTTAAATACATAACACTCTAAAATGGACTCTTACATAAAGGATCTTGAATATATTTCTCTTCAATTATTTTTAAGAGGTGATCTAAAGACACCCTTTCAGAAATCACTTTCCTTTAAATGAAAGCTTTTACTCTCTACCTTTTTTCAGAACCCCCTACACTTGGGCATCCACACACACACACACACCTCCCAGTCTCCAAGCCACTGCCTGGCAGCTGCACATGCGGAGGACCCGAGTGGGAGAGCTGGTGTTACCACAGCAGCCTGCCTCTCAGGAATATGCCGGTCTTCAAAGCTCCTCAAGCAGCCTTGCTCCAGGCTGAGTGTTCACAGTTTGCAGGTGAAACAAAGGGAAGGAGAATATTTTCCCGGAGACCCTCAGCAAGGACATTTCCCTAATCTCTGCAGCTGAAACAATAATTAAGAGAGGAAGACAGGAAGCAGATCTCCTGCAAGCCCAGCCGAATGGCTGCCGGGAAGCTGTAAAAAGAGCAGGAGGCGAGGGTCCCAGTGGGAGCTGGGCAAGGACTGGGGGTTCACTTGCAACCTCAGGGCTGGGCTCTGAGATCCCAACTGTGTTCAGAAGCAGTATGACAAGCATACAAACACCGTTTCTGATCAAAGGCAAGAGGCAGGCCTGATATCTTTCCTATTTTCAAAGAACTTTAGAAGAAACGCCATGCTATGAAATGCACTTAACAACCTTTCTGAGCAGACAGCAGGACGTTTCTGAGGTGGACATTGCTCTGGAGTCTAGACTTCATTCAGCTGTCCCTGCAAACACTGCTAGAGCTGCTATGGCCACCGCTGATACAGTCACCTTCTTTTGCCTTGATTCACATATGTGTTTCTTTTGTGGTCCAACACCCAGGATAGGAGACCTATAAAAGTACAAGTGAGAGTTGGGCATATGTACATACTCTGGTATGGATAAATTACCCCATCTTCAGAGCCTGAAGGAACATTAAAGACAGATAGAGAACAAGAGGCATGAGCCTGAGTTCCTTGCTTCGTTGTGCTCACTTGGAAGTTTGCATATAGTGGGTACTCGGGTACTTGTGGGGGTATAGGCAAGGGCTCACAATTGTCTCCCTTGCCTCCATCTCAAGAACAAAGGAAGTTTTAGTTATAAAAACAATGTTTTTATGGATGTGAAGTCCAGGAACCACGTGCTTCAAAATTGCCTGAGGGCATTGTTTCCAATGCAGTTCCAGGGCCCCTGAACCATCTTTGCTCTTCAGAGGTTGTCCTAGTTGGCTTTCTGTTGCCATGAAGAGCACAGGACAAAAAGCAATTGGGGATGAAGGGGCTTATTTGACTTATGCATCCAATCAATCTGTCATCGAGCAGAGTCAGGGCAGAAGCAGGAAGTCGCAGGTAGGAATCGAAGCAGATGACGGCAGAATGCTGCTGACTGACTTTCTCTCCATGACTCACTAGATTGCTTTTTGAATAAAACCCAGGACCACCTACCCAGGGCTGGCAACACCCACAGTGGGCTAAGCCTTCTGGCTTTAATCATTAATCAAGAAAATGCCCCCATAGACTTGCCTACAGGCCAATCTGGTAGAGGCACTTTCTCACCTGAGGTTCCCTCTTTCCAGATAGCCCCAGCTTGTGTGAAGTTGACTGTAGTAATAAGAGCAGCGGGGCTGCGTCCCCAACACCCCAGCTGCCTGCCCTGCCCGGCTAGCTTTACCCGAAATAATTACATGGACACTGTATTCATTTAAACACCGCTTGGCTCATTTCTACCTAGCATCTTCTAGGCTAACTCTCCCACCTGGACTAGCCCATTTCTTATCATCTGTATAGCACCGGTCTTACCGGGAAGATTCTAGCCTAAGTCCATCCTGGGTCGGAGCTTCATAGCGTGCGTCTTCCCTGGAGCAGGTAGCATAGCGTCTCTCTCTGAGGTGTCTGCTCCGGAGAGGAGAGCTGTCGAGTCTGACCTCACTTCCTCTTCCTCCCGGCATTCTGTTCTGTTTACTCCTCCCACCTATCTCCTAACCAATGAGAGCCAAGCAGTTTCTTTTAATTTAACCAATGACCTTCCTCCATCAGTTGACAGCACACGAACCAGCACAAATGTGTTGCTAGCATCCACGGGTAAGCCATGTGCCCTTTGGAGTTGGAGAATCCCGGAACACCTTGTTCAGAAGTCCTTTCCCAAAGCCTCCAGTCAATCAATCAAACCTCGTATCAAGGCATCTTTAAAAGGAGACTTGTACAGTCTTTCTTCTGACAGACACTGGATGGAGAAGGTAAGGGTTTCAGTAATTTATCAGTTGGAGTAAATTTCACTTAAAACAAACAAACAAACAAACAACAAACACCTGGATCTAGGGCCTGAGTTTAATTACCATAATCTGGGTGCAATGGCATACTTGTAATGCCAGTGCCGGTGAGGTAGAGGCAGGCAAACCACAGGACAACCTATCTAATGTAGTTGGTAAGCTCCAGGCCAAAGAGAGACACTGTCATAAAACAAACAAACAAAATTGATGATACCAAAAGAAAAATATCCTTGGTTGTCTTCTGGCTACCCCACATATTCTCTCTCTCTCTCTCTCTCTCTCTCTCTCTATCTCTCTCTCTCTCTCTCTCACACACACACACACACACACACACACACACCTGCTTATAGATTAGAGATGGCCCCAAATTCTCTTTTTGTCTTGTGACTCAGATGCCTAATATAACAGGCAATCTGGTCCTAAAGAAACCTCCTGTCACTTCTACAGGATTCTGGAACTTGCCTCAGGACATGACAGCTATATCGGTCATCGTTATTTTCATTTTAGAATATATTGTGGGAAGGATCTGATCTAATAAAAAACAGAAGGAGATGGCACAAATGAAGGAGGAAGAGAGAGGAAGAAGGAGAAGAGGAAGAAGTGGACAATGACAAAGAGGAAGAGAAGAGACAATGGAAGGGGGAGGAGGAAAGCACAGTAAAGAAAAGAAAGGACCGAGCTGGTTCTGAGGTTGCTCAGCCAATGATTTAATGGATCTGGGACTGAAAGACTGACCTAGAGGAACAAAACAAGAGGGATAAAGAGAGGTGGCAAACAGAAGACAAGAGCAGGGAGAAATAGAAATTGGCAAGAATAAAAAGAATATGAAATACAAAGGCTCCAGAGAAATGAAGGGTTTTTTTTATCTTCTCTCTTAAAAAAAAAAAAACTTGCAAACACTTCATTTTACTACACTTAATTAATCATAACACAGGGACATAAATGTTTAAAGGGTGAAATAAAATGTACAGAAATATAGTCATACTCTACAAAAATGAGAACACATAAATTTAACATAAGGTTGTCATCTCTGCTCTCTGGGAGCCACAGGAGGACAGCATCTCCACTTCCCTCCTCCCAGTCACGAGCAAGTTCATGGTAATGACACCTCTCTCAGCACCGGCTACAATCGATGAGCAAAACACAGAAGAAAGGAGAAATGATCCAAAGAGCGAGGAAAAGGCATGGAGAAAAAGAGCGAATATGACAGAAATAGCTTCATTCCCTCCGATCTGTGCCCTTTAGGTCAGGAAGTCCTCTGACGTGTCCGATTCAAATCTCTCGCACAATTCCAGCCAATTTCATGTTCTTCTGGACCCATCCAGTAAGAAACAGCAACTAACTGATTCAAAAGGCAGCATTTCAAGTCCATCAGACCCTGCTTCGGAAGTCTCGGATTCTTAGAACTCAGGGTGGAGGATGAGTGAGCAGAGGTCAAGAAACACTGAAGAATGGTGAGCTTCTCCATCCACCATCGCATATGAATCAGTCAGAGCTCCGACCTCCCAGCTGCCAGCTTTCTGCTCCCAGGGTCCCTCATTTTGATGCCTCTGTGGGAGTGGCCAGGAATCCAGGCCTGCGTCTTCTGTCATCGGAAGGGTAATGAAGAATTGTCACATGGTGTTCTCAAGCTGACCCTGACCTCAGACTCCCCATTTATACGGTCTATGTCAGCCCCTAGAGAGGAGGACTTGGAGAGCATATTGGAATCAGCCTCTGCTGGCTTCTAGGATGTTGGTGGTCTTGGCTTCATTACTGGGGTGTGAATGGTTCTGAGGCATGGCCTGCGGTGTTCCAGGTCTGTGTCCAGGTCTGTGACAGCAGGGAGATCCCTATCATGCCGTCAGCTGATGAGATGGACCTTCATATTCTCTGCCTGCTCTGGCCCGTAAGCTCCCCTATTGGTGGCTCCTTTGATGAGCTGCTGATTTCCTTTAGGAATCTCAGGAACCCTGTAAACCTCCCCACCTGGCCCTTATAGACGTTTTTGGGCATCTGAGCCCAAAGCCTCTCCCCTGACCAGTAGGCACCCTCCCCTAGCCACCTAATACTGACAATTGTAGTTGCCAAGTTCTGTGTACCTAACCAAAATACAATGGGGACCCTTGCAAGTGTCAGCAAACAAAAGTAGTTCAGACCCATGACAGGCCCATGATCTAGCAGCAGCTGCTCGAGGCATCCTCTGTAACCAAAACCTGCATCTCTCCCTTTGAAGCCTGCACTTACCTTACAGCTGTTCTCTTTATGAAGCTCTCACCTCCTTGCCTGGCACCTGTCACAGCTCAGTCACATACTGGTCCTCTAACAGACTCCCCATGGGAGCCTGGGCAATTGACTTCACATATCCCGGCTCTTTGTAGAATGGGGTGGCAATCACTCAGGACTGGAGTGTCTAAACTTCCATCATGACATGTGACGTGGAGACACTCCAGAGGGAGAACCTCTCTGAAGTTCCATACTTATCCTTTGAAAGCTGTGTTGTTGTTACAGATACAAACCTCAGCAAATGACTGGGAATGAGGTGTCAGGAATTCTGGAGTCCATCTCCACGGCTCTCCACTGCTGTTCTGCCATGCCCTCTGATCCTGCGGAGCCTCTCTTATGCCCAGCTGCTCTTATGTCATCATGGCTCTTATGTCATCATGGCTGCACCAAGGGCATCTTCATCCTCCCTCATAGCTTCCAATTCCCTGTACCTTTACTTCTGGTCTTCAAGATGACAGGTGGGCATCTAAAAGATGATGTCACTAACCCTCTGAATTCAGATCCAATATGCTACTAAATGCATTCAGGTTTCCTCTGTGTTTCTCCTGCAGCCTCCTATCACTGTAACCACACTTCTTATGCTTGCTAACCCTCACAGTAACAAATACTCTGTGCTTTAATCCAGAGAAGCTTGGAGAACCCCATATGCAGTCTTTGGTATGTGGGGGTGAGCATGTTTGGTTAACGAATGCTTGGATGTTCTCTGCATTTCGGTTGCATAGATAAATGTTCACGGGCTTCATACCTGAGCCTCAGTGACATATAGGGGAGTCACGATCAATGTTTCAGAGAGAAGAATCACCTCTCATTAACCAAATGGTATATATCCACTGCCCTCTAGAGAGACTGTCTGGTTCTTGAGCTACTTTCCCACTGTCTTTAATGACAGGGTTGACTGATCGATTTCAATTAGCAAATCCAATTCTGAAAGATTCTAAAGTCACATCCAAGTTCATCAGCAGAGTCTAGTAATCAGTTAATGGTGTCTGTTTTGGTCACTTGAAGGAGAGAGGCAGTATTTCATCCACAGCCCTGAAGGTACAATGTCAGTTACTGGTGTCTGGAGTCTGTGCTCACCCTATGTGGAAACCGGACCACACGGTCACAGACCCGTTGATGCCAATCATGCCGTGCTCTTCTGGTTTTTTTTCCACTGAAAAACCCCTTTAGGGGGTTGGAGAGATGGCTCAGAGGTTAAGAGCACTGGTTTCTCTTCCAGAGGATCTCGGTTCAACTCCCAGCACCCACGTGGCAGCTCACAATTGTCTATAGCTCTAGTTCCAGGAAATCTGACACCCTCACACAGACATACATGTGGGAAAACACAAATACATATAAAATATAAATAAATAAATAACACATAAATACAACCCTTTAGTAAAGCACATTTCTCCACCCCTGGAATTAGGTCTAGTTTTACAGTGAGAATGACAGTCTTCTAATTCTATCTTGACCATGACCAAGGGACTTTCTATCCTGTGTGCTCTCTTGAAACCATGTGTCTATACAAGAAAAGAGCAAGCTAGTGTGATGGAGACAAAGCCATGTATACAAGTGCCAGGTCTCCCCACCTGAGGCCATTCCAGGTCAGCCATTCTCCAACTGCATTACTGCCTGGCTGCAGACATACCAGATGGGAAATGAGAAAAAGTGATGTCCGCTGTTGAATACTACAGGGCTTTGTGTCTGCCATCCTTCCATGATGCTATAGACAGACAATGCAAGTCTGAACAGGAAAACATACTAACAAATCCAAGTGCAACCACTAATTATGAACTTAAGGGCTTCTTGTAAAAGCTGCTCTTTCCACCTGTAACTAATTCAGTTTAAAATCAGCACACTCTACCCATGAACAGTAATGGATCAGGTATTGGTTTGTTGCCTGTTCTTTATCCCCTTTCTGCTTCTCATTTTAATTATAAAGTCAAAGAAATTAAAAAATAGGATCTCAAAGTCAGAACCAGAGATTTGGGGTAGGTGCACATGCTCAGGTACATCTGGGTACACGTGTGTGGGGTGGGTGCTGTTCCCCAGGTACTATTCCTATTGGCTTTCGAGATAGGGTCTTTCATTGACTTGGGTATTAACAAGTGGCTTAGGCTGACTAGCTATCAAGCCCCAGGGATCTGCTTGAGTCTGCCTCCTTGGCATCTGGCATTCTCATTCAAACCACTATAGTGGCTTATCATAGCAATAGAAAAGTAACTAAGACGCCTCCTAAGGTTTTATCTTCCATTTCTTAGCCATAGACTTGCAGATTTAGTCCCTCAATGTTCATTCTGAACACTTTTGGATGACTGCTTCCCTGGACTGTAAAAATACATTTGTATGTGTGATTCTGGTATAATATCTGTCACCAGGCTGTGCGTTACATGTAAATAAGGACCTCGTATGTCTTGTTCATCTCTGTGTCTTCATGACCCAGTAGACTCGTAGGCTCATTCAGATATTTCTTGAATTAATGAAAAGCAATTTCAATGCCAGTTCTACCACAACTAAAAGCCCGGTGGCATCACACGCTGAGATAGTCTACATTCCAACAACAAAGAAAAGAGCAGTACAAGTCTATTTTCTTTTAGAATTTGAACCGAGATGAACTCAAAACAGGAGTACATGCTTTTTCAGAATGAGGAAAAAAAGAGTATAAATTTAAAGCAAGCTTTCTGAGAAAGCACAGCTAGATAAAGGCACTCTTGAAGTTAAAAAGATGAACTTCAACTCTAGGGATAGTTGATGGGCTCCGATCTGCAGGAATGGGAATGGCAATCCATCCTGATGGGATGATGGAATGCCTACAATCTATGCTTGGAATCAGGACTGTCTCCCTATATCTTGGCCTTACCTAAACTAATTCGGATAACTTTTCCTCTTGTTTCAGCTCATAGATGTCAATACGATCCACAATAGTAGCTTCTTTTGAGGCACAGAGAACCCTAGCCTGGTTAGAAAGGAAAAAAAAAATCTGTGCCCCCTTAAAATTACATTCTGATATCTAAATAAAGCTTACTCAACTACCTGATAAAACTGCTTGCCATAACAATAATCTCTTGATATCTATATAGTTCCAAGTACTAAGAAGAGACACAGTTATTATTTTTGTCTATGTAGCATAAACTCATATAGATTCCCTCAGTGATTCCCAAAAAGAGCCTGGAAGCCATGTCCTCCAGGTTTTGCAGCTTGTTCTACTGGCTTCTCTGCAGAAAAATTCTGTGCTTTGCCTCCACTTAAAACCACAGCAGTATCCCTTGTCAATACAAGGCCTACTTTTAAAATTTCTAAAATCCTCAGTACACTAAAATATGGCTGTGTACCAATGTGTAAAGGCTTATAAAGATATCCTTCCAGCATAGCCTGGTCACCTTCTCAAGGGCATAGGCATCCCTCTCTTCCCCTCCCCATCACTTCCTACCCAAACAATATCCCATTGTATCCACGCTCCATCCTTGAGGGGTGAAAGCCTGATGCTGAGTGGATACTTGCTTCACCTACAACCTGAATGGCTTCTCAGGACATCCATCAACTGATGGGTTCCTAAAGCCACATAGCCAGCTTTAATGCAGTGCCTACATGCGCCCAGAGAAGCTGTCCCTGAGATAATTGTCCCCCACAAGTCACCCTCCAGGATGTATACTATGCTTCAAAACCGGGGTGAATGTGAAAATCAATGAGCACAATACGGAAAGAAATGGGCACAAGTTCAGCTTACAAAGATTATCATTGGATGATTTCTTGTCAAATATCATTGGACCAAAAGAAGCATCTTTTTTTTTTTCAAATAGGTCAGAGATTACCAAACCCATCGGTGTTTGTTCATTTACTGTCCAACTGTTGGTTAGAAGCTGAAT
Organism: Microtus pennsylvanicus; assembly: GCF_037038515.1. Lineage (NCBI taxonomy): Eukaryota > Metazoa > Chordata > Mammalia > Rodentia > Cricetidae > Microtus > Microtus pennsylvanicus. The sequence continues at coordinate 90,138,779 of NC_134581.1, read as the reverse complement.
AATTAAGTGCTTTATCTTGAAGTCATGCTACCTAACAGAAGTCTGTGTGTGAACCTCTGACATGGAGTTATGTGGATAGGTCCCCATTGAAGGGACAGGAAGACTGCAGCTTCTAGCCATGGTGGATAACAAATATGGGGATTATCTGTCAATAAACAGCTAGGTGACTCAGGGAAGTGTTTGATTCGACTCTTTTAAGACATTGGACAGCAGAGAGGAGAATGTGAAGAATCCTGAAGAAAGGGAACATTTCTGAACTATGTAGTGAGACTGGGGAACTCTAACAGAGCTTGGCAGCCTTTATGAAATTTGAACACAAAATGGAAGTGAAGGTGCTTGTGGCAGTTGGACATTATAGAATGGATTTCCAGAAATTAGGGACCTATGTAGAATGGAGTCTTAGAAATCTCCATGAGCCTTTTTTTTTCTGTATTAAACTATGCAAAAGAGACTTGCAAAACCTGAGAAGTCCAAAGTATACTAACCTCAGTCCTAAAAATGAGAAATATAGTGTATATATAGTGAGGGTGTCAATGGCTAAAACTAACATCAAATTAGACACAACAGAAAATAGTAAATACAAAGGCATAATAATAGGGCCAACGCAAAACAAGGCACACTGAGTGAAAATAACACGATTTGGAGACAACAGCAAATGTTCTAACACATGGAGCAGCAGGAGCAGGGATGGAGGAAAGATGAATTAAAAGGCTGTTTTTAAAAATCTGGTGTCACAAATATTCCTAAAATTGATGGGAACCATAAATTCACAAATGAAATGAGGTCCGAAGATCACTGAAGTCTATCACAATAAAGAAAACCTCACTAATACACACCTTGATCAAATAACCCCAGAGCAGTGAGAAAGACAAAACACTAGAAGCTATTAGGAGAAAAAGCAGAAAAGACATCCTATTATGTACAGATAGAAACTATGCAAGGTTGAAATCAGGAAAACATATTTGAAGAACTGAAAAAAATCTCATATTCAGCAAAAACAGCAGTTAAAGACAAAAACGAATGTTTCTTTTTTTTTCTTTTCAGAAGAACAGAGTAGAAAGAATTTACCACTAGTAAATCATCCCTCAAAAAATATTCAAAGAAGCTCTTTGCACTAAGAACAAAAGAAAAATAACAACAGACAGAAACATAGATGTACACAGAGAAGTTCAGAGCACTTTAAAAGATCAGTGTTTACTTTTTAAATTTCTCTTTAAAATTTAAATAAATGTGAGATGGAGAAACTGATCAATAGGTAAAGGTTCCTGCTGCCAAACTTGAAGACCTAAGTTCAATCCCTTGGAGTCCTGTGTGGAAAGAGAATCGACTCTTGCAAGTTGTCCTCTAACTTCCACACTTGAGTTGTGACACAAAAGTACACACACACACACACACATCACACTAATAAAAATAAGTATAAATGAGTTATCAAAGCAGAGAATAACAATATATAATGAGAGTTTATAATGTATGCAGAAGTAAAACATTTGATCATAGTAGCAAAAAGATTTAAGGGGAATTAGAAGCATTCCATTTAAAGATCCTTCATTACAAGAAAGACACTAAACTACTGTTTCAAGGTAGTCTATGATAAGTACATCTTGTAAGCCCTAGAACAACCACTAAAAAAAAACAACAAAATACACTATTTAGCTAACAAGTACTTGGCAGAAATGTCAACATGGAAATTTTTTAGCTAATCAAAATCAGCAGATGCCACAGCTTCAACTGTCAACTAGTCGCAACTGAGAGTCACGGGTAAGAGAGAACCACAGCTGAGGAATTGCCTAGCTTAGGTTAGACTGTGGACACATCTGTGGAAGATTTTCTTAATTGCTTATAACATAGGATCTCTGTGAGTTCGAGGCCAGCCTGGTCTACAAGAGCTAGTTCCAGGACAGGCTCCAAAAGCTACAGAGAAACTGTCTTGAAAAACAAACAAAACCAATGTGGGGGGTCCAGTCTACTGTAGGTCATGCTACCCTAGGCAGGGGGGCCTGGGAATATAAGAAGCTGAGCAAACCATGGGGGCAGGCAATCCAATAAGCAACTGTAGTAATATGAACGGCGGCGGGGCTATGTCCCCAAAACCCCAGCCGCCTGCCCGGCTAGCTTATGCCCCGAAATAATTACACGGACACTGTATTCTTTTAAACACTGCTTGGTCCTCTAGCTCTGGCCCTTACTGGCTAATTCTGATATACCGATCAACCCATCTCTAATAATCTGTGAGCACCGGTCTTACCGGGAAGATTCTAGCCTAAGTCCATCCTGGGTCGGAGCTTCATAGTGTGCGTCTGCCTGGAGCGGGTAGCATGGCGTCTCTCCTGCGTCTGCTCCGGAGAGGAGAGCTGTGGAGTCTGACCTCACTTCCTCTTCCTCCCAGCGTTCTGTTCTGTTTACTCCACCCACCTAAGGGTGGGCCTATCCAATGGGCCTAGCAGTTTCTTTATTGCTTAGCCAGTGAAATCAACAGATTGACATATGACACTCCCACATCACTTCCCCTTTTTCTGTTTAAACAAAAAAAAGGAAGGCTTTAACCTTAACATAGCGAAATTACATATAACAAAAGTTATCAAGTAAAAGTTACATCAGAAACATTTATAACAAAATTGACAGTAAATCTCTATCAATAAAGCAAAATCTATACTAATGCAAATTATTCATATCTATATCATATCCCCCTTTAAATGTAAAAGAACATTTATAAACTATATTTGGGAACATGGGCGCAGTTTTTTCTCTCCAAACTGCTTCCTGCTGAATGGGGGCGTCGTTAATTAGGTCTTTCATGGTATAACCTGTGTGCTAGTTTCATCTCAGTTGGCAGTTGAGCAAAGCAATTTTCTGAAGATGTTCACAGCAACCCTTCAGGAGGACGTGGTCCATCATACCAAATCAGAATAGAAGAAATCCATAGAGTCTCATCCTCTGTGAAAACAAAAGAAGAATCTCTTTTCCAAAGTATCATATCCTTAGATCCAAATTCTGAAATCATACCCCATGATATCCGTTCTGGTTCCACTTGGCAGCCCATATAATGAAATGTCTCTCTGTACTTAGCTCCTTCACAGTCAAAAATTTTAAAGAAAACACAATGTACATAATCCAGACTCTCTGTGAATTTTCCATCTTTACGCGGCTTATTTTTATTTATATCTATAACTATCTGTACTCTGTCTCTTTAAAGACTTTACTTTTACTTTTTTCTTTTTAAACCATTAACTTTATTCTCTGTATTCTTTTTCTTCTCTCTCCCAAGCCTACGTACATTCATCCAACAGTGTGACTCATTTAGTGGTCTGAATCTGTCCTATTGTGAATCTACAATTTTTTACTATCCAGGAGCACTTTTGATTTGCACCTTTAAATCACTAGGCACTTAAGAATCTAAGCTGTGACATTCCTACGTTAACTTTTTGCTTTTTGAGCATATATCTGTAGACCAGGCTGCCTTTGAACTCTCAGAGATCCGCCTGTCTCTGCCTCCCAGGCATTGGGATTAAAGGTGTTTGCTACTACACCTTGAACTCACAGAGATCTGTTCGTCTCTGCCTTCTAGGCACTGGGATTAAAGGCGTGTGCTACCACACCTTGAAGTCACAGAGGTCTGTCTCCCTCTGCCTCCCAAGTGTTGGGATTAAAGGTGTGTACTAGGACACAAAACAACTCTCTTCCTTTTTTGTTTTTTGCTTTAAGAACTTCAACTTTCAGCTTGCATATATTTTTAACACACTTTAAACCATTCAGAAATTTTCTCTGTCTTTGAATCTCTCTTTACTGTATATCTCTCTTTTTCTGACCACAAGAGCCTTTAATTTACCAAGCAATCTCAGTAGGACTAAAGGCGTGGCTTTGCCGGCTGGATCCTTAGCTTTACAGACTCATGGCTGAGGTACTGGCTGTAGCCATGTTTATAGCCACAACTGGCATTTCAAGGTCCCTGCCAGCCAGCGAGCTACAACAGACAACACTCAAGTCCTCTCTCGGTAGCCGGCCCTCCTGCCTCAAACAGTCAGAGTTTGCCCTGGCAGGATGGCCCAGAAAGCCGGCATTTTTAAACGCGCAGCTTTTTTCCTGCTATGGCTGAAAACCGAAAAGCGTGCGTTCAGCTTTTTGTCAACACCATTTAAGTGTTTTGTGGCAGGACCTCTTAATGAGCTGCAGGCTTTGCAGCTAAAGCTGAGTCAGGAAGCCTCTCTTAGATGAGGCGCTTGCTTGCCTCTGGCAAGCAGAGTAGACCCAAGAAATTGTCACTATCAAGAAAACACGCTTTACTCTTTCCCAAGCTTTCTCAGGCTTTCTGTGGATTCAGTTGGCCCCTCGTCTGGGCGTCATTTGTAGTAATATGGGGCGGCGGCGGGGCTATGTCCCCAAAACCCCAGCCGCCTGCCCTGCCCGGCTAGCTTTACCCCCGAAATAATTACACAGACACTGTATTCATTTAAACACTGCTTTGGCTCATCTACCTAGCATCTTCTAGGCTAACTCTCCCACCTGGACTAGCCCATTTCTTATCATCTGTATAGCACTGGTCTTACCGGGAATATTCTAGCCTAAGTCCATCCTGGGTCGGAGCTTCATAGCGTGCATCTTCCCTGGAGCAGGTAACATGGCGTCTCTCCTGCGTCTGCTCCGGAGAGGAGAGCTGTGGAGTCTGACCTCACTTCCTCTTCCTCCCAGCGTTCTGTTCTGTTTACTCCACCCACCTAAGGGTGGGCCTATCCAATGGGCCTAGCAGTTTCTTTATTGCTTAGCCAGTGAAATCAACAGATTGACATATGACACTCCCACATCAAGCAACATTTTCCCATTGCTTCTGTTTTCTTCCAACTCCTGCCTTGAGTTTCTACTGTAGCTTCCTTTGAGATGGAATGTAACCTGTAAGATGAAATAAATACTTTTGGTCAGTGTTTTATCACAGCAACAGAAAGGCAAACTGGTAGAGCAAATGCTAACGATAAGATTAAAGAGCACATAAGGCAACGATTATATTAAATGTAAATGATCTAAACATCAGCAAATCAAAGCCAAAAGTATTCAGATTGAACACAGAGACAGGAACCAATCATATTTTGTCTACAAGTCTTCTTTAAATACAAAGAAACATATATTTTTTTAAATGTGTATCATGCAAACCCTGATGATCAAGAAGCTGACATAATGTCAGCCAAAATAGGACAGGATTTACTGACTTCTTTTAAAATAAAAGACTAATTTTCAAATGCAACCCAATTAAAATAAATTTCCTTACAGGTTTGTTGCTACTGGCATCATCCCTACTGGTCATAATTAAGTCCTATTGAGCTCAGTTAAAACCAAACAGTCCTTTTGTATTCCAGGTGGCTAGTTGTCTTCATTGAAATTCCATTTTTTACTTGTCTCAGTGCCTCTGTGTCCTTTCTTTCTTCTTTAGTTGTTGCTTCAGTCCACAAAGGACTATTATGTTACATGTAGCTTCATGTCTGATTCTTTCCTTCTACATGGAATAGATCCTACCAATTGACTACCTTTTACCTTTGAGGGTGGAACTTCTATCTTTTACCCAGTTGCAGGTTGACTTTCTCGGTCCCGCTTGGCTATATGACATGGTATGACCATCCTTTCTGGTTGTACCTTAATAGAAACTGGTGAGAGAACCACACACTTTTGTCTACCTTCCCACTGGCTAAGAAACACCAAGATAAAAGGTCTGAGATTTTTATTTTTGCTTATTGTGTGTCTCTTTTTGTAAAAGCAGCTCACAACAGATTCTAGTTAGGATGGTATTTCTAAACTAATTTGTTCAAGAGAGCTGGTTACTATCTACAACAACTCCAATTCCTCATACAGTCCTTATATCATCCTTATCTAAGAAAATAGGACAAAGATGCTTACAACATTTTAAATCTTGACTTTTTAAACCTTGAGACAAGCAAAATCTTCCACTCTTATCAACGTGGTCAATGAAAGAGTCAAATTCTTGTTTGAAAATATAGTAGTCTCTTGACAGTCTCAATAGAGATCCTCTTCAAACAACTAAATATGGTTCTTTCATTTGGGTTTTTTTTGTTATTGATTATTTTCAGTAGTCTTGGAGATTGAACCCAGGACCTCACGCCCTCTACCACATGACCTATAACCATAGCTCTAAGTATGTTTAAAAGAGAACAGTATATAAAGATAGAGGCATGGGTCAAGTTATGCAGCTTGGGATGAGCCCCTCATCTCCCTAGGCCTCTGTTGGTGGCCTGAATAAGAAGATGGATGTTATAGAAAATCACCTAATCACTTACCCAGTCCCCTGCCCAGGTTTCCCTGGAGTTCAGACTTTCTGTCTCTACTCCACCCAGCTTCCTCTGCCTCTGTTTCTAGCTCTTTCTTGCTCGTCTCTGGCTTCTTTTCCCAGGAATCAATATAAAGACATTACAGCCCCACAGCCCATGTGTGCTAGGATTAGATCAACAAAGGTCTTGTGAGAGACCAGAGTTTGAAATCCTCAGCATGGCCAAACAGGATTCTTACAGGGTTATGTGAGTCTTTCAAAACAGCCAGTCTACGGGATCTCACAGGCACTACCCAATCTCTAGAAAATCTTTGTTTAAGATAAACACTAACTCAGATTAGAGCCAGAAATCTCTGGAGAGGCTGCTTACCATCACCCGGCTGCCTTTCTTTTATTAAGCCCTGCTGTGGTTCCTGGTTGGAGAATCACAGCTGGGAGAGTGAGGAGACCTAACACTTGGCACTCTGTGAAGCTGCCTTGTGAAGAACAAGCCCCGGGATGGCATCATTTAATCAATAGCAGAGATGCAAGGAGAGAGCAAGAGAGTTCACAATGAACTGATCGGCGTGTCTGGTTTCCTATGAACACTTGTACGACTAGTGAAAAGTCCTCAAACTCCTCCAGAAATCAGACAGATTGATTTTGAGTTCATTAGCAGATGCTGGAGGAGGAGGAGAGACAGATGAAGAGACAGTGAATGAATCATTGGGATTTGTACCCTCAGTTGAGATCAAGAAATGCCTTCAAAGCCACTCTTGGAGAGGACCTAGAGAATGCTGGTCCAGATATCTGTTCTTGGATTCAGAGCCACCACCAACACCTAAGCCATAAGGGTAAGTAATAGACCTCTGAAGGAGAAACCAGGGGCTTCTGAGTTTCTCCACAGAAATCTAGCCTCCAAATGGACAGGGTAAATCGGTTCTGTATCCTGATATTTTATAAACATCTTTCAAGTATCTTTCTACCTCAATCTTTGACACCATTTATCTTGATAGGTGTGTGCTAACCAACTCAGTGTTACCAATCAACTTGACCTTGAAAGGTCATGAAATAAAACTCAACATGGTTTAGAGTTAATAGAGAACAAGAAAATGTAAAATAGGTCTTTGTAAGCATTTGTTTTCTCCCAGCACCTGCTATGCTGACAGACAAAAATGAGGACCCATCAAAAAAGTGGATATTCTGAGTATAAATGTTATATGAACAAGTTGTATAAAGGGATTGAATACAAATTGATTCATAGTATAATACATGGAAATGGACAGCTTTGCTTAAAAGAATATCTTTCTAAGTAAATAACCATTTCCTAACACACCATGTTTTTAAATACCACTTAAATTACATACAAAACATGCACACACACACAGTGTGTGATTTTTCTACAAGCAGCACAGTTATTTCTTGTATGTATGAAATTCAATCAGAGACAAATAAGACACTTTTGAGACAGGCTCAGTTACAATTTCATGGCGACATTCTACTGAATGACATGTTCTATGAGACTCTCTCCTTCTCAAGAGACCAAGGTAACTCATGAGGTACTTTCACCACTACACAAAAACTTATTATGTTATTTTCTAGGCCATCAATGATCACTATGATGCTATTTAAGCTTGAGTCTTAATTTCAAATAACTTAGAAACTTAGTGTCTTGTGGCCACTGAAAGGACCCAGGGAGTTAAAATCACTGGGCCTTAAAGGCATTGGCTACTATGTTCTTCTGAGAGCTATTTTTCTCTTTGCTGTGATAAAACATTTGACAAGAACAATTTAAGATAGGTTTCTTTTCACTTCTAGCTTAAGAGGATAGTCGGCTATGGTAGCAAAGTCATGGCAGCGGCAGCATGAGGAAGCTGGTCATATTGTTTCCCCAATCAGGAAGAAGAGAGTGGGCCTGGATTATAACTTCAAGATCCAGGCCTAATGACCCACTTCCTAATGAGACTCCACCTCCTAAAGTTCCCATAACCTACCAAAACAACACAACTAGCCAGGAATCAGGAAGTCAAGAATTGGGAGCTTGTGGGAGACATTCCACATGTAAAGCCCAACAGGTGGAGACAGAAGATCATTCTGGAAGCAGAGACCGTATTAGTCATACCTGTTGCTAAGTTTAACCTGATGGGAAAGAGAATTTTTGAGGACCATGAATCTGTACAGGCAAGTGTTTGAAGGGAAAGACATAGATCAGCAGGATTTCACACTGGAAGCTTTAGGGAGAAGAGCAACTAGAGGACTCGGGACTCGTGGGGAAGCAAATCGCTGTGCATACTCCTCAATGAAAAAGCACAGAAAATTGAGAAGACTTCTCTACAGTAAAGTCACAGATTTGAGAGCTTGGGAGATGACGTGTATGATAAAGAAAAAGGTCCCTGGCATAGAGAAGAGTCCATGCCATGAGAAGCAATATTTAGGGATATCTGTGGCCATGTGACAAGAGCTACTAGAATACTTGGGGCACATGACTCAGTCTTTGCCATTCAAATCCCTCCTATCTTCCTTCTTTCTATAGATCAGGGAACTGATGTAGATCTCCCCCCAGCCCTACCCATTCACAAATGAGCCTTCTCAGCAGACTGTTGCATTCTGCAGGCTGTCTTAGAGGGGTGCAATGTTGTTCCATCTTTCAAGGGGCAAGGATGGCAACAATAACCGTAGCACCAAACCAGGTGCGTTCTAAATCATCTGTGAAGTAGACACAATTTTTCCTTGTTGAGATGAAAGTTTGAGGTAAATAGCAGAGAACCAGTAAATAATTCAGCCTATGACCTTGATGCTTATTGATTCTTGCAGCTGTTTATCTTTCCCTGGGCTATTTAGGTGGAGGAAAATCCTCCCCAAAAAACAATTATCACTTAATTATAAAATTGCTTGGCTTGGGAGAGGCTTCTTGCTGGCTGCTGAACACTCCGAGGGGGTAAGTTAATCTTTCAAACCACCCAGCCTGACTGGAGCTGTTGCTTAGCATTCTTAGCCACAAGCCTCATTGTTCTCTGTTTTAGATGAAAAAGTAAATAAAAAGAGAGAAAGAAACACCCACATTTTTCTTCTCATTTTCAAACACTTAGGGCATTTAACCAACCAGATGACTTGAATGGCTGGTTATTTTTCCCCAACAGGATATGAATACAGATGAATTTTAGCCTCAGGGCACCAGATGTGGTAACACTTGGGTGCACGTGTGGCCTGCCGTGAGCCTTGGATCATTGCTGGTAGGCATGGCAATGACAGTCGGAGGGCAGGGGACACTAAAAGATCTGGTTGTTCCGGTAGATGGGCTTTCAAATTGAACATCAAAAGGCAAAGAATACATTTCTGTCTGTGTTTTTATAAATGTAATTACTTCTCCAAGCTCAACTTTTGGTAAGAGATGGAGCCCAAAGCCAGCTCTCATTCTCACCGCCACTCTGTGGGTGACAGCACTGTTGGTGCCACCTGCAAGTCTGGCTGTGAAACCTGGTCACACACAGAGCAGGTGAGGACTGACATTGGCCAGCTGTAATTCTGAAGCCTGAGTAGATAAACACTTAGCCCAGATGGGCCTTTTTAAAAAGTAGATATTCCAGCACTCAGGAGGCAGAGACAGGCAGATCTCTGTGAGTTCAAGGCCAGCCTGGTCTACAGAGCGAGCTCCATGACAAGCTCCAAAGCTACAGAAAAAAAAAAACCTGTCTAGAAAGAGAGAGAGAGAGAGAGAGAGAGAGAGAGAGAGAGAGAGAGAGAGAGAGAGAGATAAACGGGGGGTAGGTATTATCTTAGCTTTGTCATTGTTGAAAACTAGTTTGGTCCTATGCTTGTTCCTTCCCAGTTTGACTGGTGTTGGTGAGCTCCCATTAGGTTAGGTAAACTGGTTCAATAGGTGTACCCATCATCATCTTGACCTCTTTGCTCATAGTCTCACTCCTCCCACTCTTCAACTGGATTTTGGGAGCTCAGTTCAGTGCTCCCATGCGGGTCTCTGCCTCTGTTTCCATCAGTTGCTAAATGACGATTCTATGGTGATATTTAAGATAGTCATCAGTCTGACTACAGGCAAAACCAGTTTGGACCCCCTCTCCTCTATTGGTCAGGGTCTTAGCTGGGGTCATCCTTGTGGATTCCTAGGAATTCTCTGTGGCATTGGACCAGAAAACAGTATGACAGTTCCCCAGAAATTATTATCCAATGGCATAATCTAATAATTCCAGTTCCAAGATCACACCACAGCGGCATTTCTCTCATGAGTCAAGAAGTAGAAACAATCTATCTACTCATGTCCAGGTCAATGAGAAAATAAAAAAAAAGACTTCATTAATACAATGGAATATTATTCAGCTTTAAAAAAATTGGTATAATTGCTTCTAATACATCTTTGAGGCCATTGTACAAAGACAGTCATGAGAAGACAAATCCCATGTGAGTCTACTTCAATATTGTCCGTGAGTATAAATTCCTAGAGACAACAGGTAGAATGGCAGGGTCACCAGAGGTTGGGCTAGGGAGATGGAAAATAATTAATTGAGTATAGAGCTTCAGTTCAATAAGAAGAAAAGACTTCTGGAAAGTATTTGCATAACAATATGAATGTACTTAACGTTATTGAACTGTGTGTTTAAAGATGAGTAAGATGGTAAATTCCACATTATGTGTATCTATCTTACAACAATTAAAAATTAAAGGAAGACAGCTTGGATGGCCTTTGAAATGAGTCACATTCAGCATCAAAAGAAGAATTCTATTGCTCTTTGTTGATTCTACTTTCTTCAAGAGTTGATCTACTGGAAGGCCTCAGACAGCTAACTGTTCTTAGTCTGTTGCCAAGCTATAATACATGGTAGTGGCCAACTGGATTGGGAGCAGATGTTTGGGAAAAGGAAAGTGTGTATGGACCACAGAGAAGAGTTTCTTGGTTCCACATAAACTGCATGGGAGAATAGCCCCTGGCAGATTCTCCTCTGGTAAAAAGACAGTTGAATGATACTTGTGTTACCTGTTCTCTCTCTCTGCAGCTCTCACGGCCCACCATGCTCACACCCATCTGATTTGGTGAATATTTACATGTGTACATATATGTTCTGTGTCTCTCCACTAGAACATGGATGGAATTAGATTCTGTTTTTCTCTACATTGCTTCCTAAGGATCTGTATCATTGCATAACAATGATGTTCAAATATATTTTTGAGCAATGAACCATATCTTTACACAGAATCTAGCATAGCACTGTATTTAGTGGTATCGTTTATAGTGTTACTAAGAAGCAACAGCTCCATGGAATGTTGTTAATTGTGCAGGAAGAAACCATTGCTAAGTAAAGATGAATAGTTTTGACTTCTGAGACCTTGTCACACATCAGCATGTTTTCTCATGATGCTCTAGGACACAGGCATCCCAGAAAGGGTTTCTCAGTGACTTACACACAACCTAAGTTTTGGAGAGACATCCACAGTAATGTTCTCAGACATACCAGGCTTCCCACATGAGGTTTCCCTGTAGTTAATCCTTTGTATTCTATGTCCTCCAGTTTTCAATACTTTATAGCTCAGGTCTCAGGTTTGTCCTGGTGATAGAATTTCACCCACAGAGAACCAATCATTTCATGTGTATATAAAATGTACCTGTGCTATTAATGATACTGTTTTCTATAGGAATACTAGTTCTGTTCCTTTTAACACACCCATTCAAATGAGCAGTCTAAAAATTGCTCAACATGGGGGTGATTAAGCAAAGCTTAATCAAACTGAAAATCCCCAAGCCAAAACAGGAGTTGGTAGGAACAGTGACCAAGGACCTGGCAGGGTGTGACTAGAATTTCTGCTCTGCCCTTAGGAGCCATGGAGATGCAGGACAGATAATGTGTGGGGATGGAGCTGTGGGATCACACAGAGAGATGATGGACCCATCAGAGAAAACACCCTGGTTCTGCTCTTCAGCAGCAGGAAAGGGCTGGACCCTTACCAGCTGCCCCTCATGCTCAGCCCCTCCCAGCTGTCACCCAAGAGACACTCAATGGCAACACTTGTCAGCTATAAAGAAAGAGGTGAAGTCTAGGTCAGGCAGAAACTGGAAACTGGTTGGTTCTCTGTGTACTGAGCACCTAATATGTATCCAGCTCTGTCCATTCCCTATCTGTTTTATTTGTACAATTACCGAAAAGCAGATTCGAACCTTATTTTACTGGAATAGAGGGAAGAGGCTGCGATAGTTCACAGAGCAGCTGAAGATCACGTAGCTGGTAACTGACCTGGGGAGCTCTTGGGGTTGAATGGCAATAATCACTCCAGTGCAGTAGCATCCAAGAGAGTGAGAAAGTAGGAACCAACTCAGAGCTGGAGGTAGTCTGGAACAGAAGGATGTAGACAGCAGACCCTTCAGCATCTCTAAAGATTCACACGCTTCCTCTGGGCCTAAGAAGTTCAAATGGGAGCCACAGAATTTGTCTCTAGAGAATGGAAGGAAACAGAAACACTTTGGAGTTAACACCAGCCTTACAGGGACAGAAACCCCAATTGTAAGAAAGGAGACAGGAAGATGGAAATTGTGTGTGTGTGTGTGTGTGTAAACTATGTGAGGAGTCTTTGACTCATTGACTACTTCTTCTTGTCAAAAAACAAACAAAAAACTCACTGTGTTTCTTGTCATCTTAGCGAAGGAAGCATGGTCTTTGGAATATGAAAAAAAAATTAGACAAAGTAGCATAGGCACAATCAATAATGATTTACTGCTTCCTGCTTCCTTAGCCTTTGTTTTTGACACCAGGGAATATGCAAAATTTTCTACTTTCAGAAGGCCTGCAGTAGAGTTGTGACAATGGAAAGAAGCTTCTCCAATGAGCAAATTCAGAGTGCCTATTACTAAAGGCTTCCACAAAAGTGTGTTCAGGCATGGAAGGAAGTTCTCAAATAGAAGAGAAAATAAACTTTGCTTTGGAAGATGAGGACAGCACACTCTAAAAAGCGTGAAAGGCTGGATTAGGCAGTGTTGGGCCTGGAGGCAGGTAGGGAGCTTACAGGGAGCAGGTGGGAAAGATAAGGTCAAGCCCATTTGTGGTGAGCTTTGGATGCTAGTCCATGAAGTTTGAACATTAGCATCTAAGCTCTAAATATTTACAGACAGAAGGGCAACAGATCACAGATATATTTTCTGAGCTCAAAGTGATTGTAAGACACAGACAAGATGGCCTCAAGGTAGAAAGAATCAGAAACAAACATGAGAAGGGCTGCAAGAGTCCAGGAAGTAGAGCTTTTCACCTCCTCGGGAGTTTTCCTTGGGAACCATTTCTCAGTAGTCACAGGCCCTGTGTTGTGAGAGAGACTGACTGCGGCCCATTTGCTTCCCAGAGAGATACATGAATGGTCTGGCAAAGCCAAGCGATCTTTCCCCTCACCACAGAGAGTGGTGTAAAACAAACTACTTCTCGAGGGGGGTCCTTTGAGAGACAGTGCTTGCATCTTCCAAAAAAAAAAATCATTGCAAATCATGCATACTCTTAGCATTGCAGCCAATTGGAAGCTAAGTGTAGAGTGGTTGGCGGCCATTTTGATAACACTGCGGGAAGATGAATAAAACTGAAATATGAGAAGAAGCCAACGGATGATTGCAAGTGAGATTTCTAGTGTTGGAACGTGAGGATTCAGCTGTGCCTGTTGTATATGTCTGGAGATCTTCTAAAGAATCAAACCTAGTGAATAGACTGGGAACAGCCAGAAAGAAGGAGAATGGTGGTCTGAGATGGCCACTCTGATAAGTTGACATTCCCCATCTATTTCCCTGCAAGATCTACATCTAACCTGGTTGATCTACATTGAAGGACACGAGGGTGTCCGGCATAGGAACAGTGAGAGCACAGCCCTGGACTGAGTTCACCCAGCATGTCTGAGGCCCCTGTAGAAGGCCATTTTGGCAGCAGCCAGCTGAGCAAGAAGGAATGCAATAGGTCAGAGGTCAGGCTATGTAAAGCCTTGTCTCTCTGTAAAAGGCTGCTACTCTCTGAATGAAGGAGAGCCATTAGAGAGTTCCGAGCTAAGAATGACTTGATGCAACTTACATTTAAAAGGGTCACTTGGTCACAGTGCTGAGAATAGACAGAGCAGGACACGGGTAGAGAGCCAGGAAGTGAACCCGGGAACAATAAAAAGCCAAGTTGGTGGGGCTCAAACATTGTGATTAAAAAGATTCTGTCCTCTGCTTAGGTGCCAGGTCATTGGAAACAAAAAACAAAATACCTGGAATAGGGTGGTGGCTGTTATAAGGAAAGATGAGAGTGGACAAGGCAGGCACTGTCACTGTGGAGAGGACACAGGAAGGAAGATGCCAGAAAGGGAATCAATGAATTCTTATGGGGCCCAGGTAGGAAAGATGCTCCAGAGGCCAGTTACCATCATAGTTAGGAACTGGAAAGGCTGGTGCTCCATCAGCACAAAGATGCACAGTATGTGCCAGGAGGTGCTTGTCCCATGTGGAAGAGCATTCAAGCCAGCCTGGTATTCAGTAGTCAACGATACCAGGGACTTTGTCATTCAGGGCATCCCTGTAATGTTAGGGCATGAATTCCTGGGGGCATAGGTAGAGAATATGGGAAATGCAGGCACCTGCTATGCTCCCAGTTACCTTGGTTTGGAGGACAAACAAGCAGCCTAGTAGGTATCCTCACTAATCTTAACTGAAGTATCCCCTCCCCATCTGTCACTTTTTCCACCATGATCCTGCCCATGCTTTTATTTTCTTTCTTCTCCTTCAGGGGAACGGAAAATCAGGCGATGTGCTCCAATAGGCACTGGAAGGGAACCCTGGCTGTCTAAGAGGGTTGGGAGGTCATAGCCATGTGTAAATTTCAGCTGCAAATATGAAACCACAGTTGGTTGTACATCAAGGGAGCCTTCTCCTGAGGTCAGGAGGTTTCTCCAATACATAGAAAAAGTCAGAAATTGATCTTGGGCTTAGCATTTACCAGGAATTCTCAGAGGAAGCTGCTTTTCCAGCTTCAGGAGTTTCCTTTGCTCAAGATGACACCTTGCTTTGCCTCTTCTCTCCCCAGCCACCCGGCGACTTCTCCACAGCTTGCCCTCAACCTCCTAGTGCTAACTTTGGGTTTGTACACCTTACTCCAGGTTTTCTTACTCACCTCTGGACCCCTGTTGCCTATCTCAGCATTTGGAATAGAGTTATGCTCAATAAATTGCTGTTGAATGTTGCTGAATGAATAAGTTATTGGTATTGATTTGCGAGCAGCCTTGTTCTTTTAGCAACACTTCTTATCTGCCCTGTGTCTTTCTCAGAACAGGCCAAATTGTGGTTCAGGAATGTACGAGAATGCCTGGCTTGTCTTGTCTTATAAACCTTTCACAGCTTCATGGGAAGATAGACAATGGCCTCAGCTCACCCTTTGATTCATGTAGATATATGATTTGATTCTCATAAACTGAAACCACACACACACACACACACACACACAAACACACACACTGAGTTTAGTTACATTCTAATTTCAAAGCTCTATACTATTTTCTCCAAATCAATGAAGCTGCCCTTCACCAGCAGTTAGGTGATAGGGACTGTCTATCACCTCTGCGCCTTTTACCTTCACCTCTATAGACACAAGAGCCACATTTTCATGTCTCTGCTTTGTCACCAGGGAGGGAAGTTCTGCAGGTCCTTCTCAACTCATACATTTAATGACTAGAAGCAAAGACAACCTAAGGCAACAATATGAAAGCTTTCACTGAGCAAATGAAGTCATGCAAGAGCTGATTCCTGGAGTCACGATGGGCTTTGGAATAGCACCATCTTCATAGGGTAATAAATGGAATATATGTGTGTGTGTGTGTGTGTGTGTGTGTGTGTGTGTGTGTGTATCAGGGTATTGTATTAACCAGAGTTCTCTAGTCTCTGGTAACATAATTGATATATGACATATCATAATGAAATTTTTTTCTATTGGCTTGTATACTGGGTGCTCCACCAATGACCATCCGGATACTGGGGAGCAAAAACTCAGCGGCTCATCGGATGGAACTGGAAATCCCAATAGTCCCGGTCAGCTCTGAAGGTCTGCAAGTTCTCTGAAGTGCCTCTGGTACTGAGATTAGGTTATTGAAAGGCTGAAGAAGGTAAAGCCTGGTGCCATTTGACCACAGCAGCAGCAGGAGCCACACCCACTCAGAAGCAATGACAGCCATGTATACATGTACTGGCTGGTTCTGCCTTTAGTGTTCCTCTGCCCAGCTTCTGACCCATTGGATGGCGCAGCTCACATCCAGTACAGACTTTTTCCTGCAGACTCTTTCTTGCCTATCAGTCCTCTCCGCTGCTTCACCGAGGATCTCCTAATACTGACAACCAACACAGACCATCACACACCTTCCTATGACATACTCTCAACAGATGAGCTCGTTAAATGATAAGATCAAGTCTAGGACAAAACCATCTAATAAGAATTTTCTATGATAACTGGGGAAATTCCAAACCCCAATGGTCTGACACAGCAACCACTAGCGACACAGACTCCTGAGCAGTTTAATTGGGGCTAGTGTGAATGAGCAACCAAATTTTCACTTTACTATAATTATTTTATGCATAAATAGAGATCCACACCTACCAGCTGCTGCTTACCCAGAGCAACCGTGGGCACTAAGAATTGCCAGGACTTTGAAAAGAGCATGAGGTGTGTCATAGCCAGACAATAGAATATTGTTCAGCACTAAAAGGAAATGAGCTCACAAGGTCTGATAAAGACATGGGAAAAAGTTAAATGCACCTTACTAAATAAAGCGGTCTATATCTATATCCCATATAGTTGTGACTATATGACATTTTGAGAAGTAAAACTAGGGACAATAAAAAAAAACAGTAGCTATTAGGAATCAGGACAGTGGACAATAGGCAGAGGACAGGATTTCTAGAGCGACGAAAATTCTCGATGTTGTGCCATAATGCTGGGCAAATGCCTAGGATTGTCCAACAATAAAATGTGCAGCTGCAAGAGTGAACTCTTAAGGCAGATTATAACCTTTAGGAAATGAAGACGTATCACTATTTGTTCAACGCGTGGGAGAGCTACCAACAATGGAGAGAGTTTACACAGGTGGAGACATGCGTGAGATATTTTTGGTTGCTATAATAACATGCCATGACCAAAAGCAGCTTATGGAAGAAAGAGTTTATCCAGGCTTATCATTCCAAAGGGAAGACTTATAATGGTGACGGCAGAGAGCCAGAGCAGAAAGCTGAGAGATCACATCTCCAATCACAAATGTGAAGCAGAGAGAGCGAACTGGAACTCAGGTGAGTCTATAAACATTCAAAGCCCTTCCCCAGTAACTGGCATCCTCCAGCAGGGCTGGTCCTCTAGGAGGCGTCCACATCCTCAAACAGCACCACCAACCAGGGACTGTGTTTTCAAATATTTGAGCCTATCAGGGACATTTCTCATGCAGCCACTCCAAGGTCTATGGTATATGGGATGTCTCTTTAACTTGAGTTCAATTTTGATGAGCTAAATTTGCCCTGAGGACAAATATAATCAAACAAATCAAACAAACACATAAAAAGAATGATGACAGGATGCCTGAAAGAAGTAGGATTTGAGATTAAGTCAAAAGTCAATTGTATGTGATTAGAGAGGCTGCATTTGCAAGGGAGTTGAAAGTTCAAGAGCTGCCTGTCTGCCCAGCGTGTCAGAATAGATGATTTTTTTGTTTGTTTTTGAACAAAGATAGCATCAGGTGTCAGGCTGGAAGGTCTCTGGCCCCAAGTTGGGGAAGACCTTGAAGACCAGGCTTGAGCATCTAAATGTATTCATCATCCCATTGAGTCCCTGGAGGTTTTCAACGAGAGTGATGAGATATCCAGAAAGTGTTTTAGCCATATTAATATTCCAAATAAGCATGCTATTTGGGACTTGGAGTTCTTTGAAGGTCAGGTTTATGTCTTCAAGTTAAATTATGTGAGGTTCTTGATATCACACTAGGAAATCAAAAGTGCTTAAAACAGTTTAAATCAAATAAATAGATAGCTTTGTGTGGGATCACACTGCTTTACAAGAATCTTCCATTACCGATGTGGTCTGTCCTACACTGCCTGGGAAATTACAGGCTTTCAGGGACTCCTGCTTGATGGATGTGTCGAAATGTGTGCAAAGGACATGCACAGTGTGGACCACATGAGCCCTGGGAACTCGGCGTTCAGAATGCTTAAGTATGGGGAAAACATTTCCATTTGTGCTCCCCTACAGTGCACTATCTTCAAAGGTCCCCAGATTTATTATTTCATCAACAGATAGGAGAGGGGAGTTTGTATGAGATCAAACAAACATGAGTACTATGGGAAAGCTGGCAGGTGACAGTGTATAAATTGCCCGATGGAAAATGTCAAAAGTTGACATCAGAGCAGTAGGAGGGTAGGGAGCACACAGAATTGAGAACAAATGACCATGCCTTTCTGGGAGCCAATTCCTTATACAGTCTGGCTAATGCATTGCAAGAAACTCAGGGCTCAAACACCCACTGGGAATCCACTGAAAACCATTAACTCAGAGTATGTCCTTTATTCGACAAAAGAAAAAAAAAACTGTAAAGCATTTCTTTATTTCTATGCCTTATCTCATTTCCCTGTTATCGTCCCTTTCTTCTCAAGTCTCTGTCTCTCTTTCACATACAAGCGTGTATATACAGGAGCACACACTCACAGGCACGCACGTTTCTGCTTGCTTTCTTCTTATCTACCCTGTGTATATTCTTTTGTTTCCCTTTAATCTCATACTTTACATCTGCCTGTCCCATCTTTCAAGAGTACTGCCTTGATAGCTAAACCATCTTCCAGGTAGACAATTACTTCTCTACATTCATGCAGACTCAGACGTGGATTCAAGGAAGACTGTTAAAATCTCTGTGACCAGGCTAAGTGTTCAGAGCAGGACTTCATCTTGGGTCAGATTCTCTGAATTTAGGACTCTGGTACAGTTAGTACCATTATTTGACACCATGGTATATATTTCTTTGTTTAAACCAATATGGATTTTTTTTCTTCTTACCTAACAGAATGCAGGAGAAGCATTTCCTTTCTCCTCCATAAAATGCAAATTCCATGTATTTGAGTCCTTATAGCTCTGTGCAGCAGATGTTACAGAAATTGCGTTACACAAGGAGAGACACACGTGACAGGGACATAGGGACTGTATCATGGTCTAGAGTGCAAATTGCAGGGCCAGCAGAAGCTCAAACTCATCTCTGAGATCCAAGCTGGCATTCTAGCACATCATCTGGTCTTCGCGGTGACAGGGGGACAATACCAAGATTAGGCATCAAATATAAAAATTAGAATGGCCTGCAAATTTATTTGCACCCCAAAGGGAGTAGCAGTGAATTCTAGACTGCAAACATGGAGCATTAGAATCTCTCATAATGCCAGCTCCAAATATTGTGCTCAGTCATTGTGATTTAATCAATGATCTGTTTATTTTTTGTTCTCTATAAGGTCCCTAGCCTCTCCAAAAATGTATAGTTGATATGCTACTAGAATCTAATAAATGTCACTCGATTTCTCAAAAGCTCCCAGCTACCAATCTCAATAATTTAGAGTTTGTTCCCTTGTCTCTCCCTTCCACCTCCCCCTTCCCTTCTCCCTTCTCTTTCCTTTCTCCCTCATAGATGGCTCCTACCTTTTTTTTCTTGTGACTAAAGACAGCTGTCTCCATCTCTGCCCAGCACCAGCCCTTGTTACTTGTCATCTGCCACCTACCTTTTGGGTATTCTCTGAGAAGCAGGCGTATATATACTCTCCACTGCAGCCTGCCTTGTAAAACTGGGGCTTCCTACCTAAAGTGTGCTGAAAAACAACCTCCCTTCTCTTAAACATGGAAAAACATCAACACAGCTTGCATTTCAGCAATGGGAACATACTCTTCTTTGGGGTTAGCCAGCACCATCTTCCTCAATAAAACCTGCTCACGCTATCCCATTCTTTCCTCCTAAGGCTAGGCTGGAGACAAAGTATACTAAATTGGATGATTTTAAAAGAATAATCTCAACCTATTACTGTTAGCATCAGTACTGGATTCATTTGTACTGATGTACAATCTCATTAATTCCCCTGATCAGTATTTCGACCACCATTTGGTTAACAAATCCTCTATAGGCAAGGAAAGGAATGCTTACTTCCTTATTCAGATACTTTCTCCTGAGATCATAGCATGCGTCCCCTCAGCACTGACAGTGTCCCTGATAACCCTCGCTGAAAGCAAGCCGAAGAGACTGAGGGTCCAGAGGCGGTGTTCTCATGCCTTCTCGGCTTTCGTTGTTGTGTTGCTGACACCACCCAGGAATCATTCACAGCTGAGCAGAATGCCAAACCTTCTGTTCCGACCATGTTTCTAACACCTTTTTGCCATCCACAGTTGTTATCAAAAGGCATTTGCAGCTGTGAAGCTAGGAGGGTGGGGAGAGGAAGTAAATTAATAAATAAGTCATTCCCGTTGTAGGATGCCCAGCTCAACACAGCTTGAAATACTACCACCGACCCATCTCCAGGCAAGGCAACCGCATTAGGTTTCTTTGTCTTCCCTGCCCTCCTGGGGGAGGACACACTTGCCACTTGTCAGTCTAGCAGCAAATCCATAGCCACAGCGATGCTCCGCATGTAAAACAGGCAGTGGATAAGTGGGAAGAGGTTTGATTGAGACACCACAGCAACAAGATTTCAACAGTTAGAGCTCGTGGGGCACACCATGGATGGTTAGGAATCGGGGCAGACCTTCAGCTCCGGCAAGGGCGGAAGCGATCCCTCAGCTTTAACCCCAGGACCCACTGTGTTTCCACACTTTACTCCTTTTGATTTTTGAGCATTTGAATGGGGAGAGGCCATTGACCAGGAAGGACCCAATTAAATAAATCAATTCTCCATAGGAAAGTAATAAAAATTAAGTGACAAACATAAAAATGGTTGCCTCATTTCTGAAGATCTGGTTAAGGAAATTTCTGGTAGAGAACAAGGTTATTATCTAAGCTAGAGTATAAAGAGAAAAATTAAGTGACCTAAACCAGCAATTCTTACTGGATACAGGTAGCTAGACAGCTGTTATATACTTGTTTCCTGACTTTTTCTTCCCTGTCCCCTGTACCAGGCATTGCAATGAGAGCAAATTGAGGACTTGTCTCTGAGAGACCAAAGGTTAGTGAAGAAGTCATTACCATGGGGTAGGATACAGGGTGCTTCTGTAGACCATACAGGATGTCCTTAGAGACAATCAGAGTAGACAGAGAAGGGGAAATTAGGGACATTTTCTAGAAAGGGGAGATTCTTACATGATTAGAATATCAGCTTACTATGGAAGTGACAACGAAGAGAAGCAACTCCTAATAAGAAAATAATTACAAGGAACTTAAACTCTCTCTTGAGGCTCAGAGCAGGAGCCTTTGCAGCACTAAAGGGAGAGAGGCTTGGATGGATTTACAATGCAGAAAGATCAGCCTCACATGGATAAATGTGGAGGGTGCCACCTGGGTGAATGAATACAGAGGTATGGAGACTGCAGGACCTACGTAGAGACCACTCCACACTTTGAAGTAACAGGAGATAAGGTACTAATCTGGTAAAACAGTAATACATATACCCATGATGGCCATTTAGACATACTTAGATTCTTAGGCCTGGTTTCCTTTATTTAGAGACAGAAACATTGAATGCTACTCGTGGTGATAATTTTAACATAATACTATTTATCCACATAGTCAATCATGAATGCAATTGGAAGTCTAATTAATACGAAGTGTCTTTTCTGATACCAGCAAGATGGGGTATCCAGACGGCCTTTGCTTGCCTAGTCTACCCTGTTACTGTTGGTCTGAAATGGAGGCTGGTAAGGATAGGCACTTCCACTTTGGGTCTGCTGAATACATTCCTATTAAGATTTAAATCAACTTAAGGATCATTTCTTAAGCTTCTTCTCTTTCAGTTCCACACTGACTCCCACGTTCACCCACAGAAGACTATGACTTGCTGTAAAACTAGAAACACTAATCACAGATGACCTGGTTTGTCAAGAGTTAGAGAGATGGGGCGGGGCTTGCAGAAGTTCCTGAATTCACAATAGCCATCAAACAGAGCTGCAGGATAGCTCTACTGTCCAGCCCTCTTCCTTATTTGCCATGAACAGTGACTGTCATTCAGAAGATAGACCACTCAGAGAATCGAGGAGACTACAGTTCCAGCAGTCGCAGGCTCCTGGGGATGTGGATCAAGCCAAGACCTAGTCCTAGCCTGCATTCTTGTTTGGAAAGGCAAAAAACTCCTGGTATAGTGGGAAATAAGCCAGTAGTATGTACGAGGTGCCCTCAAGAGTCTGGCCCCCAACCAGTCTTGATTCAGTCCCCCAGGGATCCTTAGTGACCTAAGACATTTGGTTCCTAGAGTGAGGACAAGAGCACTGCAGGCATCGAGAGGGTACAGAATGGGGCTCCTGGTGGCCATTAAAACTCTCAAGATGACCTCACAATAAAGATAACTCAGACCAAAATTTTGAAATTTCTAAGCATGAGAAGTTCCTAAGCCTAGACCAATAAATAGTTCTTTTAGTGCCTCGTGTTCACCATCCTTTAACTACTCCCCCAGGAATACAAATTAAAAAGAATATTCCCAACAGAGACATGTGCCTCGTGGGACAGCTTCCAGCTGCTGACTTGGGAGATTTGCCTCTGATGATTCCTCCAGCTGCCTTACCCATCATCCACAGAACAACTAGTTTACGAGACACTCATTCATTCAGAATTTAAGCTACTTGTTTTCATAGTTAATGCATTTTTGAGTCAATTTTATTTTCCACAGAATAAGGCTAGAACCCCTGACATCTTTCTAGGATTCCCTCTTGCCCACACTACACGACTTTTGCTCACCTCCAGCCACAACCCTTACATTTTGTCTTTCATCTTCTTCACCATCTCATCCCCTGCTGGCCCAAAGATGACTGTTTGCCCTTCAGGTGTGTGCTCTCTGTAAATATTGCCAAGAATTTTTAGGGATCCCCTGCCCCATATTTATAGACCATCTTATGTGGCAGGATATTGTGATTAAGAATTGGCTTGGCAGTGTGAGCCCCTCCCTTATCTCTAGGCATTTGGGCTTATACTGGAAAGCTGTATCTGGTCTGAGCCATTCTCTAACTGATGCTTCCTTCTAGTCAAAACAAAACACACATGTCCTAGTGAAGACAGGAAACAGTCACCATCTCTTTACTTCGTTCACACGCATGCAGGGAGAGAGAGAGAGAAAGAGACAGACAGACCAACAGTACACAAACACACATACACAGATAAGAAGAGAAACAGACAGATAATACACAAACACACAGATAGACAAACAGACAAACAATACACAAACACATGCACACACACATACAGAAAAACAAAGGCAGACAGACATACAATATGCAAACACACACATACCTACATACACAGACAGACAATAAACAAACACACACACACACAGAAAGAGAGACTGACAGAAAATACACAAACACATATACAGTACTCAAACACACACATACATTATCCATACAAACTTTCTTATGGATCTATTCATATACAAAATGAAAAATCAAGCAGTAGAAGGAGGTTGCTCTGAAGCAATGCCATCTGGTCTATGGACCATCTGGTTTCTGGTCATAGGAAACCCTAGGCCTGATTATTTGCTGTATTCTGCCTATAGACAGAAGATGGGCTACTCCTTCCAGGGTACTGGCCACTTGGTAACTACACTACACTCTAGAAACTTACTATCTATAACTACAGCTCCAGGGTAGTTCTGAGGAGCCTCATGCTCACTCTTTCCAATCTGTCCTTCAAATAAAGCTAACATAAAGATGAACACCCCTCAAGTCGCCTGATGGTTCTCAGCTCCATATTCTCTATTGCTGGCTCTAGCAACTGTGACAATGCCAGACAATTTCAGGAAGAGGTTAAGGGACAGGCACATCAAATGTCCACCCATGGAGAATTGTTTCTAGGACATACCCCCCCCATAGACGCCAAAATCTGCAATGCTCAAATCTATGATATGAAATGGAACAGTATTTGCATACTGTGGGGGTTTATACACACTTCCCATATACTTTGCATCATCTTTATATTCCTTATTCTACCTAACACAATGTAAATTATATGTAAATAGTTGTTATGCTGCATTGTTTAGGGAATGATGGAAAGAGGAAAAAATCCTGTGCAATTCTCTTCAAATATTTCCAATCTTCAGTTGATTAAATCCACTGGTGTGAAATCGGCAGCTTCAGAGCAAAGCCTCTAACTATCTGCCAGTGCAGAAGGAAGCCAACCACCCCAAGGGACGTGTATCAGTCACTGTCCTGTTCCTGTGATAGATGCCCCCCCACTGAAAGCAAACTGGGGGAGGAAGGGTTTATTTTGAGTTACAGTTCTAGAGAAGAGTCTGCCATGGCAGGAAGGGACAACAATGGGACTGGGAGGCAAGCCTGGCAAACAAGATACAGAGGGGAAACAAAACAAAACAAAGAACAGAAAATGGAGCCAAGTTTTAAACCTCAAAACCTACTCCACGTGATGTGTTTTCTTCAGCAAGCTCCACCTCCAGAAGGTTCTACAATGCCCAAACAGCACTACCAGCTGGTGACAAGAGTTTAAATACAGGAGCCTATATATAGGGGGACCTTTCATTTCTAAACACCAACAGGATGCAGCATCCACGTGCCCCCTGTGAAACAGAGCTGAACAGATGAGTTCACCTGGTGGACAACCACCCACCTGGATCCATCCTTTCCCAAGGAAATCATGGCATTGGACATAACCCGATGTGCTGAATGCTGAGCCCAGGAAAGTGACGTGGATTCAGAATAGCTGGATGTCAGCCTGGGGACTCAGGCAGAGTTTTAGAAGAACTGATGTTCAAGCAGAGAGGTTTAAGGTTGAGCGGAAATTGTATTGGTGACTAGGAACTCGAACACAGAACTGCCATTGAGAATGACTGTGGGCCAGATCACTTTGGACTTCACAAAAGTATGTGACCTTGAACCTGCACACGTGAGAGGACCCGAAGTATGTTCAGTTAAAAAAAAAAGTAAAAGGACCAGGAACACATTTCAGGGAGCAGCTCTGGCTACCCCTGTGGCTAGGACAGGGGAGGGGAGGGCAGCCATAGGGAGAGGAGTGAATCAATTCTATTTCTGTATGACATTTCAACGTTTCCAAGGTGTATTGGCAACTCACCAGGCTAGTGTCTGGGAATTGAAGTCCACTGATTTCAGGTGTGTATTGTGTCTGCCTGTTTACAAGTCCCTTTGAATCCTTGTTCAAGCTTCCTATCTAATCAAGTTGCTCAGATGCTAATCATTTTGAGCTCGTCCTACCCACCAGGCTGTGTATGGTGTCGGGAGCACTGGCAATTAAGAGTAGGAGGAGAACCGTATTTTATGAGATCACATCCTCATGCCCATGGTTCTGGCCAGTTCACAGAGGGGAAGTGGGGAAGTCACAGTCAATACTCCAAATAGGTAACTACTGAAAAAAACGCACGTTTAGAAAAAAACAAATCCAAGTTCTAGGGAAGGTGTGCCAATGCTTATAAAACAATATAGGATACAGGTGGTAGAAATAGGAGAAGGGGCTTGAATCAAGATTCAAGAATATGTAAGATCCTCAAATAATTAAAAATAGAACTACCATATGATCCAGTAATCCCACTTCTGGCTATATATCTGAAGAAATTTAAATCAAAGTCTGCAAGAGCTATCCACACTACCATGCTTAGCTCAGTATTCAGAGCATCCAAGATATAGAAGCAGTCTGTGTGTCCACAGATAGACAAATGGACACACAAAAAAATAAGGTAGATATACACATCCCAGGACATCCTTTGGCCTCCCTAAAAGCAGGAAATTTTTACAGTATTTGACAACACAAACGAGCCTAGAGGACATTATGTTAATTGGAATAAGTCACCCAGAGGACAAATACTGCGAGCTCTCAGTTATCGAAAGTGAGGTACCGAAAGAAGTCAAATTCACAGAGTCAGAGTGGAGTAGTAGTTGCCATGGTTACCAAAAAGCCTAAGAGGGCTGCTGCTCAGTATGCATACAGCTGTAGATATGCACTGTGGAAAAACTTCTAGAGGCTCACTGAACGACACTATGCTTAGCAAAGTTACTGTATAACAGAATGAAGTTAACGATAATATAGTGCACACCTAAACACTTGTTAAGAGAGGGGCCCCTCATCTTTTGACCACAATACAAATTTCAAAACAAAGGAAATATTGCAGACAACTGGTAACCATGGGTCTAATCGCTCTTAATAAAGTTGCTGCAATTGAAAAAAAAAAAAAAACAGTTCAGAGCGGCTGCCAGATGAACGATGGAGGGGATGGAGGGGATGGAGGGGAAAAGTCTCTACACTTCCAGACCTGGAAAATAGCACTGGCAGCATAGGAGCTAGAAATTTCATCGGAGCAGGAATTGGGAGTGGGTGTGGAAATGACAAGATCATCTGAGGACAGAGGAGCGTGTGATGCTCAGAATCATCTGCCAACGTCCTTCCCCAGAGACTGAGCTGCTTCTCCACGTGTGACCTTGTGGCCTCTGTTCAAGGGCTGGCAGTTCTGGTACTGGCATTCCATGGGAGGCCAAGTTCCTGACCTCAGCAGCATTCCAAACTATGCTGTTCATTTTCTGCTGCTTTGTGTCTCCACTCCAGTGTCTTCTGGGAAGGCGTATGTATTCTTCCCATTGACTCAGTTGTACCATCAAGTGTTTCATGAACACACATAGGCATAGCCTCTATATATGAAATGCTATTCTTCTTTATCTCACAGGATGGATCTCAACAGATGAAGCATTTATCTAATTATTCTTTATCAATAAAAAAATTGGAAGTCAGATATCGGGGTAAGAATCTGAAAGATCAGAGAATCAAGGAGACAGCCACTTCCTTCTCTTCCAATCCTTTCTCCAAAAGGACTGAGATCCTGTCTCTCAGCCCCACCCTACTACTTCCTATCTCCTATCTGTCCACAGTCCCCCAAACCTCTATGGTTAATTTTGGTCAACCAGTGGCTAGCCCTGCCCTCTGACTCAAAGCAAGCTTTATTTTCAGAATGAAATCAAAAGACCATACAACAAACAGAACTGTTCTGTCCTCTTGATACTAAACGAGCCACCCTAGAATAGACAAGGAGTGAACAAGATGTCAGTACTGCTGGTGTCCACATGGACTTGTCCTAAGCAAATGACAGGCTTCCTGAGCACTCACTCCTTTGTTTGTAGATGAGATTGAGAATGCACATGTTGACTGGTTTCAGTGTCAATGGTCCAATGGAGTGACGCTTGGAAAAGTATACTTCATAGGGGATGGATCCTGTTCTATAGGGGATGGATCCTGTTCTATAGGGGATGGATGCTGTTCTATAGGGGGTGATATTGTTCTATAGAGAATGGATCCTGTTCTGTAGGGGATGGATGCTCTTCTATAGGGGATGGAT
The DNA here is from genome assembly GCF_037038515.1 of Microtus pennsylvanicus. Taxonomy (NCBI): domain Eukaryota; kingdom Metazoa; phylum Chordata; class Mammalia; order Rodentia; family Cricetidae; genus Microtus; species Microtus pennsylvanicus. Next base: position 90,111,042 of record NC_134581.1, on the reverse strand, counting down.
CCTGTTCTATAGGGGATGGATGCTGTTCTATAGGGGATGGATGCTGTTTTATGGGGGTGATACTATTCTATAGGGAATGGATCCTGTTCTGTAGGGGATGGATGTTCTTCTATAGGGGATGGTTACTGTTCTATAGGGGATGGATACTGTTCTATAGGGGACGGATGCTCTTCTATAGGGGATGGATGTTGTTCTATAGGGGATGGGTGCTGTTCTACCGTGGCTTAGATGGTGCCTTCACACTGCATCTCTGGGTCTGAGTATTGAGCCGCCCTTTCTTTCTATTAACAATCTCTACTCCACAACTCTGTGCTTTGCAAAGTAGTTGCTCCAGAAAAGGGGAGTGTGGGAAGTGCTTGGTGCTATGGAAATGGGGATCCAAGAGACAGGATCAGGATGCAGCCTGCAGGAATGAGTATATTCCATCCCTGGCCGTGTCTAGAATTCTGGCTTAGCAGTTGCAGCCTTCAGAAGCCTCAAGCTCTAGGCCGAGACCAGCACAGAATACACTGGAGTGTCCTTCCTCCTTTCCTTCCTTCCTTTCCTTCTTTTCCTTCCTTCCTTCCTTCCTTCCTTCCTTCCTTCTTCCCTCCCTCCTTTTCTTCCTTCCGTCCTTCCTTCCTTCCTTCCTTCTTCCCTCCCTCCCTCCTTCCCCCTCCCTCCTTTCCTTCCTTCCTTCCTTCCTTCCTTCCTTCCTTCCTTCCTTCCTTCCTTCCTCCTTGTTGTTTCCATGTCTACTCTTAGCAATCTGGTAGAAATGGCACCTGCTTATCCTCACTAGAAGCCCAACAAAATACAGCTTTCATCACTTGATAGTGTACATGTGCAGCTCATGCAGAGGCACAAAAATCAATGTGCATTGATTCCTAAGCTAGGAATTCATAAACTTCTTTAAGGTCATGGATTGATTTTTTTTTTAACTGAAAGTAAAAAAAAAAAAAAAAGTGAAAGACTCTAGCCCTTTGCCTTCACTTCTGTAGCCTTTCTCATCTTCTCTTCTGCAGGGACGCAAGCTCTGCCTCACCTGTGTGCCCTGCCTCTCTGTTCTCAGCCTGCCAGGAGGAAGGGAAGGAGGGAGGGAGAGAGAGAGAGAGAGAGACTCAAGCTACATCAAAGCATCCACACACTGCCTTAATCCACTGGATTAATCAGATAATGGAACGAATGGATTTGAAGATTGGCACCAGAGCAGCAAGCACGGTAACTGGAACAGACTTACCAGTTCCTGCCAGATCAAATTAGGGGTGCGAGTGGCTTAATTTCAACGCAGAACCCAAGATCCATTTGGTGTCTCATCCCAGCAGTGGTGCCATATGGTATCAGGAGGGCGCTTAGGAGACTTTGACTTTGGACACAGCTGCCTCATCCGGAGAGCCTCCTAATGCTTAGATCTGACCTGGGACATCCGGGTCACCGAGGAGTCTCCTAACCATTAGGCTGGAGCTTATATTCCTCTGCAAAGTTGCGAAGCACCTCCCTCATGAGAATAGCTATGATCACCAGAAGGAATAGATGTAAAAGTGTGTTTTTAGACTGCTAAGCATCTGATGAGTACTAGATAATTACTACTCCGGGGTTCTAAATCTTCCCTCCTTATATTTAGAAGAAAAAAAAAAGCTTTTAGGAATTCTATGAATGGCTCAGCTGATGGGCCATCCTCTACTCCTTCCTTCCGTCTTTCCTTTTTTAAAACTGCTCTCAGTTGTGGTGAGGATAATCTGCATGCATCCTCTTAGTTGACTGTCAAGTGTGGAACACGTCGCCATTATCTGAAGGTGCCGTGGGCCACAGCCGACCTCTAGTGCTTATTCATCAGGCGGCAGGCGCACCAGAAGCGGTTCGCGTCCTCCCTCTGCCTTGGCAACCGCCATTAGGCTTTTTGCTTCTGTGTGTATGACGCTTTCAGATACTCCTCATTTAAATGGAGTCATAGCCATACTGTGCTCCTGGAAACCCTTTCCTGAGGGTTTCTCCTAAAAGAGTTGAAATAAGGACCTCCCGGGGCAAGTAATGGTGTCCTCAACAGACACGACACAAAAACAATGTAAGTATCCTGGATGGGGGAGTGGGTGAAGAAACTGCAGTGCCTGCACACAATGGGATATTTTTCAACCTTAAAAGGAGGTAAATGCCACCACCTGTGACTATAGAGATGAACCTTAGGCTAAGTTTAAATAAGCAAACACAGAAGGCCATGGTGGAAGGGAGGTTTCTTTTAGTTAATACTGTGTTAGAAGCTGTCAAGCTGACTCCATAGTCAAACGCCACAGAAGTCACATCCCAGTTTTACCTCTTCTTACCTGTCACCTGGCAACCTCTCCTTCTGGAGGCCTTAGCTTCACCATTCATAAACTGAGGAAACCACGCCCACCCTTGAAGCTGCCTGGATACTAGGCCAGATAACCTAGGATCAAGCCTAGTCTAAGCGGCACCCTGCTGATGCCCTGATCACCACTGCCTCTCAGAAGATCAGATCAGCCAGCTGGAGCACTCCTGTGGAACCGAGCAGGGAGCCAAGCCTTATTCAGGCCAGCCGCCAAGGCCTCGGATTTCCACTCACTGGAGGCCCTGCCCAGGCAGCTCTCTTTGGCACCACCGGCTTGCAGTTGGTCCTCCTGGCTTTCCAGTGAGCCAGGGGGAGCAGAGTCTCTGGTCTAGGCTAAGGATCACATGATGTTGCTGGTGTCAGGCTGCTCAATTAGCAGCAAATCGAGATGTTCAGATGGAACCGGAAAGCATCAGCAAGCCAGCCCCCCCACCTCACTAGCGAGGGCGGCAGATTGCTCCTGTGCTAGCTACCAACTTCCTGTCAACCTCGCAGGCCTCTTTGTGGCGCGCCAGACTCCTCTCTGGATCAGAGTCCTTCCCCTCTGGCTCAGGTCCTGCGCGCTGTCAGCACCTGGCCCTAGGAGCTGCAGAGCTCAGCTGTGCCTGCCAACAGGTCCCCTCTCATTAGTAGAGGCCCCCTGCTGGCGGGTTGAGGCAGTGCAGGCAAAAAGCCTAGGTTCTCAGGGCCGGCCTGAGCCAAGGGTCCCTCCACTGACCCACTAGCGTCTGGCTCTTAAATGTGGGTGAACAGGATAACTTTGACATCTAACTATGCAGCCCCAGCACCAATAGGTGATAGTTAGTCTTGGGCATGATCTGAGGCCAGAGTCTTATTCTGATTAGGAATCCGGCAGAGAAAGTACCAGAGGTGTCCCTGAGGGAGGAACAAGCATATCCCCATCTCTAACTAGCAAATAGATAACCCTGAAATCACTTGATGTGATAAGCATCTCAATTTCAGAGCACAGAACGGCACAACCCTGGCTGTTCCTTGCACAGACTATGGGCACCAGTCTCCTTCTTCTCTGTACAATTGATGAATGTCTTATGGAAAGAGCAGAACATTGGGAAAGAGAGGGACACTAAGTAGTCACATGACTTAGTCCAGTGATACCCAGTCTGTGATAGACTCAAGGGTCCTATGTCAGGTACATTGGATGCAGGAGTCCAGCACACAAACCAGCCCCTAGGCGCAGAGGATGGAGGGGAGCAATGTTCACACACAACCATGAGCGGAGGGACAGGGCAGGGTGGAGCACAATAATAAAGCACTTCTTTGTGAGTTCCTAGGTTCAATCTCCAATAACTCCCCAAAGAAAAGGACAACAGGGCAGGATGCGTGTAGGAATGGTGTATCGTTACCTGACTCTCAGGATAAGGGACCTCTCTGGAGGATGAACACCCCCAGACAGAGGTCTCAGCTCAGTCAGAGTTTGAAGGAAAAACATTTAAAACAAACTGGTGTTGTCTCCCAAGAGCAACGTTGTCTTAGGATTTCTATTGCTGTGAAGAGACACCATGACCTTGGTAACTCTTAGAAAGGAAAAACATTTCATTGAGGTGGCTCACAATTTCAGATGTTTTTAGTCCATTGTCATATGGAGCGACATGGTGGCATGCAGGCAGACATGGTGCTAGAGATGTAGTAAAGTGTCCTACGTCTTGCAGGCAACAGGAAGGGGTATGAGACACTGGGCGTGGCTTGAACATATATGAGCCCTCAAAGCCCTAAGGCCATACCTACTCCAATAAAGCCATACCTTCTAATAGTGCTGCTCCCTTTAGGGGCCATTTTCTTTCAAACCACCACACACGTACTTCAGAAATACCCACCTCTCCGGAGTCCTCAGGAAGCCCAATCAGGAGTGCGAAGAAATACACACCTTCGCATGACTGGGCTGGTGGGGCCACCGAGAGCACAATCGGGAATGTGACAAAATGCACACCTATGCATGACTGCGCGGGTGGGGCTACAGAGTGCTTCTTGCAGAATCACAGCACAACGATACAGCTAGGCCATTCTCCCTTTCTCACACCCGTCTTTCTCTTCTCAGAGAGACCTCACAGCATTCAGAAACACCTAGCACACAGCACACAGCACCCACCCTGGGGATGAACGTCTCCCTCCTCCTATGGATCCGATTCCCAGGCAAGAGGAGCTCTGTCCCTTCTTTGGTCTCTGAACTGGAGACTTCCAAGGTGAAGCCCTGCAGGGATCAGCTATCCAAATTTCCCTGTGAAATCTTAAGGCCTCCTCCCTCCTATTCTCTTTCAACATTCATCACAGAGCTGGCTGGGTCTGCTTCCTGAAGCATGCGTCTCCATGTAGTTCTGGCAAAGGACCATGGAGACTCCTCAAAGGGCAGTTGAGGTTCATGGTCAGCCTAGTAAGTGTGGGCCCACCTCAGTGGCTACATCTCAACAACCTGGAGAACCATGGAGTGGAGTGCATCCCTTCTTTACTTTGAGCCAGAACATCTCGAGATGCCAGCCTTGGTTGGGGGCGGAGTCTGAGTGGCATCACCATCGTGGGAGGAGCCTGGCAGTGTCAAGGTTCTTTTTTTTATTAATGGTTTTTCAAGATCCGATTCTCTGTGTAACAGCTCTGGCTGTCCTGGACCTTGCTTTATAGACCAGACTGGCCTTGAACTCATAGAGATCCACTTGCCTCTGCCTCCCGAGTGCTGGAATTACAAGTGTGTGCAACCGCCAACTAGCTTCGAGATTCTAACTGTACTGCTTTTAAAGAAGCCCTGCATATGAGCTTCATTTTGATATCACTAATAGGAACAGGGTGGTAAGCACCTAAGAATGGGACAAACCAATAATTAAAAAAAAAAACAAAGCCACACAAAACAAAAAGTTGTAGATCCTCAAAATTCTCATAACTATTTAGAACTTGTCACCAGAAAAAAAATGCACATATACAAAAAAATTTTATAATAGCAGGTGATTTCCTGTCCCTCAAAGGCAGATGCCCTCAAGCATCCCCCAGACGAGGTTGAATACTGAAGGAGAAAGTCATCTGGCTTGGCTTGGCCTGGCCCTCCTGCGTGTGGCCGCTCTGGAGTCTTCTCTATCTGTGTGGCCTGTAGTGGCTCCCTGTCATCCTGAGGGCATCTAGGAGCGGAAGCCCAGGGCATTGCAAGATGCACTGTATTTGTTGGAGGAGTCACATGAGGAGAGGTATGGAGGAGAAAGTCATCTCCCCACAGCTGACTGGACTTCCTGCTCTCCTCACTCCCCCTCTGGCTACTGGATTTTCTCCAAAGGCAGCAGCAGGCACCAATGGCTAATTGCTCCAAAATAGCTAGTCTCCATTTCAGGGTGCTGCTTGCGTTTGCTTTAGTAGCTGGCAAATGAATCCTCCTGGGGATTATAATAACCCCATCCTGGCTGTGTTCCCTGGAATCTTGGCCTTTTTCCCGGGCACTTGTCCCAAAAGGGTTGGAAATCTCTGAGTATTTATCCCCTTGAAGATTCCCCGTGCTGGCCTGGCTCCTGGCCATTTTGCATACAGGAGGCCAGCTTCCTCCCTTCCTCCATGGAGCAGACCCTGCCCTTGTTCTCCCCATCACCCACCCATCACTCCAGTATTCTGCTCCGGGCCCGAATCCTGTTTCCCGGAGGCTGCTCTCTTCCCACCAGGGCTGCCAATCTGCTCATCCACGACTGCTGCTCTGTCTTTGCTCCTCACCATCCTCTCTGTCAGTGATGTTTTCTTCCTTTGTGGCATATTTACTCCCTCCCCACCCCAGTATCGTTTCCATCAAAGCCCGAAACCCTGAACTGAGAAACGCTATGGCTTCTCTGACGAGAGACACGAGCTAGCCTTGAAACGGGGAAGCAGGGAACAAATGGAGCTCTTGCTCCCTCAAAGAGCTGATTGTCAGTTCTTCCTTCCTGATAACAAACACAGGATTCCCACAGCAGGGGAGGCACTGACATTTTGTTTCTGTACCTCCGAATATTATCGTGGACCATTTGTTAATGGCATCGTGTTATCGGAGCACCGAGGAGGGTGCAGTCAAATACTGAACACTTATCAAGGGTTGCTTCTGCCTCTCTGCTCACCTGTCTCTCCCCACTTGACTCTGAGCTCTACAAAGATAGAAACTAGATCTTAAAATCCCATGCAGCTAATACTGCCTCCTCCCAAGCCCCATTTGCCAAAGAAGAGGCTCGGGCAGCTGTACTCAGCATAGGGCTGAAGTCTTCTAGGCTCATTGGTGGTGTCTGAATCATGGTAGCCCAGCCCATCTAATTTCTAACAGAAATTTTGGCAAAGTATTGAATCTTACAATCCATGAGTCCTATGCATCAAGGCTGCTTAGAATGTGTGGCCCGGTAGAGAACAATGATGTCTTGGTGGGGACATCTCACTTCACCAGGTCCTTGGCCATGATCACAGTGGGGACTGGGCGACTGGGTGTATAGCTGGATCCCAGCCTAGCCAGCATCATTGCTGGAGAGCACACAGGAAATGGGCTTGGCGCTATTTTTGTACAGGAAGTTTGTACAGTATATTTTCCTTAAGACAACCCCATCCAGTGCTCTGCAACACTTGAGAAGGTTCTTAAGCAGCTTCCACCCAAAAGCCCCTTCTCTTAATAGAGATGACTGAGCAACCCAGTCACGCTGGTCCAGAGCATGGTCCCTTGCCTCGGGCTACTCCACAGCTTCCACTTTGCAATGCAGGCCTGCTGCCTTTCTGCTAGCACTATTGAGATGCCCTTTGCCAAGTCACCGTTGGCTCTCAGTGGCCATTTGAATGCAATCATAATAAATAAACAACAGTAATTAAAGCATCCCATAATAGATCGTATCAAACCTTTGTATGGCTGAAAAGCCAAGCAAGTGCCATTTTAACAAGAGAGAAGAGCGGTGGACCGGCTCAGAAGAAGTGCTTGGGAAATGAAGCTGTTTTCAGGCAACCATTGTGAATGCTCCCTACTGAAATGAGCGCACGGTGTCATCCAAGCCAGGAGGACTTGTCCTGCGGAACAGATTGCAAGCTCTCTCAGAAAACCGAAGATGACGCAACATGGAGAGGCTGAATCTCAGTCCGAAACTGGTGGCTGAAATCAAACACTTAGAAGAGATAACACATGAAGAAAACAGACGTGTTTCGACCCCTCGGGGTCAGGCTGCCTCTGAACAGGAGAGGGACAAATTCCCCCTTGAGGATGGAAAACGGCAGAGAAATCTGAAAGGGTACTTACTCCTGGAAAACAGGACTCCCTCCAGTGTTGTTTCTAACACACACACACACACACACACACACACACACACACACATACACACACACACACATGCACGCGCGCACACACACACACACAACAGAACAAAACTTTCTCATGGCAGCCACAGGCATGCCACAGAGCTTGGAGAATGCATGTGATTTATAGCCAGAGGAGCAGAGGTTTGCATGGGAAATCTGGAATCTGTCATCTAAGCTACCCTCGCTTGCCTAAGCCTTTCCTCATCTCCTAGCAGTAGAGCACAGACTGAGCACACGCATCTACAGCACCCAAAAGGAAAAATTAAAGAACAGGTGGCAGCATTTGACACATAGTGGGTCCTATCAGATGCCAATCCTTTCCCAAGGGATGCCTGTATTACTCGGGAATGGTACGGCCGCTCTGATAAATGGGAAGCATTTGACTTGCTATAGGAGATGGGTATACTCAAGCTTCCTCGATGTCTTGCTATCAACCCTCGTGTTAACTATATTAGAAGAAATGGGTCAGATCTTCAAAGAAGCCTGAAAATTCACAGAATAATCACTCTGCTATTGTTTCATCCGTGGCTAAGGACAACAGAGAATGAAAGGGAAGAATTGAGCCAACTGAGGTCATAGGAGAAAGTGTCCAAAAATAGATTTAACCGGGAAGCTGATCCATGAATGAGGACCGAGATTTCTTCACCATTAAAAAAAAATGGAGAAAGACATTCAAAACAAGGAAAGACATTCAAGGCAAGGAAAGACATTCAAGGCAAGGAAAGACATTCAAGGCAAGGAAAGCATGTAAAAGAACAAGGAATGAATGAATCTACGCATCATACTTGCAAATACTTTGGAAGTGCTTGAAGCTCAGCGAACAGTGTTTATATGCACCCCTCCTTCTGCCTCCTTCTGCCTCCAGCTTGGGTGCAGGCATGCCCTGTGCAGCGTTCCTTGCCTCAGACACCAAAGGCTCCATTTCTAGGACCATGGAGTCAGGGAGTTTCTGCACATCTTCAGAGCGTTAACTACAGATCAGAAACATTGCAGATAACAAAGAGACCCAGGACAAAAATCCTGGGGCTGAACATCAAGAACAAGCCAAGGAGAAGGTTGGATTGGATTGGCCATGCTCTCCAGGTTTAGAACTTGAACTTGGGACAAGGCTGAGAATGGGTAGGTGTTGTCGCAAGGAGCAAGCCTACTTCATAGTTCCTTAATTGAGCTGAGATCCACCCGCTCACCCCCTCCTCCCCATTTTTAACACCTTGCAAAATAAAGAGCAGAGTCTTAAAAAGAAAGCCAAAGATGACAGTTGTAGGGTAGAAAAGCTGTGGGAAATAAGCGAGGAACAGAAGGCTCAGGAGTCTGCTCTGCTGTCAGTAGCTCGTGAGGTGTCCGCACAGAAGCACAATAGCTGGGCATGAGGCTTGAGGACATGGAGACACTGGAGCTAGGAGAAATGGGGGTCAGAGTCTGCAGCAAATTCTGACACAGTCCTTTTATGTCTGACCCGGGAGGCAGCAGATGGCCCTACCTGTCACGACATATCCTGTGGCTGCAGGCTTGTCCGCTGTTTGCTCTTGTTTTGTCTTTTCCATTCTCTCCAGCATCAGCTGCAGAACCTGCGAGCGTGCACCTGACAGCGGAGAGCTTAGCGCTTTGAAGAGGAGAAAGCCGTCCATAAGACTGAAGGAGGATCAGGGAGCCAAGTGAACTGGAAGGCAAGACTGCGTTGATTCTCCACTGATTCCTTAAAGAACGCTAAGTAGGAACTAAAAGAGCGTGTTGTGAGCTGAGCTCAGTTCCAACCGTGAAACAGAAGGTTCCAAGAGATCCAATGCACAGGGCAAGATTCAACAAAATCCCAAACTTCTCACTAATACCCCCTCTTAATAAAACATCACCACAACCTATAGTTGGACATGGTTAGATAGGAACACAGTCCCTGGTCAACTGCAGACCTGTTCCCTGCCTTTGGGGATGCCCATCATCCTGCCTCCATGGTCCCTCTTTGCTCCACTCCTGACACTTACTTGTCTTCTTACCCAACGGGCAACTTAAAGCTCCGTGAGAGCGGCAGTTACTTCTAGAGATGACGATGGGTCATTGAAGCAATGGGAGCATTAGTCAGTGAAGGACTGTCTTATCGTTGGCTTTGTATGTTCTCATGGTCATGCAAGTCAGGGACTGCTTGGGAACGAAGGAGGGACTTGTATTTAGTCTGCAGAAACAAGCAGGGGCAGATTAGAAGGAGCTGCCCCGTTCTCTTAGCATCAGCTAAGAGTGTCACTTATCTGGTGGTTGTTTGACACCAGAATCAGCTTCTAATTAGCTGAACAAATGTGTTTAGCGTTGTTACAAACAATCTTCAAGGCATTCCTATCTGGCTTCCTAACACATTGTGGGAGAAGGTGGGATGGGGGCGGAGGTGGTGGTGGAGAGGCCTAGCAGGAGAGAGTTGCAAAGATTTATCTTTCTAATTATTCTTTGCTTAGGGCTAATATTAAAATTAGTTTTAATTCCCTGAACACACAGCAGCTCAGGAACATGCTGGGAGTTGGGAAGGCTGGTCTAGGATTTTAACTTTGCTCATGGTAGACAGACTCGGGTAGACAGCACACTGGCAGTTCAGAGCAAGCTCTTCTGCTGGTAGGTCTGGCTTAAGACCTCCAAGAATCCCTCCTAGTGTGGCTATTTCCAGACTTCACGCAGAGCACAAGGGAACAGTTATGCCATCTTGGGCCTGGTGTTGCTCTTGGCTTATAGTAGCAAGTGATCTTCTGTAGATACTCGATAGAACTTCATTATGGTTTTGAAGCAAAAATAACCCCAGATATGGGAAATAATTACCAGATGATACAGAATGACTGTAAATCAATACAGAATGGTTTACCGTCTTTTATTTTATTTTTTTACCCCCAGTGCCAGAGTTGTGTTGTGCTAATGACTTTTGCACCTGCTGTGCATAATTAGTGAGTAATCTGCATGGGTGTGTAATTACCGGGTAAACACATGATATTTGCCAATAACTTCCTGCTAGGTAAGCACCAATGAAACTAACAGGTAGCTATTAGCACTGGCTTTGGATGGCGTGAGGACTGGCTTCAGCACTGGCTTCAGTCTGAGCTTCAGTGAAAACTTTCTTCAAGGAATACAATTCAATTTGTGAAAAAGTCCCTTCCAATATGAAGCCCCCTCTCCTTTTTTAATCAGACCTGGAACCATAAACACCGCACATCCCAAAAATCTTATTCATGGATGAGAAGTAATAGGACTCTCAGTATGTAATGTTGATGGAGACACTTGAGGCTGGGTCCAGTCTCTTCATGTAGAAAATGGAGATAAGCCTGTCCCACCAGTTTGTTTGTCTATTGGATAAAACAATTAGCATGGGACCTAGGTTAAAAATATAGAATGTTCCACAAATGTATGTTATTAAAACTATTACTCCAACCTAGCTGACACCATGGAGGCCTGGGAATCTTATGTAGGAAATTATAGAAGACATATCTACAGTTCGGCAGGAATTAAAACACCACTCGTTCTACTCCCAGCCTTAGTAATAGCTAAGCTCTTAAGAAAGAGGGCCGTGCCTTTGTGTTCTGTATCCCTTGCACACAAATGCCCCGCTGAATTCTCTCCTCCGCATTCCCCTCACCACCTGCCACTCTTTGAAGATCTTCTCCTGCTTAAAATATCACAAGCTCTTGGCCTATGGATGCAGAAAAGTAAATGTCTGAAGACACTGAGATGTGTTTAGGTACTGGGTTTGAACCCTTGTCGGCATGTTAGGCGTGCCTCGACCCCATTCAATTACCTTCATGTTTGCATCAGCTCTATTCACAAAATCTGAGATTTGAAGAATGTGACCGAAAAAAAAAAAAAGAACTCTGGGCAGAAAAGAGAATGGGAGGATGGCTTATTGCTGACAAAACCTGCCATGTCTCCCACCCCTGGTCAGACTACTTCTGCCACAGAGGGACACTGACTTGGTATATAGCTTGAATTCTTCACATTGCTGTTGCCACTAATCCCCCTGCTTCATAAAACATCCCCATTACCTGGGAGCTCTTCAATGTTTTTCTACTCAGAAATGAATTTAAAGGGGTTCAATCTCAGGGTGCCCTCGAACAGAAAGATGCTATCTTATCAACTGTGGGACATATTTCAGAGCTTAGCCTCCTTAGAGTCGAGCCCTAGCCACTGTGAGCTACTACCCAAAGAAACACAGCAAATCCACCCAGGTAATGCCCCTCCACCCGGAGTCAAATGGCCGGTGTGACTGCGTAGCAATGACTATAATAAGAAGACTTTCTTTGTGTATTAACTTGAATTGGCGTTACATTTTTGAAGTACTTTCACCGTGACAGAGCTTTACACATATTTAAATAAGTTCTCAGAAATGAGTAGAAACTACATTGATTTTCACTAGATACAATTTCTATTTTAAGGTTTAATTTTATTTATTTTTGCTTTGAATAGTTAATCAATATATCCAGACATCTCAAGATTCAAAAGAAACAGCATCCAGTGAGACGCTTCCTCTTGAATGATGATCTACATCACCACATGCTTCTGATCCTGAAGTCGCCCACTTATCTTGACTCATTCCGAAAAGAGTCTATCATATGAGCAAATATACCGCATAAGCCCTTTCTCCCTTCACTTGGTATTTGATGAGATAGGATTATACTCTTCTAGCTTAAGTGTCTTTATGAGGAATTTCCAAATATTTTTAAAGGACGTAAAAACCATTTTCATATTTATGTAATCTTTACATCCTGAAAACTGTGTCTCAGATTTTATAACTCATAGGTTTCTCCAAACATTTGACTTTTCATTTGAAGGCTGATTCTTATTGAATGAATTCTTTTCCATGTCCCAGGTGCCTAGTGGGGCAGATGTATTATTTTTCGCTTCTTCAGCAAATGTACCAACTATCTCAGGCTGCAATTCAGGCATGGCAGGGCTAAAAACAACCATCTCCCCTTACAAAACTAAATAGAAAATTAGCTTATATTTCCAGGTCCTTTCTCTCCACCCTTTAATGGAAAGGTGCCAATTACTCCTGGGATTGCAGGCACAGGTTTACTCAGTGCCTGGCATGTGCCAAGCAAAGGACACCGGGTGGCATTCTTGCCCTTCCTGTGATGTTGGGATTCTCATTCCACTGCAACAGGCAACAGGGTTCAGAGAGAGAAATTTTGTTTCTAGTCACATCATTGGTGGACAAATCAGGGTTTTGAGTTGAAACTGTTTTCTGGGTCTTTCTATGCTCATCTTTCCTTACTGGCCTGTTTTGATGAAAATTCAAAAGCTAACAAATGTTGGGAAAGATGTAGTGTAAAGGGCACTCTTATTGTTGAGAATATAAATCAGTACATGGAGAAGAAAGGACAGAGATTCATCAAATTCTCAAGTCTGGAACTGGCATGTGACCCAGAAATCCCACTACTAGGTAGACAGAGAAGGGAAGAAAATTGAAATGTTGAAGACATGCCACCCTGCTCATTGCAGATGGTCCAGCCACACAAAGTGTCCACCGACTGATGTATAGGAAAAGAAGAGATTAAAAATATATGTGTGCAAAAAGGAACACACAGGGGATAATGTAGATATTGTTTAGCCTAAAATATAAGACAATCTTGTCATTTGTAGAAGACGTGGATGAAGCTATAGAATATCATATCAACTAAAAGAGACCAGATGGAAAAAAAATATGATCTCCCATAGGCAAAAGCTAAGGAAAGTTGAGCACAGAGGCAGAGGTGGCAGGGTGGCTACCAGAGCCAGAGAAAGTGAGGAGATGTTGCTCAAAGGGCACAAAACACCCCTGAGGTGGGAAGAATGAGTGCAATGCGTTGTTTAGAACGGCAGCTATCGTCACTGGCGATATATCTTATTCTTGGGGAACTGGAGCAATGGAAGTCAGTGGTGCTCACCACAGAAATAACTGGACGAGATGATACATCAGTTTATTAACTAGATTTAACCATTTGACAATGTACATGTGCTTCAAAACACTACAATACACATAATTTTATCTATCAATTCAAAAATAAATATATCCATATACAGTGAGAAAATTTACAGACTCTGAAGGCAACATGCGAGTCTGTTGTGGAGAAGAAACTGGGCCAGCTCATTCGAAGACAGTGATGGGGTGCCCAAAGCCAGAATCCACCTATCCTGCCGTGATTCGGTATTAGTAGCACAAGACTTCCCTGCAGAGAATGTTAACTTGAGAACCTGTTTGTCTGCTCTGATTGTCAGTGTATATATTCACATCAGATATTCTCCTGTGAGGAAAAAGATATAAGCCACATGACAGTCAGTAATGGGAGAGCCCTGGGATGAATGTCTACCTCTTTGTTCTTTGTTTGAAAATAGGACAACCTGTGTTTTGTCTAGTGTTTATTTCTAACTCTAATTTTAAAACCTCTTACAAATGACGTATTCATGGGAAGGATCACATTCTCAGTGGCATCTCTAAGTGATGGTGGGGAGGAAAGTGTTCCTGTCTGCCTTTCTCGTTGCCGCTTTTATCAGTTCCACATAGAAACACAGAGACCAAACTTACACGGGATCACCGCAAGATTAAGGCAACTCTCTAGATGTCTAATCTCTGCTCCCAGGACACTCCCTTGGGTACCAAACGGAAGTGTGAGTCTCATGGTGATGACCTGAGAAAATAGAGCCCCTGACAATGACTGACACTGAAGAGAGAGACTTCATAAGAGGGATTAGTGTCCGATAAAGAAGGTCATGCTTTTCCATCATACGTAACACAGGGCAGTGAAGCCCACAGGTGACTTGGGGACTGGATCTTCTCTAGCCACTGTGCCTGCCAGAACCTTGGTTGTGAACTTTTCAGCCTCCAGAATTGTAAGAAATTAACTCCATTGCTTTGTAAGCTACCTAGTCTAAGGGATTTTCTTAGAGTAACCCAAACCAACTATGACAAGAAGCTAACCTTGTTTTCCCCATTCTGCAAATCAGAAACCTTAGACTAAAGGCAAAGGGGGAGTTTCCAATGACAGCCACTGCCACCATGCCCAAGGCTGAATAAATAGGTTTGGCCTATGTCCAGTGACCCAGCTATTTGGACATGTGTGCTGAACCATGAAGCCAACAGCCCCAGAGAAAGCAAAGGTGAAACACTCCCCGTTGGTGTGCAGCCTGCTGTCCATAAAGGCACTGTGCAATTTTCCTGAGTAGCTAAGGAACCATTTCATTCAGCACATACTGATGGTTCTAGCAAAGCTGCATCAAGCCTGGGAATTTCCTCCCCAATGGGAGAATTGCACCTTACCAGCTGCTTCTAGCACAGGACGCAATCACTGCCAGCAACAGCCCCTCCCCACCTCCTCAAATAGTGAACATCTGCCAAAAGATGGCCCGTTAGTAACAGTCCCCACGTTGGCAGGTGGCGGCTTGGATTTCTTCTGCGCTTTCTGCATGTTTCCACCATCTCGGCAGCCTGCTGGAACATGTCCTGACACAGCCTGTGCGCTGCCCCAAGCTGCCCCTTCTCAGCTCTTCTCAGCCCAAGGCGCTTTTCCCTCCAGGAGCACAAACCCTGAGCTGTCACATTGTTGTCAAACAGATGGGAGACAGCCACATCCCTGCTGATGCCTCTTGCCTCTCTAAGGGACGGAGGTTTGGTCACAAGCAGGATTGGTGGGAAGCAGAGCAGGCATGAGTGAGCTGCTCGGGCACAGAGACCACTCAGGGATAAGAAATGTGTGTGTCTCCAGTTGTCATTGACAGGGTGACCCACACTCCACAACTCCCCTTGTCCCTCTGCTCCTGAGGCTTCAGCTTCAGCCAGCATGGCAGGCATCATGCTGACGGCAAAGCGCTTCCAAGTGGCTGCCGCTCCAGATGTCGTGAGCAAGCTTACATATAGAAGCCATGTAGGACAGTTGCGAATTAATTCCTCGGTGGAGCGTTTTGTTCTATCATGCAGCGACCCACGAGTTACTACTCATTTACTCCTCTATTTCCATGCCAGAGGCAGTTGTGAGAGGGCTTCTGGGTTCTTGTAAGACCCCACAACTGACAATCACTACTCAGTGCAGAAGGAGGGACGTGGTGGAGGATTGCAGACCCTAGTGAGACAGGGCAGGAAGAGCCAGGAACCCATGAAGAAAGAAGACAACACAGCAGAAGGAAACTGTAACCGTGTAAGGAGAGAGAAGGAAGGGGCCCGTATTTTGAGAAAGGTTCTGCAGCTTGGGCTTCCTGGTCCATATTGTAGAGGAGCTTGTGGATTCTGTGAGAATAAAGATCTCAGTCAGCTATAAAGGCTTTGAAATTCTGCTCAGTCAGAAGCTAGCACCTTTGTCTGTCTTTACCCTTGGAAAAGTCATTTTCCATATCAGGCTCCTACTTTCCTGACTTTTAAAATGGAGACAAGTCTCTCGGGAGAAGCAAAGATGTCACTGATGAAATATTCCATCCAAAGGCCCAGAGCCATGGTGCCCTCCATGGAGGGAGGCTGTATCCTGGCTCAAGGATGCACACTTTCATATTTATAAAAGACTTGTCAAAACCCAGGATGCCACCAACTGAGGAGGATAAATCCCCCTATCTCTCTTTTTATTTATTTATTTATTTTTCTTGTAATTGACAACAAATTCATAAAACAAAGAGGCTTTTTTATTTCATTTTTTGTCAATAAACTTGGCAATGGAAATAACAATTTGAACGGCAATTTCCCCCTGGTCTGAGCTGAAATTGGCTCTGGATGAATTGGTTTTCAGTTTTCACATGCAAATTGTCCCTGAACCCTTTCTTCTACAGATAGTTGGGGGCCAGTCTCAGTTTGGGGACCTCTTCTCTGTCCCAACCTTTGTTTCCTGGTGAGAGCAGCCATTTATGCACCAATGTCTCTGCTGCCTCTGCTCACACCCAGTTACAAGAGGCGAGGCTGTAAGACCTGGGAGGACCGCAGGTACTGCTTGACCCCAGGCAGAGGATGCTGGCAGCCCATCCAAGCAGGGTGGAACTGGGCCTTAAATAAAGATGTCTTGAGGCCAGTTCAGCCTTGTCCCAGCGTAGCTCATTGACCTCCCTCTCCCTTTCTTCCAGAGTCACTGCTCAGATTTCAGCCAAACCCTAGGCTGGTATCCCAGGTTTAGGTTCCCATGGACTCTAGACCATTTTGAGTTTATGAGTTCAGTCTTTATTATTATTATTATTATTATTAATTATTATTATTGCTGTTGCCATGCTTTGTAGGCAGAAGACAGAACAATTAACTGGTGGTACCTGCATGTGCTAATTGCTGAATGGAGCATGTGCATGTTGAAAATTATTCTTTGTTTTAAAATACAACCTTAACTGAGCTCCCAAAAACATTGGCCAGTGAATTTTGACCATGTAAGCTCCTACTCACCAGTAGTTCTATTCCTCAGTCAGACTGTTATAAACCTAACCCAATGTTTTTAAGAATTCTGATCAATTGTCTCCTGTGCTGGTAACACTGATAATTCAAATGATACAGGCTTTAGAGACACATAACCGTATGGAAATTCAGGTCGCGGTTCTACCATATGGAAGCTATGCTACCTTGGGAGAAACTGTTAATTTATTTAAGCCTTAGTAAAGTATGAACAAAAGCCTATGTAAAGTATGAACAAAAATATTATTTACATGAAAAAGATAGCCCAAGTATTAGACAATGTTTACAAGATCCTCAGTAAGAATTGCTACATAGCAATTATTATTACGAATGTTGTAAGTTTCTGTGTCTGCTACGTCAAATGTAAAAAACAGTCAAGCCAACAGATATAAACATCTTTTAATATATTATTGTACCTAACAAGTGAACAACCGTGAGCTCTATTATTATTCTATTTCACAGAAAAAGGTTAAATACATTTACAGAGCATTCTACAATTAAATATCAAAGTGCGGAGCTTGACTAAGAATGTTTTCATCTTATATCGTGGGTTTCTAATTATATTTCAGTTGTCCCGACCTTTACCACTAATGATTACTATCCTAGTAGGAGGCTGAATTCCCAAACCATAGTGTGGGATGCTATCTTTTTTCTGGAAACTTTGGAACAAGTAAGATCTGCCCTTACTTCTCTTTGGTCACAGGATATTCTTTAACTAGCTATAGGCTATGTGAAAATCTAATCATACTCTTGGTTTACCAGTCTTCCAATTATAGGCACATGATGTGGATGTGACGTCATTTGATCTGGTTAGGAAAACCGTAAACCCCTTAGCTCCATGGGGCTTCACTATGTCCTGTCACTGGATTCTCTCCCAGTATCTAGATCTTAAGCCACAACCTAGTTCTTAATTTCTTATCTATTTTTTTAATATTCAATTCTTGGCTTGGGACAAAGGTCTTACAGGATTTGGACATCTCTAGCTGGTTGACATCTCTTTTCCTAGGTTTTACACACACACACACACACACAGCTTCCACTCCTTTCTATGACTGAGAACAGTGACCTTCAGAAGGTATGGGAAGGAATGTAAAAGTCAGTCCTCTTCTGAGAGCTGGATCCTCCACAGGCAGTGGCCACTCCTTTCTATTGGGAAGGTCTAACATCAGAGGAGATGCTTCAGGAGGTATTTCAAATTAAAATCATCCTTTGAAAGCAATGCCTAAATTCTCTGATTTCTATGTGCTAAGATCATGCTTTGATCACATAATTCTTCCACATTTTAAAATCCCCACTGCAACAGTGATGGGTGAATAATATATTTATATGTAAACGGCATGGCTCAAGAAAGTCCAACTTATTGTGTGTCTAGAGGGAAGGGGGTATTGGGTCCTTCTCACACCTTAGAGAAAGCCACATCTAAAACTCCAAACTCATTTCTTTCCTAGATTTTTTTAGTGTAAATCATTCTCAAGAATTGCAACTTCCTCCTTGAGTAATCTGAAACACTTCAGGTTCATCTTTTTACTTCCCTGGTCCTACTTCTAATCAATTTCCTTTCACACATTCCTGTCCCCCAGATAAATCAAAGGCCAATTTATCTTCTTCTCCCCGATTCTCTGCCTCCTTTCATTCCATCTCCGGCTCATCACTAATCAGCCAGCAGCAAGCATCTGCATGTACATTCGGTGCATATTTCATATTTCTTGTTTGCACTAAAAAGCAGCACCTCAAATTCTTCCAGTGCTCTGGCAACGAAGAAAGCTGCTATTAGCAGCGAGGAAACAAAGTAAAACACTTAAGGCAATTAGAGAACAATTGGAGCTGGCGAACCTATTAGTAACTAATAACATTTGTACACAGCTTTGCAGAGCCCCGAGCCCAGAACAACTTGAATTTCATTTGATCTTCACAATAATATGTGATCAAGTCCAACAATGCGGCGCAGGCATAGTGGGGAAGCAAGAAGGTAAAATGGCCTTTATTACCAAACAGAGGTGAGCTTGAATCACAGCTGTGCCAGCTACCACAATGTGTCAGCCATTGCATGTGCATCCCAGTGAATCAGCACTGTGCTGTCTTGGGGTTCTCATCTCCCAATTATTTATCATAATCTCAAATGTATTTATGTAATTAATAATAATGTATATATACTGCTTGGACCATGCCTAGGAAGATGTGTGTGTGTATACACACATGTATATATGTATGTGTATGTATATATAGGCTACAGAAATTTTACAAGTTTATTCAAGGTCATCCAATCTGTGAGGGCAGTTTAGACATGCAAATTCAGGCATTCACACAGTAATGCCTTTACCTGAATAATGACATCATGACCATCATCGCCACTCAACTCTCTACTTTTAATATGCATACCAATCACTGAAGTCTTCTTAATATGCCAATCTTTTATTTTATTTTACTTTTTATTTATTTTTTTTTTAAATTTATTTATTTATTAAAGATTTCTGTCTCTTCCCCGCCACCGCCTCCCATTTCCCTCCCCCTCCCCCAATTAAGTCTCCCCCCAGCCCGAAAAGCAATCAGGGTTCCCTGGCCTGTGGGAGGTCCAAGGAACCCCCACCTCCATCCAGCGTGAGGGGTGCACCCACACATTGAGACAATGGGGATGTTCTATTGGGAACTCACCAAGGCCAGCTGGTCTGGGTCTGGAAAAGCCTGGGATAAAACCGGACTCTCTGAACATAGCGGACAATGAGGACTACTGAGAACTCAAGAACAATGGCAATGGGTTTCTGATCCTACTGCACGCACTGGCTTTGTGGGAGCCTAGGCAGTTTGGATGCTCAACTTATTTTACTTTTTATTGAGCTCTACATTTTTCTCTGCTCCCCTTCCTGCCTCTCCCCTCCCTTCAACCCTCTCCCAAGGTCCCCATGCTCCCAATTTACTCAGAAGATCTTGTCTTTTTCTACTTCCCATATAGATAAGATCTATGCATGTCTCTCTTGGAGTCCTCATTGTCTAGCATTTCTGGGATTGTGATTTGTGGGCTGGTATTCTTTGCTTTATGTTTAAAAACCACTTAAAGTGAGTACATGTGATAATTGTCTTTCTGGGTATGGATTACCTCACTCAATATGATGTTTTCTAACTCCATCCATCCTACAAATTTCAAGATGTTGTTATTTTTCTGCTGTGTAGTACTCCACTGTGTAAATGTACCACATTTTCCTTATCCATTCTTTGGTTGAGGGGCATTTATGTTGTTTCCAGGTTCTGGCTATGGCAAACAAAGCTACTATGAACATAGTTGAGCACATGTCCTTGTGGCACAATTGAACATCCAAGAGTGGTATTGCTGGGTCTTGAGGAAGGTTGTTTGCTAATTTCTGGGAAATCGTCACACTGATATCCAAAGGGACTGTACCAGCTTGAATTACCGTCAGCAATGTAGGAGTGTTTCCTTTACCCCACAACCTCTCCAGCCTCTCCAGCATAAGTTGTCATCAGTGTTTTTGATCTTGGTCATTCTTATAGGTGTAAGATGGAATTTCAGAGTTGTTTTGATTTGCATGTCTCTGATGGCTAAGAATGTTGAGCATTTCCTTAAGTATCTTTCAGCCATTTTAGATTCCTCTGTTGAGAGTTCTCTGTTTAGGTCTGCACTCCATTTTTTTATTGGATTATTTGATGACCAATCTCTTGAGTTCTTTGCATATTTTAGAGATCAGACTTCAGTCTGATGTGGAGTTGATGAAACTCTTTTCCCATTCTGTTGGCTGTCATTTTGTCTTGTTGACCATGTTCTTTGCTCTACAGAAGCTTTTCAGTTTCAGGAGGTCTCATTTATTATTGTTTCTTTCTGTGCTTGTGCTACTGGGATTATATTTAGCAAGTGGTCTCCTGGGCCAATGAGTTCAAATGTGCTTCCCACTTTCTCTTCTATGAGGTTCACAGAGGTCCTGGCTCAGACCTAGTTCCTCTGGAGGTCCCAGACCTACAAAGGTCCTGGCTCAGGTCTACTTCCTCAGAGGTCCCATATTCACCCCCCAACGGCAGCACTCTTGGGCTCTAGCCCACTTCCTCAGTAGTTGCTCCCCCGTACCTGCTCCTGTGGAGTTTGCTGTCTCAGGTCGCTGTAATATGCCAATCTTAATATGTCTGAGATGCCATATTTCTCACATGCTTTGAGCTATACTGGTTTGCACTTTAAATAACAATAGTAAAAGCCATGAGTATTAAACAGATGTGTTTAAGGTGGCAAGTGCTCACCATACACATGTCATGAGCCAGGTGTTCTGGGAGCACATATTCAAACAAATACATGTGGAAAGTGGAAGACAATTAAAAAAGCGTACATGTATTTGCAAGTACTAATGAAAGAGATGATGGAGAACTTTGGAAGATTTACTGAGAAATATAACTTTGATCCAAGATAATAGGTATCCCCTAAAACTTTAAAAATGAGCAATCAACATGTCACTCTGAGCAGAAGAAAGAGACAGAGACTGAGGTTGGTGTAGAAGGCAGAGGTAAGGCAGCTAGGACCAGGACTTTGGCAGATTGCATGGAAGTGAGGAAAGAAAGAGACATAGGAGGTTCTGGGGATGTGTGTCCTGGAACACTGGTTGATTTGCAAGCTCATGTTGGTACAGAATGAACTCTTTCACACTTGCCATGTGTCCCTTGCCCATGTGTCCACTTCACCTTCACCTTACCTCCTCTAGAGATTATGATCTCCTCCCAGATTCAGAGACCTGATCTTGATTTCCAGACCTCCAGAAACATTTAATAAATAAATTATTGTAGCGTAAGGGCCTGCTTGTTGGGGTTTTTGTCCTGCCCAGTTCCCACAGTTAGCAAGTCCCAAAGAAAATCACACAGAGGTCTCCATAAGTTATAAACTGAATGGCCCATTAGCTCAGGCTTCATATTAGCTCTTATAATGTATATTAGCCGTTATTCTAGTATATGTTAGCCACATGGCTAGATACCTTTTTCAGTGGGGCAGGACACATCTTGCTTCTTCCATGATCTGGGCAGGACTGGGGAGGAATGGGCTTCTTCCTTCCCAGCATGCTCCTGTTCTCATTGCCCCACCTTTACTTCCTGTCTGGTTGTCCCACCTGTACTTCCTGCCTGGCTAATCAGTGTTTATTTAAAACATGGTTGACAGAATACAGACAATTCTCCAGCACCAAATTATTTCTTTATTAATTACCCAATCCTGGGTATTCTCACAACAGAAAACACAGCAGAGTCAGTTTCAAATAGTCTTCCTGCTAGCTATCTGATTCTCAGAGCTTTCATCCCTCCATCTGTAAAAAGCAAATCATCAATTTCAGAGGCCACAGGAAGGATTAACTAAGATAATTCACACGGATGCCCTTTGAGAACTCTCAAGCACAATGCAAATTAAGGAACAATTATTATTAAGTTTCTCATGCAGTATCTGACACACTAACACCGAATTAATAAAGTAATAAAGAACAGACTTTGGTAAGTTCATGAATGTGAAAAAGAAAGAATAAATAAAAGTTACCAGAGATCTAAAAATATTCTAAGCTGTGCTGCTTAATGGGGTACAGGGTCAGGGATCCCCTGAAGGACTTTCAAGGTTCAGAGATTAGAGATCTCCCTCCCACTTTGCACATATGGGGGTCAGAGGACAACAATTTTTAACATTTGGTTCTTTCTCTGCCATGTTAGTCTCAGGGATCAAACTCAGGCACTTGGACAGGCTTGGTCTGTAAGTCATCTTATTGGTTCAAAGTTAGTAAATTGAATGAGACTTGATCCCCGAGTCCAGAAGCAGGATACTTCATTACTTGTCTATAAAAACAATAGGATTCATTTGAAATGTATCATTTCATTCTCTCCTGTATGACCTCTGCACTGAGCCCTATCCTGCTATCTACATGGCAGAGGATCAACAAGATCCCCCTCAAAGACGTAACACAAATCATAAAGCTTATCAAGCTCCTTGGGCAGTGCTTGGCTTGTCCTAGGCTCTCCTCCCTCTCCTTCCTTTCAAAGCTATTTTAATCATTACACAAGCATTCAGCACTGTGTCCAGTGCCAAATACAAAGAATATTAAAGCTCAAATAATCCCAGAAGCTCTGGGTCCAAATCTTCCCACTTCTTCCACACTATTCTACCGCCATGCAAATGAGGAAACCAAGGCCCATGGAGGAGGCCGGTGATGAGCATCTTTCCTTATATGAACAGCTGTGATAGTCTTATCATCATGGTTCTTCCAGAGACCCTGCAGGGATGAAAATCTCCAGGAAACTAAAGGGAAAACACAGCCACTGCATCCACTGACCTACAGAGGGTTGCTCTCTAGATGAGGCCCACTTTTTTTCCATCAAAGGGAGAGGTATATTCCTTCTGAGCTGGACTATTAATTAAAATTCAGTGATGCTAATTTTACTGCCAACTTAGGAGTTTCTTATTACATTTATTTTCCAGGTAATTGCTGCTTGTACAGGAGTTCAAATAGATGTCTTTTTAGATGGTGCAATAGATGAGACTTATAATCGTTACATTCCTCACCGTTCATTTTGTTCTCTCTAATTCTAAAGCGGGCTTCCTTAAATTATACTGAGAACTTTCTCTGCCCACTTCTTTCTTTCCTCTTTCCTTCCCCCTCCCTCCTTTTCTCTCTCTCTCTCCCTCCTTTTCACCCTGTCTAGCGTTTCCTTTTGTTTTTCGTTCCCTAACGTCAGAATTCATTGAGGCATGAAATATCAAAATAGTTTCTGTTTTGTTCACAATTCTACCATACCACTTCCCTTCAGCGGAAGAACCCAAAATAAGCCTTTCCTTATGTATGGAAATGTATACAAACGCACAGCTTCTTAGATCGTCTGTGCTTCTATCCTGTTGTATCCCCAAATTACAGATGAATACACAGATACTTTGAATCACAATCCCACCGATATTACAGGGCCAGTCAGTAAGGGGCAGGCTCCCGGTTCTCCTTCCTAGTGGCTCAGGAAGTGAAGTAACCAGGGAGAGGTTGTGTGCCCAACCTTCTGTGCCAGAAGGAATTAAACTTTCCAGAAAAATCGCAATACACTGTGTAACCTAAAGAGAGTAGGAACCAGGGCATGGGAGGCAGCTTCACTGGCTGGGAACAAGACATAAGAGGTGGAGGAAAATCCCTCCATCCGTCAGGGCACTGTTTCTCCCTCCTCCTTGTATTTTAGGATTTTCTCATCTCTTCCCTACAGCACCGAGTCCCACATCATGACCTCTAACAGACTAAGGTCACACCTGCAGGCAATCAGGCAGTGTTCTGGGGCCCCAAGCGGCATCCTTCAGGGTCAGGGAGGCCTTTGGAAAGCAGTGAGACTTGATCTCCTGCAGAGTCAGCTTTAAGGATGTTGGTGCCTCTGCTCAGCAAGAGACTTGGATCTTTGAACTTGAGCAACAATTAATCCTGCACACCCGGGGAAGGTGACATTTGACAGGGAAGGCATACATTAATTTTCAAATTTCAGTGGTAGCTGCCATCTATTGTATCCTTATTGTGTGCCAGGCATAATACTAAGCGCACTACATGGTTGATCTCCATTGTCTCAACAATCTTGTAAGATGGGAACTGTGATTATAATTAGCTCTGCTTTACGGGTGAAAAAAAAGAAAGAAAGGAAGAAACCTAAGGCTCAATAAGTGAGAAGTCGTGGGTCCAAACTTCATAAAGCTAGGATTTAAACCTGGTCTCTCTGGCTCCCCCAGAATGGGTCAGTAAAGTTCCCAACTAGACATCTTGCTTAGTTTAAGTCTTTACAGTGCTGTAAAGTAGGATTATAAAACTAGGAAGAATGAAGTTGTATCTACAGGTTTACTCCTCAAGAGGAGTATGGTCTATCTATTAGGAACCTTGGAAAAAAAATGTTAGCATGTCTAATTATGTTTAATGCCATTCTTTAAGAATGTGTACATGGGAGCTTCATAATACAAATATTAGTAAGTTAACATGCTTGTCATTTACAGATGACATGTGGGAAGCTTTCTCAAACTTAATCTTACAGGCAGGAATCAGGGCTATTCTATATCTTGAGATAAAGAATTGTCTGATGTGAGATTTGAGCAAGAAGATTAAAACTTGCCTAATGTGATGTCCTGCTTCCCACAATTCTGGCTGTATGTTCTAGGGTTAGCATCAAGGATTCTTGCAAGCATTGAGAATGAGCAGCTTTACAAGAAGTTTTCTTTGCTGCTGTTTCATAGGCACGGAGTCTTTCCTAGGACTTTGGTCTACACAAACCAGTTCTCTGCATCCCTCTGGCCCTGTCATATACAGTGCAGTGGGCAGCAGCACTGCCCAGATTGCTTCCTCCAGTGGCCACACACAACCTCTGCCGTAGCTAAAGTGTGCGCTCTGGAACCTGCAGCCTAGTGATGGCCTCTCCAACGTGCATATCTTCTGACCTCAGCATCTTCCACCAACTTCTCTTTTGTGCTTATGGATTGCAAACATCTTCAATCAATCGAACAGAGTCAAAGATCCTGCAGAAGAAGACTATTAGGCCCTGAGAGGCAGCTGGTGAGATGACAATGAGAAGAGTTTCCCACTGACTTGATGGTGGGGTGATCACCGGGACTCACACAAACTGGAACCCAGAGTGACAGAATGAGGGGTGTCTTTGAGGTTGAAGGCAGTCCAGCCAAAGCACTCCAGCTCTCTAGCTCCTGCGGGAGTGATCCTGTAGTCAGGAAGACCATCCTCTTGACTGTTACTATTTAGTAGAATATACCCTGCTTCTAATCCTATTTCTAAATTCCAGACACATGGTGTTGTGTTCATTGAGCACTACCCCAGGCTACTTATTTTTTCACCAGTAAAGGCTGTAATAGTTACCCCCAGCATCTGGTCCTGTGGTGTCCCCTTTGCTGCAGCTTTCTAGGGAACCACTTGAATTAGAAGCACAAGCACAGACTTCGGGGGCAGGATATATCAAAGGTGAGGTCATGCTTTGCAGCCACTAAACAGCTTTCGCTTGGAAGGGGCCATTATCCTAGTCTGTGAAATGGGCCAATGCCAGATGCTTAGAGAAATTTAGTACAGATCAGATGAAACTGGCATGGCGTTGCCAATGCTGCTTGACACCATTGTCCTGTTTCTATGACATGTCTCCCAAAGGTGATGGCCAGAGAGGGTTCTGCTATCACACAATATCAGCCAGAATGTTGGAAATTAAAGATCTCCCCCACAATCCCACAGGATTTGCCCTCAAGCAATGTTTGACGTGGTTGGCATAAATGCCACAGCTCCCCAGCCTCTTGAGTGTTATCAAATATAAGCACTAAGTCCAACCTAAGCCCATCATGTCCTGGGAGACAGAGCTCCAGACATTCACAGTGAGAATTTGGTGTTGTACCTTGTATAGGTGCCTTTCTGCTCTGAACTCCCATTTGGCTACTAGTATGCCCGGACTCATCTCTCAAGGACACTACTGAGATCATTTCAGGTTTTCCTGAAGAGACCAATGATCATTTCTCTAGGTACAATTTTGAAACAAAGCAAATCTCATGGAAGAAAGGGTGCTAACAGTTGCCTCATGCAATTCTTGAGCCATCGAAGGCCATATTTCTAAGCCTTCTACAATTCTTCTCATACCCTCCTCTTCACAAAAGCAGCCTCAGGGAATATTCTTTCCTGTTTCTTTTATAGACGAGAGCATTCTGTTAAGAATATGAAATAAGGGCTTTGTTTGCGAGCTGCCCATCCAGCACGGAGGCCTGATCTCTCGGCCCCAGGAGAACCAGCGTTGGGGTGAGTTTCTGGCCCACGGCGCCAGCCAGGGACGGGGATCTCGGGGGTCCCTTGGCCTCCTGTCTTTCTTGGGCTCTCTGCAGGACCTCTATTCCCTGGTTACTGCCTCTTTCTTCCTGGCCCACCCAGCTTCCGTCCAGAGCCCTCCCCACTTGGGCCCCCCGCCCTCTTTTGGCGCGAGGCATTGGGAGTTGGGTCCCAGTCCTCCCGGCGCCACTGCCTTTGTTTCTGTGGCCTGCCTGCACCAAGGAGAGTAGGCGCTTTGTTTGCGAGCTGCCCAACCAGCACGGAGGCCTGATCTCTCGGCCCAGGAGAACCAGAGTTGGGGAGAACCAGCATTGGGGAGAACCAGCGTTGGGACGAGCCAGGGTTGGGCACGGAGACCTGATCCCTTGGTGCCAGGAGAGCCAACATTGGTGAGGCCGCGTTGGGTAGGCAAGGAGACCTGATCTGGTAAAAGAAGACCCATAAGGGAGTATTTGGAAGAAGAGATGGGCAGACGCCAAGGCAAGAATTCGCCCAACAAACTGAAAAGCAACATGAAGCCACCAGAATCCAGCGACCTCACAACGGAAGGTCATGAACACCTTAATCAAGAAGGAGAAAAGTTTGACTTCATGAAAGTGATTGACGCCCTTAAACAGCATGTAAAAAACGCCCTTATAGAAATGGATGAGAAATATAACAGAAAGTTTGAAGAATTGAATAAATCAGTGAATGATACCCTAGAAAACCAAGGAAAAACAATCAAACAGATAATGGAAACAGTTCAAGACTTGAAAACTGAAATAGAGGCAAAGAAGAAAACACAAACAGAGGGCCGGCTGGACATGGAAAATCTAGGTAAACGAATAGAGACTACAGAAACAAGCATAACCAGCAGAATACAAGAGATAGAAGAAAGACTCTCAGATTCTGAAGATACCATAGAGAAAATAAACACACTGATCAAAGAAAACAGCAAGTCCAACAAACTCTCATCACAAAACATTCAGGAAATATGGGACACAATAAAAAGACCAAACCTAAGAATAATAGGAGTAGAAGAAGGAGAAGAAGTGCAGCTCAATGGTCCAGAAAATATATTTAATAAAATTATAGAAGAAAACTTTCCCAACCTAAAGAAAGATATACCTATGAAGGTGCAAGAAGCATACAGAACACCGAATAGGCTGGATCAAAAAAAAACATCCCCTCGCCATATAATTATCAAAACACAAAGCATTCAGAATAAGGAAAAAATATTAAGAGCGGCAAAGGAAAAAGGCCAAATTACTTACAAAGGTAAACCTATCAGACTTACACCTGACTTTTCCATGGAAACCATGAAAGCC
Source organism: Microtus pennsylvanicus (assembly GCF_037038515.1). Taxonomy (NCBI): domain Eukaryota; kingdom Metazoa; phylum Chordata; class Mammalia; order Rodentia; family Cricetidae; genus Microtus; species Microtus pennsylvanicus. The sequence continues at coordinate 90,082,995 of NC_134581.1, read as the reverse complement.
AGAAGGTCCTGGATAGATGTACTGCAGAAACTGAGAGACCATGGATGCAAGCCCAGATTACTATACCCAGCCAAGCTTTCGTTCACTATAAATGGAGAAAATAAAATTTTCCAGGATAAAAACAAATTCAAACAATATGCAGCCACAAATCCAGCCTTACAGAAAGTAATAGAAGGAAAATCACTAACCAAGGAATCCAATAATGACCACAATAACTCAGACATCTAGAGACCCTTCATCAACACAAACCAAAGAAGGGATACACACAAACTCTACGACTAAAAAAAAATGACCGGAGTTAACAACCACTGGTCATTAATATCACTTAATGTCAATGGTCTCAACTCACCTATAAAAAGGCACAGGCTAAGAGATTGGATAAGAAAACAGGATCCAACATTCTGCTGTTTACAAGAAACACACCTCAACCATAAAGACAGGCACCTACTCAGAGTAAAGGGTTGGGAAAAGGCCTATCAAGCAAATGGACCTAAGAAACAAGCAGGTGTGGCCATACTAATCTCTAACAAAGTTGACTTCAAACTTAAATCAATCAGAAGAGATGGAGAGGGGCATTTTATATTCATAACAGGAACAGTTCATCAGGATGAAGTCTCAATCCTGAACATCTATGCCCCTAATATAAAAGCACCCACGTACATAAAAGAAACATTGCTAAAATTCAAGGCAGCCATCAAACCGCACACACTAATAGTAGGAGATTTCAACACTCCTCTCTCACCAATGGACAGGTCAATCAGACAGAAACCTAACAGAGAAATAAGACAACTAATGGAGGTAATGAAACAAATGGACTTAACAGACATCTATAGAACATTCCACCCAAATAGGAAAGAATACACCTTCTTCTCTGCAGCTCATGGAACCTTCTCGAAAATCGACCACATAGTCGGTAACAAAGCAAACATCCACAGTTACAAAAAAGTATTACTAACCACCTGTGTCTTATCAGATCACCATGGATTAAAATTAGAATTCAACAACAAGGCTACCCCTGGAAAGCCCACAAAGTCATGGAAACTGAACAGCCAACTACTGAACCACACCTGGATTAAGGAAGAAATAAAGAAAGAAATTAAAGTATTCCTGGAATTAAATGAAAATAAAGAAACAACATACTCAAACTTATGGGACACTATGAAAGCAGTCCTAAGAGGAAAGTTCATAGCACTAAGTGCCCACTTAAAGAAAACAGAGAAAGCTCACATTGGAGACTTAACAGCCCACCTGAAAGCTCTAGAAAAAAAAGAAGCAGACTCACCTAGGAGGAGTAGGAGACTGGAAATAATCAAACTGAGGGCTGAAATCAATAAAATAGAAACACAGAGAACAATCCAAAGAATCAATGAAACAAAAAGCTGGTTCCTGGAGAAAATCAACAAGATTGACAAACCCCTATCCAAACTAATCAAACGGCAGAGAGAGAATTTGCAAATTAATAAGATCAGAAATGAAAAGGGGGACATAACCACAGACACAGAGGAAATTCAGAGAATCATTAGATCTTACTACAAAAGCCTATATGCCACAAAACTGGAAAATGTAAAGGAAATGGATACTTTCTTAGATAAATATCATTTACCAAAGTTAAATCAGGACCAGGTGAACAATCTAAATAGACCTGTTAGTCGCGAAGAATTAGAAGAGGTTATCAAAAACCTCCCTACCAAAAAAAGCCCAGGACCAGATGGTTTCAATGCGGAATTCTACCAGAACTTCCAAGAAGACCTAATACCTATACTCCTTAATGTATTTCGCAATATAGAATCAGAAGGGTCATTACCAAATTCCTTTTATGAAGCTACAGTTACTCTGATACCAAAACCACACAAAGACTCAACCAGGAAAGAGAATTACAGGCCTATCTCACTCATGAATATCGATGCAAAAATCCTCAACAAAATACTGGCAAACCGAATCCAAGAACACATCCGAAAAATTATCCATTATGATCAAGTAGGCTTCATTCCTGAGATGCAGGGCTGGTTCAACATACGAAAATCTATCAATGTAATCCAGCATATAAATAAACTGAAAGAAAAAAACCATATGATCATTTCATTAGATGCTGAAAAAGCATTCGACAAAATTCAACATCCATTTATGTTAAAAGTCTTGGAGAGATTAGGGATACAAGGGTCATACCTAAATATAATAAAAGCTATATACAGCAAGCCGACAGCTAACATCAAATTAAACGGAGAGAAACTCAAAGCCATCCCGCTTAACTCAGGAACACGACAAGGCTGTCCACTTTCGCCATACCTCTTCAATATAGTGCTGGAAGTTCTAGCAATAGCAATAAGACAACATAATGGGATCAAGGGAATTCGAATTGGAAAGGAAGAAGTTAAACTTTCGTTATTCGCAGATGATATGATAGTGTACATAAGCGACCCCCAAAACTCCACCAAAGAACTTTTACAGCTGATAAACAGCTTTAGTAATGTGGCAGGATACAAGATCAACTCCAAAAAATCAGTCGCCCTCTTATACACAAAGGATATGGAAGCAGAGAGGGAAATCAGAGAAGCTTCTCCATTCACGATAGCCACAAACAGCATAAAATATCTTGGGGTAAACCTAACCAAGGAAGTGAAAGATCTATTTGACAAGAACTTTAAGGCATTGAAGAAAGAAATTGATGAGGATACCAAAAAATGGATGGACATCCCTTGCTCTTGGATTGGGAGGATCAACATAGTAAAAATGGCAATTCTACCTAAGGCAATTTATAGATTCAATGCAATCCCCATCAAGATACCATCAAAATTCTTTACAGATCTGGAGAGGACAATAATCAACTTTATATGGAAAAACAAAAAACCCAGGATAGCCAAAACAATCCTATACAATAAAGGATCTTCTGGAGGCATTACCATCCCTGACTTCAAACTCTATTACAGAGCTACAGTAATGAAAACAGGGTGGTACTGGCATAAAAACAGAGAAGTCGACCAATGGAATCGTATAGAAGACCCGGATTTTACCCCACAAACCTATGAACACCTCATTTTCGATAAAGGAGCTAAAAGTATACAATGGAAGAAAGAAAGCATCTTCAACAAATGGTGCTGGCACAACTGGATGTCAACCTGTAGAAGAATGAAAATAGACCCATATCTATCACCGTGCACAAAACTCAAGTCCAAATGGATTAAAGACCTCATTATCGGCCCGAAAACACTGAACCTGATAGAAGAGAAAGTGGGAAATACCCTACAACAGATGGGCACAGGTGATCGCTTCTTAGGTATAACCCCAGAAGCACAGGCATTAAGGGCAACATTGAATAAATGGGACCTACTAAAACTGAGAAGCTTCTGTAAAACAAAGGACACTGTCACTAAGACAAAAAGGCAACCTACTGACTGGGAGAAGATCTTCACCAACCCCGCAACAGACAAAGGTCTGATATCCAAAATATATAGAGAACTCAAGAAACTAGACTTTAAAATGCTAATTAACCCAATTAAAAAATGGGGCACTGAACTGAACAGAGAATTCTCAACAGAAGAACTTCAAATGGCCAAAAGATACTTAAGGTCGTGCTCAACTTCCTTAGCAATCAGGGAAATGCAAATCAAAACAACTTTGAGATACCATCTTACACCTGTCAGAATGGCTAAAGTCAAAAACACCAAGGATAGCCTTTGCTGGAGAGGCTGTGGAGGAAGGGGTACCCTCATCCATTGCTGGTGGGAATGCAATCTTGTGCAACCACTGTGGAAGTCAGTGTTTCGGTTTCTCAGGAAATTCGGGATCAACCTACCCCTGGACCCAGCAATACCACTCTTGGGAATTTACCCAAGAGATGTTCTATCACATGTCAAAAGCATTTGTTCAACTATGTTCATAGCAGTAATATTTGTAATAGCCAGAACCTGGAAACAACCTAGATGCCCTTCAATGGAAGAATGGATGAAGAAAGTATGGAATATATACACACTAGAGTACTACGCTGCGGTAAAAAACAATGACTTCTCGAATTTTGCATGCAAATGGATGGAAATAGAAAACACTATCCTGAGTGAGGTATCCCAGACCCAAAAAGAAGAACATGGGATGTACTCACTCATAATTGGTTTCTAGCCATAAATAGGGGTCACAGAAACTACAATTGGCGAACCTAAAGAAGCTAAGTAAGAAGGTGAACACAAGGAAAAACATATCGTTATCCTCTTGGATAAGGGAAGTAGACAAAATTGCCGGGGAGAAAAGTGGGATCTTGGGGGTGGGGTGGGAAGGGGGTAAGGGGAGATGGGGAGAGAAAAAGTAGAAGGGAAGGAGGGGGGACTTGGGGAAATAGGAAGATCGGGATAAAGGAAGGTTGGATAGGGGAGCACGGAACCACAATTCTTAGTTAAGGGACCCACTTTAGGGTGGGCAGGAGAATTGACCCTAGAGGGGCTCCCAGGTGCCCAAGCTGAGGTCCCCAGTTAGTTCCTTGGGCAGCTGAGGATAGGGAACCTGAAATGACCCCATCCTAGCGCAATACTGACGAATATCTTGCATATCATCTTAGAACTTTCATCTGGTGATGGATGGAGATAGAGACAGAGACCGAGACCCACACTGGAGCACTGGACTGAGCTCCCAAGGTCCCAATGAGGAGCAGAAGGAGGGAGAACATGAGCAAAGAAGTCGGGACCGCGAGGGGTGCACCCACCCACTGAGACAGTGGAGCTGATCTACTGGGAGCTCACCAAGGCCAGCTGGACTATTACCAAAAAAAGCATGGGATAAAACTGAACTCTCTGATCATGACGAACAATGAGGGCTGATGAGACGCCAAGGACAATGGCACGCAGTTTTGATCCTACGCAATCTGCTGGCTTGGTGGGAGCCTAGCCAGTTTGGATGTTCACCTTCCTAGATATGGATGGAGGGGGGAGGACCTAGGACTTACCACAGGGCAGGGAACCCTGACTGCTCTTTGGACTGGAGAGGGAGGGGGAGAGGAGTGGGGAGAAGGGGAGAGGGGTGGGAGGAGGGGGAGAAGAGTGGGAGGAGGGGGAGGGAAAGGGGAGGCTGGGAGGAGGTGGAAATTTGTTTTTTTTTCCTTTATTCTTTTATCAAAAAAAAAAAATAATCAAAAAAAAAATAAATTAAAAATAAAATTAAAAAAAAATGAATAAAGCAGAAACAATCAATAAAAAGGTCAATGTAACAAAGAAAAAAAAAAGAATATGAAATAAGTCGGTAAGCCAGAGAGAATTCCTAATCGTTTGGGTTTCCAGTACTGTCACAACCTCTGCAGAGCACATGCACGGTTATATTGCCGTCCCTGTGCTCAAGTTACAGAGATAAGACATGGGAAATATGGGGCAATTAGGTTCTAACCCATGTCACTTGGACAGAAGTAATTCTTTTCAACTCTTGACCATATGTTATAAAGCCTGTTGAGATGGTGACCTGGTCCTTCTGTCTAGATGAAGCCTCTGAGCCCTCTAAAGCATTAGTGGGCAACTCATAGCAGACTGGGGAGAACTGTCCCTGCCAAACCTTTTATCTTCACCGTTGTTTCCTATCATGCCATCCCCTACCACAGAGATACCTCAATAAATGATATCTCAACAATTCACGACTGCTTTGAGAATTCAGGAGACCAGTCTATTGATGTGTTAGCCACTTTGGCAAAGTATATAAATTTTAACTTAATTAATTTAAAGTATATAAATTTATTTTGGTTCAGATTTTAAAGATTACAGTCTATGGTCTACTGGGCCTATAATGAGACAGGACAGCAAGACACTAGGAGTGTGCGACAGAGGAGGCTGCACACTTCATGGAAGTTAGGCAGGAAATATGGAGGAAGGGACGAGGAAGGAAGGATATTTATCAGAGCAAACCCTCACCCATCTTTTATTCAACTAGGACATGTTTCCTAGCTTCTACCACCTCTCAATCATGTCATCAAATCATGGGTATAGTTAAAGGATTAATGTACCGATCTGGCTGGAACTCTGATGTAGCAATCATCTCCAAAAGCTTTCACTCTGAACATTGCATTGACCAAGGCTTCCACACATGGCAGGGGTGGAAAGACACTGTATCTGAACCACAACGCTTGCCTAGAGATGGAACTGAACCAGAATCATGGCTTTACTTCAGAACGCTCTTCCAGGATCAGTTTGAAGCAAGTCTCCCGCTTTGGCCGTATGATCTTTAGCATCTTTCAACTCCCATCCCCCCTTTTCCTACTGTTCTCCTGAGAGTTAACCTCGAGTAATCACATCTCAGGCTAATGTCAGGAAACTCAAGAACCATCTGTGAAGCTTTACAGAAGGATTTACAATTGGGTATTTAAACATCCAGGCTTACTGAACATAAGACTATAGATTTTGGAGGTTGAGGACCACATGACCTTACATTTAAAAGCCTAATGGGTATTTCAAATATACCAGGTTATTTCTTAACTTTTTATTTGGAAAACTTCAAACTTATGGGAATAATGAAATAATAAAATAATGATGAACACCTACACACTCTTCATCTAGACATACCAATTATGAACATTTTGCTGCATTTTCTTTTCTCATTCTCTGGCTCCTCCTATATCAAAAATAATTTGCAAGTACAGTGTAGAGATCATGACACTTCCTCCTTTGATACTTCAGCACTTATTATCTAAGAATAAAGAGAGTCTCCTACATAATCCCATTACCACAACCACCCCTGAGGAAATGACTATCAGTTTCATAATATCATCAGAATATCTTGTCTACATCTAAGGTATATGCTCATGTGTTTAGACCAAGAGATAAAATTTCCTCGTCTATAGATATAGTACAAGTTTGGAGATAGAAATAATCTGTAGTGATTAAAACCAAGGGGAACTATTCAAGGAAGAACTGGTGATTTTAACAGGGTTTGTGAAAGAGCAAAAAAAAAAAAGGAGGAAGAGAGAACATGCTCAGTAGAAGTAAGTGAACATGCACACACAAACACACAGAATGGCAGTCCACATGACCTTTAGTGTGGTTTTAACTGAGCAGAGATGGCGGGCTGTGATTCCCTGTTGTATTTCAGAGGATAAAGTAAGCTGAACACAACTCACAGTGGCAGAGTACAGAGATACAGCAACTCAAACTATCAGAGTCACGGCATCCTCATTTTAGGAAAAATTAAGACTGGATTTGTAAGAGTTCCGTAAAAAAAAATTTTAAAACACATTCTGGTGAACAATAAAGAACAATGTTTGAAGGTTTGGGGTCAGAATTAGATTGGAGAATTCAACTCTGATTGAAATGCATTCAAATACTGATTCTATAAACACTCTCTGTGCACATATTATGTGCCAGGTTGCCAATCTAAACATAGGAAACAGAAGGTCTGAAAGAAAAATTAGACAAGGTTCCTGATGGAACTTTAATTCTTATTAGTATGTGTGCTGGGTGGGAGGGGGGCCAAGAATGACTCAATAGTCAAGTAAATAAGTAAACGAGGAAATATTCGATTGCTGTTGATATGGTTCCCATGAATATAAAAGGAACAGGTTTCATATTGATTGACGGTTACTTTAAGTGGGGTATTCAGAGAAATTAACATTTAAAGCTCTGTTCAACTAGAGCCAGCTACCAACTTCAAAGAACAGATTGTCAAAAATTGACTCAAGTTTGGGAGCTACATGATATCACAGTGGTGACTTTAAATAGTCCACAGCATTGTATTTAGACAAGTCGGCAAATGCTATAAGCCATGGCTTCCTTTTCCCAGAGAGCTGGTAGTTAAACATGTACCAGCGCACAACTGCAATACAATCAATCTGAGGGACAGAAGGACATCAGTGTGAAGCACAAGGAGAAAATACCCCCCAAAAGCTGGCGCATTATCCCGAGAAGGACAATAATCTTGCAGGTTTGCTAAACACAAAAGGCTGGTGTGTGGTGACGGAGAAGAGACAAGCATGGGACAGAATTGGGCAGAAGCATGGTCATCTGGAGCTGTGCAGGCTTGGTGTGGGTCATTAGGGTTTTTATTTAAATGTGATAGAATGCACTGTGCGCTCCTAAGTATATGAATAGCATTGAATTTAGCTTGACTCGTGTCTTGAGAGACTGCTTTGATTGTTGCAGAATAGATTGGAGGAAGAGTGACAGAGAAGAAAGGAGCTAAGAATGGAATGCTTATAAAGCAATGTATGTAAAAATTATTCATTGCAACAGTGCAATGTCAAAATATTGGAAACAGCCTGAATGCCCATCAATAAGAGAGAAAGTAAATTCATAATGGTGTAGTCACAGAACGGCTCTGCTCAGTAGCTGTTGAAAAAGTGAAGACATTCCTGACTTACTATTAAGAAAACAACCCCAACATATTAGCAAAGGTAAAATTGGTCCGACTGAACCTAAACGATGCTGTTATTTTTGTGCAAACTATACTTTTCTAATACTTGATTATGTACACATTACACATTACCTGATAGAGATTTTAAGAAATGAAGGCTCAAACAATATTCAGCTGTGATTTATGAAGGTTAAATGGTTGTGAAAATTGCCAATTTCATGAGATTTCTCTTTACTATTTCTATTTTTCATTTGATAAGCAGTTTCAGAAACTAGATGGGTACAGAATGATGAGATACAGCTTTTAGCATATGACTTCCAGACTTTGTTAAAACGGAAAGCTTTGTATTTTGTTAAGTTTTTTTTTTAGTTAGATAGTCAGGTAGATGATTGATTAATAGATGATAGATGAAGAATAGATGAGAGGTAGATAGATAGATAGATAGATAGATAGATAGATAGATAGATAGATAGATAGATAGATAGGGAGAGAGAGAGAGAGAGAGAGAGAGAGAGAGAGAGAGAGAGAGAGAGAGGATAGATGGATAGAGGTATAGACAGGTAGACTAATGATAGAACCCAAGAGAGGGAGCAGCTCTTACAGAGGTCCAAGTCGAAGTTGGCAGAGCTGAAATTAGAACAATCATAGAGATGAGGATATGAGTTTGAGATGGATTTCTGAGGTATGGTTGACAGGACTTGTCATAAGATTTTATATTTGTGAGGATCCAATCACAAAAACTAAAGCAAGCAAGGCATGCATCCTTCATCTTTGTCTAAGCAGTTAGGTGTAGTTTGTTGAGCATGTCACCTAGAAACTTGGAGAACCAGGTCGGGGACTGAGGGTGGGCCTGATGATTTTGTGCCATAAGGCTATCCATTATCCCAGGTGTGAAAAAGACAGAGAATACTTTGTTTTCTTTTTGTTTGTTTGAGACAGGTTTTTCTGTGTCATTCTGGATGTCCCGGAACTCTCTTTGTAGACCAGGATGTCCTTGAACTCAGATGCTGGCCTGCCTCCTCAATGCTAGGATTAAAGCTATGCACCACCACCTGGCATGGAAGACTAGTCTTTTTAAAGGATTGAGGGAAAAAAGGTGGGTGAAGATTCCAGAAATTGTCAGGTTTCTTTTTTTTTCCTATCTCCTAAAATTCCAGAGGCATTGCACAGTAGATAAATGAAGCAGGATATTGGGGAGAAACAAATAATCCAAAATCACTAGAACCAGTTTGGTGTTTAAGTGTCCTGGCGCTTTCACATCATATACTTATTCAAAGTCTTGCAAGGGTGGCACCATCATAAGCTCCCCATCTCTACAAGGTCATCCAGAATGTCATCAGTTGCGCATCCCCCTGCTTTCAGTGGGAGGTGCGTAGGCACAAAGTTAAGTTCAAATAGGGGCAAAACTGAAAGGATTCTATTTTCCTCCCGAAACTAGCAAATCCAACCTTAAAAAAAAAATAACTCAAAGAGAAATAGAGCTAAGTTATTGAAGATGGCAATATGGTGACCTGGTCATCTATGGGACAGGGAATAAAGGTGTAGGTGACAAAAACAAGCTAAATGGAAGTCTGATTGAAATAAAGCGCTTTTGTGAGATCTAATGGATGGGATTCACTGCCTGGGATTCAGGCTCACCACGCAGCAGGGTTTGAACTGAGCTTGGCAGTGGGGAGAGGAGCAGTATCTCTGTGTGTTTGCAGAAGGAACATGAAAACCAGGCTCTGAACACACCAAGCACACCGCTCTTCAGAGAAGGCATCCCCGAGCACTGCGGGCGAGGGTTGGGCTGTTAGCCTTGCATCCTCCCTCAGTTCTAAAAATGGATAATTAAATTCGATCACTCTAATGAAGTCCCCCCTGTCATTTATACTGCAGGGATTGTACGTGAAGCCTTCATGAGGCTGAGAGGAAGACGGCCCAAAGCAGGGGTCATCTGTGTAGCATAGGACAAAGCAGAGTTGAGCCACCAGGGGACACGTTTAGGTCCCAAGGGCAGCTCAGGTGAAAAATTTGGGACCAAACCTGAATAAAGCTAGATCAAAACAGCTCACATTCCTTAGATCGGAGGATCCTAGGCTGTCCCTACTGAACAAAAGCTGCCAGATAATTGACAAGTGTGTACTTCATTTGGTGTTAGCAACATCTGGTCTCAGCTCACCCTGGAGAGATATACACATAAATTGCTAGGTTAATAGCTCTCTTGTCTCAGAAATCTTCCAGACAAGAGGATGGGACTGTGTATGAATGCATACGTCATTCCTATCTTCTTTTGCTGCTATTATTGGCTCTATGAGTGACAAGGAAGGAAGATGGTATGAAGCATTTGCAAACTGTGAAATGTATTTATTAATGCACGTTTGTGGGGCTGCATCAAAAGCTGAAAGCTCGGTGCATCGAACTTTATGGAAACACTTACCGCAAAAGGGAAAAACCTAACTGATGATCCTTCTTTGGGTGTGAAGAGATTACCAAAGCTATGGAGGTCTTAACACCCTTAGAAGAGTTTCCACGGGTTCTTGGGCATCAGAGGTCCAGGAAAGCTTGATCTCAGAATCTGCTTCATTCTTAACACTCTTCCAAAGAAAACTTGCTATGGACCCTCGCAAAGAGTTCATGAGAAGAATTGGAGATCCAAGCAGATACTAAACTATGTACATTCACATCATAAACCTAAGACAGGAGCGAGGGGTAGGTGGGGGAGGAATGAATTAAGGGAGCGAGTGTGACAGCCAGATGCATTCATTACTCGCATGCTCCCTCGGCTTCTTCTCACCTGATGAACTTTTCACACCAGAGCAGGGGAAACGCGTCAACTTTTCCCCTCTCTGTGTCTTCTGTCTTCTGTGTCTCACCCAACTGCTGCACACTCAACCTGGACTGGCGTTGTTCTCATTTCAACTTCTCCTACAAAGCTTGGGTGCCCTGAAATGACTCAGGAGCCCATGCTCACTGACAGGGAGCGACCTGCTTCTGACTTCTGCAGCACTCACTTCCTTCAGAGCACAGGAATGAGAAACTTCTTGGCTCTTTCTGTGATGTGAGCAGCCTAGTTCTTCCCCCCACTTTATCTCCCTAGAACAACTTTTGGGTGACCTCTCCTTACCCCACTTCCCCTCCCTCATCACCGAGATGTTAGGTACAGCTTTGACCAGACTTCAGTAAGATTCTGTAGACTCTGTCCCACCATAGAACGCAAAGACCATTTTGCAAAAGCTACTGCGAAAGTTGATAATTACATCTGCATCCTTAGGCAATACAGAGAAGGGGCTATGTGGAGAGTGTCGAATTTCTCAGTACTTCATGATTAATAGACTAAACATATGAAGAGTCGAATAAACGCTGCAATTACTTGGCAGGGTTTTTGCATTGTGTAGGTTAGCCCCTCTCTGCCCAAACAATGCATTCGAGTGCCGCCTGAGCTCACATAGGAATTTAAGACCTTTAGATCGGTAAGCCAGCTAAAGCCTGGACATCAACTCTGGTTTAACCACCATTTCTTTGCGGGTTGTGTTGTCATCAGTCCTATGTGACAAATTTACAAAAGGAGAGACACAGCCAAGCACATGAAATATAAGATGATTCCCCCGTCTTAAGTACTTAAAGCCTATTACCAAAATAGGTGTGCGATGTTGCTGTTATAAATATCATCCTTAACACCTTTTGATTCTTTTTACTCTGAAGTGTCCAACCCATTATGGAACAAAGAAAGGCCGCCTTTTAAATCTCACTCACCTCAGCTTCCTCAGAGATGGATGAGCCCCCCTGAGCTCAGCCTCACATAAAAGCACCGCAGCGCACTGCTGTAAATCTGTTTTACATCAGCTTTTATGTGAGTCAGGCCTGGGCTGGGCTTCATTATCTTTTCTTCTTCTCAGCTAAAAATAATAATAAGTAGTCTCCAGCTAACTCGGCTGATTCGCTTTGTAAATAGCATGCGCTCGCTTGCGCACAAAGAAAATCTCTTGGGAAGCCTAGGACCCTTGGACTTGGATTTGTTACTATGGTTGATGCCTTTGGTTTGGGGAGGTAACCTTTCTTAGGCTGTCTTCATGCTCTGTATAATGCCGAAGTCTCTGGCCCACAGTGCTGTGCTCGGCAGGGCTATCGGAAGGCCTTGACTCTGCCGTGGTAGCTACCTAAAATGCCTGTGTTTATATCACAGGAAAGAGTTTAATTGTCTGTAGCTGAAGTTCTCTGTGAGATCTCCACAGAACCCTACTAACCATGTTCTGATTTTATTTTAATTATTGAGAATTTCAGTTCTGAGCCAAGCAGTGGTGGCACATGTCTTTGACCATGACATTCAGGAGGCAGAGGTAGACTAATCTCTGAGTTTGAGGCCAGTCTGGTCTAAAGAGTGAGGTCTAGGATAGCCAGGGCTACACAGAGAAACCTTGTCTAAAAAAAAAAAAGTTTCAATTCTCTTCTCAAATAGGATCATGCTTAAATGTAAATTGTGTCTGCTCAAGTTTAGCCCTTTTACCCACAGTTAAGGAACTGAATAAATATATACATATGTATGCATTTTAATCCTCTGGATGTATATATAAGTTCATGTGTATAAGTATATAAGGTACATTTTCAGCATGCATGTTAAAGGACAACCTAGGATGTTGGTCCTTGCCTTCCTCCTTTTTAAGATGAGATCTCTTATTCACTACTGCATATGCCAGGATAGTCAGTCAGAAGTTTCAGAGGGATTCCCTTGTCCCTGCCTCTGCTCTTGCCATAGAAATACTGTGTTTGCAGGCACACTCTAATAACCCAGTTTTCCATGAGTTCTGGGAATCTTCGCTAGGCCTTCATGACTGGATGGCAAGTCCTTTACTCACTGAGCCAGATTCCCAGCCCAGGAATTATATTTTAATCAACCAATGGTAACTTAACTTGATGAAGGCTGCTAAGTGGAAGTACCTAGGCAGCAGGAAGTCAGAAAATAGAGCTGTTGGTGATAAGTTTGGAGCAAGAGGACTCGAGGTTTATGGACAATAGTTCCCTTGTTTCTAAATGACAAACTTTTGCCAAGTTCCACCTGACTTTAGAATTCTGAGTCTATATCCTTTTTGCTGGTTGGCAGGATCCCCCCCTCAGAAGAAGAACACCTCACTGGGCAGTGGTGGCACATGCCTTTAATCTCAGCACTCAGGAGGCAGAGGAGGTTGGATCTCTGTGAGTTCGAGGCCAACTTGATTTACAAGACTAGTTCCTGGACAGGCATCAAAGCTAAACAGAGAACCCTGTCTCGACAAACGAGAAGAAGAAGAAGAAGAAGAAGAAGAAGAAGGAGGAGGAGGAGGAGGAGGAGGAGGAGGAGGAGGAGGAGGAGGAGAAGGAAGAGGAAGAAGGAAGAGGAGAAGGAGGAGAAGAAAAAGAGAAGGAGGGGGCTGGAGAGTTGGCTCAGTGGTTAAGAGCATTGCCTGCTCTTCCAAAGGTCCTGAGTTCAATTCCCAGCAACCACATGGTGGCTCACAACCATCTGTAAAGAGGTCTGGCGCCCTCTTCTGGCCTTCAGGCATACACACAGAATATTGTATACATAATAAATAAATATTTAAAAAAAAAAAGAGAAGGAGGAGGAAGAGTAGGAGGAGGAAGAAGAGCACTGCCCATCACCATAGGGTTTCACTGGGCTTGGATCTAGCAATGGACCCTTGAAATTGTTCCCTTTGTTGACAGATATTCTGTCTAGAAGAGATATTCAAGAAAATAAAATTAAATCAGAGCTGAAGAGTGTCTGTCTAGCAGTGTTTTAGCAGGGTAGAATGGGGCAATACCACCCATTCACCTCTGATATCTCCCAAGGAGCAACCAAAATCAAAGTATAGATATACAAATGGGAATTAGCCAACATGTACTTAATGGCGAAGTAGAGAGGAGTGTCAATATATGGATACCACCAACAAATAAAGGATCTTATTTAAAGGAGCAGTCAGTAAAACTGACTAATGAAGCAAGTATACAGTGCCATCAACTACATTGGTCAGCAGGTGAGGGGAGGCCCAGGGTGTCCCCGTGGTACCCTGAAGGCTCTGAGCTGAGAGGAGAAGGCATGGCAGAGAGAGAATAGCAGCAAAAATGGAAATAAGTCAAGAGGTGGAAAGTAAACGTTTTTATTTACGCCTAGGGTGCTCTTCCTTCATTCTGGTTCTTCCCCATCCCCTTCCTCTATTGAACTATGAAAAGGCTCATGAGATCCACATAGAGGGAAGAAAAAAGTGTTAAATTAATTTTTCCAGAAAAGGGACAGAGGGACTTAGAAAGATAAATAAGTGGCTTAGAGACTAGAAGGAAAGATTTTGTGGCCAATATCATTTTGGTGTCAGGGCGGGATGTGAGCAGATACTCAAGATGATACCCATAGAAGAGTGGCCAGTACATAAACACTAAATACACACGGAAATGTTGAACCACTATGAAAGATGCTCCCAGATTAGGAAGCAAAGAGCCAAAGAGGGGAAGTAAACTGTGATGAGACCTGAGAGCTAGAGATTGGCCCCAGAGTTCTACCAGCCAAAGCATGCAAATCCCAGAGGAACAGGAAGGAAACAGGATAGAATCCAAAAGGAAGCTGTATTAGAACGTCCCGTGCTAAAGGGTATGAGTCTTTACACTTAAAAAAGCTCTCCAAGTAACCAGCATAACCCAAAGAGAAAGACTCATGCCTTCAAAACAGCATCACAAGCCGGGGGTGGAAGGCACATTTGCAATCCCAGTACTTGGAAAGCTAAGGCAGAAGAATCTTCTGCAAAGCTGAGACAAGCTGGGGCTGTGTAACAAGTTCCAGACTAGCCAGCCTACACCATATAAACAAAACGTTGGCCCCAAGACACAAAAAGTAGAATTAAAATAAGCAAACAAATAAATAAACCTTTACAGAAGGGTCCCAATGGGGTAGGAAACAAATGACTTCCAGAGAATGAGGATGAATCCTGTAATTTACCTATTACCCATTTGCAATGGGATGTAGGAAAATAGCTAAGTGATGGTGCCAAGACTCAGGTTTGAAAGTAATATTTTAATCCCAAATTCTGTGCTCAGGTGGAAAACTGACCAACCCTACCAGTAGGTTAGAAACATCCTTAGGGTGAAACGTTTTATTTAACAAGACTTCTTTCTTGAAAACTTGTTTGGAGAAGGATTTTATCACAAAGTCAAACCCTGAATGAAAAAACGTGTGATCCAAGAAACAGTGGATTCCTAGGTGGGCTACAGATGGCATTCCACCAGCACTGATGTCTGTGATGCCTACAGAGTGGAAGCCATGGAGGCTGGAAGAGGGCAGAACTCCAATGTGAGGTGGGCAGGAAAGTGAGGGACTCGGAGAACAGATGGGACAAGTGGGAGTGGGAGGAAAGAACTCCACGCATAAGCAAGGCAAGGTGTGCCAGCGGATGGAAGCTGTTTCTCCTGAGGGAGGGGGCATCAAAAATTTACACCCTAAAAGGGAACTATGAAAAGAGGGAAGAGAATAAAGAGGAGCCAAATGCCTGTTTCCAGGACTAGTCCCACGGGGACTCCCAGAAGGAAGGAAATAGCCTCAGGCCTGGCCTCCCTCAGCTGGAGACTAAATATCTTCTATGGCCGCAGCATGGGAACACTGTTGATCAACATTTGGCTTTCAAAGATCTGCAGAAAAAGAACAGAGCCTTGTTTGTAGCTCCAGACTAGAATGTACATGATTTATCAGCCTCGACAATGTGAGCGGAAAGAACATTGTGTATGAAGAGGGGGAGAAGGGATAAGTGAGGACTTAGGGCTTTCATGGTTTCCTCATATCTATAGAAAAGTCAATAAATGAGTAAATACCACTGAGGGTTGATGCTTTAAAAGTAAGGGCTTAAGTATATGTGAGGGTATGGTTTTAAGAAATAAATGAACAGGTACTTTCAAGTATTAAAAAAATGTTCAAGTATTGAGAGTGTGTGTGTGTGTGTGTGTGTGAAATAAGATCACTAATAAGCTGCCCTCTAACCCTTCATATTAAGATTGACTAAAATTGATAAAGAAACAAATAAATATTAAGTGTAAGTTATCTAGTTGGGCACTAGATTAGAATATTGTATCGGTTTCGGCTGCACCTTCAAGGGCTCTAAGAACACTGGTGTTGACATCACACCCAAAGTTTCTAATTACTCACTGTGGAAGATCCTACAGCACACCGATGCTTTGCAATTTTATTTGCTGTTATTGTGCATGTGTACACATGACGTAGGGTAGCAATGCATGCCACAGCACACAGGCAAAAGTCAGGGTCTTCTGACTCTGTGGAGCTGCTTTTCACCTTCTGCCTTCATGAGAATTCTAATTCCAGTCACCAGGCGTGAGTGGCAAGTGTCTTTGCCCCTTCAGCCATCTCTCTGGCTCAGTAGTGTGGTTTTTTAGAGGTGACTGGAATGTACTATCAGGATAGAATCACTTCCCTGAAGAAAATAAAGCTGCCTAGGGCTAGAGGATCATATTGAGCCCAGGGATTCAGCAGCTTGTATCAGTTGTTTCATACCACGTGACTGTACCCAACTGATAGATCTTGAGTAGAATGTGTCTTAAAACCATAGATAGAACTGATAATTGGAAGCATCACTGAGTCACACGGTTAAGGTGGGGAGAAGTCTGTGGTCTGGGCGTATTATAAACTCCAAGGTTGTTTTAGAAAACTGGGGCATTAGGTACCGGAGAAACAGCAATATGCGCACACTGGAATACTACACAGAATCCTATTGTGTGATGTTTTACTCGTCTGTTTTTTCGAGGGGTCCACCACCCAGTTCCCAAATAAATCACACACGAAGGCTTATTCGTAGTTATAAATTTCCAGCCATAGTTCGGCTTGTTTCTAGCCAGCTGTTCTTACCTTAAATTATTCCCACTACCTTTCGCCTCTGGGCTTTCATCTTGCTCTATTTCTGTCTACCTTTCTTCACTTCTTTCTCCATGACTTGCTGTGTAGCTGGGTGGCTGGTCCCTGATGTTCTCCTCCCCTTGCTCTCTTGTTGCTCCTCTTCTATTTCTACTCTCTGCCTGCCAGCCCAACCTGTCCTTGCTCCTGCCTTGCTATTCGCTGTTCATCTTTCTTAGGACCATCAGGTGTTTTAGACAGGCACAGTAACGCAGCTTCACAGAGTGAAACAAATGCAGCGTAAACAAAAGTCACACATGTGAAAATAATCTTCCCCAACAGCATCCAGCTAGAAATTCTGTCATTTGCAACAACAAGGAAGAGCCTGTAGATCATCACAAAAAGTGACGTGATCGAGACAGAGCAAGACGCTGCTTCCTGAAGCAGAGCATCATAACCGTTTCCAGGGGCCTGGGATGGACAGAGACAGATGTTTTCCCGAGGGTAAAATTTCATCACACAGGATGGATAAGCCCTGGTTATCCTGCGGCACTGCACTGCAGTGACACTTAATAATACCACACGGTACCTTTCGAATCTGCTAACTGGGAGGAAGGTAAATGTGCCCGTCACAAAGGTCTAAGCGGATAAAAAACAAGATATGCTAATTAACTTGATTTGAGCTCTCCAGAATGAACACACATCTCAAAATCTTACACTCTATGACATATGTACAATTATTACTTGTTGATTAAAACTAGAATAGAAACCAGTGAGATGGTATAATGGGTAAATATTCCACATGGCGAAAAGAAGAAATCAACTATTGCAAGTTGTCCTCGAACCTCCACGTGTACACCATGGCATGCACACATGCGTGCACACACACACACACACAGAGAGAAAATACATGCTAAATAAATTTAAAATGTAAGGCAACACAAGTTGACAGCAAGAGCTGGACAGGCTTTCTGCACACTTCCCTGTGTCACTGCCTATGTGACCATCTTCTCTTTCCCCTTCAGCCTTGCCCTTCCTATGCAGCACACGCTCAGTGAGCTCCCCTTTTTCTCTCCTTCCCTTTGCCTCAGCTGCAGCAGAAAGCAATGCATGCCACACACACTCTAGACCCCACACTCAGTCCTGAACCCGGGTGTGTCTCCTCCTTAGCATGTTTGTGCTCATCTGTTGCAGGTCGTTCTTCTCTTTCAGAATAAACGCATTGTCTCCTGCTTTCCTCCTGTTTGGTCACTGTTTCCTTTGTCTTTCGGCCGGGGAGGCTTCGTGGAAAAGCGGGCCTATTTCCTAGTTCCAGAGGTGTCCCCATTTCTTAGAAGAGAGCTGGACATCTAGAGTGGCTGAGTTTACCTTTGGGTTTTCTGCCAGTTTCTGCTCTTTGTTTCTTCTCATTTAGATCAGCGTGAAGGATGAATATATCTCCATCCTTGTTTCCACAGCCACAAAGAAATATGACAGGGTCCAAAACAAAGGTAAGAGATTTATAGACCCTGTGAGATCCCAATTAATAGAAGCCGTCGGGACCATCGCTGCCTTCTGCTTCTGAGGCCTCTAAACGCAGCACTCTGTCCCATAAAGTAGAGTGGTTGACACTGGAAATAAAACATCAACACTGGCGCTCAGGAAATGCTTTATATGCATTCCAGAGCCATGCTCTGTGTTTAAACCCCAGCTTTTTAGTATAATTTTAGCGTTGGAACTTAACGTTTTTACTGCCTTTCCTCCAAATAATCAATATTGATTTTATGCGATCTGTTATCGCCCTGACATCAAGATTTATTTCCCAGATTTGCTCTGCGTGAGACTGTAGTTTACAGAAGGTGCATTTATTCTCTTCTTTTGGGAAGGCTCCTGCGATAATTATCTTGCCCCATTGGCAAATCATTCAGCTTATGTTGTATTGAAAAATAATAATTGCCTTTGCCCCTCATCAGGTTTGAACAGCTTTATTAGCCTTATATTTGCTGGTGTGTTGAGATAACATCTTTGCCAGCTTTAGGACTGTTAGGGGCCAGGAAACCTGAGCTCACGGCCGCAGGTCTTCCTTCTCAACTACCTCAGAACTTCCTTGACTGAACCGTACAAAGCTCGTAGGTGGCCTGCTTTGCAGACCCAGTTTCTATCGTGGATTTTGCCCGTTTTGTAGATACAGGAGCTTGCCATAGGTCTAGATTTAAGGTATATCAGGGCAGTCTGTACAATATAAACAGGGGAGTGGCTATGAAGAAACAGACCCAATAGAACTCCTCTTTCCCACACTTGTCCCGCTTCAGCTGCATTTTTCCCTGCAGTTTCTGTCACCCACAGTCAACTGTGATCTGAAAATTTGTAACAGAAAATTCCCCCAAAAAACAATTCTTACATTTGAAATGGGACAGCATGAAGGGAATACCTGCCATCCTGCACCTCCTTCGCAGGAGGCGAGCCATCCTGCCTGCAGTGTATCCAAACCATGGATACTACTCATGCGATGGACAGAAGCTGTCCTGATCATAGGGTACTGTTGTACCAGTATTGGTGTCAACTGAGATGATTCACGTAAGAATGACTCCAAAGCACAAGAGTGGTGATGCTGGTGATTTTATCACCATGCATTGTTATAATAATCAGATTTGATTATTAGTTATGTCTGTTAGTCTCTTTTTCGCCTAGTTAATAAATTAAACTCTATCAAGGCCTGTATGTTAGTGAAAAAAAAAACCCAGCATACGCAGAACTCAGGAGCATCTGCGAATTCAGCTGCCACTGAAGACCCTGGACTTACAGCTGCTGGATGCTGGGGCAGCTGGATTGGTATATGCCTGATGACTTTGCAGTGGAGTCACAAAGAGTCCAGTCAGAGGATGCTGCAAGACATACCTGCAAAGAGCATAAATGAAGAAGCCGATGGAGTTGGGATTGAAACTTCGCTTGCTGGATAACCTACACTAAGCAAATTACTTAAGCTTTCTGAACCCCAAAGGACCATCTTAGGAGGAATAATAATGTGAGGTTGTTATAGTCTTTGGATTTGTGCATGAGTTAAGCAGTACCACGAATAGTCTTGATGAATGCAAAGTCACATATAAATATGAATTTGTATGGTAAGAGCTATAAGCGTAATATCCAAGAAAGCCATCCACTCACTTATTCACACAACAAATACTTACTAAGCCCCTGCTATATGTCAGGCTTTGTGTGAGGTGCTGGAATTACAAAAGGGGCACATTTTTCTTGCACTTTACACATAGTTGAAATCAATGTACACTGGTCTAGGGTCCGACAGTGTCAGGCAGCAGCTGAAATGACGTCTTCAAGGGAAATCCCATACCAAAGATGCCATCCTAGCAAATGGCACCTGGGCTAAAGTCTTGGAGAAGCAAGAGGGCTAGCCAGTTGCAAAGGCTGATCAAAGAGCAATCCAGGCTACAGGAATAGCATGGGCAACAGCCTGACCTGGCAGAAGTGTACAAAATACAAGCAGCTGACAAATGGCGATGTCGCCACCAAGAGAGAACACAGAGCACAAGGGCCATGACAAAGCCAGGTGGCAGGTTGGGAAGTTGACCATGGTAAGATGGCAAGTGACCATGTTTGTGTTCAGTGACGCATGAGCATCATTTGTGTTACCAGTTTTATGACTTCTCTGCATTAAAGGAAAGCTGAAAAATCCAAGCCAAGATGGTAAGATGCAAATGAGGCTATATGTGGCCAGAACAGCAGCAGGTGACTGTGAGGGGAGGAAAAGTGGCGTTTAGACTGTGTGTGTGTGTGTGACTGGGCAGCAGGTTGAATATGGGTCTTTTGTGAGTCTCCATAAGCAGACGTGGGCTGCCGTGCAGGTGCCATGGCATACTGCGGTTGTGAACGGACGTATTGCATTTATCAGAAAGGGGGAAGAAAACAGAAACAGAAGTCAGTGAGGTATAGAGACTAAGACACTAGTCTGGGTAAATACAGACTGATTCCGGTGTTTTCTAGAATTATGTCATCTCCAACGGATTTCAAATTGCTGGAACACAGAGCCCTCTATCTGCCCTGTGGGGTTTTCCCTGCTGTCCTTAGCTGGGTAGGAGGCTCTGAGAACCTGTGTTTCTGGAACTCTGGGTTCCAGTTCTGGAATGGTGTTCAATGGACACTTGGAGGAATCCTCCCAGCCCATGGACTCATTGCTTCAGATGACCTGTCAGGAGAGGGAGCTCCTGACCCTGACACTCAATTAGCAGAACAGACCGCATGTAACGTATGCTTGACACTGATATGATTTAACGTTAATAACTGCTTTTCAAATATTTATTACAATGGCTGTTTTAATAAATATTTCATGAACACTATTTTTTTTCCAAAAAGCCCTCTGTTCCTAGCTTTGCTGCCTTAATTTGCCTTAATGAGGATTTTTTTTTTAATGCATTGATAAACTGCTCTCCTAACCGAGCACAAGAGGAGAAAGGGGATGTTCTGGAATATCTGTCCTCTGGAGCAATCAATCCAGGAAAGAATAGAGAGCCCACATGAAAGAACTCCAAAGAAAGACAGACTGGGGTTCTGCCACTAACCTCCAGTCCTGAAAAATGAGGACATCTGTCTTTAGCAAAGAAAGGCTCAAAGCCCCGGAATAAGCCCTTTGAGGGAAACCTGGGGGATTATACTTAGCAAGCAGGCCAGATTTGCTTGGAGAAGAAGGAGAGCAGAGTCACTCTAGGGTCTTGCAGACTCACAAATAAAAGCTTCAGGGTAGAAGCTGGGAGGAAATGGCAAAGCTCCATGCCCAGCCTCTTGTTGTCCACCATGGACCCCTAGGATCTTCTGCAGCCTTGCTATGACTACAGCGTTCAAGGTTGATGTCTTGATCTCTCTCTCAAGTGGAATTGTCTGCCCTCTTCCTGAACCACTCATTTAAGTGCTGTAGGTGGCTTGTTTTACTCTTTTTACTCTTTTGTCTTTGGGGGGGATGAGCCACCCTGCTCCCAAATAAATCTCACTTAGTTGCTCATTATTATTTATGAAAGCCTAGCCTTAAACTTGGTTTCTTAGCTTTTCTAAACTTAAATTATCCCATCTACCTTTTGCCTCTGGGCTTTTTCCTTTTCTTACTTCTATATATCTTACTTTTACTCTTACTCTGTGCCTGGGTGGTATGGGAGGTCCTTCTGTCTATGTGTTGCTCTTATTGGTAATGAATAAAGAAACTGCCTTGGCCTGTTGATAGGACAGGACTTAGGTAGGCAGGAAAAACTGGACTGAATGCTGCGAGAAGGAAGGTGGAGAGAGAAGCTGGAGATAGATGTGCTGAAACTTGCTGGTAGGCCATGACCTCGTGGTGATATACAGATTAATAGAAATGGGTTAAATTAAGATGTAAGATATAAGAGTTAGCAAATAAGAAGCTAGAGCTAATGGGTCAACCAGTGTTTTAAATAATATGATTTTCTGTGTGATATCGGAACTGAGCAGCCGGAAACCAACAAGAAGTCCCTCCATCCAACAGCTGGGTGGTTGGGAGGCTGAGTGACTGGGTGACTGGGTGGCTGAGTGACTGGCCTCTGGTGTCCTCCTCTCCTTGATCTTGTTTGTTATATTCCTTGTTTTCTCCTTCTATTTATATACTCTTGCTTGCCAGCCCCACTTATCCTTGCTCCTGCCTTGCTACTGGCCATTCAGCCTTTTATTAGACCATCAGGTGTTTTAGACAGGCCAAGTGTTGCAACTTCACAGAGTTAAATGCAAGATAAGCAAAAGTCATGCGCATTAATAATAGTCCCAACATTTAAGTATCTTTGAAATCTGGATACCTTATATGATCTTGGCACACATTCCATGAGGTGGGGGCGATGTATCTTGATTTCCCTGGAAGGCTGCTTTGAAAACAATGCTGCATTCTATTACTGATGGTATCTAAGAATGAGAAAGCCCTGTGTCAACAGTCTTAGCAATGTCTACTGAGGTTTGGAACGGTTACATCTCTGGCCAGGACTTCTAGCCTTAAGGCCTGATAACTATATCAGTCCTAATAGTTTTTCCTTGCCTTTCCCTGTTGGCTGTGCTCATTGCATTGTGGCACAATGCTCTCTTCTCCTACTCCTGCCCATGATTGTTCAGATAACTGAGAGTTGAACAAGCTCTCTTTGGCTATACTTGACTATCTTGGCTGTCAGGACTTGAGTTCCTGACTTTTTATACTCTAGCAACCAAAGGCATAGTTACCTGTTTCTCAGGTCATATTTCTCCTTGGACTTGAAGTCTTGTCTCCCTTTCCAGGAGCAGATGTGTTCCTTTGAATGGCAGGAAACTCAATGAACCCCTTCCCAGAAGAATAGGGACTATTTTTGTGATGAAACTCACCTCTTACAACCTTGCTCCTGGGGAGCATGGTCATAGTTGTTTGAGTCTTTGAAAGCATCTCTCATTCCAGTGTTTTCAAATTCCCACTCTGTTTCCAGTAGGTCAACACTTCACCCTTGTGTCCTTAGTTAACTTCAAATATTATATGAAGTTGGTTTCAAAGCACTTGTATGCTAAAATTTATGTTCATTTCAGAGTTCAAAGAGATACTGTCCATACTGCATTCTGTCCCTGGAATTATGCCATCCTCAGCATCCATGAATAGACATAACGACCTTGCTCTCTCACTTCCAAGTTCAGCAGGGTTGCAGGACAATAGCTCCTATGAGTGAGCAAGTTCTAATCCTGGACACAAGAGACAACTAACAAGAATATTATGGATTATTGTTAGACTTATGCTGGTATAGTAAATCACTGGCTATAGATTTTCCTCCAATAACCATGACATCACTAGCACTGGATAGTTAGGTAGGTGTTTAGTACCAGGAATTCTCTCCCCTTTGTTGAGCTGCTCTGAAGTCCAACTAGACATATGTTGGTTACCAACAAGGCATGCACACCACTGCAATGCCCTTTGTGTTATCATGCCATGCTGGTCATTGATATGGTTCATGACTGTCATATTTGGGTAGGACTTTTGGTTGTCTCACTCCTTTCGAATCTTGCATGGTGCCTTTTGGAATCATGAAAGTTAGTCCTCAGCAAAGGGCTTTCAGATCAGTTCCATATCAAGGGTCTCTGTGCCCTGTTTCTGCATGGTGTCTTCAGCAGTAAGGACTAACAGAATCCCTAACAACAATCTGTAAATAGTTGGGTTTATACTCACAGATAAGTGTAGTCTTTGCTCTTACATCAAGGGAACTTCTCATTGCAACAAATGGAGTCACTGCAGAAAACTACAACCAATCAAAATGCAAAGTTGTGGAGCCCAGGCTCAACAAACACATCTACAAAATACTTCTGAACCTAAGGCTCAGGGAACACTGCAGAAGAGGGTGAAGAAAAACTGTAAGAGCTAGGAGATCAAGGAGTTGACTACGAGATTGTGTATCCTAGTAATATCAGATGCTATACCCACAGTCTTACCAATACAACTGTCCAAATGGGAGCCAAATGAACGACACCAATGAACATGTGAAATTAGATAGAGAGAAGCCCACGAGGCTTCAGCCTTACGCAAAGAACTATAAACAGTTGAGGAAGGCCAGGAAAGGGAAAGGTGATCTTCCCCAGGGAAGAGCAAATCTATTTGTTGTCCAGTGCCAAATGGTCAGCTCTGAAAACATACATACACTTAGCATTATATGAACAGTTTACATTTAGAAAAAATATATGTGTATGTGTTTGTACATAGATGTTCGTGATAATAATTAATAAAATTAAAAGGCCACTAATTTGAAGAAAATTGTAGAGAGAAATATGGGATGGTTTGGAGAGAGAAGAGGAAAAGGAGAAATGCAGTAATTAAATTTAATTTCAAAAATTTTAAGTGGAAAAAGAATGTCTTAGGTATCATCTCTTCTCTATACAGATACACAGAGTAGAAACAATTACAGGAGAAATAAACACAATCAATGCACAATTGATTGACTTCAACATCAGTAAGTCCAGAGTGCCTAGCCAAGCAGATAGACTTTATGAGAGAGGAATAGAAGGTCTGTGCCTGAGTCAAGCCTTACACTGACTGCAGATAGCCACAAGACTGAAGAAATACATTGAGGATGAAGGTGGCATTGCAGGAAAAGCTCAGAAGCTCAGGCGCCTAGCTGCCCCCTCCTCCAGTGACCAATGTATGACTTAGTAGATGTGGGACATAAAGTGTAAATCATAAAATTTGAGGCAAAGCTGGAATGTTATTACCCATATCTCACGTCGTTCACCTTGATAAGATACTCTGTTGGGTTACTGTACCTCAGTGGTAGCGTTTGCGTAGCATGTGCAAGGACAGGGTTCTGGCTCCAGAACTGCACAAACAAAACTCTCTCCGCCTTATCCTGTGAGAAATGAGGAGCCATTGAAGAGATTCAAGAAGAATGTGGATAGCTTTTGGTGTTATACATCCCTCTCTCTGGAAACTCTAACAAGAACAGGTTTGAGCAGGATAGAGAACCCAGTTGTCAACAAGACAGTGTGTTGTATAGGGAGGATGCTAAGCCCTTGAGGAATAGTAACAATAGTGATGGGTCCGGTATTTCTGCAGTGTTTGTTATACACCAGATAGTCCTTGAATCCCTTAGAAGTATGAAGTATTTAGTGTCCACAATATCTCTATAAGAATGCATGCGAAGATTCTTACGTCATAGAAGAGAGATGAATTTGCGTCACACTCCATGCCAGGCCATGTGAAGCACTGATACAGAGGGGGTAGGATTCTAGAAAGATGGGGGAAACCCATGGAGATGATTGCCAAGGGGTATAATAAAGGACGAGAGGGAAGTGGAGAAAGACAGTCATCCCCTCCACCTAAAGTTCAGCAAGAACCAGAAACTGGGGAAAGTGCTACCAAATGCATCAAGGGAAACAGTTTGTGTCTAGTGGGAAAAACATCATGGTTTTAACTTAAAGCCTAAGCCTGGGGCATCTATAGATCATAGATTTGGTAATGACCACGACCCAAAACTTAGGGCCATTCTCAGCAGTGAAGATCTGGGAATCTTCCACACATGCCTGCAAGCAGCCACAGTCAGCGAAAACCTGTTTGAATGGTGGCATATCAATATTCTGCCCTTTGCCTATACAAGGGCAGTCGGGAAAGTAATTCTGATCTCCACCTTGACAGAAAATAACTAAAAATACAACCTAATTTCCCAGGTTCCAGTCGTGTGGACCTTGCTTTCTCACCTGCAGTCATTAAAACAACGAAAAGAGTGTGAGCAGCCTGCTCAGATGAGCCAGGGATAGTGTCTGGGTACCTGCTGATGTTTTCAGAACAACACGTTTTCAGAATCGATGAACAAGCTTTAAAAAAAATCCTGATGGAATAGCTAGTACAGAGGCTGATTAAGACTGGGGTGATCCCTAAATCAAATGACTGAGTACCCATCTCTGCTTCCTGCTCTGCCTGTGATGGCAAAGTGAAGAACCCAGGCTGTCTGAAAGACAGGAATCTTGATTCAAGGTGGTGTGTAGCAGTCCCGCTGTGTCAACAACCACTGCTGATAAATTTAATGTGCTTCTTGGTAAGTGGCAAAATGTGATTGTAACATTTTATTCTAACCCAGGCAAAGAAGGAAAAGTCAGCCTAGGTCACAGAAGAAGTTGGGAGCAGAGGAGTGATGTGGGAGTGATTTCTTATTAATAAAGAAACTGCCTAGACCCATTTGATAGGCCAATCCTTAGGTAGGCGGAGTAAACAGAATGGAATGCTGGGAGAAAGAAGCTGAGTCAAGGAGTCGCCATGGTTCTCCCACTCCAGACAGATGCAGGTTAAGATCATTCCTGGTAAGCCAGCTTGTGGGCTACACAGATTAATAGAAATGGGTTAGATCAATATGTAAAAGCTAGCCAATAAGAAACTAAAACTAATGGGTCAGGCAGTGTTTAAAAGAATACAGTTTCCGTGTAATTATTTCGGGTAAAGCTAGCCGTTCAGGCGGCCGGGTGCGGGGACTCAGCCCGCCGCTCCTACTACTACAGAGGAGTTAGGGATTGCTACCTGTCTAGGACTCCAGCAGGTTCTTCCCAGGTGACGGTGGAGCTCCTGGCTAACTGGAGAGTCGTGGGTATAGACTATGAGGATGCTACCGCAATGAAGAAGACGGCAAACCAGCAAAGTGACAACGTTCAAAGATGGGCAGAGGAAGAGACAATCAGCAGTGAAGCTGATGTCAGAGAGAAAGGAAGCCCTACTTGAGGGGGAAACATTAAGAGGATATAGTGACCAGATCAAAGGATTGTCGATCAGATGGAATTTAAAGAAGTGGGAAAGGAACTCAGACCTTTGGAGACGAATATTAGAAAGAAATATTCCTTTACACAGGTCTAGAAACACACCCAGGAAACAGAGTTCAGTAGTAAAGGACATCGTGTTTATTTGTAGTTGTACACGTTAAAAATGGGTTTAGTGTGTTTGTATTTAGGCAACAATTTATTTCTCTAAAACCAAGGCTAGAATGGATATGAATTTAATTTTAATAAGGACATGTCAGTCCTAACTGGGAAAAAAAAGGAACTTGGGCTCTGGCTTGCCTCCTCTCTCTATCACTGAGAGAGTTTTTAATTCAAGTTGAGGCCAAGAAAAATGTCTTAAGAATCCCTCATATGAGGAGAGGGAAGGAGGTTATACTTTCTACAGTGGTGTAGACATTGGCAAGTTCTCCACGTTCCACCAAATAACAATTTTCCCATGTTCGTGTAAGCCACTTTTATTAAACTCAATTGATCACAAAGCAAGAAAAAAGAAGGAAAGGAAGATTAAAAAACTTAGAAATGGGGTGAGTTAGTTGGAAATAGGGGATCGACAGGATGAGGATGGGCCAAAAGAAGACAAAGGAAGTAAACCTGATCAAAAGCATTCTATGCATGTTCAACCTTCTCAAAATAATCAATTATAAAACTAAATCGTTAAAAAATAATCTTTTACTTTCTGAATGAGAACAGACTCTCAGGATGTGTGGGTTATAAGATTCCCCACCAATTCTAGGCCTGGCAGAGTTTTTTGTTTGTAAGTACATTTCTTCGATGTAAGTCTATCTGAGTGAAACAAAAGGGGAGGAGGTTTCAGAGCTGAAGTGAAGGACACAGATGTCGCTGTAGAATAGCTGCTGTCTTGACAGGGCCTTGGGCTCTGATCCTGGTTAATATGGACTATCTCCTTCCACTGTATGACTTTAGAGTAAGACCCTGGGTAATACAGACTATATCTTCCCCGTCTATGGCCTCAGGGTAGGATCAGGGTTAGCACCTCAATACTATTGAGCAGAGACTGTCTAAAAAAGATGTCTATGCTCCGAGATTCTGCTAATACCCTAAGAACTGCCACCATAAATTTACAGTGTCCTTAAGCAACAGAAATAGACTCTTCATGGCCCTGAGACCTAGAAAGTCTAAAATCAATGTTTCAACAGGGCCAAGTGCCTCTGCAGATTCCAAGGGAAAAATTGTCTCTTGCCTTCTCCTTCTGGAGGCTGGGGCTGCCCTGCTCAGTGTCGGCCTTCTTCCTTTTCTTTCTGTGCTCATCTCAAAGCTTCCTCTACTTCTTGATAAATAAATCTTCTAAGATGACCTACTCTGACAACCCAGGACAAACTCTTCCTTTCAAAAACTTTAACTTAATCACATACTTTCCCATAAAAGGTGACATTCACTCTTTCTCCATATAAAGGGATACTCATGGTTTCTGGGGATTATGAAGTGAGTATATCTTTGGGAAGAAATTTTTTAAGTCCAACACAGGGACAGCAGGAAAGGAGAGCAACTAGGCAGAGGAGAAGGTGAGAAAGGGGAAAGACGTTAATGAAATAAATTGGGGTGAACTAGCAGAGTAAAATGCTAGAGCTGAGCAATATCAGAAGAAGATGCAGACCAGCTCCTGAAAGACTAACGAGAGGCACCAAGACTGGACAGCCCAAGTCCTCACTGCTGCTTCATCCCTTGTGATTCCCATCTGGTTGTTGGCCTGGGATGGAAGCAGAGGCAGGGCATTAGTAACTGTCAAGACTTGGGCTTTGCTAATCGGAGTGTTGCCTGACTTGAATTTGTAACATGTCCCATGCCACAGAAGAGACTTTCACAGGCCTGTCAGTCACTAGAGCTAGCCCACTTTCAGCAGTAGAGCCCTTGTCACCTTTGTCACCAAAGGGACATCTGTCATCACAGGGGCAATGAAAGTGGGCCATGTCCATGGAGGTAGGAAGAAGGAGGCACTCCTAGGAAGAGGAGAAAGAGGGTGAGCCATTGAGAGGAGCCTGCAGACAGGCTGCAGAAATCTCCACAGGCTGCATGCCCAGGGATGCTGGTCAGCATGGTGTGAGAGGGCCACGCCCAACAAGAAGAGACCTACTAGTGCCTCCCTGAGCTGCCTTCAGGCTCCGCACAAGCTGCACACCGCACAGCATGCCAGTGCCCCAGCAGTCACAGGTTGTTCTCACTGCTCTGCATCCGTCAGCACATCAACTCCACTTCTCCAGACCTCAATTTCTGACCAATCAAATAGACTAAGAGAAAGCTCACCCACTCCAAAATGTTGCTCTGAAAAAAAAAAATCAATAGCGTTATCCATATAAGGACAAAGGTACAGTCTTTGTGCCTAGATGCCTCTGATCAATGTCTCCTAGTGGGGATTGAAGCTTTAATGTGATTCATGCAGAGTTTGGGGCCACATATATGCCCCTGGGTCTATAAGATTAGAGAATAGCCTAGAGAGTATAGCCTGTATGCTAATTAAGCTATACTTTCTAAGTTAGTGTAAGCAAGCTCCATGATGTTTACACAAAGATGAAATAACCTAAGGACACATTTCTTGGAATGTGTCCCTAAATTAAGAGATGTATGACTGTACCCAAACCTCCATAGTAAGCCTCTCAATCCATCCTGCCCTCTCAGCTGTGCAGGGAATGAGGCTCCTCAGTACTGAAAAGGGAGGCAGCGAACATCCCACAGCCTTGCAACTGCCCCTCCCACACTCTCTGTTCATTTTCCTGTTGTCAGTCTTTGCTTGCTCCTCTGCAATCCAGGTAGCCATACAGCGATTTGTTCCAGATGCTGAGCAATTTGCGTTGTCCCGCTCAGCATGAAAAATATTTCCCCAAAGCTTGTCGACCTCTAGAAGAGCGGGTGTTTTCAAGCCCGCCAGCCAATCCCCAGCACAGGGCTGGAAATAGGCAGGTCTTTCATCATCTTTGTTTGAACATGGAATGCACTGCAGCCAGCCGAGAGAGAATTCTTGCCGGTAAATCCATGGAAGCCATGCAGTCTCTCACCCGCTGTGGAAGGATGGATGCCTTGAAGGGCCATTGTTCATCATCTTCTTGGGAGATGTGTCTCCAGGAGGCTGAGAAGAATCCACCAGCTGTATCTGAGTGAGAGTCTCAGATGAGGCCAGGACAAGTGGGGTATAAAAGGCTATCCAAGAAGAGGCTGAGTGTTCAAGCAGAGAGGGTGCTGCGTGTCCTAGGTGTGGGGTGGAGACGGCTATTAAAAACATCCCCAGATTGGCTACGTATAAATCAGCGTTTTTTAACAAGGCTCCCGGGAGTTCCTTATGCATGATCACTTCCCAAGCACTGATCCACAGGACATATTAAAGACAATAACTCCCTTTCCTCCCTAAACCATCTCCTTCCATAAGCTTCATTGTAGGTGCACAGAATGTATGCACTCCTCAGCTGAGACTGGCCTTTTTTTTTATAGAAAAGTATTTGTGACAGCAAATCATTGTTGTGACAGAATCTTGGTTTTGTGAGCTTCGTGCTTCATCTG
The DNA here is from genome assembly GCF_037038515.1 of Microtus pennsylvanicus. Lineage (NCBI taxonomy): Eukaryota > Metazoa > Chordata > Mammalia > Rodentia > Cricetidae > Microtus > Microtus pennsylvanicus. The sequence goes on along the minus strand of NC_134581.1, from coordinate 90,052,088 downwards.
CGAGTCTTCTAGGACCCATAAAGGTAGAGCATCCTTCAGCCCTTTTGTTTCTCATCCAGAAGACATTTCGAATAGTCTAAGGCGGCAGCAGCTCACAATGTTTACTGCAAGCCCATGTGTTCCTTTCCTTAATCACTAGTGATGTGAAACAGCCCAGAGGCGCACCGAAGCAGTGATGGTAGGAAAATATCATTAACATGTCAAAATGCCGGCTGCTTCTGCTGCTGCATGGCAATGGCAATTTACAGACATGGCTGAGAGCCTACCAAAGAAGACTACGTGGCGTGACACTTGGTAATGCAAGCAGTTAAAATCATCTTTGATTCACAATCAGTTCTATATGTAATGTTTATTTTTCATCTTTTTCTAACCCAGCACCCAGCGTAGTGTCTCGGTCCCATAATCACTGGGTGGCAGGATGCTATGACCTTGTAGTGAATCCTGGATGTGCCCAGCATTGAGTTCAGCTCTCTCTCTCTCTCTCTCTCTCTCTCTCTCTCTCTCTCTCTCTCTCTCTCTCCACGTGTATCTACCTACTAACACCCACTAGTAGCATGTATTCCCCATGTCTACCTCCGTGATGATAATTTCTCCCTCCCTCTTCCAAGGTCATACAACGAGCCAATAACAGAGCAGGTCATTTTTGGGCTCATATTTTTTAGCATTTCAATTTGCTTCCAGTTCAAGCGGATGGCAAGTGGATACTAGGCTTCCTTACCAATGTTTCTATGAAAGGCATCAGTCCAAAATACATCTGAGGCACAGACTTCTCTTTATTGCCTCTGAGGAGATAGCACTGGCTGCCAAGGTCATCTGTGCCAAGTTTCAGGGTCATTCCAGGCCGGGGTCTGTGCTTTCTGTCCTCTTAGGTGAGCCACACTGGGCAGAGGAGGTAGCCAGCAGATTAGGATTCTGTGCAGGTTTCTGCACAAATGCCCAATTCCTTCTGGAGGAATCAAGCTGTGGAAATTAAAAACAAAAGCAAAGATGAAAAATCATTTTTCGCTAAGTGTCAAGGTGGCAACCAAGCTGTGTACAGATCCCCTTCATCAGCTCGTCTCCCCCCACACTTGAGAAATCCGGAATGCCCCATAGTGCGTGATTAAAAGTTCCTCTTCTGTGGTCCCTCCCCGTTTGCCTTCATCTTTTTTGGTCTGGGCTGACACCAGAGACAATTAGGGACTGTATAATCGTTGCTGCTGGGCTGAGCTTCCACAGCCGTCTTCCTCAGAAGGGACTGATTACCATATTAAGCATTTTGCACTTGACAAAAATCAGTGAGACTGTTTCCCTCTGTTTCCCCCAGAACACAGACTGCAGTGTCTCAAGGGAAAGGCGATGGGGGCAACCAATGAGAGCTGAGAGTCAGCAAAGTCCCTATCTCTCATAGTACTTAATCTCTTTTGATGCTGAAATGTCCTTTCTCTTCTTGTATTTTATTTATTTCATTTTGATTTCTTCTCTTCTCGCTCTTTTTTTTCTCAAAGCTGCCATTCAGACCTGCAGCCCTATCTGAAGAGTCCTGAACCTGCCAATGTCGATTGGAAAGGTCGGCTCAGCTCTGGCAGCTGGAATCATCCAGGAGCTAAGCCCCTAGTGGCAGGCCTGCCCATCAACCTAAATCTAGCCAATGAAACCCAAAGATTTCACTCATGACTGGCAGGTGGCTTGAGAACACGTCTCACACGCCGTTTTTTCAATAAACAACCTGGAAAAGCAAAACAACCACAGAAGAGACCGTCTCGACAATCTCTGCAAGTGCTGTCTGGCTTGAGGGGAGCAAGTGAAAATTTGGATCAATTTTTTTCTAAATAATTTAAGCCCCAAACTCTTTTTTCCCTTAGAAATACTCAAGTAATTGAAGCCAAGGGTGTGTTGAGAGTGATCTACATGAATACATTCCTTATCTGTTACAATACTCTCCACCTACCCCAAGCCCCCATGGTGGCCATAATAAGTGTGGGCTCACGAGAGCAGTAATTTATCAAGTGCTTGCTTGTGCCAGGCAGCTCTCAAGGGGCTCTGCATACATTACAACATCTAAATACAGTCATGCTTCACTTAGTGACAGGGATGCAGTCTGACAAAAGCATCATCAGGCAATTGCATCATGATGGGAGCATCTCAGAACGTGCCTCCACAAACCCAGACAGCTTGGGTCAGTCACTCAACACAGACCATTAATGCCATCAGATGTTGGGAACGCCAGATCTATTAATTACTCTCCTATCGCTGTGATGAAACACCATGACCAAGATAACTTATAGAAGAAAAACACTCTTTTGTGCCTATGGTTCCAAAGAGATGAGACACCATCATGCTCAGGGTGGAAAGGCAGGGTAGCAGGCGGTTTGGCAACCAAGCAGCCAAGAGCTCCTACCTCAAACCACAAGCAGAGGACAGAGAATGAACTGGGAATGGCATGTGGCTTTTGAAACCTCAAAGCCTGCCCCCAGTGACATATTTCCTCCGGCAAGAACACATCCTACCCAAAAAGAGCCACCAGCTAGGGACTAAGTAGTCAAACAACTGAGCCTAAGAGGTTCGTTCTGTTTAAACCATGATTTTTGATGCTCATGCTGGTTGTGCAGGATACATTTTACATTAAATATTACATACAAGCATGTGTGTGTGCGTGTGTGTGTGTGTGTGTGTGTGTGTGTGTGTGTGTGTGTGTGTGTAAAAGTGGTATACTCTAAAATAAAGATCAAACATATTCCAGGAGGGTAGTCATTCACTATCATTGTCAAGTATGCTATATCACATATCACATATGCTCTATGATGCTCTATGATTGCACAATTTACAGGAGAGTCAGTCTATTAATTCCACATCAGCAAAAGCTCATGAGTGGTACATACCTTCCATTATTATGCCTATGACGTCACTAGGTACCAGTAACTGGCTCCACTACTGTTACAAATGTAGCTCATCATCGACTAAAATGTTGAGATGCACATGACTCATCTGTCTGCTAAAATGTAGGCCTTCCCCTACCCAAAGGATCAGAGCGCATCTAAGAGTCCTAAACACATATTAAGGGAACTGGAATTTTAAATCTTAAAGTACATGAAAGAGAATCTAATCCATAAGACAAAACAACATTTCCTAAGAACAGACAGAAGCAAACAGTCTTGATACTCAGCTCCAGCTCTCTCTTGCCCTGCAGGAGGTCTTCTCCACCTCCCATTCTTCAGATCCACCCCCCTCCCCAGCCTCCTCCTGGAACCCCTGCCACCGGGCTCTGGTCCTTTGTTCCTTTCTCTGTTGCCTCCCACCCACCTCTCTAGTCAGGGCTCTCTTCAAGCATTCCCTTGATTCTACATCACAAAGACCTCGGCACTAGCTGTCAGGGACTGAATTCTCATTAGGGAGAAGGAGGAAGGTGGAAGGAAAGCTGTGCCTGTCTCAGACAAATTTTCCTCAGTGAGTTGGGGCCGGGTGTGATAGGGAATAGAAGGGCTGGGGCGCCGACATGGTGAAGAAATCAGGGCCTGTCTCACAAGCTGCGTGACAAGTTGGAGAAGAAGAGCAGTCTGAGGGTACAAACCTAACAAGTAATAGCAATTAGAGATGAAATTTGTATAACAACAAAGGGCACCATTTCCCGACAAAACCATAGTCGTCCTTGGAAGTGATAAATACCTATGTAAGACCCTAATAAAACCAACAAGATTCTTGAGGCCTCCCTCACCATCCACCAGTAACACAGGGGGACGACATAACTGAAGGAGACTGTAGGTCCTTCCCCCTGGCTGGGATCCACAGTGCCTACCCGGTAGTACATGGCTCATTCCTTTCTGATGATGTGTAGATATGGCTTGAATTTCCTTAGTAAACACAACTCATTCATTCAACAAATATTAGTCAAGCGCCCACCATGTTAGAAGAGCTAGACAGGCAACTAAAAATAAGATGCATTTCTTGCCCTGATAGGTAAGGGTCAGAGCTGAAAATGGACTTTGAAGCAATTAGAACTCTGTAAGGTTGTGAAAGAAAAAATACAGGAGACACCCAGCAGGGTTGGAGATAACCAGGAAATGCTTCACCAACGTCATAGCATTTATTTCATGCTGTTTTTGATGTGTATTTACTACCATTTTGGTAGGTTTATCTTCATTTTTGAGATTATCTTGAACTCTCCTCAATTTTTATGCTTTACAATTGTATTCTATATAATCTCTAAAGTTATTGTTAAATTGAATAGGTCACAAAGTCATACCCTCCCTTGAAAAGTAACATGCAAAATCCTACTTCCTTGGCCACGAGACAATTAGATTCTGATTCTATGATTAAGTAATATCTTTAGAAAAACCTATTGGAATAGATTCATTGGAAGGTGACAGCAGCTTCATAGAAGCCAAACACTAAGAAAACATTTGTGAAATGTGTAGAGAATGGATCTGACCCCAGGCCGAGGGAAGTCACTTCCCAAAGAATCATCATATAAGCCAGTATCTGAGGGTGTAGGGAGAAAGAAGATCATGGTATGCAGAAGGGCCAAGATGGAAAGATAGGGGGAAGCAAAGAGGAAAAAGACATTTGAGAGGCATGTGGAGGGACTTAAGACCTGGTGAGCTATCCAGGTCTTTAGCTCATGAGCATTGTGAAACCCTTTGCATCATCTTAGATAAGACAGACCTTCATTAGTTAAAAACTGCTTGACTTCTCCTTGGGAAGCAGATTGCAGGCAGTGGAAGCGGCATGCAAGAGCCTACTGCATGAGACAGGAACTAGTCAGGATGGAAGAAGCAGTGGGCTTGGACATTTAAAAAGATTTATTTTTAATTTTATGAGGACGAATGTTAGCCTGCATGTATTCTGAGTATGCCTGGTACTCAAAAAGACCAGGAAGGGGTGTCAGATCCTCTGGAACTATAGTTGTAGATGGTTGTGAGCTTCCACGTGGGTTCTGGGAACAAAACCAGGGTCCCCTGGGTGAGCAGCAAGTGATCTTAACTGAGCCATCTCTCCAGCTCCTGGGACAAATTCTTAAGGTGAATAAGACAGCTACAAAATGAAAGCAGAGATTCCGTGTTTTTACTCTGGTTTTAGTTATATTGTGAACCCAAGGAAGGAATCAATGCTTTTTTAAAAATCAGTTTCTAAGTGTTTGTTGTAGAGAAAGAAAGAGGTGGGATACTAGAACCAGTTTTGTAAAGCAGAATGAGAAAAATAAAGGTTAGTGTATACACATGGAGAAAACAGACAAAGAGCCAGTCCCATCGTCTGGATGCTCCGTCTGCCTCCAACCCAGGGACATATTGGTACCAGAGTTCTCCTTTCAAAATAAACTACAAACCTTTTTATTTCTCCTTTCAAGAAGCTGTCTCCAATTGCTGCATTTCCCCAATATGAACCTATACAACTGTTAACATGCTCCTAAGAAAAGAAAGGAAGGGAGGGAGAGAAGGGGGAATAAAGGAAGGAAGACAGTGGGAAGGAAAAGTCATGAAACTATCTATATATCCAGAAATATTGATTCCAGAAAGTGTAGAAATCATTGTTTATACTCTTCCTATTTTGCAATTATATCATAACTTGCTGGCTTTTTAAATGATGAACAAGTTAATCTTCTTAATATTTCTCCTCTTAATATAAATAATTCTACTAAATCCCTCTGAAGTCTCATGACAAATGGAGTGTCCAGAGTTCACAAAGTACTTGGCATGTGGAGCAAAACCCACCAAAATTGAGAAGGGTTGCCAATCACTGCATGTCTCCTGCATGTTTCCTTTTTGGTAGCAAGCCACCTGCTCTCTCTAGCTTTTTCTCCTGTTGGCTCCATCCCGCTCATGGCTTTGTTCCTAGAGCCTTCACTCTACAGCGTGTCAAATGCTTCTGAGAGCTTGGAGCAATGGGCTTCTATCTCCCGGTGCCAAGCCCAACCATTCCAACTGTACAGGAATCCAGGGCAATGGGGTGACACCACCTGCCCTAAAAACCTCTCTCCCTTCCGGCTTCTGCTGGCCTCCCCCAAGCTGTGACAATCTCTCTCTGAGAATGACCCAGTCACCTTGAAACAGCAATATGCCCCTCAGTGGGTTCTGCAACAATATGACTACAAAGAACCTGCCAGCCTAGAAGATAATTATCTTAATAAGAAAATTTCATTGAAAAACATAGATTCTGCAAACTACCTCTTGATCTCCAGACTTGAACCAAGCATACAGCTCCATCTCAAAATATGATCTTGGAATGAAATTAATATTGATTAGAGGGGTTTTTTAAAAGTGCTGTATGGAAGATAATAAAAATTATTTCAGATTAGGAGGTGGGGAAATAAGATGAGAATAAAAATGAAGTATTAGCAAAGCACCATAAAACGACAATAAAATCCAGTGTTGTTAAATCACCAAGTTAATTACTCGAAGACTCTAAGAGAATATATTAAGTTATTACTAAATCATGCTACCTGTCTTTTAAAAAATGGATATAGTTTTGAGAGAGACACCTGAGAGCAAGTCCTAAAACTACAGATTTAACTACATTAAAAATTCTCATCTTCTCATTTTTCTATCCACCATGATCCCATCACGAATAAGTATAATGTGGGCCCATGAATCACTGTTCTCAAGGAGAGCCTCCCATCAGTCAGAGGACAGTGGAGTGGGGCTCGTTATTAAACCAAACATGGCCATGAAAGGGATCACAAAGAAGAGAATGTTGAGCTCCACTAGAGGGACCAAGAAATCACCATCCACCCAGCTACCATGGCCACCCACACTATGGTAGAAGTGGGCGACTCTTGTATGGATTTGGGGTTTGTTCTTCTGAGGGAAATGCAGAAGTGGGACCTGCTTCTTTCTGAAGGTAGACTCAACAGAGTAAAGGATGCAATCCCAGACGCAGCAGATGCACAGGCGGGGCTCCAAAACAGAAAACAACAGGGAGTGGGTACTGAGCTGATATTTAGAGCAAGGGACAAGTTCAAGAACAAAAAGGGAGAAATTAGTGCCCATGTGGCGCTGGCTGTACATAGAGAGAACCCTATGAGGCCACAAGATTCCTTAGCTATGTGTTACTCTTTATACATTAGTAAAGTGCTCTGTAACGGAGAAGTCAGGAACAAGGACTGTGGTGGCGAGCTGCTTTCCTTTCTAGCCTGACTCCATCACTAATTAGCTGAACAATCTTGGAACAGTTATTTACTCTTCCTCTGCCTCCCTTCATTACCTTTAAAATGGGAATAATCACGAGACTTACCTCATGGGGCTATTGTAAACATTGAATAAAATATTGCGTGTAATGGACTCAAGATAATTCCCAGCATGCAGTAAACACTCAATAATTATTGACTGCAAAGTATTTGTCATTAATATAACTAAATTTTAATAAAGCCTTGAGTCACTGAGTGTTTGCACAATCTTGAAACTGTGAATGAAGATATTGGACTTTGCCTCGGGGATATATTGAATGACAATAAAAGGAAGCATCATTAAGAAAATAAAACAAGCCAGGCAGTGGTGGCACATACCTTTAACCCAGCACTCAGGAAGCAGAGGCAGGAGGATCTCTGTGGATCTCTGTGAGTTCAAAGCCAGCCTGGTCTACAAGAGCTAGTTCCAAGACAGGCTCCAAAGCTACAGAGAAACCCTGTCTCGAAAAACAAAACAAACAAACAAAAAGGCAAAGAAAAAGGAAAACCACAAAACCTAATTTGACCAAGACTTAGGGTTCAGAGACTTATAAACAAAGGCTGTTGGGATGCTCAGAGCCCTGCTAGTCAGCTTTCTAAGACTGTGTTAAGTGCCAGAGACAGTCATCTTATAAAGAGATAAGGTTGATTTGGGTCCACAAATATGGAGACTCCAGGCCACACTCAACTGTCCACATCAAGACTGTTAACAATCACACAGCAATAATGTACAGTGTATGTGACCTTACAGAAAAGTTCATCTTTATGGCCAAGAAACAAGAGAGGAAGAGGAAGAATGGGAAGGGGAAGATGAAAGAGAATAAAGTAGGGTCCCCAAGTCTCTTTCAAAAGCAAATTCTTAATGATCCAAGTACCTTCTCAGGCTCTACTTCTCAAAGATACAAAGAACTCCCCCTGAATACCAAGCTTCTAACCCTGTACCTTTGGGCAGTCACGTGTAAACTATCGCAGGAGTCCTTCTAAGGTCGTTCTAAGACAGTGTTGAAGGACCTGGCTTTTACTTTCCTTATAGGGTTTCAAGTTAATGCTCAAAAGAAATGTGGAAGCCATGTCCTCCTCCTGCACAAAATCCTGCAATACCGTTGATAATACCACATTCCTACTCTTTCAAACTGATTCCCAGGGTAGCTCCTGGATATTCCGGCCATGACCATGGCTTTCAGGTCATTTATTAGCCTATATCCCTTCAAGTCCCCATAATAAGATAAAGGTAGACTCCTAAAAAACAGACACAGGCATCCATGCATACAGACTTGGGGAGATTCCTCCAGTGTCACACACCAAATACTTGAGAGTGGTGGAAAAGAAAGCCCCAGAGAAATATTATACACAACCATGATTCTTAGATTTTTGGTTATGAGCCTAACCTTTACCAGCTGAGCCGTGTCTCCAGTCCAAAGCCTTGATTCTCATCCATTAGACAGTAGTTAAAAGAATGACTCATGAGGGAGGGGGACTTGATGGGGGAGGGGGAGGGAAATGGGAGGCGGTGGCGGGGAGGAGGCAGAAATCTTTAATAAATTAATTAATTAATTAAAAAAAAAGAATGACTCATGGTGAAGGATGCCTTGGGGAACGGTGAGAGAGGCTCCAGGAAAAGAGGCAGAGGGCCTTTCCCCTCAGATGCATTTCATTCCTAGATTGTTCTTGGACGCGATTTCAAGCCTTCTGTGACAAACATTGATATTCAATTCATAAGACATATTTGTTCTTGTTGGATATCAGAACATAGCCACACAAAGAACCTAATCTTGTCTTTGTACCTTGAATCTGGATATGGTCTTTTGCCTTGCTTTTATCCTTTCCCAGATATAATTTATGGTATGTGCCAGGAGATTGTGTTTAAATTGGTCTGCTCTGAGAAAGTTCTGGGAAAGGGTTACTCTGTTAGTATTTAGTATGTGCTTACTGATGTTGATTTACATGTTTTTCTAATCATGTTTTCTGTACTCAAACAATCTTCCTTAGCTCATTGCTTTCTTTGTTTCCTTCATGTATAAAGTGCACTGAAACTGAAGCAAGCTTGTTTACAGCATTAGACTATAGTCTAATTCTATCAAGTCATCAGATCCCAGGCCTAGCAGACAAGATCTGCACAGGCTGGCTGAAATTTGACACTCACCCACAAAAAAAAAAGTCTAAGTCAATATGGCCAGTTTTGCCATATAGAGAGCCTGGGTGAAGATCCTATAACTCTGGACTAGTCTATAATTTTTTAGGTGAGCTGCAAAAAGGAAAATCTAGTCAAGTCAGTGATTTGACAATGGAAAACACTTTTTCAAACAAATAATGCTGCTACATTGAGGACTGTGGGGGTTCAGCTAATGGTAGCAACCTGGTACCTTCTATCTCGTGGTAGCTGTTGAGCTGACTCAAGACAACTGAGTTGACATCTTGCTAAACTCTTTATTTGAAGAGGGGATGTATCCTCGGGGCCCTGGCCATGCAAACACTATGGGGATATTAGAAAAGTCAGGTTTCCACACAGCTGCATTTGTTTCACTTCGTTGTTGGCCACATGTGAATAAGTTGACATCTCCTAAATCCTCAATCCACCCTCCAGAGTATTACAGATATTCATCCTTGTTTCTCTCACAGTATTCCTTCTTGCATGCCTAAAACCAGGTGGCTTTCTTTCTCCCCGACCTCCTCCCCTCCTTGCTTTTCCAAGCTTGCTTTATTGTTTCACCGTCTTCCTTGATGTTGCCCCCATCCAAACCTGAAACCCAGCTAACCATCTTTATCACCTCACTCCCACAAATGGGCTCATGGGTTCTAATCGTCTGCCCATGCCAGGTACGTGCCTCTTAAAGAATCCTTATTCTCTGCATGCCTGCAGCCAGGTCCTAATGCAGGTATTCGCCACTTCTCGTCCACATCATTTCCCGGCCTCTCATGAGGTCTCCCATTCTCACCCACTCCACTATTGCTGACTACGTGTATTCCAAAGCAGAGTGTGCCCTTCTGTTCTTGCTTTTAAAGCTCATTAAAGGTCTTCCTTGTCAAAGTTCTTTAAACTGTCCAACACGGCCATTCCATGGACCGATTTCTTATGATCCCTCTTCTGTTCCCGTGTCACACTAAACTACCTTCAAAGTGCTTAAAGCAATGAACTCCTTTTTACTCTTGGGCTTTTGAACTGACATTCTCTGTCCAGGATATTTTAGGTTAAGTTGCCATTGCCATCCATTCCTTACTCACTAGCTGTATCTCACCTTTTATACTTCACTAACAGAAACGTGATGAACCTGTCTGTGCCAAAAGGAAACTGAGAACAATCTGAAAAATCACTCATCTTTAATAAAACTGAACTGATGAAGTGTTTCTGTTCGTTTTTCTGGTTGGCTGATTGATTGGTTTTGTTTTGGATTTGCTTTTATTTTTAAGACAAGTTCTCCTATCTTGAGTCTCCTGATCAGCCTCCTGAGTGCTGGGATGACTGGCAGACTTCTTTGTCATTGCTTACAGTGACCACAGCCGTCACTAGGATTTGACTCTGTTCCGAAAAGCTCCTTTGATGTCGCCCAAACCATACATTAATAGTCTTTGAAACGGGGGCCTTTTTACAAATGTAGTGCTGTCATGGGGGTTGCTTTGTAAAAAGAGGGCGAGTCTTAACACCCTTGATGGCTCTTTCTGTCCACATGACACTACAGAGCGAAAGAAGGACTTTATCAGATGTCGCGGCTAACCTCTTAGTGATCTAGCCTCCATAGCGACAAGAAATAAATTTCATTATGAGTTGACTTGGTTTGGGTATTAGATTCTGACAATACAAAATAGAATAAGACAAGGTTTTCCCTTATGTTTTTCAGGTCTTGCCATACCTAGGAAATGGCCCACTTCTAATCAAGAGACTGTGCTCACATATCTAAGAAAGTTCCCATCTCCCTACCTAGCCCAACCAGATCCTCTGTTCTGTTTTGATTGAAAGATGTCTTTACTTTACTTTATTCCTTTGATCATACCTGTCCTAGCTCCATCACCCCAGGCTAGTCCCAAAGAGAGAGCTAACCACCTTAAAGAATACCAAGAAAAGGTCACGTTGGCCCACAGTAAGAGAACTGGTTTCTGTACCAGAATCACCTCCTCCATTTCTCCATTTCTAGAAATGTGAAGCCTCCCAAATTCTGAAGACCAAAGCACTGCACTTGATTCAAGTCAGAAATTATCAGTAGTGCTGGGGTGGCAATGGCGTATGCCTTTAATCCCGGCACTGGGGAGGCAGAGGCAGGAGGATCTCTGTGAGTTCAAGGCCAGCCTGGTCTACAAGAGCTAGTTCCAGGACAGGCTCCAAAGCTGCAAAGAAGCCCTGTCTTGAAAACAAAATACCAGTTGCTGGTAAAATCAGAGTGAAATCTGATTCTGTATATAACGGCTCTTTTAGGTGTCTTTTAATCCAAATTAAGACCAGTTCTATTCCCAGGAGAATGCTTGAAAACTCTGTTTGCTGATCTGTACTACGAACTTCTTAACTCTCATATTTGGGAATCTTCTCCTTCTGCCAGTGTACACGGACACAATTGACATTCCTCTGCTGCTTCCCAGTCTGCCTGAGAGATGATCTGCCCACTGGAGGATGAAATGCACCCTGCCTCAGGAGAGATGAATCGGATGACACGCCCACAGGTTGCTGGGATTTTGTTTCTCTGCCATCCATCCTCAAGGCTTTACTTACAGAATTCTTTACTGTTGTTTGTTTTTCTCCAGTGCCCGTAGTCCTCTAAGCTGATGGGAAGGCTATCCCACGACCTCACGGGTCCTGTATGATCTAATTCCTGCCCTTCTACTTGACCTTATAAAGGGAGGAGGCAAAGCACACCTCAAATACAGGACAGTCATACCAGCTTGCTCAGAAATAGATTAAAATGTAGCTTGCTATAGCGCTCAACCAATAATGACCCATGCCTTAAAATGCGTCCTTCGTGAAATGAGCCTCGGCAGAAAAGTTCCTTTACCAGTGATATTTAAACTAGCGCGGGCCTCTCTTATTTACAGTCAGGATGGGTAACATGTGAAAGGGATCCAGGCAGCATCAGAGCTGCAGTAAGGACAGCCATCAGCTCCTTGCAGAAAGGAAACCGTTGTACTGCCACTGCTCCGTGCTGCACTTGAAAGTGCACTGTGAACAGCTCTCACAGCCCGTTGTAAATTCTGTCACTCTTAAACCCTTTCGTCACTTTTTCCCTGTTCCAGTGAAGAAATCCTTCGGCGTCCTGAATGCTGGGAGCCTGTCTCCAGGCTTCCCTGGGCATGGGAATGAAGACTGCGCACACACAGCAAGGGCAGGACCAGGTGTGGCCTTCTCTTCTGGTCCTGAGGCTTAATGCTGTTCAGGTGGATCCCAGGAGGAGATGGCATTTGGTTGCCAGCATCTTCCAGGGGGCGGGGTGTCTCTGTATGGGGTAAATCCTGTGACTCCTTGTACCCCGGATTGACTGAAGCCCCGCCTCCAGGCTTGAAGTTTCCTGAGGAGCCTATTCATTCTGTTCCTTCCATTCTGTGTGAGGCAAGTATGGCATTAGCGTGGGTTCTCTGTTAGGATGAACCTTTCTATCCTCCTCACCTAACTAGATACATATCTGATCAGAGATTCAACTCAGCTATGGAACCACACCCCGCCTAGCCCGATTTTTAACCTTGTCCCATTTGTTCGGTTAAACCCACATTCAACTCAGAAGAGGATTTTTTTTTTTTTTACCCTTCCCTGGCAGAGGCCCAGGCTTGTAACTTCCCCATGGCCTTCGTAGGCAAGCTGAGTAGCTGGTTTGGATGAAGCATATGTTTGGCATAGGACAGTTATGGGAACTAGTGCTATAAAAGCAGATTGGGGTCAGTCTGTGAGGCCTCGGAGTGGGGAAGCGGGCAGCATCCCTCCTCTGCCGCTGCCGCTGCCACACGCCACCCTCTCGGCGCAGCACTAGGTGTCATTTACTGGATAGGGAGCGACTCCATTAAACTTGAAAGCGTCACTTGAGAGAGGATTATTTTCTTACCAAGGTGACTGGAGGTATTTCGGTTCTAAGACTTTATGATCACATTGTCTCACAGGCAGCTTGACAACGTCTTATGCCTCTGACACTGGAGGGATTTATTCACTTGAAGCGCGGCACTAAATCCTTGCCGGGCACTGTATGTAAAATCTGGCTTTATAAATAAACACTACTTTGCCCTTCTCTCTCCTTTTCTTCTGAGGACCTGCAAGTCCCCCACCATCTCATCATGAAATAAGCCTTGGATTCCTGACCCTGAGAGAAGGTAGATGTGATCCTGGCTTGTTTGAGAGGCTTCCTCCTCGGTGGGATTGCAATGATCATATCTACCTTTCCCTCTCAAGGCTTGAGGAAGTGGATAATAGAGTAGAATTATTCAACTTGGGGATCTCAAGAAAAGAATGAGACTCTTTTGTCCTAAACACCACTGCTATGTGGTACCTCATATACTCTTCTGCAAAATGTCTTTCTCCTTTCCAATCCAGAGCCAGTCTCTGTACTAATGAGGAGCTCACTGGGCTTGGATGGGGGGGAAATAAGCTGGTTCATTTCATCACATGGTTATTGTCCCAGTTGACATTAATTATGACCTTAATACAGTCTAGAATCACCTGGGGGAAATAAGAGTCTCCGCTGAGTGATTATCATGCTCAGGCCAGTCTATTGGCATGCCTGTGAGTGATGGGCTTGGTTATTAATTCACTTAGGAGGGTTGAGCCCACTGTGGGTAGAGCCATCCCTAGGCTTATTGTCTTGGGTTATATAAGAAAGCTAGCTAAGTATGAGCCCTAGAGTGAGCCATGAGTGTGAGCCAGCTTGCTAGCAGCATCCTCCATAGTCCCTGATGTTCTTCTGTGGCTAAGAGCTCCCTGATTGGTGACAGTGCTGTGTAGAATAAGTAGATCTGCCATCAGGTTCCTTCCTTGGGTTCCTGCCCTAACTTCCCTCAATGGTAGACTGTGCCCTGGAAGATGAAACAAACTCTTTCTTCTGCAAGTTGCTTTGGTCAGTGTGTTTTGTCGCAGCCACAGAGAGGAAACTTGAAAGGTCATCCAGCTCAGCTTGAATCCACCTGCTGGCAGGGAACTCGCTGCTCCCCAGGGAAACCATTTCCAAAGAGACACACAGCTCTTTCTCATCAGAAGCGGGAGACACTGCTTCCTGTGTGTGCTGCTTTAGGGGCACAGCCAGGGACCTCTAGAAGACTTCTAAGCAATTGTAATTCTTTCTTCACATGACAGTTCCTCAAACTTTTGAAGTCAGTTATCATGGCTGCTTTTCTGGATTTTCTTCGCCCACATGAACTGGAGCCAGACCTTGGCAACGGAAAGTCACTGTTGATGGTGGCTAGTAATATCTGCCTTTCCCGGAAGAGAAACAGACATGAAGTAATTTATCACTCACTTATCACCCTATTTTTTTTAAGTTAGAACAAATGCTATTTTTAAATTCTGAATCTACCTCATTTAACTCTTTATTGCTCATAAAACAGATAGATTTGGTTGTATTCCGCAACCTATGTCCACAAAACGACAATAGTTCTCTCCTCTTTGTCCCCACGGCACCCAACTTAAATTACTGCATTGTTTCCTTTCAGACCATTTACACCCGGACCTGCCCTTAAAACCTTAAATCTCAAACACAGCCTGCACTTAAGTCATGTGGTATCCTCCATTACCTAGCAGAGTGCCTAGAACTTGCTAACAAAAATAAATAAATAAAATAAAAATCAATGCTTGCTGCTGAATGAATGCTGTCTATACATCATAATAAAAAGGGCTGTCAAGATTTCTTCAATGCCTTAAACTATTGGGAATCTGTTACTTTACAAAGTTGGTTTATTATTTCGTCTGTCAGCTGCAGCTTCCAAATATATGGAGCACGTGTCCAAATGCAGAAGCAACTTTGTATATATATTCCCCATAAAGAAGATGTATGCCAGTACTCCGCTGTATTTATCTGGTGCCTAGCATCAGCGGTGACACATAAAACTATACAGTTAAAGGACATTAAAGTGGAACTTAGATGAAAACAGATGAAAAAGATAGAAACCATTCAAAGGGTTGCTGAAAAGAAAAATGTCCTTAGGCCTATTCTTGAAAGTATTTACATAAATAATCCCAAGCGAATAAGTTAGATGTTTTTTCTCCTCTTATATATCTGACATATGTGTGTGTGTGTGTGTGTGTCTGTGTGTGTGTGTGTGTGTGTCTGTGTGTGTGTGTTAGGAATGATGATTTTAATTTAAAGTTATCTTTCGTAATGCTCTGATGTCTACACTTCTTTCAGACCTCTTCAGAGTTTCTGGAGACTGTCAGGTTATGATCCTGTATGTCTCCTCCTGCTTGTGAGGAATTTAGCAGAAAGGGGCGGCCATGGAAAGGACACACAGGGCCTTAGGCAGCACAAAGAAGTCCGTGAAGCATCATAAGTCTGGGAAGTGAGAAGGAAGAGTTGATGGAGTTTATTCACACTGATTTAAGAGAAAATGCGAGCAAGCCTAACCCTTTAATACAATTCCCAGAAGCCTCCGGTGGAAGAATCTAAAACATGACCCCTAGTAGTTTATGCATTATGCAGTAATATTAATTCGCTCCAACCGCCGAGATAAGAGACTTCACAGGGAGGTGAGGAGACAAATTACAGCACTATATCTTTCGCACAGCTGGACTGAGATACGGCAGAACCATCTCCACACTTGCCTCTCTTGTCGTTGGGAACTAGAGGAAGCATCTGAGAGGTGAGCTGGAAGGAAAGAGACTCTGAGTGAAAGGCACGGAGGAAGAAAGCTCTTTGGGGCAAAGGAGGCACCGAGACACAAGAGAGAAGTCACAGGCAGCACTATGTTAGCCCAAGCGAGCACACAACCAGCAAGGGGAACCTTCGGTTTCCTGAAGTACCTTTGGCTCCGAAGTAGCAAGCACAGAAATTTCAGTCAATACCTCAAGACTGAGACTGGGCTATGGATTCAAATGTCTCAAGTACTACAACTACGTCACTGTTCCATTTTGTGATGACCACACAATGATATCCATAAACAAGTTTTCTTTCACTCATAGGCAGACGACAATGTTATAAGCTCATAAATTCATGATGCACCTTAAAGCAATCCCAAGGAGCACTAGACGTAGTTCCTGAGATGAGCTAAACATTCAAGACATGCTTTAAAAAAATGCCTAAGATGCAAAGCAAGTGTGACGAATGAGCTTGGAAAAATAGATTGTGATAATTACTCATGAACACCGACTTGGTAGACATAGAATCGGGTGGTAGGAGACTGCGAAGTGGTTTTCCAGATCTGCCTGTGATGGCCTTGCAAGAGGTGATTATGTAAAGTTTAATCCACTTACATGAATTCACATTTTGAATAGACTTTTACGCTGTACTGGAGGGAGGATCTGTTCAGAGGAAGTTGGTTTTGGAGGATGTGTATATGGGGTTCTATCTGCTAAGTACCTGTGTGGTGGTTTCAATGGAAATGTTCCTACAGGCCCACAGGGAGTGGCACTATTTGGAGATGTAGTCTTGTTGGAGAAAGTATGTCACTGGGGGTAGGTTTTGGGGTTGCAGATGCCCAGTGGCATGTTCTTTTGCTGCTGCCCGCCTATCCAGATTTAGAATTCTCAACTACCTCTCCAGCACCATGTCTGCCTACATCCTGCCGTGTTCTCACCATTAGGACAATGGACTAAACCTCTGAACTGTAAGCCAGCCCCAAGCGAATGTTTTTTTTCTAAGAGTTGCTGTGGGTCATGGTGTCTCTTCACTGCAGTAAAAACCCTAACTAAGATGCTCCACCCTGTTTCACACGGCCACCATCCTATGAGCACTTATCCTCTGCCGTGCACCTCTTGCCGTGGTGGACTGAAGCAAAAGCAAGATTTCCACTAAAGGGGATAGTACTGCATTAGTTTCCTGTAGCCGCCAGGACAAACCAGCAAACAGAAGGTGGCTTTGCTGGAAAGAGTTATTCTTTTATAGCCCTGGAGGTTACAAGTGCACTAAACCTCTGAACTGTTATAATGCCTCCTCTGAAGGCTTTGGGAGAAGAGACTGCTTGCCTCTCCCAGCTGGTGGCAGCTTCAGTTGCTTTTATGCTAAGGCTGACCTTTGGGGTCTTCCTCCATCCTCATGGAGCTTTCCCCTGTGTCTGTCTCCCCTCCATCTTGGACTCTGGTAAGGACAGTTGCCACTGGATTTAAAGCCCACCTAGCAATCTGAATGCGCTCATCTCAGGATCCTTGCATTAATTATACTTACAAAGGCATGAAAATAAGTTTCCTGAATTATACCCCCTTTTCAAGTAAGTTCTAGGGGGTTCACATTCACAAGTTCGAGGGACTAGGGCATGTGTGTGCTTCTTTAGAATCTACCAGAAACCAACTACCAGTAGTGATTAAGCAATAACTGCTAAATTTAAATCAAACAGCAAAATCTAGTTAGCAAGATGATATTTAAAGTCATCTTCTTGATACTATTAATTAGAATGCTTCAATCAATCACTGTGAGAAAAATTTTATCATAATAAATACATATTTTGCAGAGATAATAATGATTTAATATATAATCATGCATGGCTTTTCTCATCTGTAGCTGGGGGTGTCGGTGTCTGTGTGTGTGATACATAATTGGTAAATTAAAACTTCATACCGAAGGGAACTACTTTTTAAAGTGCCTAATAAAAATGTGTTTTCTTTCTGGCATTCCTTACAAATAATTCTATCTGTCCAATAGAGCCAAGATGAATGTGTTATGAAGAATTGAAATTCACTGGTAATTGTGGTTAAAGCACGTGATGTAAGATCTTTCACTGACGGTCTGACCTCCAGCCAGACGCCTGACTCCATGACCCAAAGTTCTCTTGGCTTTAAAGCAAACAAAACTCTTTTCACTCTATTAAGCTTTGCCATAAAGACTCTAGCCCTCATTTCCACATTCTGTTCCAGCCCCGAGGCTGCAGGTGTACTTACAGTAAAACCTGTTCTGGTTTTGTTTCGGTTGCTATGATAAAACAGTCTGACCAAGGGCAACTTAAGAAGAAAAAAGGGTTCATTTCCTCTTACAGGTTACAGTGCATCACTGAGAGATGTCAGGATGGGAACTCAAGTGAGAAGCTGGGAGCATGCACTGTGAAGGAATGTTCCTTACTCTCTGGCTCATGTCCAGCTAGTTTATACATCTCGGACTCATCTGCTTAGGGATGGGGCCACTTGCAGTGGGCTGCCCTCAGTATCAATCATCAGTGAAGACAACCTCTGACAGTGATGGCCACTGGCCATCTGATCTGGGCCATCTCTTTTTTTTTGGCATTAAATTTATTTATTTATGAAGGATTTCTGCCTCCTCCCCGCCACTGTCTCCCATTTCCCTCCCCCTCCTCCGATCAAGTCTCCCTCCCTTATCAGCTCGAAGAGGAATCAGGGTTCCCTGACCTGTGGGAAGTCCAAGGACCGCCCACCTCCATCCAGGGCTAGTAAGGTGAGCATCCAAACTGCCTAGGCTCCCACAAAGCTAGTACATGCAGTAGGATCAAAAACCCATTGCCATTGTTCTTGAGTTCTCAGTAGTCCTCATTGTCTGCTATGTTCAGCGAGTCTGGTTTTATCCCATGCTTTTTCAGACCCAGGCCAGCTGGCCTTGGTGAGTTCCCAATAGAACATCCCCATTGTCTCAGTGTGTGGGTGTACCCCTCGCGGTCCTGAGTTCCTTGCTCATGCTCCCTCTCCTTCTGCCCCTGATTTGGACCTTGAGATTTCTGTCTGGTGCTCCAATGTGGGTCTCTGTCTCTATTTCCTTTCATCGCCTGATGAAGGTTAATATTCAGGAAGATGCCTATATGTTTGTCTTTGGATTCACCTTCTTATTTAGCTTCTCTAGGATCGCAAATTATAAGCTCAATGTCCTTTATTTATGGCTAGAAACCAAATATGAGTGAGTACATCCCATGCTCCTCTTTATGGGTCTGGCTTACCTCACTCAGGATAGTGTTTTCTATTTCCATCCATTTGCATGCAAAATTCAAGAAGCCCTTGTTTTTTACTGCTGAGTAGTACTCTAATATGTATATATTCCATACTTTCTTCATCCATTCTTCCATTGAAGGGCATCTAGGTTGTTTCTAGGTTCTGGCTATTACAAACAATGCTGCTATGAACATAGTTGAGCATATACTTTTGTTGTATGATAGGGCCTCTCTTGGGTATATTCCCAAGAGTGGTATTGCTGGGTTCAGGGGTAGGTTGATCCCGAATTTCCTGAGAAACCGCCACACTGCTTTCCAGAGTGGTTGCACAAGTTTGCATTCCCACCAGCAATGGATGAGGGTACCTCTTTCTCCACAACCTCTCCAGCAAAGGCTATCATTGGTGTTTTTTATTTTAGCCATTCTGACAGGTGTAAGGTGGTATCTTAAAGTTGTCTTGATTTGCATTTCCCTGATCGCTAAGGAAGTTGAGCATGACCTTAAGTGTCTTTTGGCCATTTGAAGTTCTTCTGTTGAGAATTCTCTGTTCATCTCAGTGCCCCATTTTATAATTGGGTTGATTAGCCTTTTACGGTCTAGTTTCTTGAGTTCTTTATATATTTTGGAGATCAGACCTTTGTCAGTTGCGGGGTTGGTGAAGATCTTCTCCCAGTAAGTGGGTTGCCTTTTTGTTTTAGTGACAGTGTCCTTTGCTTTACAGAAGCTTCTCAGTCTCAGGAGGTCCCATTTATTCAATGAGGCCCTTAATGTCTGTGCTGCTGGGGTTATACGTAGGAAGTGGTCTCCTGTTGGGCCATCTCTTAATTAAACTCCTTTCCCGATAGTTTCAGGTTGTGTCAAGAAAGAACTAACCAAGAGAGGTACCAAATGGGAGCCAGCTGTTGGCTTCTCTCTTAGAGGTTACACCTCCCATATCTCCTCCACCTTCTCCCAACGTTATCAAAACCACTGGCTCCTGTCTGTGTAAGACCAGCTGAGAATGCGCTGCTGGGAACCATCTTACCTTGTATATGGGTCCTGCCTCCTCATAAATTCGAGTATCCTGGGGTTTGACTGCTGTTAAACCCAAACCTAATTTGGGACATCTTCCACAGCACCCTTTCAACTCCTGTCCCACTGCCAACTCCTTTAGCCTCTGAGTTCAGCAACTCCCAAATTCCTAGAAAGTAGCCTGATGAGACTCAAGCTTTCCTTGTGAAATGACCCATAAGTTATGTGGGACCAGTTCATGTCGGCCTCCGGGCAAATACATCTGTAAACAGAAGGTATGCTCACATAGAACAGGCACAACAGGCTCTTAGAAAGATTGCATGAGCATCCATACCCCCACAGTGCTACAGGTGGGGCTGTGCTCTCACAGGATGCTACCCTCTGGTGACAGTGGCTTGGCTTGCATGCGACACCCATAACCAGGTAAGATAACTTCCCTTTCCCCTCAGGTCTCAAGTTTATCTCACAGTCACGTGAGCCTCTCTTTTCACTTCAGGATTGAATTGTCAGAGTTATTTGTAGTCATTTTGTTTTCCAGGGAGGAAAAGGTGCCAGCTTGCAGCCAAGGAAAGTTGGGATGCAGCAGCAAGGGAAGTTGGCAGCCTTCTGAGCCCTGGATGCTTTTCCTGAGACCTGGCTGAATTTCCCAGACTTCCCAGCGCAGTCCTGATAGTCAGTTCTGTGGATTTTGTAAGAAACGCCAGAGGACTCCCTCAAGGGGGCATTTTGCTCTAGCCAATTACAGGATTCTTTCCTTCCAACCAAAGCAGTTTTAACCATCTTAACAAGGGAGGAGAAAGCGGTGTGAGTTGGACACTCTGGCTTCCTGCTAGCCCTACAGTGTGGTCCCGAGACATGGCCAGCTTTCTCTTTAGTGGTGTCAAGTCTCACATTTGAATTCAACGGGAGCTGCATATGGAATCCCCAACAGAATTCATTATTTTACTAATATTTATTGAGTGCCTATTATGTGACAGGCTGGGAATATAATGAAGAATGAAGCAAGCTACTGGCTGAGCCATGATACTTTAAATTAATTTCCGTTCTAGCATTCTCAGTAGGAGGGGTCCACTCCAGGGGAACATTCCATGCCTCCCCATACCCGACCCCTACCAGAGGAGAGCATTTGCCAAGTCCAGATCCTCTCCCTTTGTATAAGCTTCCAAACTGCTGGCGTGCTGAAACCAGAGAGCAGGGGCTGCCAGTGGCATCCACGGAAGGAAGCCCTCCAGAGCCTCTTTCCTCTCCCCACATTTGGGACCTGACTTTCCCTGGATTCCCACAGGCAATTATAGGAGATAAATACAAGTCAAGTTAAACCATGTCTAATGAGTTGCCTGGGAGCAAGTGTATCTCTACCTGCTCTCCCCACAGCCACGCAGCTCCTTGGACACAAAGGAGCTCCTAGGTGTTTAATAACCACTTCTCGGGGACTTCCGAATCTTCTCTTCCTGAAGCAACGACTCCCGCAAGCCTCGTCCCTTCCAAATCTCTCCACCTGAAGCTGGAGACTTTGTGGTAAAGGATACAGACAAAAAGTGCTTTGTCACATGTGGCAAGATAAAACAGAAGCAAGTCATGGGTCACATAAGGTCGGGTGAAGAGTGGAACTGTGAATAGATGTGGGATGACCTTCTAAGCCGTCTCCTTCTACAGAGAAGGGCAGTGGCATTGGGGTAAAAGGGTAGAGATGGGCCAAGCCAGGTGAGCCAAGGTTTCTTTGAGCAGCGGCCTTTGAGTGCATGCCCAACAAAGACCATGAGACCTCTGCAAGTGACCTTGGGGATAATCCAGCCCATAAATATAACTGATATTAAGAAAATATTTTTTTTAAAAAACAAGGAGGGGTTGGAAGGATGAATCAGTGGATAAAGGCATTTGCTGTCCAAGCACAAAATCTTGAGTTTTAATCCCCAGTGCCCATGTAAAAATTTGGGTGTAGCTGCAGTCACCTGTAACCCCAGTTCTATGAAGAGTGGAGACAGGAGGATTGCCGGCTGCCCATATATCCCCCACTCAGGGAGAGACTCCGTCGCAAGAGAACATGGCAGAGATAGAGAAGGATACCCAATATCTTCCTCTGCCCTCCTCATAGCTATGCACCACTGCATGCATGTGTGTATACAGACACACACACACACGCACGCACGCACATGCATGTGCACACATACAACCAAACACACACAAATATTGAAATAGCAAGGAAATTTAAAATGGTTAGAACACCCCTCTAACTGTGTATCCTCTGCTCATTTTGTTACAACCTGGGGAACAAGCAAGAGCTATTGCAGCTGTTGCCAGAACACAACTGCTCCCCTGAATTTCAGCACCATATTCTTATTGGAAAAAGCACACTAAGTTTGTGCTTGTTAGTTCTTGACAACTTGATACATGCTATAGTCATCTGGGAAGAAGGATCCTCAACAGAGAAAATGCCTCCATCAGACAGGCTTGTTGGCAGGTCAAGAGGTGTTCTCCTGACTGATGATTGACGTGGAAGGAACCTGAACACTGTAGGTGGTGACAAGCCTGGGCAGGTGGTCCTCGGTTGTATAAACAGCCAATTGAGTGAGCCATGAGAAGCCGGTCATCAGCAATCCTTCAGGGCTTCTGCTTCAGTTTCTGGCCCTGAGTTCCAATCTCCATGCTCCTGCCCTGACTCCCTTCCTAATGAATCAGATGGCATAAATCTTTTCCTTCCCAAGTTTTTGTTGGTTGTGATGTTTATCACAGTGATAGAAAGCAGCTTAGGACAGCATTGAATCATGGACTTCTAAAAAGTTAGGTCCACATTCTGAAAGCCAGAACCTACGGCTGTGACCTTACACTGAACAAAAGCTTTTATGGAGATATGATTAAAGATAGTATAAAGAGATTCATCCTGAAATATTCATGGCAGTTTTAAATCTCCTGGCATGATTCTTTGTAGAAGACATGCAAAAGAGAAGCATGTCAGTGAAGAGGGCCATGGGAGGATGAAGGCAATCATTAACTCCAATCCAAGGAATACCTGGAGCCACTAGAAGGTAGAAATAAGCACACACACATACACCCATACAATATACATTCTTATATATACACAAAAATACATGTACACATATGCATATACAAATCCACACATACACACACACAAAATATATGTGCACACATACACACAACTCATAGAGTTTTGATTTAATCTTGATAAATGAGAGAAAGGGAGTTTTAGAGGAAGATAGGGAATGGAAAACTCTGTTTTGGTTTTTCTGTTTGTTTAGTTTCAATTATTTATTATTAAATAAGAAAGAAGAAAAGGAAAACAAACAAACAAAAAATATGTTTCCCCCTAAGGCCCTGAGAGGGATCCATTATACGTATAACCTGTCCTATGACTTCTGACCTCTACAATCAAGAAAAAACAAGTTTAGTTTGTCTCACCTCACACTGAATTTTAGTTTTTGTTCTTTACTTGCTTACAGCGGTGTGTGTGGGGTGAAACCCAGACCTTGTTCATGCTAGACAAGCACTCTATCTCTGGAACTTTCTTGGGGCCATAGCCCAGGTTAGCACAAGCTGAATGCCACGACTGCCTCCTGTTGATGCTACATAAAGCCAATTCCCTTAGCCTTTCCTGGATGGCTAGCCACAAAATCCTGAGACAGAATAAAAGCCGGCTGCTGCTGAAAGCCTCTAATGTTAGAGGGACAGTTTACAACCATTGCCAAGAGCGCCTGTGCAGGCAGGGGAGTGCCTCAACGCTGTGGAGAACAAAGCACGAAGGCTCACAAAGGACAGCAGCAAAATGAGAATGAGTCGGGAAGCTGCCTGCCGGAGTGGCACCGTGGAACAGTGCTGTGGTCTGGGTGAAGACGGTGGAAAGTATACACACCCTAAAAGTACTCCAAAGGGTGCTTCTGGATCCTTACTGAGTGTTTGGTTGTAGGTTGTGGAAAGGGAGCTGAGGATGACGGCAAGAGTTTCTACGGTGGAGGTGACTCAGTAGGCAAAATGTTCTCTGTGAAAGCATGAGAACCAGTTTTTGATTTCTGAGACATATAAAAAAAGCTAGGTATGAAAATGCACACTTGCCACCCAGTGCTGTGAAGGCACAGACAGGTAGAGGCCTGGGACTCACTGGTCAGCCAGATTAACGCACTTGGGGAATACAAGCCAGTGAGAGACCCTGTCTCAAAAAACAGGTTGAATAATGCCTGAGGGATAATGTTCAAGATTTAGTTCTGGCTTCCATATGCACACTGTACAAACACACACACACACACAAACATGCACCATGCACATATACATACATGTACACATGCACACATGTATATACACAGAAATACAGAAATAAAAGGCATGTTTGCATACACCCACATACTGAAGAGTTATGGTCTAAATACCTGGATAAATAAGAAAAATGGATGTAGAGGAAAATCAGGATTGGCGAAGAACTCTGATTTAATTTTTTAATACCTGTTACCACATAACTAAGTGGAGACAATTGGACACTTCAGTCTGATTAAAAAAGAAAAATGCTAGAGATGGAAGATGTCTCTGAAGGAAGGCTGTTTGAAGGCACAGAAATAGATGGGATTGCTTAGGGAGTAACATTAGGTAAGACTGAGATGCAAACATGAGTCCTGGAAGGATAAAGTAAAAAAAAAAAAAAATGGATGCCTGCTCTTGTGGTCTGGATGTTTAGGTCCCTTTATATTGTTCTTATGCTGACACCTCATCCTGAAGGTGTTGATATTAGCAGGCGGGTTGTGGGAGCTTATTGTATAGAACTGATGTTCTTATGAAAGAAAGCCTAGAGAGCTGCCTTGTCTCTTGTTCCACGTGAGGACATCACTGGAAGTTGCTGCCTATGAAGCAGAAAGTAGATTCACAATGGGTACTGACATCAGGAGTGGTCGCAGATGCTCAGCCTTCAGAAATACTCGTATTAGTCATCCAGCTTGCTAGATGCCCAGGCATTTCTCTTCCCCAACAGTCTGGACAGACTAAGGTGGAAATGAAGAAGAGGCCAGCGAGGAGGAAGAACACAAAGAGCATAGTGTCTCCAGCCAAGAGAATGTTTCAAGAAACTAAAACACAAACCTAAGAAAAGCCTGCGGTATTTAATACTATGGAAGCTGAAATGATCCTGGTAACAATGTTACTAAGGTGGTAGAGTCAATACTTAATTGGAAGGAGAACAAGAAAAATGAGCTGTGAAGAACAAGATAGCGCCCCACTGTCTGTTTCGTGTGTGTGAGTGTAAGAGCATGGAGAAGCAGGATTAGTAACTGAATGAGATGATGCTAAACATCTCTGTTTGGGTGCTGAGGAGGGAAGGGAGGAGCTGGCCCACAGGGCATAGATCTCTATTGATGAAGAAGGCGTAGCTCATCACTGTTGTGACTGAGAACCTGGGACAGGAAGGGTGGTAGATTAGAAGAGGGGGTGGTATTTCTGTTCCTTCATCACAGTGAAATAAAGGAGTCACCAGAGAGCAGAAGGAAGAGGAAAGCAAGATCAATCAATCAGCTCAGAGGGAGAGAAGTAAACAGATCAAGGGTCTGTGGTAGGATTATTCAGCAATATCGAGGGCCAAGTCAATGTTTATACTCAATGTTCCAAGGGTAGTAGTCACAAGACTCTGCCATGGGGATATGTTAGTCAGATTCCCTTTCAAGGGAGAAACTGGTCAGTTGGAGGAGGCTAGCAGCTGCCTTCAGAATCCACTGAAACATCAGGACCAACGCCACACTCTTAGGGCAACTTGAGTCTCTCAAATGGGCATAGCAAGACTGGAAGTTGGGCAGTTTGCACTGGGTTTCTTTATTGGATTGGCAATTGTTGTAGAATATTATTTTAAGCTGTGTTTCATTTTTTTATGCTATGGAATATTTGTTTAATGATGCAAAGATGTGTTGGATTCTTTTATGTTGCATTTATTTAACTCTGTGAGGCTGTGATACTTTGCCTGTCTAAAACACCTGATTGGTCCATTAAGGAGCTGAATGGCCAATAGCAAGGCAGGAGAAAGGATAGGTGGGGCTGGCAGGCAGAGAGAATAATAAATAGGTGGAGAAATTTGGGGAGAAGAAAATTGAGATGTAAGAGAAGAAGGAGCGAGAAAAGAAGGGGCCACTGAGTCACCCAGCTAGACACAGAATAAGAATAAGGAGGAAAGAAAAGATATACAGAAATAAAGAAAAGTAAAAGTCCAGAGGTAAAAGATAAATGGGATAGTTTAAGTTTAAAAAAAAAGCTGGCAAGAAACAAGTCAAACTAAGACCGGGTATTCATATAAAAGAATAAGCCTCCACGTGATTTATTTAGGAGCTGGATGGGTCCCCAAAGAGTAAAAAGTAAAAATTAAAAAAAAAACCCACCCAGTACAGACAATAATTTGCTTTGTGGTAGCGTGAAGTCTGTTTCCCTACTGTCTCACATGGGCTAGACCGGCCTCCAAGTCCAAAAGCTTTCTTTCCTACTGCTGCCCTTCCTTAGCTTTGTGCTTCTGAGTGGATGCATTGACCTCTCTTCCCTGCCAAGTCCATTTTGATTTCTGTTTCCTATATCGTTGATCAAACATAAGGTCATGAACTTTCTTCCTCCAATTGCCTTCAACAGTTCAAGGCCCAGTCCAGCCACCAGGAAAGCCAAGAGCAAGCCTTTGGGCAATATTCATGGAGGGGTGGGGGTGATGGATGGATGGAGAGTTCTAACATGGGCGTGGCTAACTCTGAGCACAGATGCTGAGTGGCATCTCAGGCACCCACCCTTCTTTAAAGATCTGAACTAGGGAGAGGTCTCTGCTGAGGTTTGCCCTTCGGGCTCTTTGCCTCTCTTCTGTGTGTCAAGCCTTGCTACAGATACATTCTGTCTACTGTAGACTGAAAAGGACTTGAAGTAGATGCTGTTTCATGGAATGTTATGTGTGAAAAACCTTGAGAGTAAAAAGAAACAACCCAGGAGTAGGCCCACTGTTCAGATGCCCTCCTTCAGAAACTCCAAAGCATGAGCCCTTCCTACAACACCACAGTGTTGGTACTTGTCATATGCAACTTATGTATCAGAGCTGCTAATTAATTTAATCTTATGTACACAGTTTGTGCAGTATGCAAATGTGTATGCAAATGATTATTTTAATTTATACAAACAAAGATGCAAATGAATCCTTGGGTTTACAGGAAACTGGTAAGATAACTTTACCTCAGTTGATCCATCCTTAGGGGCACTGGCAAATCTGAATCATTGTAATATAAATAAAACCTCAGCATTCCGTATGAGAGTTACACTTTCCGACTTTAAAACACTGGTTCTCTGGCCCCCTATCAAGGATATTTTAGATTTCTCATGATGTTACCCAGGGCTGAGAGAAATGTGGAAAGCAAACCCTCTCTCTGGAATTCTCTTTCTCTCTAAATATAGAAACGAATCTGTGTCTTCATTCTCTCCTCGGGGATTCAGGCCAGGCCATAGCTCTGGCCTCAGCTCTGACTTCTGTAATCACACGTTTGCCTGAGTTGAGAGCCCTGGGAATTTGCTGTCTCTGTTCTCACCTCCCACAAGCACATGAGTATTTTGGGGCCAGATCAGTTCGTTTGAGATGTTCCAGGAAAACCCATCGCCTTGCCTGTTCCCTCCCAATTCTTTGGGGTTGGGGGTGTGATGTCCTCTCATCTCTGGAATGCCCCATGAAAGCCCAGGCCCCTCACGCTCATCACCGGTGATCATCACGTCATCCACCCAGATGAGGAAGCTTATATGCACGTATGTACATGTATGCTAAACTAAAGTGGGAGGGGAGAGGGGAGAAGTAAGAAAGGGAAGCAATAAGAACACGAACGGGCTTTGAGGTAAATGCCACCTGGAGCTGTGGTTTCCCCAAGGCCACAAGCGTCCTGAGATGGCACCTCACAAAGGAAACACTGGTGCTTGGACCTCTCCCCTTCCAGTGTCACAAGCTGGAGTACACCACACCTGGCTAGGGCAGTTCTTCAGCCAATGGCTCTCTATCTTGTTTTGAGCCTTCTCCCATGATGCTCTATCTTCTGAGCACCTTGTCACACATTCGCCTAACTACTAGTTACCTCCCTCTCTACTACTTCCCTTCAGATTGGATTTCTGCTTTGTTCCTCTAATAGTCTCTGCAAAGTCCCAAGGGGGCAATGACTCTATTCTATTTATCTTCATATTTCCAGAAATGTACTCTGTGGTTTAAACAAACAGGATTAATAAATATTCAAGTGACTGAACAAAACTCCATTAGTGAACTCAGCACCCTTTCCAGTGGTTAGACTGTCTGTTCCCCCACGAAGACATTCTGAAGACTCACATCTGTTTCTGGATCTCTATGAGTTTAGAACAGTGTCTGGCCCATAGGGGTTGCTCAATACATAATTTAGGCATTAATAAATTAATGTAGACACCAAGCATCCTCCCCTCTGAGTTGGTTTCTCCAGGGGATAAAAATGGATCTTTTCCCCAGACTGTCTGAAGGCACATGGTTGATGATAAGCCTGACACCCCCATCAATGATGGCCGCCGCAGCACCTTCTGCTCCTAGTGGGAAGCCAGGCCCACCTCACGCTTCATTATCCTGAGGCTGACACACACACCTCAGGCGCCGCCTCTGCCGTCCTTTCCCTGCTGTTTCTGGAATGAAGGTGCCGTGGTTCTGGCCTCACTCTGACACTCATTACTCTGGTATTGATGGCCTTCCACCTCCCCGTTATTCTGCGCAGATTACAAAGCAGAGACCTTGCTTGGGCGAGAGAATGGGTTTTGTCAGTATTCAGTGTGTAACAGCAGAGAGTATAATAAATTCTGGCAGTCGATCGAATATGACATGATAATGAATGTTAACATCATGTGCCCCCCTCCCCCGCCAACAGAGGGGAAAGTCATGTTAGATTACAGCCAAACACGGGCACCTTGTGATTTCTATTTGCCTACTTTCTTTACTCTCCCGTTCCCGGGTTTAACCTCCCTGCTTGCTCAGCTCCACCCTGACAGGCCCCGTTTCATTTGTCTGCATGGCTCAGAAACACAGCAGCTTCAATTCCCCAGGCTCCACAGGCTGTCTGTTAAGAAACCTGACCTCAGCTACAACTTCCTTCCCACAACTTCAAGGGATGCTGAACCTCTGGAGCCCTCCTGCAGCCCTGGGGCAGCCACTGAGTGTGGACCCGGTGGAGCAGGATAAGAAGGCAGGATGGCAGTGCCGGGAGAACCCTGCGCTCTCTGGGCCAGCCTCCTGCCAGTCAAGAGGCCAGCCTGAAGCTCACCCCCAAGTGCAAGGAGTTCAGAACAAAGCCAGAAACAATAAGTCATTCTTACCTTAGTTTCTCTCAGTGTCATTGATTTGAGGTGCTTATCTGCTATTTGGGAACAAATAAAATCAGAGTCCCATTCTCTGGTCCTCTGGACTGACATTTTCTAAGTTGTGCCACCACTACAGGCAGTAAGTTACAACTTTTTCTGTTAAAAGCATGATTTGTCATCATGGAGCCAGGGAGAGATGGTAGGGAGACATTATGGAGGGGCCTCGGATCCTTTGCCTGCAGACTGGGCCTGTTCCGAAGTGCTGCAGTGTTAGAGGAACCATCAACTAGTGCCAATCAGTACAGAGCCACCATGATGTGCCAAGCACAATGCCACTGTGTTCCTACTACATACAGACAGCAACATATACACATCCACACAGAGATACACACAAACACAGAAAAACCCGAAGACACACACACCATACACACATCACACGCAATACACATGATATACAACACACACACACAGAGCACACAGAAACAGGGGTTACAGGTGATACATGTCCCAGAAAGTTCCAGGCACTTTCTTTGGGGTCATCACCATGGACATTAGGACAAAGAGATGAAGGTTCTGTCTGTATACCCACCAAGCATCCCTCTAAGGAGTCGCTGTTGATGTTCACCCACATAGCCAGGACTCACTCTTCTTCTCCCTGGAACATCTGTAATATTCCTCAGTACACATCAACAATGTGGAGTCCTGCTTGAAAGCCACATAATAAAGAGGTAGAAAGTGAGGCCAACTTAATAAAGCTATTACTATTAGTATTATTTGATTCTTATAGTTATGAAGCACTTTTGCCTACATTGTTTAATTTGGCCTTCATAAAAACTAATAAAGAAAGCAGTGTTTATTATTGTTGTTGTTATTATTATTATTATTCTAGAGATGAAGAGACTGTTCTGGTCTGAGCACTCACAGTGACTAAGTACTTTGAATGCATACTTGGAAGACGGTCCCCAAACAGCCAAGCTAAATTTAATAGCAATGATGGCCTTTGTGTTATTTGGATATTATTCTACAGTTTCAAGGTATTTTCACATATGTGTAAATTGCCAAATTAAATTACATAAATATGCAGAAATTTAAAATATGCATCTTTAGCCCCATCATCTTACGTTTTGGAATCTTTCCTCAGGGAGGAAACAAAATCAAAGCGTCTGTACACAACAGTCTACTTTATTATCTTGTCCCCCTGAAGACAGAAGAGCACAACAATGATGGAAAACCCATGGGGATAACCTTATTCACATGATAGGAACCCGGTCTCCCCATCTCAGAGCTCTCCCCACTCACGCTCAGCGAAGAATGAACTGCTTGTTTGATTGTTGGGTGAGATCAGAGGGAACTCATCTCAACAGTGGGTCCATGTGTTGCTTTGAAAGCTCATAGGGGACTTCAGAAATGCTTTCTCTTCCCAGCCTCACCTATTCTATAAGCTCCATCTATCAGGTGGAGCTTAGCTACAATGCTAAGCAGAGCAAAACAAAGCAACCAAGTGCAAAATTGCACATGCATAGGTTGTTTATTAAAGCCCTTTTTTATAGAGAGGGGCCTAAGTATACTCATGTTATATGTCAGTGTACTCATGTTAGCATGTATCAACACCTTCAGAGTCACTGCACTCATGTTAGTATGTATGAACACCTTCAGAGTCACCGCACTCATGTTAGTATGTATGAACACCTTCAGAGTCACCGCACTCATGTTAGTATGTATGAACACCTTCAGAGTCACTGCACTCATGTTAGCATGTATCAACACCTTCAGAGTCACTGCACTCATGTTAGCATGTATCAACACCTTCAGAGTCACTGCACTCATGTTAGCATGTATCAACACCTTCAGAGTCACCGCACTCATGTTAGTATGTATGAACACCTTCAGAGTCACTGCACTCATGTTAGTATGTATCAACACCTTCAGAGTCACCACACTCATGTTAGTATGTATGAACACCTTCAGAGTCACTGCACTCATGTTAGTATGTATGAACACCTTCAGAGTCACTGCACTCATGTTAGTATGTATGAACACCTTCAGAGTCACCACACTCATGTTAGCATGTATCAACACCTTCAGAGTCACCGCACTCATGTTAGTATGTATGAACACCTTCAGAGTCACCACACTCATGTTAGTATGTATGAACACCTTCAGAGTCACCACACTCATGTTAGTATGTATCAACACCTTCAGAGTCACTGCACTCATGTTAGTATGTATCAACACCTTCAGAGTCACTGCACTCATGTTAGTATGTATGAACACCTTCAGAGTCACCACACTCATGTTAGTATGTATCAACACCTTCAGAGTCACTGCACTCATGTTAGCATGTATCAACACCTTCAGAGTCACCGCACTCATGTTAGTATGTATGAACACCTTCAGAGTCACCGCACTCATGTTAGTATGTATCAACACCTTCAGAGTCACCGCACTCATGTTAGTATGTATCAACACCTTCAGAGTCACTGCACTCATGTTAGTATGTATGAACACCTTCAGAGTCACTGCACTCATGTTAGTATGTATGAACACCTTCAGAGTCACTGCACTCATGTTAGTATGTATGAACACCTTCAGAGTCACCGCACTCATGTTAGTATGTATGAACACCTTCAGAGTCACTGCACTCATGTTAGCATGTATCAACACCTTCAGAGTCACCACACTCATGTTAGTATGTATGAACACCTTCAGAGTCACCGCACTCATGTTAGTATGTATCAACACCTTCAGAGTCACCACACTCATGTTAGTATGTATGAACACCTTCAGAGTCACCGCACTCATGTTAGTATGTATGAACACCTTCAGAGTCACTGCACTCATGTTAGTATGTATGAACACCTTCAGAGTCACTGCACTCATGTTAGCATGTATCAACACCTTCAGAGTCACCACACTCATGTTAGTATGTATGAACACCTTCAGAGTCACCGCACTCATGTTAGTATGTATCAACACCTTCAGAGTCACCACACTCATGTTAGTATGTATGAACACCTTCAGAGTCACCGCACTCATGTTAGTATGTATCAACACCTTCAGAGTCACCGCACTCATGTTAGTATGTATGAACACCTTCAGAGTCACTGCACTCATGTTAGCATGTATCAACACCTTCAGAGTCACCACACTCATGTTAGTATGTATCAACACCTTCAGAGTCACTGCACTCATGTTAGTATGTATCAACACCTTCAGAGTCACTGCACTCATGTTAGTATGTATGAACACCTTCAGAGTCACCACACTCATGTTAGTATGTATCAACACCTTCAGAGTCACTGCACTCATGTTAGTATGTATGAACACCTTCAGAGTCACTGCACTCATGTTAGTATGTATCAACACCTTCAGAGTCACTGCACTCATGTTAGTATGTATGAACACCTTCAGAGTCACTGCACTCATGTTAGTATGTATCAACACCTTCAGAGTCACTGCACTCATGTTAGCATGTATCAACACCTTCAGAGTCACCACACTCATGTTAGTATGTATGAACACCTTCAGAGTCACCGCACTCATGTTAGTATGTATCAACACCTTCAGAGTCACCACACTCATGTTAGTATGTATGAACACCTTCAGAGTCACCGCACTCATGTTAGTATGTATCAACACCTTCAGAGTCACCGCACTCATGTTAGTATGTATGAACACCTTCAGAGTCACTGCACTCATGTTAGCATGTATCAACACCTTCAGAGTCACCACACTCATGTTAGTATGTATCAACACCTTCAGAGTCACTGCACTCATGTTAGTATGTATCAACACCTTCAGAGTCACTGCACTCATGTTAGTATGTATGAACACCTTCAGAGTCACCACACTCATGTTAGTATGTATCAACACCTTCAGAGTCACTGCACTCATGTTAGTATGTATGAACACCTTCAGAGTCACTGCACTCATGTTAGTATGTATCAACACCTTCAGAGTCACTGCACTCATGTTAGTATGTATCAACACCTTCAGAGTCACTGCACTCATGTTAGTATGTATCAACACCTTCAGAGTCACTGCACTCATGTTAGTATGTATGAACACCTTCAGAGTCACTGCACTCATGTTAGCATGTATCAACACCTTCAGAGTCACCGCACTCATGTTAGTATGTATGAACACCTTCAGAGTCACCGCACTCATGTTAGTATGTATCAACACCTTCAGAGTCACCACACTCATGTTAGTATGTATGAACACCTTCAGAGTCACCGCACTCATGTTAGTATGTATCAACACCTTCAGAGTCACCACACTCATGTTAGTATGTATGAACACCTTCAGAGTCACTGCACTCATGTTAGTATGTATGAACACCTTCAGAGTCACTGCACTCATGTTAGTATGTATGAACACCTTCTGAGTCACTGTACTCATGCTAGTATGTATCAACACCTTCTGAGTCACTGCACTCATGTTAGTATGTATCAACACCTTCAGAGTCACTGCACTCATGTTAGTATGTATGAACACCTTCAGAGTCACCGCACTCATGTTAGTATGTATCAACACCTTCAGAGTCACTGCACTCATGTTAGTATGTATCAACACCTTCAGAGTCACTGCACTCATGTTAGTATGTATCAACACCTTCAGAGTCACTGCACTCATGTTAGTATGTATCAACACCTTCAGAGTCACCACACTCATGTTAGTATGTATCAATACATTCAGAGTCAGCCAGTGTTACTTTAATGAACAGAAAAATAAAAAAGTTCTTAATGGAACAGCTGAAGCAGGAGACTGGATTGATGGAGGGTATAAAAAAAACAAAAACCCAGGACTTTTGTGGCCTAACTTCAGCATCTCAGACCTTCTAGAGTCTCCCGGGTGCTCAGACAAACAGGACAAATCTGTTTGATTTAAGTAAATAACTAGAACAACCCTCATGACCAAACACCTCCTCCAGGGCTGACATGCATCAGCCACTAGCACTCTGCCTGGATCGTGTAAGCTTTTAGGGACCAGAATTTATGTGAAACTCAAGACCTTGTGCTGGGAGACTATTAGAAGTTTTGCCCCCAAGCTGCTATAGGGAAAAAACATTTTCCCAGTACCTGCATTCCTGTGCTTGCTTGGCAGAAAAGTCCAGAACCCAAACCTCAATGGTTAGCACTTCAGGTCAGGAACTCGGTTGAGTAAATATATTTGTCACCATACCTTAACCTGGGGCCCAAGTGTTAAAAAAGAAAACCAACTCCTGAAGGTTGTCTCCTAACTTCTGCTGATGTATGTACATGTGGACATACATATACACACAAAAATTAAATGCAATTAAGCCCAGGACCTGTATGAGACCATATTTTAAAGCTTGCTGTTTTGATCTCAGTGTGTACGAGGCAAAACTAAGTTTCTAGATAGTAAAATGTATACATTACTAGGAACCCCTTCCGTCTTTCTCCACGGATATAACCATCACTGCTATAACCCCTATGCCCATAAGAATGTTTTTCTCACTGTCATTCTCCATGCCAGGCTAACTTAAGTCATTGCAGTTAGAGCTGGCACTCTTTGGGAAGTGTCTGTTCTAGTCCTCTGTTGCTCATGGACAAAAGTGTGAGGGTCCATGAAGGGAAAGGACTCAGCCAACTAGGACTCTGATTGTGGAGCAAGGACCTTGCTGGCAGAGCCAGGACATTGATGGCGGAGCCAGGTCTAAGGCATAGACAAGGCTCATATCACTATACCATGGGATCAAATAACTTACACCTGCAGATAAAGGTGGGGCTGGAGTATGGGAAAGGCTCCCTGGACTCGTCAATCACAGAGTGCTGTCCCTCTGGCATCAGCCAGCCTCCAGGCTGTGGGCAACTTCCCTGTGCACTCTGGACCAGCGCTTCTGCTGCTATAGCAACCAGTCACAGCAGTGTTGTGGGTGGTGGCTGAGTCAACAAATGTGATAAAAAACACTTTGGAGACAGCAAAAAAGATGATATAAGTTTTAGGTATTGGATTTGGCTGCTAGTTAACTTCTCTCTAAGAACTATTAACATTCTAAAGCAGACACCTCCCCTTATAGAGTTGGCAAGAAAGTGAAGTAAGGCAGTCTCAAATGCTGCTTGAGGGAAGGTGAGTGGTAACAGAGGTCTAGTTAGAGGTATCAAATCCTAGCTAGGTGCATATGCTTTCTTCCCAGACTAACGGTAGTCAGAACCTGACCCGGATGTTAGCAGAGAAACTGTGAACAGGTACAGTCATTTCCTGCAACAGTTTTCAGTGACTCAAGTAGAGAGGAACTGGAAGCTCCCAACAGGGCACGATGACTGAGTAACCTGAAGAGAAGTCCATAGAATGGTCTTTTAAATAAAAAGCTTTGTTCTTGTTGGCTCTCTGATGTTGACCTGTAAGGATCTTGATATGTTGTATAGAGAAGACCGAGTAACAGAAACTCACTTGATTTCTGTCTGGTAAAGACTATGAGTAAAAAAGGTCCCCCTGTCCATGTAGAGAAGGAGCCAAGACAGGGAGACAGTATGAAAGAAGAGGAGAAAGTAGATAAGTCAAGACTGACCTCTTGTTAGCTCAAAGTCACGGACATCCAGTGGGAAGCTTCTAGGATGCTTCTTGGGAAAATGAATTCAGAATGAAGTCTCTGCCTTAGTGTATAGCACATGGTTGCTTCTGTCCAGGAATCCATCTCTGCTGGGCAGGTCTCCAGGTTTCACACTCCTCGTTCCCATGTAGAGGTTGCTGTATCCAGCTGGATAAGCCACCCCATTGGCCATATCTTCAAGAAACTGGTCCATTCTTGATTTCTCCAATGATATTGAAGCTGGTGCCTGGGGTTCAAGCCAAGACCACACACAAGCAAGTGAGTATCTGCTACAAAGATATCTGAGCACAGGCCGGGCAGTGGTGGTGCACGCCTTTAATCCCAGCACTCGGGAGGCAGAGGCAGGCGGATCTCTGTGAGTTCGAGGCCAGCCTGGTCTACAAGAGCTAGTCCCAGGACAGGAACCAAAAGCTACAGAGAAACCCTGTCTTGACAATCCAAAAAAAAAAAAGATATCTGAGCACCAAGCAATGGACTTCAGCATATGATGAGTAATATAGGTTGCTGTGGTAAGGAATTACATCCTTCAGTCACTACGAAGCACACTACGCTGCAGAGCGGGAGGCCTGTATTTGGGTGTACCTTACTGCTTCACTATTTCCAGGTGAGGCTGGCTAGACTTCTGACAGTGAGGGTCAAAATGGAGTTGAAGGTATAAATCTCAGCTTTCCTGCCAAGGAGCTTCTATGTCAAGAAACATCCCCTCCCATCCCATGAAGATAATAAAAGGGGGCAATGCTAATGTTGTCTAGAGTTCATTGTTACTTCAAACCAACAATGAGCCAACCTAGCAGATTGCAGGAAAAGATGACAATCCTTAACTCCTCAGATACCATCTTATTTGGTACCCTTCCCATCACCCTCCAAAGACATCCTTAGTATTTTTTTTTGTCAGAACTCTTTCAAACATTTACTGTGAGATACTGATACACCTTGGTTGCCGGTCTGACCATGAGGTCTTCTTTATCCTATGCCAGCCCCCCTCATCATAACTCAGGATAGGGTGGATCCTGGCACAGGCAATACTGTTGAGTTAGCCTTCCCTTCCCATTTAAAGTGCTAGAGAGACACAATACAGGTTGTAGAGTCCCTACCCAGAAACAAAATGGGCATATCGAAGATATGTTTATTGTTTACATTAACTCAACATGGAATCAACCTATGTCCTTCTAACAGGTGAGCGGCTAAGGAAAACAAGGTAAGCCACAGTATTTAACCATAAAAGGTAACAGCTTGCCATTTACAATAACAGGCATAGCTTGGGAGACATTGTGCAAAGTGAAATAAGGCAGACACAAAAGGACAAATATTGAGTCATCTAGTTTATATGTAAAGACTAAAGGAACAAAGTAAGTAGAGTGGTGGGTTCCAGAGACTGAGGCACAAAGGAAGTGGAGACTTTTGGGTCAGAGGCTATAAACTTTATTATATGATAAATACTTACTAGAGATCTAAGACACAGCATGTTGATTGCTGCTGATTGTACAATGCTACTTAATAAAATTTGCAAAGAAGGTGACTCTTCAGCGTCCTCACCTGGGCATGCACACGCAAGAATAAATATGAGTCATGGTAGATTGTCCATTGATCTGATCATAGCAATCATTGCAGTGTGTGTCTGTGTCTAATAAGTGCATACCTTGAACATGCACAATTTGTACTTGTCAATTATAGCTCAGTAAGGCATGAAAAAAATGACTTGATGCCATGCAAGTGTCACTCCACAAATAACTCTGGAGAAAAATAGGCATTCAGGAAGAAAATGTAAAGGCCCAAGGATGGGAATTGAGGCAAGTGAATTTCAGTTCTCTCTATCCCCATGTCTCTCTAGGATTTCAGATGAGTCGCTTGGCTTCCCGTAGATTCCTTCACCCATCAGGAGAAAAAACATAGCATAGAACAGTAAGGAACTGATTGTGCAAATCAGACCAAGTTGCAGTAATAAGACATATCCCTCTCCCTAAATGCCTTCATTGCCTTTGTATCAGCAACCTCCTGCCCCTCCAGTGTGGTGGTCTTCATTGATTGTGCAAATCAGATCCAGTTGCAGTAGTAAGACATATCCCTCTCCCTAAATGCCTTCATTGCCTTTGTATCAGCAACCTCCAGCCCCTCCAGTGTGGTGGTCTTCATTGATTGTGCAAATCAGATCCAGTTGCAGTAATAAGACATATCCCTCTCCCTAAATGCCTTCATTGCCTTAGCATCAGCAACCTCCTGCCCCTCCAGTGTGGTGGTCTTCACTGACTGTGCAAATCAGATCAAGTTGCAGTAATAAGACATATCCCTCTCCCTAAATGCCTTCATTGCCTTAGCATCAGCAACCTCCTGCCCCTCCAGTGTGGTAGGCTCACTCATCATCTTTTCATGTGAGCTCTTACCAGCCAAGGAGACTTGCTGTATAGGACAATGATCGCTCTTTAGTTCTCTACTCAAAATTCTCTATGCTAGTGTGAGAATAGATGGACAGAAAGAGACTTAAATATTGCCATATTGTTTACCATACCTGTATTTATTCATTATATGATACATACATACATACATATATATATGTATATACATATATATATATACATACATATATGTGTGTGTGTGTATGTTTAATATATAGCATAACTCCAAGACCTATTAGTGCTTGGTCAATGGTAAGCATCTAATATAAATCCAACATGTGGGTGGATAGCTGATTGGAAGTAAATGGAGAAGGAGGAAGGGGGAAGCCTCATTTTGAGTTTTAGTCTTATTTAAATGCCTCTCAACTGATCTGTGGTGGATATTATCTCTATATATCTGCGTTTTGATGACATATGAATATTGAAATAGAGTGAAATGCCCTAAGACGGTCTCCTGAATAGTCTTTATTTAAATTAAATTCACCAATCAGTAATGGATTTAATCACATCCTGTATATAGAGCATGTTCCCAAATCCACGTGGGAAGGAAAGGGGATACTGATCCAGGCGTCCCATGTGGTCTTTTCCTGCAGATGAGAAAACTCAGCTCCAGGAGGTGAACGATTTGCTCAAGCTCACCCTATCAGAAAGCAGCAGAGCTAAGACTCACCTATGGTTCACAAAAGCTCCCATAAGGAACTTGTTTGCTAGCTGTCTGTAGCTGAAATCAGGGAGATAAAGAGTTTGTATGGGAAGAGAGAGTGGCAAGGAGTTTCCCATAAACCGGATCCATCTTACTGCTTGTCATCAGTCCCCGTCTCTGCCCACCTCAAAGGCCTGCCTGACTCTGCTGAGCAGAGTGGGTAGCTGCACACAGTCCCTCAGACTGACAACAGCTTACCATCTCTCTAGAGTGAGGCACTCAAAACGCGGCCACCCACCTGTGCTGGCCTGCTCAGTAGGCATGAAGGGCTGCGCTGCATAGAAATGGACTCTTTCACTTAGCAGGAGGCAGGTAATCTCTTTCGTCCCTGCTGATGCATTATTGATTGGGATGAATGTCAGAGTGGGAGCCCATTCCAGGAGCCATTAAACAATAATTTCATCTCTGGTGGGTAATTGATTGTCAGGGGCCCTCGGTGGCCAGTTGTGAAGTGGTGGTAACATGAATGTTTTTATTTGGGGCAGGGTGTGAAGGGAAGATTGCATGATTTATTTATCAAATATCAAGCCCAGATTTCAGGAAGAAGAAGCTGAAATGTAAAGTTGACCTTCTTGGGGCCTGAGCCAGCCTGTTTCCTGAGGTCAGACACCCTCTGCTCAGTGCTAGGGTCATACTGTGGATTCTTGCCTTGATCTGCTCCAACCAACAATATGGCTGGCAATCACCCTCCATGGACCAGGAAACCCAGGCACTGACTTTCAGGAATCCTCTATACCCAATGTCCAAATCTGCACAGTCCATATTCTCATCAAACAAATTCCAGAAACACGGAACATACTAGATGTGCTGGGTGGAGTCCACAACTTGGACTGCCTTCTTGCTTCGTCTTTCATTTGATTAGTTCTCTACTTAGTCACACACCTCCAGATGCCATCGGCTGCTAAGAGAACCTTGATCTCTCTCAAGCTCCAGTGAAACAGTGTTAACCTTTGGCTTTTATCGCCATCATCATTATTACTGTCATCACTGTTGTTGCTAGCACAGTGCTTGGAGATGAAACCTTCACGTATTAGGCAAATGTGTTCTACCCCTGATGTAAGCTCCTAGCCCGTCTGTATTCTCTCTCTCTCTCCCCCACAGTGTACAAGTGCTTTGCCTGCCTGTATGTCTGTGGAGGCCAAGCAAGAACATTAGATCCCATGGAACTGGAGTTGCGATGGTGAGCCACTATGTGGATACTGGGATCTGAACCCAGCACTCCTAACTGGCCGTCTCCCCAGCTCCATTCTAGATTTATAACAATGATTTATTTCTGTCTTCACTATAGAACTTCTGTTCCTCTGACCTTTTTGCTTAGATTCTGACTTGCCTATGTTATGCCCAAATCCGTGATATCCCCCAAAAACCAACAA
This sequence comes from Microtus pennsylvanicus, assembly GCF_037038515.1. Taxonomy (NCBI): domain Eukaryota; kingdom Metazoa; phylum Chordata; class Mammalia; order Rodentia; family Cricetidae; genus Microtus; species Microtus pennsylvanicus. The sequence continues at coordinate 90,011,620 of NC_134581.1, read as the reverse complement.
GGAGACCAAGTCCCATATGTAAAAGTAAAGAGCCTTTATTTTATACAAGTTTGCAAACTCGGTCTCTCCACATGTCCAACGTATTGGAATAAATGGAGAGCCCCAAACTCATTTAGAGTTGGGTTTTTATAGTAGTAAAGGTGGGGATGAGGGGTTTCTGAGGTTCACGGCCTTTGATTGGCTGACATTTGTCTAGAGGTGAGTGTGCCCTGGTGATTGTGTGCTGGCAGTTGATCCTATCTACAATGGTTGGAACGTTAGGCATTTCCTTTGGATGGTCTGTTCTTGGGTGGTAATCTGGTAATCTCAGTTTGTGGTTCTTCCTGCAACCAGGGTAAACTACCAAGTCTTAGGCCTCAATTAAACTTATCGATGGCTGAGTCCTACTCTGGCAGGTGATAATGGTTGGAAGTAAAGAACTTCCTTTGGGTGATCTGTTCATATTTAGCTTATCATAGCTGGCTCCTTCCTACATCTACATTGTCAGTGATTCTCAATATTTTTTAAATGACAGACTCCTTAATAGAATTTGATTTTTAAAAAATTAAAATGAAGTTTCTCCCTGGGGAAAAATGTGAGCACCTTGAAAGAACTATAAAATATTTCTAGTTTTAGGATGCTTGCAGACTCACTGAAGATCGTTCTCAGAACTCGTGCTTGGTATAATGGAAAAATTAAAAATGCTGCAGGATCCCCGGAGGCAGTAGGTCCCCAAGCGGTGGTAGCAGGCCATGTGGCAGCAGGCAGCAGGCCCTGAGAGCAGCCAGTCCCAGGCAGAGAAGGCTGTCTGTCCCTGAACCGTGGCTGGTCCCAGGCAAGGAGACAAGTGGCGGACAAGAGACAGAGACATGGATAGGCATGCCATGCAGAGTGAGGTTGGATATTTATTCAGGGGGCTATGGAGGAGAAAGGAAGAAGGGGATAGGAGGAGAGAGAGAGAGAAAAAGAAAGAGAGGAGAGAGACAGACAGAAGCAGGGGGGAGTCGGGGTCAAGCGGGGAAATAGAGGCAGCGAGAGGAAGATGGAAAAGAGAGAGAACTCAGGCTGGGAGCTGAAGATCAGCTTGCCTCAGCGGATGAGGGAGGGAGTGGGTGTGGCTTGTCTCTTAAAGAGACAGATCATTACATTACACTAGGAACCTGTGCCCTGACTGAGCTGCCTGAGGTCAGTGCTCTTTTCACTTTTTGTGCCTTGAAGTACAAAATACTGTGTGGTATAAAGCAGGTGTTTTAACAATACGTGTCAGCTGTCTCTCAAAGGCTGCTGAGAGTCGTGGGGGCCCAGCCCTAAAGATGATTAGCATAAGAACACTGTCTTACAGTTTCTATTGCAGTGGTGAGACACCATGGCCAAAATCAACCTGAGAAGGTTTGCTTATGGGTTATAGTTTATAACTGGGGAAAGACAAGTACTTGGGGCAGCAACCTGGAGGCAGGAACACACATAGAGCGGAGGAATACTGCTTACTGGTTTACTTTTCCGTGCTTGCTCAGGCTGTTTTCTTATACACCCCAGGACCACCTGCCAGCGACTGTGGGCTGGACGTCCCACATCAATCACTAATTAAGAAAATGTTCCACAGGCCGGTCTTAGGGAGGTATTTTTTCAGTTGTAGTTCTCGCTTCTCAGGTACCTGAAGTATCCAGGACAAGCAGGGATCTGTTATCTGGAGTATGCTGGCACGCAGTGACCATTGGCCTGAGCTGATTCTGCTCCCGTGTGTTTTGAAACTGAGAACACGAATCAAGGAAGACTGGAGCACTAGGAAGCACAGCTGTGCAGGACGGCATTGCAAAGTCCAGAAAGAACCAGAATGCAGAAACTGAGGCCAGAGAAGTTTCGAAGACAAAACTCTGTCTCTGGGCCCCACTGTCTTCTCATCCTGTCTTCTGGATTCAAGAGAGTTGAATTAAAAACCTGAACATAATAACACAGCCCACAATATAACAAATACACGGCAAAGTATGTAGCAGTATTCTGCTGGCCTGGATACTGATGACGCTGGCTTCATCCTGGCCTGGTGGCCCAGAACTGCTTCTCTGAGTGCATTTCTCAGTCTGCAGCTCTGAATGGATGGGTTCCTGAAGACAAGAGCCACCCCAGGGAAAGTTGTGTGTTCTCCTGTCTGGAATAGAGTTCTCAGACTCAGACATTAACTCTGATGTGGATCAAATACGTGATCCTTAGCAAATAACTGAACTTCACTTCATTTTCCCTGAGTGCAAAGTGGATGTCCGAGCCCATAGGCTGTGGGAGGCATAAATGGGTAATACACTTAGATGGCTCAGGACACTTAAGTGTTCATTAATGTTAGTAGACACTACTGTTGCTGCAGGGGGTGTTTGTGGCTAGATGACCGCACTGCGATTAAGAATCTTCTGTATACATTTGTACAGATGGAAAATTTTATCTTATGCCGAACATCAGATGGAAAAGAGAGTTGTGGCTGAGAATTATACCTACAAAGAAACCAATCTCGTCCATAAGGCCACATTCAAAAGAGCCATCTCCAAATGTAAATTAAGCTAACCCTCAATGCTGGACCTAACCCTCAGGTCTGAAAGTTTCCTTGGCTGCTCAAACCGGTGGAAGCATTTCTTTGTTTTGCATTTCTTTGTTTCGTGAGTCTGTTCTGGTTAGCTTTAACTTCTGACCTCCCACAGTCTATGATCACCTGAGAAGAGAGCCTCTGTTAAAGAATTGCTTCCCTCATATTTGCCTGTGAGTCTATCTGTGGGGATTGTCTTCTTAATTGATGTAGGAAATTCCAGTCCACTAAGAGGAGCACCGTTCCCTAAGCAGGAGATCCTGGCTGTATAACAAAGTTAGTAGAGCAGAAACCTGCTGGTTCCTGCCACACTTCTCTAGACATGAAGCAGCTTCCTTGGTCAGAGGTAATACTGTGTGGAATAGCAAGTGGGCTTACCATCCCTGGCCTCAGTTTCTGCATTCTGGTTCTTTCTGGACTTTACCTTCAAGTCCCTGCCTTAACTTTCCTCAAGGGTGAATGTGACCTGGCTTCAAACAAACCCTTTCCACCCCCTGCGCTGCTTTGGTCTGGGTACTTCATCACATCAGCAGAAACAAACTGGATCAGGCCTCTCCTGACACGCACTGAAACAGTTAATCACTTACTATACAAACTTGGATTTCTCAAAAGTTGGACAGTCTCTCAGGGCAGGAAGCGTCCCTGACTTTTAGTCGGGTTTCTACCATGTCAGCTATGCATCTACTCTTGGGAAACCACCATGTATGTGACAGAGCTGTGATTGTACACCACAGCCCCAAGTTTAGCTTCCACTCTGTGACCTTAGAAAGAAGCTTGCAAGACAACCACAGTTCTCCCTAACAGTAAAATCCTCAATAATAATGGTGATATTTCCAACCCCTTTCTTAGCTTGTAGACAGAAGATGAACTTTCAGATATCAGACAAAGGAGGCAGGCATGTGAATTTTGACTCCTCTCCATCCGCTGCTACCTCATACACATGCTGAACCCAATACCAAGGGCAGAACCCGAGACCCTAACAGTTTTGTGGAGCGATTACACTGCTCCTAGACTACTCGCCTCCAAACCTTATCTAAAATGCAAGCAAATATATTTTTCTTTTAAAGAAAACAATAGCTTTTATTTAGGATTTCACATTACAGGCTAAATCTACACCTGACTAAACTCTCTGAATGTTAGGTTTCTCATCACTATAGTGCAGATCATCGTGTGGAGGAACTGATATCGGGAGCAGATACTGCAGATGTAAACTCACTGTTACAGGAGAACCTGAGCTATAAGAACTTACAAAAGAAAGGAAGGAAAGCACAAGGGAGAGAAGAGAGAGTGGTGATTGGTGCAAACTCCGGGATACGGTTGTGCAGCAATTTCCTCCGGGGTTAAAGCTGTCCATCTTAGGGAGGAACGCTTAAAACACAGGATAGAAAGAGGAAGGTGGAGCAACGGGATTTTTATATGGAGATGCAACAATAAGCTGTCTAGGTTAGGACAGTACTTATCTACCTGTGGGGCGCAAACCCTTTGTGGGGCAAATGATCCTTTCTCGGGGGTCACCTAAGATCAAAAGAAAACACGGATATTTACATCACAATTCAAAATACTAGCAAAATTACAGTTATGAAGTAGCAACAGAAATAATTTTATGATTGAGGAATCTTATACATGAAGGAACCATAAATGTAAAAATCTAAACCACATGTGGAGCTGTATTAAAGGGTCACAACATTAGGATAGTTAAGGACCACTATTCTAGGGGTGGTAAAATACTCCACCCTGCAGAGAAGACAGTAAGTAAACAACTCAAAATAGGTTCAGAAAGTTCCTGAAACTGAGCAGATTCACTAAAGATCCTCCGTCCCAAGAGTATATAAGCAACAGAGACCACTTAGAGTTACTTACAGAAAGGTCAAACTACACAGAAGACTGTTAGACAAGCCCAGGAGCCTTGAAGAAGCAGACACCAGCTGAGCCACCTGGAAGGACACCGCCAACCTGTTAAACTACCTGCAGCCTGTGCAGTGAGCTCCAGGTTGTCAGCTTCCATGAGCTGTCACTCATGCTCAGGAGGGTTTGGGTGATGCAGCTGTCGGAGTCATTTCTGCTCCTGTAAATGACCCCCACTGCTTCGCCAAGTTGGACTTGGGTCTTACTCGTACTTCGGTCTGCTGTCCGTTCACTATCTGGGGTGAGTAGAACCAGGAATAATGTCACACAATGGATGACTTCTGAAATAAACAGTTCGGCTACAAAGACTAAGTCCTCCTTCAGTGTTGGAAGCCTAGCCACTCCCGGACAGGAGCGTGAATGACAGCCTCATAGGACGTTTCTTCCAGACTAGAGGAAAGAGGGGTGGATGGGAAGGGAAATGCCAACCATCCATCTCAATGAATTTGGAAAGCCGAATGGGTGGAAAGTCATCTTACCAGGGAGGCAGAGAGTCCTTGTCTCCATGGCCTATGAAAGGTGAAGTTATTGTTTGGATGAAAGCCTCACCCCAGCCCCTGGCATTCATATATCCAAAAAATCTGGAGTGTTCCATCCCAAGGCCTGATCCCATGGAGTTGCCTCAGTCCAGATTCCGCCCCCGAGAAAGCCCACCAAATGATGACCCCTCCCCAGAGATGCTCAAGACCACTCTTACGAGTATTTAAACTGTCCCCTAGAGAACAAACACATGGTTTTCCAGTCTTCTTTTCCCATCTCCTCTCTGAGGGGCTAAAAGCCATCCAGGAGCATTTCTATCCATTAAACTGTGCTTTTTCTAATTTGGATTGATTTGGTCTGATTTAGATTGTTGCATTGGCGGAGAGGCTTATGGGGGTGAAGAAACTTTTCAGTTATTTGGATTTCCTTTTTCTTTTCCTCTACTTTTTCATTCACTACTCCATTATCCTGTCAGAACCCTCCCTTGTATCACTCCGGTTCCTCTCTAGACTGGGCCAGAGGTACTTTGACTCATCTCTTGTGGTCACAGATGTGCAGAAGCCTTCTGGCTCAGTCCGATCTCACATTCTTACTGATGGGGATGCAGAATCACATGGAATATGATTTCTCTGAGACCATGCTCCAGGCAATCCCTCTACGCCAATGAAACCAGGCCCTTTTCAGTTGGCTTTCCTTCTTTCCAGCTCCCTCACAACTCAAGCATGGTGGAGAATGCTAAGCAGCCAGGAAGTCTTTTCCAGGATTGGATCTACCCAACTCTTCATTCCCCCTGGCACTGACTATCTGATTATCAGCCCAGAGTCTCACTTCCTGTTGTCGAATGTCGACTCATTAGGGAGGATGCTTCTGGAAGGGAGAATGTCTATCTGGTAATGACTTTTTTGACGAGAATTGCTGGGCTTGTTTTTAAATGATTTCAATTAAAATGTGTGTAGCCTGTATTGAGAAGCTTGTATGTACCCAGCCACACACCCAACTGAAAACTGGGGAGTCTGGAGACAGCTAGAAAATGCCTGCATCCTCCTGGTCACCCAACAGCAGAGCAAGAGTTTAAACCTAAACTTCTCTTCCTCAGAGACTTCCGCTTCCTACTGCACCCTCTATCTCTCTGATCTGTCTTCTGAGACAGCTGGACTCTGATGTGGTCTGGATGTTTGCGCCTTTCTCCTCATCAAAAATAAAATAAAAATCATGTTAAAATTCTAACCCCTGAGATTCCAGTTCTAAGAGGTATGACTTTGGAGGTGACTGGGACTTGAATGTTGAGCCCTCATGAAGGTCCTTACAGCTTTTGAGAGAGAACTAGGAGAGACTCTGTGTTCCTCCTATTATGTGAGCTTATCTGTGGAAGAGAAAGCCAGCCCTCAGTTGACATGGAATCTGCTTAGTCTTGGACTCCCAGTCTCAAGACTGATGTCCTAGCTTGCTTTCTGTTGTTATTATAAGCACCATGACCAAAAGCAACTTCAGGAAGAAAAGGTTTATTTCAGCTTAGAGGTTATAGTCCATTAAACAAGGAAGCCAGGGCAGGAATTCGGGACAGGCAAGTGGAGTCAGGAAGTGAAGCAAAGACCATGAAGAAATACTGCTTACTGGCTCGCTCAACTACCTTTCTTATGTAACTCATCCCGTTTGTGTCGCTTACATAGACAAACCAGCACAACTGACAAATAACACTTTGTTGTTTCTTAGTCACCCAGTCTAGGGTGTTTTGTTCAGGCACCCGGGATGGAATAGGAGACCTCATCCCTGCTCACCCTCTTTGCATTTCAAGCAGGTGTCCCAGGCTGTGGTGCCTCATGGGGCCTTTTATTCTAGGAGGACTGTCAGCAAGAACAGTCTCCTCCTTATCAAAGCCTAAGATAGACTCGGATTTCCTGCCCTGAAGAAACATCTTTGGGAGCCCCAAAAGGACTTCTGCGTGCACACTTGGCAAAGCAGGGGCTTCATTTCAGGAAATCAGTGTAGCGGCCCATTTCCCGCTCCTGCCTCCCTCCTCTGAGCTCTAGAAAGTGACAGGGTCCTTTCCCTCACTGCTCCTGAAAGTGTGCAGGAGGAGAAGGCCAACAAAGTGTCTTAAACCATACCAAAGTTCAAGTACAATCTTTCATCGTAGAACTGAAACCAAAGGTTGTGTGTGTGTGTGTGTGTGTGGTGTGTGTGTGTGTGTGTGTGTGTGTGTGCGCGCGCGCGTGCGCAAGGGCTCGTGTGCATGTACATGTGTGAGTGTGCAGGAACACTTACCTGTATAAGTGCACATGGAGACCAGAGGTTGACATCAGGATGCCTTTCCTTAATTTCTTCTCCTCCTGACTTTCTTAAGACAGGGCCTCTCATGAAACCTGAAACTTGCTGTTTCAGCTAGGCTGGTTGTCCAGCAAGCCCACAGAACCTTCCTGCTAGAGCCAGGGTTATAGACATGCATGAGCATGCCAGGCTTTTATGTGAGTTTGGGGGATCAGAGCTCAGGTTCATGCTGGAACAACCAAATTTTACCCACTGAGCCATCTTCTCAAGCCTGTGTGTGTGGTATGTGTGTAATGTGCGTGTGTGTGTGTACATGTGCATTTGTATGTATGTGTGTTGCAGAGAACAAAACACAGCTACGGCAGTGATTATGCAGAAGTGATTGTGTCACACTCCAGCTACTCTCTGGAAATTTCTTTCCAGTATTAGCCCTGTACCCATAGGTCCCAGCAACCCCAAACAATCCCTTAGAACTCTGAGATGCCAATGAAAAACACTGAAGATGTTCAAACTTTAAGAAAACAATAAACTCAATTTCATTAGCTGTTTCTTCTCAGCCAGACATGAGCTGGCTTCTCTTCTCTGGTAGAGTCCTTTACCAGGCAGCTCCGGTTTCTAAAGCATCTAAGGAACCACATAATGCTCTTGTCACACATCTTAGCTCCAGGAGAAGGCTGAACGCCTGCAGATAGTAAAGGCTGTCACCGTGCAAGTACCAGGTAGATGGGATGGTCACTGGGTGGTGCATCTCCTCTGTCTGATTGCAGACGCACCCCTCGGGACCTAACATCTGATGACATTCAAGCAGTGTGTGTTAGATGGGTTCCAAACTATTCCTCTGCCTCCCTTCTTTCTGGTTGCCAAGCTAAAAAAAAAAAAAAGTCAGACTGTATTCACTCACACCCCCCGGTCTATTCGTGTCCTCATACCCCAGCCTGATACCCCAGCCTTGGGTTTCTCACTTCCCCGACAGGACACAGGGCCAGTTCTAGCTATGTTTATTATTTCAGGATATAGCTAACGATCCCGACACAGAAGACTTTGATGGCAAATGAAACAGAAGCGATAGAAGCATCTTTCCTTCCTGCTAGGATCTCAGAGATGAAATGCTGAGAAATAGTTACAGGGCCTGGAGTCTGGAGAGCCACCCACCTGGTTTCCCTGTGCTGTTGGGATATTCCTATACAGACAACTCAGGATCACACATGTCATGGCTTGGATTTTCCCACTTCCTAGTTCTTTACTTATTTAAGGTGCTGGGATCAAACCCAAGGTTTGTGCAGATAAGGCAATGGTTCTTCATCATTGAATTCTTATGCATGACTGGCCTATGGCTTAGATCTGAAGCATCTCTCAGATATCCATATGGTAAAGGAATGGCTCCAGCCTATGGTACCATTCAGAGGTGATGGAACTCATAGGAAGTGAAGCCTTTAGAAAGTTAATCACTGGAGACATGTGATTGAAGACAGTATTGGGATGCTGATCACTTCTTTTCCATATACTCCCTGCTGCGATGATCTGCCCCGTCACAGGCCCCCACACAGCAAGTCCAAGTGACCACGGACCAAAACCTCTGAAATCATGATTCAAATTCATCCCCCTTTCTCCTGTCAAGTTTGTGGTCTTGGGTTTTTTGTCAGAACCACAGAAAGCTGACCATATATGCCTATGAAATTTTAAGAGGTCTGGAGCCACACTGATCCCAGACCAATACAGTCACAGGACTGAATTTACTGCCTTGTGGTGAGATTCATTTCTGTGCTTCCTGCTGGCGAGTCCTTGGCTGGTCCCTCAAACACTTTGCACATCAGTTTCCTCTCGTGAAACATGATGATATTAAGAAAATTGAATCAAACAATGCTTGCAAAGTGCCTAGAGTCATTTCTGGCACATAGTGAACATCCAGTAACTATGAACCAGTTCATTTGTCCTGAGTTCTTCCAGGACAGCCAGGACTTTTTAATGGGTGAACTTGTGAGCTTTCCAATGCCCTGGTGCACCATAGTGCATTGGATTTTCTTGCCCCCTCAGCCCACTGAGCCCTTGGTCCTGTCATTCTGTCATGTTAAATCTAAAGAGAGTGTTTCCTGAGACCTCAGCCTTGCTAGGTCTCACCAAGGGTATTTTTTTTTTATCATTTGTCTCCATCTCAGTTATAAGCCGAGCAGTTAGAAGCAGGGTTTCCAGGACCCCCATTCATTGTTCTGATATTGGTTAGGTTCCTCTGAAGGGGAAAACAGGCACACACACATCCCAATACAGTCTATGACAGCAAGGTTTGAGGAATACATCTTGACATTCTGTCTTCGAATCTTTCTTTTCAAATGACTCCAGAGTATATTCTCTGTGCCATTAGACACATTACCTCCTGAATCCAACATTCATAAGAGGTTGCTAGCAGTGGAAAGCCTTTAGCAGAACAATATCCTGTCTAATGACATTGTGGATTTAAAACCTGGATTCTTCAAGTTTGACTGTTTTTCAAGTATACTCACAGGTGACTTGATGCGCCCACAGATACTCAGGAATCTAAGCCCTCTGAGTAACTTCCCAGGCACACCAGCAAACTGTCAAAGAGAAAGCCACTGGGATTTTAAGGCACAAGAGTATTAGCCAATTTAATCACCTCTGTTTTACACCCAAGAATATCAAAATGGCCAATTCTAGAAACTTTCCCAAAGTTATAAGAAGGATCTGGTCCTGTAACAAGACATCTAGGGTTCTCTTCCTCCAAATCCAGGATCTTCATTGTACAAAGTTCAAGTCTGCCAAATCTGAAACGAAGATGAGATCAGTGCATGAAGTAATGCTTTGAACCAGTACTGGGCACATTAAATTCAAAAGAAACCATGCCACCAGTGCCATGAAAAGATGTTGCCATGGGTGACAGTGCACAACCCTCAAGTCTTCTTAAGATCTCTCACTGCCTTTCTTTGCTGTGAACAATGAATACAGTTTTTATGTAATTATTCTGGGGCTAAGCTAGCCGTGCGGGCGCCAGGCGGGACGAAAAGCAGGCCTGCTTGCCTCCTCACTACAGAAGGTCTAGTTCTGTTCCATGCAGGTTCCTCAGCTGTCAATCCATAGTATATGAGGTTCCACTAGCTTAGGTCTGCTCTCTCTGTAGTTTTTCCCATCATGCTCTTGACCCCCTTGCCAATATGACCCCTCCTCCCTCTCTTCAACTGAACTCCAGGAGCTCAGCCCGGTGCTTGACTGTTGGTCACTGCATCTGCTTCCATCAGTTACTGGATGCAGTTTCTATGATGGCAATTAGGGTAGTCACTGATCTGATTGTAGGGAAAGACCCATTCAGACACCCTCTCCATATTGCTAGGTGTCTTAGCTGGGGTTATCCTTGTGGATACCTGAGAATTTCTCTAACACCAGGTTTCTCCCTAACCCAATAATAGCCCTCTCTATGGAGATATCCCTTTCATTGCTCTCCCCCACCACCCCTCTCCCAACTTCATCTTCTTGATCCCTCACGTTCCCATCCTCTTCATCTTAACCCCCTCCCAGTTTACCCAGGAGTTCTTAACTATTTTCCTTGCTCCATGTGTGTCCCTCTTATGGTTCCCCTTTCTACCTAGCTTCTCTGGGATTGTGGATTGTAACTTGGTTATCTTTTGCTTTACATTTAATATCTACTTACGAGTGAGTACATAGTACATACCATGTTTGTTTTTTGGGTCTGGGTTTCCTCAGTCAGGATTTTTTTTCTAGTTCCATCCTTTTGCCTGCAAATTTCAAGATGTCACTTTTTTTTACTACCGAGTAATACTCCATTGTGTAAATTTACCACATTTTCTTTATCCATTCTTCAGTTGATGGGTATCTATGTTGCTTCCAGGTTCTGGCTATTACAAATAATGTTGCTATGAACATAGTTGAACAAATGTCCTTGTGATTTGATTGTGTATCCTTTGGGTTTATGCCCAAGAGTGGTATTGCTGGGTCTTGAGGTAGATTGATTCCCAGTTTTCTGAAAAACTACCATACTGATTTTCAAAGTGGCTGTTCAAGTTTGCATTCCTACCAGCAATGGTGTCATCAGTGTTTTTGATCTTAGCCATTCTGATAGGTGTAAGATGGTATCTCAGAGTCATTTTGATTTGCATTTCCCTGATGGCTAAGAATGTTGAGCAATTCATTAAATGTCTTTTAGCCATTTGAGTTTCTTTTGTTGAGGATTTTCTGTTTAGATCTATAGCTAATATTTTAATTGAATTATTTTGTATTTTGGTGTCTAGTTTCTTGAGTTCTTCTCTCTATATATTGGACATCAGTTCTTTGTCAGATGTGTTCAAGGCTATAGGAGACCACTTCCTAAATATAACACCAATAACAGACTCTGAGAGCACCAATCAACAAACGGAACCTCTTGAAACTGAGAAGCTTTCATAAGGCAAAAGATACATACAGTCAGTAAGACAAAATGTCAGCCTACAGAATGGGAAAAGATCTTCACCAACCCCACATCTGACAGAGGACATCCAGTTATGTCAGCACCATTTGTTGAAGGTGATTTCCTTTTTTCCATTGTACAATATTTTTTTGTCAAAAATCAGGTTTTCAGAGTTGTATTTGCATCAGGACCTTCAGTTCGATTCCAATGATCCACTGCCTGTTTTCAATGCCACATTGCCAACCAAGATTTTTTCAGTTGACCCTGCATGAGGCACTGAGGTGAGTAAGGAAGTACGTTTGCATGGTGCTTACAGACCTAGCATCACCACACAGTGTAAGAGGCCCTAAAACAGCCTAGCAGAAGTGCCCACCTCTCCCTGTCCACCCATGTCCCTTTATTTGGCCAAAGGAATTAGAACTCAGGAAGCTAATTTTGATCCCAAGAGGAAGTTTTAGAGCCAAGGTGGGATCACCACTTTCTCTTTTCCCCTCTTGTACAGGTAGCAGCCCATTTCGCATTGGGCCTCCTCCATCAGCTTTGCCACATTGACAAACAACTCTTGTGTCCTGTAAGCACAAAATAAAACTGTGACTTGAAGCCTTGTGGTTCTGAGTCTCTCACCACATATCAATCTAGCAATGGTGAAGATTACGAGACCTCGTGGGTCTTCCTCTGCACCTCTGTTAGCTGGCTTTGTGTTACTGTAACAAGTGCCTGAGATAATCATTATATAAAGAGAGAAGGTTTATTAGGGTTTATGGTTTGGGAGGTTTCTGTCTGTGATTGATTGATCAGTCCCAGTGTTTTCAGGCCTATAATAAAAGAGCACGCAGTGATGGGAGGTATACGACAAAGCAGAACTTCCTCATCTCATGCAGGAGAGGAATAGAGGGAAAGAGAGGAAAGGAAGGAGAGGGAGGAAGAGGGGAGGAGAGAGAAAGGGAGAAGACCCTAAGAGACCAGGTGCCTAGATTTTCCTTTAAAAACACATCCCCAATGACCCAAAACTGTACTTAAGGTTTCCTCACCTCCCAACAGCACCACGCTGGGGAGCAAGCCTTCACAACAGGGGCAAACCACAGCAGTGTCCTCTACAGTCCCATCCCAACTGTCCCCCACAGCCCTCTATCCCAGGACCTCCCTCTTCTTCTGATGTTAAGATATCACCAGCCTGAAAGCTCTCAGCTCCTCCCCAGCACCTGACCCTTTTAGACTAACGAGTGACCCCTGCTTAAAGGGTACAAAAGCACGCCAAAACCTCCTCCTTGCTCCTCCTGCTCCCTGCCTCCCAGCTTCGGCCTAAGCTAGCAATAGATGAAGCAATTGTGTTTTAATAAAGAACATTGATTTACCTTTTCAACATCTTAACAAATAGCAGGGCACACAGATCTCTAAAGACTTATGCCCACAATTTGCAAAATTATTTCTTTATCGATCAGCATGGGTTTGTTTTTTGTAGGTTCAGTCAATTAAGCAGCAATTTTAAGGTGGGCAAATTAGTCATGCCTAGGAAGTCCCCAGTGAAGGCAGAAACTTACATTCTGAGACTGAGACAAGTTGGTGTATAAGCAACATGGCCCAGGACCTTGTAGAGCAAAGAAAGTGCCAGAAAGCCTGAGAAACGTGAAATGTGGCTAGAGAGAAGATGGTGAGCCCAGGTGGGACTGACCTCTTCTATGGAATCCTATCTGAAGAAATAAACAAATAAAAACAATTAGTATCCCAGTGACTTTTGCCTGAATAGTAACAATTATGTATGTGACAAGGCAAAAAAGTTGTCCATCCAGGACTTTGACACTGGATAGCAACATTGGTGACCGGACAACATGTCCCCTCATTTTACTTTCCCAGGGGGCCTCTAGACCTCAGATAATCCTCAAGGCAGTTTTTCTAAGTCTAACACCACTCTCTATGCTTGCTATACTGGGGGGAGGGCAGGTCAAATATAGATGTCTAAAAGTGTATATAGGTATATTCTACCGCAGAAAAAATGCCGACATTCTGTTGTTTGTTGTTTCCCAACACAAACTTGGGAAGACATAAATGAAAGACCCATTTTATTGGTGAAAAAACTAAGGCTAGCATTTTGATTCTTCGTTCAAGCTCTGTTCTAGCAGTGTATCAATTGCCCTCCTTTGGCAGTTTCTAAGACTGGCAGAATCATGCTTGGTTAAACAAAAATTAGGCCAGTGTTGGTAGAGCACACCTTTAATCCCAGCATTCAGAAGGCACAGACAGGCAGATCTCTGTGAGATTGAGACCAGCCTGGTCTACAGAGTGAGCTCCAGGACAAGCTCCAAAGCTACAGCAAAACCCTGTCTCAGAAAAACAAACAAAAACAAACAAAGCAAAACTAAAGCCAAAAAGAAGAAAGAGAAGATGGAAAGGAAAGAAGAAAAACAAAGACAGACCTACAATATAAGTTCCACAGTCAGTGCAGATAATAGAAACATCATAGGGTCAAGAAATGTAGAAGGTCTGGAAGGGAGTCAGAAACAAAGCACACAGATCCACCTCCCAACAGTGGGCAATGGTCCTATTCCGAGCTGTGGATGAGGAAAGAGAGAACCTTCTGCTCCCGAAGAAAGAGAACCAATGGTCAGAATTTTAAAAGGATATATTTGAAAAGCTGACATTAGGTACAAAGAGGGGATGACTAGTTAAGGAATCTACCTTCTTACTCTGGTTGAGACAAGACATAAAGATGGAAACCTTTCTCAAGGCTCATGGGAGGAGGCTTGTGATGTGATATCCCAGGCAATGGTGGGGGAAGCAGGTCAGACTTCAGTGCGGAGACCTCTGGACTAATTCGAATCAAGCTCCATGAAGAGCATCTCTGTGCCTTCAAACAAAAAGTTGCACCTAGGGAGGCTGTGATGTCCCTGACAAAGAGTTACACAGTAGCAGAGTCTCTCCAGCTCCCATTGCCAAAGGGACACTGGGCTAGTCATCTATCTTATACCCTATATACTCAGACTTGTCTGTCCCTAGCTTCCACAGGGAACAGGACAGGTAAGCTGGTAGTTAATCATTCTTTCAGTGGGAAGCCTTCCTCTCCTCTGAGCAAATATGGACAAATATCTTCTAGGATCTCTGTGTACTTACTCTTGTGAATCCACAGTATTTGTTCTTTCAATCACCCACAAGTCTACCATGTATTCCTTCAACAAATATTTCCTTAGCGACATGTTTAATATACTTTGTTGCTATGTCACTCGTACTACTCCAAACGTTTCAAAAGGCTTTCTGGATTCATGAAAATGAAAATCAAAAATCCTATCAGTCTATAAGCCTCTGTGATCCCCGCACCTCTCAGAAACCACCTCTCCTCCTCTCTTCACTCATCCCTTCCAGCTACCCTAATGATCATGCCATTCCTCCATTCTTCATTCACTTCAAAAGTCTGCCTACTTGGCACCTGCTTACTGTTCTGCTTCTGACAGAAGAAGTCTCCCAGCTGATGTGGGATTCCCCTCTGTGTGCTGTGATTACCATTAATGAATTAATGAATAAAGAACTGCTTTGAGCCTATAGCAGAGCAGGGCGGGGCAGAGCAGAGCTAGACAGGGAGGACTGGACTGAATGCTGGGAGAAAGATGGGCGGAGTCAGAGAGAAGCCATGGAGCCACTGCCAGAGACAGATGCTGGGAACTTTACCCAGTAAGCCACAGTTATGTGGCAATACACAGATTAATGGAAATGGGTTAAATTAATATGTAAGAGTTAGCCAATAAGAAGCTAGAGCTTGTGGGCCAAGCAATGATTCAGTTAATATGGTTTCTGTGTGATTATTTTGGAGCTAAGCAGCCAGGAACTAACTAGCGGCTTCCCTCTTACACCCGGGCTCCAGTACAGAAGTCAGAAGAGATATCTTCCATATGTCTGTCTTAGAAGGCCATGCTTTCTCCTAAAATTCCTCCATAGTTCTGCTAAAGCATCATGCTGTCCAAGAGACACCCTTGGCTATGCAGGAAAGAGTAACAAGTGCCATCCCTGTCCACCCACTTTTGTCAAGCTGGCCTTTTCCCAGTGTTTGTGGCAACCGTCATGGTATACGTTTGTCTGCGCTCTCCCTCTCCTTTAAAAGCCCCTGAGATCTGAGAAACCACCCATCATGGCGTCCTCAGTGCCTCACGTTACATTAGGACACAATGGCTACTCAATGAATATTTGTTCTAGGAATCAATTAATGTGTTCAGGGATTGGGCAGAAGCTGGGTGGGAGCTGAGGTAACACAGCGAAATCTTTTAGCTCCTTGCTGTTCCCCATGACCAGCTCTATTCCTTCATTTAAAAGGAAGCATGGCAGCATGTCTGCAGACTGCCAATGAGGAGCACCTGAGTGAGACACTCAGGCCTGCCTATTGTCAGAGACAAGACACAGAGCTAAATGATCCATTGTTGAGTTCCGGTCCGGCAGTTCTCATCTAACCTGCAAAAGCCAGGTAATTGGATTGGTAATGGGATATGGAGACTTTCACCTTGAGGTCACTGCCTCCCTCCCAGCCCAAGAGACAGCAGCAGCTGAAAGGCATTGTTCTTGGGGGGCAGTTCCAAGAACTTTGGGAGACAGGTAAAACTGAGTTTCAATGTAGGGCCATACCTACTTCCAAGGACAGAGACAGAAATCATGTTTTCTATACTGCCTTATACCCATGCTCCTTTTTGGAAAGCAACTTAAAGCCTTGGCTTAATGGTGCCCTAGACTAAAGAAGACGCTAAGTGCCCAACCTAACCCAGGAGTGAATCCACCCTCTGAAATGGCTTCACACAGCACTGCCAAAGCAGTCACTTAGGCTGTGACTTTACCATTCTCAGTGACTTTTCTTAGATGCTAGCCCCTGGGTATAAACTCTGTCCTCACAGTAAGACTGTTCCATCCAACCATGAGCAGTGCAGGGAAGGACCAGGACTCTAAAGCTTTCAATCCTGGGCTGGCTGCTTGCTGGCTACAACCTCAGACAAATCCTTCAACATCTCTGCATTTCTCTTTCCGTATCTGTAAACTAGGGGTGAGAACTCCCTCTGCATATCATTACTGTGCAAGTTGGAGACAGGGCTCCATAGGCACTGAGCGCAGAATGCAAGAAACTGCATCAAATGAGCAGCAGGGATCCTCTTTTTTTAGGAACAAGAAATGGGTAATTTATGACTCCACCCAAGAAGTCTCTTTATCTGTCATCTGTCATGTTTTTCCTGAGGACCAACTAAGCACTAGGCATAGTACTAGGGACAGGTTTACCATCCTTTAGCCAAGGTGCTTGGGACCACAGGTACTTTGGAAGCTGAAGTTCTCAGATTTTGGAAGGTCTGCGCAAACATAATCAGATGATGGAACTGAAATCTAAAGACGAAATTTAGATTTCAAATACTCCTTCTCCAGACAGCCGACAGAAGACTGCGGGTAAAACTTGTAGTGTGCCTCTTTTTTTTACTTATATGTGGGTTTAGGTGTGGGATTTTTCATTGTGATGTCACATCAGTACTCAGAAAGTTTAAGATCCTAGAGCATTTCAGGTCCTGGAGTTTCAGACGAGGAATATTCAAACAGCATGAACTGAATAGGACGTCAAGAGTTTGGGAAGCAGACAACAGGGGAGAAAGCCACTGATCAAGAAACACAGGAATTAGCTAATAGTCACACATCCATGACAACCACAGACAAAAGGACCTCTGTTTGGTCCCATGAAGCTGGCTGAAGTCAGGACAATCTTCATCACCTTCATCTGGCCCTTCCCTGGAGTCTGTTAAAGTGTGTACTGGGCACTGAAATTATATTTGATGTGTTTAAATATGTGGAAAGGGGTGCCAAGCAGCGAGTCGGGAGCATCTGCTGCTTCCTGCATAGCCAGAGCTAGCTCCCAGGACCTGCACTGGCGGTTGCTCTTCCCTCAACGATGGCAGTACAGTCTGTGAAACTCTGGCAGAGCCAGACTAGCGCACTGTAGCATGTGGCTGTGGAGTGGATGGGGTGGCCTGATTTTAGGCATGGGACCACATTGCTCACCACAGAGCTGGAGGCTCATGGGAGAAGACTCCCTATTGTACAAGCCAGGCCACCTGGGGACATGGCTATGACAAGGGGTTAGTGTTTCCCAGGGCTAACCTTGGCTACACATCTGCTTCCCTGGCCCCTGGATGCCAAGGACATTTCAAAGACCAGCCACTGGTAGATCCAGGATGGAAATGGATGCTGTCCCTGGGGATGCATGCACAGCCACAGACAAGGCTAACCTGCTGAGCCAGCTGGGCAGCTAACTAAGAGCCTGAGTCCAAGGCAGTCGGAGAAGCAATACAGAAAGCAGGAAAGAGCTCTGCCAACGGAGCCCACAGGGCCCGCTCATAACCCCACCAATTCATCTCCCTCCTTCCTTCTCCTCTCAGAAGACCCTGACTGCAGGACCCTGGCTCTGTCACTGGGAAGCTGTAGTCAAATCAGGGCACCCTGACCCCCTTCTTTTTATTCACCATACAAAGAAACAACTACGTTCCTCCCGAGGAAAGCTAAAAAAAAAAAAAAAAATGGAACTCATTGGCAACCATGAAGGACTCTGGGAGTAAACACGTTGGTGCTGAAGCACAGCTGGTGCCAGTCCCACTCAGGTGCCAGCCCCCTGAGTACCCTGGAGGAAGCGCGTACAATGGCTTCCAGCTAGCTGTACAGCAGAGCCAGGGCCAGTGGCCAGCAGCCACAGCTGAAAGTCTCCAGCTCATGTATGCGAGTCAGTACCACCAGACATAGCCAGCAGCAAAACTGGGCCACAGGAGAAGGTAATCTTTGCCATGCCTTTGTCCCTAGGCCTACAACCCTCTCATCTAAGCTCTTAGGGCTTCTCCCAGTGACTGACTGGGCTTCCAAGCCAGGAGCTTCCTCCCTGCCTTAGGGATTGCACGCTAAAGAGGACAAGATAATTAACTGCAGACAAGTTACCCTCAGAACAATGAAATCTCCAGAACTCCATTCCGCCGAGGTGCCAATCATGTGGAAAAGTTTCTCCCGTAACCTTGAAGAGTAATTGTTTCTAGGGCAGTTTCTGGTAGACACGGACAGGGAGGTTGATGTTCCCCCCTGAATCCCTGCACATCTGTGAGTCCTGTCCTTTCCTCTAACGCAGATGTCCCTGTGCCTCTAGGTGCTGTGGGAACTCCACTATCACAGAAGGCAAGAGTGAGCCTAAGAAGGGAAGCAAGCAGGGCCAGAGGGGACGAGGACAGCTGCTTCCTAATGATGCATTTGGTAACAGCAAGGAGACAATTTACTGCTACTGTTTTTATGCATATTAAACCACTAATCTATGTCCTGTTTTGGCAACACAGGCTACCTCACATCTGTATGCCTTACCTACAATCTGTAAAGCTAATTTGTTAAACAGCTTTCCTCTCCCATGGGAATGAGGTCATTGGTCGCAGAAGATTGATTAAGCTCTCGGAGAATCAACATTAATGAAAATCAACACTGCCTAATGAGTGTTTTTATGACAGCCTCATAAAGAAGAATTTTTAAAAGGAGAAACAAATAAACAAGAACAGCAAGAGAGGCTAACAGCCCGTCCTCCCTCCCAGAGTCTCTCCATCCTTATGTAAGCTTTGTCTCTGCAGGAAGCCCTCACTTGGCTGTGCCAGCCCCCTCCCCTGGCCTACCTATGGCTCCTTGGCAATAGGCCTGAAAAGTTTGCAGGTGTGCCTGGGCTCAGGTTAGTTTCCAAGCCATTTCCTTTTGTTCAGGCCAAGTATCATATTAATACAGAAACAGATTTTTTGGTAAGGGAAGTTATGGGTTGAACACCGAAAGCATTGTTGACTGTTTGACTTTGGGCCATGAACCTCACCTTAAACTCTAAACTCTGTTTACATCTCTAAAATGGAGCTACACATTTTCTTCTGTCTCCAGTAAAGTTGTTGCTCTGACACTCACATAGACCAGTGTACATGAAAACAAAAATCTAAACCACAAAGCCCTAGGTAAATAAACGTATCCTTGTTATGGTACCATTGGATAGGAGCCAGAAGATCAGATACTGGCATCATACAAACTAGGTTGAATCCAGACTCACAGCTGAGCTCAGTAGCTAACCACTTGTATAACCTCAGGTTAGGCGCTTACCCTTCTTTAAACCACGTGCTGTCCATAAAATAGGACAATTCTAGTATTATTCTTTTAGAGTTTGGCAAACATTAAATTGAAATGAACATAACTTGCCCAGGACAGTGCCTGGCATTGATAAGCAGCTCAGGGACATGAGTTGTTACAATGGCATTCATTATGCACCCTCCAGATATTCTCATCAGAGAACGATGAGAACAACGGAAGCGTTGTCCCACTCACCGGCAGCCACAGCTAAGCCAAACAGCAGCCAAAGATCCGTGAGCTCACATTGGAGCTCCAGGCCCCTCTGTCTAGGGAGTCACTGTGGTAAAGAACAGGGGCCAGCAAGAACTTGAACAAACTGATGTTACCAAGGGAAACTGTGGGTGCTATGCTCTACAAAGGAATCGCTGGGGAAGGCTCACAAAATTGTGATTGAAGATGGCGGTGTGAGGGAGCTGGTGACAGCCATTCTCATTGCACAGATCACAAAGACAAGAAAAGATTAGGCTTAAATTGAAAAGAGGATAATGTCAGTAAAGATGTGAAGACCCAAGAGGGGAAGGGAAGGAGAGAGAAAGAGAGAGAGAAAGAGAGAGAGAGAGGTTCAGAAGATACTTCCCCCAGGATGTTTTTGCTAAATAAATATATAAAGAAATGAGTCAGTTAAGAAGTCTGTTCTTTCCTATTTTTTCCATTTTGTTCTTCATGTCTCTAATTTTACCTAAATGATAATTTTATGAGCAAATCAAGTTATACATAATACATTTTATGTTTCTTAGCAAAATGATTTTAGATATGTAAATTGTGCTACAAAAATAAATATTGCATGCTATTCTAATTTTTCACCAAATTTACATCCTCATTCTTCCCCCCAATTCTTCAACTCTCTTTCTCTAATGGTTTTAACATTTCCAAGGCCTTGACATTTATAAATTTAGCTTATTTCTGAGAGAGAAGTGGCTTCATATGGGCTTAGGTGGTGTGTTCTGCTAACTGGCAAGGTTCTAAAATAATACAAAGTATCATTCTGCTCACTCTGAAATGATGGAAAGATGTATATGACTGTATGAAACAGAAAGATGAGTCGGGTGGGAAATGTACTTTTCTGAGGCAAGAGCTCAGAAACCTCTCCTAAGTACTGCCTCTTTCAATTAGGAATATCTGAAATAGCACCAGGACCCAATCTCCATTTCCTCAGAGGAATGCCTCATGAAAGTAGTGTGTGCATTCTCCCCAGGCCACCAAGAAGGATACTGATGGTAAGTGCCCATCTTGTGAGCCTAGTTCTAGACTGTCTTTGGCATCCAGTGGAAATCTGTAACCCAAAGTACTGGTCACCAGCTTTCTAGGAGACTAAGTCCAACCTTTTCTTTTGGACACAAAACCGTTGGTAAAATTATACAGAACTATGCTGTTCAGTGTGGGAGCCACGAGCTACAAGTATGTATTTAAATTACTAGAACTAGGCAAGGTGGTGGCTTTAGTTCCTCAGCCACAGTACCCATATTCCATGTGCTTCTTTAGCTCGTCAGCAACAGACACAAAAATTTTCCATCACTGCAGAGGATTCTGTTGACCAGCATGGATCTTTAGAAAAATAGAAAGACATAAGTCAGCTCACAACAGTTAAATGCCTGCTATTTGCCGGGATTTCTGTACTCCAGGGGTTCATTGAATTCTCCAGTAATCAGCGAAGTGAGTGATATCATCCTTGCTTTCCAAATGTGGAGCTGGAGGCTCAGGGAAGTCAACCTCCGCAGAGTTCTGCAGTCAGTGGCAAAGCTATGACTTCAGGACTGTGCAGTCTGGAGTCTGCTGTGAGTAACGGCATGAAACCAATGCAAGACGGAAGCGTGCAGGGGGCTCAAGTGGGAGGGAGTAAACAGGAGCAGTGATGAAGAATGGGACAGAAATGCGAATAATTCACTTTACCAGAGAAAGATGACTCCTGCCTCTTCTCTATACACCTCCCCTGGAGGAAGTAATAGCTCCCAAATTCGGGAATATGACTCTTGCTTCACTCGGTGGTAAGCACCACGTGGCCTTCAAAAACACAAGGCCAAGAAGTGAAAACAAGTTGTTTGGGAACAAGTGGGAACAAATAGTGAAGTCACAGCATCTCATTGGCTAGCAGCACAACTCATAGGGACCTTTTTACTCAACGGAGTCTCTGTCTTAGAAACTCTAGAGTGCCCCTCTACCTTATAAAAATGAGAGTAGCCCAGGATGCTAGTGGAAGCTCAAGAACATAGGTTTGCATCCCTGTGAAATCTAGCTGGTAAAACAAGTTCACAGCAGGACTTCTGTAGAGAAGTCAGAACCCAGAGTGTCTTGGAGCAGGCTCTGCATCTTCTCTGAGTGGCAGAAAGATGCTTGTCACCACTCTTCCAAACAGCTGTGGGATGGGCCAGTCTGAATAATTAGCCCCCGAGTGGCAATGCCTTCCAAGGGGAAGGTGGCTCGGAGACAAAGCACACTCATAGCCCAGTTCACACACCTTCTGTGACTAGGGCTGGGGCTCAAGTTTCTTGCACCAGACTTGGAGAGCATGGCTCACACAAAGGGAGCACACTCAGTTGTGACTGGAGAGCAAAGGTCTTCTTGATCACATCTGAGGTCCACCTGGAAAGGAATGTGACCTGTATTCAGGACCAGAGGAACTGAACATAATTGTAAGTGGCTATGCGAAGTCACGCGATAGTTTTATCTTTCCAGTCTGTCCTCATTCCTAGAACATGAGGAATGAGGACCTGTTCTAAGTAAGAGCCTGTTTCTAATGTCTGGAATCAGATTTCCTTGTTTATTGGTCAGAGATCTCCATATAAAGACGAATAGGACATACAGATATGGAAAGAGGAGATGGACTAGAGATTTGGCTCATGAGCAGATAGAATCAAAAAAAAAAAAATCCCATGAAGTACCTCTTTTCACTAGAGAGTCACAAAAGCTGAAGAGGTGGCTCTTCTGAGTCCAAAGGTCTCAGCAGAACAAATGGGAGTAACCAAAAATACGAAAATGAGGAGGAGAGATGATGCCAGATTCTGAAGGCCTGAGAAACAGGGCCTTGCTCTCCAAGGGCAGAAGATGAGCATCTCTCATTAAGAGAAAACAGATCCCCTCTTCTCTAGCATCTTGTTCAGTTCAGGCCTGCAGCAGACTGGGTGAGAACAGACTTTCTATAACTCCTCTGTTGATGCAGCTGTTAATCTCTGTGATATCGCCCTCACAGACATGCCCTGAAAATCACGTTTTACCACCTACCTGGGCACCTTTCAGCTGATACCCCAAATTTAACCATCACTGTTAACCTCATGGAAAACTTATTCTGAAAAATGCCAGTGGGTTTTGCAAAAGAAAAAAACAAAAACAGTTACAAAGGAAAGGAAATCCTCCCGTGGTCAACTTAATTTGAAAAGCATTGGATTAACAAGGTTCACCCGGGCAATTTACTGTGGATTTTCTCGGTGTCTTTTAAATGATAATGAGAGGAATATAGGAAGCAGCGTTTCCCAGGCTTAATTGACCACAGAATTCTTTTTCCACAGAGCTTCTTGTGGGACTATTGTTCTGTGGAAACGCTGATCCCGGCCTGCCACTTAGCTCTCTATTGCAGTCTTTAGATAAAGCAAGTGTACTATGTTGAGGGCTATTGGCCAATCAATGAATTGTACCACCGCATGAAAGATCAGTAGAGGCACGCATTCCCCGTGTTTATCTAGGCAGATAGGCAGCTTAAGTACGCCTCACCTCTACTAATGTTGGTCCCGAGAACATAGATTTCTTCTTTTCTATTTCTCTGCTCAGAATACACCAATGAGCACCTAACAGTTGGTCTTAATTCTTCACGACAACAGCACTGAATTCATCTCTTGATGCTTTTGAACACCTACTACAGCTCAGTATTATCTAGCCTGGAACCATGGAATTCTATAAGAGACAAAACCATCATTCCAGCTTTCCAGGAATTTGCAACCTCACTGAGAAAATTAGAAACACGCAGTTTTCTCCCTGGGGCATCATCTGCTCCTGGCTGCGGCTCACACCCCCCACTTTAAGATGCCTTCTCTCTGATCCCTGTACTCAATTATCTTGCTCAAAATGCCTTCATTTTCACAGTCTCGACTGGAGATGGCTCTGTGGTTTTGGGCCTGTGTACTGTATGTATTATTCATAGGCTCTCTTGTTTCTGAACAACTTATGAAAACCAACTAGAGATTAATTCATAAAAAATAAGCTTTTCTCCCCTCTCCCTTTGCAAGGCCAGATCTGTTTCTCTGCCACAATTGTATTGGCTGATTGGGTTTCTGCTCTCCGCCTGCCCCCATTCTGCAGGAAAATCATGTCTCTTTAGTACTGCAGCCACACAGCCTTTCATGTGCCTGAAATATAGACCATTGTGTTCTGACTTTTGTTTAGTGCCGAATCCCTTTCATGCTCTGTCTTCTGCAAGGTCCCTCTGTCTTGGCAGCCAAAGACACTTCTGTTTGCAGCTGGGAGATTTCCATTGTACTTCATACATCGCAAGTGCTTTGTTCTGGAAGGTGGCCTTTTGTAGTTGAGTTTGCTAATGTTTCTAACTGAAAGCAGACACGGCCATACTTCATCAGTCTCATTCTGTTCTAAGGCACAGTTGTCAAGCCCATGAGGGGAACCAAGAGCCTCCCTGTCCACAGGAGAGGCGATGGGCAAAAAAGGAGCAGAAGAAAAACGGGCATGTTACTCTTTGAAGTCGAGTGAAGTGAATATTTGATCACTAGGAAACAGAATCTGAATTTCAGGCATCTTAATTCTTTCTCCCCAAGGGGAATATGCCTGTTACTTGTTCTTACCAAGGAACATTCTTCAGCTTCCACCTCCACCTTTTGGGCCTAGAGTAGCCATCATGAGCTCACTCCCTCTCTGACTTCCAATTACATTGGGAATTGTAAAATCACAGATCACATTTTATTCTTTAATATAGATGCAAACACTTTCCCATGGTCACTAGCCATTCTCCAGTATCTCATTCCCAACTTACATCTGGGATATTTGATTTAAAAAAAAAACATTCTACACTTGAGATTTTTGATTGAAAACAAAAAGCAAACAAACAAAAACTATTAAATGAATGAATCTATTTCATCTAGGCCCAGCAGCCTAGACTTGGAGAGATTTATCAGACATACCCTCTACCTCCCATACCATGTCCCCAGTGTAGTTATGCAGATATTTAAAGTTTGGTCTATGGGGTAGAGGGAGGGGCATGAGAAGGCACTGACCCATAGGGACATGGTGCTGCTACTACATATATATCACATCAGTTCATTCATGGGAGAGCATCTTTGGAAATCTTACCAAAAGTCACATGGGTTAATTTGAGCTTGCATGATGACCCTAAATTTCTCTCATGGTATATGTGGGAGGGGGGGAGGTATTTTAGTCCTCTAGTTGACTATCTGGATTCAATTCATTTTTAGAACTTAATTTTTTAAAAAATATATATTTTTACACAATTTGTTCTCATTTTCATCATCCTCATTGATGTATTTTAATTTACTAGCATACTTCTCTTTCCAAAATAATCAGGAATACCCTTGCTTTGTATTACAATGTACACCAAAAACTCATTCTTTTCCTTGAGCATTTTCTTCTCCCTGCTTCTATTCATGTCTTTCTTTCCCTTGTTTTTGTTTGTGGCAGACTCCTCACTGGAGTCCCCCTTCTTGATTAATTACAGTTTATTAGTTGCTGTGGCAACTCTGCATTGCTCTTGGTACCTCTTGTGATGTGGCTGCAGATGAAGATGGGAGAAAATGAAGACAGGTTTTCCTACCTACCCCCCATGTCTCCTCCCTAAGCCTTGCCATCCTCATTACCATCCCCACTGACTCTCCCTGTGAATCCCGCACCCTTAAAAACAGGCAGCGAAGAAGCCCCTAAATAACTAAATAGCCATGCCTCCTTGCCCACAGCCGTACTGTTTACTAGCGTAATAAAAATGGGGTTACAGAGTACTTGAGCTGAAGTTGCATGTTGTGATTTGTGACACTTTTGGAGGCAGCGTCTCAGTTTTGGAACAACAATCACCACAGCAAGCCAAACATGTGAGGGGAAGACAGGTGGCATACTCAATTCTAATTCTTTCTGGCTTCTGCATAAGCCATCTCTGCCCTACCTAAGACCCTACGGATGATCCCCATCCATGCCCATTAGAGACACCTTATTCCCTTGATTACAGCTAAGACTCTATGGCCAAGTCCTCTCTGAATTGTGATGAGATTGCCTATCTACTAAACTCACACACCTTATGCCCTTGACTATACCCAAGATCCTATAGGTAAGACCTGGCTGAATCAGAACTAAGCCAGCTATCTGCTAAATTCATGAAAGGGTCATGAAACTTCTTGCTAAATTATTTCAGATCCTGTACGCCACACCCTTTAGGAAAACAGTCCACTCCTCCACGTCTTCCTAATATAAGCTATTTTGCTGTCACATTCCCTCTGACGTCTGTCATCTTGGTCTATACGCACTCCGGCAAATTCACAAGGCTAGAAACAAACACGTGTGTGGGAAGGGAGACAAAGGCTCGTCTCTTCTGCTCTCTCATCTCCATAGGGACAGGGTAGCACAAAGAGGCTGTGAATCTCCAAGGTCACACTTTGCAAAGGCAGAATAACAGAGCCAAGAAAAGGCTGTGAAATTCTAACTTCCAGTCCGCGACCTCCACAATAAGGCAATGATGCTCAAAGTCAGGGTCACTGTTTCTGCGGGAAATACCAGAGGGAATTTGGAGGCCTCTGGTCCTAGCCAGGAAAGATCCTTCGTAAAATCAAATGCAGGTCCCTCCTTCACAAGATCTGGACTTTAACATCTTCTCTTCCTGTGAAATATCCAAGAACTATTTCGACTTTTATATTCTGTGACATTGGTTGAAATGTTCAAGGTTTCATTCAGTTATTAGATCAATGACTACTAAGTAAGTGATTTTCGTAGGCAAACACATGTTGGAGCTGACTAGGACTCCATCTTATAAGCATGGTTTTCTAATCTAGCAAGAACACATAAGACATACATGTAAAAATGTTTTCTGTGCTCCTTTGCAGCATTTGGGGATTCTAGATTCTAGAA
The DNA here is from genome assembly GCF_037038515.1 of Microtus pennsylvanicus. NCBI lineage: Eukaryota > Metazoa > Chordata > Mammalia > Rodentia > Cricetidae > Microtus > Microtus pennsylvanicus. The sequence goes on along the minus strand of NC_134581.1, from coordinate 89,984,807 downwards.
AGACAACAATGGAGAAAATATAGAAATACTTCATTTTAATGAACATTTTATTTAGATTGGGGAAATTAGCCATAAATGGAGAAATGAATATGATGTATTCCATTAAAACACAGTATAATATGAAATGTGATATAACATAATGGAGGAATAATTGAAGTGCCCAGCATTGAATACATATTTTTCCCTTGAGCAGGGTCTCTTTATGTAGACCAGGGTGGCGTTGAACTCTTAATCCTCCCGTCTTTTGCTTCCAAGTACTTAATATTTCAGATATGCGCCAGAATACCCAGCAATCATGTCTTTTCCGCACAATATTTAAGCAGTTGAATTGAAAATAGGATCTAGTTTCAGAACTGTTATGTGTAATAACCCAGAATTTAGAAATAAGTTCTCTAATAAGCAACTGTTGCAGAGTTCTACTCGCCATTGTAAGTTATGTAGAATAACATGCAGGGCCTGCAAAGTGTTGACGTATGCAGAGTATGTTCCAGACCTAGATCAGGCTGGTGACCGAAAAGGTTGAAAGAATTTGTGGAGACAGTTGAAATATAAAGTCTATGAATAAAACTTTAAAATGTAGACGCTATGGAAACCATTGCAATCCGCGGTTTAAGATACCACACTGACTTCTTTACCCTCATTATTTAAGCAGAGTCCCTTAGTGTTGCTGAAAATGAAAATAAAAACCTTGACTTCTCTGGGTTTTCAGATTAAATGAGATGTAATTACTTCAAATATTGCAGCATTTATTCATGTAATTGGGCAGCACCATCTTGTTTAAGTTTCACTTCAACCATTGAGATGTTTCTGTCACCCAGTGATGGAGCTGGCTAGAGGGCACATAGGCTAAAGCTCCTCAGACAAACAGTGTCAGAGAAACTCACTAAGGTACTCCATTGTTTATGCTCTGCTTCTACAGAAGACGTTATTCAAAATAGTCACTGCCCCTCACCTGAAGACTGGCCCAAAAAGATAGGGTTTCTAGCCAGCATTCAGCTTGTTCACTAGAGTCGCTTCAGATAATAGTTTGGCTAAGTCAAACTCAAGTTGAGAATCTGAGTCTTTCTGCAATTTTGAAACTGCTCAAGTACCTTGAATTAGCAAGATACAGTAAAAAGAAGAGAGAGCAGCCCCCATACCACTCTTGTGCAGCAGGAGTCCACAAGGCCTAACCAATAACGCATACTCAGGGACTTGGCGCCACACTAGGAGACACCAGAAATCGCGCCATTCTAACGAAGAGCACCAGGTAACTTCTCACTCGGCTGAAACTCAGAAAAGCTCCCTACAGAAAATAAGGAACACACTCATAGGAAAAGCTACACCCTAGGACTAAGGACGTACCTAAACAGGACCACGTGAAGAAGATTAACAAAAATTCTTAAGAGTCAAAAGAAGCCACAAATAATTTAGCCCACCTGAATAAAATAAAATTCTCTCTTTTTAAAAATAAAATATAGCCAGGCAGTGGTGGTGCACGCCTTTAATCCCAGCACTTGGGAGGCAGAGGCAGGCGGATCTCCGTGAGTTCGAGGCCAGCCTGGTCTAGAAGAGCTAGTTCCAGGACAGGAACCAAAAAGCTACGGAGAAACCCTGTTTCAAAAAAATAAAAAAATAAAATAAAATAAAAATAAAATATAGTCATAATTTCTTATGGTGTTTTACACACATAAGAATAAAAAAGTTTCTAGATATGAAAGAATATGTGACACGCAATAAAGAAAATAGCCAGGGAAAACAGACCCTAAAATTATTCTATTAGCATTAGCAAGCATAAGCACTAAAATAACTATTATTATCTTTATAAATATGTTCAAGGGAAATATAATGTTAAAGAATCAATGCCTAAGTAAATAGAAATAAAAGAAGGGATTTAAAAACTCAATGGAAATTCTAACCACAAAATGAAAATGTCTGTAATGAAGCGTACTGAGTGGGTTTAAGCGAGGAAGTCAGTTGATAGGAGGTACGGCCAGTGATCGTACAAAGACTCCCATGTGTTATCCAGAGTGCAGATGAGGAAGAAAAAGACTTGTTATAGAGAAATGTAATGGGGATCTGGCATTCTATGTAGTGCTCTCAGGTATTATAAGATACCAATAATTAATTCTGAAAATAAAAAAACAATATAGGGCAAATTTAAATAACAAGACAGAATTTCTTAAATAAAGAACTTTGCCTTCAATTTCAGGCTGGTAATCTCAATGTATAACTTAAGTAAAACTAAACTCATCGTATATTTCATTGCTAAAGCCCAACATAAACAAGAAACTCTTAAATGTGGCTGAAGAAACCAAGCGGATATAGCATGGCTGACCAGAAAGTGCCAGAAGAAAAAGAGGACATTCTTGGAAGAAAATAAAATGATAAAAACCAAAATTAGCCATTACCCAGAATTTTACATTTGGCAAGAAAAAGTAATAATTTTAAAAAACAAAGTCTGTGTTGCACTGTGCCTGAACCAGAAGGTCTCATAGTTGACAGTCTTTCACCAGGACACATCCTGAATGCAGTTCTTCAGCTGAGGTTTGGGGCTGCTCAAGCACAGCACAGGATCAAGAGCACATGAGAGGGAAATTACCCGGGAAAACATAAATGATGGTATTTTTCATCCTCTTTCCCTTAAAATCATTTAGTTTTATAAATCATTAGAAGCCCTTCAAGGCAAATTCAGGGTTTATCAATTTTTGAAGTAGAATATGTGAAAGTGTAGTATGCAGAGCTCAGTGGACTGGAACAGTGGTGGAGCCCTGGGCTGCTGACACTCAGGAGACCTGAGGCAACATGAACGCAACTTTGAACATACAGAGTTTGGGAGGCCTGCATGGCAGAGCAGCCCAGCGATACTGGAATTGGTCAGCTTAGAATGCCTAGAAAACCTCCTCTCAAGAGAGAAAAATGGGGAAGGAGGTAAGGGGGGGGGGTTATGAGAGAAAGGAAGACTAAATGTGTTACTTTTGCATAATTTTACATTTTATCTGTTATTTTAACACTAAGAAGACTGAATCTTAAGGTCATTTTGTAAACCTTAGAACATTTCTGAAATAATACAGACTGGCAAAAAGCTAGTAGAATAAAAATAATTGAATACTAAAATAACCTGATGAATTCAGGAGAGAAGAAAGAGAAACAGAAACCAAGGTAAAGATAGAGCAATTGAAAAACAACTGCTAAGATAGTAGATAAAATCCATGAGCAAAGGTAATTGTGTTAAAAAGCCAATGGAAAATATACTCCAATAAATAGCACAGAGTTTTCTCAACCGACTAGAGAAACTCAGACTAAATTATATGCTGTCTACAAGAGGTGCACAATACAGGCAGAGGCACTGATAGGTTGAAAGTAAAAGAATAGAGTAAGATTAATCAGTCAACCAGTAATCATAAGAAGCCATGTGTGGCTATATTGATATCAGATAAAATAGGTATCTTGACAAGCAATCCTCCTACAGACAAAGAGAGAGATACCACAGTGTAAAAGAGATCAATTATTCTAGAAGATGGAACAATCCTGACTGTGGTGCTGGTAATAATTGAGCTTTAAAATACATGAGGGGGAAAAGACAGAAAGAAAGGGAGTAATACACAAATATAAAGCTATAATAAGGGATTTAAAACTCTCTCACTAATAAATTATAAGGAAAGTTCAATAAGAAAATACAAACCTTTATGGGACTGAAGATGTGCCTCAGCAGTTAAGAACTTCCTGCTCTTCTAGAGGACATAAATTTAGTTCCCACCACCCAGAACAGGTAGCTCGTAAATACCTGTGACTCCAGAGCTCAGGTGTTGGCAGAGGTTTCTGTCCCATCCGGTCCCACAGCCATTCAGTCCCTACATTAAATATACAGAGGTCTACATTAATTATAAATTGGTTGGCCTATTAGCTCAGGCTTCTTATTAATTAGCTCTTACATCTTACATTACTCCATAATTCTTACATAATTCTTACCTGTATTAGCCACCTAGCTTGGTACCTCTTATCAGCGAGGCATTCTCATCTTGCTTCCCTGTGTCTGGGTGACAACTGCAGACTGAGCCTTTCCTCTTCCCAGAATTCTGTTCTGGTCTCCCTACCTATACTTCCTGCCTGGCTACTGACAAATCAGCATTTTATTAAACCAAAACAAGTGGCAAATCTTTACACAGTACAAGACCACTGTCCCACAGTACCAGGGAGCCAACATCCTCTTCTGGCATTCATTTATGTAGACACACACATACACACAGACACAAATAAAAAGTTTTAAGAATTAAAAATTACTAAGAAATAAATTTAAAAATTACTAAGATTTATAAGTTATAAGCCACACTAATATTTATTTTTTACAAGATTACCCCCAAACTACAAAATACACATATTCTCACATAGCACACATAGTACAGTACATATAGACCATATGTTGTATGGCAAAGCGAATTCTAATAGCTCTCGGGAAATTGAAGCCTTTCACATATGTTTGCCAACAGTGGAGGTGAAATAAGAAAACAATAAGATACATAGAAACCCTCCAATATTTGAAAATTAAACCACCTGTTTCTAAATAAATCGTGGATAATATGAAAATCAGGGAACTAGAAAACAATAAACACACAATGTGTTGAGGTAGTGATAGTGTTCAGTGGTGGGGACAGGAGGGGATCAGTCATCAGCAACACTCAAGGGGGAAGGAAGAAAGGAGGGAAGCAAGAAGAAAGGGCACAACAGGAGGAGAGAGGAAGGAAGGAAGGAAGGAAGGAAGGAAGGAAGGAAGGAAGGAAGGAAGGAAGGAAGGAAGGAAGGGAGAGGGAGGAGAAAATAGAAATGAAGACAAAAGAGAAAATCAAATTGTGATATCCTTAAAATCAAAATAGGGTAGTTTGGCATTTTGAAACTAGGTGGCCAAGTTTTCACTTTTAGCTTGGAGAAGTAGACCAATAAATACAAATGACGGAGAAGAAATGAGAAACAAAAGAGAGTTCTTTGAGAGATTAATAAAGTTAAGACAACTTGAACAAGATCAGTCATCAAGAAAAGACAATGCCCCAATTGTCAGCCCTTGACAATGAAGAGGAGTGAGCACCATCGCCAATGCTGCAGACAGCAAAACAACTGAATGCTACAATGACTTGATGCAAATATGTTGAACAATCTGTATAAACAAACTCTTTAAATATGCAAATTTGTAAAAATGAGATTAAAACTAAACAGAAAATTACTTTGTATTTTAAAGTAAAATTTAAAAAAAAGATAGTCTGGATAGTTTTATTATTAATTCCATACTTAAAGAAAAATACACTCCATGAATTCAGAAATCAAAGACCATTACGTATCTTATTTCATTAAAAGTTTTTATGTCATAATATAACAAATATAACACAGATATTTTAGCTAAAGAAAATTATGTCCAAATACCCCCAAATAAGCAAAAAACAATAGCATTTATAAATTAAATACAATAATATACAAGAATTCCAAATTATGGAGGTTATTTCAATACCCCTAAAATAATCCACATAAACTACTATATTAGCAATATATTATAATTTGTTTTATTGTAGAATAAACTATGTGATATCAATATATTATCAATTAAATTGGGAAATTCTTTGACAAAACTCAACACCCTTATGATTAAAATTCTGAAGAATGTGAGTAGAGCTGAGGACTCGATCTGATAAAGGATGGCCACAAAGGCACTGTAATTAGCATCTTGACTGGTGAAATACTAAATTCTTTCCCTTTCGTCCCTAGGAAAGGTAAAAACACTTTTTAAAAAACTACTTCTAAGCCGGGCAGTGGTAGCACATGCCTTTAATCCCAGCACTCAGGAGGCAGAGGTAGGTGGATCTCTGTGAGTTCGAGACCAGCCTGGTCTACAAGAGCTAGTTCCAGGACAGGAACCAAAAGCTACAGAGAAACCCTGTCTCGAAAAATGCAAAAAAAAAAAAAAAAGAAAAGAAAAGAAAAAAAAGAAAGAAAGAAAGAAAGAAAGAAAAGAAAAAAGAAAAAAATCTACTTCTATTCAACCTTGTACTGAAGGTAAAACAAGGACTGAAAACAAAACAACGGCCTTAAAATTGGAAAGGAAAAATTCTGAATTTATTCAGAGATGTTTTAGAAAATCTTAGGGAATCCACACACATAACAAAAACTAAAATGAGGTATATTTGTATAATGTATACTAAATATACTTTTGTAGAATATACTAAATATAAATTATACAAATGGATATTTTTAAAGATTTAGAATAGCATCCTTAGGACTAAAATTAGGGGGACAGAGATGTAGCCTTCATGGTGAAATGCCTGATTAGCATAAATAAAGCCCTGGGTTCCATAACCAACACCACAAACAACCAGGATGATGACAAACACTCCTAATCTCATCACTTGAGAAGTGGATGCAGGAGGATCCGGAGTACAGGGTCACCTTCTTTTTCTGTGTAGTGAGTTCACAACCATTGTGAGCTACATGATACATGAGACCTGTCTCAAGAGAATAAGATCAGTGTGTGTGTGTTCTAAACTGAAAATCATAAAACATTGCTGAAACAGACTCAAGGAAACATGAGAGAATGTTAAATGTGCAAAGCTAAAAACAACTCAGTATTGTTAAACATCAACTCTCCAAAATTTTTTATTGTCAGTGCAAATCGGAGTAATAATTCCAACTGACCACTTTACAGAAAGTATCAAATTGATTATGGCATTTGTATTTCAGTAGGAATGGTCTACAACTGCCTAAGCAATCCTAAAAAGAAATTTGCAGAATTTGCATTGTCTAATTTGGACAGTTTGCAATTTCACTGGAATGTTAATTATACATTGTGTGTATTTTCAGAGCACACCGAACTGCACGTGAAAAACCTGAACCTTTACTATGTAAATTTCACCATGATTAAAAAACAACAGATTACAATGTCCTACTGAAAGACTACATCCACAGAAGACAAGAGGATTTTTAGCTGTTTCCAAACGAGAAGCTGAGCACACACGGCTCAGGTGTGTTTCTCTGTCTTCTTTAGTAGGCAATGCTGATGGATTATTCTGTGTCAGCCTGTTTAAATCAAAGCAACTTATAATTTCTTCTCTCTGTATATCCAAGTTTAAATTGGCCAAAAGAAGAGTTTACACAAGATCTGGAGGTTTGAAGTGGAACAGCACTAAAGTCTCTGAAGTTTCCCTAGTGGGATGTGGTGATGAACACATAGAGAACTGCCCCAGTCATTCATTTGGCTCTCATGCTTCCTCTTTTTCCTCCAGCCCAGGGGTTCTCAACCTGTGAGCCACAACTCCTTTGTCAAACCTTTAACTCTGAAAATATTTACATTATGATTCATAACAATAGTAAAATTACAGTTACAAAGTAGCAACAAGAATAAATTTAGGGTTGGGGTCACCCCAACTTGAGGAGCTGCATTAAAGGGTTAGGAAAGCTGAGAGCCTTTGCTCTAAGTCTTTTTCAAAACTGATAGCCCTGTTGGTCAATAAATGACTCAGGCCCAATGCCAGGAAATCTGCAATCCCACAGAGGACATCACTATATCTTTTATCCTTCTTGGCAACTCCCTTTGTAATGCTGGAGGTATCCTCAGGTTGTGGATGTGGCTACTGACATATTTTCTGCCCTACCAACTCCTTTGCAGACCTTCACTTTGCCAGTCCCTTACCAGCTGGGACAAGTCTAATTGCTATCATAAGTCTCCTACCCATATTATTTATAGCAACTCCAATATCCTACCTGAATTCTAACTTAGGATAGAGCAGCTCTATCACTAGGTCACTTCATAACAGCAAAAAGTGATGAGAACTCAATAAGTTAGTCACATGAGATAGAGGAATAACATACAGCCCCCTGGTATCAACACTACTACAGGGACATTGTCATCAAAGAGATGACATTAAATTTCAGTTGGTATTTTGTGTATCATCTGGGCATTCTCAAAATCCTAAGAAATATATTCAAATAAAATTTCCTCTGAAATCATCCAATACAGGTTGTAATTTTGAAAACTATCCTATTATATTGACAATCTTAGGTCTTCTAGAAGGTCAGTATGCATAACAATTCAGACGATGAGAAGAATGAAGATACAGATATATGTACATGTAGGCCTACATTTATATTTCTCCACCAAGAAGGAATGAAAGACAGACAGACAGTGCCTACCATTTGAGATACACACAAATGATCCATGAGAAATCAACACCCTAATCTTTATATTTAGCATATTTTTGGAAACTTGGAAAAGTATATAAGACTATGTCCATGTCTTTATAAAGGAATAGAAAAGAACTTGATTTATGCTGTGTGCTAAGCATAATTAGTTTTTGTAACTACGTAGAAACTCTGTGTAACTATGTGTAACTTTATGTAACTGTGTGGAAAATATTATTAGCTTCATTTTATAGGTGAACAGGAGGCTTAGGGATGTGAAATGACTCAATTAAGACCACACAGCAAACATAGAGGAGAGTCGTGACTGATATACTCACCTGAGTCTCGTAGACTTTCTGCCAAACCCCCCTTTTTTGCAGAATGGACCTATGTCTCAGGAAACAGAAGGAAAGAAAAGCTGTTATACAGATATTGTGCCCATGATATTATTTCAAAGTGAGCATAATAGTAATTTTTAAAGCTAAGTATGTACTTCGAGGTTAGAACACACACTTAACGTGTATGGAAATTCTGGGTTTGAACCTCAGCACCAAAAAGTAAGTGTAAATGACTTTTAAATGCTCAAAGAGCCTTTATGTATTTAGCTGACTCCCTTCAAGTCAGTGACTTTGAGAGACTTTACACAGACCCTAATGAGTCCTGACACTGGGAATTCCTTTTTCAGAATTATAGAAGTGCAACATAGATGGTACATGCATGTATATATATCTATATGCATATATTTATTAAATATACATATACAAGTTTCATATGCTGATACACATGTATATAGGTAGTTAGGTAGTAAGCATAAGACCTTTCCTCTATATTCACTATGTATTCATAACATCTAAAGTGACTTTTTTGAAAAACAATTCTTCTCATAAATTCTCAAATAGAATTGAGGAAAATCTTTACTGGGCACACTGAAGAGAGAAAGCCTCATCACAAAGCAAGCTGAACAATGTGACCTTTGTTTCCCCCACACACACTAAGATTCCCTGTGATATAATTTGTTGTGTTTATTTCTCAAAAAAAAATTGCTCTGTTATAATATGGTCACACCTCATAAAAAGCAGTATGCAAATAGGAGGCGGATCCTTGTTTTGCATAATATTATAGCTGTCCTTTTGGCAGAATCTCTAATTACTGAATTAATTTCCATCAGTCCCCACCACAAGGACCAACCAACCTCTGCTACATAATCTTGCAGTGTGTCTACCTTTTTTTGTGTTGAAGAGAGACCACAGAGACAATTGCCTGTTTGATACCAAAATTGCCCTCTGGTCCTCCAATTCCTTAAAGACCATGCCCCACCTCTCTAACACAGAGAGTTGGACCTGAATATGAGGAAGAACTCAATAAATATTTTTTAATGAATAATAAATATTAGTTGAAGGTCAAAAGCATAGACTGTGGAATCAACCTGAAAAACTCCCCTAAGCTCTCATACACAAGGAAATAAGTCATGTGGCATTTCACAGAGGCTTTTCATATGAGACTGGGTGAGGCAGAGAGCCTTGGCACATCGAGAACAAGCCATTTAGTGGGGGACAATCAACACCCTCCATGGCATGAGCTCTGGGGACTTTGGGAAGCATGCATAGCAGAGAGATTTCTTCAGTTGTCGTGAATGACGAGGGAAGAAAGGGCAGAAAGTATTTCTGGCCAAAAAAGAAAATTACAAGTAAAGACACAGAAGCAGGCACATGCAAATTTTAGATTAGAATTGAGCATCCCAGGGTGGTTATTACCTAACCTCTGCAGAGTGGTAGGAATCTAGATAGATGCTGACCTTGATCAGGTACAAAGACTTCCCTTATCAAGCATGTAGACTGAGCCATGGCTCCTATATCTATATCTACATCTATATCTATATATCTTAATTCCTGAAGCCTGAGAATGTCTCTTTCTATGGCAAATATGATTTTGTGAGATCATTAAGGATTATATATAAAATGAAATCATGACTATCCATGAGGAAAAGCACTGGGGGACTGGAGAGATAGCTCAGCAATTAAGAGTACTGACTGCTCTTTGCAGAGGACCTGGGTTCAATTCCCAGCACCCACATGGCAGCTCATAACTGCCTGTAACTCCAGTTTTAGGGGATCTGACACCTTCACACAGACATACATGCATGCAAAACATGAGTGTGCATGAAATAAAAAGTAAAACAAAAAAGCAGCATGGGTTGTTGAAATGGGAAGACTAGGCGTGAAGAATTCAAGATGCTAATCTGGGAATGCTAGGGATGGTAGAAGAGGTGTGGGCCAAAATATTCCAAAATCCAGGCCTAGGAGCAGGAAATGACATGGCCAGGGGTTTTGCTAGAGTCTCTGTAGAGAACATGCCAATGCCAATACCTTGGTTTTAGTATCGTGGAACCCATTTAGGATTTCTGACATCCAGAACTGAAGTAGAATTGATGTGCATTATTTTAAGCCACCAGGTTTGTGACAGCTGTTGCATCCACCACAGGAAGCTCATATGCCCAGGTAGCCAGCCTTTCAGGAATGTTTGTTAAGCAATGAGCAACACAAGTCAGGAGAAATGTACTGAAGGGAGGAAAATTGATGGGGTGTGGTGAGAAGAAAAGGCAGGAACAGCTGGATTTTAGAAATGGGTAAAAATCTTCCAGCGTGTTTCGTTAACAGAGCATTTGGGGATCCTCTGGGATGAAGGTGCTGGAGAAAAATGTAATAACACTAATAAATATTCCATGATTTTCTTGGAACGTGTCCTCGGGTGAACTACAAGGTGGCTCTCTATGTTGTGATAAGAGGTGTGGGAAACTCAGCAATTTGGGGGTCTTGGGGTGCCATAGAGTTTACAACTTGGTTTGTGTAGATTCCCTGGGGACTGACATCCTCCTGTGTCTCCCTCCCCAAACCACAATTCACACAAGCTCCAGGGAACGGCAGCAAAGGGCAGAGTCGAGAGCTGCTCAAGGCGACAAAAGCAGAAGGGGATAGGATGAATTATTTATCACTGAAGCAAAGCATCTCTGAACGGGTTCTAAACACTGAGAGCTCATGCTTGGGTTAATTGTGCCTATGTGTCAGGAGTGGCTGGCCTAAACCACAGAAGTGGGTGCTGGAGACACTCAGGCATGGTAGCACCTGAGACCTATTTATTCATCTCCCTCACAGGTTATAAACTGGGAATTGAGGCTTGTACCTAAGAAAAGTTGATTTTTTAATCAGAGGTTCAAGTTCCCATTCCTTTCGAGTTGTCATCGACTTCTGAGAGCGCTTACAGATTTAACAGGGGCCTTGATCTTGAAGGTTAAAAGTTCACCTTCTACAACAGAGGGCTCCTCCTATTTTAGTGTCGGTGGGAAACTTGGAAATCATGTCACTGTCACCCGAATGTCACTCTAACTTTATATTTAAGGAAACTCGGGATCAAGGCTGGCGAGACGGCTCCACCGTTCACGGTATGTGTGGCTCTTGCGAGGACGAAGTTTCAATTCCCAGCATTCAAATGCCTGGAAACTGGGGTTCTAGAGGATTCCACACCCTCCTCTAGCCATCATAGGCACCAGGCATGCACATGGAATATGCAGGCACTCATGCATACACATAAAATAAAAATAGGTAAATGCTTTAAAAAAAAATCCAGAATCACAGTAATCAAGAGACCCAGAGTAAACACCTCCAGAATCCCAGCCAGGGTCCTGGCTGCTATCCTCTAATTACTTCTTTACGGGGGTGGGAGACTCATGTACCACGGGGCCTGATGTGATGGGGGAAAATATGTACCCAAATGTCCTTGCCCTGTGGAAAATAGAGACTTACCAATGGAGACATGGTGTTCCCTTCCTTACGTGGTCTTTTTCTGGACATGGACGCAGAAGTGCCCTTTTCATCCTGACACCTTCAGTTCTCAGACAGAATGGGAGAGCAAATCCACCCGGGAACTGAGCGCACCTCTGAGCAGAATGTATGAGAAGGATTCAGTTAGCACAGAGTCAGAGGCCTGGATTCAAGTTCTAGCCCTGTCACTCACAAGCAAGTCATTTGGTCCCTCTGCTCCCTAGCTTCCTCGGGCATAAATATGAGATCACAACGCCTGCCCAGGAGTCGCTGTGCAGATTAAACTGGATGACGCAATGAATGCAAAAGCATCTAATAGAATGCTGTGAATACACTAATGCAGGGTAAGCCCAGGCTGCATAGGAATGTAAATGAGTTTTTAGGAACACAAGCATGAATATGAAGGTTTCCAAAAATACCTCCACTTGCAGTTTCTTTAAAAAATTAAAAATCCCTAAAGTTCTTCCATTAGCTACACAGACCTAAGATTCCAGAAGACCATTAGGCTCTGGGAATTCCTATTAAAACAAAGATCTTCGGTTCCTCAAAGCATAGCAAGAATTAATTGCTGGGGGAACCAGTAGAAATAAGCAGAGGGAGGTAGGAAGCAGAGGGCAGGGAGCCGGGGAAGTGGGGAGAGCTGAGGGTGTGTCTAAGGGATGTACTGCTATAAATCTCATGGTGTTCCTAAAGTACAAAACAATTCTAAATGCACTGCGTTACTTTCTTCCTTGAAGATTTTGTGTCACCTAAGATGCACCTAAGAGGGTTGCTAGGGAGGAAGGGGAACTCACCAACTACTGCTTTGAGTTTTGGGTTCTGAAGGCAGGGCATCTGCACCTGCCCTCTTCCTTTCTCTGTCCACACAGCTCAGCTGGTCTCACTCAGATTTGCTGAACTACCAGGGATAAAGCCAAATAAAGCAACATCTCTCCCTTAAAGAGTTCACGTCCAAGCAAGTCACCATAAACAACGTGATCACTGCTCTGCAGAATCAGAAACGCTTTGAGAAAATAGATAATGAAAAGATTGCAGGGACGGGGGGGGGGGCTTTTAGGGTTTACAGAATAGGCAACAACTGGAAAATTTCACAAAGAGAAGGTGTGTAAATTTACCCAAATAATTTGTTGGTAGGAAGAAAATTCCAAATAAATAGGAGGGCAGCTCCCAAAGAACTAAGATGCATGTTAGAGGTCATGCATGTTTAGTGATTCCTGTCCTTTTGAAGTCATATCAGTTATTAAGCTATTATTTTTCAGCTCTGGATTATCATACACTCAGCCATGTAGTATGGGGACTGTGTACATACATACTAAACTGTCTTCTTGGTCCCCCGGATCCCCTTTAGGACCCCAAACAACTTGTTACTGAAGGGGGCAGTGCGCGGAATTGGCTTCATCCCTATCAAAATTGCCTCCTTCACACTCCTCATAACAGTCTCAAAGTCTGGTTCCAGTCTCAAAGATCCCTGACTCTGACCTTAGCAAAGCGTCAGAAGTACAATTCCCCAGTAGGGCTGGTCCTGTAGTCAGAGACCTAAACTCCTCTCCATGATGGCCTTCCTCCAAATTTTTAAAGTTTGGAAAGCAAAGGAGCCCCTGCCCTTCTAAGTAATGGGTCTCTTTCCTGAAAGTCATCTCCTCTGAGCTTTTGAATTCCAGCCACAGTGGTGAACTGACTCTGTCTGTCTGCCCCCCTCATCTCTTTCCCTCTCTCCTCCCTATCCCCCCCACAACAAGGTCAGTGCATATCCCTACAGAGTTTCTTCTGAATTTCCAGATCCTGATTACCCAGAACTACTTCCTGGAGGTCTTCAGATCTAGGATAGGAAGCTATTTCCTGGGCTTTGAATGCCTACCATGCCTGGTCGTTCTTTTTCTGTTTCTTCAGACCCATGCCTGACCCATGGGTATCTCCTCCAACCTGTCCCCTGAGATTCAGCAGATATGCTCCCTGCCTCTGCATGAGAAAAGGGTCCTTGAAAAAGCGGTGTGACATGGTGGCAAAGCAATGAGCTCTGGGTGGAAATTCTGCTTCCAGCGCAATCTTGATATAATATTGTATAAAGTACTGAACACATCAAGTCAATTTCACTACAATACCTACTTTGAATGGGTTTTAACACTGCTATGTCTCCCAAAATGACTGAGCATCAGAATTACCTCAAGAACCTTTGAAAAATGTCAAGTCTCAGACCTTGCCCTAGACATACTGAATTAAAATTTCCCAAATATGGGTCCCAGAAGTCTGACTTTTTTTTTTTTACACTTCGTAGATAATTCTAGTGAGAAGCTATGTTTAGGAACCATTAGGATGACTTAGAATTTAATATAGATAATGCACGTGACTGTCTAGCCCACAATTTGCTAGAGCAGACACTGTCAGCAGCACACGGCCCCACCCATTGTTCCCCTGCCTCTTTCTGCTCTAACACATGCAGGTGGCCTCCTAGTGCCAGGAGCTGCAACTGCCTGGGAGCTTGCTTTGTATATAAGAACATGATTAACCATCATGTAAGAGAATTTACGGTAATGCTTAATCCAAGGGACCTAAGTCCTAGTTGCATACACAAGCAGCGTGCTCACGATGTATCTATTGATAGCTTTCCTCGCCCCTTTCCCTCTTCCATTCAGATACACTTCCACCACCACATCCTGATCCCTCATGTCAAATGAACTACTCACACTCAAGCCCTGTGCTCAAGGTCTACTTCCCCATGAACGAAGCTAAGACATACCCGTGTCATCCTATTAGAGCTCCTTCCTTTCTGTAGCTTATGTTCTCAAGTTGAGAAGATGAGAAATGACAACTGCTCCCCGTGCCCCATTACTAAGATGCTTTTAGAAATCACGGTGGGCTTCTGTCTTATCCCATCTAACCTTCTTGATGTCAGAAAGTACTTATGTCTTATTTCCAGGGATGAAACTTGAGAACTTTTTTTTAACTATAGTTTCTTTTTATACCAACATGAAAACATGTTTGGCACACATTTGAGATCTTAGTGGTTAAATGATTTACACAAAAGCCACACAAAGAAGAGTCATGTTAAAGCTTGATTGCCATAGTTAGAGAGCCTTTAAGATGTATGTCTGTAGTGGTTTAAATGAAAAAATATGTCCCCATAGACTCAGGTATTTGAAGGCTTTGTCCCCAGTTGTGGCACTGTTCATAGAGGCTGTGGAGGTGTGGTTTTGCTAGATGCGGTGCGTCACTGAGGGCAGGCTTTGCCAGTTTATAGCCCTGCTTCCTAGCTAGTTTGCTCTTTTCCATCTGCCATGGAACTGTGAACTCTCGGCCACCTGTTTCTGTCCATGCCCGCCTCTTGTCACTTCAGTGCTACCATTATAGACTCTCTCCTTCCAGAACTGTAAACCAAAATAAACTCTTTCTTCTACAGTTTACTTTCCGTCATGGCCTTTTATCAGAGTACAAAAATGAAATAATACAATGTCTTCCTAGGATACTTCTACCCCGACAAAAAGAAAGATCATACATTGTCTTACAAAACCATCAGAGATTGTAAAATATTCACGAATCTCAAGTGTCTAAGGGTCTCTGTGGGAACAGGATACTTGAGTGCACAGAGCATGTCAACATGCCCTGCATTTCCGACAGATTGTGTCTTCGCACCAGCCTCGACTTCCTCCCCAGATCTGAAACAAAGCCGCATGCCTCATCATAGGCTCTGTTTTGATGTTTTGTGTTAGAACACCAGTAGACAGCCTAGCTCATCAACACCTGGTACCATGTTGCACACAGGAAGGAGGAGAGAGAAAGCCCTGGCTCTCCGAGAGCCTTCACAGACAGTCGGGATTGATGCAAAGCAAACCTCAAGAACAAAAGCAAGTCTGTGAATAGATTCATCCTCACACTCCAGTCTGCAGCAGCAATGGGCATTCAGATACAACACTCCTTTAATGTGGAGATGCTGTAAGAATTTCATCTCAATAGAAATAAGTACCATTCTTTGTTTTCACTGGAAACATCCTCAAGGAGACTGCCCAGGCTATGTCTAAGGTGTGAAAATCTAAGAGGATGCTCTGACAGTGCTCACTTTGTCTTGGGATTTTTGTTTGTCATTTGCTTACACTTTTGTGGCCATTTTTCTACCAGGAAAGAACACAGTTGGGAACCAGAATGTCTTATCTAATTTTTATCTCTAAAACTGACCAACATGGCAGCCTTGGGAAAGAGATCTAAATTCCATGTTTTACTTGGTTTTGACCTACTAAAGTAGCGATAATAGTAGTATCTGCTATATATAAGAATAGTGCCTGCTTTATGACGTCATTGTGGAGAATGAATGATTTAATAACATACACAACACTAAGGATGGTGACTCTCACTTACCAAGAACTCAGGTAATATCTATTGGCCCTTCCTAAATTCCCTGGAAAAAATGAGTTAAAGTCCTTCGTTGACTTTTGATGGGGGAAAGGGGAGCAAGTGAAACCCCAGAAAGAAGAATGAGGGAGAAAGAGTGGAAATACCCAAAAGGGGAAGTGCAAGGCCACACATTAATATGGTCCTGGGGTTTAACATAGGCCACCCTGAGACTGCTCACTACCACAGTAGTCACCATCAGAGCAACATCCTGCCTGCAAAATCCAACGGAGGTGAAAACTAAGCACTTGGCATCCCCCATCACACTCTGGTCAAGTTCATAGCACATTACTTCTCCATCAGGAGTCTAGGACCAGATCTCCCAGACCACCACCACTCTGGAGAATCCAGAGCCCATACGTCAATTCATCTGACAAGACTAGGAGTCTCCTCCGGGAAGGATTTAAGACCTTGGAGGATGGAACAGCAGAAGCGGCCCAGTGGCTCTTAGTCATCCCCTTGGTCTGCCTCAGTTCTTCTGATTTCTTTCCCCAGGCTGTTGTTTCCAGATGTGCACATTGATCCGCATGTACATTGATCCACCGTTTTCTGCTCACCAAGCCGTCTGGTTATTATCCACCTGGTCCTGCACAGAAGTTTTACTCCTATTTTCTGCTCCAATCACAGGAACGCTAGATTAAAGCTCCTTCACTGAATTGAATTTCAATTCCCTGAAAGGATCACAGTGAATCTATGAGAAGAAATGGATATGTGGCAAAGAGCAGATGTGTGGTCAAGATTAATAGGAGATTTTTTCACTTTGAAACTAAAGATAGACTGTTTCCTGCCCAGGATTTCTATACCACGTTTCAGAACTGGGCAGGAGCGGGAAAAGTGGTCCACCGAGGAGAAAGTAGGCTATCTTCGCCTGAGTCTCACTGCTGGCCAATTGAAGCTCATCCTAAGAGCCTGGAAGTCTCCATGCTGGAGGCAGAAAGGCTTGCACCACTAACAGATCGTGCCACATGCTGGTTCTCTAAAAGCAGGATGGAGGACACGGATTAAATACAAGGTTTCCATAAAAGGTCAGCAACTGAGAGAGAAAGGCAATGAGAAGGAAAGGACAGGGGAAGGTCGGTGATACACACAAAAAAAGACTAAGCTAATCGTCTGTTAGGATCTCTTGTGTTGGACACAAGTGGTCAGCATGGGTCCTTTATGCTGCCCCTTTCTCGCTACTAAACAGACCATGTCAGAAATAATGTGATTCAGATGACATAACTCTTTCAACTGAGACACACCCTCGAGATAAGAACAAAACACTAGCAATCTCATTTTTTGGAAGACGGTGTCTTTAGGAGGAGCTGGGTGATGCACTGCCTCTAGCACAGGTCTTTTGCCACTTGGATTCATTTCTCCCTTCCTATTCATGTTGCATCCCAACAGTAGGCTTGTGGACCTGTCTTCCTAAGAAGCATAGGACAGGGATGCTGTCAGAACAACCTATGGTCTGCTGGTCTTGAGTTGCGACTGATCCTCAGTGTTCATCCTCCACAATGCAATGTAGACTTCTTTGGTTAGCACCTCTACCTTCGTCACAAAGACAGAGACTGATGTGACTCTAATCCAAGAAGGTTCTGGGCTTCTCTGATGGCCAAGTGGCATTCGAAGGCTTTCTTTCTGGACCTGTCCATTTGCAGTTTCAATTAGGCAAGGCAGCCGTACTAAATTCCGTGCGGATTGCTCCCTGACCCATGGTTCCTGACATCTTCCCCCCTCCTAATTACAGGATGATTTACTTAAGCTAAACAGGGGACGCCTCTTCTATTCCATTAATTCATTAACACAAGGTACCCAAAGTATCAAGGCTGCAACCACAGCTTATAATTCAGTGGAAATTTTGCCATACAGCAAGGCAAAAGTAAAACCAATAGTATCAAGACCTCCAGCCCTGCAGAGCCCAGGGCTGCACAGACTTTTCCATCGCCACGAGGCATATGTGAAGGTTTTTGATGCGGCGATTATATGAAATCTTTGAGGACAACAGCCCATCTTGCATAATTTTTGGCTCCAAACTAATGCTACAGTGATTTCTGTGGCAAGAACCAGTACCCCCATGAGTCCCGTGACTCTGGGAGTGAGACATGTGCCAATTCTACTGATCCTTTAATCATTTTATTTTTATCATAAACTGTGTTTCCTGGCTTATCACAGTGAAATGCGGGGTTCTGGTAGCAGTGCTGAGACCAGGGTGTCAGTCAAACCCATGCCTTACTCGTGTGTCTGAGGGTGAAGCCTACGCTCTCTCAGGGTGGAAAGGACCTAACGCTGTGACTGTGCCACCAGTGCCCAGGTGTCCTCCCTGAGGAACCATGACACTCTAGACTCTTAACACTTGCATATGTCATTGCAAGGCTGAACAAAGGAGTGACACAAAAAAGTCTGGATAAGTGGGACCTGTCTTACTCATCCCCATGTATGGCCTTTGTCTTTGCCACTGCGGTCATTTTCTTCCTATGTCTGTCTCTAACGTCTGCTTGCTGGGTCATTGTTTTGTCTTTAAGGTAGGTTGCTCTTCCCTGGAGTGTGGACATGGGTAAACAGGGACACATATCCAGAAGATCTTCCGGGGGGGGGAGACCTTCTATATACCAATTTTCATACTCTAACCCTAGGACTCCAAGTTGCCAGTCTTCTATTCTTTGTTTTCTCAGCCTAACCAGTAGGCTAGGAGCCCAGGAATTCCTAAGCAGGGTCTAGTCCTTGACATAGCAGCTGTTCATCTGGAGTAGTTAGCCAGTCATTGACGCTTTCCTCCTCTACCTGGCATGCCCAGGCTTCATCCTCGGCTTCTTCAGCAAGTCTGCTTGAGTTTCTGTGTCTGCAACTAAAGATGCCCTCTGGCTGCTACACCTGGCTGTTGTGGCCCATTACTCTCAGCTGTTTATTTTCATCTTGTAGAGTGTCAATAACCCCTAGCAACAGCCACCCATTCTGTTACCCTTGAAGCTAATATTCTCTCCGCCTCTCCGATACATTGTACCCACGAGTGCCTTCCCCTTCTGCCAATGAGTATTTAGATGTCGGCTGTTAGAGCCCACTTGGTGCCAAAGGCTTCTGGAGTCCACTAACCTCCACTGGAGAGATCCTTAACTCAGTCAGAAAAATAACATACCTCAGACAACAACTTAGAACCATCACAGATTAGTATGCCAGTAAGTGAGTTTCTTCAAGCAGACTCGTGGAGTTTAGGGCAGTGATGTCAGTGATACCTGGGAGATGGCAATGAGAAAGGACTGGGAAGATCAGAAGCTACGCTGTACTGTTGATGAAGTGTCAGCCACTTTCAGAGAGCTCTGGACTGACCATTGCCTAGCTGCCTTTCCCTACGTCAAGCTGGGGTTCTGGGCCTTTATGCTGGGGCACTGGGCCTCTATGCTGGGGTTCTGGGCCTCTATGCTGGGTTCTGGGCATCTATGCTGGGGTGCTGGGTCTCTATGCTGGGGTGCTGGCCTTTATATTTGGATGCTGGGCCTTTATTTTGGGGTACTGGCCTTTATACTCGGGTGCTGGGCCCTTATGTTGGGGTACCGGCCTTTATACTCGGGTACTGGGCCTCTATGCTGCTACCTGCTATAACTGAGAAGAGAATGTCAAGGGGTGAGCCAGTCCTCTACAAATGAGATGGCTACTAGAGGAGAGGGGAGCCTGGGGTTGAATATCAAGGCATACTCTACAACGGGATAACCTTTTCTAAGGAAAACACAGCACTTCCTCACGCCTATCACACTGGGAAAGTCCTGTACCCACACTCCAGTCCGAACATGAACAAGTACAGATTTTCCCAAATATCATGATGGAAATAGTTTGGGTATACACAGAATCCTAAGCTCTTGATGGCGCTGCTCTGATTTGCAGTCCTATATTTTGCCCAGCTCCTCTTTATCAAATGGCTCCTCAGCTTCAGGGTATGTATTTGCTATGTATGACATCTGTATACTTTATGAATATTTTACTTTGTAGGTAGCTTTCCCCAGGCTTCAAGCAAAATGCCATGTGCCCTGCGGGTCTTCGTTTAGATAACAATTAACTAACGGGGAGAGAACAAGGACCTGCTGTGAGCCTCAGAAATAGCCCCGTTACCACCACTCCCTCTCTCTTGCCTTCTTCCTTCCTCCTATCCTCCATTCCATCTTTCCTCTATCCTTTACCCCCTCCACACACACACAAGCGCACACACGCACGCACGCACGTACACACACATCTCCAGATGAGGATGTAACGGACTGGATGGCTCATGGCACTTTGGAGCTTACAGCTTCTATCCGGGAGCCTTACAAGTAGAGGTGGTTTCAAGGACCCATGTAAAGGCTCTGACAAAGCTATTTCCCTAGACTTCGGTAACATAAAGGAGGGGATGCTATGCAAAGTTTAAGCATGGAAAAAAAATGTTGCCTGTTTGTCTGTTCAGACAAGGAAGACAAGTCTCTGCTCTTCATGACCACATGGCTGCATGGCCCCAGGGGCTGCGCAGCTGGGTGTGGCAGGAACAGCATCCTGGAGGTGAGGATCCGAGGAAACAGGAGCCAAACAGGAGTGTGTCCGGAAGTCTTTAAAGCTTTGATATGAGTGAGAGCCTTGAGCACGTGGCGCAGACGGAGTCAGGATCTCAAAACTGTAAGGATTTCCTCAACACATTCGTTGAGAATGGGGGCATTGTATCAAGTAACAGCAATAGGAATAAAGAAAACGTGTTAGGTAGAGAGATGGAAGGGAGTGAAACTGACCAAATTCAGTGGTACAGCTGGCAGTAAAATCGAGAGTGTCAAGATCCTCAGGTTTCTGGCCTGAGCTAAACATAAAGTAGCAGAGAGAACGAGACTGGAGCTAAGGATAAGGGTTCCATTGTGCACATGATAGGACTGCAAGTGTGCAGTTCAGTGGAGAGCTACAGACAGCAGTTTGCATGGGTTTAACCTGGAATACAATGTCAGTGCTAGATGTGCAAAGTCAGGAGCTCCATCCTTCCAGGCGCTGAGCAGGTGCTGCACCCACATCCTCCTTGCACCTTTTGCTACTGGAGAGAGATGCTACATAGAATGCTGGGAAATAGGTGCAGAACTTGCCAGGATTCAAACCTGGCAGGAGGAGATCAGAGAAAACGTGCTATTCAGAGGAGTGGCTACTGAAATCACTCCCTGGGCCCTTCAACTTGAGGAAATGGAGAACAAAGAATGGCAAACAGGAGCTTTTAAATAATCATAATTAGGAACATACGCATAGGCTCAGTGTGGGCAAGCAATTAGACAGCTAATTATATTGAAACTCTGTGTGTGTGAAGCCAAAGTAAGATCCCAAAAATGGGAAGCTCCAGGCAATGGCAGAGATGCCCTGAAATAACAAAGGCAACCAACCAATGGGGCCCGATCAAATCTCTAACAAATTGTGTGAGTGTGTGTGTGCGTGTTTGTGTGTGCACACACACGCGCGCGTGTGCTTGCAACCGTGGTTGGGCTCTCGTTAACTAGAAGGGAAATGGAGTCTCTTAACAAAGTACCACTGTCTTCAAATGTGCCCTCTAGCCCATAGACCCGGGTTTCCTGAGCTGCCCTAAGCCCCCGGGGGCTGTGTATATGCATTGCATGGGTTCCATCTAGTGGTAGATCCTGGGAGCATGCAGTGTCTTCGCTTGTAGATCCTGGGGTTTCTAATTCAGCAGTACAAGCAAATAAATAAACAAACAAACAAACAAACAAATGTACCCATATGAAAGTTCTGTGTGTACAATAGAGGTGATTCGGGCTTCATCATGTCCTGAAATACTTGTAATTCTGAATGTCATTGTGGAATTATTAAAAATAGATGTGGCCTGAGTGCTAATTGTTGGCTTGTTTTGTTTCTTTGTTCTTTTCTTGTTTTTCTTCTCCAATTTAATTAATTTTGTCTGCAGTCACCTACCCTGTGTAGGGTTAGTGTAGGGTTAGCAATTTAATTGTGGTGTCCCCTCCTTTTTTATTCCTTTGCTGTCACAAATATAAGAAACAAAAACTGCAGAAGCCGAGGGTTCTTGGTTCTATTGGACATCACACCTCTTCTAAGTATCAACCTGCCTAGGTGGAAAAAATAAATGGCCAGTGATGAAGAGACCTTAGAAGGGACAAGCAGAGGGAGAGAACCCTGAGGTGACTCCAGAAGCCCCACCACCACCTCCCCAAGGAGACACTTCACTGTTTTCTCCTTCTGCAATTTATTTACACACACACACACACACACACACACACACACACACACACACACACCACACCACACCACTGGCCAAAGATGCTGCAAAGTAAGAGACTAGACAGAGGCCAAGCAAAAAGATGACAGGGTTAATGTGGTCAGGGCTTGGGTAGAGGGAGGCAATTGAGGGTGAACTTTTTGATTGTGTGTGGACAATATTCCAAATTGCAGGGTCTTGAGAAGATGTGAGCAGTTGGCAGGTCTGGGGGCCAAGAGCTCCTCAGCAAAACCCCGAGGTTCTGCAAAACCTCCTTGAGGGAGAGGACCACAAATTTCAATGCATTCTGATGCTGACATGCAAATACACGAAACAAGCTGATGGTCGGCCCTGCTCAAGGTGACTCAAGGACAGAGAAGGGGGTGTGAAAGCAGACCCTCTCTCGCGACCTGCACTATGAAATCAGAAGGAAAATGCAGAAATGAAAGGCAGAGCGGGATGAATCTTTTTGCCTGCCAGGCAGATTGGATGCAAAGTCTCCCTCATCATCCGCCCGACACAGCCCACATCCCTCAAGAATAGAACCCTGCTCGAAATTCAAATGCTCCCTGTCCTTTGCAGTCACATGCAGAAAGCAGGTTGTTGGCAACAGTTCTACTGGAACGTGGTAGCCTGGGTACCGAGGTACAGCCGACTGTCTCACCCTGTGAAGACTGCTATGTGAAATCAGAACTCAAACTGCAAGAGAAGCAAGAAGAGCTCCAGCGAAAACTTTCCCTGGGCAGAAAACTGAGTCGAACTGAGCAAAATCATAAATGCAAACCATCCACATCACCTTTGCCACAGGGGACGAGGCCCCGGAATAGAATTTAATGCCAAATTAAATGTTCCTTCTACCTCTCCCAGCAACACAGCTGTAAAACTAGAAAACAAATCAAGGCCACTGCTACTATTGCTGAGGGATATCGGCCTAGGGAGCATAAATAAGTATAGAGTAACCAGTTAATCTGGGTTTGGGAGGCCTTGGACCCAGGAGGTTTAGAGAGGATAAGCGGGTAGCAGTCGCAAGGGGCAGATCTTACAGGCAAGAGTATCGATCACATTTATTTTTCCTCTGGCAGCTCACTTTCTAAGAAGAGGTTTAGAAATCCCAAGACTTTAATCAATATGATCGGAAGACCATGGATTCTAAACGAAACACCTGCCAAGCAGGGCTGGGAGGCGTTTCCGAGGCAGAGGACTTCTATCGGATGAGCGATGGCGTCTCCCGCTTCCTTCAGCAACCCTTGCAGTGCCGCAGTTGGGGGTGTGGGGTGAACAGTAACAGTCATCTTGGGATTGAACTCAGACCCCAAGTTCCAGTCTGGTTCCCAGCTTCCCAAGTTCTATGGTGCAGGGCAGGATCTCCAAGCAGCGCCTGGACCCTGCTGTTCCTTTCTATCCATAGAGGATTGGACAAGAAATTCACTAATTTCCCTTCGTCTTCATTACTTGTGGTGGGAACGCTTTGCAGATAAAATTATGGAGAGCCTGGGACTGTTTGGGAACTACTGAAGCCCATCCTCTGGGTGGGGGCTAGTCACTCTTACTTCCGTGGGTGGGTCCTGTTTGCTTTTACCTTGTGAAGGACTCTCCACTACATTTAGTATACACACACACTCATACATACACACATATATTAAATATATATATTAAAGATAGTATATACATCTATATTTTTATATACATGTATTCTTTTTTAAGCAAAACAAAATTCGCCTCTAGTGAAAACGCATTCCGTTCTCTAGTTTCATTCCTGGAAATCTCATTCTTGAAAGTGAAGTGAGAAATCAAAGAACGTTCCCTCTGTAGGAAGATTGCTATCATTGGGAATTGTGTTACACATCAAGAACTTGGCATCCGGTAAATCACAAATATCACTAACGATGTGATGTAAGAGCAGACACTTAACTACAAACTTCTATAATTATGTAAAATAGTAAAACTGTGCTCCAGCTCACATAAAATGGGCATAAGTGTATTGTACATGTTGATTATACAGGAGACCCCAATGTGCCATAAAATGGAGATAGACTGCATTAAACTCTAACATTAGTGGACTATAAATTCAACCTAAAGCCAGCATACTTGCTGGAACTGATTTAATTAAACATTAAATGAACACTAATATGGTTTCTCCTCTCTGAATGTAGACGGTCTTTGAAGCTGAGTTGCCCACTTTGGTTGTCTCATAAACAACAAAAGCAAGCTTCAGTTGATGTCTTCTTTCTCCTCCTGATAAATTCTTATAACAAGCATGGGGGTGGGGGGTGGGCTATTTAAAAAATGGAGCCGTCTCAAAGTAAGAGGGGAGAGGTCACGGCACATGCAGTAGTCTGTGTATTTGATGATAATGTAATGGCATTTCCCCCGAATAAACATCGTTTAAGTGAAAGCTTATCTAACACAACTCTCTTTCACCTCTTCTTGTCGCTTCCCGTGGTTCAAAAGTTGGACTCTGTTGGACCAAATATAGGCCAACCAATAAGAGAATGGTAAGTGCCAATTAAGTCACGGCACATGACATTCTGCTGACAGCCATTAGAGACCTCCACATCTTATAGAAAGCAGAAAACAATTACAAGTCATTAGAATGGACTTTTTAAAAGAATTATAAAACACTCTCTCAAATACAAGACAGTAATAGAAATGCATATTGATCGTTCACAGCTTCTGTGGGAAGCAAAATAAATAATTCCGCGCCTTTTTCAAGAACATTACAGTTTAAAACTATTATGTAATGGGATTATCATAGCTATCCCATTACACAAGGGCCAGACACTGTGATTTCTTATTTTTTGATTGAACAAGCAAAATATTAGTCATTTTAAGGGACTTCTTTGGGTTACAAAAGCTACAGTGAAGTATTGAGGCTGGGGCATTATTAGGGAGGTGGGATGCACTATAGTCCTGAACGAGCCCATGAATCATAAAATAATGATGATGATGAAAGGCCAACTAGAGGCCCCACTTCAAAGAGAGCCCCTTCGTGTATGTAATTCATTTTAAGTCACTCATAGTCTCTGACCATTGTCTGCAGGAACATCCCTAAGCAGGGTTATTATCACACAAGGGAAGTAAGATTCTGTCTGTCTGTCTGTCTGTCTGTCTGTCTGTCTCTCTCTCTCTCTCTTTCTCTCTCTCTCTCTCTCTCTCTCTCTCTCTCTCTCTCTCTCTCTCTCTCTCTCTGTGTGTGTGCGTGTGTGCGTGTGTGTGGTATTTGAGACAGAGTCTCTCTATGTAAGCTAGGTTGGCCTAAAACTCTTCATCCTCTTGCCTTATCCTTCAAATGCTGGATTTGTGGGCACCTGCTCCCCTACCTGGCTGATACCCTTTTAAAAATCAAAACAAAATAAAAACAAACACCCTACCTGGTTTGTTAGGGAAGTCTTCCCTTATTTATTCTAATTTTCTTTCTAGGATATCAAAAGTTATGCCAAATCCTCCCAGAAGATAGTACAGATATTTGAAGTTAGCTTGCATGTTTCTTGTACATATGGCATTATCTTTGTACACTTTGTCCTCCTAGTGGCCCTGCTATGCCACTTTTAAAGTCAGTTACCAAAGATCACCTTCAAGAATGTTCTGAGAAATATGTAACAATCTAAAATTTCTATTAACAGAGCTTTCTGTGCGCTGAACTAAAATTTTCATTACTATAACTTAAGATAACAGTAATTTTTGGCAGGCACTTCCTAGTGTTGGCTCTTGTTAGACTTCCATCAAAATAAAATATCTACTTTTTTGATATAATGTGCAACTGAGCCAGTTCCCTCCTATCATAATCCTATTAGGTTGTGACATTTGCAAATTTGAAAGGCATATTTTTATGTGTTCTGTGGTTCTCAACAGGACTGCTAATGAAATTTTGGACAGGAAAATTCTTTGTTGTATGGGACTCTCCCACAGATTGCAAGATGCAATTAAATATCAGTGACAACATGTGATTATCATTGTGACAATCAAAAACAGCACCATGTTTTTCCATAAACCTTCTAGGAAAGAGATTGCACAGCAATGGAGAGCATTGGTCAAATTATGCATCAACCTGTTGCAGTCTAAGGAGCACAACCCTGGCTTCTGTCTTTAATGTGGACATGGGCTGATGGCAAATGAGCCACATACAGTACAGTAGTAGACCTACAATTTCCCTCTTGTTCATAACAGGAAGATGAAATTGTTTTAAAGTCACATATTAAAGGAAAAGCAGAGGCAAAATATGAAAATTGTTAATTATATTATCATTGTGGGAGTTTCATCTTCAAAGCTGGCTCTCACAGAACCATACTATGCACTATTCAGGATCTTGTCCACTGTCTTTGGATATGGACTAAATAACTCTACAACTCTCTTGAGTCAATAAGTGCCAGGTAAGTGATCTCTACAAGATGAGGCCAGAAGCCTTGAAACTTCTACCTCACTTTGTTGAAACACTCTCTAGGAATGGCCTTATGAAAAGAAATGTTTCCCTAGGGCCACTATTCTGGTGAGTATGCACATAGTCATTCCAAGCTGAGACTGATCTTTGAGTTACAGTTAACAAGGTGCCAGTCACAAGTGAAGCCATCTTTAACTGAACAGGCAAGCCTGTCCAATAGCTGAATTCCACTGAGCGACTCAACTGAGAGCTGAACAGAGCAGACAGAGGACTTGACATTCTTCTTCCCACCTCCCTGACCCCGAAAACAGTGAGATACAACAGAACTCAACAGAATAGCTTCTATTCTTTTCCCTTTAAGATTCACACTCAGTAGTGAACTATGCATTCACATATTAATCACAAATATTTATTAAATCCACATCATGATTTGCCACATTGAGGTTTGGAATAAAGTGCTAATAAGATATCCAGAATCTCTGAGCTCAAGGAGAGCCAACAGAAAGAAGGAGATACATGAGCCAAAAATTGCAATAAAATACAAAGTAGAAGAATAGAAGTGAGTTTTGAAGATTGTGTAAGTACAGAGAAATAGTCAAGAGAAAGTTATATCAGGAGAGGGGTCACACAAGGCAGAAGAGAATTATCTAGGCACAAATTGAAAAGAGGTAGAGCTTCTTAGGGGAAGGCGATAGTATATGGTCCAAGCACTGAAAGACTCAGGAGATTCATCCCCTAACTGCACCACATTCCACAGTTTCAGAATCTCCCAACAACCTCCTCAAATGGATCCAGCAATGGATTAAGTCATTCACTAGATCGATGGATTAAGCCATTCATTAGATCAGAGACTCCATGATCTAACTGGCTCTGAAAATGCCCTCACAGACACACCCCCAAAGTGAGCTCCACTAATCTAGGCGATTCCTGGTTTAATCAAGCTGACAATCAAGATTAGCCACCACTAAAGGCAACACCACTGGAGTAAGAAATGGGCAATCCCGGTCATGTGAATGGGCTTGGAAGCAGAGTACCCTATGCTCAGAGATCGTAGCCCATGCTGACATCTTGGCTACAATTTCATAGGAAATCCTCAGGCCACTCCTGCATTCCTAATGCTCAGAAAGTATGTTTGTGTTTAAACTGATAAGTATTCCAGTTTTTCTTTTCCGTCATGCAGCAGTAGACAGCTAATAGACCATGCTGAGAAGTTTGAATGTTATCCTGAAATTGATGGAAAGCCATTAAAGGATTTAAGTGGGTAGCCGACAATTTGCACATTGGAAAGGTCATTAGACTAACAGTGGGAGGGTAAAGGGAAAAAGAGAAAGGGATACTATAATAATCCAGTCCTGAGCAGGTGAGGAGGTGTACTAACACAATGAGAAAAAATAGGAAAAGGAAACTTAAGCTCTATTAATGAGCCCACATTTCTGGGAATAGGGGCACCTTTGCTGAGAAACAGAACACATGGAAGAGACAAGATGTGGGCTTTTCTGAAAGGATGATGTGTTTTTAGAACCCATGAGACACCTAAGAGGAGGTGTGGACATACTAGATAGGAGTGTGGGGCTGAGTGGCCTGACCCTAGTGTCCGTTAGTGGGTCCACGGTGGCTGAAGTCCTGGAGGAGAGCAAGTTTCTGTGGGAGACTGTAGATAGACTTCTGTGATAGAAACAGAAGGAAGCCAACAAAATGGAGGCTTGCTTACTTACAAGTTGCTCTTATTTCCCACAACCCTTAAGTAAGACATGAGCCCTTTAGCCTCTTCCCATAGACAGGGCTCACACTAATTGTGCTCCGATGCGAGCTAAGTACTTTTTACCTGACAAACATGGGGAGACAGAAAAACCTTAAGGAACAGGAAATCTGCTCTAACACCCTACAGGGATGTTTGAACCTGCATATACCACCAAACTCTACAAGCAGTGTGCTTTCCCATTTGTTCCTACCATGGATCATCAAGGCCCCACATAGACTATTTTTATTTTCATCTTTTCATTCAAAGAAATCATTCTATGTCCATGAAAAAAAATCAAGCTACTCAGGAAACGATGCAGAAAGATTATGTGCTTACAGCATGGGAAACTTACTGAGACTCTGTTTCAAAATTTTAAAAAGCAAAAGAGTCAAGTATGCAGCTCAACGGCAGAATGTCTGTCTGACATATAACCCCAAATACTGAAAAGAAAAAAGAAAGGGAAGGAAGTGTAGAGTAAAAGGGGCAACTGGAGCAGGAAACCGACCAATCACTGAGCACCGTGACTCTGAACCCAGAGTCAGAGAAAGAAACACACCCTGGATCTGAGACCTGGGCAGGGAAAGAAAGATATTTATCCTTGGACTCAGAACTAAAGACATGTGCCCTGGCTCTAAAGCTAATGTCAATGAAACACACTTTGTCCCTAGAATTAGAGCCAGTGAAAGAAATATGCTCTGGTCCTAAGATTAGAGTCAAAAAGCTAAAAAGGACCAGTGAAAGAAACACAGTTTGGCCATGAAGTCAGAGCCATCTCTGCCCCTGACCAGCTAAACTGACCAATCCCTGAGCAGGGAAAAATAAACACACACACACACACACACACACAGAAAGAGAGAGAGAGAGAGAGAGAGAGAGAGAGAGAGAGAGAGAGAGAGAGAGAGAGAGAGACAGAGACAGAGAGACAGAGAGAGAGACAGAGAGAGAGAGAGAAAGTCTCTCTGAGAAAACTCCACCCCTATGAAGCCCTATAAAAGCCTCTCCACCCCTTCAGTTAAGAGTTGCCATTAAGTGGCAGAGGCAGCCACCCTCCTGAATTCCTCCTTCCCAAATAAATCTCTTTCTCAATAGAGTCTTGGGTGACCATCATTCGCAGGTGCAGAGCAGAAGAACCTGGCTGGATGTCTCTTAGGGGGCTGAGCCAAAAAACCTTACTGAGACGCTCCCTGGGGGGCCTCAGTAAGGGGGAGCAGAACAGAAGAACCTTGCTAGGACGCTCCTTAAGCCAGCTGAGAAAGGCCAACTGAGGAACCGGAGGCGACTGCTACATTTCTGCAAAGGGCTTCTTTTTAGTGCAGTGGTAGCAGAAGAAACATCTTGGGCGGGAGAAGAAGCAGAGAGCTATCTCCTAGGATGCTAGGAACAGAGCAGAACTCAGCTGCAGCTGCTCTCCAGGAGAGGAACAGTATCCCTATATCCTGCAGGGAGACCATCTCCCACCACACCCCAGCTTCAGGTAGCCTGGCTTCCTGATAGTCAGGAGACCTTTCCTCCAGGGCTGAGCTGTCCCATTGCCTCTCCGGCATCCAGAGCTGTCCTATTGCGGCTCTAAGTATATCCTGGGTTCCTAATAAGTCAAGATATCCCAACACCCCTACTGTACCACATGCCCCTACAAGAAGGGGAAGTATTTTAGGGCTTCCCTTTGGCATGTCTGAAGAACCCTGGCACTGCTCTTCTCCACTCAATCTGTTATTCAGTAAAAGAGAGACTATCTGAACACAAGCACTGTGATACTATGACAATTACCAGGTAAGCAAGGTGGCTTCTGAGTGACTAGCAAGGGGGTGGCAAGACCTGCTGTGGATAGCCAGACAAGTGGATGATTCATGTTCCAGTACGAATGAAGGAGCATACTGTGAGATTGCATTATACTGTTCACAACAATGTACAGTTCACAATGTGTAAATCATTGGCCACCAATGTCTGAATCCCCAGAAGTAAGCCCGTGGATAAAGAAGGACTACTGTGTTCTGCAATCACTTTCACTGATTAAATCAAAAAAGCCTGCAAGTTGAGATTGTTTTTGCAGAAACTAAGATATTGTTAGAAACTCAAGAATAGGGATTTCTCCATCAAGTACCAAAGGTACACTGTTGCCTTTACCCAAACAATTTGCCAAGGAAAGCCTGGTCACAGACAACTTCCTAATTGTTGTAACCCCCAACCATAAAATTATCTTCATCGCTAATTCATAACTGTAAATTTACTACTGTTATGAATCGTAGTGTAAATATTTTTGAGACAGAGGCTTGCCAAAGGGGTCATGGTCCACAGGTTGAGAAGTGATGATATAGAAACAATCATGTTGGGAAATTAGCTCACACAGTTACGGAGGATGGAAGCCCAACATCTGATGGCTAGGCCCTGGAGCAAGCTCAGATTACAGTACAAATCCAAAAGCTACTAAGTGGGAAATCAGCTCTTTAAATAAAAATCTCTCTCTCTCTCTCTCTCTCTCTCTCTCTCTCTCTCTCTCTCTCTCTCTCTCTCTCTCTCTCTCCATCCCCTCTCCCTATCTCTCTCTTCCCCCTACATTTATGTGAAGGAAGTATTTGTGTGTGTGTGTACTGTGTGTGTGTGTGTGTGCGCGCGCGCGTGTGTACCTGAGCTGGTGCCAGAGCACACGGGTGGAGATCAGAGCCAGTCTTAAGTGTTGGTCTTCATCCTCTCCCTTGTTTGAGACAGGAGCTCTTATTGTTCAGGGCTGCATACAGAAGGTCAGCTACTCCACAAGCCTTCAAGGATTTTCTCCCTTCTACCCCTCATCTCACCAGAGAGGTGTTGAGATTCCAGAAACATACTATTATTGCACAGTTTTGACTGGTATTCCAGCTACCCAAGCTCAAGTCTTTGCGCTTTCACAAGTGTGCTTTCACAACTCAGTGAGTTGTCTCCTGAGCCTAGAAGCCAGCCTCTTAATTCATACAGGCCTTAACATGACTGGACAAGACCCACTCACATTAAAAAGAGGAGTCCAGCTTATTTAAAGACTATCAACATAAACGTCAATCTCATCCAAAATCACCTTCACAGAAACCTTCAGAATGATATTTGGTCATATCTGGATCTCATAGTCATCCAACCTGACCACCAAAACCACACTACAAAATTTAGACTCTTCAACTGGCTGAAGGCTCTGCATTGAATTTATCATTGAATTCTCCTTTGGGTCAGTAACATGCCCTGCACATAGTAGGTATTCACTGAACGGCTACTGATGACATTCATAGGCTCTGACCTGTCCAGTGACAGTGAACTTGACAAGGATGACAACGAAGCCACAGAAGGGGTCCTTTTTCTCCTGCTGTGTTCGCCAAGAAGGTCAATAAACAGTGCCTGCTAACAATGATGTGCTTTTCTGGCCGCTTTCCTTGCCCTGTGGCTTTCACCGCATCAGACAATAAGTTCGAGCTGTGCCTGTCATCAGTGTCCCTTCCCCCATCTGTAATGAACCATCCTTGGGGGAGTGCTGCCCAAATCGCATGACTGCTGTCAAAAGGGAGAATGAAATGTCCTGCGAGGAGATGAATCCATCTGTATCCAAGAAGATATCTGTCATTTTTTACGTGTTTTTGTTTTGCCTTCCCCTTCAGGGGAAAGTGAGGGGAAACTCAATGAGATTTTCTCACTTACAGGAGATGGGAAATTCCAACTGGGGTAACTGGAGGAACCACAAAGGCTGCGATGGGCTACCGGAGAAAACAAAGGATCCCAAAAGAGGGCCAAGGAGCACAGCATGCACAGCCGAGGAGTTTCCTCCTCATGGCTTCACTGGAGAGGTGGGTTCCATGAGGGGCCAGTAGGAGAACCGGAGCTCCACAGCCTCCTCAGTTCCCGAATGCAGGCTTGTTGGGGGCTGAGAAGTGGGGAAGGTGGGTTTTGGTTGGTTGAGTTTTCCAGCTTATCGTTATAGTTGTTGTTCCTTCAGGTTCTCCCTAGTCAAAAGCTTCATCTGGGATTCACAGCCCCGTGAGCAGCCCAGAAAGTGTGCTTAGGGACCTTGTACGCTCGAGTGGTAGATGTACATTTACATCCACAACCCTTTAGCTGAAACTGAGCACTTCCCAAAAGCTTGAGTTAGATGCAATACATCACGAAGATGTATCTAGGTGAGCACCTGCAAACTACTTTTATGTTCGCCTATCCTTCATTGTGGCTCTTGCCACGATGGACTAGTTCACACAGGTTAAGATAACCCTCCCTCCCAAACTACACATACCAGCAAGAAAGAAAATACTGCCTTTTGATTTTTCTACAGATCTGGTCCCAACAGGCAGAGAATATGAGGAATGAGTAAATCCTCTCCCCAGATCCTTATGGATAGATAGGGATAGAACCCCCACTGAGTAAGGTGACCCTCACCTGTATTCCCAGGACTCAGGAGCCTGAGACAGAGGGACCATGAGTTCTATGCTAGCCTAGGTTGTGTACCAAGACCATCTTTTAAAGCCAAAAGGGAGAGAGATGAGAAAGAGGGGAGGGAAGGAGGGAGGGAGGGAGGGAGGGAGGGAGGGAGGGAGGGAGGGAGGGAGGGAGGGAGGGATTATAGAAACCAGTTAATACATTGCACAGCTATAGGAAACCTGGTCCACCCTTAGGCCAAAGCACTGAAGTCGTGCACAACTCCATCATCATTGGAGCTCTCCCTCCAAGTCCTTGCTTCAAGTTTCTCTGCCCATATCCTCAAATTTGTCAGCTACTTCTCCGCGCTGTTGCAATTGGCGTCCACATCCCTTCTACCGACGTGCAGACATAAATACCGCCATTCACAACTCCCTAAGCACAGCTAACATGGAGCTATAATATTTTAATACGTAACTGAAAGGCAGTATAAGAACTGAGGGGGGAGTTTCAATTAGCTCCTCTAGAATCCACTGTCATGGAGGCCCTGGGTAGTCATTGCGCTTCTTGCTGTGTGATTGGGATTCACTGTCCACTTGGGACAAGAGGTTCTGCAACTTGTTCATCTCCCCTTAAATCCTAGGCACCCGTTTGAACTCTCAGGCTCCAGGCAAAGGAATCAATTAAAACCTATTCCCTCCATGATATTCTCCCAAAATATATTCAAGAAGACATCCTTAATTATTAAGAGGAATGTCCAACAAACAGCTAGATCTAAGTTTAGATAAATCCTCTCATTTTAAGACTTTATAAGGGTGATGTCTGTTTTGAAGCTACATACAAAAAAAGGTGTGTCCAGCACAAAGGATCCCACGGTACAAATGGGAGCCCCTGTCTTAGAATAAGGGAGCTGCTTTTGAGTCCCCAAGTGCCATGTTTCAACATTTCAACAGTTTTAAGAACCTTTTTCTACCTTGCAAGAGAGGTAGCATTCACATAGCATTTGGGAGAAGTTGATTCCTGTGAAGAGAGCCTGAAGAAAGGACTTTGAAGTCTAGCATTCTCGGGGAAGATTAGAAAAGGCTCCTAGGAAGAGGTGTCATTCGCGTTAAAATGAGGGATGGGTTTGCATTGTCTGCGTGGGCTGCAGAATCGCTAGTCTGTGCATCCTGTGGGTGACAAGGAGTAGCGAGTATGGGAGTCGGAACGCTCTACTAGGCCCATCTCACCTCCATTAGTTTTATTGAACCTTGAAATGGCTTTTGAAGTTAACAATCACCCCAGAGGATACAAAGTTAGACACGTGAAAAAAAAAAGACATTAAAGTTTTGTAAGTTTCCAGTTAATCCATCAAATACATTTCAGTCTTAGGTAGCAGTGTGTAAACTCTATCAAGGGCATCTGAGCTTCCCTTGGAAACATCTGTAGCCAGACAAACAGATAACATTTAATAGAGATAAAGAGAGTCCAAGGAGAGCTAAGGACTCACCTTCCAGGTGAGGTGTGTTCATTAATGGACAAGGATTTTGCTTTGTTTTCTCTTGTTTTGTTTCTTCTGAGATCCTTTCGGTGCTGGGAAATGGAGGCAGCAAAAAATTAAATACATAAATAAATAAATAAATAGAATGAAGAGCAACAACCCCTGTGAATTTGCAGCCTGCACCGGCACCCCTTTGCATTTGTGACCTGTGAAAATGTCTTCGTTCATCTCACACATGTGAACTGTCCCAAGCACTCAGAATAGAAGTTTAAGCACATACAGTCTCCTTACATAGCATAATTAAAGGGGCAAGACAAAACAGCCGGAGAGGAAACTTGCTGATTACTTCCTGAATGGCAGAGCATGGTACCCAGGCTGCCCACCAAACAAACAGTAAAGAACAAAGTGTTTGGAAGTTCTCAAAGTTCTGTGTAGTTTTGGAGGAAAAAAATTAAATTAGTGATGGCTAATGAATTATTAAGACAACTCCCTTGCTAATTAAAAGAATAAATTGAACTTGCTGGACCTTTCAGCTCCTCCAAACCCCTCTGTTTGCAATGTTTTCTACTTGAGAAAGTTTTCAACCCCAGCCGTGCCAAAGGTTTGAGAGAAAGGGTCAGCAGAGATTGCTTGCACCGCCTGGGCCACACTTCAGAGTGAGGTTTCTAGGTGTGTTTGCAAAAGAGGTCTTTAGTATGCTTTGAATGAGTAGTACACTTCAGGTCTGTGGCTGTTCACTGCTGTGTTACCAAACATCCGGGAGGATCTGAGGAATCTGGCACTGGTAATCTGTCTGCCTGTCTGTCTGTCTGTCTATCTATCTATCTATCTATCTATCTATCTATCTATCTATCTATCTATCTATCTATCTTTCTTTCTTTCTATCTATCTATCTATCTATCTATCTATCTATCTATCTATCTATCTATCTACCTATCTATCTATTCATCTACCCATCCATGTATCAAAAAACAAATAGCAGTGTATACACACACACACAATGTGTGTGGAGTGTAGGGTTAAATGAATGAATATACTTCTGTTTAGTCTGCCTGGAGTGTGTAGCGGGGGAGCTTCTGCCTTTTCATAATCCCAAGAGTGAGTCAACCCGAGTCAATAGCAGGTAGTGAGGGGCATGATCAGTATGAATCTGGCAGACGAGGTCGAGGGATTTGTCCTGTGCTACAAGGACATATTGACATGCAGCCGGGTCAGCACGTTTCCACTCTGGCTTTCCTACTGAGAAGACGTCGAAAACCTGCCCTCAATTGCACCCATTTTTGAGCAAAGGGAAGCAGTTGGCGAGATGGCCGGTGCTTTGTGAGGAGGGCTCCTCTCACTCGTTGAAAGCCATCAGGAGAGCTGTCTCTGCCTGCGATTCTGGACTTGATGCATTTGTCTCAGGCTCCTGGGGATCTGGGACAGGACATTATCCGACGCTGTCCAGGGCCATACCACTTAGGAAGTTTTGCTTATGTCAACATTATGCGCGGCGCACATCTTTTTTTTTTCTTTTGCTGGGGGCAGCTGAAAGTAAGGGACACTGATTTCTATTCTGCAGTTATCCAAATATTGCAGTCACAACACAATCCATAAACATAATGACTACTCATCAATAAAACAGAGGACTGTCTGCGAAACCATAATTGTCACCCCCAAAATTTAAAAAATAAAAAGAAACAACAAAAAATGCTGGCAAATGGTAGGTCCCTTATCTTAATTACAGGCTTATTTGCATTTAAATGAAGGTTATTCTATAATTACTACTGAATGTTTTGTGTTGAAGTTGAAAAACCACTCTGCAGGCTGTCAGCCCATTTCCTTTTCATTTTCTCTTGTCATTCTTCTTCTCTGTAATCGTCTGACACAGGCAGGCATGGAGGGTGCTGGCTCTTAATTCCTTTTCCGAAAACATCGCCACCCCAGGGCACCTTGTGAATGGTAGGGCCCCACCGCCTCAGGACTGCAAGGTGGTGTCAGGAGGATTAAAGCGACTTCCACACTTGGTAAACAACCCAATAGCTGCCAACCTGAGAGGGCGTTGTCTCGAGTTGGCTATGCATTAGCTGGGAGAAGGAGGGTCGACACCCCCTCCTATAGGGCCCCACTCTACCCTGCTCTACAGGACCGCTCATCCACAAACACAGCTTCGCCTTGATGGCGACAGCCATGATCTTTAAAGTCACTGCAAACGCTCAGTACAAATCCTGAAGTCTTGCTGCTAGCAGGAGGTAGGAGGCTGGGTCCCTGCAAGCCTTTTGTCACTTTGTCAGATGTGTACATATGTTTAAACAATCTTCATTTAGCATACAATGTTGGTTTCTGAACATTTAGCACATGCCCAACAAGAAGTAACATTTACGTGTCTGAAACTCCTCTAACAGATCCAGAAGGTGCATCCCTTCCTTCTTGTGCACAGGAGAGTAGTTAGCACCCTGCTTTCTTAAACAACAACACCTCCCAGACAAACACAGAAACACAAAAACCATGAAACTAAATACAGGCTGGTGATGGAGGAGAGCCAAAACAAAACAACAACAACAATAAAAAACAGAGCACCACCTTCCGCCATGACTGCTAGAGTTCTACTCATTGAGTAACTAAACGCTGTTCTGCAGTTTCGCAATGTCTGTAAATTCCTGTGAAGGCACCATCCACCTGAGCCAATCTCGGGGACACAAACAAATATTAATTAGGAGGTGGGTTTTCAAATACAAATCTATAAGTAATGCAGATGAGCCATTCTTACCCAGAATGTTTTGTGTCATTTGCAAGCTATGGAGATGCTGCAAGAACAGGCAAAGAAGTGGTACTACCACCTCCGTGTCTGCTCTGTTCAGATGGAGAAGCAGAACAGAAGGGTGCACTGATAAAACATAAAAAAGAAAGGTAAAGACCAGTCACACACCGTAAAGGGGGAACGAGGAATACAAAGAGAGTTAAGATAAAAAGAAAAGCTTGGTTTTCATGAGGCCATGTTTTTCTTAAGTGAGGAGAAACAAATGGTTGGAAGAGAGATCCGGATTGAGGTGGGTGGGGTATCACAGCAGGAATAGAGAATGGGCCCTGCCTTAGTAAATGTACTTCACAGATCTCACCAGTGTGACCAGAGCCTCTAAAGGAGGAGGAGAAGATATGAGAGGGGATGACAAGGACTTGGTCCGAAAAAGACTTAGCTAAGAAAGACAAACGCCACTTAAGTGCCAGGATTCCTATCTATAAGGCAGAGACGTCTCCTGGTGCCCAAGAAAGGCACATGCACTTCATGCACAGCCCGCTGTTATCCACTCCCTGAGGTTTCTGTTGAATGTCACGAGTGTGCCTCATGTGTGCCCACACCTGAATTTCCTTGCATGTAACAAATAGTCCCAAATATGATACCCTAAATTAAATTAGTGCTCATTTTTCTCACTCAATGAGAAATTCAGATGGAGGCAGTTGCTAAACCAGGTTGACTGACCCTGGGACATCAAAGCAAAGCTCTCTGGACTTTGTTGGTCTTTGTCTCACGGTTGTAATACTGTTCCAGTCATCACAGCCCAATTCCAGGATCAAGGAAGTACAAAAGGCATGTGTCAACTGAGTCCAGCCTCCTAAATGGTTTACTTTAAACACTTTGGAAAGCTTCACCCAATGACTGTTGCTGACGAGATTGTTACCTCTTGTCTGTCTTCCTGTGGAAGCACAGAAGACCTGTGTTTATTATAGACGGATACTTGTGAGGAAGCATGGGGAATGGAGCTGTCTGGTTCTTAGGGTGTTCCACACGTTGTGGTGGAGCACACGGCCTCACCAGTACCTTGAAAATGAAGGAAGCATGAAGAGTAACCATCTCTTGGCATCAGGTCTGGGATATCACGAAGAAAATTCCTCCAAGTATGTACATAAATGGAGGGTAAGTGTGTGTATAGGTTAGAAAACTAGGAGGGAGACCACGTGAGGGGGATACCGGGGCCTCAGAGAGGCCAGCACGTGACAGCAGTATGAAGGTGTAAAGGAAGCACGGAAAAGAAGAAGCAGGGAAATTAACAACAACAACAAAAATAGTTTTTAAAATTAAAAAGTGGAAAATTAATATTCTGGCTTTAAGGACAGAACAAACACCACAACGAAGAACCTTTCTTCACCCCTCTCTGTTTCATCAGGTAGGTGATTCTGACGCTCCAGAGAGAAGGCCTCTTAGGAACCAGTAACAAATGCCTATGACTGAGAGAATCAAGCACTACTCCCTTTTAGCCTAGACAACAGCCCAGCCATATTTTCAAATGGCAGTCCCTCTTCCTGAAGACACAAGAGAGCTGGGAGCCAGTCAGCCAAGCTGAGAAAGGGTCTCCCGAAGGGGTGACACTGAGCTGTGACCTACAGGATCAATGGGATTCAATTAAATTGCAGGGTGAGGGAGCTCAAGAAGAGTCTACTCCCAACATCCTTTGCAAATGTCAACACATGAAAATTAAATCAGGTCAAATGCCATGCTTAAGTGATAAGGCGAGCAAAGAGACCATCTTGGTTGTCTTTGTTAATTTATCAGAAACCCAAACCTATCGGAAAGCCTCAGTGATCCTCTTGCTGCTGAGAGCCCTCGCTGGACACATGCCAAGGCTGTGCTCTGAGTTGCCTGGAGCCCTCTCGGCTCTGCACTTTTGCATCCTTTGCTTTGGGCATTGGCTAGTGAAACCAAATGGGCAGGTAGCAGAGCCGCCTACTGTGCCGCTTGGCCTGAACTTGCATAGAGCAGGTGGCTCTCGCCCTGTGTAGGACAGAGACGCTGGTACCCTTTGCTAACCTCTGCCAATTTTGCTCCTCTCATGCTCCTGCCTGCTGCGCTTTGTCACTGCCCAAGCACAGGTAGTCACCTGGTGCAGCAGATGTCCCCAATGGCCATAGTACAGATGTCCACAGGCATCTCTCTGTCTGGGCAACTTCCACACGGCTGATAAGGAGGGCCTTCCAAATACAGACCCATCATGCCTTCCCCTATTGAACCCAAGAGGCTGCCCTATAGAATATGCTCCAGACTCTTTAGCATGACAGAAAGAACCTCTCCAATCTATCTTCTGATTCCTCTTCCAAACATATCCTCCCCTCTGAAGCTACACTCGCTGCTTGCCATTTTCTGAATGGAGCATGTCCATCTTCCAGCACCCTCTCCATGGCACCCTAACATCCAAGTCTTACATGATGTCCTCTGATAGGCTCCATAGTGCCCTCACGTTGGGCTAATGTTTGTTCTTTTATTTCCCTCTGGGAAAAGGCTTTTGCCCTAGAAAGTCTTCTGTTGTAATGACCAACATGATTATCAACTCCTTGGGCTCTAGAATCACTTAGGAGACAAAACTTGCAAGGGAGCTTCTAGATTAGATTAATTGAGGTGGGAAGACTCACCCAAAATGTGGGCAGCACCATTCCACGAGCACGTTCCTGGATGAGTATAAAAGAGAATGCTAACTCAGCCTGATGGCTCTCTCCTTTCTGACTGCAGATGCAATGTGACCCGCTGCCGCATGCTCCTACCACCATGCTTTCCCAAATGTGATTCAGCATACCTCCAACCGTGACCCATGCCTCCATGAAGATACTGTGTCAGATGTCACAGCAATGAGAAAAGAAACGTATACGTCTGGCACAATACAGGTATAGGTGCATACATTTCTTTCCATATCCAGTGTCTCTGCTGGGCTGCAAACTCCCATCAATGCAGGAGTCCATTATAACCACGGTGGACACTCCACACCTAGCCTAACCTGCACATCCCAACAGTCCAAGCTCACTGTGAACAACCAGTGGATAATAAATGGATATGAATCTGGGGCACACAGCAACCTCTGCCTTCCTGGAGAAACCAGCTCAGACCCTCCTTTGCAGAATCTGTGGAAACAATATTGGGTGCCTTCTGCCTAGGATCATGGGTGGTTCCTGGGCCACTTTGACCATGTGATTCTACCTCAATATCCTCCTTCCCCATGAAGTACCCCAAAATTGAGTTCCCTGCCATTACTCCTACTCCTTACATGTTTTCTTTCGTTTTCACTTTTGCTTCAATTCCCAGGAAATGTGAATCCGCTGAAGAATGAAGCACCCGAGGGGGCTCCAAATGGATCCTGAGTAAACGTGGGGCTCCTTGAGGGCAGCTTCGTCTCCAGCCTTCATTTCGGCTTTTACTGAAAAGGGTTCTCACTTTGGATGTTCTTGCCTCAGTTTCCAGAATGTTGGCATGACTGGCCTGTGCTTCACAGGGCCACTTTACCCTAGATAGTCACTTCTGTAGCTAGATATGCCTGCCGGCCTAGAGGCTGAGAATTGTCGCACAGGCTAGACACAGGCACCACGCGCAGCCTCTCCTACCCTCCCCCAGCCTCAGCTAAGAATAGTTCCACAGTGGCCCGCTGAAAGGCTGTCTGGAGAGGAGAGGGTGGCTCTCATCGGCAGCTGAGGCCGGGTTCCTCTGACAATGTCGCTCCTCTTTTCCATCAGTCTTTCTTCCCCTTTCCACCCAGGCGCTTCATCTGCTCCTCCTTTGAAAGGCGGCTCCGCGGCACGTTCTCTCCACCCGACAGGTGTGGGGAATGACCCGGACCCTCCACTGGGGGCCGTTTGCTTTGATGCTGTGCCTTTATAGAGCGTCATTTGTATTCAGCCCTTCCCTCCTGCTCTTGCCCAGTGTGTTTTGATGAGCTTCTCTCTGCACTCATATTGTCTCAGTCGTTAACCATCCATTTGCAAGTCTGTAATTTACTTTTGATCATTCATTTTATGAGGCACACAGGGTAAAAAGCCGGTTCTGTGCTTCCCTTCCTTCCTCTCTGGCTTCCTCAGACTGGTTGGCAGCTAAAGATTCTCTCCCATTCTCAAACTCCATGACTTTCAGGTCACAGAGCCCTGAGCCATCTTGACCTTTGTAGGAGAGGGTTTTTTTTGTGTGTGTGTGTGTGGGGGGGGGGAGATTGGCTTCCCTGGGAAATGGAGTAGCCGGTGAAGGCAGTTATTTGAGGGTTTATGTATATGATAGTCCTGACAGCAGGAGGAATCTCTAGCAGAGTGGATCTGATTGTTATGCCAAGAGCTAAACCCTCAGAGGAGCTACAGCGCAGAGGCCCAGCAGCCCCAGGCCAGCTCCTATTCTGCAGCCATCTTCTAAGAGGCCAGAAGCAGCCTCAGTCCCAAGAAAAGAAGGCAGCTGCCGGCCCTGTAGAACAGGAGCACTGAGGACCTGGCTCCATGCATTTCCTTTTAGTGGACATCAGCAGTGAGTAACGCCTGGCCCCTCACAGGCCAAGAAGGCCTATGTGAGCTCAGTTCCGGCGGCTTTGTTCCCCAGGCGTTTGTTTTCTGCCTTTTCCTTACTGCAAACTTCAGCTAGAGCAGAAATGCGCCCTCATTATATTCTCCATTGCAAAGGCCTTCATGGAAACATTTCTGATTGACATTGTCACAGGAGATCTATGGGGCTTGCATTCAGCAAAGGGTATGTTTCTGCCCCTCACATCCAGCCCAGGCAAACCTCCTTGAATGTCCAGGCACTACCCGGGCTACAGGCTTCCTTCCTGTCCATCACTCTTACAGCCC
Source organism: Microtus pennsylvanicus (assembly GCF_037038515.1). Classification (NCBI taxonomy): domain Eukaryota; kingdom Metazoa; phylum Chordata; class Mammalia; order Rodentia; family Cricetidae; genus Microtus; species Microtus pennsylvanicus. The sequence goes on along the minus strand of NC_134581.1, from coordinate 89,942,741 downwards.
CCTAAGTAGAGTCGTTCCTGTGATCACACATTGCATAATTTCCCCCTGCATAATCCAAACTGGGAGCTTTGGAAACTGTGAGGAGACTGTAAGCAAACATACACAGAGCGGCAAGTCATAAAATAGTCTCAACTGCCTCTGGTCTCCATTTGCCAGAGGACTTTTCTCAATATGAAAAGGTACAGAGTTTCAACTTTCCCCAAGATCGTAATTGCATAAGCATAAGTGATTCAAATTTAATGTGAGTTTTCATGCAAAGAGTGACCTAAGTGTTGGTTTGATTGCATATGCCATGGTACAGCCGGAAGTCAATGTTTCCTTTCAGAACGTGGTCTGAATTCATATTAGGATTTCAACAAAACACCATCTGCTGCTGAGATGCAGCGGCGTTGTTTGCGGTTGATTGGTTGGTTATTTGGTAGTTTGGTTATTTGATTGTTTGGTTCATTGTTTGGTTAGTTGGTCAGTTGGTTCATTGGTTCTATAGATATAAAGGTTTGCTCCCATTGTCTCAGATGTCTGCAGATCATTTCTGGACCAATACCACTTTCCATCAGTGAAAATTTAAAATCCCTGGAGAAGAAAACAAACAAACAAAAAAAGTTTAGGTAAAAGGCTTTCTCCTCAGAGGGATAGGGCATGGCAGACATCTAAGATGCAGTTCTGAGCTGCTACTAGCTCCAGATCCGAGTCCTAATCCGCCAACAGTACACAGCAAAGACATTTCAAGTTGGGGCGGTCATCGCAAGATGTCTCACTGCAATAGCAACACTGCAGATGCATCTCCAGGGCCCTGGGCAGAGCTGGAGCTTGTCAGAAGATGCCGTGCAGAGTCTTGGAGCAGAATCTGGTATTCCTTCTCATCCCCTCTCTGTGTGGAGCCAGACAGCCTTCTAAAAATATATTAGAAGAAATTAGTAAATCTGACATACCTTCATTACTAATTAGTATCCTTGAAGACAAAAAATATATATCTTAAAAGAAAAACTTACTCAGCAAATTTCTACATGTGTCTAGAGCATTGTTAGTTTAGTTATTGCAAGCCACAACTTTGTGGAGGTACCAGTGTGTCCCAAACTTACAAAGGCCAAATCAAGAAGATATCCTGACGCTTGTTCATAGAGGCCCTGTAGGATCTGTTTCTTATCGCATCTGGCACTATTCCTCTGTAGGGCCCTATGCTCTATAGGACAGAGCACACGTTTTCTATTCTGCTCTTGCCTGTCCATCCTTGCACAGGGTTTACTGTTCCCTCTAACATCTGAGTGTGTTATTCCCTAACATATAACTACAACCCATTTTCTAGATCCAAGGTAAGTCCTGTTCCCCACCCTGCTACCACCAGCCACATCAATTCCGCAGTCCTACAGGGTTTACAGTCAGCATTTCTTGTATTCTTCTTCTCACAACCTGATAACTTAGCAATTATAACTTATATAAAAAGCTTTCTGAGTCCAGAAAGAGGTTAGAGACATGTAATGGCAATTTCCAAAAAAAAAAAATCTAATAAATAATTTCTTCTTTCCCACCCATGATGCCACTGCCAGGTATGTTGCAGAAACTCAATACATTCTAGTTAATGAGATCACTATTCGCTGTCCTGAAAAGATCCTCCAGCATGCTCGTAGCTTAACTGTTTAGGGTAGACAGAATACTGCCACGTAGAAACAAGCTAAATAATGATCTAATGCATTCTAATTGATATTAATCATTCGAAAGCTGAATCATGGGTGAGAAGCACACTCTGTAAACATTAAAGGCCCAAGCTTCTTGTCGAGGGCAATGGAGAGTGGACAGAAGAGAAGGACGTAGCGTGGAAGCTGAAGTAGAGAGTGAAGGCTTAGCAAGAAACACACTGGGGCTCAGCCATGAGGAACTGCTCTCCTTCCTGCACTGAAGCCTGAGGATTTGTGCGACACATGTGATGTGCAGCTCCTATGGAGACTGCCTGGCCCCTGACGAGGAAGAAGGCACAACTGTAGGCCCTTGATTCTCCCCACAGGAGCCATGAAAACTGCAACGCTTGATCCAGTGGCTGAAAGACTAGAGAAGAGAAGGGGAGAAAAAGGATGTTGGGGGAGGACATGGTTCATTTTTCCCCCTGGGGTACCTGAAGAAACAGCATGGAACATGAAATGTTGGAACTAGGTCTTGAAGGGCAAATAGATGTTTTCCAGATGAGAAACCCGAAGACGGCATCCCAGGTAGACAACAACATAGCTGGAGAGAATGAGTTAGACCTGGGAGCAACAGGAGACACAGGTTGTTCCAGTCAGAGACCCAAGGAAACTGAAGGAAAGCTCAGCTACAAGTGGGGGGGAAAGGAAGAGAAGGAAAACACAGAGCTTTAAAGACCCAAAGAGAAGGGCAAAGGAGACAAGATGTTTGCAGGTGGTTTCAGAGTCCCGTCTGAGCTTCCAGCCCTCACTGGCAAGCTGGGCTCTGTCACACTCAGTGTGTGCCAGTGTATAGTGAGTAGTACAAAGAAATTCCGAGTCTCAATTGCTCTGGGAAGCACAGATTTAAGGAACAAACATTTAATAATCCCTCCTGGATACCAAGTATGCACTACAGCTGGGTCTGCCAAGACAGCATAGGTTTCTGTATTGTACAGGCTTAGGCTTGAATCCAGAGATGAAACACAAAATCATTTTGTGGGAGTCATGGCAGGTCAAGAAAATGATAGTGGTCTAGAGGAAACAATGAAGAAAAGAGCCTCAAGAATTTATGTAGTTTTAATTATCCTGTTGCTTATTTATTGCTATTAAAGACGTGGGGCTTGAAAGAGTTCCCAGCAGTGAAGTGCACACACTGACCTTGCAGGGGATCCACATCACAGTATCAACATCAAGTTGTTCACAACATCAGAATTTTAAATATCAAAATAAAGCAGAACTGTTCTATTCACTATTCAAAGCTCTTGGATAAAGGATATGTATCCTAAGTCCTACTGAAAAGTAGCTTAAAGAAAAACATGTGTATATATTTCAAAATTCTTATTTCCTACTTAAGTGTATATGCATACATCTGAGTACTATTTTTCAGTGTTAAAAGTACGAGTTGGGAACAAATGATTTGGTGACCTCTCCCCCAGCTTTCTCTACTCTGTGCAGAGACCCTGCGTATCTGAAGACTATATCTGTTCATTCAACCAACTATGGGTGGGAAAACATCTTTGCAAACCATACTACATGTATGCAATTTTCCTAGTCACTATTTTTAAAACAATATGATATAATGAGTGTTTAAATAGCTCTTATGTAGTTTTTAACATTGTAAGTCATCTAGAGATGGTCTACAGCATACAGGAATATGTTCATGAATAACATGCTCATGCTACCCTTTTTATATCAAGGATTTGAACCTTGGCAGATGTTTGTGTCCATAGGGATTATGAGTCCCTACTGGATATCGATGATGTGGGATTTTTCTCTGTATGCTATGAATGTATTTTATTACCATTGGTTAATAAAGAAGCTGTTTCAGCCTATAGCAGGGCAGAGTATAGCGAGGCAGGAAGAGATATAGAGAGAGAGTAGGCAGAGTCAGAGAGGCACCATGTAGCTACCAATGGAGAAGGACATGCTGGAAATTTACTGGTAAACCACAACCTCATGGTGATATACACAGATTAATAGAAATGGGTTAATTTAAGATATAAGAGTTACTTGATAAAAAGCCTGAGCTAGTAGTCAAACAGTATTGTAATTAATATAGTTTCTGTATGATTATGCGGGTCTGGGCAGCCAGGAAACGTAAGAGCAGTCTCCTTCTACAAAATGGTGCCAATGCGGGGTGATTTCATCCACATAAAACCTGAGAGATCTTGGGAAGGAATTTAGACTGAGATAAACATGGCTTCTTGGTAACAGTATTTTCTTATGTGGGCTGTGTTTGCTAGAGGCACAATTCCTTTAAGGATAGGTTTCCTGACCCAGCATTAGCAACAAAAACTGCATGGCTTCTTTAAGAGAGGGCTTCTTGGTTCATGCTGGCAGCACAAACTCTGACTCTTTTGGGAGGTCTTACACCTAAATGGGGTTGGTGAGAAGCCTGCTACTACTTGCTTAATGGCTACGTAGACCTGCAGTGATCCTGGAGCTGGGGCAGTGAGCATGGCTCGCAGAGGGAGTGAACATGCCTCCGCCATATTGGATGGAATGGAGTTGGTCCTAGCCACACCTCCTTAGCATTGAAAAAGATGCTCCTGGTCATAAAATGATTACAGATATGCAATAAAGACAGATTCAGACAAAAATAAACCTCTGAATTGATCATAGTGTGTTTAAGAAATATACGTAGGCTTCAAAGAGAGAAGAAAAAGAGTATAGACAGTTATAAAAATAAATAAATAAATAAATAAAAGTCTTTAAAGAGACAGTAAAAGTAATATAAAAGAGTACAGACAGATTAAAGGAGTAAAAGTAATTTTAAAAAGCCATGTAAAGATAGAAAATACACAGAGCGTCTGGATTATATATATTATTCTGCTTTCTTTGAATTTCTTGACTGCAGAGAGACATTTGATTGTGGGGCTGCTAAACTAAACCAACATAAAGGTATCTTGACTCTAAAATTTGAGTCTAAGGATATGTTACTTTGGAAAAGAGGTTCTGTTTTTGTTTCCACTGAAGATGAGAACCTATGGATTCCTTCCAGGCTCATGTGATTTAATGGAACAAGGCCTCCCAAAAGGTCTCTGTGAACCCTAAAAATACTTTTTCCAATAAACAGCAAGGAGCAATTTGAAGAAAACTATGCCCAAATTCCCCAAATGATTGTTTATAAATGTTTGTTTTCATTAAAAGGGAGATATGATATAGAGATGAATACTTTGCATTGGTATGGACTTTGATTTATTGTCAATGAATTTATATTTCTACTCTTGTTTATGGTATTAATGTTTATGCAGCTCATTTAAAAGTGTAATGTATAATTTTAAATTACAGAGTAATAGATATTCATTTATAATAGTCAAATTTATAGTCATGTTAGACTTTCTAGAGATATGTTTTATTTCAGAGATATGTTTCAGTTAGATAATATTCAACGCTTCAAAGACCTACAGAATATGGCATTTAAAATGTTTTAAGAAATTAGACTTTTCTCAACAGTGAGACATATCTGCTCCTAGCAGCACTAATTACTTTTAGAGGAAAATGGGCACCAAAGAGTCTCCTTAAAGAGTTTGCTAGCCATTTGGGCAAAACAACTGTTCTTGCCTAGACTGCTTGATGGTATGCTGTATGAACTGGGCATGCAGGACCCACAGAAAAGTGACCACTGAACATTCCAAAAGACAGAATGGTCCTTCAGGGTTCCTGCTTCACAGAAGAAACTGCTAGACATTCTGCAGAATACAGAAGAAAGTGACTGGCAAACTGCCAAGATAGGCAAAACAGCCATTCAAATTTTCTGCTTCATGGAAAAGTCTGCTAGATGCTATGGAGCTGTAGACTGAAGATGGATGCCCCAACATTACAGAAGAACTTTGGGTGACTCTACAGGCAGCAAGATGTCTCTGTCAATTCTAAAGTTTTGGAAGTTGCTTACAATGCACTTCCTTTTTACTTAGGTAATAGTATGTCCTTCCAAGATCTTTGAACAGTTGAAGACAGTTATAGTTTTCCTTAGTTATGATAAAAGATAAATTAGATATGAAACATTAGACTCACAAATATAAAATAGATGATAGTATATTTTCTTTAATTTTGCCAGAAACAAATATACTAAATATTGTAACTGTAATTATTGCTTAAACCTATTTTGCTATATGTAATTTTACTATGTTAATGTTAAAACCTCCCTTTTTATTTAGACAGAAAAGGGGAGATGATATGGGATTTCCCTCTGTATACTATAAGTACATTTTATTACCATTGGACATAAAAAAGCTGCTTCAGCCTATAGCAGGACACACCAGAACCTTACCGGCAGGCCACAGCCTTATGGTGATACACAGATGAATAGAAATGGGTTAATTTAAGATGTAAGAGTTACTCAATAAGAAGCCTGAGCTAATAATCCAAACAGTGTTTTAATTAATAAAGTGTCTGTGTGTTTATTTGGGTCTGGGAAGCCAGGAAATTAAGAGTAGTCTCCATTTACATATCAAAAGAAAACTGTGTACTTGTTTTCCACTGTTGCTTGCCGTCCTTACAGCACATTGAGTTTATTGCTTCAAGAATAAGAAACAGGAAGAAGAGGAAAAGGAAGACTGGGATGGGGTGGGGAGCAAAGGACTGAAGTCTATGGCCTGTTTGCTCTCTTGAGATGATGCTTTCCCACTCTGAAGAATATTTGCTTATTTCACTTCTACTCCTCACCTAAAAATCTCATTGACAAACAAGGTGTCTACCTGATCTTTGGTCCTTTAAGCGTACAGAGCCTGGGTCAAGAATGTGGCTCATTCAAGACAGACTGGGTCTTCCCAGGCCAGGGATAAACCTTCCTTCTTTCTTCTAGAAGCTCCTAGGAACCCTTTACAGTCTCTTGAATACTTGAGGACTTTAAGAAGACTATGATTATGTGTGTTACACCTATAGGCAATATATCGTATGAAATACTCGGTAAGAAACTATAAGAACATTTTAAAATTTATATGAACAATAATAAAGTGGATACATGATAGCACAAATAACATATTTTGATAAAAAAAATAACTATATGTTCCAATGCAATTTGGTGAGACAGCTGACATCAGTCTACACTTCTGTAAATCTCTTTAATGCTCGGCTTAATGGAAAACAGCTGGGTTCCCAATGCTGCCTTCCCATTTAATCTGTTGTGGTTTTTGTTTTGGTTGAAATATGTGAAGAAAATCTTGCCTTTAATTATGCAGGTATATAATTAAAAAGATAGAGGGAGGAGTATTTTCTATTCAGATAATTGTGGATATTCTTCTTTGATATTTTAAAACTTGACAAGTGGCCATTTAGCTTAGATTACAGAGTAGATTCGTAAACTAAGTCAATAAACTTTCCACATTTAGTTTTGTTGTCTTGCAATGATTTATTGTGGTTTTTGATGGATCATTTATTCCTGAGTGACTTCATAACAGCATGCCTTGGTCATTTGGAAACTACTGGTTGACTGCATTATGCAGATCTTCTCCCTGCTGACTTACTTTACTGTATCACACACACACACACACACACACGCATACACACACACGCACACACACACTAATAGGGCTGGTTAAGAGTGATTGCTCTTGCAGAGAGCCTAAGTTTGATCCCAGCATCCATGTTAGGTGATTCACATCCCTCTTTAACTCCAAGAGACTTGATGCCTCTGGCCCTCAATGGCACCCAAACACATATGCACATGCCCTCACACAGATACATATTATGCATAAGTTAAGAAATAGTACTTGTTACCGTCACCAAATCTCATCATAAAAACCTTTCCATATTAAAAGAAAAAAAAGTAAAGCTGACCCAGAGAGTATTTTCAAAACTCCACTTCCCATTTGAAAGCTCAAATTGTCTCATTGGCAACAATGACTCACTCGCCCCATTCATTCTGAGAAAATGTCTGCCAAATCCCCGAGTCTGAATAACCGTCATTTGTCTGTTGTTCTTTCCAGGAACGATGATGCTATGTGAAAACAGTGAGTCCTTCGGTTTCCAATTAAAATAATCACCCAAGTGTTTTGCCTCGAGAAAACCAGACGATTGACACGCTTCAGAACTCCGCAGAAGCGCTCCGTGCGCTTGCCTCAGCCGAGCACACAAAATATTAAAATATAAACTCGAGTGATGGGAGCTAACGAAACTTGTGCATTCTGTTGCTTCACGGAGGACGTTTTTAAGTAAGGCTGGCATCTTTCTCTGCCGTGAACACGTGACAGGGAACGCACTAGTGCCATTGGGCGCCACTGCCTTGGTCTGTGCTAAGGGGCTGGCGTCCTAGCTACAACTGCTTTTGCACATTGCGGGATTCGTCCTGAAATGAAGAGGGAGATTTGGCCTGTAACCAAGCTGTTGAGAAACTCCTTTGAAGGCCTCACCTTACAAAGGAACAAAGGTACAGATATTTCCTTTTTGGTTTTAGTCGTTGTCTCTGAAGCCTGGAACCTCAGCAGCCATCTTGCAACTGTACGGGGAAAAATCAGGGCAGTCGCGGAAGCAGATCATGATTCTGCGGGAGTGAAGTTGAACCAGAAAATGAATCAACCAGAGTCATGTACCATCTCTGAATCCTTTGCTTTAGCTGATAATAAAGTGTCTTCCAGGCCTGTTTAGCTGGATTTCATGCGAAATAACGAAGTTCTTGGTCTTGTAGTATCTGTAATCTGCCTAGGTTAAAAATTAGCATATATAGTTTTGCATGTATATGCAGCCCTACAAAGGCATAAAGCCATCGGGGGAAGAAATACTTTAGAAGAGGTACCCTCTGTGTGATAAACACACAGAGAGGAGAAAATCGCAATGAGTGATCAGCTCAGTCCTCACGAGCGTCCCTGGAACCCAGTGCTTGCTTTTGCTCTGTGAGTTTGCTGACAGGGTGTAGATAGATTTCTCTCCATTCAGCTCAGCGCAGATTCTTCTCCTTATGGGGCCCATCGTTCAGATAGTTTCTGGCAAACTTCCTCCATTTAATTAGTTTCATAAAATATTACTTTCTGTCTGACCTAGCCCCTTCATTGCCAGCCCTGATGCTTAAATATGAAGGAAAGAAGCTCATTTAAAAACACTACGATAATAACAAGGCCAATCATGGAACACAGATAATGGATAATAAAGAAATAGACTGAATTAATATAAATACATCTTGGAAGACTCATTCCTGCAAACGTATTTGAGCATTTGGTTTTCTTTCTTGACCAAACTTTTCTAAAGGAAAAAAAAATGTATATACAGGATGTGTGAGTGTGGTGTGTATGTGTATGTATTATGTATGTATGCCTTATTAGACTGGCTTACTTGATACAGTTCAGGTAACCCAACAATGGCTGTTGGACATTAGAGAGACCAAGAATGGCAGCTGCTCAGTCCACAAAGCCGGATGATGTCTTGGCAGTCCCAGTCTGATGCTGAAGGCCCAGAGGACTCCTGAAGAACTGCTTGCTTCCTGTCTATGCTGAAAGCCTGGAGAAGCTGTTTCTTTCTAACAACTGTGAAGGAGTGTGTCGGCAACACGGTAGATGAACTTGCCAGCAAGAGTAAGGACAAGCAGGACAAAAGGCAAAGTTGCTGTCTTCCATGCCCTCTTGTCTCTTTTGCCATTGGAGGATGCTACTCACATTTGATTTTTCTACTTCAAATAATCTGATCAAAAAAAGGACCTCACAAAAATCTAGTTGATGCTCAACTAAAAGCTTTAGCCCTACTGACTAGCACTCATAGTACTGGAAGATACTATACACGATGCCAGAGGAGAAAAACAGCTACAAACCCTGCAACCTACAGCAGTGACCTGACCTGAAAACAGACTAGTACAATACTGGCACAACTGGGAACAGCCAACCCCTTTTTGCTTGCAGATAAGGTGTGCTCTCTCAGCTGGTACCCATACCTGAGCTGCTAATGAAGCCAAGAATTTGAGATTAGATAGGCCACGAGCCCTATGGGAAAACCTACTACTTTTACTCTGTTAAATAATCATAGCCATAAAATGACATACTGCTCTACCCATAGATCACTGTATCACTCAATCATCAACAGAAAAGCTTCTTCTTGCAGTATATAGTAATGAGCACAGAGACAAACAACTGGACAATGTAAAATGTATAGGGAGAGGCCATGGAGCACTCAGCCCTGAGTAGGATGCTTTCATCCTCCTTAGGCTCAGGGATTTATGTAGAAGAGAACGTGGAAAGATTGTATGAGCCAGAGGTGATGGACGACTCCAACAGCATCTTCCAGATACACCAGGACTGATGCACATGTGAACACGAGACAGCTTGGCCAAGACCTACGCAAAGTCAAGACAGACAAACCCCAGCATCGAGAAAAGGAAGTAGACACAAAGTCACACCTCTAACCAAGAAGCAATTTGCAACTGATTGTTTCTGGGAAATGGAAACCAGTTTTGCTTGTTTTGTTTTGTTTTTTTTTTTTTTTTTGGTTTGTTCTTGTTTTTTTGTCTCTGTTTATTTGTACTTCTTTGCTTATGTGTTTTGTTATTTAAGAGAGAGAAAGAAGATGAAGCTGTGTAGATAGGGACAAGGAGGATATAGGAGGTAGGGGAAGGAGAAATAATATAAATCAAATATTTTTATGATTTTTTTTTAAAGAAAGGAAAACAAACAAGAAAGAAAATAAGTCCTTCACAGGGACTGGGAGATGGCTCAACAGTTAAGAGCACTAGCTGCTCATTCCAAGGACCTGGGATTGCTTTCTTCTGCTCACACCATGGTTCAAAACCATGAGCAACTATAGTCCAAGAGAACCTGATGCCTTTTTCTGACTTTTGAGGCCATTGCATGTACACGGTACAGAGGCATACAAGCAGACAAAATGCCTATACATAAATAAAATGGGGAAAAGACTCTTACAGGTGTAACCAATGACTTGCATTTTAGTTAATTCAATATACAGTCAAGTTGACAACCAAATTAGCCATCACAGGCAATATCTAAATAAGACTATAGGAATTTTCTGGAAGGTCTCACTGCACACATGGACTTTTTGCATTTAGCCAAGAACTTCCTTTCAACCAATTGTCCAAAATATAAAATCTGCACTTTAAAGATATATTGCTTGAGCAATTAACTTAAGCACCTATGCCCCATCTTCCCCATTTATAAAATAAGATTAGCAAGACTTATTCTATACTGTATGAACAAAAATTAAATGAACTAATAAATATAGTGCACTTTGGAGAATGCCTGGCACATCTTCAGAGCTCAACAAAAATTAGCTATAATTACTATTTTTATCATCATTAGCCTCATTGTTACTACATGCAGACATGCTGATTCTGCACTGTTCTCTATACGGCCTATATTCTCCCACTTCCACCTTCTGCGCATGAACCAGCTGTGCTTCCTCCTGTTCTACCGCTGATGTACACGCAAAAGACAGGGAGCTTATACAGTTTCGGGGGGTGTGGTCTTTTCTGGTAATCTCCATTGCGGTTCTTTCAAGCTGCATTTTTTTCTTTGTACCTTTGTCTTTGGGATTCCTCTCTCCTCTCTCTCTCTCTCTCTCTCTCTCTCTCTCTCTCTCTCTCTCTCTCTCATTCATTTATGTATGTGCATGTTCATGTATACATGCAAGTGTGGAGGTGAGGTTACTACATATATATGCATGCTCACATTGAGGTCAGGGGCCGGCCAATCCCAGGGAGTCCCCTGTTCAAGTCTCATCAGCACAGAGATTATAGGCTTTTCACATGGATGCTCAGGATCTGAACTCAGATCCCCAGGCTTGCAGGGCAAGCATAGTACCAACTGAGCCATCTCCCCCTCTCTATTTTTTATAGCCCTTTATCGCCACCCTACCCCAATGACATACTCCATATTTTAGTTTTGCTCCATTTATGTTCTAAGAGCATTTAGGGGAAGAACAAATTTATCCTTGTCATTCTTATTGACTTTGTGGTCAGAGTTGGAATCTCAAACAATTGATTTTTGTTTGCATATAGTTTTGATATACCACAGTTTAGTAATTTTCCAAAAGGACAAAGGGCCTCTGGCAGATGGTGGCCTTCCCCTGTATGATTGACACCAACTCAACTCTTATGTTTGAGAAATTAACAATTCCCACAAGAGCACTTTGAAAAAGAAGAATAGATTTTTCTCGATCCGTCCTTGTCTCTAAATCCCTAAGACAGCTTAGAGGAAAGGGCAGAGGAAGAAAATGCTGGTTCATAAACGGTTGCTGTCTAAACCCCAACTGGAAATTAGAACTCATTTCTCACCCAGGGAACTGGTCTCCGAAAGGCTGCCTTTCCTGGTGCCTCTAGGAATTGTCCAAGACTTACTTTCCCAGACACCCCATCTTCTCTCTTTTCGTCTCTGTCTCCTGAATTCTGCTTTGGTTACACATTCTTCTTAACTGACCTGTTTCCAAACTCGTCATTGGTTCGACATAGAAATCATTGTCTTTGGGCTGGAGAGGTGGGTCAGAGGTTTAAGAGTACTGGCTGCTCTTCCAGAGGACCCAAGTTCAATTCCCAGCAACCACATGGTGGCTCACAACCATCTATAATGAGATCTGACTCTCTCTTCTGGCATGCTGGCAGAACACTGTATACATAATAAATACATCTTTAAAAACAAAAAGAATGACATTACTGTCCTTACCCTTCTGTGTTACTCATTCTTGACCCCAACCCCTCCTGGAATGAATGACATCAAGGAGTCTTTGAATAGTGCAACCAGAATAATCTACTATCCAAGCCAAAATTCATCAGAAAGAGAAGGGAGAGGTGTTAGGAGTAATAATTAATGCAGACTTTTGCTGTAAACTGGGACTGCTCTGGGCAAATCCAACACACACACACACACACACACACACACAATCATCCTCTTCTTTGAAGATGAATTCTACAGCCTGCAGCTTATATAGGAACTGAAGGTCCTCTGAAATTGAGCTTTCTTAGTTCTATGCCAACCTCAAACTAATTTTTGTGGAAGTTCAGTAAGTATGTAGTCAAGGCCTCAGTGCTTACCAATGTAATGCTACTTAAATCAGCATGGTGGTTTAGTCTCTTACGGTGGTCCAGAGTCCCTTTCTTCAACTCTCTGCTGCCCCCATGTGGTGCACGACATTTTCAAGAGCACATGCAGTAAGGACAGCCTTCTACCTGCCCATTCTTTATTCTGGACAAATAATAAGCAAAGCACCATTAGTGGCTTCTCTGGGGAAGAGGACGAGGGAAGGGGAGGAGGTGAGAGCAGTCATCTAGAGAGTCCAGGGATGATCCCCATTCCCAATGTAAGAAGGGGAGGAAGGTCAGGTCTGTGCCAAACACAGAGCTTCATGGAAGCCTGACAGGCAAGTGGAGTCAGCAAACAGTTTAATTTTGGATCAGCTTTTTGAGACCTCCAGATACTTGAAAGCTTCTCAGGAAAGGTTATAGGTATACAGGTGGCTGGAGGTGGGAGAAGGTAGGTGTGGACTAAGTGGGACAATCTGGGAAGAAATAGAGTAAGAAAAAGGCAAATTTGAACAGAATCGGAGCTTAGCCAGAGTATCCCATGATCTACAAGGCAAAGGATCAGCAAACTAAGGGGGAAAAGTCAAAAGGTCACACCAGTGGGGAATAAGCACAGATAAGTGTGATTGTAGAAGAGGTGTGAAGGCCACCCACAAGTTTCACTATTACAAGCACCTTTGGGCATGAAGGAGCTGGTACCCTCCAGGCGCAAAAGACTGTATGATGAGAAAACACTGGTGTGCCCGACAACGCTCTGGCCATTTAGAATAGAGGCTTTGTATGCATGTGTGGTTAAAACATCTTGAAAATAGAGGGAGAGTTGCTGTCTAACCTGATTCATTATCTGGTGGTGCTGGATGCCTAATGCAGCTAGGATGCAAAGCAGGAGAGAGCAAAAGAGCCCACTCCACCTTTTGCAGGCTCGCTCCTTCCTCTAGAAAGCCCCAGTGTCCTTCATCCAATCTGGCTACCTTAAGGGCTCCCACCCAGAGGGCAGTGTGTATGTGTGCCCTAGGAACCACGGTGTTCAGACCTCCTGGAAAATGGCTGGCTTGTGAAGGTCTGATAATGCACCTGCCAAATTCTGCATATGGCCGAGGTCCCTCCCCTGTTCCTCCTTTCAAAGAGCCTTCTTTTGCTTCAAGTGCTAGCCGAGCTGTCTCTCCGGATTAGTGTTTATATTCAGCAAGTGCTGCAGTTAGTTAATAATGTCAAGCTCGTTGAGCCTCCCTAATGAAAGAGACACACAACATCAACCGTCATTTTAAACAAACATGCAATCAGGATAGCAGTGCTGGAAATATGAGCAGCCTGATTTCATGGAGGTGACGCAAGCGCCGGGCTGCTTCGCAGTACCTTCCACCGGCAAGCTCCATTTCACGGGATTTCAGGGGAGACGGTGGATTTTCACAAGAACCACAAAATTGTCGGTTCTGTGAAAAAGAAATTGCTTTAGCAGCTGGAATCCAGGAGGACAAATAGGTGCACTGATTATGTCTTCATTGTTCACCAAAGCCATGGCGCTCAGCAAGTTGTAATTATACCGTGAAGAGCTCTGTTCTGATCGTCAAGTCTTTCCCCGTGTGCATATAAACAGCATTATTCTATTTGTTATCAAAGGCTTGCAGACAAGCCTCTCTCTCTCTCTCTCTCTCTCTCTCTCTCTCTCTCTCTCTCTCTCTCTCTCTCTGTGTGTGTGTGTGTGTGTGTGTGTGTAATATATATATATATATATGAGCCTATAGAGTCAGCTCCGGTCTGTTTGGGCCAAACAGAGTAAAACCATGAACATCTAAGTGTTCTATCCAGTTCAGCTTTGTCCCAAGATGCTCAGTTGCCTCGCCAATGCAGAAAGAATGACAGAAAAGAAATAGGGCAGAAAATAAAAATATGAATAAATCCATTAGATACTTGGATTATGTAAGATGATAGGCAACCTCCAGACAACACAGAGTGGAGACATCAGCCACTGAGGTTGGCATAACATCAACTAGTCACCTCTGAAGAGTTTCCCAGTATGCCATGCAGCAATGGCACCTTCCAGCTGATCTCATCGTCAGTGATACTGATGGATGTCTCAGATCTTATCCTATGCACAAATCTCTGGCAGGTACTAATGTATTTGTTTCACCATTGTCCATTACTTTCAAGTTTCTCTTGATTACCAGAGTCTGACTCCTTCAGGTTTCATCTGGGGAGGCAATCCAATGCTTCTGCCCCCCTATCTGTTTACAGGTAGACAGAACTCTTTGGGGGTAACTGTTACCAGCTTTGACTGAGTGATGCTATTTGTCTAGGCTAGGGACTCTGTCTTGGGACAATATTAAGCCTGATGAAATGATCATGTTACAGAGTTAGGTCTCAAGCAGACTCCTAAAGTTCAGTGAGGAGGCCCAAGGTTGGGTCAGAAATGTACTAAGACATTCCCTCCACTGAGGTGACCTTGTTGGGAACTCTGCTTAGTCAAGGGTGGTTTCCTGAGCTGATATTTTTACCATCTTTCTCAGTGAAAGACATGACTCCTACCTGAAGAAAATAGTCAGTCAAAACAGAGCAGGTTATAAATTAGAAGTTTATAGACTTGCCATTAAGTCATGTAAATAGTTAGCTGTCCCTAACACACTGATGAATTTGAGTGTCATTTTTTTCAAATCCACTATAATATATATATATATATGTATGTATATGTATATGTATATGTATATATATATATATATGTGTGTGTGTGTGTGTGTGTGTGTGTGTGTGTGTGTGTGTGTGTGTGCCTTTGGAGTAAACAGTGTGGACAGCAAGGCAGACTATGCAATAGAATTCATCACTGGTGCCCTATAAGCAATAACAACAGGCCAACAGGAAGGGCTGGTCAGGAGAGGTTAGGAAAGTGTGTAAGAAGGACTTTTCCTTTTCTTTTAATGATATTAGGCCTTAAGTATTTACGACTTGTTCAAGAAAGAATTGGGGGAATATTAACAGTTGCTTGGCAATGAAAATGAAATAAATGAATTTAAACTGGTTAGCACATAGCATTTCAAATACCCCATTGGTACCTGCAAAAATAATACTTAATTTAATTTAAAAAATAAAGAGGAAATAAACCCAAGTCAGAAGATCGGGAGTAGTAATGCCGCTTAAAGTCTATTAGCAAAAGCAAGAGAAATTAATAGAAACAGGAGCAAGAGCAATTAATAAGAAAAAACATCCTGATGTCATAAGCAATAATATAAAAAATGATTGAGAGAGAAAGCATCCTGAGATTGCAGATAATATAACACATGAATGATTCAGAGAGAAAGGAGCTGCAGAGTTTATAAGAAAGAGCAGTGGATGTCCAATGAGAAAACAAGAATCTTACCACTATATGCTATCCAGAAAACTACACCACCTTGATTTGCTTTGTGAAGAAAAAAAATGGCTTAAGTTATCCTAATGAAATTTGTAACTAGACTTTATCACGCGTGTTATAGGACCATTCCAGATGAGCAGAAATCAAATAAATGCCCCAGTGGTGCCAAGAACAGGTGGGATGCTAAGGGCATGCCGACACAGGATTAAGGAATTAGAAAGAAATCAAAGGCAGCCTGTCTTAGG
The DNA here is from genome assembly GCF_037038515.1 of Microtus pennsylvanicus. Lineage (NCBI taxonomy): Eukaryota > Metazoa > Chordata > Mammalia > Rodentia > Cricetidae > Microtus > Microtus pennsylvanicus. Next base: position 89,926,544 of record NC_134581.1, on the reverse strand, counting down.
GCTGTATCAAAGTTGAGCACACACTGATGGCAGCTGTGGAACTGAGTATTCCTGGGACTCAGGTAATCTGATAGCATGTTTACAATCTAATATCCTCAGTCACCTCCTTTAAATCACTGGGTTTCCTTTCATACAGACACAGTTTTCACAGAAGGGCCAACACGGCCCAAGCCTTCTGCATATAACTCCCTTTGGGGAAGATGCGGACTTTTGATACAGAAGAAAGGATATAGTTGTATGATGAAGTAAGACCAAGATGGTTGGTCCTCCTCTCAAAACAAGTCACCTTCCAGAATGATACAGGTTAATTAAAGACACTATATGTCTTTTCTATCCCCACAAAGTCTGTCTAGTTAATCAGCAGCCCCTGAAACACTATTTTGTACCTACGTGTCATAGCTACTTTTCTATTGCTGGGATAAATTCCATGACCAAGGCAACTTATAAACGAAAACATTTAATTATGGTTATTGTTTCAGAGGACTAGAGTTCATGATGGCAGAGGGAAGGAATGGCCTAGAGCTCACATCTTGATCCCTAAGAACAAGGCAAGGCCAGATACTTGAGAGCTGTGTGTGGATGTTTGAAAACCCAAAACCTATCTCAGTGACACACCTCCTCTAACAAGGCCACGCCTCCTAATCCTTTCAAATAGCTCCACTAACTGTGGACCAAGTATTCAAATACATGAGCCATTCTCATTCAAACCACCACAACAGGACTGTGCTAGCCACAGTGGCAGGGCTGGGTAGGGGCACAGAAAGAAGGACAACAAGAAATCTGTCACCACTTACCTTTTTATTCCATTGGAAGCAGTACACGTGTAAAGGACATACATTTCACTTGTGACTTTGCTCAAAGCATTGACCACTATTAAATTCCCTGACCTACCAAACCAGAAGAGAAGAGAACTGTCTACTTCCTATCTTAGTCATCTCAGTACAGATAAGCACCGAAGGCATAGTGTAGCAGGCGTTCTTGTAGGCCACCAACCAGCTCCCAAATCATGACATGGAGACTTATTATTAGTTATGAATGCTTGGCCTTATCTTAGCTCTTATTTTAATCTTTCTCTTTATCTACATTTTGCCTCAGGGCTTTTTATCTTTTTCTTTCTTTGTAGGTAGGTCAGAAGCACAGGGAGAAAAAAATAGTATTGTAATAATAATAAATGTCTAATAATAACTACATAAGTCCCAGCACTCCTCATAGTGGGTACGAACTGTGCTTAGGGTTGGCTCCATGTACAGACAGTGTATGTGACTGTCCACAACTCCACACTAAGGAAATGCCTGAGCTTGCTTTATAACAGTTTGCTATCAATGCCTTGGAATTCATTGTTAAACTAGGGGTCTTGTGAATGATGTAGAGAATTCTGGCTGGCCACAAGGGCAAGGATGATAAAATCCAGTCTTCAAGAAGGACCTGAAATCCTAACCGGAGGCTGCCATAGTCCTCCGCTGGTCAGCGTTCTTTAACATGTGGTCCCTCTATTGACTTTGCTTCTCTGCTCCTGTACTTTGAAGGTCCCTCTCAGCACCTAAAGTCTTCTATGCCTTCATGACAGAGAACATTCTTTCCCACCGATCATACAAAATCGTGCCACTTAAGGTTCTTGAAGTAGAAATGTCAGACACTTACAAACCCACAGGCCTTTGGAAATACAACTGTAACCAGGTGTATTGCTTGCCCTGACATGGCCTGAGACTGTGACCATTGGCACCCACAGTGCTGTTAACAGTGAAAAGAAAATCAGAGACCTTGAGCCCTCTGAAGGGACTAAGGGAAGTCTCCTTCCAGCCCTCTTCTACCAGTGGCATCATTTGAATTGTTCAATGAATAGCAGATTGAAGAAAGAATTCCAATATTGAACAGAAAACCATTTTTGAAATGTTTTTAAAGGAGACAGACTAGAAATATGATTAAAGGTAGAACTCGTGTCTGTCTGGTGTAATAAATGGCTCAATTCTAAGCTTGTTATTTCTACCAAGGGTGGGACTTTGGACAAATTCTTTAGCCCATTTTAACTTTCTATGAGTGTGTAGCAATTTGCTAAGAATCAAGTATCTAAAACGAGTATATAGTACCTTAGAGAAGTGGTTCCCAACCTGTGGGTCATGACCCCTCCGAGAGGTCAAATGACCTTTTCACAGGGGTCACATATGAGATATTTACATTATGATTCATAACAGTAGCAAAATTATAGTCATGAAGTAGCAACAAAAGCAATTTTTTGGTTGGAGTCAGCACAACATGAGGAACTGCATTAAAGGGTTGCAGCATTAGGAAGGTTGAGAACCACTGCCTTAGAGAATCTATGTGAGAAGAATAAGCATGGCCTACCTGCAACTTCTGCTCAGGGTCGCATTGAGACTGTTAAGGGGTTGACAAGGCTGGTCTTTATCTGGAGGATTGACTGTGTCAAAAATCTAATTCCACCCATAACCAAAATTACCTCCCCTGTGACCCTATCTATGTGCAGGTCACAGCTCATCCTTCAAGGACAGCAGGAGGCACTCTGTTCATTCCTTTGTCTTTTAGATTCATCTTCCTCCTATGGATAGGCAAAGACACTTCAACGGTAATGGTGTGAAGGTTCGTGCCACCAAGCCTTCCGATCTGAGTTACTCTTCAAGACCAACCCAGCAGGAGGAGAGAGAACTGACTCACAAGTTATCCACTTCATGCATGGCACATGCCAACAACCTCCCATAAATAGATAAATGAATAGATTGTTTAATTTAAAAGATTAATCTTATATAGAGTAACAAGCACATGGGACCAGCACCTCACCTTTGCTATATTCCATCAACTGAGGCAGGTCAGAGACAAGAGGAAGGGAAGAGAACAAACATGTGGCAGGTGGTGGCATCAGAGAGCTTCCTTACAGTGCAGGCTACCATTGTCCCTGAACTCCAACGTGGACAGAAACAGCGTATAAAATTGTTTCAGAAAGCAAAAGAGTGTTTAAGAATGCTGATTCTAGTCAGACATCTTGAATTCAGGCCTTGGCTCTTGGGTATTCTGAAGGTATGAGCTCAGGTGTGTTTCTTATCCTAAGTTTCAGCTTCTTCCCTTAGTGATGGGAATTGCACCTGTTGTTGGGTGGTAGGGGGACTAAATAAAATGGTGTTTTAGTAGAAGGACTGGCACTTGATGACTGTGCAGCAAATGTCACCTTAGTCAGCAAGCTCCTCTTTGTCAGACTTGGGGCATAGTCTAGACCTTAGTACTTCAAATCATTATTTCAAAAATTAGATGTAGGGTCAAAGGTCAAACTCAAAGGCAGAATCTGAGTCATCACTGGCTCATCTTTCTGTTGACCCTGATTCTGTCCCCTGGAAGTTGTTTTCTCCTGTGGATTCAGTTGGCTCACAGGGAAGAAACCTTTCCTTCAGTCCTCTGCTGATGGGCAAGGAGAGTCGTACAGTAGAGAAACGATTTGCCTGGGGTGCTGACTGCTCAGATTGGAAGTAGGTTCCAGATATAAAGTCCCAAGACTGGGATAATCTCAATGGAGAGAATGGGGTACAGGGAAAGAAAGGAAGGATGTAAACAGAGTTTCTGTCTTGCCTGATTTTGCAGCCATTCAATCCCAAAGAAACATACAGAAGTTATAATTGTAACAATTATAAACTGTTCAGACTATTAGCTCAGGCTTATCATTAACCAGCTCTTTTAACTTGTATTAACACATAATTCTTATCTATGTTAGTCACGTGGCTTGGTACCTTTTATCAGTGAGGCATTCTCATCTTGCTTCCTCTACATCTGACTGGTGACTGAGTCTCTGCCTTTTCTCTTCCCAGAATTCTCTTAGTCTTGTTGCCCCACCTCTACTCCCTACCTGGCTACTGGCCAATCAGTATTTATTAAACCAATATGAGTGACAAATCTTTACAGTGCACAGGAGCATTTCCCACAGCAGGAGAAAGGGAGCCACAGGAGATGAGTATGTGCTGTTCTGAGTGACCGTGTTGACCTTGTTCCCTGCAGGAACTGCAGCAGCAAAGGTGATGACTTGCATTTCTGTTACCAGGGCCGTATCCGTCATTTGCTTGGTGGCTGATCTCAAGCACCTCTGGAGTTCCTCTCAGTTTAAAGGACTTAATTGTCCCTACATAGGGATATGGACATCTCCCTGCCTTGAGAACTGCAAAAGTCAGTCCATACTGAGGCTCAGAGGCCCCTCTCCTAGGAATTAGGCCCGGATAGAGACACAGGTATGACAGCTCAGCATTTTCACAAAATATGGCTTGTTAGTTCAAGGATCTTAGCAAGTTTTTATTTATTTATTAAAGATTTCTGAATGTCTTAAAAGTTCACCTTCTTTGGAGAAGAAATTAATCTTTTAGATTGATGGAGGCCACAGGGAAAAGAGGACAGAGGTAGAAGAGAGATAAGCAGCTCAGCTAAGAAGAAAATAGAAATGCTTCTACATTTGCAAAACAATTCGCCACTAATAAAATGCTTTTCTGCATACTGTGCCTTCAGCCTTCACCCAAATAGGTGAAGCAAACAAAGCACATTTTACCTGCATTTGTTTAAGACCACGCAAGACTCAGCAGATGAGAGATGCAGCGTCAGAGGGTAAGAGTTCCTTCCGGGCTTTCTTATTCTACTTCTTGTTCTTCCCTCTAAATCTGAAGGGGGCTCAGAATGGCCTTCATTAGCACCCCATGTCTATAAGAAGGTGAGTGTCTAAGTTCTGACTGAGAAGTCTTTAACCAGGCACTGTCAAAATAGAAATATTACCTCAAATTTCCGAAGCCTTGGTTTCCTTATCTTTAGAATGGAGATGATGATAAAGTTCACCTATGTGGGCCATTTAAGTGTTAACTAGGCTATAATTAGAAAAAGTACAGGAAAGTGGCTTCACATGGGTTAGACTGAATGTTAACTCATGGTTCGAGCCGCTACTCCCAGACTCCCCATGTTAAAACATTTCTTTTTGGTGAATGAATGAATGAACAAACAAATAAATAAAAGGTAGGTAGGTAGAAGATAGATAGATAGATAGATAGATAGATAGATAGATAGATAGATAGAAGGAAGAACCCAGGGGAAGCCAGGCAGTGGTGGCGCATGCCGTTAATCCCTTTGGAGGCAGAGGCAGGGAGGATCTCTGTGAGTTCGAGGCCAGCCTGGTCAATAGAGCTAGTTCCAGGACAGGCACCAAAGTTACAGAGAAACCCTGTTTCAAAAAACAAAACAAAACGAAAAAAAACCCAAAAGCAACAACAACAACAACAAAAAACCCACAGAGGACTGAAAGGATCTTGGAGGGAAAGGAGAAGTGAAAGTAAGATATTCAAGGAAAGCAACCGAGGAAAGGGTCATCCCTTGGTTTCATTTCCTTATCTCCCAGTATCATCCAATAATAATCCAGACCTCAGATTTAAAGGATACTTTCAGCGTTGACCTTAGTTTACCAGATTCCTGGTGAGGTTTTCTCTCCCTTTCCTTTGGTATCACCATCTGATGAAGGACACAGCACTACTCTTCACCCAGGGCATCGAGTAGGCGTAAAGGCTCAAATGATGCCCTGGAGGCCGCGGCTTTCATGTGCTCTTCGTCAAAGGGCCAGAAGGAATAAACCCGTGGTTTTCTTCACAGCTATCATGCTGCGCTAGTGGGGGCAGCCCTAATTTGTAGTGTTTGCTGATGCTCATAGTGTAAATATTTCCACCATGACTGACTTCAAGCTACCTTAGGTTTAACAACCTGCTGGCAAGTTCCTGAATGTTTAACATTCGGAGCTTGCACCCAGCTGGCCCCCTCCTTCCCTCCTTCTCATTTTCTTAAGAGGATTTCACCCTCCTCTGCTAGGTCCATTAAGCCTCATTGGGGATTGATGTTTAAACCCCCAACCTGATCGCCACTGTTTTGTGCTTTCTCTGTACCTGGGGACCTCGTTGTACAGGGCAAGGAATAAGAAATCTTGGCATTCTAGGAAAGGAAAACAAATAAGAGAACCTGGGAGTTGTATTCTGAAGCATGGCATTAATAAACGGTTTGAACTGAAGGCAAGCCGAGCTCACCTGGTCTTATTTTCCCCATTCATCAGAAGACGACAACAGTGACCCCAGCCATAGGGGAGGCAGGGAGCTTCATTAGCTCATGGTTTGAAAGGCTCCCATACAAAAGCCAGTATAATAGGAGTGCGAAGTCTCATTATTAGGTAATAACTCTCATTCGGCTGATTCAGATTGTACATCTCTTCGTGTCTAACCTTTTTCCAATTACGTTGCTTCATTTTTTTCCCCTCCTGGATATTTTTAAGTCACTTTGAAGTGCCATAATTATATTTCAATAAAAAAAGACTCACAAAATGATGAGTCTTAACTAAATGAAGAGGGGGCTATACATCCTCCTACATGCCCCTACCCCCTAAAATTAAAATTTCATCCCCTGCTTTATAAACAGTGAAATGAGTGCTTTATTTCGAGGGTGTTTGTTCAAGGAGAGAATCTTCTTTATGTGGGAATGATCATTGTACACTTGCCAGCTAGTTAATCACATGAGGTTGTTCTGCCCACAACTGCAAGTCAGCGGCATACAGCAGGGACTTGTGGCCAAGATAACAGCAAAGGATAATGCAGTAAAAAGAACCATGAGAAGAAGGCTATGCAAGGCATATGTGTTGAAAATTACTGTGTGTGTATGAGTGTGTGTGTGTGTGTATGCGTGCACGTGTTTGTGTGTATAAGTGGATGCGTTGCATGTGTGTATGTGTGTGTGTATGTGCGTGCGTGTGTGTGCATGCCCACGTGTATGTATGTATTTTTAGGAGGGCAGTGACATACTCTTTGCCGTTATCACAAGCATTGAAATTTAATAGACCCACCGTGAGTTATTTACTGCTCAGAAACACCTGGTTGGTATGATAACGTGGCAGCTATCTCTCTAGTTTTCAAATTGACATTCACGCAGTTATATTTCCGGTTTCTCTCATCACTTAGATGGTTGTTGACTTTTCTTAAATGTCAAAGAAGGTTTTCAACTTAATTTCATTCCTCCCTCTAGTTTTTTCCCCCTGGGCTCTCCAGAGGCACTTCTTGCCTGTACTCTCTAAGTCAGCCCCAAGAAAGGGTTGCTCAAAGGAAGTCTTTCATTTGAGAAAACCGAGTGCGTGTATACTCAGCTTCTTACACACATGGTAAAGGAAAAGGAATTCCATGTAGCTCATCCATAATTATTCCTGCTCCGTCTGTCTACTCTGATTCTAGTTTGAATGACGGTTTGACCACATTCGAGGATCCTGTTGTAATTCCGTTCGATGGCCCTGTGCAAACGGTGTCTTCAGTAATGGTCCATCTCAAGCCCTGCGTGGTTCCTCATGACATCAGTTCTGCAGAGTTCGCCATTCTCCACTCTAGCTAGTCTCTGTGCTATGTGAGTCCGTTTCTAGAGGGTCAGATGGACTCTACTCAACCCTTTCCACTCCAAGTCCAGTTCTTCATCAAACACAACCTCACAGCCAGACACGTAGATGCTGGCTAAGACCTCATATGGGGCAGGTGCCTACATTTGGAAGATCAGTGGGTGATTCCACGCAAACATGGTTTATCCCAAGTACTCTGATCTGGTAATAGATCATCGGTGCTAGTGCAAAGGAGAATCAAGGCACTGTATGCAGGCTGACTGACCGCTGATTGCATATATGCCAAGGGTTGAGGCTGTGGGTGTCGACACAAGAGTGACCCTTCAGAAAGTGTCAAGGTTCAGGAAGGAAGTGGGTCAGAAATTCAAACAACATATTTTGACGGCTGAACTTAGTTCAGATGCTAGCTTGGCCACTTGATGTCTGAACGACCTTGGGTAAATGATTTCATCTCTCTGAGCCTAACTGCCTCGTGCGGAAAAATGGATTCTTAACGTTGTCTGTCTCTTAATGCGTTCATCAGGATAAATGAGATGGCATATACAAAGGCCCTTGTCGGCTTATGATGAGTGCTCCATGGCTGGGTTATTTCATTCGCTGTTTATTTTGTATTGCCTATTGGTATGTATATGTGTTTATCTCCGTGGCTGGAATGGAAACGGATGGCTCGCTTCCATCATTTGTCTATGCAACACTGCGTTTCATTGCATGTTCTCACGTGTGATGTAATACAAATCCAAAACCCTGCACCTACAAAGCTCTCCTTGTCTCATCGCCCTCCTTCTGAAGATACTGCTGTCCCTTATAATACATGACTCATTCTTCGCTCCCTCATACTATTCTTCAATATGTATATATATGCCTACTAAAATATTGTTTGATTTTGGTTGCTTGTAATTTTATTAAAATTACACCATGCGACATGGAGTCATCTTAGAGCTGTTCTTTCTTCCCAGCTCATGTAAGTAGATGCTTCCCCATTGTTAAACAGATACAGCCTCCTTTGTTTTCACTTTGTGATATCTACTGTTTGGCCAAACTCACAAAATAATTAGGGGCTTGGAACATACTAGTTTTTTTTTTCCCAGCTATGACTTGATCCTTAGAACCTCTTCTTAACCCACGCTAAGATATTGCCCAGCCCCACCTGACCTTTAACTTGGATCTTTCATTTATGGGCCAATCAGTAAAGAGCTACTCTTTGGACTTCGAAAGGACTGAGGTGGGCGACGTATGCTTATTTTCCTTGTTCTGAATCCCTGAACTGCATCCCTGCATTTCCATCAGCTGAGTCCCACACAGAGAAGAGAGACCCAGACAAGCAACTGATGGGCACAGTGAATAGGTTGTCACCTGTTAATTTTCGGTGCGAATAGAAAGAGTTTATTGACAAGGCTTTTATGCCGCTGTGAATCTATGAGCGCGCACTATTGGCGTTCTCATTATCTGGAGCCGCAGTATCTGCCCTCCGTCAGTGCTGTCCCCTGCCCACCTGCTTTTCGCCTTCCTCTCATGGTTTTAATGGACCCACTGCGGACTCCAGTACTATCTTGGGTCCTCGATAGGGAGCAACCCCCTGGAAGATGCTTCTCGGGTGCTGTCTGAATGCAGAAGTGACGAAGAAATCAGGACTTCCAGTGCCAGCCAAGTTTCCTTCCTACAAATCACTTCGGGTCCAGGAGAAAAATTATGAGAGATCCTTTGTGGTTTGGCCAAGCTCCCTATGGGGCAATTATTGCGGGAAAGTTCAGACTGCGGATGCGGATGGATTCTGCAAGATTAAAGCAAGAAAATAAAGCCACCATAATACTACAGTCAGAGAGTCACAGGCTGCCTTCAGTTCATGCCCTGATCTAAATGAAAAAGACGTGATGCCAACAGCCATGCCAAATCACCTGAGTTCCATCACTTCTTCCCTTTTCTTTTACATGTTGTGTTTGACCTTTTTCTACTTCAGAAATTTAGAACTGCACTTCTGATTAGAGGCTAGATGCAAGGAGTTGTGATTTCATCCTTTTCCTTCATTCTTAAATTTGAGTGCTTTTCTCCCATCCTTTTTAGAGTAAGGCAGGGTGGAAGAGGCAGGAGGGTGGAGTGGGAGATAGGGGGCAATTAAATGTGCCTTATAGCATTCCTCTCTAAGGTAACCAGTTGCTGGGGTAACAAACAAATTTGAAAAGTTATCATTCACTTATTTCAGAATATCCTCAATGTTTATAGTTTTGAACATATGTCATGTCTGCCCTGGCCAGAAGGAACTCACATGCAAGGGCAAGCAGGTAGACGGAGAATGGCCGCACACTGAGGTGTGCTGGGAGAATCAGCAAGCAGCAACATCTATAGTGGAGGAAGATTTCCTACAGTTAATACGAACCAACTCTTCTACACCCACTCAGCCTCCCCCCGCCCCAGGGTCTGACTGTCACTATTTCTGCTAACACAGCTCTACTGTTCCTGGAAGCCTTGAACAGGATGATGAAGCTCAGACTCAACTAAAACATCTTTAAGACACAGACTTTTCAACCTTTCTCCTCAAGTGGTCATTCACGGTCCATCCAGATCACTTCCAAGCTTCTCAAGAGCCCGCAGTCTTCTCCTGTGTTTACCAGTCGTGATTTACCCAATTCTAAAACCACCAGCATTTAAGGGCCAGCTTCACAACTATGTACGTTTCCTGGATTTACCTCAGTGTATGAAAGATACAGTTAGTTCCCTGTCCCCATAACAGGCAATGATTCAGTGGCTATAACTAATGACCATAGCAGGTGACTGTAATAAAAGACATAACTGATGACCATAACAGGTGACCATTGAGGGAAAAGAAGTGTTCTACCATCCACAGTAACCAATAAATTCACCTTGAACTTGCTAAAAGGTGAATGTAATGCCAACATTTGACAGTGAGAAGGAAGGCTAAGAAGGGAGGTGATGAGGGAGCCTTGAACAATGGCCAGGACATAGCCAGCTATGAAAGACAGTGAAGTATATTCCAGGTGGGGGAAAACAGTTGAACAAAACAAGGCTGGCTCTCTGAGCTGCTAGTCCCAGATCACAATGGGGCTCTAACTGCATCTATCAAAGAACACACATTCACATTCTTGCTCTACACAACAGGGTCTTGGTGAGCCCCATCCTGTGACCACAGAGTTCTGGCCTATGGTATTGTCATGGGAGTGGCATTGAGCACAGTGAGCAATTCTAGGCACACAGAGGCCAACAGGTTCCCTCCCTCATGGTAGTTCTCCCATCAACTAGGCTCTGCCTCCAACATTACTGGTGAGACTCTCTCTAGTTCCCACTTCTCTCCATCCTAGGGGACCTAGATATCTATGAGCCAAATTCCTCCATACGTTCTTTGCTTCACCTAGCCAGACACTGTCTTCACTCCCTTCCTCCTTCCCCTTCTCCTCCTCCTCCTCCTCCTCCTCATCATCATCATCATCATCATCATCATCATCATCATCATCATTATCGTCGTTGACACCATCATCATTGTTGTGGAATTCCCTTCTGTATGCTATGAATATGTTTTATTACCATTGGCCAATAAAGAAGCTGTTTTGGCCTATGGCAGGGCAGAATGCAGGTAGATGGAAAAGAAACGAAATTGAATGCAGGAGAAGGAAGGCAGAGTCAGGGAGACACCATGCAGCTGCCAAAGGAGAAAGATGCTGGAACCTTAACAGTAGGCTACAGCCTCATGGTGATACATAGACTAATAGAAATGGGTTAACTTAAAATGAAGTGCTAGGTAAGGATACACCTGAACCACTGGTCAAACAATGTTGTAATTAATATAGTTTGTATGTGATTATTCGGGTCTGCGAGGAAACGAAAGCACCATCTCCAGTTACATACACACCATCATCATCAACATCAACAGCACTTCCTCAGAATCTGGGCTGAAGAAATCATCTTAGCCAACTACACACGAGCACCACATACCTGGCTCTGTATCCCCAGTAATTTCTTATTTTCCCCCACATTCCCTTCCTCCTCACAGTCTGCAATAAAGTTACAATAAAATTTTTCAAGGAAATGTCCTTTCTGGAAGCCGCAGAATACTCTACATGGAACAAATCTTAACAACCTGGGCTCAGACAATGTCGGCTCAGTGTATAATTTCCTTCAGGGAAACAGCATGGGAAATTGATCCAGATGATATTCTTAACCCCTGGGAAGAGGTCACAGCCCAACCTACCTCCTTCTTATTGGTATTTTCCCTAGAACAGTTTCCTTCCCAAGTCAATCTACTTTCCCCAGGAAGGCGAATGAGCTACCTGATGGGTAGGTCCTGATCCTCTCGTGTCCCAAGGAATCGGTAACAGAAGGAATCAGAACTGTGATTGCAAACAAGTGGAATTGAGTCCTGGCTTTGTCCTGGACTGTGATCTCAGAGGGACTCTGTAAACCACTGGTTCTCAACCTTCCTGATGTTGTGACCTTTTAATACAGTCCCTCATGTTGTAGTGACTCCCAACCATAAAATTATTTTTGTTTCTACATCACAACTATAATTTTGCTTTTGTTATAAATCCTGATCTAATGTTCTCCAATGGTCTTAGGCCAGCCCTGTGAAAGGGTCGTTTGGCTCCCAAAGAGGTTGCAACCCACAAGTTGAGAACCATTGCCTTTTTAAATTCTCTTAATTTACTGCATCACGATGCGCAGGATATGACAACAGTCCCAGTGGGGCGGGGCTTTGGGTTGCTATGGGCTCTTGGCTCCAGAAACAAGAGCCCGTTGGGGCTCGTCTCCCCACCTTACCGGGTCAGTGAAAAAACAATGAGAGTAGTGATATTTCACCGGTGGCTGCGAGGCCTGTGGGAGCCCCGTCCTCTGAGGGGGGCAGGGCAGCAGACACTGTAGGACTCAGGTAAGTGCTCAATGTCACCTCTTACCTGCAGCGCTCAGTCACAGGGCCTGACCCCATTCACTGTTAGGAGGTAGAGACTTGACCTTTACAGTGAGAAACGCAAGATGCATGCCCCACGGTAGCCACCTACGGCAGGGAACCACGATTGCTTTCCTCGGGCACTCACACGTGTAACGGAATATCATTACTGAAAGTTGAAAAGTTATTTCCAAACCTCTCTGGAAATGGGGGGGGGGGGGGGGCTGGCGGGGGTGGTGATTACAGGTGTGGGGAAGTGGTGACTAAGTAGTGCCTTCGAGCATAGAGTGTAACTTCTCCAGCACACGCCAGCCTGTCATTCTCGGCACTGCCTATGAAGTCGTTATGGCCTGGAGCATGTAAGTCACCTCCCCTTGGCAGCCATCCCAAAGGCTTCAGCCTTCATGACTGCCCGGCATTTTCCAGCGTTCTCCCGTGAGCTACAATCATCTCCACTAGGTTGCTGTCGAATGAAAAATATATTACTCCCTTGTCTTCTCAACTGTCATCGCTCTGCATGCTCAGCTAATTTAGTCTGGGAAGTGTGTTTCCCCAGCAAATGCCACACCTAAGCAGGGGCTGCACGGCCAGACAGTTCTTGCAGCCCGCAGTATACGGGTCTGGTTTCAAAATCAAGCATTCAAAGAGAAAGAAAGTGAGGTCTGGGGATATAGATGAAGCTGTTTGCCCTGAAAGCTTTCTTGTCAGCTGTAGTGTGAGCCTGTCCCCGAATCTTTGCTTAAAACCGGATAGAACTGCCTCCATCGAGAAAAGATGAATATTTCCCAATAAACCTTGAACTGCTGCTCAAACCTGAGATCTGGACGCCTTCCCAAGGTTACGGTCACTAAAGCTGGGTTTTAGAAGCATTGACCAGAATATAAAATTGCCACGATCAATGGAGACCCGAGTACCCAGGGAGTGTCACATAGGCTGGTAGCGCCCCCTGCTGGGAACAAGTCCAACAGCACCCAAAATGATTTTTTGTGGCATTTCCAGTGGTCACCTCTCTGTAATGGAACCCTCTTATCTGGAACCAAAGACAGGAACCTTTTGCTACACTTTTTTTAGTTAATCTTAAATATATTTTGAGTACAGTGCCCTTTGGATTTTTGGACCACAAGGGATTAAAAGCAATTTATATCAGAATATTTTGTTTATTCAGAAACAAAAATTTCATGTAGATGTTTAAATTGTAGTTTTATATGGAATGCTGTTTTAATATAGGTAATACTGACGGTGTTGAGGAAAAGGCAATGTCAGGTATGCAAGGAAAAACTTGCAAAGACTGTAGCAAAATTTGCCATCATTATTTAAGCAATATCCCCATTGGAAAAGATATTTTGAGGAAGGACAGAACTACCCTCCATATGCGCATAGCTATGAATCTGGTGGCAGCAGTTCTGGAAGCAAACACTGAGTTGCCCCAATGAAAGGGACTGGGACTGAAAGCCAGAAGGCTTGGGATTTCTATCAGTTTGCACATCTGCAAGCCTTGCTAATCATTCAAGAAACAGTGGAGCACCAGCTTGTTAGAGAACAAAGAAGTTCTGTGATGCATCACTGAATGAGACAAAGACAATGCACTTTCTCAAGGGGCAATAAAACCAAACATGGCAGCTCCCTGGGATCAGTAAAATCAAAGGTTGAATCCAGATGTCACTGAATGGCATGGCAGAGGGCACCACCAGAGAATCACAGCAACCGAGGGAAAACATATAAGGAACTATATGATTAAGTTCTTCACCTTCAGCTTCTTCATTATGGTAATCTGTGTGTGCAAAGATTGATAGTAGGTAGGTAGATAGATAGATAGATAGATGATAGATAGATAGATGATAGATATATAGATAGATGATAGATAGATAGATGATAGATAGATAGATGATAGATAGATAGATAGATGATAGATAGATAGATAGATAGATAGATAGATAGATAGATAGATAGATAGATAGATAGATAGATAGATAGATGATAGATAGAGATAAATTTAGTGGCCTTGAGCATATTCGCAGAGTTGCAAAACTCTCACATATCCATTCTGAGACATATTCATCTTCCCAAACAAACTATCACCATTGAAAACTGCTCTCATGGTTTATGCAGTCATAAAGAATAAAATTATGCCATCTGAGGAAAATGGATAGAACTGGGGATCATGACGTTACACAAAGTAAGTGGCACTCAGAAAGACAAATGTCACATTTTCTCTCATATGCAGAATCTAAATTTAAAAAACATAGTTATGAAAGCAGAAAGGGGACTGTTTGAGAAGAGGAGTGGGGTTAGCAAGAAACGGAAGAGACGGCAAGAGAATGGGGTGTGTGTGATCAGAGTCACTGTCATCAGAGTGTGATCAGAGTCACTGTGTTCATCCAGGAGGCTGTCATAGGAAAGTCCACTGTATTATATGACTGACATACCTTTACCAATACAACAAATACAACCAATAAGAAGAATCCCAATCACGTGACACCTTATCATCACTGTGGTAACTTATGTTGTTCAAATTTAGATGATTTATGTGTATGGGTGTTTTGTCCTTATGTCTGTCTGTGAACCACATGCATGTCTAGTATCCACAGAGGCCAGAAGAAGGCACTGGATTTCCTAGAACTGAAGATACAACCAGTTGTGACCTGCTGTGTGGAAGCTGGGAATCAGAGCCAGGTGCTCTGGAAGAGCAGCCAGTGCTCTTAGCTACTGAGCCACCTCCCAGCTCCACATGGTACGTCCCACCTCTGAATTTAACAAGGAGGCACCTTCTATAAGTGGCATTATACAACACATGTCCGTTGTCCCTGGCTTATTTTATCAAATTAGCAAGGCCTATGCATACTGTGACAAGGAAATGCCACCGCTTTAAGGTGCACAACAGTTACTGCACGTAAGTACCTCCTTTTGTTTGTCTTTCCACGGATTGATGGCCATTCGGGTACTCTCCACCTTTGGCTTATTGTGAGCAGTGCTGCTAAAATCTGTCTTTTCCAGCTACTCCTTTCCATGTTCTTGGATGTATAGCTAGAAATGGAGTTTCCAGACCACAGGGTAATCCTGTGGGTAAGTCTCTGAGGTATTATATATGCATAGAATCATCCCTGTGTATATGATATGGAAGAAGAGAAAAACGTAAGTAAACTAAGGGAGCTAACAGTAGAGATGGGGAAACAGGACCAGGGCAGTTTGCAGGATGTCTATCCATGGATGAAACTGTCCTTATGTAACACAGTGCCGTGTGACCTGGAATATACACAGCTACTATTTAAAAATCAGTCAATAACCTATGTGAGGAATGTTACCGTATGTTTTCACGACAGTTGAGTCATCTCCTGCTCCCACAGCAATAGACGGGCTTCTGGTTCTTCCATTTCCTCACGGACACTTGCTAGTTCTGGTTTGTTTTTAACATGCAGGATGATCACCATACTGGGAGAGAAGTGGCTTGCCACTCTGCTATGGGTTTTCATTTCTCTAATGAGGGCTGATGGCAACTGAGCATCTTTGCGTGTGCATATTATTAATTTATGTATTACCTTGGGGTAAGTGTCCACTTGGGGTAGCTGGGCCATATTTAAACTGACCTGCTTGGTTTTATTGAGTTCCAGAAGTTTATTTTCTGTTTTAGATATTAATTTCCATGCATATATGCCCCTGATGTTGCTGTTTCCACGATGCTCTCTGATGCACAGAAGACAAATCACAGTCAGCTTTCTCTCCCCTGGCCTATGCTGTCAGTGACACACCCTTGGCACCAGCAGCAAGCCCAGAGGCATGAGGAAACAAGCATGGGTTTTCTTTGAAAGGATGAGAGCTTTTAGTCTTGCGTTAAACAGCATATGTCTATGTAGCACAGGCAAACCTCCTACCTCAGCCCCCTGAACATTGGGATTACAGGCATAGGGCACCACATTTATTTCCTCTCCATTCTTACTTATAAATTTAAGGGGGTTCGTCCCATTTTGAGCTAATTTTTATCTAAACACACATTTTGTCTGCATTCTGTGTATTTTTGTGGCTTCATTAGCATCTACAATAGCATCTTATAATCATAACCATTTTTACTGATAAACAGCATAGCTTCAGTCACCTGTAAGCACTGTATCTCCATAAAGCTCTGTCTCATCTTTATGATCCTGATGTCACATCTGCAAATGTCATATACTCAAGAGCACAGCTATATAATTGCCTTATGACTGCTTTATAATCATCTGAGAACTAAAAAATGGAACAATAACCAAAATGATAAAAACAGTAGATTTCATATTTGCTTAAGTACCTACTTTTACCAATTTTGCTTTTCTTTCAGAATTGTTTAGCTACTATCGTTTCTTGGCCTTGCTTTCTTGAATGCTGGGATTTAACCCCAGACTTTGCTCATTCTATCTAGTCATGTGCTCTACCATAGAGGCGCATCCCAGCCCTCAGTTCTATAAGTTTTAAAATAACATTGTGTATATTAATTTTATATTTTATTTACTTTTATATTATATACATGAGCGGTTTGACTGAACGTATTTGTGTGCACCACATGCATGCAGAGCTCATGGAGACCAGAAAAGAGCATCAGATCCCCTGGGACTGGAGTTACCGATGGTTGTGAGTGCCATGTGGATGATGGGAAGTGAACCCAGCTCCTCTGGAAGAATATCCAGTACTCTCAGCTTCTGAGCCATCTCTCCAGCCTCTGTATAGTTATTCCTTTTAAAGCTTCCTGAAGTTCGATAAGAACTGCAGCAAACTGTTGTGTCAGTTTGAAGAAGCTGCGATCTTTACTGCACCGAGTCTTTCCGTGTTTATGGACAGTGTGTATTTCCACCCATTAGGGCTTCTTTGATGTCCTTCTTCTGTGTCATGGTTGGCTCATTTCAGCCCCATCAGCGCCTTTAAGACACGGATCCCAGTCGAGGAAGCATAACACCGAGTGTTGGATCTGAGAGCTTGCAGCCTCTCCAACTTCCACTTTGACCTTTCTGCTTCCTGTGTGTGTAGTTAAGATGTGTTCTGCCCGCTTCCTGCTGCAGCTGGCATGCCTTTCTGGATATTAGGAACATTTATCTCTCTTCCAAAATAAGCTCTTCCTTAAGTTGCGTTTGGTCATGGTAATTTAACTCAGCAACAAAAAAGTAACAGATACGATTAATAAATTTCAATATTGAACAATCTTGCAGCCCTGAAATAAACCCCACCTGGTCACAGTGTCTTACACTATTCAGGCTACTACAACAAAAACACCATAAGCTGGGCACCTTGTTAACACAACTTTATTGCTAGCCGTTAGCCATCCTAGAGGCTACAAAACCCAAGTTCAAGATGCTGGTAAGTATGGATCTGATAAGGGTCCATTTCCTGGTTCACAGTTCGTGCCTAGTGTCTATTTTACATAGGTGTGAAGGTGACAAATGCCCCATCCTAATATATTAACCTTATATTGGTAACAATACTTCAACATTTGTAGTTTTACGGGGCACAGATCATAACATACAGCAAATAATTCTTAAATATTACCAATGTTAATTTGTGGATATTTTACCACGAATTCATTTGGATCTAAATTCATAAGAGTTATTGCTGTTTATCAGTACTGTGTTTGTCTTATTTTGTGTCAAGACAGTATTAGATTCATTAAGTGAATTTGTAAGTGTTCTCTCTTTTATTTTCTCTACTAAACTTGTAGCCCTTTCAATGAGGTGTTAATTGGCAAAGGTGTTAATTTGTCTTTAAACGTGTGGCAGAATTCATCAGTAAAGCAATTTGAGTCTGGAGATTTCTGTGGCTGGGAGTTTTTACATTATGAACACAATTTCTCCAGCAGTTACAGGGCTATTCCCTGTAATTACCCATTTCATATTGATGATGCGGTGGTTTGTATTATGCCTGCAGCTGTAGGGCTGTTTGTATCATTAGTTACTATTCTATTGCTGGGATTAGATACCATGGCCAAAGCAGTTTAAGGAAGAAAGTGTTTATGCTAGTTTGTGGAGAGAGAGGGAGGGAGGGAGGAAGAGAGAGAGGGAGAGCATCATAGCAGAAGGCATGACATGACAGAATAGCATCACATTTTCATCCACACCCAGGAGCAGAGAGACAGAACAGGAGGTGGGGCAAGGCTACGAACCCTCAAAGCCCACCCCCAGTGATGTACTTCCTCTAGCAAGGCTCATTTTCCCAAAGGCTCCAGAACTGTCTCAAACAGTCACCAACTAGGACACAAGTGCTGAGATGCACGAGTTTTTGGGAGACATCTCTCCTTCAAGCCGCGGAAGTATCACCCCCTTATTGCCCTTTTGACGGCTGCTGAGTCTACGATGATGTCCCATTACGTTCCAGAAATTGATCACCTGTCTCTCCTCTCCCTTGTCTCTGTCAGTCTTGTGGCCTTTTTGGAAAGTATCTTTTGATTTTTATTTTAGAAACTCAGCTCTTTGTTTCCCTTCTTCGTTTTCTAATTTCAGCTTCCCTCACCTTCATTGTGTCTTTCTCAGAACTTCACTAAACAACGTCTCTATTTAGACTTTTTAGGTGGGAGTTTATTCTAGTGATTTCACACTCATTCTTATAAGTATATGGCTTCAGTATTATAAAATTTCTCAACATTGTTTTTTTCTCAAATTTGTGATGTTATAGTTTTATGTTTGTTTAGTTCAACATCTGCTTTTTTTCCCCCTAGGGTGTATTTAACTCATGGATTTTCTTTCTTAGAAGTACACTGTTTAGTTCTAATGTTCATAAATATTCGTGTTATCTTTGTGTTTTTATCTCTAATTTGACTCTACTGTGGACAATATATAAACAAAAATATAATATAATATATATATATAAACAAAAATATAAAAAAATCTTTTGGTATTTTTTTTGTCCCAAAACATTATCTAACACTTTCCATGAGCATCAAAAAAAGTTTATATACTGTCAGTGCTTGGGATGGTCTACACATGTTGGCTAGATGTTGTTGGTTGATGGCAATGCTGAGTTCTATCTGCCAATTTCCTGCCTTCCACAAGTTATTGCAAAGGAGAATAGTAGGCTCCCATATCAATGTAGACGTTTCCATCTCTCCTTCTAGCTGTGTCTCCCTTTTTAACTACCCCCTTTCACACTTGGGGCATTAATTTGCAGCTGTGCCATCCCCATGCGTGTATATTTGGGTAGTTATTACATAATGTCTTTTATAACTTTTACATCCCAAAGTCTCCTTCATCTGATACTATAGTGTCTACATCTGCCTTCCTTTGATTAATGTTTGTGTGATTTATCTATTCCTAGCATTTGACTTTCAACTTGCACATAGTGAATGAGTTTATTATAAACATCAGAATTGGGTCATGTTTTTTTTAATTTAGTCTGCAAATCCCTGTTGTTGTTTTAATTTGTATATTTAAGTCGTTTAATGTAATTATTGATATGTTATGAATAAATTTCCTTTTATTTTTGTTTCCTATTGGTTCTCTAATTTTAGGTTTTCTGGTTTTTGTTCTTTCTCTTGTTTCTTAAACATTGTTTAGAATTCCTTTTTTATTTGGTGTTTTAAGTGTATCTCTTTGTACAGATAATTAGGAAGTTTTGTAAACACATTATATTTACAAAACTGCTCAAAATCTACTTATCATGTCCTAGCTTGAGTAAATATAAAAAGTTTTATAATTGTATGTTCATAGACATTCTCTTATAGATAATATCTTAAGTATTTCTTGTCTGCATGTTTGAATCACAAAAATACTATTATAATTTCTGCCTCAGTTATGAAATACAATTTCGAAGTTCGCAAGGGAAACCCAAAATATTTGCTTCTGTTTTCCTGATGTTCACAGCTGTTGTAGAATATTATTTTAAGGAGTGTTACTTTTGTTTATGTTGCATGTGTTGAACTCTGTTGCATCATGTGTCTGTCTAAAACACTTGATGGTCTAATAAAGAGCTGAACAGCCAATAGTGAGGCAGGAGAGAGAAATAGGTGGGGCTGGTAGACAGAGATGATAAATAAACAGAAGGAAAAATCTTGTAAAGAAGACCTAGGAACAAGAAAGGAAGGAGGAGGACTTCAAGGGCCAGCCACCCAGCCACCCAGCTACACATCTGGACATGGAGTAAGAAGGAAAGAAAATGTATACAGAAATAAAGATAAAAGCCCCGAGGCCAAAGATAGATGGGATTATTTAACTTGAGAAAAACAGGCAAGAAGCAAACCAAGCTAAGGTCGGGCACTCATAACTAAGAATAAGCCCCTTCTGTGTGTGATTTATTGGGGAACTGGGTGGTAAGCTCCTCCCCCTTCAAAAAAGTCCAAAAACCCAAAGAGTAAAAGACAAAACACCACACTACAGACAGTTGCTTCTTCTAATACTTTTTTCTAATACTTTAGAAATTATTTTGGCAAAAAAAATCATGAGGAGAGTATATCTACTTGCAGCAAATTCTCTTAACCTTCCCTTCACCTCATTCGTGAGAGATGGCTGTGCACAGAAAGGTATGCTAGTGGGCTTCTCCAGCTTCATCACTTGAAAAAGCAGGGTTTCTTTCTTAGGAAAATCTGGGCACCCACCCTGGCCTCCCCAGCCTAACCCAACGGGTGATGGCTGCCTCTCTTCAGTGTCAGAGGACATTGTAGCTGCTGTTTCTTCTGGCTTGGCTGAAACTGGGTAGTGGCTACATAAACCTTTCCCTTCTTTCTAGTTTCTTTTCTCTTGATCTTTGGCTAGGAAGAGAAATATTTTATTGATGATTTGTTTGTTTCTCCATGCCCACTGGCATTTCTCTGCTGCCAGTTTTCACAGCAATAAACCTGGAAGAGATGTGAGACACCAGGAAAAGGCAAGAGAGCCGTGACTATGTTGCTTCCCCAGAACCTGACCAACCCCTGTTATTCAGCATATTTCTCCATGACTTTGAGGGTTTTCTGTCTGATTTATGCTATCTTGGGGTCTTATTACTGAATTTAGCAACAATTAACACAAAAATATTATGTTGTTTAAAATATGTTTAAATATATTTGACTCCCCGAGATGAGTTCCTACTTCTTCGGTGGTCAAAAAAATAGTATAAAAAGTAACTTGATGTTGAGAGTCCACCTCACCAGAAGGCACCTCATAGAAGTCCAGCACTCCCTGCCACTCTCTGTCTTGTCAAAATTGCCATTTTTCCTCTCTTAGGAACAGAAAGGGTTAGAACCACCTCTATCATTTGTCATCTTCTGTCATTATCCAACAAATAGAGCCATCATTCCCAGTGACAGACTAATAAAGGGGGAAAACGTTACTTAAATCAAAACCATATTCCCATGCTCTAGCCCTCATGTGGGCCCCATCTTGTTTGGTGCTGTTGAGCCCAGAGGGTGGACAAAGAGTTGTGAAGGGCAGACAGGATTGAATTGCCATGCAGGGATAAGCAACTGCACTACCAAGGGCTCCAGGAAGAGAATGCAGTCAAGTAAACTAGGGAAAAAGAAGCAACAAAATGCTGTGATATCAGTACAGCCAGCCTGGATCCTACTGCTTCCCCTATTGTCACCTAGATAAGTGGAAAGAGGTGATGTCCTCATTCTAATTCTCCTCTGTCTGTTGTCACTACAGCAATTTTTTTTTGCCTTAGAGATCTCCTGTATTCATTTTAACCTTATTTCTCCTCTGAAATATGATTCAGACCAAAATGAAGTAGGAAAAACAAAAAAAACATTGTCAAGGCGAAAACTGTACTCAGGAGAAAATGTACAGTGTAAAATATTGTTATTAGTAAAGAGAACTAAAATGAAAGGAAATTATTAGACCAGTTAAGTCAGGAAAATACAACTGAAGGTATTATTTCTGAGAAGAAAGCAGGTATTTCATAAATAAGTAAGAAAATTTGTAAGTAAAAGGGTGATCACTTTTTGGACAATACAGTTTCTGTACATATACATTTAAAAATTACAGATGCATTTTATATATCTGGCTGAGCGAGCAAGAAATGAATATTTTAAATGCATGGTCACTGTGGTTAACAAGGGCCATCTAATGAATAAACAGGAGACACCAAGGAAAACACAGGAAGTTATCCTTTGGTGTGATGGCCATCTAAGCAACAGTATGTCTTCTGAACCTCAGGCTCTTCGCCAGGGGAGTCCATAGTTTTCACCATAGAAGGAAAACTCACCATGCAAATTACCAGAACATCCTGTTCTCTTTCTCATAGAGCCAAGCTTCCAGCAGGGACCACACAATCTGATATAATGTCTACTAAACAATTTAACCATTACATTCACTAGTCACAGTAGACCACCCCAGAATATTATTCTCTAAGCGTAGATGGCTGATTCTGCCTAAATTTGAGGTTTGGTATTGATATATTTGCCTGTAGATATGAATTTCATTCTCTAGTATCCTGATTAGTAATAAACAATTCCAAAACCATCCACTGACTTCTGGATCAACCTCCTAAAACTACCAAACCTCTTGTATAGAAGACAATGTGCTGGATATTGGCTGTCCACAAAACCTCCAACAATAACTACACTAGGCAGTTTTTATTTAAATTTACATGGAGCATTTACTAAAATTCTCAGTGGACTAAGTCATTAACAACAAACTTCAGAGATTTGGTAGCAATAAAAAAAGTGCCCATTGTTAAGTCAAAAGAAGGCACTCATGAAAATCAATAAGTAAAAGAAAACAATTGAGATTGCAAAATAAAACACTTCTAGATAACTCAAAGATCAGACACAAGATTTTAATGGAAATTTGAAAGTCCTTAAGGAAAACAAAGTAAAGATACTTCATGTTTAAATATGAGATACTACAGCAAAAGTAGTACTTACAATACATTTGCTGTCCTAAATCCTGGTGTTAGAAATAAATAAAGACTAAAAAACACAGAATAAGTAGAATAATTTTAACATATTAAAAATAACATCAGAATAAATATTAACTAAATTGGAATAAAGGCATAATTAAATCAATAAGTAATAGGACAGGGAGCAAGACACAATGAAGATTATCAGTATAGACAGGCAGACCTCAGAAGACCAACGCAATTAATTCACAACATGAGGTCAGAAGAGAGGAACGGAATTAAGGGGGAAGTGGGAGAGAGAAATTGACTCTACTATGTGACTATCACTGAAAACAATAAAATTAAATTTAAGAAATGTTAAGTATCTGTATTAGTGCATTTTCTCCTTGATGTGACAAACTCCCGACAGAGGCAACCCAAGGAAGGATACCGTGGATACACTCGTCGTGGAGATTAGAAACAGACCCGTGAGGCAGTTGGTCACACTCATCTGTACTTATGAATCAGAAATGAAAGCTGGATTGGGTTGGGAGATGGATGGAGGGGAGAGTAATGAGAGAGATGTCTTGATGGGGGAAGCATTTTGAAGTCAGGCAGTAACATGGTATAAGGGAAACTCCCACAAATCCACAAGGATGACCCCAGCTAAGACTCCTAGCAATAGGAGAGAGGGTGCCTGAACTGGACTTCTCCTGTAATCAGATTGTTAACTACCCCAGTTGTCATCAGAGAGCCTTTATCCAGTGACTGATGGAAACAGATGCAGAGACCCACGACCAAGCACTGGAATCCTGCTGAAGAGAGGGAGGTAGGATTGTACAAGCCACGGGCTCAAGGTCATCACAAGGGAACCCACAGAAACAACTAACTTGCACTCATAAGAGTTCACAGACTCTGGAGCAACAGCTAGGGAGCCTCTGTGGGACTGTCCTAGGCCTTCTACATATATGTGACAGTTGTGTGGCTTGATCTGCTTACGAGACTCCCAGTGATGGAAGTCTGTCCCTAAAGCTTTGACCGGCTTCCAGAAACCTATTCTCATACTAGGTTACCTTGCCCAGCCTTAACACAGGGGAGGAGCTTAATCCTACCTCAACTTGATATGACATGCTTTGTTTACACCCATGAGAGGCCTGCCCTTTCCGAACAAACACAGAGGAACAGTGGATTGGGGGAGTGGCGGGGGGGGGGGGAGAGAACAGGAGGAGAGGAAAGAGGGGGAACTGTGGTCTAGATATAAAATAAATGAATAAATTTAATTTAAAAAAAAGAAAGAAATGAAAACTGATACCCAACTGCACTTTTCAATCCTATTCGGACAGTAGGATGGTGCTGCTCATATTTGGGGAGGGTTTTCCCTGCTCTGTTAAACTCTTCTGGAAACATCACGACAGAAACATCCAAAGATATGTTCACATCATGATTTCTATCAATTAAATCCTATCGAGTCAACAATGAAAATCAGCCACAATTCCACCTTTGACACTCAAACACATTCCTTCTAATTATTGCTATCCTTTAAAGTTTCCTTTTCATCTCAGAATGCAACATACCTTTAGTTTTATCTGAGTCCTCATTGTCTTTAACAATGCCAACACTGCAGAGAAGCACAATGTCTCAAGGCACTCTCTCTACTGTGAGCGCCTATAAAATAAAGCACAAGCTGCAAACGTCTAATATAGAGTGCTACAGAGGAAATAGTCCTGCATCAGAGGGAAGAGGACACAGCTGGAATGGTGAGGACAAGTTTAAGGCCAGAAGAGAGAAGGGCAACTCCTACAACTCAGTGTCTGCCCTCTGGGGTTCATGAAGGAATCATCTGGGACCCAAAGGGCTTGGGTAGCCCCACGTCTCCACCTCTTCTGTCTATGGTACATATATCCTCTACTCTGACCCAGGTCCACTCTGTGCCCATAGGTTTCCTCAATCAATATCCTACGGTCTTAACATCTCCAACATCCTAAAGTCTCCATTTAAACTTAGATTTCACTGTCAGAGACAAATACATGGGCTCTCAGAACCTCCTTGTGATAAACCAGCCTGTCTCCATCTTGGGCTTAAAAGCCATCTTACAACAACGTCAAACTAAGCTTGTTCCTATTTATGATTAAATCTGTGTTTTATAAGGATTAAGCTGTGCCCCACCTGTAACTTTGGCTACAAATGATTCTGCACCACCTATTGTAGGAAGCCGCAACCATTCTTTTGCTTCAGAGAGTTGCTATGAGCACCTCAGAGCAATGCCTTTGTTTCAGGAGGCTTCTATAATCAACTTGTTATACATATGTTCTGATGTGGGAGTCTTCTGTTTTGTGTTGATTTCATTTGATTTCGAGATGTCTCTGTCATTTCTAGAGCTTTGGATTTCTTGTTTGCTTAGGTAATATTATATCCTTCTGAAGTCTTTGATGGAGTTGAAGAATGATTAGTTATAGTTATAGTTTTCC
Source organism: Microtus pennsylvanicus (assembly GCF_037038515.1). NCBI lineage: Eukaryota > Metazoa > Chordata > Mammalia > Rodentia > Cricetidae > Microtus > Microtus pennsylvanicus. Next base: position 89,901,055 of record NC_134581.1, on the reverse strand, counting down.
TTAGTTATGATAAAGGATAAAATAGATATAAATATTGTAATTGTAATTCTTGCTTGATAACTTTTGTTATGTGTAATTTTACTATGTTAAATTTAAAGCCTTTCTTTTTTGTTTAAACAGAAAAAAGGGAAATGATGTGGGAGTCTTCTGTTTTGTGTTGATTTCATTGGTTAAATAAAGAAACTGCTATGGCCTTTGATAGGACAGAAAATTAGGTAGGTGGAGTAAACAGAACAGAAGGCTGGGAGAAAGAAGCGGAGTCAGGCAGTCGCCATGATTCTCCCACTCCAGACAGACGCAGGTTAAGATCTTTCCTGGTAAACTACCACTTTGTGGTACTACACAGATTATTAGAAATGGGTTAGATCAATATGTAAGAGCTAGCCAATAAGAGGCTGGAACTAATGGGCCAGGCAGTGTTTAAAAGAATACAGTTTCCGTGTAATGATTTCGGGTATAAAGCTAGCCGTGTGGGTGGCTGGGTGCTGGGGAGGCAGCCCTGCCGCTCTTATTACAACAGAAGATATAACCTGGCCCATTTAGACCATATTGTATCACCACCACCACCCATCCAACCCTCCCACCATCCACACTGACACTCCCTCCCTCCACCCACAAACATCAATGCTGGTGAAATATTTTCCCCTAAGTGGTTGTTTCTGAGTAATGAACCACTTCTACTGTATTGTCTGGTTAGGCTCTTTCTAAGAAATTTGCATTTTCACAAGCTGGAGCCCTTGATTACTGAGATCTTGCCCTCAGGGAACAGTCCTTAGTGTCCCAGGTCAGAGCAAGAGATTTCTCTTTGGCATAGCTAATCCCTTTAACATTTACAGTTATTTCTCAGCCTCCTCCCCTTTAACTTCAAACTCATTCTTTCCCCCACTAAATGGCACTTCTGCACATCTTTTTACTTAGCTGTTGTTATCCTATTACAGACCTGGATAAGAGCAATGAGTAGTAGCCTTTCCACAGCCTGAATGCTCCTATCTTACCATGTCTTCTGACAAAGGATTATCCCATTATTTTTTTTTAATTCAATATCATTAAAGTTTTCAGGCCATGGGCAGAACATAGCCCACCTTCTTTACCAGAATATAACGTGAATGGTGTCTAACACAGATCCCAATAGAGCCCACATTCTTTACCAGAATATAACGTGAATGGTCTCTAACACAGATGCCAATAGAGCCCACATTCTTTACCAGAATATAACGTGAATGGTCTCTAACACAGATCCCAATAGAGCCCACCTTCTTTACCAGAATATAACGTGAATGGTCTCTAACACAGATCCCAATAGAGCCCACATTCTTTACCAGAATATAACGTGAATGGTCTCTAACACAGATCCCAATAGAGCCCACATTCTTTACCAGAATATAACGTGAATGGTCTCTAACACAGATCCCAATAGAGCCCACATTCTTTACCAGAATATAACGTGAATGGTCTCTAACACAGATCCCAATAGAGCCCACATTCTTTACCAGAATATAACGTGAATGGTCTCTAACACAGATCCCAATAGAGCCCACATTCTTTACCAGAATATAACGTGAATGGTCTCTAACACAGATCCCAATAGAGCCCACATTCTTTACCAGAATATAACGTGAATGGTCTCTAACACAGATCCCAATAGAGCCCACATTCTTTACCAGAATATAACGTGAATGGTCTCTAACACAGATCCCAATAGAGCCCACATTCTTTACCAGAATATAACGTGAATGGTGTCTAACACAGATCCCAATAGAGCCCACATTCTTTACCAGAATATAACGTGAATGGTGTCTAACACAGATCCCAATAGAGCCCACCTTCTTTACCAGAATATAACGTGAATGGTCTCTAACACAGATGCCAATAGAGTTCCTGTCACCTCTAAAACCCTGTGAGCCAGACTCCAATGTTTGCATTTTTTACCCCACTAAATTATGCTTACATTATTCAAGACCTTTTCTAATCCAAGGCTCCAAAATTTCTGCATGGCGACACACTAGGAAGCAACTGAGCACATTCCATCCAGTCAGGAAGCAGGGAAAATGAACAGGTGCTCAGCTGGCTTCCTCCTTCTTACTAAGTCTGCGTCTCCATCCCATGGAACGATGCCACCACATTCATGGTAGGTCTTCTCTGTTGTGTTAACCCCTTTTGAAACATTATCATAGACATACCCACAGGTATATTCCCATAGTGATTTTTAAATTCCATCAACTTGACAATGAAAATTAACCTTCACAAATTTAAGTATTAAGCGCCTAGATAGAAATACATCAGATATTAGACTGTCTATCAATAAGTATTATGACAACATTCATGCCACTAAATTATGAAGAATAACTTTAAAAATTACTAGCACTGAGGAAGAAATAAAAATTGTTGTGGAATCCTGCACTCCTAGCCTAACAACCATTATCTTAATCAGAAGAGCTCTGATTACCTGTGAGACCCTCAAAACACTGGACCAGTTGAGATCCTTCATAGAAAAGGTGGTGAGATCCTCCCCTAAGCTCCCAGCACTCACTCCTTCCTGCACCCCACTTCCCAGTTGCCATAATTGTACCCCAGATATACATGGTTGGGGGAAGAGTCTAGAGAATAAAGAAGGTGGAAAATTAACTGACGAGGTTTCATCTATACAACAGTGTGGAAGCCATCACCCACACTGGGGTGGGACCATTCATTCCTGTGATGTTCGGGCACAACTGTGCTCCTGTTTGTAACTCCTCACCCTAGTTAGGGTGAATAAATCCTTGTTCACATCTCTGTAGGAAAGGTTAATACAACAGCAATACAAATGGTAACCATTTTTAAAATTAAAACTGTAGTCAATCCTTGGTCAAAGGAAAACCTGATCCAGATATACTTACAGGAAAGTTCCACCTAAATTCTATTAAAGAGCAAAAAAAGTTGTAAACAAACATATCAAGAGATGTTTTTTAAAGAGAAAAGCATACTAACTTATTGACAACAGTTTTTTGGCATGTACTTCATTCTAAAAATTTGCAAGCATTGACATAAGAAGGAAAAGTTATAAATTTTAACTTGAACTTTAATGTTAAAAGTCTTAATGAAAATACTAAGCAAATATAGACAAGTGGTATATTGCATGGTAGAAATGGCCCACTTAGACATTTCTGAGAAGTGTATTACTAGCTTAAGCATATTTTTTTTCAAAGACCAGGATAGCTTATCTCCAGCTGTTAACCCCACCAGACAAGAATAAGACCACTACCACAAGTATGAGCCAAATTTAAAGCAAACCATATTAAATCTTGGCCAGGACAATGGACATTGGTCAGGTCCATACCTGCGATTACCAGAGTATGACCCTAAATTACTTTAGCCAGGGGCTTATAAAGTCAAAACCCACAAGACTATGTACTTCACCTTCATCCAATTAGAGGCAAGCATACATCCTGATGTACTTCCTGCCTATGTACATCCCATGTACGTGTGATGAAGCACATCCTTTGTAGTTGGATCAACCAAGTGTATTTATAGAAACAAAAACCTGTGACTTGTTATTTTACACAAACAAGAGCCCCCAACATTCTAGTAAGTTCTGTCCTAGAGCAAGTGGGACTTACAGGCTAGAGACAATTTTATTTGATAGATAACTGTAATTTAAACTTAAAACATAATGTCAGATGTCACAAAGAACCATGCAGTTAAAACTCTATACTCTAGAAAACACACATACACACACACATTTATAGCATAAAGAAATACAAAAGCAGACAAAAATGCGATTAAGTTTTTGAAAGAAGGGAGAAGTGTTAAGGGATAAAAATTATATGGTATGGTCTAACAGTGTTCTTAGAAGAGACAGAACCAACCAACACACACACACACACACACACACACAGGAGTACAGCTCCAGATGAGGGCAGAGACTGAAGATGGATGGACACAAGAGTGGCTACGGGAGGAATCAGACATGGGACACTCCTCAGTTTGGTTTTAGGAGAGATGGACAGAGAGGAAGCACATTTCGATATGACTTCTCCTCTGACAACCTTTATCTCTCACAGGCTTATTTATTCACAAAATCTTTTCCTCTTGCACATTTTTGGTCATCATTGTTAAACAGTTATCTTTTCTAATCATTTTCCTAAACTTTTGACATTATCTCTTTATGTCATAAACCCCATAGCCCAATTTTTAAGAATCTAGAGGCATATGACAGTCTTCTCTCATTTGGGTAGCTCTGGTTGCTTCAAGGATGCTAGATCAAAACAAAATTTCCAAGCCAGCCTGAGCATATTGCCATGTCCCAAGCAGTGTATAATTAACTCTTAATGGTCAGAGTGCCAAGAAGGCCAAAGCTTCTGTAGTTTTTATTCAAATTTCGCCATAATTCAATGTTTATATTTTACATCTTTATTGAATTTGTCTATAAGTCTAATCCTGGCATCTTTTGTTCTTTGGCCATACGACACCACAGTGGCTCTGCATGAGCTAACTTTTCTAAGAAAGGGAGGCCCTCACATCTTATTCTTTCTCATCTTTCCACTCCATACTTTGTTCATCAGTATAACCTCTCTGTGTAGGGCAGAGGTAGCTTCAGCTAGTCTGGCTTTGTTGCTGTATATGTCATGTCATTGCCTGAGCATAGAGTGGGAAGAGCTGGCAATCTGATCTGTGGCCAACTCCTCTAGCCCACCGAATCTTATTAATCTTTTTGAGTTTACTTTGTTTTGATTATCTAGTTCCTGTGTAAGTACAGGGACAGATATTTCAGGAATGCCTCATAGCCTCATAAGGAGACCTCTGGCTTCTTTATGTGTGTCACAATTTCTTAGTCATAAGGAACATTTTCAAGGAGATACAGATATCTCACTAAAAATGGGAGAGGTAGTATGTTCAAGACTGTCCTGGGGAAGCTTAGAAGCAGCATTCCTGGGAGAAGGCATAAATGATTCATAAGAAACTTTCCATCAATCCAATATCCCTAAATTGTACAAATGCTAAAAGTCTCCCAAGTACGCAAGAGGAGGAGATGAAGACCAAAGGTGGCATGGCAGCCATGATTTGACTCAGCTTTGCGGGATCTTTGTCAGGCAGCTCTGCTGGCCTTTGACTTCCTCCAGTCCCATCAGATATGGCTATACCACATACACACATATGTAGATTTACACCCTATTATATTATCATCTAAATCATATAAAATAATTTTACAAATTTAGATAAAAATACTTGTAATATCTTTTTTTAAAATCTTTTTTTTATTGAGAAAATGAGAAAAAAGAAAACAAGTTTCCACCTCCTCCCACCTTTCTCCCCCTCCTCCCACCCTTCTCCCCCTCCCCCCACTCCTTTCCCCCTCCCTCTCCAGTCCAAAGAGCAGTCAGGGTTCCCTGCCCTGTGGAAGTCCTAGGTCCTCCCCCCTCCGTCCATATCTAGGAAGGTGAACATCCAAACTGGCTAGGCTCCCACAAAGCCAGCACATTACGTAGGATCAAAACCCCTTGCAATTGTCCTTGGCGTCTCATCAGCTCTCATTGTTCGCCATGTTCAGAGAGTCCGGTTTTATCCCATGCTTTTTCAGTCACAGTCCAGCTGGCCTTGGTGAGCTCCCAATACATCAGCTCCACTGTCTCAGTGGGTGGGTGCACCCCTCGTGGTCCTGACTTCTTTGCTCTTGTTCTCCCTCCTTCTGCTCCTCATTGGGACCTTGGGAGCTCAGTCCAGTGCTCCAGTGTGGGTCTCTGTCTTTATCTCCATCCATTACCAGATGAAGGTTCTATGATGATATGCAAGATATTCGTCAGTATTGCTATAGGATAGGGTCATTTCAGGTTCCCTATCCCCAGCTGCCCAAGGAATTAACTGGGGACCTCGGCTTGGGCACCTGGGAGCCACTCTAGGTTCAAATCTCTTGCCAACCCTAAGGTGGCTCCCTTAACTAAGAATTGTGCTTCCGTGCTCCCCTATCCAACCTTCCTTTATCCCAATCCTCCTTTTTCCCCTAGTTCCCCCTTCCTCCCCTTCTCCCTTTTCTCTCCCCATCTCCCCTTACACCCATCCCACCCCACCCCCAAGATCTCAATTTTCTCCCTGGCAACTTTGTCTACTTCCCATAGCCAAGAGGATAACTATATGTTTTTCCTTTGGTTCACCTTCTTACTTAGCTTCTTTAGGATCACCAATTGTAGGCTCCGTGTCCCTTATTTATGGCTAGAAACCAATTATGAGTGAGTACATCCCATATTCATCTTTTTGGGTCTGGGTTACCTCACTCAGGATAGTGTTTTCTATTTCCATCCATTTGCATGCAAAATTCGAGAAGTCATTGACCCATATCTATCACCATGCACAAAACTCAAGTCCAAATGGATTAAAGACCTCACTATCAGTCAGAACACATTAAACCTGATAGAAGAGAAAGTGGGACGTACCCTACATCAGATGGGCACAGGAGATCGCTTCCTATGTGTAACCCCAACAGCTCAGACATTAAGGGCAACATTGAATAAATGGGACCTACTAAAACTGAGAAGCTTCTGTAAAGCAAAGGACACTGTCACCAAGACAAAAAGGCAACCTACTGACTGGGAGAAGATCTTCACCAACCCCACAACAGACAAAGGTCTGACTTCCAAAATATATAGAGAACTCAGGAAACTAGACTTTAAAATGCTAATTAACCCAATTAAAAAATGGGGCACTGATCTGAACAGAGAATTCTCAGCAGAGGAAGTTCAAATGGCCAAAAGACACTTAAGGTCATGCTCAACCTCCTTAGCGATCAGGGAAATGCAAATTAAAACAACTTTGAGATATCATCTTACACCTGTCAGAATGGCTAAAATAAAAAACTCCAATGATAGCCTTTGCTGGAGAGGCTGTGGAGGAAGGGGTACCCTCATCCATTGCTGGTGGGAATGCAATCTTGTGCAACCACTTTGGAAATCAGTGTTTCGGTTTCTCAGGAAATTTGGGATCAACCTACCCCTGGACCCAGCAATACCACTCCTGGGAATATACCCAAGAGATGCCCTATCATATGACAAAAGCATTTGTTCAACTATGTTCATAGCAGTATTATTTGTAATAGCCAGAACCTGGAAACAACCTAGATGCCCTTCAATGGAAGAATGGATGAAGAAAGTGTGGAATATCTACACATTAGAGTACTATGCTGTGATACTTGTAATATCTTTAAAGAGCTGAGTCACATGATCATGGGATCTTGCAAGCTTGAAAACCTCTAGTCAGGAGTTAATGCTTGTCTTAAGGCAGAATATCTTGCCTATGGAAACACGTTTATTCTGAAAGCTTTTCAACTGATCAAATGAGGCTTTTCCATAGTACAGAAATTAGTTTCATATGTGAGATTAAGTAGAACGAGCAGTAGATGCTAACCACATTTACATATTACCTCCACAGCAAGCCCTACTAATGTACTTGGTTGAATAGTTGGATAATATAGCCAGCCAGCCAGGTTAACATACAAATTTACTACTATGAATCTATTTTTCTCTACACACACTGAGGTAACAAGAATGAATTAGCGATAACTCAAGTAGAGAATCATAATCTTTTAAACTTGAAGCGCCCAGGGGGAAAGACTACTAAAGAAGCTATAAATTTAAAAGTACAGAAATAGAGAAAATCAAAGAAATCCCCAAATGCGTATGAACCCCTTTCTAGTTCTTAGCTGATTCATGCACTGCACATTCTTGAAGTGGAATTAAAGAATCCAGCCAAAGAAAAATTTAAATCCAATCAGAAAATGGTTGGTTACTTAAAACATTTGTGCCACTACTATACCAGTGGGCATATTCTCCTAGACATTATGAGAGCATCACACGCTAGGTTTCGTTCACGTCCCCACACAAACACACATGAATTCACTGATAGAACCAAGACCGTTAAAGAAACACCGAAGGGGTAAACACAAAGAAAACCAAAACTTGGCAATCACTATGTTTGCTGGTGGAGATATTTATGCATGGATGGAATACTTCTCACTGATATCCACAGGGACTGTGAACAGGGTTGAAAGAGAGAATGCAGGGAGAAAGGCCCTAAAATACACCCACAATAAAATCATGAGCATGGCCACTTGTTTAAAATAATACGTAGCACATAACGCGAAAAGAAATGCATGCAGAGGCAATAACCAAAATGTTAATAGTAAATGTTTCAGTGTGACCTTAACTCTCTTCTGAATATTTAATGAACTAATGGAATTTATTACAATGATCATTTATTATTCATCTAATCAGCATGTTTAAGATCTTTTAAAGATATAGAACCAAGCTCCTGTCAGGGGCTTGAGCTTTCTCTTGCCCCGGTGAGTTCTTTCTAATGCTCTCCTGATCTTTCCGGGAAAGCACCACATACTGACGCTTGTCCCAGAGTTCACTAGTGCAACACTGGAATAGAATCATGTGGAAGCAGCCCCCAGTTTAGGGCTATGGTCAGTCTTTAAAAGCTTTCTTTGTGTAGTTTAATGGACCCAGGCAGCATGCTTCTGAGAAAGACAGCAAGTGATGCTTCAATGTAGCAGTGCAGACTTACAAAACCCAACTTGTAATTTTTTTCCAAATTAATCATCAAAAAAAGTAAATTATTTTGTATGACTCCCATCACTCATTCAAAAATATACCTGAAGTCTGGCTTTTCTGGGCACTTGCCAGTAAGTACACAGCAAACAAACCAGGTGGGTATTTTTCCTGCTTTAAAGGTTATTATCCCACTGAGGAAAAGCACATAGTAAGCCAATGAAATAAGCAAATCACAGTGCCATTTTAAGGCAATAAAACTAAAAAGCAAATTAAAGAAAAGATGAAGATCGGGAGAGGCAGAAGTGGCAGGGGGAGTCTTGAACAGGCGTCAGAGAGAAGGTCGGACTGAGACCCAGGAAGAAGGTCTGAGAAGGAACCATGTGCATATCCAGGGAAAGCATTTGAATCGAGGAGAAAACGAGATCCAAAGCTTCACAGAGCATTGTGGTCCTCGCAGGACCAGAGAAGATAATAATGATACAGCAAGGATGATAACAAAAGGGGCTGGGGTCTTCTACACCACCGTGAGGTTTTGGCCTGAAATGGGAACTTAACTTACGATAATTGTGGAAATACAGTGCCCCAAATCAAAGATAGAAGGAACAGGATGTTTTGTTTATGGAAAAGAAAATAAATAGGAACTCCTGATGAGCACTGCATACAAAGGTAGAATCCAGATCTTTCAGTTAATGAAAGATAAAATAGGAAAAACAACAGATTATATACTATAGAGACATCCTTTTAAATACTTTCAAACAATCAATCCTAAATTATAATGTGTTAAATATGACAACATCAAAAACTATGTTTGATTAATGAATAATACATTAAAGTTAACAGTAATGACAGGTTGTAAGAAAAATATTTCCAATATCTAAAAGGACAGTTTACAAATGCACATGGAACGCTTTTAAATCAACAAGACACAGATAGCCTAAGAGGAAAAAATATCTTGGCAAAATATAAATAAGCAATTAAAACAGAACAAGCCTCAGGACCAAACAAGTGAATTAAGAGATGTTCCATGATTACGTACCACAGAAGCAAATGAAAACAGTAATACTATCTTCTCCTTGTAAATTCAGTTAAAAGGCAGAACTCAGTAATACCAGCTGTCGGCGGGACACGTGGAAATAAAAGGCACACATGCAAGCAGTCCTGAGAGCTATATATGGGTACCTACACAAGGCATGGTTACATGTGCTTTATGACCCAGTAACTTAGCATAAAGAATTTCTCCCATAAGTCCAGATGGGGTCCAGGAGTATCCATTGTAGCCTCATTTATGGTGAAAGGTTCAGAGAAGTTGGGGTATCCACCACTGACTAGGAAAATGCATATAGCAGGTTTGATGAGGACATATGAAGTCTGTGGAAGTCCTAAGGAAGGAAGAGCCAAACCAAGCATGCTAGCACATGGTGCATAACTTTACTTTCAGCATCCAGAAGGCAGAGACAGGTGGATTTCTATACCGTTCGGGTCACTCAGGGATGCATAGTGAAACCCTCTCTCAAACAAACTAGAAAGGAAGAACCATAAGTTCGCAGAATACCAAAGCAGGCCCTTAAGTACTAAGTAAAATAAGACATATAAGTTACTGTTATTTTCATAAATATAAGCCCAGAAGAAAACTTATTTCAAGGGACCACATATCAACTAATGACAAACCAAGCATAATAGAATGGCTGCGGATAGTTACATTGAATAATCAAAGTGGGGGAGGGGGCAAACGTCGCCAGTAAGTAAAGGGAGGAATTATTCATTCCTTTTTGAAATAGTTGGGGGGAAAATGATCTCAATCAGATGTAAGGAAATGGACACAGGCAGAATAACACAAGTTTGCAAGGACAAAGGCAAAACAAACAACTTCAAGGGAGCAAAAGTATACCAAGAGGAAGCATGGAAACTAAGCCTGGAACATGAGCTGGTTATCTAAAGTTAATGTATTTTTTATTTCCTTCTATCTGCAATATTAGCTGTCAGCATTATTAGTATTTAACAAGTGAATTGGTGCTAAGACTCTGGATCATAATCAAAGGAACTTGTAAGTGATGTGTGCTAGAATAACAAAAAAAAAAAGAATCAGAACTTGAAGCATTTTATCCTTAGTATATCTATCAAGCACAACTAACATCTGTAGGTACTTCCTGTGGCTCTGTGATGTCATTTCCTTTTGTAGCTGTTAGTTCCTTGTGGTGTTTGCACTTTGCTCTACCCGGGCTGCCTCCTAGCAGATGTGATTTCCAGCTGTGTCTATACACCAACCACAGCGGGTTCATTAATAACAATTATTAAGTACTTTATGTTACAAATTGAGCCTGTGGCAACAGGGAAAACATCCAGTCATTTGTTTTATGGCCTCTTGTCAGAGCTAACCATAAATTCACATTATCTCAACATTATCGGCCCTGCAAAATGAATCTAAGCATGAGTCATAAATAAAACCACCAAACAGCTCAATCATTCCTCAAAGAGCAGAGCATAAATTAGCACTTGAAGATGTAATGTTACATTTAAACTTAAATAATAGTTCAGGCCTTCCTGTCGGCTAATTATGCGAATTATTATTGTTAAGACGTACATTTGTTGTGGCTTGGCTGACGCGTACATTTAGACTCACAATTAGAGCACAATAAATACATACTCTGCACATTGCCCTTCCAGAACCCATGAGTCTCACTAATGACCTATGAAGAACTGTGGAAATGGAGAGAATGACCAACCGAGAGGATGCCTCGTAGGACTACAGGGAAGAGAAAACGACCACACTTCCTCTGAATAGTACATCTCATGGAAGAAACTGTTAAATTGGAAACGATTAACAGACCAGAAATAACAGTCTGCACACGTCAGAGGCACCTGGGTGGAAGTCCATATGGACTTACGTAGTCGATGTACATGGTTATCTCTGTGTGGCATCCGAAGTATCCCACGTGATAAAGGCAGAACAGAGAGAGCACAAGAACTAGTTTGTAAGAGGAAAAAAGAGCAACATGAAAATTATTGATTGTATACTGGAAACCAAATATATATGTTAGTGGTGAGACAACATTGTTCATGGTTAACAATTAATTCCTAATCCTGAAAAGACAGTGAAGTAAGAAATCCAACTAGTTTCTGGAAAAGACGTAAAGGAGTCTAAGCCTTAAATGCCATTAGGTAGTACAAATAATAACCCCCAAACTGCGTCCTACTTTTAATTAGCAGCTCTAATACTGGAAACTTTTCTGAGCTACAGAATTAGCATATGACCATTAAAGGCAATGGAAGCGAAATAAAAAAGTGTCAAATTCTAGACTCCATTATGGAATTAGAGAACAATATTTCCTGAAGGAAATGGTTCCATGCATTGTAGTACATGGATGATGAACTACTATGATGATGTGAACATTTATTTTGTGGACGATACTTAGAATAAAAGTTCTCCCAGGACCACTTCCAGTTATAAGATGGTTATATAATATGTTTACAATAATTAATTATACTATTATAAAGTTTAGACATATGAAGATGCTCACACCCATGCACAGGCTAGAAAATACATTAAAATACTAACAGTATTTTCCAATAGGCAAGATTCTGCATATTTTTATCACCTTAATAACCGTATTTTCTAAAATTTCTTCCAGTGGACAAAAGAAGTAGTTTGTCAAAGGTATGCTTTAGTATGAATTTCTATTCGTATTATATCCAAAGCCCTTGGCAACCTGTTTATAATGAACTTGCATAACCTTGTTTTCTACAAAATCCAATATAATACTAATGAAATCCTTTCTTAGTGCCCCTGAATCATGCCCTCTTTCTTTCCAAATCAGCTTTTGTTCAAGTTTGGTTTTCTATACGTGCTCAAGGTCACAAAACCTGTCGAACTATGTTAAAGTTAGAATCTTAATGAATTCAGCCTCTTCCTGGAAACACACAAAAGCAAGGTTATTCCATAAAACATTACCTCTTCCCTCCAAAAGAAACCCAAAGTCTTTGCTACCCATCTCTCAAAGCACATCTAATGAGACATAATTCATCACTCACGGCACATGGCTCAAAGCCCCTTGTCCATTCTTCACAGTCACACAGCTTCCACCACCTGTCTTCGGATTGTGCCCCTTCCTTTTGCATCATACCTTCAGACTATGAGAATTTCCAGTTAAGTTCTCGCATACCCAGAGAAGGACAAATAAGAAACTTAGTCTAACCAGCATCCAAAAGTGTGAGGTTTCAAGTGCCAAGCACTGTAAAATGCTGTCCATGCCGTGTGTTATAACTTCTGCATTCCATTCCACATTTTGAAAGCAAGCATTACTCGTACTCACTCAGAATTTTTTTTTAACAACAACTATGAAATCATGGTTATTTCTTCCATAAGCTTCCTGAACCCCACCATCACTTAATTCTATTTTACTTCCAAAATATATCTTGAGTAATCCACAGCTGTTTGGTTCATTAGCGCCAATTAAGACAAATGGCCATGACCTCTCATCTAGATTCCTAAAAGAAAACTTCTCTTTTTTCCCCATCCACTTAACCCTTCATCCCATTACATACACAAAGGCCAACCATTTTCTCAAAAGAGCCCATCAAAAATAATTAGCACCAAGATCCAGAATCTCCAATGGTTTCATTAATAGACACAACCAGATCAGGTGTTCACATAGCACACAGAAAATGAACTACTACATAAGCTGTAAAAATAGAGAAGGGAAATTGGAGCCTGTGAAGCATATTTATATATCACAGGGTGCTAAAAACCAATGCAGTTAAGGAGTGGAGGTGATAGTTACTCTTAATTATCAATTTGGCGCAGTCTACAATCACCTGTGAAGAGTCTCAATGAGAGATTACCTAGGATAGGTTGACCTGTAGGTGTGGCTGTGGGGGATTATCTTGATTCTGACAACAGAGGCGGGGAGACCCACTACTATGAGCAGCATCTCTTTGTGGGCATGAGATTCTAGCCAATATGAGTGGGGGGAAATGAGCTGAGCATCATGCACTAACTCCTTGTTGTCTGCTACTGACTGCACATGTCATGTTACTAGCTAATTAGCTTCCTGCTGCCTAAACTTCTATGCAGTGATGGACTATAACCTGGAATTCTCAGCCCAACAAACCTCTGCTCCCTTAAATTGCTTTTACCAGACTATTTTTTCACAGCAACAGGAAACAAAACTAAAACACAGGAAGTTGATGAAAAGCCTCTCTAATTCACCAGTCTAGATTTTTCTTCCTAGGTGTAAAATGACCACATTTGGGTTACCTCTACCCACGATGAATGAATTGATAATATTCATAGACCGAGTGTCCTTGGAGTGTGGATCAAGCACCTTCAGCTCCTGACTTCATCTAGGCTTTACTGTATGACTGAGCCCTTCCCAATCTCTCTATCACAAATGTGTGAAAGACCTAGTTTTGTTTGTTTGATTTCTTGAGTCTTTCAGCTCTTTTCTACAATTGTATCTTATTCATCACTTGAAAAATTTATGCAGGGACCCAGCCATGTTGAAGTGAGCATGTCAAACTGATGGTAGAGTTTGACAGAAATGAATTTGCATGAGTAGCTGGGGAGCCTCCTGAGAGACTACTCCCTATTAGAGTAGCGAGAATCCTGGTACTGAAATGAGCTCAACCCATTAACATTATTCATTGAAACAAAAAGCTGATTCTGAGAAGAGCTGGGTCTGTCACTAGCATTTATTCATCCCAAGTTGGAAGATCTGTGATTTAGAGGCCATTGGTAAAAAAAAAAAAACAAAAAAATCAGTAATTGCTTTTTCACTTCAGGGAAAACTGGTTCACTATATAGAGAAAGCTAAGTAAGATCCCCACAGTGTTAAATACTGTTAGCCACTTATCCAATATCCATTTCCCTCTTTGTTCAGTAAGCTTTCTTTTTTTGTCTGAAGTGGCAGTTGCCAGGCTAAATGCTTATTTCCCCTCCTTCTTGGGCGCTCAGGGGTATCTGCATAACAGACACATTTATGGCAAATGGCAGATGCACAACATTTCCAGGAGAGAAATTATACATTCTTGAGAAAAGCAATAATTTATTTCATAGTCTTTCTACTCTTCCTTATAACTTCCCTCCTTAAGTATAGACATGATGCCTTGAACCTCAATGGCTGTCTTCTAACCATCACATGGCAAGATGTAGGAAAGGGCAAGAGGCTCACAGAGATGCTGGCCAGACACCAACAAGGCAATGAACAGCTCCTTCAGATGCTTATTTCTAATACAAGTTGAGGCTGCTCCACATAACACATGAGAAAATTAGCATCTTCATGAAGTCTGGGTAGCTGCTATGTGTAGTGATGAGGTAACTAGGCCTGCTTTTTGTCCCACCCGGCTCCCACATGGCTAGCTTTACAACCAAAATGACAACACACAAATTGTATTCATTTAAACACTTCCTGGCCCATTATCTCCAGCCTCTTACTGGCTCACTCTCACATCTTGATTAACCCATATCTAGTAATCTGTGTATCACCACAGGGTTGTGGCTTACCGGAAAGATTCTAACCTACATCCATCTTGGGCCGGAGCTTCATGGTGTCTACCTGACTCAGCTTTCTTTCTTCCAGAATTCTGTTCTCTCTACTCCACCTATATAAGCTGCTGTCCTATCAAAGGCCAAGGCAGTCTCTTTATTTGACCAATGAAAGTAACACATAGACAGAAGACCCATAACATATAGCTATGGTTTTTATCTTTATGGAGCTTGATTCACCACCAAAGCAAACAAGCCCTCAACATTCCACAGGCACAAAATGACTTGTAAGTAGATAGGAAAACATCTGTTGGTTTAGTAGTTCATGTATCACATGTGGAACAGATAGGAGATATTTTCCTCACTACAAATAAGCAGCATTTGAGTGGAAGGTAGCAAGAGCAGAGAGACTGGATTTCACAAGTTGAACACTGACAGAAGATACAAGGAGATGCTTTAGTGTGCACTTCTCAGTTCAGGAAGGGTCAAGTTGTTCAATATGAACAGCAGCAATATTAATGTCCCAAAGAACACGAGCACTTGGAGATTCTGCTGTTTGTTAAACTCCTTGCTTTAAAAAGAGAGAAAGCACTTTATTTCTCAAGCATCCATGGAACCATCAAGTAGTTCACTTCTAGTCTTAAGGACTTAAGAAGGCTTGAAATGAAAGTTGATTGTGCAGTTTTACCAAAGCTCAAGAGCAGCCACTAGACACAGGAAGCTATTTATATTCAAGTAAGCTAAACCACATGTAAAATTCAGTTGGTCAGCTATCCCAGACATTTGCAACTGTTGGCATCACAGACTCGGAACACGGCCGGCCATTGCTGTAAACAGCTACTGGACAGATGACTCTAGAGTAAGCCAAAGGCTGGGTAGCTTAGATGATCCTTAGTAGATGATGACCACTGGGTTAACAGGCACTGGAAAGCAACTCCATAGGACAGAGACTCCTGTCAAGTTCATGCATTACTCTATTTCTAATGCTTGGTCAGGAAGTAATTGCTTAGTGAAGTCAGTGTTCTCAGCTCAATCACTTTGAATTTTCCTTCCTTTAGACAACCCCAACTTCCAGGACACATATTTAATTATCTTCTCATTGTATTCCTATTTCAGTTTTAGCCCAGTCCAATGATTCCTATAATCTCCTTCACTTATTAAAATATCCGGCTCATTCAAGAAAGTTCTTATCATTACCATGTATTTATGGTTTATGTTAAGGCACCTCATTTTTTTCTTTATTTCTGGCATTCAGATTCCTAGCCTAATCTCCCAGTCAAAGCCCAGCCATCAGAAAGCGTCCTTATGATCTGCCCTATCTAGCAGAAGAAGCAGAAGCAAGCAGGGAAAGACAAGTCTTAGAGAAGTGACTATCAGCATGGACAGGGCTGCTGCTCGTCAGATCTTCCTGTTTCCTGTTGCCAATGCTAGTTACTGCTTTCATTATGGTAACAAAACACTTGAATAAAAAGTAGCTGAAGGAATGAAGGATTCATTTTGGCTCTCAGTTGATGGGTATTGTGTAGCAAGGCGAGGAAGGCACAGGGGTAGATGTGTGAGGCCGTTGGTCACACCATGTTTGCAAATGGAAGGCAAAGAGAAACAAATGTAGATAATCAGTTTGCTTTCTCCTTTCTATTCAGTTGAGGACCTCTGTGGAACAGCGCAACCCACATTTCAGATACATCATCTTCACTATTCAGATAAATTTTCCCAGAAACACCTTCACAGACATCCCCAGAAGTGTGTTTCCATGGTAATTCTAAATCCTTTAAAGTTGACAACCAAGATTAACTATCTGTATTAGTCAGGGTTCTCTAGAGGAACAAAACTGATAGGATAAATATATATTAAAAGAGTTTATTAAATCAGCTTATGTTAAAATAGTTAACAACCATTGTCTCACACCTGCGAGATTGAGAATCAGGTAGTTGTTCCATCCCTGAGGCTGGCTGCCTCAGAAATTGGAATATTCTCACAACAGTGGCTGTCTCATATTGGAGAGTCCAACAACCTTGTTGTTGCTCAGTCCATGAGACCGGCTGCCTCAGCAGTCCCAATCTGGTGCTCCACACCTAGAAGGTTCCTGGAGAACTGCTGGTCCTTGGTTAACAATGGAAACCTGGAAACATTGGTTCTGTTATCAGTAAAGGTACCATTAGCAATATCAGCAGAGTAAATCAACTCTGCAGCAAAAGGGAAGGCTAGCCCAGCAAAAGGAGCATTGTCTTCCTTCTGACACCCTCTTTTATATATGAACTACTACTGGGGAGGGCTGCTCATACTTGGGAGTGGGTCTTCCCACATCAGTTAAGGAGTCTAATCAGGATAACTCGTCAGCTAAAGCTCCCTAATCAAGCAATTCTAATTTGTGGCACGTTGACATTAAAATTAACTATCACACTATCCTGAGTCCACTCCTTGTCACCTAGACACACCACTTTTAAGTTACAGCATTTCACCTCTGGCCCCCATAGTGTTATAATTATCTCGTAATGTAGAGTGCATCCACTCCAACATAAAACATCTTCACAGTCCCATCACTGTTTGAACGTGAAAATTTAACTCTCATCTGAGATTCAAGACAAACTTGAATTTGAGTTTTTATAAAATAAAAAGCTACACACTTCTAATACATTGTAGCAAAGAATAAACATTCCCATCCCCAGTGGGGGAAATGGAAGCATAACAAGAAAATATTGGACCAGAGCAAGACTGATACCCAACAGGTAAAACATCAAATATTGCCACTTCGTGTCTGGCATCTTAGACCCATGATGGAATCATAGGGGGTCACAAGACTTAGGTAGCCCTACCCCTCCACCTCTGCTGCCTGCAACTTTTTTTTTATTATTTATTTATTTATTTATTTATTTATTTATTTTTGCCTGCAACTTTTAAAGCCAGTGAAGTCAGGCAATATAGGGTAAGTTCAGATTCCCTGACAACAGACCATGAGGTACCATTGTGTGAGGCTAAGAAGGTGAAGCTCAAGTTGCAGTTGAAATCTCAGAATAGTGGAGATGCCAGGACCTTTGATCTAGTGGAGACATCATCTCTATGCAACAGTGGGAGGATGAGCCCTCCCTCTTCAGTGAGACCCTTCTTAAAGTAACCTCAAGGACATGTCCAGATGTGTTTTTCCATGGTAAATATAAATCCCATAAAGCTGACAATCAAGATTAAGTAACACACTCCCTGTCTCTAATCGAGGCTCTTGAGGTTCTCTCGCTTAATATTACTTTATATTACTTTGGAAAAAGTTTATCCTCCACCTTGGTGTACTGAATCTTGGAAGAGATTCTTCAGTTTCTCAATTCTACCAGAAAGATGATCATATGGTTAGTCCACATTGTCAGTCCAAGCCTCAACCCCTGTTAAACGGGAGTCACATCAATTCAGCCATCAAGCCTCACCTCACTTCACTGTCATATCCCATGATGCAAAGCCACGGTAATCATCAGTATTCTTTTCCATTCTGCTTAGACACATGCCTATCTTAAACTAAGCTTTCATGTTTTATATGAGTTTACCAAAGACACTATTAACCCTCCCACAATAAATATAAACTATATTTAGATCACAGGCCATCCGCATCCTTAGAGACTTTCACCCATCCCCCTTTTTCTCAGTCATATAACTATAAAATACCAATAAGTCATTCTAGCCTCTCCCAAAGGTGTACTTAGAGTTTTTTTTAAGTCTATTGGTGTCCAATAAATCATGGAAGTTATTTTCAAGAAGATTCTCTCTTCCTTCTTATCCTTGGCCCATCACCTTCTACCTTTATATGGGACACAGTAGATGAACAATGTGTTTTCTCCCACCTTATGCTAGTCAGCTATCACCTAGATAAAAAGTGAGACAAATTAGTATAGAGTGAGTTGATTTGGGCTCACATTTTCAGAGGTTTTGGCCTATGATCAATTCGTCTGATTCGTTTGTGATTTGACAAGGCACACATCATCATTGTGGAAGCATATGTAAAATAAAAGCATGCTTACCATGACTGGGAAGCAAAAGAGAGGTAGCAAGGGACATGCTTTCCTTTAGTGACATGTTTCAATGGCCTAAAGGCTTTCCACTATGCTTTACTTCATCACTGTTTCCAAAGCCTACAGTAGCATCAGGCTGAGGACAAGGCTTTATTATATGGAGTTTGGGGATGACACTTAAATTCTAAACTATAACATGCTATATCTTGAGTGCCAGACCTTCACCAGCAGCCCCTGAAAGACAAGACAGATGTCATCAGATTCTCACGAACATGTCTGATTCTCCTCTAAATATAAAAAGCTCATAGAATTGGACATAGGTCTTTTTTTTTTTTGATGGAGTATGTTATGGGCCTCATGGTATCAACTTCTTTGTGAATCTTTGGCCCTTCTTTTTTATTTTTTTAGTTCATAGTCAGGTGATGCTTTCACTCAGACTCAATCCCAAGAGCATAGTTGAGGGAATAAGAAGAAGGTAGTCCTTGCTGACTGAATCTGTTCCCTTTCACAGAAATTCCTGGAGTCAAGGGACAGAAAGTGACTGTCTTGGGGCACTCTGAGCTTTCATTGAAGATGCAGAAACAAGTATTTACCAGACACAGTAACATCCCAATAACAGTACTTCAGGTCACAAGGAAGAAAGAAGAAGACATCTAGAATAGGTCATTGCATTGCTCCAAGACTAGTAAGCTATCTGTGGTGGTTAATGATTGTCATATTTCCAGACCATGAATGCCTTCAGATCACCCTACCTACTGCCATGCCTTTCCTGTAATGAGGGCTCTGGCTTCTTGACTTGTAAGTCAAAATAAACCTTTGCTCTGTTGGGTTGCTTCTGATCAGGTATTGGTCGCAGCATCCAGTGTTTTCCTTCATAGGTTGAACTAGTGAAGTATCACATCCTGAACAACCATCTTTCATCTGGTCCATAACATGTTTGCCATATAGCCATGGATTTCCCACAATTCTCTATTCTACCCTATTACTCACCACTTTGTTTGAGATTAGGACAATGCTGGCATCATCTTCTGTTTAATATTATTTAATATCTCATTTAGAACTCATTGGATGTTATCTATTCTTTTCAAACTGCCTTAGCAATCTGTGATTAAGTTTTAAGATCATTTGATTGATTTGTAAAAGAGAGAAAAGCAATTCTTGTGTATATTAAATAGAATTTGTATAGTATCAGAGAAGAAATCCTATCTTTACAATGCAATCTTTCTACTGTGTGATGCACCTTTTATTTTAGATGCTGTGTTATTAGAAATGTTTGTAATCATTATCTCATCTTGTCTCCATTCTGTATGTTTTCATGAGGTTTTTAACTATATTATATTATCCCATTTTATTATTACTAGCCCAGATTCCATTTTACACATTTTCAGATTTATATTTCTTATCATTATACCTTTAGCTACTCTAATTATTTGTTTGAATTATATTTATTGTTTGAATTATATTTAATGAGAAAAATGTTGCAAGATATTTTTCTACAAGATCTAAGACTATGCTGTTGATCAGGGAATGTAGCACTTTTATACTTATTAGAGTTACTATTATATTAGGGTTATTTCTGGTTTCACATTTTCTGCCTTATTTTTTTTCTTTCTTTCTTATTTACATCAGACAAATAATTTTCACCAGTTAAAGATATAAATTCAGCATTTACCCTCTGGTGAGTCATTATGTTACCAATAACCATTTTCTTTCAAACTTAACAAAATTTAACAGCAAAAGGTAACTTCTCTTTAACAAAACTTCAGGCGCATTTTAACATACCCAATTCCTGCTCATCTCTCTTTGCTGCTGCCTCTTCCTTGTCACCACCAGGTGCCACTGACCATCTGAAACCCAGGTTTGGGCATGGCCTGGCTTCACTCACCAGCCCTGGAAAGGGGAGTGGCCAGGAGGCAGCCTAGAGGAAGATTTGCATATATGCTATATGCTAGTTTTTCTAATTTTGTTGCATTTCTTAAAAACTCGTAGAATATGTGGAAGTTGAAAATTAGATCTTTCCCAAGTGCTCATTTATTTTTGCCACCCACTGTTGCTGTTTGATTGTTAGCAGAGCTTTCTGAGCTGACTCCCTAATGTTTGTTTCTGTCATCTCCAGCCCCTGCAGTCTGAATTTGGTTATCTTTGTGAACCAAGAGTTGGACAAAGACATCATTAAATGCCAACAGTCACTAAACCCTCCAGCTTTTGCCAACTTTGGAATAGAACCTAAACCTAAGGTCCAATATTGTGTCTTGACACGTGGGAGAAACTGGGAGGAACTCCAAGAACCCTCCCTACTGCGCTCCCAGAAATAAGCATCACACAAAACAACCATTCTCATCATGGGCCCAGGTCTAAAGCCTGCTTCCAGCAGGAAGTAGGATTTGGTTCCCTGTGGGTAACAACTCAGTTATTGCTAAAATAGCCATTTACAAACTCCCACAGGAGCCAGTAAATACAAAGTCTGCTTTAACAACCCTTGCTTACTTACTGTGTTCCCCACTGTGATTCTTGTAAGACCCTGTGTGGCGTGTCCTCTTCTGCTCTCTCAGGGTGTAGGTAGATTACTAATCAGCTACCATCACGAACAGCTGTCCAATGTCTGGTACTGTGTTTAGCCAAGCACAGAACCCTAGGATAAGCCTTTCTATCAGCAATGACAGGAAAGACCAGCAATGACCACATGGATCTGTTTGCAAACTGGGGCACTCAGGTATTCAACACTCAAATAATTACAGATCAGCTTTAGCTTTTCCTTGTGGCTCAAGGCCAGTAAAAGATAAGAGATTTCTACCTCTGTCCCAAGCATGAACACAGACAGCTCTATGCAAGCATCTAAGTTTTAGGACTGCCTAAAATATAAGAGCATTCCCAAGTTCCAATGAGCATTTTCTACCTCTGCTTTTCTTTTATGCATTGCCATTAGATTATTGTTTGCCCCCGAGGCTGCATTTCACCCGGGGAAGCCATTAACGTGGCCAACAAGCTGCTCTGTGGGAGAAGCATAGAAGAGTTCCAGGGAGGCCAGATAAACAGAAACCTTTCAATTAGGCTCTTTCTAGAAACCATGGTCCAGATAAAATAACCACCTCTCCTTGAAAATGAATGTTTTAATGAGCATCAGGTCTTGTCTGCCCCATCTGCTACTAGAAATGGAGGCTTTTAATTTTCAAAGCTACCTTTGGGTGGACGAGCAGGAGATGAGTGAGACAACAAGTTGAAATAGGACAAAGCATTTTCTTTTCCTCTAAGATTCAAACATCACTTAAAAAAAAAAGATTTATTTATTTATTATGTATACAGAGTTCTGTCTCCATGTATATATCTGCAGGCCAGAAGAGGGCGCCAGATCTCATTATAGACTGTTGTGAGCCACCATGTGGTTGCTTGAAATTGAACTCAGAACCTGTGGAAGAGCAGCCAGTGCTCTTAACCTCTGAGCCATCTCTCCAGCCTCAAACATCATTCTTTTATCGCCAATAGTTATTAGGCTTTGTTTAATTTCTATAGTTCAAAGATATTTATTCTGATAATTTCCCCAATGTTTTCATTGCTTTTATGGAAAGAAAACTTTGTTATTTCTTCCTTGATTCACTGGTATTGTTTCTGGTTTTCTTAATATGCACTTATTTGTGCTTTATGTTTCTAATATTTTATTATTATATTTTATTCTAATATTTCTCTTATTTCTTTGCAAAGCCTTCTTATGCCTACTTAAATTTTTTTCTTTGCTCCATTAGTCATTCCACAGGAGTGTTTTTCTCTCTTATTAATCATATAATTCATTACATAACATTATATAATTACATATAATCATTATATAGTTATATAATTCATATTTTTGTGAGCTCATATTCTTTTGATAGTGTCATTTCCCTATGATACTAAGAACAAGATCCTGGACTCAGATGTATAATTTGAAACAAACACACACATACATGTACATGCACATAACCATGGGAATGTTTGGAATCATGAAAAAAGAATACACGGAGATAAGAAAAGCCATATTTAAATGATGGCCTTGCCTCCATATCCTCATTAGCACTTGTAGTCATTTATTATCTTGGTGATAGCCATACTGACCGGAGTAAGATGAAATCTCAAAATAGTTTTAATTAGCATTTCCTGAATGGCTAAGGACATTGAGCATTTAAAGTACTTTTTAGACATTTGAGCTCTCTTTTTGGAGAACTCTCCATTCAGTTCCATGGGTCATTTTTTTAATCAGGTAATTTATTTTCTTGATGTTTAGTTATTTTTAACTCTTTGTGTATTCTAGAAGCTAATCCTCTGTCACATATACATGGTAATGAGTTTCTCATTTTTTACAGTGCCTCTTCACCCAATTAACAGTTATTCTGAAATACAGAAGCTTTTTAAGTTCATAAGACCCACTTGAACACTGTCGGCCTTATTTCCTGAGTGACTGGAGTCATGTTTGGAAAGTTTTTACCTATGTCTACACCTCTAAGTGTCTTTCCTATTTATATTCCAACAGTTTCAGAGTTTCAAGACTAGCATTGAGTTACAGGTTTGTCATGCATAACTTTTATTAAGTAGAGGTATTTCTCTCTATTCCTAGGCTCCCCAGTGCTTTTTAACATGTTGAATTTTGCCAAAAAACTTTTCTGGATCTCTTAAGATGTTCATGTGACTTCTGTCCTTGAGACCATTTATGTGTTGAATTATATTTATTGATTTGTGTACTTCTGGAATGAAGTCAACTTGAGCATAGTCAATTATTTTTGTATGTTCTTGAATTTAGTTTGCAAATATTTTATTAAAAGTTTTTGTGTCTATGTTCATCAGTAATATTAGTTAATTTTGTGTGTCTCTCTCTAGTTTTGGAATCAAAACAGTACTCTCTGCATAAAAAGCTTGGAAAAACTCGTGGGGTTTTATTTTTTTCTATTTTAGAGAAGAGTCTTTGAAGGTCTGGTAGAACTCTGCACTGAATCCATCTAGACCCATGTTTATTCTAGTTGGAAGACTTTAAAATTATGGTTTATTTTAAATCGTTAAAATTTTCATATTGAATTAACTTTTGTAGGTCATATGCATCTAGAAATTCATCAATTTCTCTTAGATTTTCCAGTTTAGTGAAATATAGATTGTTTTCTAATTTTCATATTACTAGGTTGCTCTTTTGAGATTGCTCTGATTTTTCTCTTGTAGGGACTACAGCTATAAACTCCCTCTCAGCTTTGCCTTCATAATATCACATAAGTTTTAGAATGCTATATCTTCCTTTTCATTAAATTTTGGGATTTTTAATTTCCCCTTTGACTTCTGCAGTGACTCATTTATCATTCAATATGGGGATAATTAATCTACTAGAGTTTGTGTATTTTCTGAAATTTCTCTAACTAATGGAATTTCAGTCTTATTCCATTGTGACCAGATAGAATATAAAGAATTATTTCAATTTGCTATATTTATCAAGACTTATTCCATGCCTTAATAAATAATCTATTTTAGAGAAGGCTTAACAGGCTGTTGAGAATAGCATATATTCTGGAGTTTATAGATATAATATTCTATAGATGTTTGTTAGGTCCATTTGATCGATGGCATTTAATCTCAGGGTATCTTTGTTTATTTTTTGTAGTATTAGGAGTGTAATGGTGAGAGTGGATTACTGACGTAACAGATTATTACTATGTTGGGGATTATTTCATGACTTATGTCTAGTACTATTTGTTTTATGAAATAGGCTGAGCCTATGTTTTTGTTTTGTTATTTGGTTTAAAAATCACCTTAATGTAACTGTTATGTTTGTGTGGTGTTTTTTTCCCTCATTTTTTATTAGTTACTTAAACTTAGTACAACATATTTTGATCTTATTCATCTTCTGCCCCAACTTCTTCCAGATCAAACTCCTCCAAAACACCAGATTTTCTTATCCTTCTCAAAGAATTCCACCAACTGAGGGCCAAATATTCAATTATGTAAGCTTTTTGGGACCACTATTATTTATCCCACCACAGGAAAGGTTCTCTTTTCTCCTCCATTCTGCTAACCTGTGTCTTTTGATAGGGAAACTGAGGTCATTAACACTCAGCATTATCACTAAAAGGGATGCATTCGTTCCTGCCATTTTGTTGTTTTTACAGTTTTGGGTGCTTTCTTAATCCTCTTTTGTTTAACAATTGTATGGGTTTTTATCTTTTCCCTATGGCCTCTTAGGTGTATTTGTCTCTTTCTTCAGTCCATTGCTTCCTATGTCCTCTGTAGGAGAAACTTGGGTGGTCACAAACTCCTCCTGTCTCCTTTTGTCATGGAAAGTTTTTGTTTTTCTTTCAGAGATAAAGTTTTATGGGATGTGTTAGACTGGGATGGCAGTTGTGGTCTTTCAGACACTGAAATATGTCTTTCCAAATCCTTCTAGCTTTTAAGGTTTCCATTTAAAACTCAGTGGTTATTCTGATAAACCTGCCTTTATTTAACCTCTTCCTTGTGCAGGTTTCCATATACTTTCTTTGTTCTGTGTATTTTGTGTATTATCTACAGTATGACATGAAGAGTTTCTCTTCTAGTCTTGTCTGCTTGGTGTTCTTTGAGACTAGATCGGCATCTCTTACCCTAGCTTTGGGAAATTTTCTTACATGATTTTTTGAGAAAAAAAGTTTCCTGTTCATTTGGCATGAAATTATCCTCCTTCTTCTCCACCCATAATTTGGAAAGTTTACCTTTTCATGGTGCCAAGATATCCTTGATCTTCTGTTTATATGCTTTTTAAAATTTGTCATTGAGTGATCCAGTTCCTCTATTTTATCTCCAAGCTTTGGAATTCTATCTCCCACATTCTACTGATGAAACTTCCCAATGAAGATTTTAACTGATATATTACATAGTCTTACTTCCACCCAGCATTTCAGTTTGTGTTTTCTCTGGTATTTCTATTATTTTTATTGAATTCTACTTTCATATCCAGAATTTACTCCTCACTTATCCAGTTTTTTTGTTTGTTTGTTAGTTTATTTTTAGTTCTCTTGTGGTACATTCATGTCTTCTTTAAGATATTTGAATGTATGTATAATCATTCTTTGAAATGTGTGTCTGGAATTTTGTCTAGGTCATTTTCAGTTAAGAGATCTTTATTATGGGACTGGTAATTTTTTTAAGGAGACAAGTTGCCTTGGTTTTTCATGTTGTTGGTGTTGCTCTGAGACTAGCCCACCCAGGGTTAGTGAGATCATTGGTTAATATATTTGGTTTGGATGGGTTTTAGTCTAGGTCACCTCTTTACTTTTTGTGGAACTTTGCAATTTTCAGTAATGACTGTGTGGGTTGTAGAGGGGTTGGTACTTGGGGAAGTCTATTGGAGAAGTTTTCCTTTGTGATTTCTGTTTGGTTTAGTTTTTTCATTTCAGATATTTTATTGTTTTCCAAATATTAATTCCCAACAAATATTTTGGCTCATGTCAGTAATCCCAGCACTCAGGAGGCGAAGGCAGCAGATCTCTGTGAGTTTGAGGCTGTCAGAGCTTCAGAGTGAGTTCTATCTCAATCTTTTTTCCAGTTTCTTCCTTGAGTTTCTACTCAGCTTTGGGGACCTTTTCTTTCCCACTGGTCACATCTCCATTCCCCGGTCCAGCCGTGTCACTAGTTTTCCTCTCCAGGTCTGGGACTGGTTTTGGAAATGGTAACTGAAAAAGCAGAAGATGGGAGAATCAGAAGGTCAACTAAGCAGTGGGGAAATAAGAAGAGAGGTGAAGAAGCATTGAATGCAAGGGAAAAGAGTAGTATATTCAAAATGTAAAAAGATTTCCCCAAAGGAAAAAGCCCCACAACAAAATTATGCAAATGTAAGAAGATTCAAAAATGAGGACCAAAAACTTTTAAGACAAAATCAAAATACTATTAAGGATATATTGTAGAAATTAAAAAAGAGGAAACCTAGGCGCCTCAAAAAGGATGTGAGGGGTGGCAAGACACAAATAAGAACGAAAAGCAAGGACATAGCTCTTTAACAAAATAAAATGCATAAAAATTAAATAAATATAAAAAAAGAATTAAGAAAAAACAGGGAGGTTTAAAGCACAATAAAAAGGAAGAAGGGGAACACACGGTGGCAAGAAAACCTAAGCACTTGGAGCTCCTGCTTCCTGGATTTCTCCAAACTAAAGACTGCCGGGAGCAGCGAGCCGGACTAGGGTTCTCTTGTCTTCCTCTGATTTATGCTGGCGGTGAACTGTGCAGGACAAATGTCAACTGTCCAATATTTGTAAGAACTGTTTTCACTTTAGCACCTTCTCTCCTTTGAATAACAGAGCCTCCTGAGTCACATTTAGCTTCACATTCTTTGGACTGGGCAGGTTTTTCCATCCTCCTGAGACTCTAGTTTGTAGCCCCAGGGATGACAAATATTCTAGGCGGGGGAGTGTTTCCTAACCACACTGGGAGTGGGTAAAGTGACCACAGGACTGAGGTCTGTCTAGGAGGACCTCTCCTCACATCTTCAGTCCCGCCCAATCATCAGTTATCCCGTCTGCGCAATGCAGCTGCGAATGGCAAACGGTCCACGGGAGCTTCCGAGTTCCTGGACCGCGGGGCTGAATCTCAAAACAGATACGGGGCTCCAGCAGCAGCTGAACCTCCTGCTGACTTCAGGGTTAGTCCTAGATGATAAGGGCCGCTCCCAGTCACTTAGGACAAGTCTGCCCTTGCCCACGTGCTTTGCTGCCTGAGCCAAGCCTCCAACCACCAGTACTTTTTGCATTGTCAGCATCTGTCTTTCCTGATCCCCACAGCTGTCTCTCGCGGGTGTTTCAATCTGGGACTCTGGATGGTTAAATTCAGGCTGTGAAATACACATGGCCATTACTGAGTTTCTGAAGCTGTTCTCAGCGTCAGTCTCATTTCCACTGTATGCAGGCACCACATGGGGATAGGAAAGTAGAAGTTCATGGGGATGCAGGAGAGGACCAGAAGGGTCACCATTTGTCACTGCCTCCGAGCACCAAGACTTGATAAAGGGCCGCAAAGGAACAAAGTTGACATAAATCCTGGTGATATTTCAGAGGATTCATGATTAATTGGTTCCATGACTTTGGGCAGAAAATGTTGGTACTGGGAGCATGTGGTTGTAGAAGTTCTTCTCCTAACTCTAACAGTGGACAGGACGGTTTCCTTTTTATATGTTTATCACCTTTATTTATTATATTGGCAGGTATCTTCAGCTGTCCTGGAGATTGAGTTCAGATTAGCAGGCTTGGTGGCAAGTACCTTTACCTACAGAGACATCTCTTAGTTCCGTGATATTTCTGATGATCAGAGAATTTCTAATTTTATCAGAATCCAACTGTTGACAGTTTGGGAATTAGATGTGTCCAAAGTGGGTATATGCCAAGGGTGTGGCATCTAGCTGATGGTGTTACTGGAAGCTGGTGGGGCCAATGAGATATGGGGCCAAGTTGATGCAAGTCACCATGAGAAAGCCACTGAATAGTTTCCCTCACCCTTTTTCTCCTCTCTATTGCAATATGAAATTTACTTCACCATATACACCCCGCCATTGTGTTCACTCTTGCCCTATGCCTAAAATAAGGGGTCATGGCAGACTTAAACTTCTGATACAATGAGGCAAAATAAATCCTTCTTTCTTTAAGTCAGTTTTCTTTGGTATTTTGTCATGAGAGAAAGTTAACTATATACCAACTCATGAAATTTTACCTTTAGAAAACAGTGTTTTGTATGTTCCTCAAGAGACATTTTACCCTTTGAAGTAATGAAGAATTTACCTCCCAGGGTACCCCCCCTCCTCTTCTCTCTCTCTCCCTCCCTCCATGTGTAACTTTCTGAGAAAAGGATAAAGTCATTTCCACCTTCACAACCTCAAACAATGTTACATAACTATTCTGTCATCATTTAATGTTGAAATAAGAAACATAAAGTCATTGTCCAAGAGCTAAGGACCTGTGATGAGATCCTGATGGCTATTCACCCACTTCCTACTTTCAATCTCTCCGTTCTTCTCTTTCCTCAAGGGTCTCTATCCTGGTTCTCTCCTTTTATATCTAAAAATATTTTCCATATTTATATAATGTTTCAGTGATGGGTTGGAGAGATGTTTCAGTGATTAAGAGTACCCGCTGCTCTTCCAAAGGACCCAGGTTCTATTCATAGAACCTACAAGATAACTTATAACATCTATAACTCCAGTACCTTGGAATGCAACACCCTCTTCTGGCCTCCACAGGCACCAGGCATATCTGCAGTACACACACAAACATACAGACAAAACAAAACACTTATACACATCAAATCAGAATAATACAATCACTGTAGCACAGTAATATTCCCGTGATTATATGTACTTGGAACAATAATCTAGTAAAGTGTGATAATGCTTGGATTTTAAGAGGCTGTAATTTTGTGCAAGAGCGTTAAGCAGGTGTACAGGGGGGGCTTTGCTTGTGAAAAGGGTCAGGCTAGTGTGTAAAGATCCATGCATTCTGAAAGGTGCTACACCCTGAGTCAGAATGACTTAAAATGTGGCTAAACCAACTCTGTGGCCAACACTCTTGTGATATTATAAAAGGTATAGATTAAGGTTCTATCTCTGTTTCCTGGTTACAGAGCTCTGAATTGACACATGTCTTTCATATGCTACTAGGATAACTGCTGCCAGGGAATCTTCAGAAAGAAGGCATGCCTCTACAAACACACCGGCATGGTTAAGGAGGCTGGACTTTAGTCCTGTTCCTCAACCTCCAGGAAGCAGAAGAGGGCAGTGTGTTGTGCCCATCACCATTGTAATAAAGCTTCCACTGAGACTCTGACAGAAAGGGAGATTCTGCTAGTCTGGTTTTATCCCATGATTTTTCAGACCCAGGCCAGCTGGTCTTGGTGAGTTCCCGATAGAACATCCCCATTGTCTCAGTGTGTGGGTGCACCCCTCGCGGTCCTGAGTTCCTTGCTCGTGCTCCCTCTCCTTCTGCTCCTGATTTGGACCTGGACTTCCCACAGGTCAGGGAACCCTGATTTCTCTTCGAGCTGATGAGGGAGGGGGACTTGATAGGGGGAGGGGGAGGGAAATGGGAGGCAGTGGCGGGGAGGAGGCAGAAATCCTTAATAAATAAATAAATTTAAAAAAAAAGAAAAAAAGAAAGGGAGATTCTGCATAGCTGAACATGTGGAAATCCAGGAACGGGTGCACCGAGAGAGAGCCTAGAATTCCCATGGCCTTCTCACATACCTGCCCTTACCCTAAATATTTCTTTCCCCTGGCAGCTTCTCTCTAACCTTTAAAACATCATTTATAATAAATATCAAGCATAAATATTGCATTCCATTAAGTTCTGTCAGCTAATCTAGAAAATTAGTCAAATTACAAGAGGGGGTTGGAACAAAAGTTCCAGATACCCTACTTGCTTCTGGCCTCTGAAAGGGGCGGCAGTCTTGTGACTTATTCTGTAGGAGCCGACTGCATCTCCAGAGGATAGGATTAGATGAAACTGAAAAATAGGATACCGTGTGGTTCACTGTAGAGCAAGCTGCTGCTGCTGAGAAAACCCCATACTTTTATGACCAAAGATAAAGTGCACTGTATTGAGTGATGAGAAGAAAAAATGGGAAAACTCTAATATATTCTTATTTCTATCAACCCCCATATAAGATAAATTTAGTGACTTGTGGAAGGAGCAGATTTTCTTGAAGAAAATTGAAATAGGAAAATACACATCGTTTTATTTTCCTTCTTAAACCAATATTTACTGAATCAGTAATTATTGAAGACCCACTGTATAATAGACAGACAGTACACTAAATTCTAAAAGGTGAACCCTGAACAGCACTGTGTTTATGGAGGGGGCACCTGTGCTTGCCTGAGCCCTCCTGAGAATTTCAAATCCTGTATGTCTATTTTCTGTCAGCCTTGTCCCAGCAATTCTAGCATGCTTAAAACACTAAAAGCCAAAACAAAACACATTTCTTACTCACCCCTATTCTAAGTGCAATTTGGATTTTGTCAATTGGATACACCTGAGTGACGGAGACGATGGAGTGAGCAGAGGCCATCTTCCTATTGTTGTTCAGGTTAGTAGGTAAATGAAAAGCCCTGAGAATGTAAGAATTAAGGAGGGGTGTGGTATTCAGAGGTGACCTTCCAGTGCCCGGTTCCCTGATACCTGAGATTCACAAGGCATATGGGCTTCTAACACCAGCTTCCTGGGCTACAAATCCAGTACTGTGCTCTGGAATTGGAAACTGACCCTTCCCTGTGAAAATGCCAATCATGCTGAAGCCCCCTGCTTTCTATAATTAGGTCTTATCTACGTAAGATGTACACAATCGTTTTTGTCTCATTCCCTGAAACATAACAGCAGCATTGAAGCACTGCTCTGGTGTTTGTGGTTTGGTTTTGTGTTAATAGACACATCAAACCTCAAACCAAGATAGAGTCCAGCCTTGCCCAACTGGAATCACTCTGTTATCCTGAGCCAAAAAAGTGCTCTGGATTAAGGTGCCAAGTGATGCCCATACCCAGGCCACAAGAGCTGGCACACGCCTCTATTTTCGTTGAAAGCAGCACAAGGTTCACTATTAATGTAGGTCAGATAGCCCTAGAAACCTTTCTGCCCCTGCCACCATCTGGGCTGGTCCCAAGTCTTCCACTCTTTCTTCCATGTCTCTAGGGGAACGGGGGTGGTCAACTCTCAGCTTAGCCCCCTGAACACTCTCTGCTGCATTTGACCCTGACTGTCCTCCGTAATGTGTGCTTTCGGGAGCACATGAATCCTTGCCCACTCACTGCTCCTGCCGTGCCCCCTCTGCACACCCTAATCATTATTCTGCCAGCCTTCATACTGAAGCGTAATGCTGCCTCTTGCTTCCTCTAGTAAGGGAAGTAAAATGACAAGGTACGGGGAACGAGTCGCCGAACGGTGATGTTTCTGACAGCACTTTGGCCATCCTCAGCAGGGCATCGCTTGCCTTGCAGCAGAGCTTAATCATAGCTGTGGGGATGGCTTCCTACTGCAGCGGATGGCACCTCTCCATCTCCAGAGCCAGGAGCTGCGTGCGGATCTGCAGGCACCCAAGGGCTTCAGTGTGCATGAATTATCACGCTCAGCTCCTAGAAAGCTGTTAATTGCTTCTAAGGTAATTTGACCATGATTAAGTTAAGTTGTCATCAGGTGGACATTGGAGCCTTGGTTAAACCATTTTAATCTCTGCAGCAAAACTCCCTGCAGGCATGATAAAATAGATAATGCAGCTTGATTCTTCCTTAATTGTGTTTTTAAAAATAGAAAGGACAGAGAGTAGTAGTTTAGTTTACTACTCAGACAGAACTGAAACCAGGTAATAGACAACATATTCATATATTTAACCAACATTCATCGATGCCCTAGTATGTGAAAAAGGATGCTTTAGAATTAGGAATGGGACACACACTATGGCAAGCAAAATTTCTTGGAACAGCGCTTTTCTACAACTATAAGCATAAATATTTAGAAGGCAGCTTGGCACCATAACAATTTAGCTAAACAGCAATAGTACATTTGCCGCTAGGGCCCAATACTTCCTCAGCAGTGGAGTGTTGGCTGGGTTTAAAGTGGCAGGCATGGATTCTCTCTTGCTGAGCAAGTCTCAAGCACAATAAGAAAACAGTTGGTTACTCCCATAACAGTCACATCACTATAGCACCAATGGGCGCATGGTCCCTGGAAGGTTATTATCCTAGTTCATAGGGTTCACAGCTCACAGCTGGAAAAGGCCATTGATGACTTTTCTCCCCCAGAAGCCTCTATAGCATGTTGAAAGCTGTTCAGCAAAGAAAAAGCTTCCAGGCATCTCAAACTTAGTACTGGGTTGTTGTTTAATATCCATGGCTTTTATATAGCAGCATTGTCTAAACATGCATGCTAACTCCTCTAATAATCTCTTTCTCTCCCTCCCTCCCTTCCCTCCTTCCCTCCTTCCCTCCATTCCTCCCTCCTTCTCTCCCTCTCACTCATGATTTTTAGTTGACCTATAAAATAATAAGTTTCCATATGGATTTTTCATACAGTCTTCATTTTAACCCCTCTCTCCCCACCTCCATCATTCCTAAACTCCTATCCCTGCTTAAATTTTCCACGCCCCAAATTCTTCCACTCTGTTTTCTTAAGACAAACCCCACTACAGTAACTGCATTCTGGCTTCCTTACTTTAAAAATTCAAATAGGAACACTGGAACTACTAAGTAAGGGATGCTGGGGAAAACTTCCTGTCTCAAACACCTAAACAGAAAACGATGCAAATGCATGAAATCATGGTTTAAAAGACATTAGACCTCAAAAATCAAAGGACAGAGATGATGATTGCTGAAAAAAATAAAGACAAATAATAATTTTTGCTCTATAACTGTCACATCTTACTGTGTGGAGAGTTTTAGTTCATATCGTAACAGAGCCCCCCCCCCCCAAAGTATAGCTTCTAGTCTACATAGTGCAGATACAGCTGGGATCCCATAGAGGTCAAGGCAGCTAGAATCCAGGGAGAGTACCAAAACTGAGGGACTTACATGGAAGAATAAAGGAGATCTATAAAGGGTTCCTCACCAGCTGTGTCTGGCATTTGACGTTGCAAACAAAGTTATTGTCTACAAAGTGCATACTCAAGAAGAAAGCAATTCACTTAAAATAATTCACTAAAAACAAATTGTAAAGGTTATGTTATAATGTTTTAAGTATGGCTTTGTGTTGGGCCGGCTCATCCATCCTCAACTATGTGTAGCCTGAAAACCACAGGTTTGACACGCCTGTAAGTGTCCAGTGGAGTGTGGCTACCATACTCATATGAGGAAGTGAAAAGGACCACAAAAGTCAATCAAATGGATTAGAAAGGGGTAGAATATGTGGCTTCCAAAGGGCTGGAAGAGGGGTAAAAAGGAGCTCAGATCAAATGTTTCTCTAATCTGCCTCAACCTGTGTGGCTGAGGTCTAGGAATCCTGACTTGGGTCTACAAGGAAATAAAGGAAGGACAGACACACATACAAAGAAGCTAGTTCCACTGTGTACTTATTAGGAGCAGCACAGGGTGAGGAACTAGATGGTCTCAGTAGGCCATCACTCTCAGGCTGTAGATAGCCCGGAAGAGAAAGATTCCACCACTGCCAGTCTTTGCATACATTGGTCACTATTCATAAACACTCATACTTGGAAAGTTTTGCCATCCCTCTTGAGCCTGGTCCATATAGATAAAGGCTTTGCTAATTTACCGTGACCCAAATGGTCTCTGAGTCCTCAACAGGCTGTGCTTGTCAAAATGCACATTTGCTCAGGACTTCACCCACTCAGGGCTTCCTCTGGTCCCTAATCTTCTTAGCAGAGCTCCAAACAGAGTTGAGATGTTTCTTAGCAACATAAATACATCCCAGAGAAAAACTCAACAGCATTGTTAGGAATCCAAAAGCATCAAGCACCCTGATAAAATGAAATTATAAATCATGTTTAATGTAAAGGCAGGCAAAAAATCCATCTAATCAGGGAACAAAGAACAAACAGATTAAATGGCAAAGTGATAAATTTAAATACAGCCACCAATGGATACAGTAAACATCTATGACATAAATAAACCAACTGAAAGATAAAGGCTCTCATGCTGAAATCTAAAGAGAGAAAGAAAACAGAAGAAGGAAGGAAGAGAAAATATACTATCTATGAGAAATGCATCTAAAATAAAAAAGCAAAGATAGATTAAATTGATGGAAAAGATACAATATTAAAAGGCACATGAATGGCAATAATACTATAAGAAAAATTCCATTTCAAAGGAAATAGTATTACCAGATGAAAGGAACCATTTCATAGTGATAAATGGACTGATTTAATGAGAGTATGTTGCAGTTCTAAGTTACATAGCTAAAACTTTCAAAAACTGAAAAGAAAAAAAAAACAGCATTGTCTTTGTTGTTTCTCCTTTACTGTGATAAGACACCATGGCAGGGGAAATTTACAGAAGAAGGAGCCTAATTTGGGGCTCCTAATTCCAGAGACTTAAAATCCATGACCATAATGGCAGACAGCCACAAATAAGTAGGCATGGCATGGGAGTTGTAGTTGAGATCTCACAGTTTGATTCACAGGCACAAGTCAGAGAAAGCCAAGTGGTAATGGCGTGGGCTTTTGAAATTTCAAAGCCCACTCCTAGTGACATGCCTCCTCCATCAAGACCACACCTCATAATCCTTCTCAAGCAATTCCATCAACTGGGAACCAAGTATTCAAACATATGAGCCTATAGAGGCCCATTCACATTCTAACCACCACCAGTGGTACAAAGGAGAAATATGAAAACCCACAATTATGCCTAGAGATTCAATACAACTCCAGGTACTTGGCAACAGCCAGACACAAAACAGTAATGATAAAGAAGACATGGCCATTTGACCAAAGTGACATGTAGAGAACATCATACATAACAGTGTAGAATACACTCTTCAAGTTCACACAGAGTGCGAACCAAGATGTACCACATCACGGGCCATATTTTAATAGAGGTTAAAATAATTATGTCAAACAAAATGGGTCACAAAAAGATCTGGGGAAATCCCCATCTGCACAGCAATCAAAGAAAAAAATCAAAGCAAAAATATAAACATATGTTACAACATAAAATGTTGTATAGAATTGACAATGCAATATAAATGTAAGATACATCATGAAAAATTAAAATGCCGTAATTTGTGGGGTGTGTACCATACCATAGTAAGAAGGAAATTTGTAGCATTAAACACCCACCTTAGAGAATAAAGCTCTCAAATCAATGATTTCAGCTTATACCATAAAAAAAAAAGAGCAAATAAAATTCCTCAAACCAGCAGAAGAAATAAAATGATAGATGTTAGAGTGGAAGTCAGTGAAACAAAAACCAGAAAGACAATATAATCAATGAAATTAAAAGTCTATTCATCAAAAAGCTCAATGAACATTAAAAAGAAAATAAGGCAGATTTATAATTAATTCAATAATATAGAATAAATAAAATTTCTCTAATGATGAAACTATCAAAGCCTGCTTAAGTAAAACTAGTAGAATATTTCACTATTCATTGAAGAACTAAATGTGCAAGTTCAAACCTTCCCCCAAACTCTCATAGACCTTGCTGATTCCATTGGAAACTTCTGTTAAACATTTAAGGGGAAAAAAATAGCATGAACTGTAAAAGCGTTTCTAAGAAAACCGAAGAGTAGCAAACACTTCCTGTCTCATTCTGAGTTCAGTGTTACTTTGGAACTAATCCAGTCTGGCATCACAAGAAAGCAAATCCATAGATCAATATCCCCATGAATTCTTAGCATTTTACTGAACTCTTAAGGCCCATCAGACTGTAGTTGGCTTTTTACTCTTTGGGGGCCCGCTATCCAGTTCCTAAATACAGAGATTTGCTGTTACTAATGAATACCCAGCCTTAGCTCAGCTTATTTCTAGCCAGCTTTTCTTAACTTAAATTATCCCATCTACCCTTTGCTTCTGGGATTTTACCTTTCTCTATATTATATACTGTTTTTCCTTATTACTCTGTGGCTGATTGTATGCCTGGTTGACTGGCCCCTGGCATCCTCCTCTCCTTCTCCTTTTTTTCCTCACTCTTCTCATTCTTCTTCTACTTATTCTCTCTGCATGCCAGCCCCACCTATCCTTTCTCCTGCCTAGCTATTGGCCATTCAACTCTTTATTAGACTAATCAGGTGTTATAGGCAAGACAAACAAAAAAAAATTAGACGAGACCAACAAATCCCATAAAGAAAGCAAAGAAAACAAAACATAAAATATCAAACAGGTGAAATCTGAAATAAAGGCAATAAAATAAACACAAACCAAGGGAATTCTGGACATGGAAAATCTGGGTAAATGATCAGGAACTACAGGTGCAAGGATAACCAATAGAATACAAGAGATAGAAGAGAGAATCTCAGACATTGAAGAAACAATAGAGGAAATAGATTCATCAGTCAAAGAAAATTATGAATTCAAAAAATCCTAATATAAAATATCCAGGAAATCTGGGAGACCATGAAAAGAACAAACCTTAGAAAAAGGATAGAAGAAGGAGAAGTCTACTTGAAAGACAAAGAAAATATATTTAACAAATCATAAAGGAAAACTTTTCCAACCTAAAGAAGAACATACCTATGAAGATTCAAAAAGTTTACAAAACACCAAATAGGCTGGACCAAAAAGATAAGTTCCCTTTCCACATTATAATCAAAACACTAAAAATATAGAATAAAGCAAGAATACTAAGAGCTGCAAAGGAAAAAAGGTCAAGTAACATATAAAGGCAGACCTATCAGAATTACATCCGATTCCTCCATGGAAACTCTAAGAACCAGAAGGTCCTGGATAGATGTTCTGCAGATAGTAAGAGACCACAGATGCCAGTCCAGACTACTAGGACCAGCAAAGCTTTTAATCACTGTAAATGGAGAAAATAAGATGTTCCATGACAAAACCATATTTAAACAGTACCTATCCATAAATCCAGCCACACAGATAGTACTAGAAGCAAAACTTCAATACAAAAAAGCTAGCTAGACCTACAAAAATGCAGGCAATAGATAATCCCACACCAGCAAAATCCAAAAGAGGGAGACATACATACACAATATCACTACCACCAACAAAACAAAACAAAAAAACAGGAACTAACAATCACTGGTCATTAATATATTTTAATATCAATGGTCTCAATACACCTATAAAAAGACATAGGCTAACAAAATGGATATGAAAACAGAATCCATCCTTCTGCTACATACAAGAAGCACATCTCAACTTTCAAAGACAGACATTACCTCAGAGTAAAGGGTTGGAGAAAGATTTTCCAATCAAATGAACCTAAGAAACAAGCTGGTGTAACTATCCTAAATAACAAAATAGACTTCAAATTAAAATTAATCAAAAGAGAAAAAGACATTTCATATTCATTACAGAAAAAAAAATCTGTCAAGATGAAGTCTCAATTCTGAACATTTATGCCCTAAATACAAGGGTATGCATATTTGTAAAAGAAACATTACCAAAGTTTAATTCAAATATCAGATCCCACACACTAATAGTGGGAGACTTCAATAACCCACTCTCACCATTGGACAGGATTGCCAGATAGAAACTTAAGAGAGAAATAAAGGAAAACAGATGTTAAGATTCAAATGGACTAAACAGACATCTATAGGACATTCCATTAAAAAACAAAAAAATATGCCTTCTTCTCAGGACCCCATGGAACCTTCTATAAAATTGGCCACATACTCGGTAACAAGGCAAACATCAACAGATACAAAAAATTTGGAATAATCCCCTGTATCTTATTGGATCACCATGGCTTGAAGCTAGAATTCAACAACACTAATTGCAGAAAGACTATGAACTCATGGAAACTGAACAATGCTCAACTGAATCACCCCTGGGTCAAAGAATAAATAAAGTAAGAAATTAAAGACTTCCTAGAATTAAAAAAAAATGAATGTACAACATACCCAAACTTATGGGACACTTTGAAAGCAATGCTAAGAAGAAAATTCATAGCACTAAGTGCCTACATAAAGAACCTGGAGAAATCTCACACAAGTGACTTAACAGTACATCTGAAAGCTTTAGAACAAAAACTCACCCAGGAGGAGTAGATGCCAGGAAATAATCAAATTGAGGGCTGAAATCAATAAGATAGAAAAAACAATACAAAGAGTCAATGAAACAAAAAGTTGGTTCCTTGAGAAATCAACAAGATACACAAACCTTTATCCAAACTAACCAAAAGGCAGAGAGAGAATATCTAAGTTAACAAAATCAGTAATGAAAAGGGGGACATAGCAACAGACACTGAGGAAATCAAGAGAATCGTTATATCATACTTCAAAAACCTGTACTCCACAACATTGGAAAACTTCATAGAAATAAACAATTTTCTGCATAGGTACCATATACCAAAATTAAATCAAGACCAGATAAGCAATTTCCTATAACCCCTAAGGAAATAGAATCAGTCATCAAAAGTCTCCCCCACAAAAAAAAAAACACCCAGGACCTGACAGTTTCAGTGCAGAATTACAGCAGTATTTCAAAGAAGAGCTAGTGCCAATATTCCTCAAATTGTTCCACAGAATAGAAACTGAAGGGACACTGTCAAATTCCTTTTATGAGTCCATAGTTACCCTGATACCCAAACCACACAAAGATGCAATAAGAAAGAGAATTACAGACCAATCTAAGAACACATCCAAAGAGTCATCCACTATGACTAAGTAGGTTTCATTCCAGAGATGCAGGGATGGTTCAACATGTGAAAATCTGTCAACGTAATCAACCATAGAATCAAACTGAAAGATTAAAAACCACATGATCATCTCATTAGATGATGAAAAAGCCTTTAACAAAAGTCAACACCCCTTTATGATAAAGGTCTTGGAGAGATCAGGGATACAAGGAACATACCTAAACATAATAAAGGCAATAGACAGCAAGCCAACAACCAACATCAAACTAAATGGAGAGGAACTCAAAACAATCCCACTAAAATCAGGAACAAGACTAGGCTCTCTACGCTCTTCATGTGTATTCAATAAAGTACTTGAAGTTCTAGCTAGAGCAGTAAGACAACAAAAAGAGATCAGGGGATACAAATTGGAAAGGAAGAAGTCAAACTTCCACTATTTGCAGATGATATGATATACATAAATGACCTGAAAAAATTCTATGAGGGAACTCCTACAGCTGATAAACACCTTCAGCAATGTGGCAGGATACAAGATTAACTCATAAAAATCAGTGCTCCTCCAATATACAGATGATGAATGGGCTGAGAAAGAAATCAGAGAAACATCAACCTTCACAAGAGCCACAAGGAATATAAAGAAGTATCTTGGGGTAACTCTAACTGAACAAGTGAAAGTCCTGTATGACAAGAATTTTACGTGTTTGAAGAAAGAAATTTAAGAAGATATCAGAAAATAGATCTCCCATGCTCTTGGATAGGTAGGATCAACATAGCAACATGGTAATCTTACCAAAAGCAATCTACAGATTCAATGCAATCCCCACTAAAATCCCAAAATAATTCTTCACAGACCTAGAAAGAAAAATATTCAACTTTATATTGAAAAAGAAAAAACCCAGGATAGGCAAAACAATCCTGTCCAATAAAGGAACGCCTGGAGACATCACCATCCCTGACTTCAAGTTCTACTATAGAATTAGAGTAATGAAAACAGCTTGGTATTGGCCCCAAAACAGACAGGTGGACCAATGGAATCAAATCAAAGACCCTGATATTAATCCGCACACCTATGAACACCCGATTTTTGACAAAGAAGTCAAATTAGTACAAATAAGATAAAGAAAGCATCTTCAACAAATGGTGTTGTCATAACATGTAGAAGAATGCAAATAGATCCATATCTATCCTTATGCACAAAACTCAAATCCAAATGGATCAAAAACCTCAAAATAAGTCCAGCCACACTAAACCTCATAGAAGAGAAAGTACCCTTGAATGCATTGGCACAGGAGACCACTTCCTGAATATAAGAAGAGTAACACAGACACTGAGATTGACAATTAATAAATGGGACCTCCTGAAACTGAGAAGCTTCTGTAAGGCAAAGGATACAATCAACAAGACAAAACAGTAGTCTACAGAATGGGAAAAGATCTTCACCAACCCCACATCTGACAGAGGGCTGATCTCTAAAATATACAAAGAACTCAAGAAACTAGACATCAAAATAACAAATAATTTGATTAAAAGATGGGGTACATATCTAAACAGAATTCTCAACAGAGAAATCTCAAATGGCCAAAAGGCACTTAAGGAATTTTTCAACATCCTTAGCCATCAGGGAAATACAAATCAAAACAACTCTGAGATACCAGCTTATGACTGTCAGAATGACTAAGATCAAAATCACTAATGATACTTATGCTGGAGAGGATGTGGAATAAGGGGAACACTCCTCCATTGCTGGTGGGAGTGTAAACTTATACAACCACTTTGGAAATTGGTATGGTGGTTTCTCAGAAAATTGGGAATCAATCTACCTCAAGACCCAGAAATACCCCTTGGGCATATACCCAAAGGATGCACACTCATACCACAAGAACACTTGCTCAACTATGTTCATAGCAGCCATATTTGTAATAGTCATAATCTGGAAACAATCTAGATGCCCCTCAACTGAAGAATGGATAAAGAAAATGTGGTAATTTAAACAATGGAGTACTACTCAGAGGTTAAAAAAAATGACTTCTTAAAATTTGTAGGCAAATGGATGCAACTTAAAAAAATCACCCTGAGTGATGTAATCCAAACCCAGAAAGACAAATATGGTATATACTCACTCATGAGTGCATATTAGACATAAAGCAAAGGATAACCAGCCTACAGTCCACAACCCCAGAGAAGCCAGGAAACAAGGAGGACCCTAAGAAAGACATACATGGATCCCCTGGGCAGGGGAAATAGAGAAGAACTCCTGAGTAAAGTGGGAATGTTGGGGGGGGGAGAAGAGAGGAGAAAGGGAGAGGAAAGGAGAAGGGGGAGGAGAACATGAGGGAATGGGAAGGTCAAGTTGGGAGAAGGACAGAGAAGGAGAGCAAGGAAAGAGGGAACTATTGTTAGAGGGGGCCATTATGGCGTTAGGGAG
The DNA here is from genome assembly GCF_037038515.1 of Microtus pennsylvanicus. Classification (NCBI taxonomy): domain Eukaryota; kingdom Metazoa; phylum Chordata; class Mammalia; order Rodentia; family Cricetidae; genus Microtus; species Microtus pennsylvanicus. The sequence continues at coordinate 89,859,423 of NC_134581.1, read as the reverse complement.
AAACCTGGCACTAGGGAAATTCCCAGGAATCCACAAGAAGACCCCAGCTAAGAATCTGAACAATAGTGGACAGGGTATCTGAATGGGCCTTCCTCTATAATCAGATTAATGACTACCCTAATTGTCATCATGGAAACTACATTCAGTAACTGATGGAAGCAGAGGCAATGATCCACAGCCAAGAATTGGGCTGAGCTCCTGGATTCCAGTCATAGGGAGCGGGGAGCAATAATACGAGCAAAGGGACCAAGACCATGATGGTGATACCCACAGAAACAGCTGACTTGAGCTAGTGAGAACGCACTGACTCTGGATTGAGAGCAGGGGAATCTGCATAGGACTGAACTAGGGCTTCTGAATGTAGGTGACAGTTGTGTGGCAATTTGTGGGGCCACTGGCCATGGAACCAGTATTTATCTCTAGTGCCTGAACTGGCTTGTTGGAGCCCATTCCCTATGGAGGGATAACTTGCTAGATGCGGGAGGAGACCTGCCTCAAGTGATGTGACAGACTTTGTTGACTCCCCATGAGAGGCTTCACCCTCTCTGAGAAAGGGGTGTGGAGTGGGGTAGTGGAAAATGGGGAAGTGGGAGGAGGACAGGGAGAGGAAACTTGGATTGGTATGTAAAATAAAAAGATTGTTTTTCAAATAAATTAAATAAATAAATTAAATAAACCCTTAAAAGTAAAAAAGAAAAGAAAAAAAAGAAATTTCCTCAACTTGATAAATGGCACCCAGAACAAAGAGAAAACCATCACTAAATTTAATTGTAGAGATCAGAAACAAGACAAAGACTCTTAACATTTCCAATTCACATCAAACTGGGCTTACCAGAAATTGCAATGAATCAAGAAAACAGAACAAAAAGTCATCCATGTTCAAAATGAAAGAGCAAAGCAGTACTTATCAAGTAGACAATCTGATGATTGCCGCGCTTCTAGAACGAGGACAAGCGATAATTGAGTTTACAAGTCTCATGAGACACCTATCCTTTTACAGCCTTTATCAATTATATCCCAATGAAATTGTTTTTTATAGCAATTGCAGTGCAGCAAAGTAATCCGAGGCTATGTGACAGGTCAGCCTCCACTTCCGTTTGAAGTGTACTTGGCACTAATACTGGTGCTCAAAGCCATATAGCCATAAAAGGTAGACCTGTCTCACTTTTTGTTTCTTAACAGCTGCATGGCAATTTTATTGTATTATTGAGGTAAAAATCACAGAACATACAAATTGCTATATTAAAACATGGAATTCAGTAGAATTTTTGCACGTTCTCAATATTGTATAGCCATCATTCTAGCAAGTTCCAGGACATTTTTATTGCTTCAAAGGAACCCTCTGTCAATTAGCAGCCACATTGTTCCATACTCTAGCTCTGACAGCCATTTAAATCATCTGTCTCCTAGAAGATCTGTCTCACTTTATCTTTCTGTTGTGATCTTGTTTCTTTTTGCTATGATAAACACTATGACCAAAAATAATACAGGGAGGGAAGGGTTTATTTCATCTTATACTTCCAGATCACAGTCCATCTTTGAGGGAAGTCAGGCAGGAAGGAACTCAAGGTAAGAACCTGGATGAAGCAACTGAAGCAAAGATCATAGAGGCCCATTGCTTAATGGCATGCGTTCAGGTACCTTTCTTATCTACTCCAGGCCCACTTGTGCCGGAATAATAAATAATACAGCCCACATGATCTGGGCCCTCCTATATAAATTAGCAATCAAGAAAGTTCCCCCACAGGTCAATCTGATGAAGGCTATTCCTCAATTGAGTTCTTTCTTCCCAGATGTGTCAAGTTGATAACCAAAATTAGCTATCGCAACTTCTACGCGACCACTTTTCTTCTAAGGACATAGAAGAAGAATTAGGGATTAGAAAGTGTGCTCCATAAAATACACACCCGAGTGGCAGTCACCACAGTGAACTCAGAGCCATTCTTATCTCTTCTAACATAGGTGAGTTTGTAGACCAGGCTCCCTTCACCTGTAGATGAGCACCAGCATGGGAGTCACTCTTTCTTATACCATGCAGATTGTTTTATTAGTTTGCCAAACATCAAAAGTCTTATCTGAACTTAGCATAAGACTCCTACCCTATTTAAAGGAAGATGCAATTAAAGTGAAGATTTAAAAAAAATAGAAATAATTACCCACTTAATTTATCAATCATTGCTTAATCTACCTCAGGTTTTCCCTGCAGACTTGAGCTGAATGATGTCTTCAATTCAGCTCAACCTGCAAACCTCAGTTAAAAGGCCCCCTGGGGGTAAATGCACAGGCGTTTTCATGGGTTTTCTCTGTAGGATTCTTTCCATAGAGCCTTCAGGTCTCTTGAACAGAGTGTACAACTTTAGACGGCTTTTGTTAAGCACCTTTTCCTAGGCACACTGATGCCAAATCTATGGACGGCTAGGGGAAGATCCTGATGGAGACAGTGCTTGGGAGATGTAGGGGGAGGGCAGGAGAGCAGGAGAGCAGGAGGGCAGGTCCTAAATGAGGAATGTCTTCTAGCACTTTTCTGCCAAAGTCCAGATAAAATGAATAGATATGTACTCTGTGGGAAATCTGTTTTGCCTCAAAAACTCCAGAGTATGTGGGACAAGCAGGTGGCTGAGAACCTACCCTGAATGGACACCTCATTTGAGGAAAGGAGGGTAGATCCTTAAGCCTAGTCTGTGTATTTCTTTCTTATAAGGCCTGCTCTAGTCTGTCATAAAATTCTGATTCGATGCAAATATTAGATGTGCTAATTCCTTATATTTTTATTGAATTAACTGTGCTACTTCCAGTAAACATCGTGGATCCAATGAAGAGCTCTAGTCCAACCACTTAGTCCTTTTATCCAGGGACCTGAATCTCTAATCCAGATCTACCAGTGCCTTGACAGGTAAAAGCAACATTCTCCCCAGTCTCGCTCTGTCTCCTCTGACAATCTTATTCCTGCTCTTTCCTTAATTGCCCCAACTGCCCTCATGAAAAATACACAGCTCCTAGCCAGGCTGCTCTTTTTCCTCTGTTCACCCTCAAAATACTTCTAGTAGCTTTGCCAATCAGCCAGCGGGGAGTTGTTCTTCAGCTGACCTCCACAGCCGAAACTTCAAACAGATAGAAGAGGAACCACGGCCATCTCTTCTTATGTGCACTTCCTTGGGCAGATGGCAGAGTGCCCAACAATCTCTCATGTGCCCTTACAGGGTTTATCAGATACGAGACTTTCAACACACTGTTCAAGTTTACCTCTTTTTTGTTTGTTTATTTGGGGGCTGTTGTTATTTTTCAAGACAGAGCTTTTCTCTGTAGCCCTGGCTGACCTGCAACTCACTTTCTACACCGGGGTGGCCTCAAACTCAAAGATCCACCTGCCTCTGCCTCCGGAGTCCTGGGAAAAAAAGGCTCAAGGTCATCTCTTAAACATTAAATTTCAGATTCATGCCAGGACTTTCTGTTTGGCTTGTCTTGAAAAGCAACAAGCCTTTTCTAGTTATTATCACAAGCTTCATGACATAAATCAGACTTACAGTGAACAGAAGTTTGATTTTAAAATCGTGCAAACCTTAGGAAAATAAACAAACCTCAGAACCTGGATTTTACTTTCATGAGACAAAATCTTACTCTTTTGCCCAGACTGCTCTGTAGCTTTCAATCCTCCTGCCTCAACCTCCAGAGTGCTAGGACTACAGGCCTGTATCACAGTGCCTGGGTGCCTGGCCTCAGAACCATTTGCTATCATGAAGCGCGCTTTGTTCCATGCGTTTAAAAAAAAACCTTTACTTATGAACCATCAAATTAGCCCACTGCCTGAGGATCCGAGGAACTGAGGCTGAGTGTGGCTTAAGAAGGGTTCGCTAGTACTTGTTAGGCCAGCATGAGCTAAGGAGCCTACCCCCACACACACGCCTTCCTTTTAAATAATAACCCACTGTTAACAGTTAATCAGGTATTAAAGTCCAAAATTATTGATGCTTGGGCATTCTGGCCTTATAAAATAGCAGCCATGATGAACTCGTCTAATCGCATAATAGTCCTAGAGCCAAAATTCTAGCCTTGACACTCTTAGTGTTAGTCATGAAAATTCTCTGACAGTATAGATGTTCAAAGCCCTACAGAACCTTCTTATTCAAGCTCTGGAGCTAATATTACAACACTTGTTCTCCTCAAATGCACAAGGATTTCAGACGGTGTCTCTGAACCCTCTGCCACCTTTGAACTTGAACCTGTTTGAAATGTACTGTCATAATTGATAGACTGACTTTTTCAGTCTCTGTGTAGCTAACTAGAGATAACTTGCATGCAAGCTAGACTTTCTTATGCGGTGTTTGGATTAAAATCTCATGTTCAGAATGTTCAACAGAGTCTTTCTTTTTTTTTCTTCTTTTAAAATTGAAAATAGAGTCTTTTCTCATACAATACACTCCAACTAGTTTCTCCTCCCTCTACTCTTCCCAGCACCCCTATATCTATCTCCCTTTTATCCCAGATTTATTCCCCTTCTGTTTCCCTTCAGAAAAGAGCAGGCCTCCAAGAGACAACAACCAAACAAGACAAAAATAAGATACAATAAGACAAGGCAAAAGCCCTCATATCAAGGCAACACAGAGTCTTTCTTACATTGTTAGTTTATTGCTGTGGGTTATTGGAAGGCTCTGTAAGTAGGAAAACTATCAGATATGTGCACTGCCACGATTTGACTTGTTATATCGAAGAACATGGATTCGTTTAGCCAGACTGGGGAAAGCTGAAAGATAATTCCCACCTGAGAAGTGAAAACTGCTTCATTACCTCTGAACATCAGAAACACTTTAATGGAATTTTATGTAGAAACTTACTTCAATTAGTGCCTTAGCATCTGACACAACACATTCATCATTGCAGCTAGACAGCCTGCACACGCTCCCTTAGGTCTCTGAGATCTATGAGTCTCCATAACGCGTGTCACCTGATCCCAGGCAGTGCTGAAGAGCAGAGGCAGCAATTAGGCAAAACAATCAAAGCTGTCCTTCTGTAAAGTTTGCACTAGAGACTACCCAGAGATTTAGCTATCATCCCGAGTCCAAAAGATAAGGCAATAATACCTTGACCAAAAGACTGTGGCATCCATATGCCCATAGTGAAGAGAATAATCAGCCTTTGAAGCTCTTCTTGAGGCTCATGGTTTCTCAGTGCCCATCCCATCGCACGCCTAACAACACGTTGCTCTTCTTACAGCAGGTTAAAGGAGCCTCATTCCGACACAGTGATCACACAGTTACAGTAACTGACGATTATTGAGAGTTTACTATATGCCAAACACAAACCCGAGTTCCTTCTATTCAGTCTTATCACCAACCCTGTGACAAGCACTTTTTATTTATTCTTATTTTTAATAAGCATTTTTTATAGATCAGGAAGTAGAGGCACAAAGAAGTCAGTGGGCTTTTCCAGGGTCATAATTCAAATAAAAGGAAGAGTGAATGTTGGCACAGACACACTTTCATGCTGGAAATATCAGTATTTTTGAGCCTTTCCTATGTACCAGCAATTATACCAGGCACATCAGTATTCTGTGCTAGTTAATTCTCACCTGGTTTAAATTTTCTCCTCGCTCACACAGAGTGAGTAGACCGAATGAATTCGCTCTCTGATAACTGAGTTTTCTTGACATGACCCATAAGATAGTTCCAGGGCAGATGTCAAAAGGCTAGGTCATGACACTCAAAAGAGAGGAAAGAGATTTAAACTCTCAGCTCACCGATAATATTGGAGTCACAAGCCATCCTTTCTGATAAAGTAGAGAAAGATTGAGATAACCTCCGCTCTCCGCGGAAGCCGAGATTTCCACAGCATTCTATATTAGTTGTTTGCACTGCTCTTATTACCAGTGAACTGTGCACATGGTGAGGCTATCCCTGCGGGAAATTAGGTATTTCCAGGGCATGGTGGAGTAGCTAGAGATGACAAGACAAGATGAAATTCCTTAGAATGATGGGCAAGGTCAACTCTAACCCCAAGTGAATGCTTCACTACAATTTTATGATTCTGCTCTGTCCCTGGGATATTACTTATATATCCTTTGATTTAATTTTTTGCGCATTTTTTCTCTGAATTATTTTGGTCCTTCACATATAATTTCTAATTTCTTCTGTGAGTTTTGGAAATCCTTCCTAATATAGAAAGGCTTTCCATACCATCTCATATTTTCTTCCTTTTAGTCCTCTCTTTGATAAGACTTTCTTGCTCTTTCCCTCTCTCTCTCCCCCTCCTTTTTCTCCCCTCCTTTGATTTTTTTTCTGCACCATTAAAGAATTACCATCACTCCACCATAGTTCAGCATAAAAGACCAAACTTGAAGGTTTGAGAGTTTTCAACAACTCAATAACTTGATGATTTAGTCTGAATATCTGAATAGAGGTATCCTTCCTCCATGGGTCCATAGGTTCAGATTCCACCCCCCCCCCAAGGTGAATGGGATGGGGTCTTTGGGATGTGATTAGTTTATGCGATGGAAACCTTATGGTGGGATTAATGCCCTTATAACTGACTTCAGAGAGCTCCTCATCCTTCTGCCATATGAGGAGGCACTGAGAATATGGTGGTTATAAACTGGCAGACGCCACATCTTTTAAGACTGATTTTGGGCTTATCAGCCTCCAGAAATGTGAAAAGTATATTTCCACTGTTGATACGCCATCTGGATTTTTGTTAGAGTAGCCTAAATGAGTTAAGGTACTCAGAAAGTTTGTCTCATTTAATATTGTCACATGAGCAACATTTCATATCTCATTTTTAAAAAGCACTAACCTTCTTTTAAAAATTAGTGTTTTCGTTATTCATTTAAAAAGCATAATTGCCCTGCCTTGGACACTCAGTTCCCAAACTTCTAGATCTTCTCTGATGCACACACCAAGGATAACACTCAAGAAGGTTATTTCTGCACCCACTAACGCTGTACTTTTGTGTTGTGAAGTATTCCTCAGGTATTTAGCACAGTAAAACGTTGTAGAAAATCCATCTGGTCTCTCGACTTAGAGGATCCCCTCTTTCCTGTCTATTGTTTCTATGTCCTTCAGATTCCCAGTTCTCTTATAATAACAGCACTATGGTGGAACCAGGGTTTAAAATTGACTTTCAAGAGTGCACACGCTAGAATCTTGGTCTACAGCATGATAATATTAGCAAGTGGTAGAACTTCTGGGAGGTAAATATTGAAGAAGGTGTGAGAACGATAAAGGGGAATAGTGGCATGTGGGTGACCTGATGGGAAAATCGAAAAAGGATGGCTTTTTAGGGAGGATGAGGAGGGTAAAAAACAAAAACAAAACAAAATAAATGTGGTAGAACTTTTAAAGGGCAAATGCTTTCCCACAAACACACACTTCTTTCTGTCTCTCCCTTTCCCCTTTCTCATCCTGGAATCTCTCCTTGCATATACTCCCTATGTGGTATTGCCCATGACCATATAGACATGAATGCCCTTATGTGGATCAGGCTTTCTTTCGGCCACCAACCAGCTCCCAAATCATGACATAGAAACTAATTTTTAGTTATGAATACCCAGCCTTAGCTTATGCTTCTCCCATTATAATTTATAACTTAAATTAGCCTGTTTGTCTTCATTTACATTTTGACTCAGAGCTTTTTACGTTTCTTTCATTCTGTTTGCCATACTTCATGTCTGCCTGGCTGACTATGTGTGTCTCCCTTCCTTTCTTCTTCATTCTCTCCTCCTCTCTTCTCTCTTGAGCCTAGATTCCTCCTCCTATTTATTCTATCTACCAGCAAACCCTGCCTAGATATTGGTTGTTTGGCTTTTTATTAGACCAGTCGGGTGCCTGAGGCAGGCAAAGTAACATATCTTTACATCATTAAACAAATGCAGCATAAACAAATTTAACACATCAAACTGAGAGCTGAAATCAATGAAATAGAAACAAAGAAAACAATACAAAGAAACAGTGAGACAAAGATTTGGTTCTTCAAGAAAACCAACAAAATAGACAAACGTTTATTCAAACTAACCAAAAGGCAGAGAAAGAATTTCCAAATTAACAAAATCAGAAATGAAAAGGGGACATAACATGAGATATGAAGGAAATACAGAGAATCATCAGGTCATAGTTTGAAAACTTGTACTCCACAAAATTGGAAAATTTAAAGGAAATAGATAATTTTCTGGATAAATATCACTTATTCAAATTAAACCAAGTCAAGATAAGCAAATTGAATAGACCTATAACTGCTAAAGAAATAAAAAGTCATCAAAAGTCTCCAACACTCCCCCCTAAAAAAGCCCAGTACCATATGGTTTCAGCTCAGAATGCTACAAGATTTTCAAAGAGGAACTAATACCAATACTCCTCAAATTATTCCACATAATAGAAACAGAAGGAACATTGCCAAACTCTTTTTCTAAGGCTACAATTACCCTGATACCCAAACCACAGAAAGACATTACTAAGAAAGAGAATTAGAGACCAATCTCACTCATGAACACTGATGCAAAAATACTAAATAAAATACTGTCAAATTGAATCCAAGAACACATCAGAACCATCATCCACCATGATCAAGTCAGTTTCATCCCAGAGATGAAGGGATGGTTCAACATACGAAAATCTGTCAAAGTAATCTACCATATAAACAAACTGAAAAGTAAAAACCACATGATCATCTTATTAAATGCCGAAAAAGCTTTTGACAAAATACAACATCCCCTCATGATAAAGGTCTTGGAGAGAGCAGGGATACAAGGAACATAGCTAAATATAGTAAAGGTAATAGATTAGCAAGCCAATAGCCAACATCAAACAAAATTGAAAAACTCCCGGTGATCCCACTGAAATCAGGAACAAGACATATCTCTCCATATCTATTCAACATAGTTCTTGAGGTCCTAGATAGAGCAATCAGAAAACAAAAGGAGATCAAGGGGATACAAACTGGAAAAGAGGAAGTCAAATTCTCACTGTTTGCTGACAATATGATAGTTTACACAAGGGACCCCAAAAATTCACCAAGGAACTTCTATAACTCATAAATACTTTCAGTAATGTAGTAGGATACAAGATTAACTCAAAAAATTCGATAGCCCTCCTTTACACAGATGATAAATGGGCTAAGAAAAAATTCAGAGAAACATCATCCTTCACAATAGCCACAAATAGCATAAAATATCTCAGAGTAACCCTAACCAATAACCAAACAAGTGGAAGACTTGTATGACAAGAACTTTAAATCTTTGAAGAAAGAAATTGAAAAAGACACCAGAAAGTGGAAAGATCATCCATGCTCTTGGGTAGGTAGAATTTACATAGTAAAAATGGCAATCTTACCAAAAACAATCTACAGATTCAATGTAATGCTCATAAAATTCCCATAAAATTCTTCACAGACCTCAAAAGAACGGTACTCAACTTCATGTGGAAAAGCAAAGAAAAAAAAAGGTAGCCAAAACAGTCCTGTACAATAAAAGAACTTCTGGAGGCACCACAATCCATGACTTCAAACTCTGCTACAGAGCTACAGTACTTAAAATAGTCTGGTATTAGCATAAAAACAGACAGAAGAACCAATGAAATCAAATTGAAGACCCTGATATTAATCCACACATCTATTAACTCCTGATTTTTTGACAAAGAAGCAAAAAATATGAAATAGATAAAAGAAAACATTTAACAAATTGTGTTGGCATACTGGATATCAACATGTAGAAGAATGAAAATAGACCCATATCTATCACCATGCACAAAACTCAAGTCCAAATGGATTAAAGATCTCAACATAAAGCCAGCCACACTGAACCTCTTAGAAAAGAAAGCGAGAAGTACAGTTGAATGCATTGGCACAGGAAACCACTTCCTAAATATAACCCAAGAGCACAGGCACTGAGAGAAACAATTAATAAATGGAACCTCCTGAAACTGAAACGCTTCTGTAAAGCAAAGAACAAAGTCAACCCAACAAGACAAAACGACAGCCTACAAAATGGGAAAAGATCTTTACCAACCCCACATGAGACAGAGAGCTGATCTCCATAATATACAAAAAAATTCAAGAAATTGGTCATTAAACGAACAAATAATCCAGTAAAAATGGAGTGCAGACCTAAACAGAGAACTCTCAACAGAGGAATCTAAAATGGCTGAAAGACACTTAAGGAAATACTCAGCATCCTTAGTCATCAGAGAAATGTAAATCAAAACAACTCTGAGATTCCATCTCACACCTGTAAGAATGACCAAGATCAAAAATACTGATGACAATTTATGCTGGAGAGGTTGTGGGGTAAAGGGAACACTCCTGCATTGCTGGTGGGAATGCAAGCTGGTACAGCCCCTTTGGTTGTCAGTGTGGTGATTTCTCAGAAAATTAGGAAACAATCTTCCTCAAGACCCAGCAATAATATCTTTGGGTATATACCCAAAGAACGTTTAATTGTAACACAAGGACATGTGCTCAGTTATGTTAATAGCAGCATTTTTTTTTCATAGCCAGAACCTGGAAACAACTTAAATGCCCCTCCACCAAAGAATGGATAAGGAAAATGTAGTACATTTACACAATGGAGTACTACAGAGCAGAAAAACATAATAATATCTTGAAATTTGCAGGCAAATGGATGAAGCTAGAAAACATCATATTGAGGGACCTAACCCAGATCCAGAAAGACAATTATCATATGTACTCACTCCTAAGTGGTTTGTAAGCATAAAGCAAAGAAAACCAGCCTACAAATCACAATCCCAGAGAACCTAGAAAACGAGGACCCTAAGAGAGACATACATGGATCTAATCTACAGGGAAAATAGAAGAGGACAAGATCTCCTGAGTAAATTGGGAGCATAGGGACCATAGAAGAGGGATAAAAGGGAGGAGAAAGGATGGGGGGGAGCAGAGAAAAGAGTATATCTCAATAAAATCAATTTTAAAAAAGTATTCACTCACACAACACCAGTCCTACAGAGAATACAGAAAGTAATAGCTCAAATAGCAGAGAGGAATAAGGACAGTCGGCAACCTATAGAAAGAAAACATGGTCTATTATCCACTATGAATAAGTACATATAGTGTTTGTCTTTCTGGGTTTGGGGTCTGGATTATCTCACTCAGGATCTTTTTTTTTTTTTTGTTCTAGTTCCATCCATTTGCCTGCAAATTTCAAGATATCAGCATTTCTGACCACTGAATAATACTCCATTATGTACCACATTTTCTTTATCCATTCTTCAGTGGATGGGCATCTAGGTTGTTTCCAGGTTCTGGCTATTATGAATAATGCTGCTATGAACATAGTTGAGCAAATGTCCTTGTGGTATGAGTGTGCATCCTTTGGGTATATGCCCAAGTGGTATTGCTGGATCTTAAGGTAGATTGATTCCCAAATTTCGAGAAAACCACCATACTGATTTCCAAAGTGGTTGTACAAGTTTGCACTCCCACCAGCAATGTTCTCCTTACTCCGCATCCTCTCTAACATAAGTATTTTTGTTCATAGTCATTCTGACAGGTATAAGATGGTATTTCAGAGTTGTTTTGATTTGGATTTCCCTGATGGTTAAAGATGTTGAGCAATTCCTTAAGTGCCTTTTGTCCATTTGAGATTCCTCTGTTGATAATTCTCTGTTTAGATCTGTACCCCATTTTTAAATTGAATTATTTGGTAATTTTGTGTCTAGTTTTTGAGTTCTGTATATTTTGGAGATCAGCATTCTGTCAGATGTGGGGTTGGTGAAGATCTTTCCCCATTCTGTAAGCTTTTGTTTTAGCTTATCCACAACCCAAGAGAAGCTAAGTAAAAAGGAGGACCCTAAAAGGGATACATATAGAGATCCCCAGCAAAGGAAAATCATTAAGATCTCCTGGGTAAAGTGGGAAGAGAGGTAGAATGGAGAGGATGGGGACGGGAACATGAGGAATCAAGAAGCCTGAGTTGGAAGAAGGATGGAGGGGAGAGCAATGAAAGAGATATCTTACTAGAGGGAGCCATTGTGGAGTTAGGGAGAAACCTGGCAATAGGGAAATTCTTAGGAATCCACAAGGATGAGCCCAGCTAAGACTCCTAGCAGGAGTGGAAAGGGTATCTGAATGGGCCTTCCCCTATACTCAGATTAGTGACTACCCTAATTGTCATCATAGAAACTACGTTCAGAGCCGGGCAGTGGTGGCGCACGCCTTTAATCCCAGCACTCGGGAGGCAGAGGCAGGTGGATCTCTGTGAGTTCGAGACCAGCCTGGTCTACAGAGCTAGTTCCAGGACAGGCTCCAAAACCACAGAGAAACCCTGTCTTGAAAAACCAAAAAAAAAAAAAAAAAAAAAAAAAAAGAAAGAAACTACATTCAGTAACTGATGGAAGCAGATGCAATGACCCACAGCCAAGAACTGAGCTGAGCTCCTACAGTTCAGTAGAAGAGAGAGAGAGGAATGATCATATGAGCAAGGGAGGTGGTTGAGATCATTATAGGGAAAACCACAGAGATAGCTGATCTGAGCTAGTGGGAGCTCACGGACTCTGTACTGACAGCTGGGAAACCTGTATGGAACTAGGCCCTCTGAATGTGGGTGACAGTTATGTGCCTTGATCCATTAGGAGGCCGCTGCCATTGGGACCAGGACTTATCCCAAATGTATAAACTGGCTTTTTGGAGCCTGTTCCATGTGGTGGAATACCTTGCTGAACCTTGATACGGAGAGTGGGGGGAAGGATTTGGTCCTGCCACAACTTGGTATGCCAGACTTCCATTGACTTTGCAAGGGAGGCCTTACCCACTCTGAGAATTGGATGGGGCAGGAAGGGAAGGTGGGGAGGTGGTGGACCAGGAGAAGGGAAGGGAGGGGGAACTGGGATTGGTATGTAAATGAAAAAAATTTAAAAAGCAAGAAAGAAGACATGGTCAGGTTGACTTTATCCTGGAGATGTGGAATGATTCAATATACACAACTCCATACATGTAATAAACCATATAAAAGGACTTAAAAACAAAGTTCAGGTGATCATTTCAATGGATGCAAAAAAAAAAGGTCTTTGACAAAATCCAATAGGCTTTTTTCATGATAAAAGTCCTGGAAAACCTAGGGATGGAGGGAATATACCTCCATATAATAAAGGCTATATGTAACAAATTCACAAGAAGCATCTTCATAAATGGAGAAAACACAAATTAATACTAATAAAATCAAGACTAAGACAAGGCTATTCACTTTTCCCCACTCCTTTTAAATAAAGTTCTTGAAACCCTAGCCAATAAGAGAAACAATAAAAGAAGTAAATTAAAGGAATACAAATGGGAAAAGAAGTCAAGTCATCCCCATTTGAATATATAATATTGTTCATGAGAGATATTAAACATCAAGAAAAATGTGTAGAAATGGTCAGCACTTTCCATCCTTTCACAAGACACAAAATCACCTTACAAAAGTCGGTCACCTTTTTGTAGTAATATGGGGAGCGGCAGCGGGGCTATGTCCCCAAAACCCCAGCTGCCCCCACGGCTAGCTTATGCCCCAAAATAATTACACAGACACTGTATTCTTTTCATCACTGCTTGGCCCTTAGCTCTGGCCCTTACTGGCTAATTCTGATATCCCAATCAACCCATCTCTAATAATCTGTGAGCACCGGTCTTACCGGGAAGATTCTAGTTCAGAGCTTCATCGCGTGTGTCTGCCTGGGAGGAGAGCTGCGGAGTCTGACCTCACTTCCTCTTCCTCCCGGCATTCTGCTCTGTCTACTCCTCCCACCTATCTTCTAACCAATGAAATGGGCCGAGGCAGTTCCTTTATTGCTTAGCCAATGAAATCAACAGATTGATATATGACACTCCCACATCACTTCCCCTTTTTCTATTTAAACAAAAAAAGGAAGGCTTTAACTTTAACATAGCAAAATTACATATAACAAAACAGTTATCAAGTAAAAGTTACATCAGAAACATTTATACATATAACAAAATTGACCTTAAATCTCTATCAATAAAGCAAAATCTATACTAATGCAAATTATTCATACCTATATCATATCCCCCTTTAAATGTAAAAGAACATTTATAAACCATATTTGGGAACATGGGCGCAGTTTTTTCTCTCCAAACTGCTTCCTGCTGAATGGGGGCGTCGTTAATTAGGTCTTTCATGGTATAACCTGTGTGCCAGGGTCATCTCAGTTGGCAGTTGAGCGAAGCAATTTTCTGAAGATGTTCACAGCAACCCTTCAGGAGGACGTGGTCCATCATACGAAATCGGAATTGAAGAAATGAACAGGGTCTCATCCTCTGTGAAAACAAAATAAGACTCTCTCCAAAGCATCATATCCTTAGACCCAAATTCTGAAATCATACCCTCATGATATCCGTTCTGGTTCCACTGGGCAGCCCATATAATGAAATGTCTCTCTGTACTTAGCTCCTTCACAGTCAAAAATTTTAAAGAAAACACAATGTACATAGTCCAGACTCTCTGTGAATTTTTCATTTTTACGCGGCTTATTTTTATTTATATCTATAACTATCTGTACTCTGTCTCTTTAAAGACTTTACTTTTACTTTTTTCTTTTTAAACCATTAACTTTATTCTCTGTATTCTTTTTCTTCTCTCTCCCAAGCCTACGTACATTCATCCAACAGTGTGACTCATTTAGTGGTCTATTGTGAATCTACAATTTTTTACTATCCAGGAGCACTTTTGATTTGCGCCTTTAAATCACTAGGCACTTAAGAATCTAAGCTGTGACATTCCTACGTTAACTTTTTGCTTTTTGAGCGTACATCTGTAGACCAGGCTGTCTTTGAACTCTCGGAGATCCGCCCGTCTCTGCCTCCCAGGCATTGGGATTAAAGGTGTTTGTTACTACACCTTGAACTCACAGAGATCTGTTCGTCTCTGCCTTCTAGGCACTGGGATTAAAGGCGTGTGCTACCACACCTTGAAGTCACAGAGGTCTATCTCCCTCTGCCTCCCAAGTGTTGGGATTAAAGGTGTGTACTAAGACACACAACAACTCTCTTCCTTTTTTTGTTTTTTGCTTTAAGAACTTCAACTTTCAGCTTGCATATATTTTTAACACACTTTAAACCATTCAGAAATTTTCTCTGTCTTTGAATCTCTCTTTAACTGTATATCTCTCTTTTTCTGACCACATGAGCCTTTAAATTACTGAGCAATATCAGTAGGACTAAAGGCGTGGCTTTGCCGGCTGGATCCAGCCCATTCCTTAGCTTTCCAGCCTCATGGCTGACGTACAGGCTGCAGCCATGTTTATAGCCACACCTGGTGTTTCAAGGTCCCTGCCAGCCAGCAAGCTACAACAGACAATACTCAAGTCCTCTCTCGGTAGCCGGCCCTCCTGCCTCAAACAGTCAGAGTTTGGCCTGGCAGGATGGCCCAGAAATCCGGCATTTTAAAACAACACAGGTTTGTTCCTGCTGCTGAGTCAGGAAAATTTCAAAATGGAGGACATGCCATTTTGTACTAGCTCTGGGGCCGCCAGGTAGGAGCAGCACTCAGCACTTTAATTCTGAGACTGAGCACGCAGCACAGAAATTCTTTTCATCCAAGTTACATCCAAATCTGACACATAGAGCACTGTGCAGTCTGAAAACATGTCTCTGTAGGGCAGCAGGAATCCGCCATGCTCTTCCGCCTGCCTAAGCCTGATTCTGCCTTCTGCCCAGGAGCAGGCGGGGAGCTCTGAGTCATAGTCAGGGTCTCAGAGCACTCTCCTTCCGATCCCAAGTGGGAACACAAACATAAAGCTAGAGTTTGCACTGGCGGCACAGCCCCAAGAAGCTGTGCTTTAAAATAACGCAGCTTTTTTTCTGCTGCTCTTGCTGAATCAGGAAATCTCTCTACAGCACACCACCAACAAACAGCAAAAATCTGTGTTAAACTCTCTCTCCATTATTTTTAAGCCTTCTCAGGTTTTTTAAGTGGGTTTAGGCCATCACGTGGGGCGCCATTTGTAGTAATATGGGGAGCGGCAGCGGGGCTATGTCCCCAAAACCCCAGCTGCCCCCACGGCTAGCTTATGCCCCAAAATAATTACACAGACACTGTATTCTTTTCATCACTGCTTGGCTTTTAGCTCTGGCCCTTACTGGCTAATTCTGATATCCCAATCAACCCATCTCTAATAATCTGTGAGCACCGGTCTTACCGGGAAGATTCTAGTTCAGAGCTTCATCGCATGTGTCTGCCTGGGAGGAGAGCTGCGGAGTCTGACCTCACTTCCTCTTCCTCCCGGCATTCTGTTCTGTCTACTCCTCCCACCTATCTTCTAACCAATGAAATGGGCCGAGGCAGTTCCTTTATTGCTTAGCCAATGAAATCAACAGATTGATATATGACACTCCCACATCACCTTTTTATGTACCATGCTGGGAAAGAGATCATGGAAACACTCCCATTCACAACAGCCTTTAATAAATAATTTAGGAATAAACTTAACCAAGGATGCGGAAGTCTTTTACAATGAAACCTTTGTATGGAAGCCCCCATTCTCTGGACTAGCTCTCATAGTATTAGAAGGAGCTATGCAAACTGCTGAAGGAAAAAAGCATTCAATAATCACAAAGCCTATAAACCACATGACTAGTCCAGTGGTGCAGAAAGTTGAAATCCAACTTCTTCTGAATAGTATTTTTTTTTTTTTTAGGTATGCCAGGGAAGGTGCACTAATGAAATCTCAAAAACATGGTTGCCTTCGTTAGGGTTTTTATTGCTGTGAAGATACACTCCATGACCATAACAACTCTTATAAAGGAAAAACATTTAATTGGGGTGGCTTACATTTTCAGAGGTTTAGTTCATTATCATCATGGTGCAATAAAATGGCGTCCAGGCAGAAATGGTGCTGGAGAAGTAACCAAGTGTCCTACATCTTGTCTTACAGGCAGGAGGAAGTGGTCTTTCTCAATTGGCATGGCTTGAGCATATATGAGCCCTCAAAGCCCGCTTCCACAGTGACACACTTTCTTCAATAAGACCACACCTACTGCAACAAGGCCACCCCTAACAGCACCACTCCCTTTGGGAACCATTTTCTTTCAAACCACCACAATGGTTTTCTAAACAAGACCCAAATAATGATAATACTGGTTGACATACCAACATGGACCATGGGTGGGCAAAATTTCAAAAAGTCTCACTCCTAGATGAAGAACTATGGAAAACAATAACTCCTGAGAGAAGGAGAATGAGTTTTCTCTAAAGATGCAAGCTCCCTGATAAGTTAGTAATGCAAAGTAGTCATCTATAAACACATACATACCAGAAACATTGTGCTTGTGCATGTGTGTGTGTGAGATTCTCAGAAGAGTTGGGGGTAGAGGAAGAGTGAAAATGATATAAATACAGTGCTCATGTATAAAATGCTCAAAAATAAAAAGTTAAATTAAAAAACTAAAGTGAAAAAAATAGAATTGATAAGACATGGGAGAGATTTTCTACAATTTTTTAATTAAGAAAACTTCTACAATGTAGTTATTGCTTTTGCTATTTTATAAAGGAGAAAAATAACTTCCCACCACCCAAAAACTCTTGCTCTTTTCCCTAACTTCAGGAGCAGCTCTCACAGTGTTCTCAATCATTGATAGCCAGCTCACATATTGGCCACCACACACCTGGCGCAAAAGATTCCTGTTAGAGATCTAGGGAATGAAAGACAACAAAACTGAAGTCTGTGACTTCCAAATGGACAATGCCAGGACTCAGGAGGACTCATCAGACTTTAGAGGTTACTAATCGGCACTGAAGCCTGCTGGGTTAGTGGGGTGGAACAGGACAAATCATAATTCAGCAAGTCTATTAGATGTGCATGCCTCTGAGAAGAGCAGAAGACAAAGGAAAAAGAAGGGAGGTCTCCCTGTTTCCCCCAAACAGGAAAGGACAGTATTCAGAGGATGAGCAGATGTGTCCCATTTCCTCTGATGATATCATCATAAGGATCAAATGTCTGTGACAGGAGTGCCCAGGTGACTCTAGCACAATAGCCCATGCGCCTGCTTCGCTAGCTGTGTTTGAGGCTTCTTTGGATGTTACACCCCTTGCTGTTACACTCCTGCTGTGGCAGGAGGATGAGAGGCGTCCAGGCTGAGGCAAAGTCACTAAGAATCTGTAATTTGCATGCAAACACTATGCAAGGATTTGGGATAAATACCCTTTATGAGAGGGAATGGGGAATGCAGGAACGTGAGACACACTCCTCTGGGGAGACACCTGATCCCTGGTAGGAAGGGAACCAGTTACAGGAGTTCCACCTCAACCTCTCTGGATGCCCTCTTCTCATGTCACCGCTCCATCCTAGCAGCTCTGGATCCACCTGGGCAGCCCATGCTCAAGCTGTAACAACCAGCTGTCCCAATGGGTTTGATACTGGCTATAAATTAATCTGTCTTAATTGGCTTTATTTCCCGTCAAATGTGGAGAGCGGGACAAGGGACATATCCCAGGAGGGTTTCAGACAATCATGTCATTTTACTCTATTCCAGTTTCTAGAAGAGTTACAATGAAATAAGATGCAGACACCCCCTCTCCCTGGAACTCACCTGTGTCTCGGAATAATAAGCTTTCCATTTCAGTGGGGAATGAAGCTATTTGTCAGTTCCAATGCCAGGAATGAACGCAATTCGAATTCTCCAGCCATTTATTTCAGCAATTCTCTATTCTTCAGCTGAAATAACTTAACATAAGAAATCACTGTTCACTCAATGTAAAACTTGCAAACCTGGTTCCAAGAGACGTAGTTCCTTAAAAAATATGAACCAGGACAGGAGCTATTAGATGAGACGTTCCATCCATCTTTATACAACAGCAATGCCCAAGCCCACTGGACCACTTTTCTCCACCATCCTAGGCTCAGGGGAAGCATCCCAACAGACCCATCTCTTCACTTCATTCTTCATTACCATTATTATAATTGCTACCATTTCCTCATAAACATTCACAATTCATCATCTTTCCTGTTTAAACCGGATGGTTTGATGACACCCAAATGGCCTGGACGTAAAACCTTCAACGACTGAGATTTCAAAAAAGAATTAGAAATAATGATAAAAATTTTCATCTCACTACTGACAAATCCCGGATGTAGACAGATGAAGAAGATAAAACTGAGCATCCATCTCCAGCAAGAACATGGTTCTGCATGGACAGTGGTCAGGGAAGTGGATTCCTGGGGAATCGCTAATATCAGTTGGAGACTTCTTGCTCAGTGTCTGTTTTTTAACTCAACACCTAGCTCTGAGATTTGCAAGTGTTTTTACTTCCCAAATCTCCCTACATCCTCTTTGACTTCTACTCAGCACCCTGCTAAAGGAAGATAAAAGACAGAGCGTGCTGGAGCCCTGAAGAATGTCTAGTGGAAAGCCAAATGCTTAGATTCTCCTTGAAAACAGCAAGCATTCATGCATGATATAGCACCCACTGTCTGCCAGAGGTGTCTGCCGTGCTGACAAATATATGTTCTTCCTGTATGGTAACTCACTTAGCCCTCCTGGTCTTCGGAGGTAAATACATCTGCCATCTTTCTGCCATATGCAAAGCCACAGAAAGGTCAGCTGCTCTGTTTGAAGACACCTGGCCTTGTAAATCACAGTACTAAAATTGATTCACGGGCATCTTTACCAAAGCCTGTGCTCTTAACCAGCACACCAGGTTGCCTCTCTCAAAACTGCATGTTGCTGACATTTCTGGACAATGTTTAAGAACTGAGGGTTCTGAACAATAGTGCTTTTGTATTTCTGCCTGAGGCGAGAAGAAACAAATTAACAATACCTCTCCAGTTTTGGCCTGCCAATACAATTTTAGCTATTTTCCAAATAGCAAAGGAAAGAAGAATGGTAGCAACTTTGGAAGGGAGGTGTGTGCATTTGAATATTCTTTGGGTGAAAGTAGGGAGTACGAGAGGAATCAAAAAGTTTAAAGGGTGATGAGGACGAAGGCCATAAAGGACAATATATTATACACTCAAAGACACTAGGTGGAGGTTTCTGCAGGGTGGGATCCATGCAGGGGAGTAACAGGGGATATGGGTAAGTGGAAAAATAAGACATGCCAGGACCTGAACTTTAGAATAAAGAGTTCAAAAGCACCGTTTGTATGACCAGTGGAGTAGTCAGGAGAATGGACAACATGCATATGGGTTACATTCTGACACCTTCCCCCACACTGGGAAACTCTCCTCCTAAGATCCTTCCACTTTATTCCCAAAGGCCTTAGCATTTCATCTAACAGAGTAGCCCAGGAGACATTCCCTAGCCTCCAGGCTCCCCTCTCAAACCACACAGCCCCTTGAGAAAATCCACCACAGTGTTTGCCTGAGTTCAGCCAAGGTACAACCAGAGTGGACGTGCACAGACTCTCTTAGATATCTATCACCTAAAAGTCCTAACATGCTAGCTGAAGAATTCACCTCTGAAGTCCTAACTCGTGGACCCTTTCATGAGACTGTTCAATTCTTTTATTTTATTGAAAACATATATTTTTCATACAATATATTCTGATTACTGTTTCTCCTCCCCCCACTTCTCCCAGTTCCTCCCATCTTCTCTACCATCCAGATCTACCAACTTTGGTCTCTCATTAGAAAACAACAGGCATCTAAGGAAGAATAATAAAATAAAATAAATCAATAACAATAAATCAAAATAGGACAAAACAATCAGCCAAGAAAACAAGAACAAAAAGAGCCCCTAAAAGCACAAAAATGCATATAAATAGAGACACACATGTTATCAACCATAGGAACCCCAACCCCCAAAAAGAAAGCAGGAAGCCATGATATATATGCAAAAGATGAGTAAGGTTAAAAATAATGCCCTGACTTAACATTATAAAACAAAGAACCTCCAAAGATGCCACTGGTCATTTATTGCTGGGCACGGAGCCTACCCTTAAGAATGATTTGCTTCCCCAGTGAGACTCCCTTGGAGAAAACTAAATTTTAATTTTCCAGGGGCTATTAATTGCAGATAGCTTTTTTTGTTAGGAATGGGGCTGTCTATCTTCTTCTCTTTTTAGCTTTAGAAACCCATCTGGTCCAGATCCACAGAGGTCCTGTGCGTGCTGCCACAGCCTCTGTGAGTTGATGTGTGCACCAGCCCTGTTGTGTCTAGAAGACCTTGATTCCTTGCTGTCTTTCATCCCCTCTGACTCTTACACTCTTCCTCACTCTTCCTGCCTCCTCTTCCACAGAGTTCCCCGAGACCTAAGTGAAAGGAGTTGATGGAGACCTTCCTTTTATGGCTGTGTATTCCAAGGTTACACACTCTGCATATTGTCTGGCAGTGGCTCTATGTGTTTGTTCCCATCTGCTGCAAAAGGAAGCTTCTCTGATGATGGCTAAGCAAGACACGGATCTATGAGTATAGCAGAATGGCATTAGGAGTCATTTCATTATTATGCTCCTTTAGGAGAACAATATATTTGGTTCCCCCTAGGTCCCTTAACTATGTAGTCTCAGGTTTTTGGCCATCCATGCGACACTGGGGATGGGTTCCATCTCATGGCCTGGGCCTTAAGTCAAATCAGATATTGGTTGGTTACTCCCAAAAGTTTTGTGCTTCTATTACACCAGCATATCTTGCAAACAGGTCATTCTTGTAGATGTAAGGTTTGTAGTTGGGTTGCTGTTTACCTTTCTCTTTTAGTGGTGTGCTGTGTACCTTCCAGAACCAAGAATAATATCCCATGTGTGTGGAGACTCTAGATAGGCACTATCTCAACCTCTCTGTGTTCAGTGCAGGTGTTATCTTCAGCAACGGGGCTAACCATCAGTTTGTGAAGAGTCACCTATTGTCTTTGTTATATTGTTTATTTGTTTCTATTTTATTGATTTTAGCCTTGAGTTTAATTATTTCTTACCTCTTGAATATTATTTCTTCTTGTTCTAGAGTAATTAGATGTGTTATTAAGTCACTAATATGAGGGCTCTCCAAAGTTTTTATTTAGGCACTTAGGGCTATGAGCCTGCTGCTTAGAACCGCCTTCATTGTGCCCCATGAGTTTAGTTGTGTTGTGTTTGCATTTCCATGCAATTATAAAAAGTTTTTAATTTATTTCCTAATTTCTTTATTGACTCATTTTTTTCAGTAGTGATTTGTTCAGTTTCAATGAGTTTGTAATCTTTTTGTTTATTCTGCTGTTGTTGGTATCCAGCCTTAATCCATGGTAGTCAGATAATATGCAGGAAGTTATTTTAATTTTCTTGTATCTGTTTAGATTTGCTTTGTGTCTAAGTATGTGATCAATTTTGGAGAAAGTTCCATGAACTGCTGAGAAGGCTGTGTGTGTGTGTGTGTGTGTGTGTGTGTGTGTGTGTGTGTGTGTGTGTGTATGTGTGTGTGTGTGTGTATGTGTGTGTGTGTGTGTGTGTGTATGTGTGTGTGTGTGTGTGTGTGTATGTGTGTGTGTGTGTGTGTTAGCTCCAGCATTCCTCTATTTAGTTTTTTCCCGGACGACCTGTTTATTGATGAGAGTCAGGTATTGAATTTACCCACTATCACTGTTTGAGGGTCAGTATGTGATTTAAGCTATAGTAGTGTTTCTTTTATTAACTTGGTTGCCTGTTAGCTTAGTGCATAGATGTTAAGAATTGCAGTCCTCTTGGTGAATTTTTCTTTGATGAATATGTAGTATTATCTCTTCTGTTTAGTTTTGATTTGAAGTCTATTTTGTCAGATATCAAATTGGCTACTACACCAGTTTGCTTCTTAGACCCATTTGCTTGGAATTCCTCTTCCATCCTTTTACTTCTTGGGTCATGGCTATCCTTGATGTTATATTTATTGAAAGCAGAAGAAGGGTGGATCTTGTTTTCAAATTCATTTTTTTAGTTTTGTCTTTCTATTGAAGTATTGATGCCATTGATATTGAGAGTTATCGTGGAATTTCTGTTGATTCCCATTATTTTATTATTGTGAATGTGATGTGGGATTTCCCCTCTGTATGCTGTGAATAACACTGGAAGGAACTGCTTTGGGCCTCTAGCAGAGGTATAGGGGAACAGAGTTACCTGGGGAAAACTAAACGGAATTCTGGGGAAAGGGAGGTGGAATCAGGGAGAAACCATGTAGCCCCACTGGAGTCAAAAGGAACTTTAGCCAGTAAGCCGCAGCCACATGGCAATACACAAATTACTATAAATGGGTTAAAATAATATGTAAGAGTTAGCCAATAAGAAGCTAGATCTAATGGGCCAAGCAGTGATTTAATTAATTCAGTTTCTTTGTAATTATTTCGGGGCTAAGCGGCTAGGAACCAACAAGCAGCCCTCCTTGCAACATGGATGGGTTTTCCCTTTCTCTCTATTTGCTGGTCTGATATTATTTATTCATTTTGTTTCTTAGGTGTGGCTAGCCTCTTCAAATTAAAGCTTTTCTTCTAATGCCTTCTACAGAAGTAGAGTTGTAGGTGGATGCTTTTTAGATTTGGTTTTATGATAGAATATTTTTACATATATATATTTTTACATATATATATATACATATATATATGTATGTATATATAAGTTTTAGTGGGTATAGTGATTTGACCTGGAATTTGTGGTCTCTCTCAGAATTTGTAGAACATCTGTTAGGACTCCCCACTTTGACATGCCATTGAAAAGTCAAGTGTTATTCTAATAGGTCTGCTTTTATATGTTATTTAGTCATTTTTCTTTGTAGCTTTTGATAACCTGTCTTTGCTCTGTACATTTAGTGTTTTGAATATTATGTGATGTGGGGAATAGCTTTTCTGGCCCTATTTGGTGTCCTGTATGCTTCTTATATCTTTATAGGCACCCCCATCTTTAGGTTAGGGAAATTTTCTTCTATGATATTGTTGAAAATATTTTCTGTGTCTTTGATATGAATTACTTCTCTTTTTTATTCCTATTATTCTTAGATTTAGTCTTTTCATAGTGTCCCAGATTTCCTTGATATTTTGTGCCTGAATTTTTTTGGATTTTTACATTTTCTCTAACTGAGCTATCTATTTCTTCTATCTTTGAAGCATGATCCTAATTAGTCTTAATAATAAAAACCCTGGATCAAATATCAGGGTAAAAGCTGAAAGATAAGAGAAGCAAAGGAACAGCCACTGTCACCTCTTATCTCTTGGACTCATCAGACCAAAATGTCTGAGATTCTGTCTCTGCTCTACCTTATCACTTCCCTTCTGTCTGTACAGACCTCTAGTGACTAACTAGAGGTTAGAGGTTAGTGGTTAAACTAGTGGCTAGTTCAGCCCTATGATCTCCAGGCAAGTTTTATTTGTCAGAACACAAACAAAATATCACAACATATCTTGTCTTCAATGGCCAAGATTCTCTTATATCTCTTGTATTCTGTTGGTTAGTTTCCTATACAACTTTTTAAATTTTTCAGTTCCAGTTTTCCCACAATGTGGGTTATTGATTCTGTTTCCACTTGTAAGTCTTGAGTCATTTTCCTCATCTTGTTCCACTATTTGTTTGTATTTTCCTAGATTTCCTCAAGAGATTTATTCATTTCATCTCAAAGGACCCTTAAGACATTCATGAAGACTATTTTAAAGTACTTGTCTTGTGTTTTAGCTATGTTGCATTTCTCAAGGTCTATGTAGTAGGGCTTCTGGACCTTCAGGTCTATGTAGTAGGGCTTCTGGACTTTAAGGGAAACTTTGGAGTGTGGCCACAGCAATGTGTGAGTGTAGGTCTGTTGCTCACCACAATCCTCTCATTCTGCTGAGGTATGTAGTAGGGAGAGTGGGGCCCCTTGTCTGTCCTGGCCACCTGGCTAGCTTACACTCGAAACAATTACACAGAAACTATACTAATTAAATTACTGCCTGGCCCATTATTTCTATCCTCTTATTGGCTAACTCTCACATCTTGATTAACCCATTTCTATTAAATCTGTGTATCACCACGTGATTGTGGCTTACCGGCAAGATTCTAACCTACATCTGTCTCAGGCAGGAGATTCATAGTGTCTCGACTCTGCCCTTATTCCTCCCAGCATTCTGTTCTGTCTACTCCACCTACCTAAGTGCTGCCCTATCAAAAGGCCAAGGCAGTTTCTTTTTTCAACCAATGAAAGCAACATATAGACAGAAGAACCTCCTACACCAGAGGTACATAAACAGTAGGCAATGCTGTGGTACACACTAGAACTCTGTACTTTCTGCTTGATTATACTGTGAAACCAGAACATCTCCAAAAATTGACCCTTGTAAAAGTTTACAAGATGCATTTTGAGTTTGAAATAAATTTGGACCCATTTCTTACTCTATACATGTCTTCAGGCCTTAGTCAGTGAGGGTCTCTCTGTGGACCAATGAGCCAAAGCCTTACTCTTAAATTCTGACCAGAAAGCCAAGGGTCACAACATGTGGTAGTTCAGTCTCCAAAAGGAATTTTTCTACAACTTCACTAAAATGGTTATGGGGGTCCCAAGCGGAGCACTGGGGCCTAAGAATAATCAAAGTGTACCCTCGCATTGAAAGACTCATGGCATATCAGGAGAGATGTGGAAGCAAATGGTTATACAGAGCACAAGTGGTTTAATAGGATAGGTGTAAGCGGGAACCCATGGGAGAAATGAGAATTGACATAGAAGAGACTTCTGGTGAATACTCATTCAGCCAGATCAGCCCCCATTCCTATAAATTTCAAGTGACAACTCTGCAGGACAAGGTACCCGATACCAGACAATCGTGACAATGATACACATTCTAGGGTCAGGAAGGTTGCAGTTTAAAAGGCTCTATTTCAATTACTGAAGTAATGCTACTTAAGCTGAAATAGAACACCCTCCTCAAGACATCTAGTTAATGAGAAGAAAAAGAAGGCATTCTGCATGCTCACACTATGTACTGTTTGGCATGTAGAGGGATATCACAGGTGCTCTGACACCATGATTCTCAAGCTCAGCTGAACATTAGCACAGCATGGTAACCTTTTAGTAAGCAACAGAACCAGGTTTCAACCCAGACCAATTAAATCAGAATAGCTAAAGACTGAAAGTTGGCAATGGCATCGAAAAAATTCTCTGGGAAATTCTGGTGTATAATAAAGATTGAAAACTCCTATTCATCTGATTTTGTCTTCTTTCCAATTATGAATCTGATGCATGATTACAATTAGTTCATTAAAAAAGTAAAATCCATGAGCCACCCTACAACTTACAAACCATAACATTGCCAATATCTGGTAATTACCTAATATAGCCTCCCTTGAGTCCTAGTCACCCAAGTATAACAAATATCCTAACTTTTATGACAGTCACTCTTACATGTTTATCCCATGTACAATATTTATAAACAATGCTACACAGATCAGCTTGTTTTTGAATTTCATTAATAAGCTACTGTCAAGCTAGAGATGTAATTCTAGAAAGCTAGCATATACAAGACCCTGGATTGGATTCCCAGCAGTGCACACACACACACACACACACACACACACACACACACACACACACACACCATAGGTAGTCGTAGGGCTTTGCTCTTCATAATGTTACCCATAGTGGTGCTAGAAATGTAGAATCCAAGGCAACAGCTCAGATCCACTAATGAGAACCTTATTGTAATAAATCCCACGCTCTAAAGTTCAAGGAGCATTATTCTAAAGACTTGACGCCATGGTTTATTCAAGTTGTGACATGTACGATGTACGTACAGTTGCACAATGCCTGCATAGGGATTTCTACTTTTTATACAGAGAGATAATGTTATAGTATTGCCTTACATGAAGAACCTTACATATCTTCTTATATACAAGTGAAGAGTTTTTGAAGACTGAGGCTGGAGTTGAGTTGGTAGAACGCCTACCTGAGATGCACAAAGCCTGCAGTTTGATCACCAGCACCACATACACCAAAAATGGTGGGCACATGCGTAATACTAGCACTTGGAAGGACCAGAAGTTCAAGGTCATCCTTGACTACATACAAAGTTTGGGAACAGTCTACAGCACTACCTGAGAAGCTGTCTAAAAAAAGATATATGCTTAAAAGCATAATAATAGAAAATAAATTTTATAAATATTGAATGTTACATCAAATTATTTTTAGTATACTTTTTCATATAGCCACCAGAGTATGCAAAAGTTCTTATTGCATCATAACTTCTCTCATATCAAGTATTGTCAGACTCCTTGATTTTTACTCACTTAACAGAGAATAACTGAGATCTTAATTCATATTTCCCAGACTTACTAATAAGCTTGATAATTTTAATTGTTTATATATGTTTATATTTTCTATCCCATAGAAAGCTCATTACTTTATTTTTCCAGCTCTTAAGTTGAGCTATTTAGATGATTTTCTAACTAGTGTATAGTTTTTTTATATTAATAGATATGTATATATTCAACTACACACATTTTAAATAAAACCTGCTAACATATAGTTTGTCTTTTTATTTTCATCATGGTGACTAATGATCAAGAAAAATTCTAACCTCTTCTGTCATAAGTTGTCATTCCTATTTTAGTTAGTGATTTTTATCCTTTTCAAAAGTGATTTCTTTGCCCTAAGGTCTAAAATATATTCTCCCACATTTTCTTCTAGCAATGTTAAAGTTCTGCTTTCTTGTTAAAGTCCTTAATCCATCTGGAATTGATTTTGTGCTCTTTGTGCAGAAGGGATCTGATGTCATTTCTTTTGTGTGGAGAATCAATTGTCCCAGAACTGTTATTGAATAGTCCCCCTTCGCTTCCAGTTGATCTCAAAGCCTCTTGGGTCATGTATATTCATCAGTTTGTTCCTGGCTCTCTGTCTTGTTCCATTGGACAAATCGTCTCTCCTAGCACCAATGCCACAGAGTTTTAATCACTACAACTTTATAATAAATCTTCATGTCTGGTAGGGCAAGGCCTTCCAATTTATTTTTCTCTTTTAGTGGTTTGGCTATTTGGGCCCTTTAACTTACATATAAATTATAAAATCAATGTGTCATGTTACACTCAAAATACTGTTCGGATTTTTATTAGAATTGCATTAAAAATCAATTTTGGGAGAATTGATATATTTCTAGTATTGAGCATTTCTTTCTTTGAACATTGAACATTCATGTGTTTCAATACCATTTTACAACCTCTCTCTCCACAAAGTTTTTGCATGTGTTTGCTTATATTGACACCATATATTTTCTTTGTTTATTAACATTTTAATTACAGTTTTTGTATATTACATACAGAAACAAATAAATTTCTTGGACGGTCACTTAGATAAACTGTCTCATTATTTCCAATATGAAATTATATGCAACTCATTTATCTGAAAAATAAGCTTGTTTCTAGTTTCCAGCCCATATGTATTACAGAGGATGCTAACTTCACTCGATGCATATCATCTCTTTCTCACTTTTACTAAGAGAATATCATGAATTTTAACTCATGCATTATTGACTTTCTCATCACTGTGATAAAATATTTGATAGTATTTTGTGCTGAGTCCTTGAAGCAGCTCCAGGGATATACACCTGATTCAGGGCAGCAAGGTAATGAAGAAAGACAGACAGATGGATACATTTTAAAAAAAATAAAAGCTGGGGTTGGGTAGTCTGAGCTCTTGGGTGGAGAAACCTCAGTACCCAGAAGCTCAGTGCTTATTATATAGAGTTTAACAGGGAGGTGGGGTTATTGCATACATCTGAATAAGGAGGCAGGGTTATTACTTAAGATAAACAAGGAGGCAGGGTTTATGGGAAATAGCTAGAGCAAGGAGACAAGTTTCGCTAATCATGGTAGGAGTCCTCTCTTTAGAGAAGTAGTCTTCAGGTAGGGAATGTCTGGCAGGAGAAAAAAAACAGACATGTTCTGCTTATACCATTGATAACTACGCTTGGACAGAAAGGGAAGGCTTTTCATTTCCCTCTGAATCTGAGGCTACAATCATTGCCATGTCTGCATCCACTTCAACAGCACATGCGAGACTCAGTTAGCACAGTGTCTATAAATCCCACTCTTATGGAGAAGAAAGGAGAGGCAGAGATAGGAGAATCCCTGGAAGGTGATGGGCCAAATATCTTGTTATTACATAGCAGAAAACCAACAACGAGACCTCATCCCAAGCTGGAAGGCAAGGACTGATACCTGATGCTGTCCTATCCTGTAATTGCCAAATGGCACATAGGCACGGCAGTTACACGTAAATTCATACACACCCAAAGAGAAAGAAAGACCAGGAGAGGGACAGGAGATAGAGAGAGAGAGAGAGAGAGAAAGAGAGAGAGAGAGAGAGAGAGAGAGAGAGAGAGAGTTTCACTGATCTGATTACAAAAACTCCAGAATCCAAGAAACTCAATAAACCCCAAGCAAAAGAAACTTGGAGAAAATTTATAGAAATCTTTCCATCAGTGAAGCTATACCATTTATTTTATATAGAGGAGTGAAGGTAAGGATAATACTAGATCCTTAGAAGAAATAAATAAAAGCCAAGAAACAGTAACACATACTTTTAAAAGTACTAAAATCTAAAAGCAGACAAAAATTCCTTCCATCCATAATTCCATACCAAGAACTCTATTTTCCCAAAGCCAAATACTATAACAGATATTCTCATTTGTTTTCCATTGCTGTAATAAAGACCATGACCAAAAGCTTCTTGACAAGGAAAGGACTTACTACATATAAAAACTCCCAAATGTTTCCCATCACTGAGGGAAGCCAAGGTAGCAGGAATTAAAGGTGAGCCGTGGAGGAGTCCTGCTGACCCGCTTGCTTAGACAGCTTTCATAGACTACCCAGGACCACCTGCCAATCATCCAAACTGCCCACAGGCTAATCTGAGAGAAGCAAGTCCACAACTGTGGCTCCCTCTTCCCAGATGACTCTAGCCAGTGTCAAGTTGAGGGGGCACGGAACTAACTCAACATAAGCATAGGAAAAGCAGAAGATAACACTTTCAGCAAAAGAATTCTACAAAAAAATAATGCTAAGTCCTCTAGACAGAAAAAAAACATACCAGAATAAGACAAGTCATAGAGACTTGCAGTGTCACCAAACTCAGTAAGTGTGCTCAGAAATGGAACATTTGTCTTTATTGCTTAAATCTTTTTAAAGCAAAGTGATGTAATAGAATCTAGTGATTTCAAAATGAGCTGAATTGAATTATAACAATATGTTAGTATGTTAGTCAGAAATAGAGAAACGAATGTACACTCTTGCAATATTACTAGAGTATATGTAAAGTGTGCTGTATTGTTTGATAGGAAATCATATTAAGTTAAGATAGATGCTATAAACCTTAAAAGAAATTGTGTGTGTGTGTGTGTGTGTGTATCAAATGGAATGACAAAATAAAAAACATGGTGTTAGTAAAATTGCAATATCGGGTAATTTTGCTTAAGAGCACTGGCTGCTCTTCCAGAGGTTCTGAGTTCAATTCCTAGCAACCACATGGCAACTTGGAACCATCTAAAATGGAATCTGATGCCCTCTTCTGGCTTGCAGACATACATGCGGATAGAGCACTCATACATAAAACACATGAATAAATACAATTTTAAAAATTGAAATTTAACCAAGAAAAAAAACTTAAAAAGGAAAAGGAAACAGTATAGATAAAACAAGCAAAAAGCAATTCGCAAGGTAATGGGTTTAAATTAAGTAATCACATATGTACTTATGATACATTTAAGTAATTAAACACTTTATCTAAAAGATACTGACATATGGGGGAGGGGACCTTAAACTATCTTCAAGAAACTCTATTTATATTTTGCTCAAATTTGATAAAAGGAACTATGTGGTATATATACTGTATACCACTCTGAACAAAAGAAATCTTGGATGTAATTAGATAATTATCTCCATAGCCAATTTGCATTTAGTCAGCGCATCATAAAGAATCATGGCAGATAACTGAAAATCAGAGGCTCCCAGCTCATTTGTAAAAGAATTGCTGTCACATCCAAACAAAAAGTCAGAAGGTAAAAACACATGGAAAAACATTTATTTTAAAATGTGTGCATGTTTTTTTCCTTTTCTTGCATTAATTGAATATTTTAATAATACTGTATTTTAGATTTTATTATTTTACACACATATACATTGACTCTTCATAAACATTCTTCTGTTCTGTCCTGGTAAGTTTTTGTCAGCGTGACAATATACATAGTCATCTGGGAACTTCAGCTGAGAAAATGCCTCCCTTGTGTGTGGCATACATCTCCAGATAGACTGCTGTCCAGGATCCATCAGCTCTACTATGAAGATGGGTCTGCGGACAAAGCTCTTTTCATACTGGGAAGCATCCCTGGGCCTTGGGGAATACCTTTCCCGAATCCTAGGCTTATACTGCCCCTTGCTGCCTAACTGTGGATGAAAATGCTGTAGTGCTCAACTTTATTTTGTTTTTGTACAAGTAGTAGATATTGCATCTCAAGATGCATGGGGCTGGAGTGGTTCCAGATGGTTTAAATGTATATAGTTGATTTCTTCTTCTGGAGTACCATGACTGATAGAACTCTTACATGGAGAGGAACTGGAGAAACGGAATCTTAATTAGTTTGTGATTTTTTTTCCTAGGGCTTCTGGAGTTACTATTCTAAACTGATAAGGTTTAAAGACAGTAATAACCTTATTATAATAAAGAGGGCACTGATAACTCTTGGCATACTGTGGAAATAGAAATGAATTAAATATTTCAGGAAAACTCAAGGGAATGAATAGGCAATAGAAAGGGGGGGAGATGGAGGAAGAAAATGGTTTTTTGCTTGTTTGTTTGTTTGCTTGCTTGCTTTTTGTCTATCTGTTCTTGTTTTTTGTCTGTGTTTGTGTTTGTTTGATATTCTCATTTGTATTTTTATTAATTTTTTAGATTTTTATTTTGTTTTTAAGTTTTCCTTTGGGAGATGCTACAAGGGTAAAGGGCAGATATGGGGAGACTGAAAGATGAATGGGATTGAGATACATAATGTGTGATGGAAGAGGGTCATCTTTCTATCTGTTGTTTCATTGGTTAAGTAATAAAGAAACTGCTTGGCCTCTGATAGGACAGAAAATTAGGTAGGCAGAGTAGACAGAACAGAATGCTGGGAGAAAGAAGCCAAGTGAGGCAGTCGGCATGATTCTCCTACACCAGACAGATGCAGGTTAAGATTTTTTCTGGTAAGCCACCTCGTGGGCTACACAGATTATTAGAAATGGGTTAGATCAATATGTAAGAGCTAGCCAATAAGAGGCTAGAGCTAATGGGCCAAGCGGTGTTTAAAAGAATACAGTTTCCATGTAATTATTTTGGTTAAAGCTAGCCGGGTGGCAGGACACAGCCCACTGCTGCTCCTTATCACAAAAAATGTGAAATTCCAAAAAAATCAATAAAAAATTATGTTAAAAGTATTCTAGAAAAAATGGCACACACCCATAATCCAAGAACCAGGGAGACTGAGGCAGGCTGATTGAGATGGTGAAGACCTATATAGAGAGGTTGAAGGACAGCCTGAGCTATGTAACAAGTCTTCGTTTCATTAAAAATAAATAAATAATAAACACAAGGAAAGAAGTGTATAAAGTATCCCTATTGGATATGTCTAACCCAAATACAGTGAGACCACATAATGACATTCATGTAAATGACTGACCTCATTTGCGATGGGGTCTCATAAGCTTTTATCTCCTAATGAAAACACAGCTATCTCGGTGGTGAAAGCACAGTGTATGGTTTTTGAACAACGAGCAAAAACAAAACAAAAAAGCACCCAGTGACACATTATCAGACGCTACCCTATTATTAGGTGGTGCATGTACATGGTTATAAAAGCAAGGTCCTGGATGCCATTGTATTTGAAATTTAAACATTTTAGTTCAACTATCTGGTATAATGAAACTGTTACTAATAGGAAAAGGAAAAATGACCTTGAGCCCCAGTATTGAAATTCCCGGCTCAAGCTGATATAAATAAGAGAAAATGTCTATGTCATTTCGGAAAAAAATCCTACCACCTATGGGAACACAGCTGAGATTTCTAAAATCAAAACTCAGAGTCTAACTGGTTTTTTGGTTGAACTAGAGGCTGGATTAATTTTAACTTTACAGAGTACAGGCAGCATCCTTAGGAACCAACAAAATGATTTTAGAACTACTCCTGGATCCCATCAGAGTGGCTATCATCAAGAAAACAGAAACAGTGAGTGTGATGTGAATTCAGGGAAGGAGGAACCCTTTCCACATGGCTGGGAGGAATGTAAACTGGTACAGCCACCATGGAAACCAGCAAGAAGCTCCTACAATAATACCACCACATTGTTCAACCACACCACTTCTGGGTAGTCAACAAAGGACTGTCAGCCAGCTCACTACACAAACCATTGCATGCCCATATTGTTACATGATTCACAACAGCCAAGATATAATATAGCCAGTCTCGATCCTAGTCAATGAAAAAGTATAGTCCTATACAGAAGAATACACAGAGATAGAGAAAAAGAGAGAAAGATAAAAACAGAAGGGGAACTAAGTAAAAGGACTAAAATATCTAAGGTGAGAAGAAGAAGAACAAGAGCACATCATGGGAAGGAATATAAACAAAAACATCACATTTTCTCTCTTGAAGAATTATTGGAAGGTGGGGAACGCAAGCAACATTCAACTCTGTACTATGACACGTCAGATAGCAAATAAGTAGCTGGTACAGCAATGTACTAGCTACTCCATACATTGTTGGGACAAATACCTGACAAAAGTGACTTAAAGAAGAGAGGGCTCATAGTCTGACATCACAGCCCACCGTGGTGAGAGAGCCATGGTGCCAGGAGTTTGAGGCAGCTGGGCACAGGGCATCTTCGGGCAGGGAGCAAAGGGGAACAAATTCTGGTGCTTAGCTAGCCTTTTCCTTTGCATTCAGAAGTTTCTTTCCATGGTGATACTAAATATTATGTTGTGAGCAAGCTTAATCATATAAAGTATTAACTAGAGATACACATTTTCCAAAGAAATTGCAGTATGAAGAGCATCTTGGAAATGGGATCATTGCAGGCAATGGGGATAGTGAATCCCACAGGAGAAAGAGTCAAGTGGTGGCACTTAATCACCAAAGATGAGTTAGGCGAGGATACCATGAAAGACAGAAGGTGAAAGCAGCAGGCAGAGCAGTCTTTCTTGAGGAAATCTGCTGTTTGAGTGTTGTGCTTTAAACAGAAATAGACATGCAATCTATTAAAGTGGCATGTTCTTAGTCAAGCAGGATGACCACTGACTTCCATCACTGAAATAGAAGAGTCATTGCCCCCAATTAATTCCCAGCCTTGAGCTACTTTTACCCAAGTGACTGCACTGGTGGAAGGGAAGTACCCCAGCATGCCTAGGACCATTGGTAACTTGATCTGACCTGAAACTCATCCAGGAGATCACAATTGT
Source organism: Microtus pennsylvanicus (assembly GCF_037038515.1). Classification (NCBI taxonomy): domain Eukaryota; kingdom Metazoa; phylum Chordata; class Mammalia; order Rodentia; family Cricetidae; genus Microtus; species Microtus pennsylvanicus. Next base: position 89,825,125 of record NC_134581.1, on the reverse strand, counting down.
CATTTGTCCTGCCAGCCATAGTAGAGACATATAGACCTGAAGGTTTAGATCTGGTGTATCTTGCTGTGTTATTTTTTTCCTCCTAGTTCTGGAATGCAGGATTATTAAAGTAGACACTCTTGGCCTCTGGCAGTATCCCACACTGCTTCCCTCACCAATGGAATGAGGGCTGTTACAGAAGGAAAGGCCAAATGAAATCCCTAGCAGTGACGATGTCAGGAAAGTAGGAAGCCAAAGCACGTTTGCATCTGTGGAGGGACTTCAGGGATTGGTGCCACTTCAAGGCCTTGAAAGTTGGAAGGCTGCTGAGGTCCACCACATTGCCATTCAACTCCTATGTTGAAAAGTTGAAAACAGATGGGTTTTGAAAATGCAATGGGATATTATAAAATCTTAAACAGGTGGTGATTCCATTGCACCTGCTGTTCCAGATGTGATTTCATTGCTGGAACAAACTGACATATACGCTGCCACCTGGCATGTAGCTATTGAGGAAGAAAATGCTTTTGTCCCTGTGGCTGTTACTAAAGCCCAGCAGGACTCAGTTGTTCTCTTGTGATGATACAACGGCACCAGTCTCATTTCAGGACTCTATCCCCTCTCATGCCTTAGGTCCACAGGGATTCCGGTCACTAGATATGTTTGCCAAATATCCACAGGTCCATCTCTTCAAAGGTATTGGTGAAGTGTTCACTAAACCTGCTAGGCTAGAAGTGGTAACTAGTGTAAACTGCGTGCCAGGTGGTAGGACAAAAACAATGACAAAATTTGAAGAGTCTTCCACAGATTTGATATTGTGGCACGTGTCATCATGTCCCTAGATTATCATGGGCACGATGCATAGTGGCCTTCTTTGGGCTAAAAAAGAACCATGTTATTCATCTAAGATGTCACCTCAGTCTTTTCATAGAGTCATCCAAGCAGCTTTTAATTTTGAGTGATGCTTAAAAGAGAAGGCTCACCAGCTATCTAGGATGATGCCCAAGCTGCTGAGACACTTGAACCAAACCATCCATTAGCTCTAATGGTTGTTAAAGAGTCAGCCAAACGGAAGTGTTCTCCGGAACTTTCGCATGGCCCTTAAGTGTACATTACAGAGTAGACCTTTGGACTGTAGAGCAAATTGTTAACATCGCAAGCAGACAACTACTTTCCTTCTGAGAAACAGCCTTTGGATTAATAGTGTGACTTAATAAACCTTGTTCTACCTAAAACCTGGGCTGCCCCAGCAGGCTGAACATATACAACATAGGCAACAGCACTTGGTCATCAGATGAACATATATACAGGAATGGGCCCAAATATGTGAAGCAGCTGCCTATATATTTCTAGTCACTTTCCTGTTACACCCCTTCTCAACTTTCCCCAGTCTGCACCTGTGACATCATATGGGATCCCCTACAATTGGATGGTGAATTGGAAGAAGAGACAACCCATGTTTGGTTTACAGATGGTAATGCACAAGCATCATGCAGAAATGAACAAGGGCAGCACTGCAGTTTCTCTACGGGACACTGCAGAAAGACGCAAGGGAAGTGTAGCCTTGAAGCAGTGCACCGATCACTCTCTTCGCTTGGGAAGAGAACAGACGTCTAACTATTTAAGAACCCTCTGGCTCAGGCCAATTGTTTGACTACATATTCAGGGCTTCAAATGAACAAGGTCAGAACAAGGCATCAAAGAGTTCTGAGAAGAAATATTATAAAGTTTTATTATAAAGCGAGCCACACTATTAATATTCTGGTAGAGAATATTAATAAGGCACTTGTATCAGAAATTAAGACTTTAATAATCCAATAATAATAAATCAAATAAACCAATAATAAAATTGGGCAAATATTTTAACACACTTTGTCTACACACACACACACGAGAGAAAGAGAGAGAGAGAGAGAGAGAGAGAGAGAGAGAGAGAGAGAGAGAGAGAGGGAGAGAGAGAGAAACAAGCACATTGAAAGATGTTCACCTGTTATTTTCTTTTTTAATTGTTGCTGCCTTTTAAGTTATGGCTATCCAAGTCAGCAACTGCAACTCCTCCACTACCAGCAGCGGTTAGGCCGCCAGAGCCACAACCTGTGGAAATTCTGCTCCTGCACGCACTGACTCTTCAAAGCTACAACAGGAACTTGTTTAAATCTCTATCCCTCTAAAGAACTCAAGATTCAAAGGTTGAGTACCCTGCTCCCCAAAGAAGCTGAACAGCAGACAGCTCACCTCCTTGCATCTCCCAAGAAGTTCTTCTGCTTCTGTTGGTGTACAAAAGAGTTCCACAATAGCCTGAAATAGAGTATAACAAAGGTTTCTTTTTTCAGGCATAAACTCACAGAAAGAGTAGCAATCCACAGTCCTCTATAAGCGCTGGGAACTAGAATTGAATCCAATAGCCAAGAGGCTTGTGTACACTTTCCATCTGCATTTACAGCACATGAGACCATGTCCAATGTGGGCTGGTATCTTAAAGGCTATTGGTTGAAGGAGTTCCCACAGCACCTCCCCCTTTGTCTAAATAAGAGAGTTCTAAGTTTAATACAAACCTATATACAATAAGGACAAATATCAAGTATTTTCCAGGGAAAAGAAGAGGCAAAACATACATAAAAATTAGAATTACAACCAGCATAAATAACATCAAGCAAGAAACATATGTTAAATGTTTCAATAATTATCTTATCCAAAGAAGTCTAAGTCTCTTATATTAAAAATGACTTGGCTAAGTCATGAAAGGAAAGTAACTATGACTATCTAGTCTTCAACCCCATCAAAGACCTGAGAAGGGAAATAATGTTTCTTGAGTAAACGAAGTGCAATAAAACAACTTACAACAGATACAAGAAATAACAGAGACAACAGGCTGCCCAGGCAATCACCCAAAGTTTCATTTGCAATGTTGGGGCAACCAACTTTGGCTAAGGCCATTTGTCAGTAACTGACATACCATTTTCAGAGGCAGCGAAAATGCCATCTTATCCTGTCTTGGTAAGGGTTGGCCGTCTTTTTGCTTGTACCCCACTTGTCCAGTCTAGACAGCACGCATTTTGTCAATAGTTGAAGCAAGGGAAGTTCTTTGCCCAAAGGCCAGTTTTGCCAAGAAGGAAACAAGCTCCAAGTGGAGAGTCTTCAGTGCTCAATATTCTCTTGGGATAAGATTGGTGCTTCCAGGAGTAATTGTGTCTCATGTCAACAGAATCCTAAATTATTTAAGTGCCATATTCTAAAAGTCTTTGAAGTGATTGAAGATTAACTATCTATATGGAATACAATCTTTATACATCTAAAGAACCTGATTAGTCTAACTATAAGTATGACAAACACGGATGACTATTAACCTGTAATGTAATCCTTAATACTATATAGCTTAAAGACAAAGGCTTCATATTAAAAAATTAAACAATCTTTAAACAAATGTACAGCAAATGAGGACAATGACATCAAAATGTTAATAATATATAAGCATCTTGATCAAAGGTAGAAATGTGTAGTGCAATATGATACATATATCCTAAAATTGCATTAATATACAAAATATCTTAAGCAGAAGTAAAAACATGCATGCATACAATATAACTTTGCATAGGCACACAAATATTATAAACAGAAATAGGAGTATATTCAATATAACAAATATAATTTGAATTTATATCAATATATAAGAATCTATGCCAATAAAAATTATCTATAAATAGACCACAAGTAATAACTGAATCTACCATTATCCCACCCCACCCAATGCCCCCCCCCCCTTTTTTAGCAAAAGAGATCTTAGAGCTTACTTTATTTCCATCCCCAACCCTATACCAGTTATAAGCAACCTTTAATAATGTTCCCAGCCCTGAGGACAAACTTTGTGGGGTTTTTTGTTGTTTTGTTTGTTGTTTTCTAGAATTACTTCCATTTGGGTTTTTCTGAAGTTCCGACTTAGAAGTTCTGGCCAGAACATTGTAAGAAGGTACATTACCTCAGCTAGTAGAGTTGGAATCACCTTGAGCAGTTTGTAACCTATTGTAGGGGGCCACTTGTTTGTTTCCTGGCTACCCAGACTCCCGAAATAACTACACAGAAACTGTATTAATTAAATCACTGCTTGGCCTGTTAGCTCTAGCTTCTTATTGGCTAACTCTTACATATTAATTTAACCCATTTCTATTAATCTATGTATTGCTATGAGGCTGTTGCTTACTGGGTAAAGTTCTGGCATCTGTCTTCATTGGGGCTACATGGCCTTCCGATTCTGACTTCTTTCTCCCAACATTCAGTTTAGTTTTCTCCACCTTCCTCTACTCTGCTGAGCCACTGGCTAAAAAAGATTCTTTATTAACCAATGGTATTCACAGCATACAGAGGAGAATCCCACATCAGTAACCCAAAAAACATCTTAAACTGGTATTGTCAGCATAATGGCATCATATCAACCAGGTGAAATCGTTGTTGTGTATCCCCATCTTTTTCCTGGAACTTCAAAGATTACTGAAGGAAAATTTATTGTTCATTGTGGAAAACTTAAACATTATTCATATAGACATATATTTAGTGAAAAGTACCATAAAGACAAAAATGGGTATGGGGAGAAGTAAAATTATGTGAAAGCAGAGTTTTGATAATAGTAGTCCCTAAATTTTATCTTCCTTCTGTCCCACACTACATGGCTCTTGATATGAGACAGAAGCTTCAAATTTTTTTTTAGCAACATTACTTTGATTTAGAGAAGGATAGACACTGTCCAACTTCAAAGTAAGCTTTGATTTTTAAGTGAGTCGTAACTATCATTATACTGTGAAGTAGAGAGATAGTTATGTTTAGGGAGTGAAATTTTACCCTACAGAGGATTCCAATCCTTTGACTCCACCTTGCTGTTCTAGGTCTTTAGTCTCCTCTCCAATAGCCCTTCCACTGTAACTGTGGCCCATCTTCTAGCACCACTGACACTAAATGAAATCAATCATGTGAAATAACCCTATTACTTGAAGTCCATGTCTTTACCATATCCCTAGCAAATGGTGACTGTATGCCATAAGATACTATTGCTTGCTTAATTTCTTTTAGATCTTTCATACCTATAGGTTTCCATTTATATTCTTTGTATCTATTTGAGTATTGAGCATTTGCTGGATTTTCAGATGTAATAACAGAAGTAATTAAAACTCTGCTAAGTCATCTCTGACGCTGACAGGTACTGGCAATGCTAAATCCTTTGCCGGTACCTTGATTCCCATTGCTCCTCAAAAAAAAAAAAAAAAAAAACCCTTTTCACATGGTTCCTCCCAACAACTTCTGGACAGCTAGCTACTGAGGCAGCCTCCTGACCACAGGTGAATTTTATTTAATCAAACACATCTTTGCATCATTAAACAAATGTTCCAAAGTATAAACAAAAGTAACACACCTTAAAATAATATTCTACAACATTCATCAATATTATTCATTAGAGACTTGCAATTAAAAATAACAACTGGATTAAAGCTATACAATAAATAGGATATTTAAAGTTCAAAAAGTAATAAAGGAGGCCTGGAAATGTTGATCAGAAGTTAGGAGTACTTACTGCTCTTCCAGAAGACCAGAGTTTAGTTCCCAGCACCCACATCAGGCAGCTCACAACTGACTGTAACTTTAGTTTTATGACATCTGAAACCATCTTATAGTATACATGGACACATTACCTGGACATACACACACAAGCATGAACACACATCTTAACAAAAGTAAAAATAAATCATTTTTAAAGGCCATAAGAAAAATAATTTTTTAAAAAGAACTCAGGTGAGAGTGTTGGTGTATGCCTTTAATCTCAGTACTTGAAAGGCAGAGGTAGGCAGAACTCAGTGAGTTTGAGAACAGTCTGGTTTATAAAAGTGAGTCCCAGGACAGCACAGCCAGGGTTGTTACACAGAGAAACCCTGGCGAAAGAAAGAAAGAAAGAAAGAAAGAAAGAAAGAAAGAAAGAAAGAAAGAAAGAAAGAAAGAAAGAAAGAAAGGGAAAAGAAAGGAAAGGGAAAGAAAAAATAAAGAACCCTGAAATCCTCTCAAGCTTCTTGTGGGAATACAAAACTGTAAAACTTGTCTTGAAGACAGTTTATAAACTTTACCGTGCACCTACCATAGCCCAGGCATTATTTTAGTAGCTATTTTTTCAATAGAAATGAAAGGACAGTTTTATTGAAACACTCATACACTTGCAGACACACCAGCTTCATTTGTAACAACCCAAACGAGAAAACAACCATCCACACACAGGTAAGAGAAACACATTATCATGTCTATGCAGTGGAATGCTACCTATCTATCAAAGGCATAAAGTGTTGATCAAACAACATGAGTGACTATCCAGATAATAATTATGCCAAGAAAGAAAAGTCAAGCACAAAGAAAGTGAATCATGTGTGGCTACATTTGTACATATTTCAGGGAAAATGCTGATAAGCAGCAAGATGGCAGATCTGTTGGTTGTCTTTGTAAATTTTGTTTGGAGAGTATCTATGTTTGTTGATCCACCCTAGCCAAAATGTCACCCGAGCCAAAATGTATTAAACTTTGTACTTAACTCATTGAAATCTGCCTGTCAATTGCACCTCAATTGAGCTATCCAAACATAAGAAAACAAGTGAATGGGGAAAGGTGCTTCTAGTATCTTCCATTCAGATAATCACTGGGAGGAATTCCCTAGGCAGGTTCTTTGTGTTTACTTGAAATCATGAACAGATATTGAATATTATTTAAAATGCTTGTATTGAATCTTCTGACATAACATAAAGAACCCCCCCCTTACTGTAGCGACTGATGAGAGTCATCTTTCTATTAAAATATCCTGCAGGATTTCGCTTCATGCCCACAGCTCCAGACCTGGTCAGCTGATAACTGTAGGTGTTTCTCAGCCCAGATCAGTTCAGAAACAATGTGGTGTCTCTAGATTTTCTTCCCTGTCCAGTTTTTATTTCAAGCTTCTAATATGTTCTCAGGCTGTAAAACATGTGCCCTTTATCCTCTGAAAATTCATATTCGATTTCACAAGTTGAAAATGATCCATTCTATTTGAAATTAGTTGGAAAGAGTAAGTAGTAGGATGGCCTACCCAATAACTTTTACAAAGTTATTTAATTTCATAATAAATGGAGATCTATCCAGTCACACCAGTGCTTCTTGGGTTACTTTGAAGTTTTTAATTTTCCAATATTTTTCTACTTTAAAGTTCCTATTGTGAAGTTGAATTATTAAGCTCTTATATGACTGTAATTATATCTTTTCTAGACTTAATGTTGTTTATTATCTTTCTTTTTCAACAAAGATCAATTTCCCTTGAATTTTACAACAATCACCCTTTGGGTTTGTTGATCTCATTTAGATTACTATTGCTTCTTAAAGCTATAGTTCTATACTTTCATCACAACTTTAAAAACTTCTCTGCCCAGTGCTTCTTAAGGGTTTCTTTCTCCTCCATTCTCTCTATTAACAGATGCTAGACTACTGAGTGTATTCAAATTTTTACTTTGTTCTCCATCTTTCTTAGTTTCTTTTTTAATCATCTATCTTCCCACTCTGTGTGCCATAGTCTAAGCAATTTATTTCAACAAATGGTCTAGGTCGATAATTCTATCTGCCATTATATATATAATTAGCTGCTTCTAAACAATTTATTTAACACACTTATTAAGGATCTTATTTTATTGCCATAGTCACACAATGAGGAAAATTCTATTCAGTTGTATTTTGAATCTGTACAACCATCCTGACACTCTATTTTTATTAAGTCCTATTTGTGTGTTCTTTCTTTGAAGTTCTTGCCTAGATCTTACTATCTGATGACTTCTGTAGCTACAGCCTGCATGTCCTGTAAATATGTCCCTCCAATCCTCACTTTCTTTTCCAAAGACTTAATAGTCTCGAACTGAAAGTTCAGATTTAGTCCATCTTAAGGTTATTCTTATCTTATAGTCTCCAAATGAAAATACTTTCTTCCAGAAAAGGTTCATGACTATCACTCATACGGTTCTGCTAAGCTAGAATTTCTTCAAGCATCCCTCAAGGACTATAGCTCAAACTAAAAGTCTGAGACTCAGTTCCACTTTCTCATGGCTACAACAAAGTTGTGAACTGAAATGTAGTCCCACTTAGAACCTCTTTCCCTGTGGCCACCCTTCCCTCCTCATCTGACCACTGTTCACTACTCTCAGTTCTACCCTGATCTCAACATTTGTTTCTTTGCTTTATTTCAAGATTGGATTAGATATTGCAGCTCAGCTTCCTGGCTTACTATACATCTTCTTATTTAGCCATCAATCTGCCACAGTGTTTTTCCTTCAGTGCCTAGCATGTTCTGCAGTGGGAGCACCTACCAGAGCGCCTAGTAGTCTGTGGAGCCAGACACAGAAGTTAATTCCAGAGCTGTATCTTAGGAAATTAAAAGAAATGTTGGAAACTATCAGAGCTATTCGCCTCCACTCAGTATCCTGATAATTGAAACACACACATTCATATAACCTCTAGGTAGAAAGGAAGTGTTAAGGATCAAATTGCATCCTTTCAAAAATCAAATTGTACAGCTACACTGTTTAGTATATTTCAGAGTGAAGCGGTGTTTGGAGACTGGATGTTTAGGTGGTAATTAAAGCTAAACAAGATCATAATAGGAAAACTCAGCATACTCAGGAATGCCCAAGCAGTCTGTGAAGAGACAATAAAACGCTTATTACCTTCAAACCAACAAGAGACCCTCAGAAGAGCCAACCATGTCAGCACCTTGACTTTGCCCTTTCAGTGTCTAGAATTATTAAGAACCAAATTCCAATGTTGAAAAGACTTAGTCTGTTATGTTTTCTTGTGAGTCCTAGCAAACTTACAAAGAATTAGGTGTCCTTCGCGTTCTTCTGATGACTTGTTCCCTCTTGCCTTCCTGGGAAGTTTTATCTGTCTTTCAAGGCCAGCTCTAAAGCCACATCTCCGTAAATCCCCTTAATCCACCTCATTCCCATATTTTGACATATTTCCACTGTAGTAATTTTACACTGTATCAGTGTAAAAAAATTACACATCTTTACATTAGATGTGAATTCCTGAAGAGAAGTTGCCTAAAGTCCATTTTTAAATTCTCAGTTTCTATGCCAGTCCTTGTAGGATGTATGGCTAAGATGCAATTTCCAAGGCAACCGCACTCGTTGCTGCCCTCTGGTGGCCATTTATTCTCCAACACAGCATTCAAGGTAGAACCAGGACAACACCCAGGCTTTCATGGCCTCTTTTAGGCAGTTGACTTTGAAATTTACAAGAAGTTGTTTATGTCTCCACCGGCACTAACATCTCCACTTTCTACAACATCTGCAACATTCTGGTCATGAGTGTTTATTAGTAAATTGTGTAACGACATTCTCAATCCTCTCTATCCTAAAATCGACGACTTCAAGCCTCGCCAGATCACACTGCTTATAAACCCAGACTCACCCAGACACTATGGTACAACCTTTAATCCCTGTATTTGAGAGGTATAGGCACCAACATCACAAGTTTGTGGGCTCTAAAGTGGGTTTGATACCTTATCTTTAAAAAAAGGATTCCAAATTCCTAATAATTTATTCATATTTTACTTAATAAACCCATTATTTGCCTGCATTCAGTCTTACCTATCAAAAGCTTTCATCTATATACACTTTAGCTCTGCCCCAGCCAGTGTCTTCTAGGAGATTCTCCTTGCTGACATATGCATCCTGAGAACATTTTGCTTTACTTGGTCAAAGAGACTTTGTAGGTGTGGTGAAGGGATGGGAAGACCTCGGGATGGGAAGAGAGCTCTGAAATATAAGAGAGGGTCTGATGCAATCACAAAGGTCCTCATGTAAAGGCAGGAGAGGAGGTTCAGAGGTAGGAGAGATATGTGACGGCAGATGCCGAGGAGTGGAGGTAGCAGGAATGTAGGGCCAGGAGCCAGAGAGCACAGGTGTTGCCTAGACACTGGGAAGGACTAGAAAGCACATTCTTGCTTCTGGCCTCCAGGAGGAGCACAGTTCTGCCAACCCATTTGAGGCTGCTCACTTCCCAAAGTGCCTGAGAATAAATTGTGATGCTGCTAGCCACGAGGCTCATGGCAACTTGACAAGTCAGTAATAAGAAACTCCAGTAGACGGATCGCCAGCCTATCGGAGCCTTTTTCTGGTTCACATATACACTTTTCCTACTATATTCAAGCATGTTCTTCCGACCAAATGTCCATCCGATGGCTTTATTTCGTTTCCCATGCACCTGGATAGTATGGTTTTTAATTTTAGCGCTCCACTTCTCAGGGTGTTGAGGTTCTAACCACTTGCCATTTCTCTTTATCTATTCTCAAAATCTCAACATGGTGACATATCCAAATCATACATCCTGTGAGAAAACAACTGAACAATAAATATTAACGAAACTACAGACTCATGCCTGGTGATCTCAGCTAATTCCTCCAACCCTCTATTTCCTTTATGTGAATTTCACCACTTCCTGTTTTCCAGCAATAATTCTATGCCATTATCCCTTCTGAACTCTTCTGTACTATTATCGGAATTATCTCCAGTAAGTTCCCTTATCTTCTTGATTATTGTTCTTGTTTGTGTTTATAGTGCCAGAGATTGAATGCAAGGCCTTCATTCAAGCAAGACGCTTGACAACATTTGCCCACGGAACAGCTCCTAGATTTGCAGCGTTGTTTCTTTATGTTTGAATAGGGTTTAAGTAAGTTGCTCAGGCTGCCCCTGAGCTCACTCTTGTAGCCCAGGTAGACCTTTCCACCCAGCTGCCTCGGGCTCCCAAGTTTCTTTTAATACAAGCCCACAACATCAAACCTATCTTGTCTTCTGTGTTTAAGAGAAATGTGGGGAACGGTATGGACTTGTTTCAACCTGGCCTCTTGCCACAGTGCCTTTTGCTCTCATGGTACTAAAAGACCTCCCCCATATGCCCCCATTCTTTCTGGTCTACATTTCCCTAAAACATGTTGACCTCTTTTCTGTTTGCAAATTTAGGGGTAAACATCTATGAACCACCCTATGTGCCGGGTGGCTACCGACCCTTTGTGTTTGCAGTTTATTGAACTCTCTTCTATGGCAACTGTCATGTCTCGTCACCTTAAGCATGACATCATGTTTGAATGCATTCCTCTTTAATGAACCTCTCCTTTGGTTAGACTGGAGATTCCTTTAGGTGAATGAATGGTATCTGTCTTCTCATTCCTAACACTCTAGCACTGTGTCTGAGAAATAGTAAGTAGAAAGGGAAGAAAAGACGCAGGGGAGATAAGTGGCTAGTCACCCTCCCCTGTCTCGTGCACATACTGTTCTATACTAAGCATGACTCTCACCTCCTCCCAATGATTAATCTGCTTGGAGACTAAGATCTGTCCCAAATCCCCGGGCAGAAGCTCATAGCCATCCAAATGACAAGTGCTTTGGCATGTCCATCAAATCTGCTTCAGAATCAGGAAGACACTCTTGGCTCCCTCAGTACTCCAGACCATCTGGTCAGGTGGCATAACGCCCACTTCCAAGGTCAGTTCCTTACTGCCCTGCACTCCCCATATTGTGATAATAGGAACTCATTCTCCGAGCTTCACAGTGAAGTCTTAAGTGGCATCTTCGGTTCCTCCAGCATTTAACTTTCTGCTGTAATTCTCAGCGAGGCAACAGGGATATTTATTTCTTCAGAACATTACTGTCAAGCAGCTCTTCCCAAGAACAAAAGAATGGGTTGGGAGGGCATAAGGAGTTATATGCCATTCTCATGTCCTCTTCCATTGGGAGGATGGTGGCAGCAAAGTGACATTCACCAGAGAAACAGGGACCAGTGGTTTTTGATTTCACAGATTGCCTCGCCTGTTTAGTGGACAAGTTGGTCCTAAATTATATTGTAGGTCTTAGAAGTGATACACCATCAACTACATCCAATTGCAAATGATGGTTTCTTTTGCATTCAAGTGAAATCATTGCCTCAACACCAGAGGGGAAGATGAAAAAGGCAAAGGTAGCTATAATATGCCTCTAGTAATATAGGGTGTTTTGGTTAGAATTTGCCTGAAGATTCCTTCAAGCTTCTTGGAAGTAAATGGCTCCTGACAGAGGACAAAATGACAAAGGACTGTGCAAATGACATTCATCTGTCCCCAAAAGAAAGGAGAATCATATTGCAGACACGGTTCCTAAGGACCAAGTTGGAGACCTATACAGACTCCATACAAAACAGATATAAACACTTCTACACACGGTCGGTCCCACCGCCTTCAGATACTGACTCTCTTTGTAGGGCACTCTTTTTGAGTAGACAACTGACAGATGAATTCAAAGCTGAACAAAATCATAGGCATATCCCAAACCAAGTGCGTTCGAGGATAACCTAAAAACTACATCTCTAGCTCTGCCTCGCGGAAGGGACAGAAAGAAAATTCTCCTCCTTCAAGATTCAGTACAAAGGCTATTTTCTCCATAGGCTCCCTTTAAGTACTGCGATTCTCTGAAATTGCTCCTGAACACACTCAGGATTTTGCATTTCACTATGTCCCATACAGACTGGCTTTAGTGAAGATCCATTTATGTCAAACAAACTCATTTCCCCCAATTAACTGCAAGGTTTATAAGAACCCATTCTCCAATCCAGTAACTGAACATAGAAAATGCTCACTAGAAACCTACTCCACATCACAAATATGACTTGATATTTACCTTTTACAACTCCGGAGAACAAATGGGGCTCTTAAGGACTTAAGGGCGGTGTGTATAGGAGAGGGCGAAAGTAATGATTTCCGGAGGAAACAGGGAGGTCAAAAATCCATGAAGCTACTAAAAATATGCGTCCCAGGGAATTAAAACAAATTGGATTAGTGAAAGTTTACCTCGGAGGCTAGGGATATTTACACACAACACTTTTCAGAGCCTGGGCGAGTTCTGAAGACTGGGTTTCAGGCCCGCGGACTCCAGTGCGCGCCCGCCGGCACCACGGCTCCTCACCAGCAGGGGGCGCAGGTAGCGCGCATCCACCGTGCCGCTCTCCCAGCGTACCCCGCTCCCGCAGGCCACGACCCGGAAGCTGTCGCCGGCTGGCGGCCGGCTGACGGCTTTGACCGCTTTGGGGCTGCGGAAAGCAGTTGCCCGGGCTGCCGGGGCTGGCTGTGGCTGCTGACCGCGGCAGTCGGAAGGAACCCCCAATGAGTCCGCTCCGGACAGGAGCTCAGTCCAGGCACGCGACCCCCGGCAACATGTGACCCGATCTGCCGGCCGCTTCGGCGTTCGTAAGTGTCCGTGGGCCGCGCGGGGCTGCGAAGAGACTCTCCGCCTGGGCCGTGATGAAGGCGGTCAAGTTCTCCTCACCTCGATGGGAAGAGACTACTCGGTGGGCTCTGGTGACAGAAGCGAGCGGGAGAAGCAGGGCTGTCTCCGTCGCTTTGCAGTGCCTGTAGTGCCCAGGGTGCGGAGTTCACTCAATAGCACCCGGACTTGTTCTTTTTCTGGGACAATTCATGCTCTCACTCCTGTCACCAAAGTGAAATAGGTGGCTGTCATTTGTGGAAACCATCTGTTCTTTGAGCCATGAAGGCAGAAACAGTGTCCCCTACCCAGGAGACTACCCCAGAGTCCAGCTGTGGCTTCGGTAATCTATGGAGTAGTCGGAAGCTGATGGTTGTGGGGGTCTTGCTGGGCTGGCTACTTGTCATCCACCTTCTGGTCAACATGTGGCTTCTGATCCTTCTGTGCGCATCGTTGGTGGTGCTGGGAGGTTGGCTAGGCGCCAGTGCCGTTGCAGGGGCTTCAGGTCAATTGCACCTGGAGCGGTTCATCACGGTCACCGCCTGTCCTCCATGCCCCGAGGCAGAAAGGCAGCTGGAACAGGAGATTAACTGCACCATCCAGATGATAATCCGAGATTTTGTGTTATCCTGGTATCGTTCAGTGAGCCAGGAGCCAGCATTCGAGGCGGAAATGGAGGCAGCCATGAAGGGGTTGGTTCAGGAGCTTCGAAGGCGGATGAGCAGAGCGGACAGACAGGCTCTTACACAGAGGGTTCTCACTCTCTGTGGTTGTCACCTGCAGAGCTATATTCAGGCCAAGGAGGCCGCAGCCAGGGAGCAGAGCTGTTCAGTTCAGCCCTCCCAGCTGTGGGATGCTTACTGCCAGGCCACTCCTCCCCATCCTGCCTTACACAGCCCTACCACTGAGGTCACCTATGCACGTGGCATTGTGAATTTGTTACTTAAAGAGTTAGTGCCCAAGCCCCACCTGGAGACCAGGACTGGACGCCACGTAGTAGTCGAACTCGTCACTTGCAATGTGATCTTACCACTGATCAGTAAGCTATCAGATCCTGACTGGATCCACCTTATACTTGTGAGTATCTTTTCCAAGTATAGACACGATGCAGCCCAAGGAACCAAACCCCTGGGCTCAGGCAGTGTCCTAGAGCAGCCGTCAGTGCCCACCTCTCTGCCACTGGTTGTTGAAGTAGAGAGTCTGCCCACAGGAAAAGCACCTTCTCCAGTACACTTAACCTGCAGCGAGCCAGCCCCCTCCCCAGAGGTCGAAGAAGGTCATGAAGCTGCAGAGGGAGATTTGTCTGGGATGCTTGAAGAAAGAAGAATAGGAAATAACTCATCCCATTTTCTACAGCCAGATATTCGAGGCCCCTTGTTCTTATGCGAAGACTCGGAGCTGGAGTCACCACTGTGTGAACTGGGCAAAGAAACCATCATGCTAATGACCCCAGGCAACTTCCTCTCTGACAGGATTCAGGATGCTCTGTGTGCACTAGAGGATTCCCGGGCCCTGGAGCCTAAGGATGGTGAGGGAACTGAAGGTCTGGAAGGATCCGAAGCTGAGGAAGCTCCAGGAACAGAAACAGACACGGGCCTACTGGTCTCCATGCTGAACTGCCCAGAGATCCAGATTGACACAGCAGACAAGGAGGTAGAGCAAGGAGATGTCACCTCTCTTACGACTTTATTAGAGGAGCCAGAAAAACCCTGCCCCCCAAGACCTTCATGCTTGGAAAAGGATCTCACCAGTGGTGTGAGCTCCCTTGATCCTACCCTGCCACCAGTTCCACTTTCCTCCTCTCCCCCTGGTCCTCTCAGCTCAGCCACCTTCAGTTTTGAGCCCCTGAGCAGTCCCGATGGCCCAGTTGTCATCCAGAACCTTCGAATCACTGGCACCATCACCGCCCGAGAGCACAGTGGTACTGGATTCCACCCATACACGCTGTACACTGTGAAGGTAACACAACTACGGCTGTGGTCATTCACTCTGGGAACGACTGTACAGAGGCGAGTCGGTAAACAGAATGCTGCAAGGGCAGATAAGAGTAGCCTGTGTTTAATTAAACACATGGGTGGCTGGCGCGTGGCTAAGTTGGAAGGCAGAGCAGGCTCTTACTCCATAGCCGTACAAACAATCCTAGAAGCTCAGTGTTAGAGTACTGCAGTTCAGATTTTTTTGTTGGTTCTCCAAGCTGGTTTCACCTCAGAATCACCTGGGCTCCTTTTTAAATAAATTGATTCTGATAGGCAGATAGATTCTGAATGAGAATTTCTAAGAATGAATCCCAAGATTCTACATTTTTTTAAAAAAAGATTTACTTATTTTTATTTCATGTATGTATTTTGCCTGCGTGTATGTAAATGCATTGTGTACCTGATGCCTGTGGAGGTGAGAAGAGGGGTCTAGATCCCCTAAAATTGCAGTTGCAAACAAAATGTAAGTTGCCATGTGAGTGCTGGGAAACAATCCCTGGTTGTCTGCAAGAGCAGCAAGGGTTCTTCTCCATTCCCCCATGTTTGTTTTTTAAATGAAACTTTTCAGTCAACACATTGGTCCACAGCCTGGCTTAAGGGGACATCTGTGACTCTAGTCAACTTTCCTTGTATCTTCTCTGCATAGTTGTTCCCAAGTCTGTGCTTAAATACCTCAGGAATAAGGAACCTGCCACCTTCTGATGTAAATATTTGTTCTACCTTTCTATAATAAAAATGCAAAAGATACTAGTATTTTGTAAAGAAAGAAATTAGGAAGAAGAAGTTTAGAAAGTTTCTTGGTGGGAGGCACTGGTTGACTTTACCTGCCTTCTGGAATTTCTGTGAAGCTCACCAGCCTTGTACTGGTATGTCCAAGCACCACCACCACACAGGGCTAGATACACACTCCTGGGGAAGTCCAAGCCAATGAAGTGGGCAGGGCCTGCTGAATGAGCTGCAGGATGACCTGGCATTTTAAAAGTCACATGACATTTAAAGTTAAGACGGTGACCCTAATTAGATGCACCTTTGCACTCATTGCAGTGACATCAGTCACATGGTCTTTATAGAACAGGTATCATTTGGAAACACAGACATCTGGTCATGAGTAACTGGCGACTGTCAACCAGTTACCTACCGTGTTGTTCCCCTAATTCTAGGTATCACTCTGGCATGCCCCGTGCTCACATAGCAATGCTAGATTCTGGCTATTTCATCTTCTTCTTATGACATATTCATGGACTAATAGCAGAGAACAGTTTTTCCTTATTACCAGAAAATTCAAGTTGTCCCCAAGGGTAGAATATTCCACAGAAAGCATCCTAGCTCCTAGGTGCTCCAAGCTTGGAAGCTCTGTCCTGAATTCTACCCGTTTTTTCTTCTCAGTACTTGACTTCCAAGACTTCCATGCTTACCGCAGCTGTAGTGGATTTCTCGTTCTCTCTAGCTCTCAAATGTTTAAACACCAGCTCAAGAACTTTCAACAAGGAGATCGTTTTTGGTTTTGATATTTTAAATCACTTGCCATCCTATAATATTTCAGTCAGAGAGTAATCAGTTTCTGCTAGGAACAAGCACAGGCTCACAGCAGCTCTGCATCTTAACTCCTTTGTCACAGAATCTTCCCCTGTGTCGTAGCTTCCATGCTACTCAGGTGCTTCCTTTCCTAGGCGTGTGCTGTGTGTGTCGTCTCCCATGTGACGCATGAAGGCAGTAGACTGCCCTCAGAACATTTCCAGTCACTATGGGATGTCTAATGATACAGCTAATATATACCTAAGACAAAGAATTTTAGTTCAACTCCAGGAATAACAATTAGAAAGATTAATCTGCTCAAGGCAACAAAAAAGAAAACATTTCAGGCAAAGACATGTCTTAAGGTTATCTGTTTGGGTTTGCTGATTCTTCCCCCAAACAAGCGTTAGTGACTGGGTGTGATGGCAAAGTGATTTGCTCCTGATGAGGTCACTCCTGTAATTTAGTAGTAGTCCCTTTTGAAGGTATTATGACTTCTGTTTTATAATGTCTTTAGGATTTAAAAACTTTACATAGCTACTTTGGGGGTGAAAAGTTTTGGATAGAAGTAATGGAAAGAACAGTGAAAAGTATTTCTGACCAAACAAGGGGTGCTGGGAAGTACAGCTCATTTGACCACCTTGGAGTTTGGGTCGTTAGTTACAACTGAGGGTGGCGGTCAGATGCAGAAGGCTCAGCAGCATAAAGGAGCAGCCTTCTCCCTTTACTAGTGCTCTACTGTGACCATTGAATAATTTCCCAAGCCCCCTGATTTCATTGATAATTCTGTTCCTTCCACAGTATGAGACAGCCCTTAATGGTGAGAACAGCAGCGGCCTACAGCAGCTGGCCTACCACACCGTGAACCGCCGCTACCGGGAGTTCTTGAATCTACAGACCCGCCTGGAGGAGAAACCAGATCTACGAAAGTTTATCAAAAGTCAGAAGTTCCCTAAGCCCCAAATGCCAACTTGCATATCACATCTGGCCGCTCTGATCTGCATGCTTGGTGGCCTCTGGGTTTGTGGGGAGGAGAAAACAGCGTTGAGAGTGTCTTGCCCCCGAGTTTGCTTGAGAGGCTGTGGGCTTTAGAGCTGAACAGCTGTGATGGCATCCTTACTGAGGTTGTCCTTGGTTACGTGCTTTATTCTACTGTCCCCACGTAGTTTACACATTCCTACCCATGCTCACAGAACCACTTGAGCTTAGTAGCTTTTCCAGGTCTGTGGGTTACCCGTCTTAAATAACCCAGATATCCCTGTCTTTAACAATAAGCCATTTGTGTGCAGTTAGACACATCTAAGGCACAGAGAAGTGTTTAAAATATAATAAAATTTAATTACAAATAAGCTAGGAACTGGCTACTTTGTTTCCGTTGTTATTGTTCTAGATGCTAATGATCACCTAAGTAAATGATAGGTTGAATATAACATAGCTAACACTAGGACAGGTTTTAGAAGTGTGTCAGATTCTCTTCTACATGCTTCACATGTGTTAGCTCATGTCCTCCTGTAACCATGAGGTAGATTCTATCATTCCTTCTTACAGAAAAGCAACAGTTGCAGATCATGTGGCTTGCCTGAGGTCTTTATTATAGCAGGAATTGGAGCCAGAACTTAAACTTGGGCCCTTTGGACCTGCCTTATAACCACTGCATTATGTGCTCTCTTCACACTAATGAGAGTAGACTGTTGCATCACAACCATGGGAACAGTTGGAAGTCCCTAAATTAACAAAAACCTAGAAACAAAGCCTAGTGAAATATATTCAGTGATTCTGTCTGTTTTATATGGAATACCTCTGCATGAATGCTAACTAGATGAATTTGTTGTTTGTTTTGAAGATATTAAGGGTCCAAAAAAGCTCTTTCCAGATCTTCCATTTGGAAACATGGATAGTGACAGAGTAGAGGCCCGGAAGAGCCTCCTGGAGTCCTTCCTGAAGGTCGGCATCTGATCCTCTGGCTTGGCTCACATTCTGACCCTAAAACATCCAACCCAAAGTGGTGAGATCTGGGGCCTAGGGTTTCTTCTGAAATATTTGTCTTTTGCAGCAACTCTGTGCCATTCCTGAGATTGCCAACAGCGAGGAGGTGCAGGAGTTCCTTGCACTGAATACAGATGCTCGGATCGCCTTTGTCAAAAAGCCATTCATGGTCTCTAGAATAGACAAGGTAACAGCCGAGCTACTGTGCTCAGCATTCTTCCTGTCTGCAAGTATGACGTGTTTATTAGACTGGAGACCATGCTGGGAAAATAAGGGCATAGGTAGAGGAAGCATAGAGGGTCAGTAGAACATGGACTAAAATTTTCAAGACCTGTTGCTAAATACGGGCTGGATCATCGACTTGCTGAGTCACGGTGAGCAGTGGTTAGAAGACAGTACCCTCACACTATGTGTATATGTACCAGCAGGAGTTATTGCAGTCTTGTGCTACTAGAAGCATGTGAGGATAGACGTGAACCTCTGACGGTGGCAGGAGGCTCTCTTTGGAGAGATAAGTTATTCACATTATTGGGTACTCAGCAGAGAGCTCTAAGCCAGAACATTAATCTGGGTTGGTGTAGTGATCCTCTGCTGGAGAACAGAATGTACAGAGAACCATACATTCTTCAAGAGGGCGTCTCAGCACCTGTGTAGATGGTAAGGGAAGCATACTTGGGGAATACAGTACACTGGAGCCTCAGTTGATATCATCAGCAATTTTATAAGCGAACTGAATTCTTTGTAGGAGGTATGCCTCCTGATTCTGGCTGGATTTTCATGTGGTAGATATTAGGGAACATTCTTTATTATGATCCCAAATTAGAAGGGATCAAGTAGGTAAAACCCCTGGAGTTCTGAGCAGATGTGTTCATTGGTTCTTTCCTTATTTCCTTATGGGGAAATTGCTTTGTTATTGCCTGTTTCTTTGTTTTGGGCTTGTTGAGACAGGATCTCACTGTACCCTAGTCTGGCCTGGAACTACCAGTATAGTCCAATTGGTCTCCAACTCTTCCTCCTTAGCCTCCCAAATGCTTGGATTACAGACATATGCCATCATGTTCAGCCAGACTGACAATTTTGAGCAAGGCACTGTGCTAATTTCCAATAAGGCCAAAGTGGAGTGCACAGATAAAGGCCCTCCCCTCAATTACAATCCTGAGACAGGAAAGAAAATTAAATAAATAAATAAATTTCATGTATATGCATATGCACACCAGTGTATTCACCCACGCATGTGTGTGGAGGACATGGAATGTCTTCCTGCATCATATATATATTTGAGACAAGGTTTCTCACTGAACCTCAATTTCTCTTCTAGCTAGGCTGGCTAGCAAGCCTGTGTGGTCTGCCTCCAGACCAGCAGCACTGGAGTTACAGATATGCATCATGACACCCAGTTTTTATATAGGTACTTAGGAGTCTGAGCTTGGGTTCTCATGAGTAAGGACTTTGCCCAGTGAACCATCTTCCCAGCCTGCAAGGTGTGTTTTATAAGCAGTATTATTTATGTTCATGCATTCCATCCTCTGTTCCCTTCCTGGTTTGTTTTTCCTGGTGTTTCCTGTGGTCGTGCTGGTTGTCCAGTGTGTCTTGGCTGAACAGGCTGTGCTCCTGTGGGGCATTCATTACCGTTGCTTACTTCCTTTCCCTTGATGGTTCTCCTTTGTACACTTCCTTTAATAGCAAATATATGCATGTCAACTTACTCTGAAAAACTGTAGATGAGTCTTACTTTTCACAGATAGGTTTTTTTCTTTATAGCAATTCCAGATAACTTAACTACCAGCCTGTGTGATTTTTATTCTTTCTGTACCTAAAGAAGAGAATTGTTTGATTTGACTATAAACCCAACTTATTACTCTATGAATCCTTGCAACATGTTTATATTATTTAAGCTGCTACACTGGATTTTCTCCTTTCTTCTTATCATCTTCATTTTTCCCCTTACATGCCTTTGTAATTTCTACTGAGTCACACTTTGGTGATGGTATTGTCAGTTTGGAAGCTAGGAATCACCTTTTAATGTAAAAAAAAAAAAAAAAGAAAGAAAGAAAGAAAGAAAGAAAGAAAGAAAGATATTAACTGAATGTGTTCTCTAGTGTGAAGAACTTGCTTGAGTTTTTATTTCTCCCTGTTTTGCTTTTGGCTTCTTGTCCGTGGTATTGTTTGTCTTACTCTGAAGAAAAGATTGTTCTAGACAGGGAGAAAAAGACTTCTTGTCACTGGCTGTTGTCCAGTTTTCTCAAAGGCTCTGTGGATGTCTGCATCCTTCATCCTTTGGTATAAAGCACAGAGAGATAATGGCTCTGTTCTCCTTCACTGCCCATCAGGAATGTGCATAGTCATACTGACCCTGTACCTCCAACCCTGCAGATGGTGGTGAGTGCGATTGTGGACACCTTGAAGACAGCGTTTCCTCGCTCTGAACCCCAGAGCCCCACAGAGGAGCTGAGTGAAGCCGAGAATGAAAGCAAGCCCCAGACAGAAGGCAAGAAGGCTAGCAAGTGAGAAGCCCTTCAGTGGTCCAGGGCCCCTGTCCTCAAGTGTCAAAGCCCCATTCCATTCTCAAACCTTAGAAGAGAGGAGGTGCATGGTACCCATCAGCTTCTTAGCCAGGCCAGAGGCTGGGTTCCACAGCACTGTACCTAGGGAGTCTGAGTAGGCAGTACTGCTGAGTGTTTGCTCCTACCCAGGGAACCCTGGGCCCACTCACTGGGAGTTGTTGACTAGAAGGGAAAACTAAAGGCTTAATACTCTTCTTTTTCTAGAAATTGAGGTATTTCTTTCCTAGTAAGAATTAAATTAAGACTTACAATTGATTTGTTTGCCATCATTTCCGGAAACTTTGGCTCAGAGACTACTTACTCTAGCAGTAATCAGGAAAGGACTAGAATGGAATCCTGCAGGGTGTACTTTAGTAGCTGGTAGACTGCTGCTGCTCTTGCCACATTGATGTCCCAGCTGGTCCCTGGAAACACTCCACGCCAGCATGTGGAGGGGCAAGAACAACACATGCACCCTAACTCTACTGAAAGCATTGTGTGAATGTAGTTCATGAGAGAGAGAAAGAGAGAGAGAGAGAGAGAGAGAGAGAGAGAGAGAGAGAGAGAGAGAGAGAGAGAATTTAAATGAATATGTACCTGACTGGTTGTCTTCATTTTTATGTTCATATTAAGAGCCAGCAATACTATCCTTATAGCAGGCTTTAAAATAAAAAGATTTATTTATTTTTATGTGTGTGTGTGTGGTGCACGCTGGTACCCACAGAGAACAGAAAAGGATATCAGATCCCCTAGAACTGGAGTTATAGGCATGAGCTACCTGACATGGGTGCTGAAAGAACAGTGGATGCTCTTAATCTCTAGTCATCCCCGTAGTCTCAATACTTAGCCTTCCAGCTACGCTCATATATGAAACAACAACCGCGATGCCTGTTGTGGTTGTCATTTGCAACTGATTGTCCAGTCTTGTTTGGAGTATAAGGGAAACAAGTGATTGTCCCAAAAAGATACCAAAACAGTAACAAAAAACCTTAGTCTATGATATTTGTCTGTTAATCTGTTCAACAGATTTCTTATGCAAACCTGTCATCACGGCTCTGGGAATGTAGCCATGACAGACTAAGCACTATTTTACTTGAAAAAAATCCTTTCATAAATGCACTAGAAATAGCATAAATATGGCACTATTTGAAGAATTACCAGGTATACGTTGTTTGAGGGATTTTGGGGTCCCATCTTCCAGGTAGTTGTGATCACACTAAGTCCCCCTGGAGTAAGAATGGATGCTTCTGCTTTAATGTGTTGTCGATACTTACCAGACTCTTTTATAGGGACTATGATCTTGACTTGCATCTCATTCTACCTTTGTCTCTGTGTCAGGTCCAGACTGAGGTTCTCCTCCAGTAAAATTGCTCCTGCGCTGAGTATAGCCGAGGTGCAGGACAGGGTTCTCTACTGTCTGCAGGAGGGCAATGCGGTAAGAGCAAACCAAGAGAACTGCTAGAATCACAATTGAGGTTTTGATTCTGCAGATATATTATGTAGGAGGCTTCTCTGAAGTCAGATAAGAATCAGGTGCCCTGGTCAAGGACTTGGCTGATATCTGGGTCTGGAAATTTTATGCTAACAGTGTTTCCTCTGAGTACTTTAGAATTCTCAGTTCTGAGTTGGTAAGTTGGCTTCGTATGGTAATGGCTTTGTGATAATAATGATAGGATGAGAAGAAAAAGGGAAACCAGTTTCTCGATGAGAACAGATGACCAACAGTGTACAAAAGTGATTGTCCCAGAGCAGGCTAGTTTTACTTGCAACTTGGGTAAGGTGTGAGAACTTTCCTGAAGTGACTTAGGGTTAGTGGGCTCTGTGCCCATTGTAATTTTGTAGGTGGAAGATAGGAAACCTAGATGTTACATTTATTCTACCTCCTGCATTCTTGGTGATCTTTGCCACTGACTGTTTCTCCAGGAGTCAGAGATCCTGTCCATGTCTGGGATGGAATCCTTCATTGAGAAGCAGACAAAGTTACTGGAAATGCAGCCAGCAGATGTCCCAGATAAAGATCCCCAACAAGTCCCTAAAGAATGTGTGGATAACTGTTTGCGGGATACAGCTGTAGTAGCCCAAGAACTCACCAACAGTGACCCAGGTGAGTGACAAGACCTTTGCTTTCTCAAAGAGGATCCAGGGAGAAGTCCACTGGGACTTAGGGAAGGTGGACATTTCTCTTGTGTTCGGCCAAGAGATCCATGTTTTGAACTCCTCCAGAATTAGAGGTGCTAGGGCCAGAGCTGGGTAAGATGGAAAAATGGTCCTCAGAGCCAGTCAAGCAGCAGGGAAAAATCTGCATACATAATATATGCATAGTATCAGTGTGTTGTTTTTGACACAGGGGCTACTGTCTTCTTCTAGACGTCTCCCTCCCTCAGTGTCTGTGGTACCAATTACCTGATGTTTCTTTCTCTCTGTCCCTTTTTGGGTTCCTTTACATCATTCTGGATATTTCGTTATAGGTTGTGTTCTTACTGTGTGCCCCCCCTACCAAGGGACTGTCACAACCTGACTGTCAGCTTCTGCCTTTGTACATGTATCAGTAATGCCTAAATATCAAATAGCATGCGTTTCCACATGGGTAGACCACAGAATCACCACATAGAATTCATCTTCTCTCAGATCTGGTCCTACTTTACTTCCTGCCATTGCAGGGAAAAAGAGAGAAGAGCATTTTCTTCCCAGGAGAAGATCAAACGTTCCCTACAGAGGAAGAGTCAGAACCTAGCTTTTAGTATGTTGTGACATAGAACTTAAAAAAAAGAATTATATTAATTAACTAAAACAAAGACCCCTCAAAGACTAAATGATCAAAAATCTTGAGATCAGAGGGGGATGAAAGAACTAATTTCATATTTACTCCCAGGTGCCCAAGAACAACTTACCTGGCTTCTACTGTGTGGTCCTCAATTTAAGTATGTGACAGATGGGTCTTACTACTATCCTGTGCAGCTGTAATTGTCAGCGAGACACAGGCGCTGAGAGGAAAACCTCCGTTGACTGAGGAATTACCTAAGTCATATCAGCCTTCAGGCATGTTTGTGAGGCATTCATTGTCTTGATTATTAGTGTTTGTGTGTTAGAGAGTTTATCTTGTTCTTAAGAGGCCCTTGTGGCTCCTTGTTTGCACTGCTATGACTAGATGTAACCACAGGGTGGCAGCTGCAGACAAATGCTCAAGCTGAGGAGATGGTAGCAGTGAGGAGGCTGTTTCCTGAGGGAGGAATAGCCCACCTTTGAGCAAATGAATGGGAAACAACTCATCATTTCCCACACCCCCTTGAAATACAGCACAGAAAAACAAAAATAGGTATTGGGCAAAGTTTAAAAAAAGGTGAGATTCAGTTCTAACAGATCTGCCCAAATCCAAAGTGATTTGTATTCTGGAACACCCTTGGAAGAGGAAAGCTGGCACAGGCTGTTCCAGAGATCTCCAGTGAGTGTAGACCAGCAGAGTGAGCATTGAAAATAATAGTGATAACATTACTCACAGCAGAAGTACCAGGATTCCCCTAATCATCGTAGACATCAGCATAACGTGGGAGCTCAGCACAGATTTAGAGAAGAGATGCTCCTGTCCAGTAAACAGATGTTCAGGTCACTCCAGCAGAGCATAAACATGAGCTCATCTGTGGCCCCTCACGTCTTCCAAATAGGAAAAAAATTGGTAAATGTCATGGCATTTTACCAGAGGTGTGGTACTCTTTCTAGAACCACATGTTATCTCAGAATCCGCTAAAGCCTTCTGGACCCCAACCCCACAGCTCTGTGTAATGGAGATGGGTTTTCTGCAGGAGAATGAAGCCGAGCTCTTTTTCCTGATCTGCCCACTCTTTTCCATCATTTGCTGTGGGGGCGAGTGGAAGGGACAAGGCCTTGCCAATTCTAGTTAGTCACCATTGTGAGCCCCTATTCGGAGTAGAATGGAGTCAGTGTCTTAGAGAGAGACAGAGGAAGGGGAAACCGATGCCAGATAAGCAAAATAATTAAGTGTAAAGCTTGTTAATAAGATTAAAAAAAAAACCTGTGGAGAGAAAACAGCATCAGAACATAAAAAATTTGGAAAACCATACAGAGCATAGAGCTCGATGATCTAGATACAAGTGTTTCTTGATTTATATTGTGCAGAGGGATCTCAAAACTCTAAGATGATGACATGAAGCTGGAGAAGACCTGGCTGCTACCTAAAGCTCTGAAAGAGGAAGGGTTACTTGTGATACCTTTGTCCCGCAGGAGCAGAGACAGAGTTAGCCGACACGGCCTTCGATCTGATCCTGCTGCTGTTAATGGAGCAGTGGAAATGGCTGTGTACCGAAAGCATGCAGAAGTTCTTCCGCCTTATTTTTGGAACTCTAGTTCAAAGGTAAGATTGCTGAGCTCTCCGTCACATTAGAGCCTCAGTTTGCTAAGAAATTGGACATGAAACTCGTCTCTATACTAGGAAGGTGTAATATCGCATCCAAGAAACCCATGAACTCAGTAGAAGGTAGATTCCTTAATATAGGGGTGTGGGGAAGAAGCCCCTATAGAAGCCCTTTAGTAACCACCTTGACCAAAGTTTGAATGTATCCAATTCTCTAAGATTTCTGACATATCTAGCACACTGAATTAGAGACAATACCTGTGTTCTTAGAGTACTTTAACTCAGTCTGCCTGCTTCAGCACATGAGTTCAACACATTAGAGATTTCTCACACAGGGCACCAAAATGCAGTCAATTTAAATACATTAGCGACTATCTCAGTCACCAAGCATGTGTTGGTATCACATTAAGAAAAGTTATCGAAGTACTTCTCCTTGGAGTCATTTGACCAAGAGTGAGCCCAAACTTCAGTTTTTCACTTCTCTCCTGTGTCTTCTGTCTCTCTGTGGCTTATGGTTTCTGGCTTGTCTGTAATCTGTTGTATGGTATGAATCTTTGTTGCTATGCATATGTTCTGTTTTTCACCTTTGTGCAGTGAGCATTTCTCTTACTAGGACATAGTGCTTACAGGATGGTAAAACAGAGAGAGAAACTCAAGACTTGTATCTTAGCTTTGTCTGAGCTTCACAGGTGGCTTGAAAAATTTATGAATGTGGAGGTTCCTGTGGCTGATTTCTTATCCATTGTTATGACCTTCCCCATTCTCTCATGCTTGACATAGTAATAAACGTTTTTCAGATACTGAAGACCAGATTTCATTTGTTCTGTGGAGCTTGTAATGGCATCCTCTCTCACTGACTCTGAAACTGAGGAATCCTCTGCTCGTCCTCTTTGACAGTGATTCTTCTGATAGTATATTATATAGATTATCCATTTTCCCAAAAGCAGTGATTCTCAATGGGGTTCTTTTGTTCCCAGGGACATTTAGCAACACTGGAGAAGTTTTTGGTTGTCAAATAGGGGCGGAGGGTAGAAACACCTCCTGGCAGGCATCTGGTGGGTGAAGAACATTGATGCTGCTTTCCTTCTATGTTACACAGAGCACCCCCCACTGCACTCCTTCCTTCCCCTACCCAGAGCACACACAGCAATGACATACTCTTCCCAAAATGCCTCTAGTGCTAAGATTGAGAAATTGCTCCTTCACTGGTAGTTCAAGGGCCACAAGGACCTCTCATTGCCTATAAATCATTTCCCCGTCTTTTTGTAGTGTTTTTGATTTGTTTCTCAGAATCCATTCTAGTTTTATAATGTTCTAGACACTTTCTTAATAAGAGGAAGGGGGCAGGGCTTATGGCCTTTGAAGAAGGAACATTTCCCTCCACCCAAAAGCTTTAGGGACCTGAGCCCTATGGCCCATAGTCTTCCATCAAGTCTCCAGATGTGTGGTGACATGAAGAAAACAGGGCTCACTTCAGGATCCATAGTATCACAGTGGATAATCTTCTTGGCTTAAGTGTAGTTACTATGCAGCAAATGTCTATTGAGAAGTTAATTCACTCAGACATTATATGTGTCACTTTGAGGATATTTTATAGTTTAATCCTTTTAAAGAGCTCTGTGAAAGTGTTATAATTCCCACCTCTAATATGAAAAATCTATGGCTTGTAAGGAATTTGAGTTATTAAACCATAAAGTTCATAAATAACATATGCAGAATCTAAAACACATTTTTACACTTTTAATCTATAGTAATTTTCTTAACTTTCAGGATAAGACCTTTGCCCCATGGTTTCAAGGGTCAAGAATCACCCCCAAAAATCACTGCTCAGAGTGGGGATCATTCCCTTGGGAGAGATTATCAGGTATTCATAGACTCCAAACTGGATGTCCATGTCTACATGGAGCAAGGAGAACCTCTGACATGAGCCTCCATCTCTTCCCTAGACCAGGGACTTTATTTTTAAAAACGTGTTTGTGTGGTAAGCAAAGAAGCTGGGAATTGGATCCCTCCTGGAGCAGCAGCACACACACACACACCATGCCCACCCTGACTCCACTACAAGGGATGATGTATGAGGTCCTAGGGTCCCCATGACTGACTCCCACATTTCCATCCGAAACCTCAGGGCGCTTGAGTTCCTGTCCTGTATGTGCCTTAAGAAGCTTGGTGGTTGTCCCTGGCCACAGCTAGCTGCTGTTGCAGCTTTACTTGTCCTGACCACTATGCAGTCTGGGTATCCAGGATAGGACAGCCACCTAGATGTAGGTGCCATGCCCCCTTAAGACGTCCTGACATTCCACCCTCCAGCTCGCTATCTCCAAGCAGACGTGCTTCATGCTTCCTTCTCCAGCTTCCAGCTTCCTTTACTCTCCCTGCTCCCTTAAAAGACCTATATACAGAACTGCCTTGGACTCCAGGGACTCCTGCCAAGTTGTAAGCGCACTCTCTGTAAGGCTACAGGCAAAGGCGGAGCAGGGGAGACAGAGTAAATCCAACCCCATGACCCCTCCTTCTAAGCCAACTTCGGAGGAGTTCTAATCTGTGCCAGGCTTATAAATCTCCCTTGATTGTTGATGGTGTGGAGGGAGTGGGGGAGGGAAGCTCAAGAGAAGTTAGTTGCCCAAAAAAGGTATCGTTAAGTCAAAGGCAAGTCTTGCACGCATGCGTGGCTGACCTCATGTCAGCTTCTGTGCTGGGAACATCCAATTATGTAACGAGGAGAGCTCCTTATTTGGAGGAAAGGGGAGTGAGGATAGCAGTCTAAGCCAAGGAACCATGAAGCCAGCTTGTGCAAACTTCTCGTGTCTGAAAACATAAGAAATACAGCAGTTCCCTGTATGCATCAGAGCTGGATTTAGGAAACTGGAAAAGCACTCAGAGCTAGTCTGGGTTTGAGGGAAGGAGAGATGCACTGTGCCCCATTGATGGTAGAAGGCTTGGGGCAGGAAGACCCAGCCAAGGTAAGGGGTAAAATTATTTTGGAGCTCTGATGTAGAGAGTAAAGGAATGAGAAGAAGCTGGACCAGCTCCCTGCCTAGATGCCCAGAGCCATGCCACGATAAAAATAGGAGCCAGGCCAGCATCAGAGTACGTGAATGTCATGTCCATGACTCTGCCCTCCCCATGGCCCCGAAGATGGCATCAGACCCTATGTCAAAAGTCCAGCAGACACATTCCTGGCATCTTTGTCTAGATTTCTGAAAGTGTGAGAGAAAGAGAGAAAATGAGTGTGTGTCTATGTGTCTGAGATATATGGAGATGGAATTACCTGACACAGTAGAAAAAAAAATCAGTGAGGTAGGAAGTAGAGGAGAGTAAAGAATACATAAGTAAGTAAGTATAGCAAAAAGAAGAAACAAACATGTGAGTTGAAGAAATCCAACAGCAGTAAACCTGTAAATTCAATATTCAATGCAATTCTAAAGCTTATGCTAGGCCATGGATCCTCTCAGGAAAGGTGTTGTTCAGCGCACTCTATATCCCAAGAAAGGCCAGAAGGTGGAGGCAGAGCATGGGACTACTAGAGAGTGTAGGCTACCCAGTGGGATAGCCTTGCTCCTAAGGGCAATTGGCAATGGGTGATATGAACACTCCTTCTCCTACTGTTCTCTTAAGCCACTTCAGAGTTGTAGGTGTTACTGGGGTAGAACTCCACTCAAAGTTTCTTTCTCAGTGAGTGTGTGCATGTTACAACCCAAGAGGCCTTTGTGACAGTAGCTGTTAAGAGAAACTGAAGGCCAGACCCCAAAAGGATACAGCAATTACAGCAGGAAGGAGCTGACATTATTACATACTCACTATAGCAGGTGCGCCTACTTACCATACACACTGATGTGCAGTTCTGTAAGATAGGCATGCATGCTCACATTTTGCAGGTGAGGAAATTGATACACACTTCCTTCCACTCACACTGCCTGCCTCTTTTGTGTGCAAACTTCCTCACAAAAGAGTACCTAGGTTCCAGACTCTTAGTCCCATCTAGTCTTTGCTTTTCCCCAGACTGGTCTCTGGGTCAGATGCATCTGATGGTACCACATACACTTGCCTCCATCAGCAGGCTCTGACTTAATTCGAAGCACTGCTGGGGCAGAGATTAGCCCTTCCTAGTGTTTCTATTCTACACCCTGTTCACAACTGGAGAAAGAATATCAAACAATTCAGAGTCAGCCACACATGTGCTGTGTCCCTTTACTCTGACTTCACACCTTCCAGTACAGCTTCAGTGTCCTTGTCTCACACCTGACTTCCTCCTGCAACAGCTTCTTTAGAAACAGTATGTGCTTTTGGAAGAGCCCAGAATCCTTTTCAGCTAGTAAGTCTTCACTTTCTTGTGTTAGGTTATTTCAAGCCTACAAGTATCATTGACTTGGGCTGTTTCTAAAGGTGCCGAAATTAGGGGTTGTTTATTTGTGTTTGCAGTGATAGCTTTGCTCAGATTGTATAGTGTCTCCTTGAGAAGAAGGATGTTTCATGTCATGCTTCCTCCACGAGGGATGTTAAAGGGAAGCCCTTGACCTCTGTGGACTGGGTCAGGAGGGACCCCAGCAGTTTTGTCTACCATATACATTGTCTGCCTTGCATTTGGGGAGATATAACTTGCTCTAAATTCACATTAAGTTAAAGACACTATGCCCTATCCTATTACATATGAAAATCTCTACTTAATGTGTCTTTAACTTTGTGATAGATGTGTAACCAAATAACTTCTGCCTGTGAATTGTGTTTGTTCTTTTGTGTATTTTATATGTTCTTAAATTGTCATATAGCTCAATAGAAATAGAGCACTAATCATTAGAAAATGAAGGGGAAATGCAGAATATTGAGGCATAAACTCAAAGAGACTTTCATTAACAAGCCACATTATTGGTAGCTGTTGCTTAAGTGCACCCATAAGTAGGAAGCTGGGAGTCTGAGGTCTTGACAATAGCTTTGAATGTGTGAGATCCTTGAAGACAAAGGCTGTCCTGTTCACAGTTGTGTCCTCACCTTCATCTGACTGACACCTACAAGACACAGACTGGATTTATGTCGAATGAGAAAATGTGCACGGTCACACACAGGTCTACTTATTCCAGTACTTTGCTCATCACTAGTGAGAATGCCAAGCATCTTCAGCAGTGCTGGGGGCAAGAGGCACCCAGAGAAACAGAATCTCCCTAGCCTTCCCTCGCAGGAGTCCCCAGCTGGACTGGGCAGCTCCGATACCCAGAGCCATGGTTGTGCCTGCACACAGAGGCTTTCCTTTCATGCCATCTACCGCAATGGCTCCATTTTACTTTCCAAAAAGGCACAGTGCCCTTGAGCATGTTGACCCCACTGTGAGTACCCAGTGAGCTTACCCTGTCTGGAAGCATGTCCTGTTGTGATGCTGTCTGTTCCCCCTCTCTACAAAGAAAGAATGGATGTGGACATTGAAATCAGACAGGTCCAAATTTAAATCCTGCCATGTGCCTCACTACCTGTGTGACCTAGAAAACAAGTCACTTCACCTCTGTCTAAACTGTTCTCTAAGTAGGTCATTTAGGGAAAAGCTAATGTGGAATAAATTTTAGGAAGGCTTACTAGAGGAAGGTATGTGTTTGGAGCTGGATCTTATAAGATAGGCATCATTTAAGCTAAGTAGTATTTCAAATGGTGACACATTTTTAAATAGAAAGCATCTCATATTTTGAATGGTTGTAACCTGGCTCTCTGAACGGGTGAGTGCACATCTGCAACTTGGAAAAATGAGTACCAGAGTTCTCCCTGTAGGCACCAGGTGGCGCTGCAGGTTAAAAAATACCCATTCGCCTTTGAGAAAGAACTGTTTAGCAGTAGTTCTCCTGCCTTAGCTAGTGATAATGCCCAAGCCTTGCCCCATAATTCAGAAGCCACTCCGTGGTGCCAGTGACATAAACAAGCTGAGTTTCTTTCGTCTTCCACATTCCTTTTCCTCCCTCCTTTTTGATGGGTCCTCAGCATGCTATTTTTCTCTGCTCAGGCCTGTCAGAGATGCCCTTTTGAGTGGGTTCTGTCCCTTATGAATTCTGTGCTGGGACTGATGCATTCAGAACAGAACGAACTAGAGATGTGGTAATAATGAGCCAGTTGCACATCTGAATTGGAAGAATTTTGCCAGTCCTCTATGAGATCACCTACATTCAAGCCCTTTTGGATCCCAAAGCCTTAGATGTCCATGATGATACATCTGACTGAAGTAGAGACCATCAGGGCCACACTGCCCAATGCTGCTGTCTTAGGAAACTATGATACAATCGTGGACATTTCTCATTTCTTTCAGGCAGGCCTTGAGATCCTGTGACTCACTACTATTAGCTCACCTTGGAGAAGCAGTCAATGTTAATGCACATTCCCCCACATGAGGATTAAGCCTCCCATGAGTTAGGCAAATGCTCTGCCATTGAACTAAACCCCCAGCTGCATTCTGATCTTTACTATGTCCTTAGAGTTGCCATCAGGTGCCCTGTACAGGAAGAAAGCTTGTTTGGAGCAGGGAAGGAGAAAATATGGACTCAAGGACTACGCTTTACTCCAGCGGACTGCAGTTCTCAAGGAGAATTAAGCCTGTGTGTGAGGGAGACTTCCTGTGTAATGTGTGTCAAGACGAGCCCCTGGTAGCCCCTTTCTCTCTCTCTGCTGTTCCTCTTCTTGAATTTTATGCATTACTCCCCACGTTTTCTAACTACAGCTGATTATCAGAGACTCTGGAGCTGCCACCATGCTGTCCTTGTATCCTGAGTGTCAGCACAGCCTTCGACTTGAGAAGGTGTGGAAATCATCTTAAAGACAAGAAAGCAAAAGCCAGCGCTATTAAATAACTCCCCAGGTGAATCCCCACCCAATTCTTTTTCTTCTCTCCTGTTCCCCTGCCAGTATTCCTACTGTTTCTTTCTCGGGGACATCTCCTTCTCCTGTTGATCCTTTGTTCTCAAGGCTGGTCTTTTCCAGCCTTCTGTGGCCGTTTCCTTTGCCTGACTTGAAGCCCTGCTATGTCTACTTATTTAAATAGGATCCTAGGTAGTTCTCTTGCAAATCCTGGCTGTGCACACTCTAACTCTGGTGCTTCTAATAGCGGGGACATGTGAAAGCTTCCCCTTCTAATAAAGAGCTCATAATTACTTACTCTTCTCCCTCTGTGTCCTTTCTTCTTCCCTCCAGTGGTGATCATGCCCTTGGCCAAGAGGGGAGCACTCCCATTGAGTTAAAGTTGCTAGGAGCAATAGGGACCCTGGTTGTCAGGACAACCACTAAATTACGGCTTCTTCCTTCCTTTGTATCTTGCCTTTCTTCCTGCTGCTCCAGTACTAAGGACTTCGCACCCTCTCACTGCCCTTTCCCCTTCAGCTGACTCCATTTTCTTCTGAATGGTCGCCCTTTTAATTACCCTTGCCTTCTTAGCCACCTCCCTGCCTTTGCACACCACTGAGAAAGGCAGGCTCGGGATAACTACCTAGAGACTGTGAATGAGCCAGACCTGCAGTTCACATGGGGCTGGGGAGATGGGAAGGGGCAGTGTACATCTTCTAGTCTCAAAAATGAAAGTGTCGTTGTTTAGGATACAGAGGTTAAGCTTTGGGAAGGTTCTGACATAATTTTCATGTTGTTACTAACTCCACAGGCTTCTCTCCAGTCTGGTTAGTCTCTCTCTACTACTGACTTACGTACTGTCTACTGGCTTACTGTTTCTGTCTTTCTTTCCCTGACCCTGCTGGGAAGGAGGGAAATTGAGGCAGGAAGTACAAAGCTCACTGTCTTCTGCTGTCCTGATCTCTAGATCTGGTAGTGGTTGTTACAAAGATCAAAAGGGGGCATTTTCTCTGCCACATGCATAAACACAGTATCTTCAAAAACATTCATTTTTTTCATTTTTTCCAGTTGATCTTGTGAAGAAGAAAGCATAAGAATTCTCCTATTTTAAAAAGACAGAGACCTAAACTCAGTTCATTTAACTTCTAAGAAGTCAAGCCAGCCAGAGGTGTTTGTAGTTATACTGTGCCTTCCTAACAAATGGTGGGAAGGCTTGACTGTCTTCAGAAGCACACTAGACATATGTAATGAGCTTTCAAATTAAAGTCTTAAAGGTGTCACAGTGCCAGAATCTGGAAGAATGTCTGCAGATCACCCTTTGCGCTCCATCTTATATCTCCCCAGACTCAAGATCTATAAATGTCTTCTTTCCATGCCATATTTGTTAGAAAGGGATCCCAGCTTTTGATTTTTGTTTGTGTCCCCACCCTACCCCCATCCTGCTGCATTCTTTTCTTCTTTCTTATTTCAAGAAATTGGTTGGAAGAAGCTTGGTATTGTTCCATCCATGAACGGCACTTCCCAAAACGCAGGGCTGACTTAGTCATCATTAGACCTCTGTGTTTGACTTTCAGCCCCTTCTGTCCTCAGGGCTCACTTGCCAAGAAAACCACCAGAAGCGCAGGCAGTCGGCCGGCAGCTATCTCCCTTCTCTGAGATTTATAGTGTGCAGAAAGAAGCCATGGCTGGGCCACTAGCCCTTGCCTTTCACCTCCTGTCCCTTCCAGTGGGATGCTTAAGTATGTGTGACTTGCCCATTGCATGGACTATTCATGATAAATTCCTCATTCTACATCAGCTGACTTACTACCACATACTCCTGACAGCAGCACCCATTTGCAGCTGGTGTACAGCCTACATTTTAATTTGACTGCTAGCTTTCAAAAGGGTCATTACTAGGAATGTAAAGCTAAGGTTTATGAGCAGACATTTATGTAACTACATATGGAATGCAAATACAAAGCATTTCTGTATTGTATACAGTCTCTTGGGGGTTTGTTTCTGTTTTGTTTTGGGCTTTGGGTTCACAATGTAGCCCAGACTGGCTTCCAGCTCTTACTCTTTCTATCTCACCTTCCCAAGTTCTAGGATTGCAACTGAATGCCACCATGCCCAGTGCCTGCTTATCTGTTTGCTTTGGGACAGTCTTTCTTTGAAGCCCACATTGGCCTCACTCATGATCCTCTTGCCTCAGCCTCAAAGTGATACGGTTGCAGGTTTGCACTGCCACACCTTGTCCACGGGACTTTAAATCTGTCATTGTCCTCCACCAGAAGCATGGATAATTAAAAGCTTACCACTTGTTTTCTTCTTTAAATATTGGGGGATGTGCTTTGTACAGAGCTAATTTTGTACTGTGGTCATACTCTAAGACCATGTACCTAACATAGATGAGTCCAGTCTGTGAAACTGGGTAAATTTATATTTACCACTAGAGATCCAAGGTCAATAAGAAATGATTATTTGGGGATGGATTACATATGGACAAATGTCTTTCCTTTAAAAATATAGATATAGGTTGTGGACTCAAATGTTTTCTGAACACTCAGGAAAGGAAGCAGTGAATCCAAGGTGGTGGAAAGGATTCTGTAGGCGCATGCCCTGCCTAGTTATAGTAACTTCTATGACAGACAGAACAATGAAAGGAAATAGTGATGGTAACATATGTCTGCATTTCAACAGGCATTTGTTATGATATGTCTATAGATAAAGATGAACATATTTGACCAGGATCAATTAGCACTTTTAAGTAATTTGTGGCTAGTTCAAGTGGTTTTACACACACACACACACACACACACACACACACACACACACACACACAGGGTGGGGTGGGGTAAACTGATGCTTTTGTCCTGGGAAGCCATTTCTAGTGATGGAGAATTGCTCCTCCCTTCCCCTCTTCAGTGTTTCTCATCAGTAATTTTGGAAACAACCCAACCTTAGAGGAATGACAAAATGAATATTCAAAAAGATTTGAAAGGTTGGCATTATTATCTAAGACCAGAAAGTAGAATTTGGATGGCATACATATAAGCTAAATTTTAGATTTTCTTTTTAGTTTTTTTGAAACAGGGTCTTTCTACTCATACGGATAGGCCTGGGCCTTCAAATCCCTTCCTTCTACCTCCATTTCTGGGATTGCAGACATGTGTTACCATACCTGACTCCTACATGTTTATATTGCACATTTACAGATTTAATGACAAACTGTTATTTTTTTAATGTACATATGTGGACTTAACAATTTTAATTAACTGCAAAGGCAGTGTCAGTTAGTGCTTGTGTATGCCCAAACGCCAGCATAGTTGTAAACTGTCAACTGACAGACAGCATCAAGATCAAATGTAGGATTCTGTTCCCTACATGCAGCAAGTCAGGTCACCTCTCAGGCATATTTGGTTCTGGGTACTCTTAATTTAAGAAAGGAATCTTGAAGCAGCAGAAATTTAGAGGATGGAGCCAAGATGAGAAGTAGTTCATTTCTCTCTATCATTCAAGACATCATTAGGTGGCTGATGGGTGCCCAGCTTTGAGGCTGGAAGAGTCATGTCTATGTAGCTTATAGAAGAGAGGAAGACTGGAATAATTACTGAATTAAAACTGTAATATACCATCTTTAGAGATAGATTTGCCCTAATACTGTTAACTCAGAAGATAAATCTAAAACAAGGGAGTAGAATTCACAAGGAGACAATGTTTAAAAAGCACTTCTAATATACTAAAATTATGCTTTTGATTAAGCTTCCCTAA
Source organism: Microtus pennsylvanicus (assembly GCF_037038515.1). Classification (NCBI taxonomy): domain Eukaryota; kingdom Metazoa; phylum Chordata; class Mammalia; order Rodentia; family Cricetidae; genus Microtus; species Microtus pennsylvanicus. The sequence continues at coordinate 89,788,923 of NC_134581.1, read as the reverse complement.
GGACACATTGCTAATGAATGGCAGAAGTAAAATAAAAGCCTACTTCTAGACTCAGCAGACAAGACAACAACGTGCCTTGAACTTACAGAGCAGGACTCTGCCTCAAAAGGAAGGTGGATAGGATAAGTTCCTTTCTGGTTCTTAAGTTGTTTGTTTCTGTGAGCCACTTCTAAAGGCTTCTTATTGGTTCTCAACATTTACTTGTGTCAGACTGAGAAAGATCATCTCTACAGTTCAACTGTCGATTGCCTCGGCGGGCCACTTAGTCTAGGGTTAGTAGCCCGCCTGGCAGTTCAGTTATTCCAGGGTCACGGAGAGGCACTACCTGGAAGATATGGGCTAGGAGACAGGAAGAAGGCCATGCAAGGTTTGTCAGAGCCTCCGTTTATTAGGGACGAGATACAACCTTTTATAGGGCAAGGAGTTGGGGGAATGGGCACAGGGTTCTGGGCTCTTGCCGCGTGGTTCACGTTGGTCACATGGTCCTCGTTGGTCACGTAGGCAGGAGGTTATCTTCGGTCAAGTCACAGTAGGCCTGGAAGTTGCAACTAGGAGATGACACACCTAGTTCTCTAGATAATTTAGAATGTGGGGTGGGTTCCGCTAACAGATAGCTCTCATTAACAACCAATTTGGGTGTGGGGTAGGCTCTGTCAATAGAACCATTCTTAACACAATTAGGGGTGTGGGGTTCTCTGCAGACTCCCCAGGGTGATGGTTCCTGTAATGATTTTAGGAGGAAATTGGCTCCTGACAGATCCCCCTTTCTTTTATAAAGACAGGTAGCTATTAAGTGAAGGGCATCAGGTCAGAGTCCAACCAAGGTGTCAGATCTAAAAGAGAAGTGACTGGGGCAAGGAGAGACCCTCCTCTTGAATGGTGAAGCAATTTACCTCTCCTGGGAACAGAGGGGTGCCTATGATTCTTAGGTCGAGTGGGGACCAGGTCTTTATCCCCCTTACCCGTCTTAGGATTCCCAGTATCCTGTCTTAGGTTGGGGGATTTCCTGCCACAAGTCACCCGTCCTTGGAGCTCCTCAAATGAAAGGTATCTAGCGAGATTTAAAGTAAACAGATCACAGGTCACCCTGTCTTAGGCCATGTGGAGGGCACTCCTCGTGCCTGGCACCATGCCATGTTGAGCCGGCCAGTACAGCCTCTGTATGGTGTGCTGTTCAGGCGAGGATCCACACTAACTCCCGTCATTGGGCCCCTGTGTCTATCACTAATGAAAAGACTGTGAGGAGCTCCTCAAACAAAATATAATGATATAATTTTGGGCACCAATAACTCCATCTTCCAGACAAGAAGAAAGGGCATTTTCCAAACCCAGTATTCATCTTTTTATCTGGCCTTAGGTATCCTCCTTCCTAAATGCCTACTCCACATAAAGTTACGTGTGCTGCCTGCCAACAATTAGGGCAGTGTAAAAGGGATCTAAATCTAAAATTTTTAACATATGCATTAAACCCAAACATTTTACAGCGTGTGTCAATCCTTTCCCAACATCTATAAGCAGTTATAAGTATCATTAGATCAATTGCAGTAAGAGCACAATGATATACATTGTTGTTATCAAATACCACCAGTTCCAGTCTCTGAGCAACAGTGACAGGAACCCTAATCTTCCCCCTTCTTAAGTGAAGAGAGGTTAATATTTTAATTAAAATGAGTTTTGTGTCCCAAAGATTAAAACTGTCTGATGTTTAGTACGCATCAGAAGCAGCTCAGCATTTGTGCTTTAGGGCAGGTGGGATTCCTGAGTGAGGTGAGCTGGATTCAGCTATCTGAAGCACATCCTGGCACTTATCTCAGGTGGGTCTCCCTGGACTCTCTAGGGGCAGAATTGACACCCTGTAGAGCAAAGTAGCAGGTTCTGTTATCAGTCACTCCTCTCCTTGGGGGCAGGAAAGGCCGGACCAAGGACCTCTCCCCAGTCTCCTCTGGAACTCCTCTGTGGGCATCTGCAGCCTCGACATCAGATCCAGCTTTTATTTTCTTTCTGTGAAAAAACCATAAACATATCCTCGACCCCAAATATATATAGGTCGGGTTTTTTTTATAATGCATTGCAAGGGCTTTTTCACCTTGCCTTAGCAAAGGTTAGCTTGGTGTTATTGCGTCAGATCCGTTTGCATCAGGATCTGTTTGCAACTTTTTATGAGTTGCTTTCAAGGAGCCTTGTTACGCTCCACAATTTTTTTTTTATTAGCCATATATGCAGCTCTTCCATTGGAAAAGCCATTTGTAAAATTTAGCATAAAATCCTTTAAGGGATTTTTTGCTATAACATTAGCAAAATACAGTTGTGTGAATTGTAGCAATGATCTGGGAAAAGATTATTGTTTTTGTCTTTGAATTGAGCAAAGACAATTGTCCAGGAACCAATCTTAAAATTATCAATGAATCTATTATTTAGTATAAGAAACATTGATTATAGTCAATATTTTGTCAGACCATTATCCAGCTTTTATCCTGCCCTTTTGTATCAGACAGGCTTTAAATTAAGAGTTTAATATCTTAACTGGCAAAACTGAGAAGGTTTAGTCATAAACAGCATTTTTTATAAAACTGTTGTAGAATAAGTTTTACATTTAATATACACACTTGTCATAGCTGAATTATAATTAATATACTGTATCTGTTGATTATTGTATACTTTACCTGTTGATTTATATTTTACCTGCTTGAGTGCCTGTTAGGCAGCTCTGATAAGCTCTCTATTGGAAACTGTTTTTTATAAGAATTTTACCTAGCGGCTCAAGGTCTTCCATAAGAATATTATAACTAGGGCTTTAACCATTGTATATCTAATTAAAAGTTTTTAAGCTATCCTCCTCTTAAGTTTTAAGTCTGCCTTGCAGATAGGAAAATGGAAAAATGAAGCATTTTTTTAACTAATAATGCTGGCCTCATTAGACACCAACATGTAGAAGAATGAAAATAAATCTACATTCATCTCCATGTACAAAACTTTAAGTTTAAATGAGCCAAAAGGCCTCAGCATATAAAAATTATGTTGAACCTCACAGAGAAAAATTTTTGAAGCACACTTTGCCACATTTCAAACACAGCCTCAGTGGCATAAACATTTGGAGAAACCATAAATCTCCTGAACTGAGAAACTTTTGTACAATAAGGCTATATAGTGGGAAAAGATCTTTACTTATCATAAATCCATTCCAAAAATATATGAAGAACTCAGGAAATTAGTTATTAAAAATTTTAATCCCAAAAAATATTTGTTATAGACCTAAACTGAAAACTCTCAGACGAACTTAAAAATGACTGAGAGACACTTAAAAAATGCTCAAACATAACAACCTTTAGCCATCAGAGAAATGCAAACTAAAACTCTGAGATTTTATCTTATCCTTGTAAAAATGACCAAGATTAAAAATTATTATTAACAGTTTATGCTTAAGAAAATGTGGGTAAAGAAAAAGCTCCATTGCTGGAAGTGCAAACTGACACAGTCATCTTTGGATCATACCTAGTATTAAAAATCCTGGATAAACCAGACTCTCCCAGCAGGAAGAGAAGAACCAAAAATCCAGGGCTAGCCGCTTCAACCATAGGAACTGCCCTAGGAACCAGCTGAAGACAAAGCCAGACCTTAACCTGGAAAAACAGGTTTTCCAGCTGCAATTATCACAGCACTGTTTTAGGAACTAGGGGATTAGAACCTTGGGAGTGGTCCTGAGGCAGGAGAGCTGTCTTCCTGCAACCACCACAGGATTTTTGGAATTTATGAACCTCCTGGACCACTGGGGTGTGGCCCCTTTCCTCAAAAAATTCTTTCTCCTGGTCACTGGGGGTCGAACTCCTCCCCCACCAGCCAAGGCCACGTGTGCGACCTCAGCAAGGATGGTCTCTGGCGAGCTATGGGGCAGCTGCGCCATCCCAAGACCCGAGTGAGAGTTTCCCTAGCACTGAGGGATCCCCATTCTGTCTATTTTTTAAAATTAGGCAAATATCTACCTCAAAACTTAGCAATACCCCTTTTGGGCCTAAATACAAAGATGTTTGACCAAACCACAAGGACATGTGCTCAGCCATGCCCATAGCAGAACCATTTTATCATAGCCTAGAATCTGAAAATAACCCAGATGTACCTCTTTTACATCTAGGATAAATGAGACATCATCCTTTTAAATATCCATGAATACCACAAAATATCTTGGAGTAACTCCAAGCAAGCAGGACAGACGTTTTGGGTCCTGTCATCTCTGCCTGTGAAGGCGGAAATGTTTTTTTATTTTTAACCATTATCACTTGTTAGAGTATAACTCTGGCCCTTGATAAAGTTAATTAAGAGGCCTGAGTCTCAGCATTCCACCTTGAAGCCACACCTGGCAGCAGGAAAGGTCCTCAAGCTGAAACAATACAACTCCCACCCAAGAGTGGGCCGTACAAATGGAAAAACTTGTAGGATAAGAACTTTAAATCTTGAAAGATCCCCTACTTACTTGGGAAAGCAGAAGAAACACAGCAAAAATGACAATTTCACTGAAAGCAGTTTACAGATTCAGTGTAAATGTCCATTAAAAATTATAGCAACATTCCTCACAGAACTCACAGATTTAATGTAAATGTTCATTAAAATTATAGCAAAACTTTTCACAGAACTCAAAAGAACAATATAGAACTCAAAAGAACAATCTCCAACCTTATACGAAAGAAATAAAAACTCAGGATAACCTAAACAATTCTTAAAATCCTCTGAATATATCACAATCTTTGATTTTAAAACTTTCCTACAGAAACACAGTACTGAAATTAATCTACCTTAGATATAAACTTATACATCTACAAACTAAAGATTTTTGACCAAGAAGCAAGATTTTTAAAATGGAAAAGAAGCATATTTACTGTCCTAAATGAAGCTGCAGCTTTTTGAGTCTAGATTCCTGTATAGCAAACCTGCCTGTCAGCTTTCGCTCCATATGGCAGGGGGTTAAAGACATAGGCTCTCTAGCCCTAGCAGCCAGCCTGCTTGGCAGGCGTAGCTGTGTGGATTATACCCTAACTTCTCGCATCTCGAGGGACTCCCTTTTGAGTCCGCAAGCAAACACATAAAGCAAACATATGAATCTCTGTTTTTGACTCTTACTCCTCTCTCCCTGAGTGATTGATTAAATTCCTGTATGAATTTCTCTTCCCTTGAAAGTCCCATATCTTTTTGGACGACGGTGAGCTTGCGCCTACCTTGTCCTGCAGATCTGTCCGAGTTCTACAGCCGCAGAACCTTCTGTTTTCTTCTTGTTGTCCCGGGACTGCGCGTTGTCGTCCGATAGTTGACCGTGCTCCGAGTCGCTGGTTCGGGCGCCACTGTCGATTGCCTCGGCGGGCCACTTAGTCTAGGGTTAGTAGCCCGCCTGGCAGTTCAGTTATTCCAGGGTCACGGAGAGGCACTACCTGGAAGATATGGGCTAGGAGACAGGAAGAAGGCCATGCAAGGTTTGTCAGAGCCTCCGTTTATTAGGGACGAGATACAACCTTTTATAGGGCAAGGAGTTGGGGGAATGGGCACAGGGTTCTGGGCTCTTGCCGCGTGGTTCACGTTGGTCACATGGTCCTCGTTGGTCACGTAGGCAGGAGGTTATCTTCGGTCAAGTCACTGTAGGCCTGGAAGTTGCAACTAGGAGATGACACACCTAGTTCTCTAGATAGTTTGGAATGGGGGGTGGGTTCCGCTAACAGATAGCTCTCATTAACAACCAATTTGGGTGTGGGGTAGGCTCTGTCAATAGAACCATTCTTAACACAATTAGGGGTGTGGGGTTCTCTGCAGACTCCCCAGGGTGATGGTTCCTGTAATGATTTTAGGAGGAAATTGGCTCCTGACATTCAACAGACGGTTTCTAGAAGTTCCTTACTTAAGATCCTTGAATTCTTAATGCATATTAACTTAATCTATGATTTATAGATTCTTAATTAAAAAGAAAATCGTGGCTGTTGCTCCAAGGTTAAGAACACTTGCTACTCTTCTGAAGTCCTAGGTTCAATCCCAAGCACCTACATGATGATAACTCCAGTCCCAGAGGATCTGATCTCCTCTTCTGGCGTCTGCGGGTACCAGGCAAACATGTGGTGTACAGACATACATGGAGGCAATATACCCATACATACAAAAGAAGTTTAAATATATATTGCCTGTAATTCTGAAAGATTTATTAAAAGTATGTTTCATAAAGCCATTGCCTGTTTTCCCTAGATAGCTGTAGTGTTAAGGAGGGTTAGGTCTTCTTTTGATGACTTGACTTAGAGATGTAGACCCATGATCTAAACCATGGAAGCAGAAATCACAGAAGGCTTGTACATACCCAGTAAGCCATTTCAGACTCACAATAAGTGTATGGAGGAAGAAGCTGGAGCTCTTTACCCTCAGAGTTCATTTCCTCCTCATTCTTCTCCTATAGAGGACAGGAAAGGTTAGTGACCTAAATACACAGTCAGAGGGCAGCAATGTTGAACTTTCTCAGACACAGCCGAGGAACTTGCGTCTGGCTGGCTATCAGACTGAGAAGTGTAAAGCTGCCAGCTGACAACAGAGATTGTGAATAAACACAAGAAGGGGCCATCGCAGGAAAAGAGGCCTGAGAAAGGAATCTGGGAAAGAAGCTGCTCTATCAAGTGTGAAACCGGCAAAAGCAGTTTACTTAATGGGAAAGACCTGGGTCTGCACTGTGCCTCCCCTGGGCCTGCTTTCTCTCCCACTCTATAGATTAGTGCTACTGAGCAGTGAGCCAGTGCTCAGCATGCTAAGTATATAATTTACAGGACACTGGGAGGTGGCTGATATTTCTAGGAAATGAAAAATGACTTAGGCTTTCTCTGAATTCCTAGTCCGTTATATTGTATCATTGTATTGCAACTTTTCTGAAAACTTCTGTCCACAGGAAGAAATAAATTTTAACTTGAAAATTTTACTGAATGCACATGTGTACAGACATGTATACAGTTATACATACATATTTAATCTATATACATGTAGGCACGTGCATGCATGAGACAAACAAAACTATCCTAAAATATATAATACACTTGTATATTTCCTATTCAATTTCTACTTAGAGTTCTTAAATTGTTACAAATGATAGCACATGTTCGCTAATGATGTCCAGCCACAATTTGAAATATACTAAATGTGTTAAACTGCTGAGCTCTTAAAACTCACTGTGAATTGGCCCAGTATATTGAATCTAAACAACCCTAAGTCTAGCGCAATTATTCTCAACCAGAGCCATGTTATTCTGAGGGGGCGTATGGAAATGTCTGAGTACTTTTGATTGTCATAGCTACTATCTAGTTAGGTAGAGGGACAGAGATACTAGCTGAATACTTCCTAACACCCAGAATAGCCTTCACAGTGAAGAATTAGTTTAAAGAAGATGGTTTGACTAAACCATCAGGAAGAATATGGTCAAAAACCTTCCTTCAAGGGTCCTATGGTGAGTCGCCACTTTTAATATATTGTAGGTCTCTTTCAAATGGTAGAAATGTCCATAAACAGAAGAAGAGGTCATTAGAGGTCAGCTTTAACCCAATCGCCTTTTCTCTCTTTTTCTCTGAACTGTATTTGATACCTTTCAGTGAGGTTGGAGTATCTTCTTGGGCTATGGGGTACAGCGCAGTAGATAATTAAGTGATCCCTTATTTTCTTTCATTCAGAATACACGGGGAATTTTTGTTAGAATATTATTAATACACATATTTTCTATTTCATGACTTCACCGTAATTTCTCTTCCATTTAAGTCATTTAATCCAGGACCTTCCCTCACTTAGCCTGTAGCTCTCTTAGACAAGAAGTGAGAGGAGGACTCAACTATCTCCATTAGACACGATCTCCAATGTCTTCTCCCCTCCCTTAGGAGATTTGATTCTGCTGTTTTGATGGGACATGACCTTCTACTAACCTTGAAGTGCCGTCCTAAGCCCTGGTATTAAACTGTCTCCGTTTTAGCCCCTGCTCCATTTCTCTATCTGTAGCTATTTCAGACCAGGTTCTTCTGAACATGGAGTAACATGCATTCCTCTGTAGCTGCAAACCCTAATTTTCATACCCTCCTTTCTTATCTGGCAAAGCGGAAGCCCCTCCGATGTCCCAGATGTCCAGATGTCCTCTTAGTTATCCTTTTGTTATTGTTGTTTGTTTCGTTTTGAATTTTGGTCATGTTATTTGCTGTTTTGGAGTCTTCCATTCCCAGATGCTTGACAGACTAAGCTTGTGAGTGGGGGTTGGAGAGTGGAGGGATAAAGGTAGAGTGACAGAAAAAGGCCTCTCTAAATCAAATATCAGACCTGGAATAGCGATGGGAAATAAAGCCGGTGCTGCTGGAGGCTATTCTCTACCGTTTATTTCAGTGTGTTTACTTCAGGCGTCTTGTGTTACATAAACAATGGTATTTGTGTTGTAAGTGATGCAGCAGAAGTTACTTCTGATAACTGGTGAGAGAGATGTGTGTGTTTATAGCCACCTTGAAACTTTAGATTTAGGTTAACCAGAGGGTAAGAGAGCTGGTTATAGTGAAGTCCCAGGACAGCCCTAGCAGCAGAAGGTAAAGGTAGGAAGATGACGTGTCAAGGCCAGTCTGGGTTACGTGAGGCTAGAGACCCTGCTTTAGTTCATCAGTTCATCCCTTTACTTAAGGGAGCTACAGCAATACAGATCTCTTTTTAACTTTCCCTTCGCTGTGTTAAGAATGAGTGAGACAGGGCTGGAAAGAACCCAACAATCAAGGGGACTTGATGCTCTCACAGAGGACCCATGTAGGTGGCTCACAACCAGTAGAGTTCCCAGTAGAGCTAAAGTCCTCTTCTGGCCTCTCTGGATATCCATATGCACTTACACATACATATAAGTAAACAAGAAAATAATTCTTAAAGAGAAAATTTTAAAGGAATAGGATAATGTATGCAATAGAGAGAAGAAAGGAACAAATGAAGGGTCACAAGATCATGCTTTCTTGATCACTCCTTCATGTCTGCCTTCCATGTGGCAGGTAGGTAGCTTGATTTCAGAGTGAGCCCAGTAGAACTCAGGGAGTTAAAGTTTGATAAAGAAATGGAAGGGTGGAGCTGGAGAGGTGGGACAGGGGTTGGGGCATTGGCCACTCTTGCAGAGGACCTAGGTTCAATTCCCTGGATCCACATGGTGCCCAATAGTCAGCTCTAACTACAGTCTTAGGGGATCAAACTCCTTTTCTGGCCTCCACAGACCCTGCACACACATGGTGCACAGATACTCATGGATGTAAAATACCCATATAAATAAAATAAAATCTCAAAAAAATTTAAATAAATGGGCTTTGAGAAAAATGACAGAATAAAAGAAAGGGAACCTGGGGCTAGAATCTCATCCCTCTTTGTTTTCTAGAATCTCCTGGTGTTTCTATGTAGACATCAAGAAAAGCAAATTATACCAAATACCTGAATCTACAGCTCAGAAATACATCCTATGTAATACTAAAGCATGTCTTAGAGACTGGATTCAAGACAGCTTAGACACTTGAGAGTAGTGTTTGGGGAGCATGACGCTTAGGCAAGGGTAGTTATGGTGGCAGTCTTTGTTTGCGCCTGGTCACTTTTCCCTGTAGCACTGGAGTGCTTGTTGTTCATGATGGGATGCCACCCAGCCCTCCAGTTAGAGCACAGAGGATGTGTTGACTAGGACCAGGAAGTGAGGTGGGGCTGGGGAAAGTGGACTGCAGGAAATACTGGAAAGAGGACAGTTCTGGAAAGAATGGCTATTTAAGTCACATGTGCCACATGTGACCTGTGAGATGCACTCTAGAACTCTTCTTTGTAGACCTGAATTCTTTTCTGTTTCTGCCAGTTTGCCCTAAACTTGTTTCAGACACTCCTGGGGTTGACTTTGGGGCCTTCAGATGACCAGCTCTGTGCTTCAACTTCATCCTGCCTTCCAGTGATTGTTGCATTAGCTTGGTGGTTCCAGTCCTCACTGACAGTTCCCCTGCTTTGCCTCCCCATATTTAGCTTACCAACTCAGCCCCATCTCCAGGAGCTGAATTTTACCATTTTGGGCTTTGATTCTTCTTCCCAGCGTTCGTAGAATTTGAAGAATTGTAGTCAGACTTGTATAAGTTTATGCTTTGCAACATACTAAACACTGTTTGCACCCTGCGTCAGTGCATGAGATGCTAAATTCCTGTGGGAGACAGCAAAGGGGACATCCTTGCCAGAGTAAAATCTGGATAAATTAATATAGACTCAAAACCCCTGATCTCTGAGTTAAAGTTTGATAAACAAAGGGAAGGGTGGAGCTGGAGAGGTGGGTCAGTGGTTGGCCACTCTTTCATTGCCCAGAAAATGACCGATGCACCCAGATGCATTCTTGTGTAAGGAAAGATTGTGTGGATGCTGCGGTTGCTTAGGAGAGTTTGAATACCACATTACCAGCCCAGAAGACAGGAAAAGAGACAGACTAGTTTATTCTATGCATACACGAATGAAGCTGAGCTAATCTCATCCTGCTTAATATGTCTTGGGTCAAGATTCGCCACTCTCTTTGAAGGTCCGAGTTAGCAAGCAAGCCTTTGCCCATTTCCCCCATTCTTAGACGAGAGCTAGCACACATGGTTCACCTTAGTGAAAAATGCAAAAGCGTACATGGCTTTCAGGGAAGAGGGAGTCCTGGAGCCACCTTACCCCTGGAGAGAACCTGATCAGGTCATTGCAGCTACCTCCCTCGGGTGCTGCTCTTCTATAAACAGGAACAGGAATTCTTCTTGCCACTAGATCCCTGTTGTCAGATGGCTTAGGCCTGCTGAATGAAAAGCCTTGTGAAAGGAGATGCAGCCCTAATAATAACAGGCACGATCCTGTTGGCTATTCTGGGCAAGAGAGGCTTTGTGCCGCGCTTGATCTCTATCGATGCCTGCCATTCTTGCCCTGCTGTTACCTTTGGACTTCCTATTCTTAGAATCATTTGTGAGCCCCGGACTTGGGGGATTGCAGCCCCCAGGACTGGAATGCCCAGCGTGAGTGGAATGCAGACAGTCTGAAGAATGGAGGTTAAATAAAGTTTGCTTTTGTCGGCCCCTCTTCTCTTGGATGGCTGGCAGGTAGTTTGGATATAAGAGCTGGCGTGAGCTGTCATGTAGTGTAGTCCCAAACAACCTTCTGGATATAAGTATAAGTGGTTGATGGTCCATCCTTGACCAACATAGCCATGCCTGTCTCCAAGGAGATACATACTAAGGAGGCCTCAACAGTGACTAAGTGTCACTAGGGAAAAATACAGAAACGTAAAGAATAATGTTGACACACCTTCCAGGTTTTCAGCTGAGCTCCAGAACTGGTTTATGTGTGCCTGAGAGTTAGTGAATCATGTTTGAAAGCAAGACAGAGGGAAAGGCCTTCATAATGAAACTAGATGTCACTCAGCAAACGTTTCTTGGGCCACAAGGTACTTTGGGGATTTTGAAGAAGTACAAGGCATTGAATTCTTGTGGAACTGACAGTCTAGTTAAAACATAAAGCTCTAAACACATGGGAAAGGAATTCATATGCCAGAGTATGTTAACTACACACCTTCCGACAGCGCCAAGTGCCAGAGGAGGTGTCAGGAGGAGAGCACTTGAGCTGGGCCTCTCAAGGAGAGTTTCATGCAACAGGGAGTGAGTGTTTGCATGAGACTTTGTGGAAGCAGAGAAGAGAGCTTGAAGCAGTGTGTGGGTGTAGAACATCCTAAAGACAAAGGCCTTACAGGCTTCCTGACCTTACCAGATGGCAAGGAAGAAGAATAAGAGATTGTGTGGAAATCACCATTTTAACTCCAGGGCAGTGAGTACAGGAGAGAAGGAGACTCTGGGTACAACCCAAAGATTGCTTTGAGATTGGGGCCCACTAGCATTTCCTCTGCAAGGGCCTGTGTTATCACAGTGTTATCACAATTGCTTGTCTGGAAATGTGTGGTCCCACTTGTTGAGCTGGCTTGGTTTTCCAGTAAGACTGTGGCTACTTACATGAGTTATACTCTTGTTAGTTATTCTCTTGCTATAGTTCGTTATACTCTTGTTAGTCTTGTTAGTCTTGTTAGTCTATTAGGACGAACCTAGGAAAAATATAGTGGATACGAAAAGCTTATAAACAATGGGAATTCGTTTTTCACACTTCTCAGGACTGAGAAGTCAGGGTCCTGATACTGACAGAATCAGTCATATGCCTACTTTTTGGTTCACAGACTTCTATCTCATTCCTATGTTCTTACATGGTAAAAGATGAAACATGTCTTTTGGAGGCTTAAGTCTCTTTAGAAAGAACACTACAGCCATGTTCACAGGGGCTATGGCCCATCACCTAATTACCTCAGAGCCCATGCTCACTAATACTGTCTCTTCACAGCTAGAATTTCAAAATATGAGTCTGAAAGGAGAGGTAGACAGCCAGCCTGTTGCCTTGAAAGTGCCTGGCTTTTCTGAGCTTTCTTCTCTCTTCTACCACAGGTGGCTAGAAGTACAGGTGGCTAATCTAATGTGTCCCCAGCGCTGGGTGCAGTACCTCCGGCTTCTTCGGGAATCTATCTGGCCTGGTGGGGTGTTGCCTAAGTTTCCACGGCCTGGGAGGACTCAGGCACAGAAAGCAGCTACTGAGAAGCAGGCTTTACAGAGCTTGATGAGTATCCTGCCAGGTAATGGGGCCAGTGAGATGGTGATGCTTTCTGCTAATGTATATTCTTCCCTCCCATCCTGCCTGGCACCTTCCCCATCTCCAAAAGGATCCTTAAGGTCCCATTTCTCCAACTGATGGGAGGTTGGCCATGGCTGTGATTCTTCCATCACTCACTCAAGTTTGATGACAAGAGAGTAGAAGGATCACACAGATACTAAAGAATAGATGTGTGGGTTTAAAACTCTGGGACAGTTCTGAAAAAGCTGTTGCTGCAATAGCAGATCTCAACACTGTTCCCACCACGTAACGATGCTGAGTTCTCTGCTAACTGATGGTATTTGGGGACTAGAGAAGAGCATGCTGCCTCCTGAGAGCTCACACTTGATTAATTGTGTCCTTAGCAATAGTAAAAACACGGCCTTCTCTTGTGTTGTTTTTCAGTGCCAGGGAAGGCCGTTTGTTGCTTGTGGCTGTGGTAACCAGGGAAGAGTAATGAGTTCAGCTCTGGACAACCCACTTGAGTTACTTTCTCACCAGCCTAAGCACTGGCCTCAAAAATATCTGTCCACCTTTGTGGCAGGTCGCAAAGCCCTTGAGGCGCATTCTAAATTACATATTTTTTAAAGCTGTATTTTTTCACAACTTCTCTCTGTTCTATGGTATTTTCATTTGGCTGTGTACCTTAGGGCTATGCTAGAAGTAGCCAATCTGTGGGCTAGCACGAGTTCTGGGAGATGCTCTTCTTTGATTCTAAGGCTGCGGTGGTGATACTTGGTTTTTCTCCTTCAGATTTTTTAGTGGACATCCTGGGGGTGAACAAGTGCCGGCTGAGCTGGAGTCTAGTCTTGGAGTCGTTCCAGCAACCCCTCATCAACAGGTAGGCCGGAGTACACAATACCCAGCACAGCGTAGGTAGAGCTGTCTGCTGTCACAGATATAAAGTTGGTAAGGTCAGAGCCCACTGTCAGAATGGGTCTGTACTTGTGCTGACCAAAGGGTCAGTAATCCAGATTCTACACACACTCAGGGAAAGCTGTGCTGCCAGCTTCTGAGCAGTGACTTGGTGGTAGAAGGCTGCTGTGGGACCAGTCACTGTTTGTGTCTGGAAGAACTCAGTGCAGACTCCAGCAAGAGCTGCTAAAAGTGCTCTGCTAACCTCCAGGCAAGAGCAGTCCTTGTGACTAAATTCCATAAAATGCCACTTTACACAATTACTTCAGCACTGTGCTGAGGAAGTGTGCTCAATGGTTTTCCCCAACATTTGTCAGTTCCTATGTCAGGAGTATGCCCTGACCTGCTCAGGCTACGTGATGTCTTTCAGCACAGGTTCCCAGCTTCACAGCAAAGCTGTGATTAGTACTGAGATCAGAAATTGTCATTGTTTAGTGCAACGTAGATAGGGTTGCATCAAATAAAGGGACTAGAACCTAGAACACTTCAGGAGATAGATCCCATCTCTAAGGCAGGACAGCTTTGAGAAAGTATCATAGCCCCTAGCACCTGCCTTCTCAAGCCTCCATCAGTGTCTAAGTTCTCAACTCTCAAACTCAAGGACTCAGTTCATAGAGAGTAAATTCACTGTGATCCATCATCAGAAGCAACAGTCAGCTGTAGTGACACCCCAACAGTTCTTCCCAACAGAAGAGCAGTTCTGCAGAGTAGTGCTGGCGTGCTGATGCCACTCTGCAGAGAATGACAGTACAACAGTTCTTCCCAAGTTCTGCAGAGTATGCTGGCGTGCTGACGCCACTCTGCAGAGAATGTGGTTTTTGCACAGCCTGCTCTCCAGTACTGTTCTTGTCTTTGTTGAGCTGTAGCTTTCAGTAGTGTAGTAAGCACTGATTCCAGGGCAGCTGTGCTACAGACTTTGCAGCTGCTGGTAACAGTTGAAGCATCTTAAGTTCTAAGACGAGAGCTATATGAGGCAGGCACTCTTCTCAGTTGGTTCCATCCATTTCTTTCAGACATTTGATTTACTGCCTTGGAGACATCATCCTGGAGTTCTTGGACCTCAGTGACACCGTGGAGGAGCCTGCCCCAACCACCTCTGCCTCAGATTCCCCAGGCAGCCTCAAGAGAATGGCTGTCTCTACTTAGCTAGGAGTCATTCACACCATCCTCAAAGGCTTGAAAAGGAGAGCTTTCACCACCCAGAGACCGATTAAGATATCTGTGCCCTCTGGAGCTAAGCTACCTTAACTAGCCTCCATCTCAGGGGCTCGATTCTCCTGCCAGATCTCCCTTAGTAACAGGTGATGGGGATCAGTAACCCAATTGCATGCATATCTGTTTCCATAGTCTTATGGCATGCGGATTGCTGCTGATGAGGAGGTCTTGTTTCTTTGGGAAAGGACGCTGTGAAGCAGAGACTTCTCCTTTGCCTTCTCACCATCATGGTTTACCAACAGCATGGCCCTGTGCATGTGTGCACCTAATCCACAAATGCACAAGCATTGGGTAGTACAGGAGAAAACTATAGCCAGATTTCCTAGGAGGAGAAACAGTCTCCTGAGCTCTCTCTTCCCACCTGGAAACTAAACGTTTGTTCGGGGTCACTCCTTTGCCCTGCCTAGTGCTGCGGTAATTCCAGAAGAGGGAAGGAAAGTATGTCTCAAGGGACTTCTTGCTCTTTGGCTGTTTTCTCACACAGTGGCCTTTTAGGGGATGTCAGGAATGCTGCTTCCTTGGGTGGCTATACTTTTCCTGTCCAGAAGGCTTCAGAGCACACAGTCAAACTTCTGGTAAATCCACCCCACCCTTCACACCCTTTCCTGCAAGGGTTTACACTACAGATTTTCTTAACTCTCCTACCCAAAAGCAAATGAGTTTCAGGTTTGTAAGTTTCCCTCTATCCTAACAGAATTGCATGACAAGTTATATATTCAGCCTCAGTTTTTCCAAAGAGAAGGGAAAGTACTTGTTCCATGGCTGAGGGTGTACAAAGAACAGCAGTTGGGATAAGTGGGAATCCCCTCACAAGACTTGGCCAAGAATCGTTTATTCTGAACGCATAATATAGCAAACTTGCAGGATATAGATTTTATTTCCCATTCCTTAATTAATCCTTATGAGCCTAGCAATGAAGGCAGAAGTGTTCTGCGTCCATTGGAAAAATGGAACTGTTCGAAGAAAAGGGAGTTGGAGGGAGTCACAAGGGAAATGCTACTTACAATAAATGCTTATGAGTCACTGGCGTTCACATGATACCAATGAGAGACCATACCCAACCCCCAGCTCATTAGGATCCACGTGGATGGGACCTTGGAGGAAGGCTGATGAGAATGGGGTGAGACATCAAGAGCCAGCATCAAGGTTTACCAGACTCTGAAGTATGTAATGAGCACAAAATTAAGTTGTTCATAGAAAAGGGTCGTGCCCTGAGAGGCTTTTCACTGCACATCAATCATTCTCTGATGTGACTGAGAGGCTTGGGCTGCTGCTCTTGCCGAAAAGCAAGAGGTGGGTAAGATAAAGTTTCATGGCCTCTTCTGGCCTTGAAGCATGACTTGATGGCTCCAGAGCCCTTTGGCCCTTAGAGGCAGAGGTAATTCAACATGCTGTCCTCTGAGTGCCTTGCAGGATATGGTTCCAGGGAACTTCTGAGATCTGCTCCTGCAGGAAGGACCACTTTCTTCTCTTTTGGTGGAGTGATCAGTCCTGATTTCTGGAACTCTGCACTCCCCCACCCAGCCCTCCACATGTCCATAGTCACCTGTGTCACTTTGAATCTACTACCAGTCCTGGCACACAAACCTGTCAGTAGCCCAGTACACCATGAGTTCCCTATTGCAGTGAAATCTAAGGGATCTTTTCATGCATGCAACCCAGAGAACTTCCTTGCATTTTATTTTATGTAAGAGGCCCACCTGCCCCAGAAGATAAGCTTTCCTCAAGAGGAAAATGATAAAGATAACTAGGGAGATCATCAGAACCCATATGGCTTTGAAAAAGACCTGCTAGGTTTGGGTGCCATGGTCAGGCCCTGTGATTATCAGCTTGTGGAAGAGCCCGAGTGTCAGGATGATGCTCAGGTTGGGAGAATGAAAAGCAGGGAAGAACTGAGTCCACACTGGCCTGCTGCTTTTCTCTCCTTTTTCTTTGTTGTTTGTTTTGCTCTGGCTTTTTTATGACTACGTTTACTCATTAATTCAAAATATTAATATCTGAAATAAGACCAACACTCATTCTGTCTTGATGATGTATCTAGTAAAAATATGAGGGATGGAAGGACACTGAGCTCTTTCTGTCAAACTCTAAATGTGATCCTTACCATTATTTATTGAAGTGCAAGAAAACTGTATTTAATTATATAATATTATATAGCTATAATAGCCCACAATTTTTTTTCAAGATATTGGATTAAGTTTTATAGAATCTAGAAGAAAAATGCACTCCCAGATCTGAGCATAGGAACATGTACAAATTTAATATTAACAGAAGTTATCCTGACTTCCATTTTGAAGTTTCCAACAAACAACATGACTTTTTGTTATAGAGGTGCCATGGAGTTTTGCCTATAACACTGTTGTACACCACATCGCTCAAGATTTCCATGATGCGTAACTAACTTTATACTCTGTGGAAAGCAATCTCTCCTGTCCCCTGCTGGTTGTTGTGGTGGATTGGATGGTCACCATTCCACTTTCTGTGTGTGAATCTCACTTCAGTTGAGTGGAGCTGTGTAGTGTGTGCCCTATGGCTGACTTATTTCACTTAGCATTGTGACTTCTGGTTCATCTGTGTAATAACATGTGAAAAAATCCCTTTTAGACTCAACAATGTTCTGTTTTATGGATACGCCACATTTTCTTCATCTATTCATCCAGTGATGGACACTTAGGCAGCTTTCATTTCTTTGTTACTATAAATACAGTGGAAAATAGCAGTGCAAGTACTTCTGTGGAACTCTGCATTCTATACTCTTAGATAAAAGTACCCAAAAGTAAGACTGCTGGACTATATAATCATTGTATTTTCATTGTGATTAAAATTCTGTCCTGTGTAGCAGCTACATTTCTACAAGCAGTGCATAAGGTTCCAATTTCTGATGTGCTTGCACTCACATGTAACAATTGCCTGCCTCACTGTGGAGTGCTGCTTCACTGTGCCTTGATGTGTATCACCCAGACCTTCTTGAGTCCTGCTTTGCCTTACTCCTCCCGTTTATTTTTTTATTTGCTCCCAGCACCTAACAGTTGTTGGATCCTAGATGAGGTGACAGTGTATAAACGTAGTCCCTGGATATATGAATTAGGGTGTTCTGGGTAGGAATTAAGTTGCTAGGAACATTGTATTTTCTTCCATAAAGTCAGTGCATACTTAAATGTTCCAGAGGTTCATTGCTTCAACAGCTTTGGGACCTTACAAGAGCTGTTTTTGTTATTGCTGTTGTTTGTTTGTTTTTCTGCTCTTCCATCCTAAATGTTTTAGGTCTGTCCTAAGACACCCTAGTCCCTGCTAACTGTGCTCCCTGACACCCCATCCAGATCTACTGTCTGAAAGGTAGGGAGGGCATCGCTTTCAGAGAATGAGGGATCCAGTCAGGAACTCCTCCAGGAATCGTCTCACTCACTGCCCCACCCTCACTGCTGGACCGCACACATTCAAAATGGTTGGCTTACAGTAGTACTCCCAAGGATACAACAAGTACTAAATGAAAGTCAGACAGATAAAAGAATAGTTTTTCAAAGAATAAACAATGAGTGTGTGTTGATAGACATTGTCTCCGTAGGGATTCATTCTGCCCATCAATTTCCCATGGAAGTTGCCTTATATTGAGGTCATTTGCATATATTATCATTTGTCCCAGTAGTCAACACCATGGGGTAAGTTCTGCCATGTTGCTACTTTATTGACGAGGATCATGACACATAAGTGACACATGACACATCAATTATGTGCAAGGAAGTGACAGAGCCTGGATCCAAATCCCATCAGTCTCTCGGAGCACACTACAGACCACTCACTACTTACTCAGTACTAATGCTCCCAGTCCTCAGCTGCCTTCATGTCTTACACAGCAAAATCTGACCAGGTTCTCAGTTTTTGAGAAGTCTCTAGCCTGATGCAGTAGCCAGAGGGCTCCTGTAAAAAGATCTGAACGCAAATGCTTCAGGCACTGTGACTGCATCCTCAACTGTAGCCACTCAGTTCCTCCATGATTGTGAAAACAGCCACCAACAATCCATAAATAAGGGAAGCCATGTTCCAGCAAAGTGTGAATTAAAAACACAGGCAGCTGGCCAGACTTGATCCTTGAGTGGTAGTTTTCAGACCTAGTCCAGTGGGTTACAAGAATGCTACCAAACTGCTATGCCTGCAATTCACCTGCAGTCCTGTAATAATAAAAAAAGGAAAGAAAGAAAAAGAAAGAAAGGAAGAAAGATTTGACTCTCTAGTCTGGGACCCAGTAAAAATACAAATGCCTTGCTATGTGATGTTGATGACATACTTCCCACCCCTATACTGAGGAGACAGGTGAAAGACTTCCTTCAGGGACCCCACCCAGCACCTGTCACATGTTCTTTCTACCACAGCAATATGACTTTTCTTCCAGCTGAAGGCTTGCCTGTCCAGGATAGGAAAGGGATGGGCACCAGGGAAGAGCTGGTCATTGGCAAGGAGAGGAACTATGGTACTTTTGTAGTTGAAGGCCCAGCTGGATAACTCTGCCATAACTTGGCCTCCTCTGTTTC
The DNA here is from genome assembly GCF_037038515.1 of Microtus pennsylvanicus. NCBI lineage: Eukaryota > Metazoa > Chordata > Mammalia > Rodentia > Cricetidae > Microtus > Microtus pennsylvanicus. The sequence goes on along the minus strand of NC_134581.1, from coordinate 89,769,592 downwards.
CTTTCCACTGGAAATACCAGAAATCACAGGACAGTCATTCTCACTGCCTTTGTGGAAAAGAGAATGAAACCATTGGAGGGTGAAGTTCAGCTAGCAAGCCTGTATCATTACTTTGAGGTGAGACACTGCTACAGGGAAAATGGGATTTCTCAGGAAAGCATCCTGGGGGAGGCGTTGTCCCGGGCATCATTCCACATCCTGAACCTTACCTGAAAGCTCCCATTGCATAAAGATAACACTGAGTGTCTTTTTGAATAAGCCCAGGGCAGTGCAGAGATGGTTCCGTAATTGAGTACTGTTCTTGCAGAGAGATCAGTTTCCAGCATCCGTATCAGGATGCTGTTACTCAACTCCAGGAGATTCAACAGTGCCTTTTGGACTCTGCTGCCCCCCCCCCATACACACACGCGTAAACAGATATCCACACACATAATTTTAAAATCAAAACCCAAAAGTAAGTTCAAGCACCAAGAAAGAAACAAGTGAAACTCATTAGGACTTTTCCTGTGGCGAGGTGGCATCAATGAAAGGGCAGATCCTGCTCAAAGGTGGCAGAGAAACCATGGAGGCCAAGTCACGAGGCGGATATATGAGCTGCTCTCACACTGACCACGGCTTACTGCTGCGTCCCCAGTCACTTCTCACCTGTGTCTTGTTCAAAGGTCCCTGTCGACTCTGCTGCTTTGGACACAGCAAGCATGCTGCAGGAGAAAGAGAAGGGCTTGTGACGGCTCCTCGCCAACGTGACATTGGATTTCTCCAAAGACCCCCTCATCCATTCTGCCTTTCCCGGCAGGTGTGTCTAGAGAAGTCAGTGTTACAGGTTCTGAAGTGTGGATGGTTGTGGTTGGGAGGGATGAATGAAAGAAAAAGGAAGAACCAAATCCAAATCCAAATGTAGAGAGCATAGCTTGCTTCTTGAGACACCGTCTTTATGTAGCCCAGGCTAGTTTTGAACTTGTGACCCTTCTTCCTGTATCTCTAAAGTGCTGTGACTGTAAGTATGATACCCAGCCAAAAGCCATTTCCTAAAGTAACATTATCTACTTCACCCAAAGTAGACCCAGGTCACCAGTCAGTGCTAGCTTAGGGAATACAAGCTAGTTGTAGGATTAAAGTGTCACAGTGGTTGACCATATGACTATGTGAGTAGCCCACACCTGGTTCCACCCTTACTCCAAGTCACCGCTGTACACCGTTGTTACATGCAAAGGAGAATTGGCTATGATTACTCAGAAACTTTAGTTCATAAGGGTGAAAACCAAGCACAGAAGTCTCTGAGAATGAATAAAGAGCCTAATGGCCTGGAGAAATGGCCCAGGGGTTAAGAATGCTTGCAGCTCTTCCAGAGGACCAAGTTCAGTTTGCAGTGCTCTGACTGCAGCTTAGCAGCACCTGCATCTGTAGATCCAAGGGATCTGATGGTTTCTTCTGGACTCCGAGATAACTACAGTCACATGCACACACCCCCAAAACACCGATGTACATATACATAATTAAAAATAAAATGTTAAAAAGAGAGAGACTGGGCTAGGTGGTGGTGGTCTTTAATCCCAGCACTTGGGAGGCAGAGGCAGGCGGATCTCTGTGAGTTCGAGGCCAGCCTGGTCTACAAGAGCTAGTTCCAGAACAAGCTCCAAAGTTACAGAGAAACCCTATCTCAAAAAAAAAAAAAAAGGAAAAGAAAAAGAAAGAAACTCTGGCCTGCCTATATGAGTTGACTTGAGTCTGGAGACCCGTACCAGTCCACTGACCCCCTTGCTGTAGAGCCATCCTGTCCTCGTGGCTGTTAGAAAGATTAGCCTTTTGGCTATGTGTAAAGTGTCTGCACCCCATATCTTGCCACCAAGAGAAAAATACCTTCTTAGGGAGGGAAATCTCTTTTAGAGTTCACATCCCATATCAGAACAACTCCTGTGCAATCCAGCTGCAGCACTGTGAGAGCAGGCTAGCTCCTTCTCGTCTTCATGTGCTTGGGCACTCAACCTTCTGCTCTCTAGGAAGGCAGTTCTTTGCAGGAGAGAAAGCATTTTTCATTGAGGCCTCCTGGGTTACTGGCAGAGTCACAGATTGCGTGGCAGTAGGGATAGAATCTATTATGGAGATGGTTGGGGTAAGGGATTAGGAAAGAAAGCTTTACAGAAATCTTGGGGTTAGCATTCTGCCCCAAACAACCATGCTCTTTTCTGATTTTTTCCAGCCTCTGCCCCCGATCTTGTTTTTGTTTCCACTGGGGAGATTATCTGATTACTGTCCCCATTCCTATGAGCATGTGACTTCCCTTCTACCCAGCAGGATCCATTAAAATTCTCCAATAAGCATTGTGTGATCTTATAGCCAAAGCTGCCCCACCCCTGGGTTTACATTGCCTCTGCAGTCAGGCCACATACACATAATATCTTCCATAGTTATTTGAGGGCAGTGAGCACATGTATCTCTTTTGTTCCTATTATAGTCTTATGGCTGGATGTATGTCTGTGTGTGTGTATTTATACATATTTGTACCAACTATGCCATACACACACACATATATATGTATATCAACTATGTCATATATATGGCAAGTTGGTATAAAATAAAATATTTATATATAATATAATACTTTTTTTTGGTTTTTCAAGACGGGTTTCTCTGTAGCTTTAAAGCCTGTTCTGGAACTAGCTCTTGTAGACCAGGTTGGCCTCGAACTCACAGAGATCCGCCTGCCTCTGCCTCCCAAGTGCTGGTATTAAAGACGTGCACCACCACCACCTGGCAATAAATATTATATGTATATCAACTATGCCATATATATGATATAGTTGGTATAAAATGAATATATATAATATAATAAATATATGGCATAGTTGGTACAAAATAAATAATATTTACTTAAAGATCATATTTATTAACCCTAAGATATAAAATAGAAAATAATTAATTCTAAAGAAGTAATTTTCAAGAGACAAGAGATAAATGCAGAAACAAAGGATGGTGGCAAATATTCATTGTTAAGACCTTATTATATCCTTATTCACAGCAAATATCAAATATTGAAAGTCTACTCTTATATTTCCTAGACAAGAACCTTTACAATTTAGGATATACTGTGTGCAGTGTAAGTAAGGTCACTTAAGGTTCAAAAACTGTAGTCCAGGTCAGTCTGGCCTCCGTCTCCCAGAACTGGGATTACATGTATGAGCTACCATTCTGCCACCCCCGCCAAAAAACAAAAAACAACTCAGTTGTACTAAGTTCACTTGACCAAGATCAGAGAAAGTTGTCTACCTAAAGAAAACACTGAGTGCCTTCCCACATCTGACTGTAAGGAATGCTGCTGCCAAGAGCAGACAATAAAGACCCCTGCTTTTGCTCACTATCTGAATTCCTTAATGCTGTCCTTGAATTCCTTTGGCTCTAAGTTTAAAATCTTGCCTTACATCTCAAATTGTATCTAAGCAATGTCTTGGTGTCACACAAGACACCAAAACCCCTCAAATTGAAGTAATCTTTTTAAAGGAAGGATACCACAAATTCCTTACAAGATCTATGTCTGCTACCTTCCATAGTGTGTTTGCTATTGTAGCTATGTATCCAAATCCAGATCAAAGGGACTGCTGTCTTCAGAATGAAAACTAAGGGACCCAAGCTATCAGGCCTCCTGGGTAGGGTCTATAGGGACAAGATCGTCACCTGTTTCTCAGTCTGCAGCCTCCTGGCCATGGTGGGAAAGACCAAGGAGCAGGTGGAGGAATAAAAAAAGTTCAAAGAGTCAAGGCAGTATCGGGTCCCATAAAAGGAATCTAGCACCTCAGCGCTTGAGTTGAACAATAGTTTAGAATACACTTGAATACAGTGTGCATCTGCCGTGGAATAAGACCCGTTCCTTGTTCCAGGGCGCATTTGCACAGCACATGATGTAAAATTGTATGGAGCCAAGCCTGCTTGTGTATCCACCCCTGGGGCAGATTGGTCATTCTCCAGTGTAAACCTCCTTGGGATTAACCACTTATTCCAATGGCAAGCCCTGGATAATGAATACCAGACCAGCCCCAGCCACTCTGAATGTCTTGCATACGGGTGAAGACCCACAAAGCTTCCTCGGCCTATTTGGATGAGGTAGAGACTCTGAGAGTGTGTGACTGTACAGATGCGGCCGTGTGGGGAGCATATGCAGTTATAGGGCAGATTAGAGGGGAATGATGAGCATGAGGGAATCCGGCAGTCATGGCTGTGAGCTTTCTGCTTGCTGGCCACAGAACTGTGTCCTCTTTGTAGCATTCTGGGGAGACTGACGCAAGGGACTGTGTTTCAGCAACTCCTTTTTCTGCAGCTTGAGGAAGGGAAAAATTACCTGCTCTTAGGCCGAAATGACCTGAGTTCTTTATGGGGTCAGGGTTTCTGTGGAATTTTTCCAAATGATAGAAATTTTCCTGATTTAGTCTCTTTCCTAGTAGTCAGCCTTGAATCAATGGTTCACTTTGTCCAGTTCCTTCTCTATGTTCATTCCTAGGAGAGTTGGGGGGAAGGTGCTATTCTTAAAAACTAGGCACACAGAAATCACAACAACAGCAAAAACAATTAAAAGCTCCTCCTATCTCTCTCATTTCTCCTTGCCTCATACAGCCCCCAAATTAATTTTTTTCTCAGCTTATCTTCTCTTCATGGTTGACTTGGACACCCTAATGTCTTTTTGATAATCACATGGTATCCACTTAACGGTATGGCCCTCATTTCCCCAGTTGATATTCTATCAGGAATATCAGCGTCATTGCCAAGGTTAAGGGTAAACACTCTGATGAACTTTCTCCGTCGTGTGCCCTGCTCACAGGCCTAGAGTTCAGCTTCCCTTGGTTTTTACCTCAGATTCCAAAGCCAAGGGGTTTTAATGACCTGTTGAGCTCTCTGTTGTGAAAACTGTTTTGGTGCTGGGCGGGGCACCACAGCCTCTAGAAACACTGACGAAACTGCTTTCCCTTCCTGCCCCCACCCCAGTTATTTCTACAAGCTCATTCTCTTTGAGAAACTTTCCAAAAGATAGGAGTACAAAGCTGACCACTTAGGACCGGGGAGAGCCAAGTGACATGGAAAAGCCAAAATGCTGTTGTTCCTGGTACCTGGCCACCGCTCTGTATACGCCCCTCCCCTGTGGATCTGCGGATGGACTATGATAATAAAGAGATCCCTTTGAGAGTTTCTCTTCAGTTACCTGCTTGAAACACATGCAACTTACTTCCAGAGAGGTACCCGGCTGGCAGATTCCTTGGAGTCTGCCTTCAGACTGTCTACACAGCTGTCTTCCCTTCTGAGCTGTAAACTCCCCACAGGCAACCTGATTCAGTCTCCCCAGCATTGAACAATGTGCCTGGCTCCCACTTTCCTCCTCACATATTCTGTCACGTAGCAAAGTCTCGGGCTCCCAGACTCGCCCCTCAGCCCTCGCTCAGGCTAGTGGTGGTGGTGGCAAACTTTGTGCAGTATTGCTTGATGAATAAATGAAGTTGTCCAATAGCCTCTCTCAGTGAACAACACTTTTCTTTCCTTCCAGTGAGCTTAGAAGTCTCTCTGCCATCTGGAAGTTTTCTTCCCAGCTTCCTGTAGATATGAGCCCCCTCCCCCATGCCCTCTCCAACTACCCAGAGACAGCAAGAACATCCTGTTCTGAGCAAGCAAATGGGGATGCCTCGGCTTTGCCTCCCCCAGAACTCTCTTCTGCTGTGCAAACATCAGGGGAGGGGAGGTCACTTCACCTTTCTCTCATAAGGAGGGGTCTCAAGTGAGTTCCACAGCTTCGGTTGCTTCTCTCTGAAACTTTGCGAGCTCCTGGGCTGCTGCTACAGTAACCGGCTGGTTCCTATGGCCAATACCTTTGACTCAGCCTCTCTGATGTGAGGTGGAAATGGACCCCAGGCTGGCAGCTCTTACCCCAGTCACCTCATAAGCACATATCCAGCTGCAGTCTCTCAGTGGCTGGGGTGAAAGGACCTCAGTACCATGAGGAATTGGATGGGCTCAGAGAAGGTACAGATTTTGTGCCTGTACCAGACTGACCTCCCAATCCCTAAACAAACCCCTAGATCAAAGGGGTTTTTTAAGATTTTTTTTTGATCATGAGTAACTCCCAGTGGTTCTTCCTGCTTTCAGGATCACCCACCACATTAAGCAGGTACTGGTTTCAAACCTAAGGGGAAGCACGGGAAGACATGATTAATAGCAGCCCTGAGACCCCTGTAGCTTATCCATATTCAGCTCTTCGGGCAGCACCAAGGATGAACCATTTGAGAGATGAGCTGAAAAACAAAACCTCGTGTCATGCTTTGTGGCTGACATACAGCACACTATGGCTCTTTAACAAATTCTTACCCACCCCAACCCCTTCTGGAAGGGAAGCAATGAAATGGGGGAGAAACGCGTTTTCCTGTCATCAGAAAACCGGCATCTAGTCACGGGTGCTGCGTACCGTGGACCGGTCATCGCACCATCCTGGTCTTTGATTTCTTGCCTACAAAGAGGTTGGATGGAACCACAGACAGTCTTCATCCCACCTGATGACTTCATTAGAGTCTGATCCAGGCCAGTTTGTGATGGTGGTCTCCAAGCTATGTCATGAGATGAACGAGTGGCCGCTGTGTCCAGTTTGGCTTTCCTTGGAGGTTTTCTTTAAGCTCGCGTGAGTCTCAGTGCAGGGAAGGAAGAACAGAAGCGTAATGAAAGATGAAGGAGAGAAAGGGTGTCGTGTGTTTGGCTTGGCTCTTCCAGCCTCCTCAAAGGAAGAGCTCTTCCCTGCCCGTTTCCTCTTTGAACCTAGCACAGACCAGGCGATTCAGGATTCTGAAGAAGTCATGTCATCAAATGTTCATAAAATTGAAGGGCCTCGCCTCGAATTAACCTTCCCCAGGAGGGTGGGGGTGTGGATCAGTGGGGCTCACACCTTTATTTTGTACCCCTTACCCATCTCATTTTATCTTTGGAACATTCTCCTGAGGAACAGACTTCACATGTGCATGGGGTTTCCTGATTCATACTATGTCTGTCCATTATCCAACTTAGCTCTTAGCAACATCTTGGGTAACTTGGAGTTAGCCATGTCCTCATTTGACCAAATATAAACCAGAAAGGCAGTTGATATTTGGCCCAGGCTTGCTCTCCCACTGGATGGGGATTGCGGACTTGACTGGGCTATGCCAACAGATAGCCAAGGGGCACTCCAACTCTGCCAGTGGCTAGCTCTGGATCCACAGGTCAAATGGTATAGAAACTGTGCCTTAGATTCTTTATCTGTGAAATGGGAATAAGAATGGTTCTCTCTCACAGAGACAGACAGGCAGGAGGTTTCAGCCAGTCAGTGTACCCAAGGACAGCATCTGGCCCCACCAAGTAGTATGCATCCATCATTATCATTGGCAAAACGAAGCCTGGGACCTTAGCCTTTTGGCCTCCAGTGCAGTGATGGATGTCCCTGCTTCCCTGTACCAGTGTTCACTGTAACATGTAGATGTCAATCTCAACCTCCACCTTCCAGGGAAGAGCAATTCCACCCATGGGCTTTCTGCTCCATAGGTCCAGTATCAAGGTTTCTGGGCCACACTCAATTGTTACATGACCATCAAGGCTCTGCTCAGGAGCCAACCTTCAGACTTTTAGATGACAAGTTAGATGCTCTCTTTCCATAAGACTGTCAGCTGAACATAGACTGTTAGCAGAGGCTACTTGTTTGTTTCCCAGACGCCCAAACCCGAAATAACCACACAGAAACTGTATTAATTAAAACACTGCTTGGCCTATTAGCTTATGCATATTTTTAGCTAGCTCTTATATCTTAAATTAACCCATTTCTATTAATCTGTGTATCGCCATGTGGTTGTGGTCTACAAGTAAGTTTCCATCCATAGTCTGTCTCCTGCAGCAACTACATGGCATCACTCTGATTCTGCCAACTCTCTCTCCCTACGTCTCTGTTCGGATTTCCCACCTGGCTTTACTCTGTTAAGCCATTGGCCAAAACCAACTTCTTTATTGACCAATGGCAATAAAACATATTCACAGCATACACGGAGGAATCCCGCATCTCTGGGAAAGGAGTCTTGTAACTCATTGCTGCAGTTGTGCACTAACTGTTGGTCCTGTCCCTGACATTTTCTCAGGCCATGTTTCTGTTGCAGAGCTGCAGGCCATTTGAATTTTTGAGGGTTTGTCTTTTCCTAAGTGTGTCTCTTGTATACCATTCCGTAAGTGTGCTCTCCCTGAGGATATAGACTACATGGAGTATGGAAGGTCTCCCTCTCACTGCATCTGACAAAATGCTTGGTGGACAGCAGGCACATGCATATTTCCTGCTCCAAGAATTAACTGACTGGCTGACAGGGACCTCTCAAAGAAGTTCCTCTCTCTGTTGCAAATTTAGAGTGATCAAAGACCAGGCCTAGATGCATTCAATACCCTAGTGCCTAAGCTTGGGGGTGGGGGTGTTCAGGACCTAGACACAGGGGAAGGGTTCATTCTCCGTGCATCACAGAATGCCATCTGTTGCAAAAACCCAGAGTGTGGGCCACACCCATTTGTCAACTCCACACTGAGCACAGAAAACCAAGCCAAACCAGGCTTCTGCTCCCAGCAGTGTCTGTACACCTTGCGGTGAACTGCCATTAAATGTAACCTTGTCCTCAAGTTATTTGCCAGTGTCACCTGGCACCAAGCCCTGCAGCAGAGGGGCTCCGAGTAAAGGGCAGTTCAAATCCAGGCATTAAAATAACCCAAATGCTGTTGTTTTCTGATCAGACTCCTTTCCTTGTCGGGTTTGTGATTCTTGAGCCTGAGAATGTCCTTCTGAGCTCAGGTTTCTCTGCTGTCACACGAGTCTCAACTGGAATGTGAGCACTGGCCACTGAGATCTGATGTAACTATGTCACCATCCCAAAATGGAGAGACATTATCTCATAGGTGGTGGCATCAGGTGGACACCAGAGTGCTGCTGGCAGGCAGGGCCTAGCACTCAACCGTGGACACTTGCCACTTCTACAGTTCTCGGGGAACACAGTCCGATGCCCCACACCCCCATCTGTGCCCTAAGGAGTTGAAATTTTGGGCGTCATCATCCCTGGAAGTGGAGATAGGCTCAGGGCATACTCATTTATGGTAGCCACTTTGGTTGTCAGATGATCCCTGGTCCTAAGATCCCGAGTCACCTGAAGTCTTGGACAGAATGCAAAGACAGCCATTCACATGGTGAAAGACATGCACTCGGATAATGTTAAGCCTCCATCCTTCAGCAGACAGCCCCAGGGACAGGGTTGCTTGACTCAAGGGCAAGTAGGTCCCCTGGCCTATGAGGTAACCATCCCTTTCAGCACTTGGAAACGATGAAGCCTCTGGGGAACCCATTACCCTCTCTGCAAATAATAGCATCAGAGTCCTGGTCATTTTGACCCCAGATGTGACTTTGAATTAAGGGGCAAAGCTTCTTATGTGCCCCTGGAAAGAGGAGACCTTCCTGCTTCCTTCCTCCTTAGTCAGCTCCCCCACCTTTGGGTCCCATTACTCGGTTAGGAGACAGTTTGGCTTCTTTGTCAACTAGACCACACCCCCTCTTCCCTTCCTTAACTTCATGAGCTCTTTTCACAAGATTCAGCTTAAACGCCCCCCCTGCTCTGCTTATCCAGACATGCTTGAGTACCCCAGGCTCCTCCCCAACTCCAGAACTCCTTCAGAACTAATACTTTCAAGTGCCACCCTCTCCCGCTCCTGAAAGGATCTCACAGGTGCTAGACAAATGCCACCTCCAAGTTGTAAGTCCCTAGTCCTTGAATATGCATTGGATGCTTAGCTCACACCTTCCACCACCATCAATGCCTGGCTCTAACATGTAGTTAGTGCATGTCCTTTAGGGCATCCTCCAGTACAGACGAGGAACACAAGGATTCTCAGAGCCAAGCTGACTCACTACACTGATTCAGGAGTGCTTCTGCATCTCGGTGACTATTTGCATCTTAGACTGACGCCTGGATATAGCCTCACTTTCCAGAGCTCCCCAGTTTCCTTATCTTCTTTAAGCACACTAAGCACGTCCCTGAATCAGTCCATTTATTTATTTATTTATTTATTTATTTATTTATTTATTTATTTATTATTCATACAGTATTCTGCCTGTGTGTATGTCTGCAGGCCAGCAGAGGGCACCAGACCTCATTACAGATGGTTGTGAGCCACCATGTGGTTGCTGGGAATTGAACTCAGGACCTTTGGAAGAGCAGGCAATGCTCTTAACCCCTGAGCCATCTCTCCAGCCCCCCTGAATCAGTCCTTTATCCAGAACGATCTTTCCTGGATCTAATTCCTGGTGGCTAATTTCCCCACTCTGCTGTTTCTACCTCACTGTCACCTTCTCAGAGACCACTGCCCTGGCCATTCTGTCTAAAAGATAGCATTCTTCATGCCTGTGATACTGACCTGCCGAGTTTCCCTTCACAATACTCACCGGCAATTGATTTAAATGAGAGCATGTCATATTGACATACAGTCTGTCAGGCTACATTTTGCAAACTTTTAAATTGGAAATTAAAATTAGTGTTTTAAAGAATAATTAAAATTAGTGTTTTAAGGAATAAAAAGCATTACATTATGATATGTGTATGAATTGATAACCAGATAAATTTTGATTGTATATATAATATATATGTTCCCTAACATTACCTTTTGCAATGAGGACACTTAAAATATATAATCTGTGTAATTTTTAAATATATAGTATGCTTCTGTTTCTGGGGTCACCATGCTATGTGGTTGATCCCGTAAAGTTATGCCTCCCATAGACAAATACTGCCTGGATACTGTTTCATTATTCTTCCTTACTTCCTGTTTGGCAGGACCTCAGAGGACTGTGTACATTCAGAATAAAGGGGAAAGTCAAACATATATCCCAAACTGAGTTGTACTTATGGCCATTGGTCTCCACTTGGTCTCCCCAGGCACCTAGGAGATGCTGGTGGGGACACTACAGGTAGGGGAAACCTGAGCATGACTGGTTCAGCTGCACAGCCAACAGCCATCCCCTAGTGTTTCTGGTGTGGTTTTGAAGTCCTACCAAAGCAAGACCTTCTCTTCCAGCAGGCCTTCAAGGGCAGCTGCCTGCCGCTTTCCTGGGAAGACTGTGTTTGATAGCAATGGACACCAACGGTCACTTCTTGGCAGGACAGATGGGTGTGAGACTTGTCCCCTTTCAGGGAAGTATATTTCAAGCCTAGCTCACGTCCCCAAGACACTGAGATTCTTATACGGCTGACACAGGAGCTGAGGCTGAGCCCTGGCCAGGGACAGCTAATTATTGCCAATAACACAGAGGACCCATTAGTTCAGAAATGGGGAACCGAACATGCCACAAACGCATCCTGGAGAAAGGCTTTGTGCTCCAGCGTACTGCTTCTTGCTGTGTTAGTGGCTCCAGCATAGGACAGAACAACAGCCCCTTCTGAACTTTCCTCCCAAGTGTTTTCACACACACACACACACACACACACACACACACACACACACACACACACACACACACACACCGCTCCTCCTCCTCATGCTCCATGGCTCTTTCCTCTCCATCAACACCATTTCCACTGCTGTATCTGCCGCCTGGAGGAGTGTGCCTGGAAACTCGATATATCTACACCTTTGACCCTCCACACTGAAGTTGTAGCAAAGCCTTAATCTTTTATGCTTTCTTTTACACCAGTCCGCAAAGTCAGACATCCCAGGGGAGGTTCCTCAGTCACCAAGTTACTCCTTGTCTCATCTTCCAAAAGTCCACAAGAGGGCACCCAAGATCACCCAAGCCAGAACGCACGCTGTGGCACTGAGACCAGCGGGTGGTGCTGTTGCTTCAGTCATGGAGCTGTGAGACCTAACATGAGGGCAGCGCTTTTGTGTGTAGAGAGCCAAGGGGGAGTGATGCCAGGAGATGCGGCACCTGTCCCATATTAATGTCACCAATCACCCTGGGAAGCACATCAAGCCTCAAATGCTGGGTGTGAAAAAAGAAGCCATCCAAACTGCGTCTGAGGAGCCCAATTTCTTGGGCTCGTATTTGGCTGTGCCAGGAGACTGAAATTGGGGGTCATTCTACCCTTCCTCCACACAGCTTCCTTCACCTTCTCTGCATCCAACACACATCTATAGTGTCACGTGGCCTGGGATTGGGTTCATGGTAAGTCACAGTGCCAGGTCACTTCCAGGCCCTAGGAGAAAGACATCACCTGCCTGGGAGCTGCAGAGGGAAGAGTCAGGCAGTAGGGGCTTCCTTGGGAAGGGTTTGGGAAGGGCTTCTTAGATAAGAGCTTGAGGAATTGGGCAGCACAGGGGGTGGGGTTCTCACATGAAGGAGCACAGCTAAGCAAGTGGTTAGATCAAGGACCAGAGGGGAGAGGGCAGCAGGTGGTGTGTGCAGACTTCCCCAGTAGGCTTCCTGCTCAGCGTGCTTTGTACAGTTACAAAGAGCAACAATGTCCACAGCACATGTATTCCTTTACAACTATATAAACATAAGCTCTTGTGCAGACGCGTGAGTAGCTCACAAGAGTATAGGAAACCTGGAGAAGACACTGAGGCTGTCTATATCCACTGAGAGTTGGGGTTTACCTTGACTTGGTGTCAACGCTAGTCATTCTCTCTCCCTTCTCTTCCCTTCCCTATTCTTCCCCTCCTCTCCCCTTCCTTTCCCTCCCCTTCTCATCTCTCTGTTTCTCTAATAAGAAAAACAGTAGTATATGATATCAATTTGTTACTATCTTGAATTAAAGCCCTGTTGACTCAGTCAGATTAATATACAAATCCCTTATTGTAAGATAAGTAGTCAGCATAAGTAAGTCAAATAGAGGCCCATGTTGTTATTTATTCATCAAAACTTAGGTTTCCGTTTTATGGAGGAGGAACTGAGATCTGCTGAGTTTAGATGGTTTCCTACTGGTGAGAGTTGGCACTGGCTCTCATCTGGGTGGTTTCGCCTGATTAGATGCTGACCCTCCACACATGAGGTGTTCCACTCTGGTTCACAAGGTTTACCACCTTGTTTGAGAAGGGAAGCTGAGTATCATTAGTGATCAGTACATTCTATGTGAGACACCATGTCATATCACCCACAGGAGGGAAGATAGGGGTCAACATCCGTATGCTGCCATAGAATCACTAGCTGTTCTTTCTTTTCTAACCCCGCCGCCACATGCCAGTGTGAGCCCCGGAGGGTTATCTGCACTGGTGACAGCCGGCACTGTACTATCAGGTCGAATGTGGCAGGATAATCAAAATTCACCCTCACAGATCCAGAGCCTGTAAGTCAGGACTGCAGTACTGGGGGTTCAGTATCTGCTGAGGACCCACTTCTGTATGTGCAGCTGTCTTCTTGCTATGTCCTCACATGGCAGAAGGAGCAAACAAAGCCTGGCCTCTTCTACAAGGGCACTAATCCCACTTATGAGGGCTCCACCCTCATGATCTAATCACGTCCACCCACGAGTCCCATCACTCTGAGGGGCTTCAATTTCAGCATATGAATGTGAAGAAGATACAGACTTCCAGTCCACAGTATGGGGAAGGTGTGTTCTACAAGGTCATGTATCAGGGCACTATGGCAAGGCGGTGGGGAGGTCACCTGGGAGCATCTATGAGTTGGTACAGCCTTAGTTAAAGTGGCTGCTTTCCCAGATACTTGCTCTCCACACAGAGAGGCCTGCAATTTTATTCTTGGGAGTTTCTGTGGCAGAGATCCCTTGCCAGTGTGTTGAAGTTTATTGAGAGAATGTTTTTAATCAGTGAAGTGTATCGAAGTGGTGCACCAAGTTCCAGGAAAGAACAAAACCCACCAGTGTGGCAAACAGAAATCCAGTAAAGACAGAGGATGCCACGTTAACCTTCACCGGAAAGAAGATAAACTGTGCTGGGGGCAGATCATGAAGAATACCATGGAACAAATGGCAAGCCAGAGTCCACAGGATCACATGTCCACTTGCTGTGGACTTCCTCAAAGACCTAGTAGGGAGAAGAACCTAAGGAACCTGAGAGGATCTCAGGTCTCACCACCAACCGATAATGGTGCATAATCCAAGAGACAGAAAGCTTTCCCTGACAAGAGTGCTAACATCCAAAATGATTTACAATGTGTCAGGCGCTGGTAGCAGTGTTCTTCATAGTAAACTCTGTCCTCTCCAAGATTGCTATGGATTTTCCACCCATATTTACGTACTTGTAGATGGAGACACAGATGCTTCAAACTAAAGTAACTTGAACATCGCTGTAACAAAGGGACAAGGCAGGAACGCAAACTCAGGCCAACTAATTCTTCAGCACATCCTCATAGATATTTGTTCTATTGCCTGTTCTAAAGGCGGTGGTGAAACAACAAAAGAATGAGGGCCAATCAGTCCCTAGCACCTCATCTCCTGCTCTTCCTACTATTTAACTATTTTCTTCTTTTTCTTTTGGTTTTTCGAGATGAATTACTCTGCAGGTTTCGAAGCCTGTCCTAGAACTAGTTCTTGTAGACCAGGCTGGCCTCAAACTCACAAAGATCTGCCTGTTTCTGCCTCCTGAGTGTTGGGATTAAAGGCATGTGCTACCACTGCCCAGCACTGTTCTACTCTTACTAAAACTCGAGCTTTACCAAGACCAACATCTTCATTTACTTCAATGATAATACCCAAGTGCCCAGCACATATACACACTCGGTAATTCAGCAAATCAACAAACAAATGGGCAAGTACTAAAAGCACCCACAGGCTGGAAAACTGTAAACACCACTGGGCTATGTGTTAAAATACTCTCTGGCTGCTTCTTACCAAGTGCTCAGATGTTCCAACGCACTTCACGTGGTTCCTTCTCCAGAAAATCCCCTCAGTCTTTCCAACTTCTGGCCAAGGTGCCTTCCTTGAGTTTTAACATCATATATTTAAGGTTCTTCTGGCTGAATGGTGGTGGCGCACGCCTTTAATCCCAGCATTCGGGAGGTAGAGGCAGGCAGATCTCTGTGAGTTTGAGGACAGCCTGGTCTAGAGAGCTAGTTTCAGAACAGCAAGGGGCTACACAGGGAAATCCTGTCTCAAATAAAAAACCTAGAAACAAAACAAAACAAAAAGGAATCTTCTGTTAAAGGCTAGAGTTAGGGTTAGGGACTTCTAAAAGAGAGCACATAATACATCAATGAGTTACTATCCAGCAACACTTCTAAATAGATTAAAACAGTACCTATATGATGATTTGTAGATAGCAGATCTGAACCAATGTGTAGCGAGCACGAAGTGAGTGCTCAGAGCATTGCCAGCCATGGTGCTAAGTACTTAGCATGCTGGATAACATTCCAAATATCCCCAGCCCTCTGCTTTCCTGGCACCATGAGAAGTGTACTGTCCAGACCTTTGCTGTTGGATGGTACCACAAGACTAGTTCCAGCCAATCAGGATAGGTGACCCTGCCACCCACCCAGGGTGCTAAGGAGACACCCTTCAGAGCTCTTTTCCTTTTGGCTCACCCAGCTGGAAACCTTGGAGATAATGGCTGCCCCATTAGCTTAAGTCCCCAAGTGACAGTGATGAGCACGTCCCCAGTCTCATCCACGTCCCCAGCTGAACTGCACAGCATCCTTTTATGGCAGTCATTGCTGTGGTTCTTTGCTCCACAAAGCAACAAGCTCCAAGATGTGACGCAAGCTGGCCAGGTCTCACAGCTGTACATGACCAGAGGTGGAAGCAGATCACAGGTATTAGATACTAGGGCACAGAACTTGGATCTCCGTGCTCCTTCACCTGTATCTTCCTGAGTAGAAATAATATATGGGCATCTAAAGATAAATGCTTCAGCTTCTTTGTAGAAGATAGAAGTTATTTAATGGCATGGTGGACTTGGAATCATAGGAGTCCTGAGGAGACAAGAGAATACTGGAATACTTGGAAACGATTGTGCCCCCTGTGGGAGGTGCAGGGTGTGCCCGTGGTGGCATTGGTGAGCCCACAGCTGATCAGCACTTTGCTTGTTGTAGAGGAAGCATCCTCAATTTTTAGTTTATCCTTTTTACAGCATAATAGCCAGAAGAAAGTCCACAAATAACTACGCAGCAGCTCTGCTCAGGGTAGAATACTGTAGCGAGGGCCTCTCCATGATGGTGGTACCCATGGCCTCTGCTTTGGAAGATGGACAGGATATCAGTAGACCACTCTCTCTGTCTTTCCCCATGGAATATGTGCCTCACCTCTGAGATGATAGACACCTATGTGCTCTGTAGGTCGCTGGGCAGTGGCTTCCACTTCTAGGACCTAAGACCAAAGCCCAGCGCTACCACATCTGAATCATTTGGCATCTTTACACTTCTGTATGGCTCCAAATCTCCTCGAACTGTTCACACAGTTGTTGAGGAGAGCATGGGAAATGCTTCTGAAAATATAGTGTATAGATGTGCTTTTTTTTTAAAAAAAAATATAGTGTCTAGATGTGCTTTTTTAAAAAAAATCACACGTGTGTGTGTGTGTGTGTGTGTGTGTGTGTGTGTGTGTGTGTGTGTGTGTAAAACATGTGCAGGTCCCATAGAAGCCAGATGGTGGCAGCAGATCCTCTGTATCTTTTATAGGAGGGTGTGTGCTGCTCAATAGAAGCAAACTCTGGTGCTTGGAAAGAACAGCAAGTGCTTTTAAACAGCGAGCCACATCCCTAGCCCCCAGGTGTGAAGTGGGGTATTGGAATTAAGAGACTCCACTTCTATTCTTACATTTACATTTTAAAGGGGGAAGGCCCTACAAAGGTGGCTCAACTAAGGGCACTGGCTGCTCCTCCAGAGGACTCAAGCTGGCTTCCGGGCACCTACATGATGGCTCACAACCATTTGTAACTCCAATTCCCAGTGATCCAACATGCTCGTTTGGCCTCTGCAGGCACCAGGCATGCATGTGGTACCCAAGTACTCATACAGGCAAAACACATAACATAAAAATATTTTTTAAAGATAGAAAATACATATTTCAGAGACATTCAGATTCATTCAAACAAAAGACAGGGCACCAGAATTGAAAAGGAGTCATGATGAATGCTGTAGCACAACTGAATTGTTGTGTCCCAATAACTTTTGGAAATTAGCTGCAGGCAGGATATGATTGCATTTGGTCTCTAGACCAGATTAGCTCATGTGGGTGAAGCTCTTGGACACTTGGGAAGAGAGCAAAATACTGTCGTGATTGTTGTTATTACCGTGTTAGATGCTTCCCCTGAGATGCTCAGTGAACTTTCGTGGTTGGTCGGCCAATCT
This sequence comes from Microtus pennsylvanicus, assembly GCF_037038515.1. Classification (NCBI taxonomy): domain Eukaryota; kingdom Metazoa; phylum Chordata; class Mammalia; order Rodentia; family Cricetidae; genus Microtus; species Microtus pennsylvanicus. The sequence continues at coordinate 89,752,347 of NC_134581.1, read as the reverse complement.
CTGCCTCTCTGATTCCAGACCCCACAAAGTGCTTCCTTAGATCAAATCAGCTGGGCTGCTGCTTCCTGAGAAGAAAAGAATTAGCAGGTACTTGGTTCTGAAGACAGACAGACTGGGAAAGAGGAAGCAGTGAGAAGAGGGAAGCTTGAGGAGAGAAGGAATGATAGGAAGAAAAGTTAGTAACATTCTCTCTCGATTCTTCATTCTACATGGAGACTCATCCGAGCTTGCATTTGTTTTGAAGAGTAAATGAGGTCTAATTTGTTCCAGAAAGTACATCTTAAAATTTTCACTCTAAACAGCCCATAATTAGGCAAACCTATTAGAAGATTAAGAAGCAAAGTAGCTAAAAAGGAAAAGGACAGGTGTGTACAACCTGTGGTCCATGGGACACATGTGGCCCAGGATAGCTGTGATGGAAGCCCAATGAAAAACTGTAAATGTATTGCTCTAGCTAGGACTTTGAGTACTACACTGAATAGATAGGAAGAGAGTGCACAGTCTTCTTTTGTTCCTGATTTTAGTGGAATCGCTTTGAGTTTCTTTCCATTAACTTTGATGTTGGCTTGCTGCATATTGCCTTTATTATGTTTAGGAATGTTCCTTGTATTTCTGATCTCTCCAAGACTAATGTGGGATTCCCCTCTGTATGCTGGTAATATCATTGGTTAATAAAGTAATGCTTTGGGCCTATAGCAGAGCTATAGGGGACCAGAGCTAGGCAGGGAAAATTAAACAAAATGCTGGGAGAAAGGAGGCAGAGTCAAGGAAAAGCAATGGAGCTGATGCTGGAGACAGACACACTGAAACTTTGCTGGTAGGCCACAACGTTATGGTGATGCACAGATTAATGGAGATGGGTTAAATTAAGATGCAAGAGTTAGCTAATAAGAAGCTAGAGCTAATGGGCTGAGCAGTGATTTAAATAATATAGTTTCTGTCTGATTATTTCGGGGCTAAGCAGCGGGGAACCAACAAATGACCTACCTATTACAACACAAGACCTATATCAAGAAGGGGTACTGCATTTTGATGAAGGCTTTTTAGCATCTAATGAGATGATCATGTGGGTTTTTTCTTTCAGCTTGTTTGTATGGTGGATTACATTGATGGATTTTTGCATGTTGAACCATCCCTGCATCTCTGGAATTAAGCCTACTTGGTCATGGTGGATGATCTTCTGATGTTTTCTTGGATTCAGTTTGACAGTATTTTATTAAGTAATTTTGCATCAATGTTCATGAGGGATATTGGCCTGTAATTCTCTTTCTTAGTTGCATCTTTGTTTGGTTTGGGTATCAGGGTAACTGTGGCTCATAAAAAGAGTTTGGCAATGTTCCTTCTGCTTCTATTGTGTGGAACAATTTGAGGAGTATCGGTATTAGGTCTTCTTTGAAATTCTGGTAGAATTCTGCTCTGAAATCATCTGGTCCTGGACAACAAAGCAACCAAAAAAAATTCTACCAGGGAACTCCTGCAGCTGATAAACAGCTTCAGTAATGTGGCAGGATACAAGACTAACTCAAAAAGATCAGAAGCCCTCCCATATACAGATGGTAAATAGGCTGAGACGGAAATCAGAGAAACATCAACCTTCATAAAAGCCACAAACAACATAAAATATCTTGGGGTAATTCTAGCCAAACAAGTGAGAAACCTGTATGGCAAGAACTTTAAGTCTTTGGAGAAAAAACTGAAGAGGATATCAGAAAATGGGAAGATCTCCTAGGCTTATGGATATGTAGGATTAGCATAGTAAAAATGGCAATATTACTGAAAGCAGTCTACAGATTCACCCTTTCAAAATTCCAGCACAATTCTTCATAGATGACAATCTTACCAAAAGTAATCTATGGTTTCAATGCAATGCCCATCAAAATCCCAGTACAACTCTTCACAGAAGAACAGTACTCTAAAGAACAATACTGAATTTCATATGGAGGAAAAAAAACTCAGGATACCCCAAACACCCCTGTGCAGTAAAGGAACTTCTGGAAGCATTGCCATCCCTGACTTCATGCTCTGTTATAGAGATACAGTAATGCAAACAGCTCGGTATTGACATAAAAACAGACAGGTAGACCAATGGAATCAGATCTAAGATCCTGATATTAACCCACACACACCTATAGACACCTGATTTTTGACAAAGAAACTAAAAATATAAAATGGAAAAAAGAAAGCATCTTCAGCAAATGGTGCTGGCATAACTGAATGCTGACATGTAGAAGAATGTAAATAGATCCAGATCTATCCCTAAGCACAAAACTCAAGTTCAAATGGAACAAAGACCTCAACATAAATCCATCCACACTGAACCTCATAGAAGAGAAAGTGGAGCGTACACTTGAATGCACTGGCACAGGAGACCATCCCTAATTATAATATCAGTAGCAGCTTCTGTAAAGCAAAGGACACGGTCAACAAGACAAAATGGCTGCCTATGGAATGAGAAAATATCTTCACCAACCCCACATCTGGCAGAGGGCTGATCTCCAAAATATACAAAGAACTTAAGAAATTAGGCATCAAACTACCAAAAAATCCAATTTAAAAATGGGGCACAGATCTAAACAGAGAATTCTTAACAGAAAGAATCTCAAGTGACCAAAAGACACTTAAGGAAATGTTCAATATCCTTAGTCAGTGGGGAAATGCAAATCAAAACAACTCTGAGATATCAACTTACACTAATCAGAATGGCTAAGATCCAAAACATGGATGACAGCTTATGCTGGAGAGGATGTGAAGTAAAGGGGAACACTCCTCCATTGCTGGTGGGAGTAGGAATTTGTACAGCTGCTGTGGATATCAGTATGGCTGTTTCTCAGAAAATTAGGAGTCAATCTACCCCAAGACCCAGCAATACCACTTTTGAGTACATACCCAAAAGAGGCACAATCACAGTGCAAGAATAGTTGTTCAACTATGTTCACTGCAGCATTATTCGTAAAAGCCAGGACCTGGAAACAACCTAAATGCCCTTCAAAAAATAATGGATAAAGAAAATGTGTTGCATTTACACAACAGAGTACTATTTGGCAGCAAAAAAGACAATGGCATCTTTAAATTTGCAGGCAAATGGACGGAACCAGAAAAAGAAAACCATATTGAGTGAGGTAACCCAGGCCCAGAAAGACAAATATAATATGTACTCACTCATAAGTGGATACCAGACATAAAGCAAAGGATAACCAGCCTACAGTTCATAATCCCAGAGAAGCTAGAACCCTCCTCCAGAAACAGATGCAAGCAGATGCAGAGATCCACAACTAACCACTGGGCCGAGCTCCTGGTGAAGAGAGGGAGGAACGATAATATGAACAAAGGGGTCAAGATGGGGAATCCCACAGATCAGCTGACCCGAGCGGGTGGAAGATCACTGACTCTGGACTGCCAAGTGGGGAACCTGCAGAGGAGCAAACTAGGCGTCCTGAATACAGGTGACAGTGGTGTGACTTGGGCAGTATTTGGGACCACTGGCAGTGGGAACAGTTGACTTCCCTGGGGAGGCCTTAAGCTCTCTCAGGAAAGAGTAGGGGGGTGAGGTGGGAGGAAGGGGGAGGAGCAGGAAGAGAGAAGGGAGGGGGAACTGGGATTTGTATGTAAAAAATAAATAAATACATAAATTTTTTAAAAAAGAAAACCTGTAAACTAATTCTCAAATATGAGCTGTATAGGTGACTTTATGTTGCAACGTCATGCAAAATAAACATGAGTATGCTCTTTCTATTTGTACTCATGTGTGGCTTCAATTTTGCAGTGGCCTGTGGCTTCCCATTTGGTCCCTTTCAGGTGCAGAAACAGAATTGACATCATCAAACATCACCTGTGTCCATGAGGACCCAGAAAGTGAAACACGGAATTATCAATAATGTTTTAACTTATCACTTATGCTAGTTAGAAGATGAATATTCCTACTTGTTTGTGTGTGTAGTTTATGTGTACCTGTTCACATCTGTGCATGTGTGTGCACAGGTGCAATTGTGTCTGCACAGGTATAGGCCAGAGGATAATATTTAGTGTCTTTTTCAATTTCTCTCTCTCTCCTTTCTCTTGGCTTTTTGAGAAAGATTTTCTCTGTGTAGCCCTGCCTATCCTGGAACTGGTTGTGTAAACCAGGCTGGCCTTGAACTCAAAGATCCACCTGTCTCTGCCTCCCTAGTGCTGGGATAAAAGTCGTGTTTGTTTTCTTTTTAAGTTACAGTTCAGATGGATTCTATTGTGAAAGCTAACTTAATTGCAAGGTAAATATATTTAACAGGAAAGAAAAGGAAAAGAAGCAAAACCCTTTAGTAAAGGTGTGTTTGTTAGGCAGTGTGTAGAGGGTGTGACAGATATATGACATCCTGAAAAGGGGAGAGTTTCACTAGATGACATTGGGACGAACTGAAAATATTAGAAAATCTATGAAAAGAAGTCTGGGGAGTTTGGGCTGCTAATTTTATATTGTATGCATTAGGTGATGGTTAAGAGCACGGATGCTCTTATGACCCAGCCTGACACTTTGATTAGACGTATCCATGGCAAACATAATGTCATTGGAGAAACAGCTTCTTTGGGACATCGAAAGACATAGCTAAATCAAGCGGTAGATATGAAACATTAAAGGACATGTTGAAGTGGTTTTCTTTGTTCACTGTCAACATATCTGGTGTTTAGAGTTACTGATGGTACCCTGCTAATGGTTGGTGCATCAGTTACTTTGGGTTGATATGAAAAACACTGACCAAAACCAACTTGAAGGGGGAAAGGGTTTATTTGGCTTACACTTCCATGTTGCTGTTCATCACTGAGGGAAGTCAGAGGAGGAACTCAAGCCGAGCCTGGAGGCAAGAACTGAAGGAGGCACTCAGTTTACTGGCTTGCTTTTGCTTTTGTTCAGCCTACTTTCTTATACCAAGATCACATGCTCACAGTGGACTAGGCCCTACTACATCAATTATCAATCAAGAAAATGCCCCATATATATGCCCATAGGCTGATCTGATTGAGGCAATAGTTCAGTTGTGGATTCCACTTCCCAGGTGTGTCAAGTTGACAGCCTAGAATAACCATCACAGATTACTAGTTGATGGGACTGGTGCCACGATTCACATTCCATAAGTACCTGCATAGTATGTCAAGGCAGTGTATGCACAAAAGCATTAAAGATGGTAACATCATGTAAATCATCATTAAGACTGTGAAAATCGAAGGGGTCAGGGGATTAAATTATCACTTATTCCAGGAACTCCTGAGAAGTGGTGATGCTAACTATGGCGACATCATTTATTTTCCAGAAGTAAGAGGGCCAAATTGGGAACAAATGTGGAAATGATTTTATGCAAAAAGTATGACTATGAAATGGTGATGTGACATGTTACCAAGTTCTTTATGGTATCAAAAACATAATTCATGCTAGAACTTGACGATGAAAGCTGGCTTATAGATTAACATTGACAATGAATTTAACTTCCCATTTAAGTGAATTAAATTTCGCCCTCATGGTGCCAACCAGCTTATCAATACGTTTCAAACCATAGCAGCTGTCCAAATGAAGCAGAAATATGGCAAACTCAAAGGAAGACAAACAGCTTTATGTATTTTGACACACTGGTTTAAAGGAGTCCTGTAAACAGTGAAGAATATATTTCCCAGCATTTCCATTTGATCTAAGTATGAAAAGAGATTCCGTTCTCTTTGCTGCCAGACCCCTGCCACCACGGGTCACATGTCTGCTTCTGGAAAGGGCCTGCCCCAGTCAGCTCTGCTCTACTGACGTAGGGTCTTCACCTGACTAAAATTGACATTTGGCAACAGAAAGGATCAGATTTAAACTGGGCAAGAAAGGCCTGACTCTCTCTCTCTCTCTCTCTCTCTCTCTCTCTCTCTCTCTCTCTCTCTCTCTCTCTTCTCAAAAAGATGTAAGCCTGAGGGTCTCTTTTGTAACTGGCAATACAACCTTGAGAATTCTTTAATTCAAAGGCCTTGCCCTGATCTCCCCAAGGATCTTTACCATTGGATTAAGAAAGGAGTCACTGTCTGTAATCATCTTGAGGGGAACAGAAAGGATAAGGATACCAAATTCTGCCTGATTTGGATAGAGAGCAGAATTCACCAGTTTGGGTTCATAGTGTAAGACTAAGTAGGACCTCCCTCCCGCTTGGAAATATGCGTTGTCCACAGCCTCTTTCCAGTAGTATAAACTCTCTTGAGTGTGCGAGCAATAAAATCACTTTAAATGTGTGTGTGTGTGTGTATGACTCTCAGTCTTTTAAGCTCTCATAAGTTCTGTACTACTTCTACTTTATCTTTTTTGAGATTTATTTATCTATTTTTATTTTGTGTGTATGGGTGTTTTGCCTGCATGTTTCTGTACCACATGTGTGTCTTTTGCTAGCAGAGGCTGGAAGAGGACATAGACTCCCTCCCCTGTTGCCGGAGTTAATGATCATTGTGATCTGTCTTGTGGGTGCTGGTGAAAACCAATGTATATTAAATATATATATCAGAAATATACTACATAATTTCATATATGATATCTATACCTATATATAAATATGTGGATCTCAATATTTCCAGGAAAATAATCAATATTTTGCTGTGATTTTTAGTTTATTTATTTTTAAAGTATTTATTTTATTTTTATTTATGTGTCTCTGTATATGTAAGAACGCCTGAGAATGCCAAGGAGTCCAGACAAGAGCACTGTATAACCTACGTCTGGAGTTACAGGCAGTTTTGAGCCTCCAAACAGTGGTGCTGGGAACCAAACCCCAGTCCTCTTTAAGAGCAGCAAGCACTCCTCAGTTCTGAGGCATCTCTTCAGCCCCAGGGCTCCATTTTCAGCTGATGCAATGTTAACTGCCAGTTTCCAAATGGAAAGCATGGAGCTGCACAGAGCTGCAGTCTGTCCTTTAACTTGAAGAACATTTGATGACGTCTCTTTACTGAACTAGGTTCTGTCTTTCCTGAGACCAACATCCCTTGCTTCACGTTCACACCTTATCCAGGCCGTTGCTTGTTGGCAGCACCTACATTTGTGAGCAACTGTTTTTAAGAATGAAGTACACTAAAAATAAACACTAAGGTATCAGATGCAATTATATACAAACTGTGCTGGCTGGTCGTATGTCAACCAACACACAAGCTAGAGTCACCTGAAAGGAGGGAACCTCAAAAGATGCCTCCCTAAGATCCAGCTGCAAGACATTTATCTTTTTTCTTTTCTTCTTCTTCGTTTTAAAAATCTATTCTTCTCCCATACAATACATCCCAACCACAGCCCCCCTCCCTCCACTTCTCCCAGACTCTCCTCTCCCCTCCCCCCATTCACTGCTCCTCCATTTCCCTTCAGAAAAGAAGAGGCATCCCAGGGATAGCAATCGAACTTGGCACAACAAAATGCAATAAGACTAAGCACAAACCCTCAGTATCAAGGCTGAATGAGGCAATACAGCAGGAGAAAAAGGGTTACGAGAGCAGGCAAAAGAGTAAAAGACAGCTCCCGCTCCCACTGTTAGGAGTTCCACTAAACCCCCAAGCTAAGCGACCACAACATACAAGCAGAGGACCTAGTGCAGACCCATGCAGGCTCTGATTGCAGCTTCAGTCTCTCTGAGCCCCTATGAGTTCTGCTTAGTTGATTCTGTGGGCCATGTTCTCCTGGTGTCCTTGACCCCTCTGGCTCCCACAATCTTTCCTCCCCCTCCTCCACAGGGCTCCCCGATCTCTGCCTAATGTTTGAGTGTGGGTCTCTGCAACTGTTCCCATCTGCCTTCAGGGGCCTGAGGAAGCTTCTCTGATACAGATCGGACTAGGCACCAATCTATGAGTATAGCAGAATATTATTAGGAATCATTTCATTGTCTTTTTTTTTTTCTAGTCATGTTTGGATCTACCCTAGGTCTCTGGGCTATCCAGCTTTTGGTTCCTAGCCATCCAGACAGTGTGGGGCATGGACTTCCTCTTGTGGTATAGGTCTCAAGTTAGATCAGTCATTGTAAGACGAATAAGCCCTTTCCTCCCACTTCCCTTTTTGTCGTGGTGTTTCATCACAGCAACAGAAACCATAAGACATAAAATATATCGCTTTTGCCCATCATCATTAGGGTTTGGATATTTAATATGTGGCCCAAAATAATATTTCCTTATCCAATATAGCCAAGAGGAGTCAAAAGACTGGACATCCCTGGAATAAAGCAAAATATTATTATAAAAATGTCAAGGGCCAGTTAACTCTCAATGTCAACAGGTGTTTCTTCCTCCCTAGGGTAATAGTCTATCCTGGTTTGCCTGGGACAGTGAAACTCTCGGATTCCCTAAGATCACTCAGGCCTAGTCAAACCATCATAGCTTATCACCTGCCTGTGCCCTGAATGCTTATCTGTGCTGCTGCATCTTTTACCTGACCTGTTGGCAAAGTTCTCATGCTTCAAGTAGTCTCCTCTGCAAAGTTCTCTGTGAATCTGCAAGCAGAACGTGTTCTCGTCTCTATGTTCCCACAGTGCTTTTCCCATGAGCAACAGTAGCAAAGGTGACTGCACTGCTCAAAGGCCTTGCTTCCCAGTGCACTCCAAACCCCTTGAAAGCCATGTTCATTGCATATTTACGCTTGAACCTTTAGTCCCCAAGTAAACAAATATTTGTGGATTATATGATTGAATAAATAAAGGAACAAAGGAAGTTGGAAATAACCAGAGTTTATTCATTTCCAATTGTTAAAAGAAAATCACTCCAATCTGCATGGACATGATAGAAAATTCTAGAGGATTGTATCAACCATACATAAAACAAGAATGCTTAGCTAGTGGGGCCTTCCTACACAAACCATTTCATCTACTGCTAATCTGAGACCTAAAAGTTCTGCCCTGGAATGTTTGTTATTTAGGTTAAAATAAATGCCTCTGATTGCCAAAGACTGGTCCAGAACCTTGTATAATTTTTTTTTTGCTTGTATAAAATCATCTAAGTGACTGGCCTAATAAATTATTACAGTCACCCAGAATTGAGTTATTGCTCAAATACCTCAAAATATCTGGCAACACAGGAATGGCTGTATCTCTAGAGGACAATTACCCCATTGTTAGGATCAAAATGCTCCTTGGGGCATCATTTTCTTTAGAAGTGGGCTGTTCCCAAATGAACTCAAGCAGAAATTGTGTTATTATTGGGCTTTGTGGAGGACCACGTCCAGCTTCTCACTCATCAGTCCAAACTGATAAGAATTCATTACTGTACTTCATAGGACTCAGATGGCCTGCAACTGGTTCCAACAGGCTTGGAGAATGACATGATTTCCCTACCCTGGGCTTTCTATAGTTCTGTTGAAATAGTGTGTTCTTCCGTGAATCAGTAAAGCAGAGTCCTGGAAGCCGCAGGCACCTTAATGAAAAGAGACAGAGGCCTGCAGCTGGAGCTCTATTGAAAGAGAGCTTTCCTTGAATGGGCGAGGACTTAGGCTCAGGACACAGTGCTATTCAGCAGTACTGACTACAGACAACACAATAGATTTGCTGTAGACTTCCAGAAGTGTCAGCAATGGGAAAAACAGCGCAGTCTTGAACAGTTAAAGTCATCAGAAGGTAAAAGGATTTTTGCTTGTGAGTACGTGCACGCACACGCACATGCATGTGGTTGGGGGAGGTAGGACATAAGGACAAACATCCAGAATCAAGAGTTATGACGATATTCCTGAACCTAGAGGGATGGGAAGACAGGAGAGTGTTTGTACACTTAGTCCTAAAATTGTGTAACCTGAGATCTAATTGTTTTTAAATGTTCTTGCCCTTTTTCTCTTTTTTTTTTTTATCAAATATCATTTTATAAAATACTGTGGGCCTGAATTGAAGTTGAACAAGAAACAGAACTGAGCATGAACAAGAATAACTATGTCACAAATCTGAATGGGAAATATTCAGAAACCATTCAGGAAATACATAATTGGAACAGTAACAGAAAAGGGTGGAAGAAATATCAAAGCTCACCTCACTTGGAGGCCCATGGTGCAGAGGAGTTTGAGAAACTAAGAAAAGAAAAAGGTGTGGGTAGATCCCCAACTCAGCTGCAAGCAAATGTCACTGGACTTGAATGATGTATGCCTAGCTTGAGCCATGTGGCCAAGGTCCCAGAGGAATTAGAGATCCCTATTCCTTGTATGTTTATATCCTGGATGGCCACAACTGATAGCCAGAAGAGATAAATTTTCTCTGTGGTATGATAGTGGTTTGAATGAGAACAGCCCCTATAATAGACCCATATATTTGAACGCTTAGTCTCTAGTTGGTGGAACTGTCTAGGAAGGATTAGAAGGTGTGGTCTTGTTGGAGGAGGATTGCCACTGAGGACGTGCTCTGAGGTTTTGAAAGCCCATGCCATTGCTAGCTAGTCTGCTGCCTCGAGCTTATGGATCAGAAGTGAGCTCTCAGCTGCTGCTCTGGTGCCATGCCCGCCTGCTGCCATGTTCCCTGACATGATGGGCGTGGACTCTAACCCTCCCAATAAATTCTTTCTCCTATGAGTTGCTTTTTCGACATAGTGTCTCTTCAGAGCAATAGAAAAGTAACTGAGACAGAAGTTGAGTGCCAGCGAGTGAATTATTGCTATGATAAACTTGACTATGTTGTTTTTTATTTTTTGGGGGGTGGTGGTGGTTCCAGATAGGGTTTCTCAGTGTGGCATTGGAGACTGTCCTGGAACTGTCTGGTCTACAGAGCGCTGTAGACCAAGTGTGCCTTGAACTCACAAAGATCTGCCTGCCTCTGCCTCCTGTTGTCTTTGTGTTTTTAATGAATGTGTAAGACTTACTTGGACTATGAAAGCAGTTGAATGGTTGTAAGCAGGGCTTGACAGGCCAGTCTAAGCGGGAACTTGGAAGACAGTAGTGTGGAGAACAATGTAGACTTTGGAGACCTCACTCAAGAGGTTTCACAGGGGAAGAATATTAGTAAGTGAGCTAGAGATTTTTTTTCCTGTGATACTTTGGCAAAGAATGTGGCTGCTTTTTGCCTTTGTCCTAAGAATGTGTTTGAGGCTAAATTGAAGAATTTGGAGCAAATGTTGTTAGCATGAGAAACTCTAAGATAGCTGAATATTGACTCTGCTGTATGGTTGGTAGTGACCACTCTTATGCAGGTTCTAGAACAAAACAGAATAGGTCAAAAGGAAATAGAGAATGAACAGTTTGAGAAGAAAAATAGCATCAGGAAACTTAGTGTTGAAGCCATGGTTTGTGCTGAAAGAGATGAGGAGAAATAGAAAAAAGAGGGTGATGCCCTCAGGGAGAGACCCCACCCAGCTAAACTTGCAACTTGTGAAAATAAAAGGCCTGAAGGATTATCTGTTCCCAAAAAAGCAACAATGAACCAAAGCTTATGCAAATATAATTTGAGGTGGGGTGAGGTTGCACCCCAAGCAGGCAGCAGAATTTGGCAGCATTAGCCCCTTGGTTCTGGTTTTAGAGTCATGAAGGACACAGGAGTAAAGGGGTCTTAGAACCTTCCTCCAAGATTAAGGAAAGCTGCTGGGGCCAGGCTTCTAGAGTTTCTGCGTGGAGACCTGGAGAGCCCATTGCATGAGGATATGAAAGTGAAGCCTGGACTGCACTGGATCCCAGGATGTCGAAGGTGCCAGAGCAGCGGGATGTCAGCCAGGAAAAGCTGCATACAGAAAGTGGAACCAGACCAACCAAGAGAAAGAGATGATTCGCAGCCAGCAAAGTTGGAGCATAGAGCCCTTTGATATCAGACATGGAGTTACAGGATTTGGAGTTTGCCCTGATGGATTACGATCAGTTTTGGTCCAGTATTTCCTCACTATGCCCCCATTCCTCCCCTTTGAAATGGTAATGTATATTCTGTGCCATAATATCTTGGAAGTATGTACTTTGCATTTTTATTTTACAGGGAATTACAACTGAAATTGCTTTCAGTCTCAGAAGAGACTTTGGACACTTAAACAGTCTCCAAGCGGAAAGATTTTTGAAGTTGAACTAAATGCACTTTGCATTACGATGTGGACACAAGCCCATGGGGGCCAGGGAATGGAATGTGGCGGTTTGAATGAGAATGGTCCCCATAGGCTCATATATTTGAGTGTTTGGTGCTTTGTGGAACGTTTTGGAAGTGATTAGGAGTGGCCTTGCAGGAGGAGGTGTGTCACCTAAGGTGGGATTTGAGGTTTCAAAAGCTCACATCCTTCCCAGTTAGCCCTCTGCCTCATGCTTGTGATCCGATGGAAGTTCTCATCTACTGCAGTACCATGTCTGCCTGTCTGCTGCCGTGCTCCCTGCCATGACGGTCACGCACCCTCTGGAACCATGAGTCCCAATAAACACTTTCTTCCATTAACAACCACTCGGCCATGCTATCTCTTCAAAGCCATAGAACAGTAAGTACAATCGGTGTGAATCTTGTATTTGGCAGTGTTCCAGCAACACCAAGCCAACTGATGTAATGGCAGGTGGTCTTGATGAGCTCGGTAGCCATACAGCCTGGGCTCCAATCTCCCTGTCAGTTACTCCTCTATGATAGAGGACAGCCCTTGTGATTTAGAGAGCCTCGGGCAGCTACAAATACAAATGAAGTCATTTACATCATATGTAGTTTTCATAAGTAGTCAATAAATAAGAGTGAAACATCTAGCCTGAGGTCAATGGGTGGCTGGTGTACAGAACAAGTCCTTTCTTGTGAGGACAGAAGTGGGCTTCACAGAGATACAGGCCCATCAGCTGGTGTTTTTGCCTATGCAGACCACTGTTCTCTCATCTAGATGACCTCAGTAACATCTTCTAGTTAATCTGACTCTCTGACTAGAGCCACAGACAGCCCGCTGCAGAGTGGCTTTAATGGATTAGCTGCCCAGTAGCGGTCCTGAATTCTAAAGGCACTTCATATTTCTACGGGCATCTTTCAGAGGACTCTCTTTCCCCAATGCCCCTAAAAGAGGCTTTTCTATGGATTAGCTCCAGCTTACAGTTCCCTCCACATTTGCTACTTGACCCATGTCCCCGTAACACACTGCAGCAGGCAGTGGGCTTATATTTCCCAAACAGGCTCTGCCTTTGCATATATATATATATATATATATGTGTGTGTGTGTGTGTGTGTGTGTGTGTGTGTATGTATGTATATATATACTCCTTTGCATGTATATATATATATATATATATACACACACACACACACACACACACATATATACACACATACCCCTTGCCTTATCTGAATAGCTTCCCATAATGATTCCTCCAATGCCTTTTCTTTATATGGGTAACCACTTCCCAACCCTAGGGAGTCTGCTTGCCCCAGGACAGACCAGGTGTTGCCATTTCGTGTTCCTAGTTGTATCACATGCAAGCACCTGTCCTCCTGTCCCAGCAAGCAGTGTGTGCTCATTTGTGCTTCTGTCAACCTAACGGCAGGCCTTCAAGGACAGGGTCTGTGTCCTGCTCATCTCTGCTCCCAGAAAAGAAAGTGGCCCATGTGAGGTACTTATATAAATACCTAATTTTAAGAACATTTAGTTTGAAAACTTGATAGATGCAGAAAAACAAAAACAAACAAAAAAATCTCTTTTCTCTGCTTTCTTGTAGATGAGCATCTTATAAAACCCTGGTAAAATTCTTGAAAGCCGGATTTTATTGAAATCATCTCTTTGTGACTCTGCTTGTTTCAGTTTCACTATTTTCCCGCTGATTCCTTTTGTTTGGTGCAGGGTCCCATAATGCATTTAGTTAGTGTGTCTCCTCCAATCTGAGAGATTAGTCTTCGCTTTTTTTTTTTTTGTCTTTTGTGACTTGGACATTTTTGAAGAATGGACTGTCAAGTACAGAACTCTGGTCCATTTGAGCATGATTTTTGTTTTAAGTTAGGTTGAAGACCTGCGTCTTTTAAAAGCCCAAATTGTTCAGAGAGCTGTTATGCCCTTCTAATGCATTGTATAGTGGTGGTGGGTACCATATGGCAGCTACTGTGACTTAACACTGGTCAAGGTTACATGCTTGGTGAAGCTTGTCCTTGCCTACCAGGCATCTCCACAATGAAGTTCTTAATTTTCCACTAACAATTAGTAAGTAACATTGATAAAATCATTAAATAGGTCGTAGATATGGGTTCTGTGCCTGAGAGATATATAAGTATGTGTGTATGTGCAGATGAATGGATGGATGTGTTGGTGGGTAAATGTGTGTGCATATATGCTTATGCCGTTCTGGCAAGGTGGCTCAGCAGGTAAAGGTGTTTGCTGCAAAGTCTGCTGACATGCGCTTGATTTTCAGAACCTACATGGTGGGAGGAGAGACTCAACTTCAAAAAGTTGTCCTCTGACTTCCTCATAAGCATTGTGGCACATATGTGCATACACAATTGTACACACGTACGTACACACTAAATAATTTAAATATGTATACATATTAGAGATAAAATAGAAAGATGAGGCAATGAATGAGATACAGGATAGTTGTGGCCACTGACATCAGAGCAATCACAGAAGTACAGCCTATGAGTCCAGAATCTAAGACCCCCGATTACTATGCCCTTCAGACTTCCTGGGACAGCATATTCAGGACCATTCTTGAAATAAAATAGTTACATTGTATCAAGATTGTGTTTGACTTTCCCAAATTCTACCATGCTGTCTCAGAGGATAAAGAAGGCACACCTACACCTCTCTGTCTTGTTAAGAGACGAAGCCTGGCTGTAGGTTCACACACGTAGCTCATCATCATATTTCGCTCACATTTCATACTTTATGAAAAACCAAAGCCCAGGGTGAGTTGACTGGATCCAACTTTCTCTCTGCTAGAAAACGAACTCTGTGGAAGGCGTGAGTCTAGTGTATGCTAACCAGAGTCGCTTGGTGGTGAGCGGAGTGTGATGCGCTGCAAAAGGTCAAGGGGATGAGCACAAGACACTGAGTTTAGAAAGCAACATTCGAGAAATGCAGCGTAGCTGTCATAGTGAGTCTGGGCTGTGGTAATGCAATATCATACTCTGCTTGATTTTATAAACCAAACCTTAGATGCTGAAATTCGGCTCTGGTAACAGGCCTTTGCTTAACTTACTATGGGTCACCATTTTCTTTCTTGATTCAAATACAGGGAACAAGGGAGGCACAGAGAGAGAAGAGAAATGGGGGAAGTAAAAAGGAACACTCTCCTGTCTCTTCTATACAGACATGCCATCAGATCAGGGACTTATCTCTGTAACCCTATTTGGTCTTCAAGGTCCTATAGATGAATTTAGGGAGATGTGAATATTGACTCCATAGTCATCCTCAAATAAGTCCTATAGCACAATTTTTTCCTTGTCTCAAGTTTCTCTGGAAGCCCTATTATCAAGCTGTTAATGACTTCCGAGTTTAAGGAAAGTTGCTAAGACAAGAACTTGATCTTATCCCAACAGCCTACCACCTACCTTCAGATGACATAGAAATGACAAAAGTTCACGAAGACACAGCAGCAGAGGGCCAGACTTCTCCACAAAAGCAATTGCACACCCATTGTCCTCTCCAGTTCTGCACTACTCAAGCCAACTGAGACGAGTTACCAAGAAACACTCACCAGTTTGTCATATGTTCCTTGGAGTTGGCAAGGATTAAGATTTTAGAAGTAATATCTAACCCATATTTGGAGGAGAGTTTGAAAGAGAAAGACAGTGCCTTGCAGGGTCTTGCTGGCAGAATGAAGAGAGACCTGCAGTGAAAGAAGCCATATCAAAGGCGGGCCCAAAATGAAAATCTCCCTGGGTACAAATGCAAACACTAAGAGATATCCAAAAAACTGTTTGGGAATTCTCCATCCAAATGGAGCCTCAGATATGGGGACTGTAGGGTGGTGACTGTAGCAGGAGATTGCGGTAGACACCAACCATGAGCTGGGAGGGGATTATACCAAGGGGGTATCTCTCCATCAGAGAACTGTGGTAGGCAGTTCCCACTGGGAGATTAGAAGAAGCCAGAACAATGCCAGTGAAAGGAGGGGAAAAAAAGCAAAACCCAGGAACCCAACTCAGAGAGCATGGGCACGAGCCAACATCTGGCCCTGTAAGTGAGGAAGGCCATTTCTAGGACGATCTTCTCATCCTTTTGAGTGTGGGGAGGAGAAGGCAACCTGCCTGTGGAGGACAAGGAGAAGAGGGTCTCTCTGCAGAATCCTGGCTCCAGCTTCTCCTGGCCTGGGGAAAGGTAACAATAGCGGCAGAAAGAATTCACAAATTAAATGAGACTTTTATACCATAATACTCCATGGGGTCTGTAAGACAGATTTGAGAGAGTGTAACACAAAGTCAAATAGAAATAAAATTATTTTCTGTGTGTACTCGAATGAGTTCAGTACTCAGAAATAAAATGTTACTCACACTGCCCTTGTCTGTGGGTGCCTGTCCATGTCTACGCAGGACCCTTCTTTTAGAAGGGCTCCACACTTGGTTTCATGCATTGTTAGTACCATTTTGAAATTCTTACTGTCTTTAAATAGTAGGTTATATATTTCCACCTTAAACTGGGCTTTGGCTATGAGGCAGCCATTCCCAGTTACATGGAACAAAGGGCTTACCTATGTTCTGTGTGATTCCCAGAGCTGAAATAAGACCAGTGAGCAGGGCAGAGGAAGAAACAGATATTAGTTTAACATTAGGAAAAGTTGTGTTTTGTTGTTTTAAACTCAGGGCTGCTCCAGTAGGAGCAGACAGTATAAGCAGGGAGCCTTCCATCACCAGGGTCCTTGGCAGGAAAGGGTCAAATGTTGTTCAGGAATGTTAACTGTAGGCTTAAAGGGCTCCAAAATCTGTGAGAACCCTGATTGACATATTTCTTTCAAGATGTCTTCGTTCTGAATTTGGGCAGGAAATGCATTCACTGGCTCTGCGGCAGGTAAGACTACTTCCAAGTCCAGGCTGTCACCCTTATATGGCCAGATTTTTTCTGACTCTCCGAGTTTTCATTCCAAACCCTGAGCTGTTGTTTTTCTTGATGAGAACATTATTGCCATTACTCACGGTATTTTTTTTTTGATCATTGGAAGTTGGATCTTATTATGTCTGGCACATTGTGACTTCTAATTTCTAAGAAAAAGGCTTTTAAAAGTCCCCCCAAATTGTCTTGGGCTTGAAGCCATTTTCATTAATCATCATTTTGACAGTGATGCATAAACAGATCTGACAAATACTGATTAATTTAATAGCAAAAATCTCTGTGTGGGGCTGAGGATGTATCTCAGTTGGTAGAACATTTGCTTAGCATGTTCAAAGCCTTGCGTGCAATGTCTAGGGCCATGTAAACCAGCCGTGATGACTCAAACCTTCATCCCAGCATTCAGGAGGTAGAGGTAGAAGGATCAAGGCCACCTTCAGCTACACAGTGAGTTTGAAGACAGCTTGGGACGCATGAAAGCCCATCTCAAAACTAGGTAAGACCCAGTGATTCTTTTTAATTAATTAATTAATTAATTAATTAATTTATTTATTTATTAAAGAGTTCTGCCTCCTCCCTGCCACCGCCTCCCATTTCCCTTCCCCTCCCCCAATCAACTCCCCCTCCCTCATCTGCCCAAAGAGCAGTCAGGGTTCCCTGCCCTGTGGGAAGTCCAAGGACCTCCCACCTCCATCCAGGTCTAGTAAGGTGAGAATCCAAACAGCCTAGGCTCCCACAAAGCCAGTACGTGCAGTAGGATCAAGACCCAGTGCCATTGTTCTTGACTTCTCAGTAGTCCTCATTGTCTGCTATGTTCAGCGAGTCCGGTTTTATCCCATGCTTTTTTCAGACCCAGTCCAGCTGGCCTTGGTGAGTTCCTGATAGAACATCCCCATTGTCTCAGTGTGTGGGTGCACCCCTCGCGGTCCTGAGTTCCTTGCTCATGTTCTCTCTCCTTCTGCTCCTGATTTGGACCTTGGGATTCCAGTCTGGTGCTCCAATGTGGGTCTCTGTCTCTGTCTCCTTTCATCGCCTGATGAAGGTTAATATCCAGGAGGATGACTATATGTTTTTCTTTGGGTTCACCTTCTTATTTAGCTTTTCTAGGATCGCGAATTATAGGCTCAATGGCCTTTGTTTATGGCTAGAAACCAATTATGGGTTAGTACATCCCATGTTCCTCTATGGGACACGTTGAAAGCAGTGCTAACAGGAAAGTTCATAGCACTAAGTGCCCACTTAAAGAAAACGGAGAAAGCATACATTGGGGACTTAACAGCACACCTGAAATCTCTAGAAAAAAAAGAAGCAGACGCACCCAGGAGGAGTAGAAGACTGGAAATAATCAAACTGAGGGCTGAAATCAACAAAATAGAAACACAGAAAACAATCCAAAGAATCAATGAAACAAAAAGTTGGTTCTTTGAGAAAATCAACAAGATCGACAAACCCCTATCCAAACTAATTAAACGACAGAGGGAGAACATGCAAATAAATAAGATGAGAAATGAAAAGGGGGACATAACCACAGACATAGAGGAAATTCAGAGAATAATTAGATCTTACTACAAAAAAGCCTGTATGCCACAAAACTGGAAAATGCAAAAGAAATGGACATTTTCTTTAGATAAGTACCATATACCAAACTTAAACCAAGACCAGGTGAACAATCTAAATAGACCTGTTAGTCGCGAAGAATTAGAAGCTGTTATCAAAAACCTCCCTTCCAAAATAAGCCCAGGACCAGATGGTTTCATTGCAGAATTCTACCAGAACTTCCAAGAAGAGCTAATACCTATATTCCTTAATGTATTTCACAATATAGAAACAGAAGAGTCATTGCCAAATTCCTTTTATGAAGCTACAGTCACCCTGATACCAGAACCTCACAAAGACTTAACCAAGAAAGAGAATTACAGGCCTATCTCACTCATGAACATCAACGCAAAGATTTTTGCTTGTTGTCTTCATCATTGGTATATTAGTCAGGAGATGAGTGCAGGAAAACAGAGCCAATCTGTTTTCTAGATTCTTCCACATAGAGCCTCTGAGGATGGGATGTTTGTCTTATCCATTCCACCTTTTTTGGTAGATTTTGAAGCCACAGAGATGGAGGCACCATACAAAGGACCCACCAGGAATGACAAACATAAGCTCAGAAAGGACCAGGAACTTGATTATACTGGATAAACACAGTTCCCTGCAGACTCGCTCCTCCTACATACCAAGCAATGTTGAGTTTCTTTCGTGCAGTACTTTGGTCTTGACCCTGATAGCACTGAGCCTCTCTACAATGGTGTCTATGTGTTTCCACACCCTGAGATCAGGGCCATAATTAGAGCTGTCTGGAAGAAATCCCTAAATCAATGAAGCCTTTATCGGACTCTGGCTGCCAGTGGAGTCAACTTAGGCGTCAAATCTGACCTGCTCAGAGCCCCTGTCATGTACTGGTCCTCATATTAACTAGAGTCTTTGTGACAAGAAAGGCCATATGGCCACCTGGTTGCCCCTAGCTAGGCCTTCTTCCCAACTGCATTTTGCTCAGACAGGGAGGAGCCTTTTGCTCTTTTGAGGCCTTCATACCAATGCAGAGGGGCTGCCCATGTAATGCCCCCTCTCTGCTGTTATCGTTGGTAATTTTTGTACACAGAGATTATCTGGGGGTGTCAGAGTCTCAACTTGAAAATGAACTGTTGGCTGAAAAAAGAGGTGTCTGGTCATGGAGCATGTGAGGCAGGGGGAGGGGTCTTCAGTTTGGACCAGTGTTCAGACATTGGAGGACAGGGACCTTTACCAGCACAAAGGAACTCTGTGGTTCTCTTACTGACTCTTTAGCATACAGATCAGCACAAGGAGGGTGTGGGCTTTATTTTTATTGCCGAGTCTGGTTTTCTTGAGTTTCAGATGAGCAATATTCATTTTAGAGCACAGTCTACAAGAATGCGGGTGATCTGGGGTCATCCATGTGGCTGAGTATTATTCTCTAGTTGGTTCCTGTAATTGATTTTTGTCTTCCATATGAGCTCATATAATTCCTCAAGGATGGAGGTTACCCCTTCTCCATCCCCCAGGTGTCAAACAAAGTCCTCTAAAGTGTTGGTTGAGAATTCCATGCTCTTCAATCATTTCCTGTTTGAATGTAGGAATGTCTCTGTTTTTCTGTGTCTCCCCAAATACATTATAAACACTATATGCAAATTCAACTGGAATCACAAAATCTGATTAGGAGTCCTTATAACTTGGGTTCACAGGTAAGATTCTAAGAGGTGGGGTCACTTTTACAAGAATGCTGGACTACTGTGCTGCTTTGCCCACTCCGCATTCCTCCGCGAGTACCAGGCCCCCTCTTTGTTGTGACTTATTAGGAAGTAAATGTTAAACTGCTCCCACACAAAAAAGAAGACACTGGAGCGCGTGGTGTGGATCAACTCTTAAAAGCCACATTATTGTTATTACTAGCACCTTAGGTAAGTGGAGCTGTCAGACCTTACAAAAACCGTGTACAATTTCATGAATATTCTTTCATACACAAAACCCAAAAGCTGGTCTATGCAATGCCACACATAGTTTCTCTTATACATGGGGTTTTGCACTCTGCTTTTTCAATCAACTGTATTCCTTAGAGATATTTCTATACGGGTACATGCAGAACAATTGCTTTTTAAGGGCACGTATGGTTGAACAAACTACAATTTATTTAGCCAGTCCCCTACTGATAGCTGGATTCCAAATTCATTCTAGGAAACGTGTGTTTTAACTACTTCCCTTAAGGGAGCTTTAAGTTGCCAGCTTGTCATTAGATCAGTATTTTATAATAATTTGGAGTGACTCTAAAAATAGAATACCTTCATTTGAAAACCATCTCACATATTCTTGTGTGTGTGTGTGTGTGTGTGTGTGTGTGTGTGTGCTCATACACCTGTTGCTCCAAGATTCATGTGTCACACATGTAGAGGCCAGAGGACAAGTTACAGAACACAGAATAGATTCTCTTCTTCTTCCATGTGGGTCTTAGGGATTGAACTCAGGTCCTCAGGCTCGGCTGCAAGCAACTTTGCCTGCTGAGCCATCTCACTGGCCCCAGATACTCTTTCTTATTTTCACAAGTGATAAAACCAAAGTTCATAGAAGTATGGGTGCTCCAAGTGTTAGTAGCAAATCGCGAAACCAGAACCTGGTCTTCCTGAGACTTCTGCTGTTCAATCCCCTGCAGCTGCTCCACCAACAGGTACTGAGCATACCTGTTTGGCCACTCTGGCAACATTCAAGCCCAGACAGGGTCTTTGTTGAGGCAACCGATTCAACAGAAGATTCTGATCCTGATTTATACTTTACTAGCCCAAAATTTACCGAGTTAAACTTCCCATTTTAGTAGAAGAACCAGCATGCCTTGCGTAGAAATGTAATTCAATAAAAACTTAATCCTCTCATAAAACCAAATATTCTCTGGCTCCCCAGTGAACCCCAAAACTTATTAGATTTCTTCTGCAGATGATATTAAATGGTTGTTTTTCCTACCTAACCCCATTATGCCTTTAAAAATACATTATTATTTAAATGTTTACATTTCTTTTATCATGAAAACGTACAAAACAGCAAGAATCGAGTTTCTGTGAGGGCAGGGGCTGGGGGAGAGGCTTGCTCCATAGGGGATTTTAGGTTGCTTGTTTAGAAATTATGAACAAAAGAGGATCAGGGGTAATGCATGCTTAGCTCATACAGCCTCCTGAGCAATCAAGTGCTTGCAGATTGCTGCAGGAGGAATTAAGACACAGGCTTCTAGAGGAAATTCCAAAACCTATAGTAATTTTTGTAGTGATTTTTTTTCAGATTAAGGACTTTTGGGTTGTTTCAAATAAACAGAATTTTTTTTCACTGAACAGCAACAAAACCTTGATTTTTTTCTGTTTGCCTTCATTAATGAATATAATAATCATATGACAGCTGATTTTATGTGTCAATCTGACTAGTCCTTTTAGCCAGTGAAGCTTTATTTCCTTTTCTGAGACAAGGTTTCTATGTAGTTTTGCAACCTGTCCTAGAACTAGCTCCTGTGGACCAGGCTGGCCTCAAACTCACAGAGATCCACCTGCCTTTGTCTCCCGAAGGCTGGAATTAAAGGTGTGCGCCACCACCGCCCAGCAAAGAATTATTTCTAGATGTAACTGGGAGGGTTTTCCAGAGAAGATCAACATCTGAAGCAGCAAACTGAGCCAAGAAAGTCAAGCCCCACCAGTGTGGATAGGCACGGTCTGCTCTGTTGAAGGCTGCTTAGAACAGAAAGATAGAGGAAGGTCTAATTTCTTTTCTCGTCTGGGACATTCATCTCCTTCATGGGGACATCAGAACTCCAGGGTTTTTGGCTTCTGGACTCAAGGACTCACAGACTTGTGCGCCCAGCATCCAGCTGAGGGTCTCACGCCTTTGCACTTAGACTGGATCACACCACCAGCTTCTCTGGTCTCTTTACTTGCAAACGACTGATCACGGTTTTCCCCAATCTCCATAATATGTGAGTTCAAGTCTCATAACAGATGCCCCATAGGTTATCTATAGGTGTCTCTATGTTCTCCTTCTCTAAAGCACCCTAATATGGGTAGTTTCTATGCACTGAGCACCAGCTGCACAAATCTTGCTCTCCGTACTTTATAGGACCATTGTTACATCCTTCTGCCGAGCTAAGAGAGAGAGAAATGCGTAAGGGCTTCCCAGCATTCTCCCAATGATCTAACCATTACCTGATCACAGGGTGCACACCACTCATGAGCTTGGTTTGAATGAGACTGTTTGCCATCCACTCTGCACCGCCCGTCTTAGGACAGGCTCTGAGAGCTCTTTCCACATCAGCTCAAACCTACAGTGATGCAGGCCTACAGCTTTTCATTTACAACCTTAACCCTCAAACCAGAAATTAGAGAGTAACTCGAAAAAAGATGAGCCAAATTTCAGGCCAGCGGACGCCCCTCGATCATCCCATCTAGGTGGTCAGTGGAAACAGCACCTTGCAGCAAAAGCCACATGTACTCTAAGAGTGCTGAAATCCTGGCCCAATTCTTGTGTTTGCAGCCCCGGGGAAGGATGGTGATTAGGAGGCATGAATGATCAGCTTTTTTTATGATGAGGCCACCTTTACCTAGTGGTCCTCCGAGGCCTGAAGCCACATACCAAGCTCCTACCTGGTCATGTCCACATCTCCCAGGGGATGTGACAGAACAAGTTATCTAACTTGTAATGTATTGTGAGGAGCAGTCTCTCTGCCTTTTTAACTATCTTTCCAGATGGTTCCCAGCTTTACTGGCTCTCTTCACCCAAGTGAGAGTTAAGATTGCTTTCTCTGTTGTAAATCTAAAAGCACAATTTGGGAATTAAAATCCAGGGATAACACTGTAAATCTATATTCATCTATTTTAATTTTCAGGTTTTAAGGAAAACAGTTACTTAGAGCAAATTACCATTCCCCTTATTCTCCACAAACACTTGTCTGCTGTAGCTGCCCTGTGGCCTCCTGCAGGATAGCCCTCTGCACTAGGAAAGAAGACTTCCTCTATAATAAGGTAACTCAAGCCACACTCTTTCTGTTGATAATCATCCCTAAAACCAGAACTGCCAGTACATATCTATAACCCCAACACGCAGGATGGTGACAAGTTGAAGCGTAGCCTAGGCTACATAGATAGATCCGGTCTGCAAGAAGCATCTCCTAATTCATCAGGAATTTTCCACTTCTTCCTATAGCTTTTCTCTTAAAGCACAATACCCTCCCTGCTCGCTCTCTCTCTCTCTCTCTCTCTCTCTCTCTCTCTCTCTCTCTCTCTCAGTGGCATGTTCTGGCCCAAAGGTCCCCTCTTCCTCTCTTGGCATTTGCTCGTCTTTGCTGTTAAGTATGTGTTTACATTCTACAAGGGAAACACAATGTTCCGCTGCTTTAAGCCTCCATTCAAGCTCTTCATCTGGTTTCCTGCACTCAAAGCCATGACTTCCTAGAACTTAAGCATGATAGAAGTTTAATTTCTCTGTAGCTTTCCTCCTGCTGGAACAGGAATAGCAACGTTCTTCTGTAAAGATCCTGTAGTGAATGTTAAGAGCTTCGTGGGCCACATAATCTCCATCCAAATGGCATGTACTGTAATGTAAAACCTGCTACCCAGAGTATATAGAAAAACATGAGTGTGTCCCAATAAAGCCTCAATTACAAAACTCGAGAGCACACCAACCCATGTTCTAGATTTGAAGAGGTAGAGGAGGATATTCAAAATTCAAATCCAATGGGAAAACTAAACATCCTTTGAATTTGCTTAATCTCTGCAGACCTCAGTTCGCTGGCACATTTAGATAACTGACCTTTAGCCCTTTTCTCCATGAACCCCACACTACAATAGGGATTTAAGGAAGAGGTAAATCTTAGGATATAGCTGTCTTAACTCAGACACGCTTCGAGCATTTGGGAGAAAATCCTTTCCTTCTTGGACTTGTGCAGCCTGTCTTAGTTTGAGAAAACAGACCACAGCTGGCATTGCTTACAGAAGGCAACCAAAATTTATTTCCAATTGTCCACCGCCACAAATGTCTCTGCCTTTCCAGCCTCTATGATTCATGTTTTCACATAATTCCTGGTTTTGTTTTGTGTGTGTGCACATGTGTGCGTGTGTGTGTTGTATTGTGCTATAAGCAGTTTCTAGGGATTTCAAGTGATCTTACAAAAGTCTTCTCCCAGGATGTAAAGTCCCAGGTTCTAATAACTTTCCCAGAACATCTTAGCTAAGACATTTGCCAGTGGATTTCCCACTCAAGAAAGCATTGAGAACAGTCTTTCCAGAACCCAGGATTGGCTTAAGAATCCAGTCTAGGGCTGTGATGATGGCTCAGTTGCTATTTGCTGTGCAAGCATGAGAACTTGAATCCAGATCCCCTCAACCCACATTAAAAAAAGAAACTGGGCGTGGTAGCACATGTTTGTAACCCCAGTACTTGGGGGATGAAGGGTAGGGACAGGTAGATATCTAAAGCTCATTGGCCAGTCAATGGAACCAAACCAATGAGCTTCCAGCTCAATAAGAGACCTTGCCAAAGAGTAAAAATGGAAAGTAATCAAGGAAAGATGGCCCCACATACACGTGCATACATGTGCACCCACATGTACAAGCCCACAAGCACATACAACACACACCCATGCACACCCTCCACACCCCACATACACACACCAGAGTTGGGGTGGAGACACACGAGCCTCCCTCTCCTCACCCACACACAAGCTTTCTGTGTTCTAACAGGGTAGATTCGAAAAGCAGGACACATGTATATGAAATAAATGTGCTTAAGAAATACACCACCACACAGAAGAAAAAGAAAAGGCCCCTCTTTCACAAATTTACCTCTCTTATTTCTAGAAAATGTTCTCAATTATCCCCCATACAATTTCTTCTTGTTGTCCCCTCTAGTTATTCAAACAAAATGTCGTCTTAATCTCCTTCCCCGCTGTGTATCTGCTAAATTATTATTACAGCTCATTTGTGCTAAGCCCGAATGGAAGCCAGCCCACAGCAGTGGGGCTTGGTGGTGTTCTTCCCCCAAGGTCAACCCTTCCACAGCTGTTCATGCTGAGCCATCTCCAGCTAACAGCAACTGCCCAGCCTGTATGTTATGTTAGGGATGTTCTCTTGTTGCACAGCCCAAAGAGCTTGCTGTTCAGCCAAAAGAACTCCTCAGGGGAAAGAGTCAGAGTAAATGTCACGTGCCTGGTTTGGGGG
This sequence comes from Microtus pennsylvanicus, assembly GCF_037038515.1. Taxonomy (NCBI): domain Eukaryota; kingdom Metazoa; phylum Chordata; class Mammalia; order Rodentia; family Cricetidae; genus Microtus; species Microtus pennsylvanicus. Next base: position 89,726,710 of record NC_134581.1, on the reverse strand, counting down.
CACCTCCTTTAAGCTGCATTTCCACAGGAGCTAATGGAATCCAGGACAGTTTATCACTTAAACCTGTAGCCTTGGGTCCCCTGTTCCCTGTTTCTTCAGTATATAAACACTCCAAAAGATAGAGAATGTGCTAAGGACATTTTTCCCCCCTGAGAAACAAATGTATAAAATCTGTGATGGCCAACCATCAGGAAAACAAGGAAACAATCTAGATAATGCCAGTAGCTTGGAGAACTTTGGGGTTATTTCCTTATTATTGTGGAGTTGGGATTCTTTTTAAAGACGTGGAATTTGGCAAGGAAAAGAAGAGACCGGAAACGGGAAGAAGAAAACAGATGAGATTTTTGCTGAGTTCCATTTGGTAGAACACCACATGTAACTGTGCAAAAGCACCCTTGACCCTATACAACACATACCAGCATTCTAGTTACCTCAGAACACCCCTTCAGCCAAGTCACACACTCTTGACCAGTGGAAGAGCCCACCCGTGTCCCGCCTTCATCAGTGCCTCACAGGCAGACAAGAACTCTCTATACCTAAAAGCATGCCCAAGAAGAGTCCAAAGAGGAGTTAAGGACACCGTGGCAACCCTTCATAGCTAACAGATCCTCTGCCTTTCTGTCCTCTGTGTGGGAAACTCCTGGAAGTTGATGATTTTGTATATATCTCAGAAAGTTCAGCAAAACAAAGTTCCGGATGTCTACAGCAGCAGCAGCAACAGCAATCTAACAACATTTCCCTGGTCTTCTAATTTCCTGCTCTTCACTCTCATTTTTCATTTCTATAACACAGACTCACCCCCACCCAATGAAGTTCTTACATAAGTTCCCCCATCCTAGCTTCTACTTTCGTGACAATTCAAACTAAGATAGTGTTTCCATAGCAGCCTTTCTAGGACAAAACATACTTTGGAACCAGTTATGGTGAAAATAAAGGTCTAGGCTTGTGATAATTATACTAAAATATGTTTATTTAATGTTTTTTTAAAAAGTGGAAGATTTGTCCACTTTTTTTTTTTTTTTTTGGTTTTTTGAGACAGGGTTTCTCTGTGGCTTTGGAGCCTGTCCTGGAACTAGCTCTGTAGACCAGGCTGGTCTCGAACTCACAGAGATCCGCCAGCCTCTGCCTCCCGAGTGTTTGTCCACTTTTGTGTCCAATTTTGTCCATTTGATAGTAGAAGGATTGTCCTTCTGCATACTATAGATAAGACTCCTGGGAGAAACCCATCCATTCTAACATAGGGGAATCCAGCCTTTGCTCATCTTTTGACTGCATTCTTTTCAGGATGTCAGGGATATAGAATAGCCAGAGGCTTTTGAAGGGATCGGGAAAACGATGCTGGAGAATGGGAGGCTTCATACACTGTTCCTTCATAGAAACATCTAAAAGATAAACTGACTAAAAACAACATTATATGAGCTAAAGAAGACAGTGAAAGGCCTAGAACAACCAAGAAAACAGAAAATTCCAAGTGGTAGAAAGCGTTATGCTAATTTTGTTTGCTCTTCCCTTGCATTGGTTCTGACGTGGCACTCTTTTCCCTTGAATTGGAGGGAACAGAGTGGACTTCTTTTTCACCTCTGTGGAGACTGAAGATTGATCTCAGACAGCTGAGTTTTACTAAACTCAGACATGAGGCAGAGAAAACCAGCAAGTCCTTAGGAAAGTTAGGGGAGACAGACACACAGAAACCTGGAACAAGGGAGACTGATAGGGACATACAGTGGACCATCCAAGGCTCCAAGAGGAAGGCTATGGGGGTAAGATTCTCAGGAAATAAAGCATTTGCGAGCAGCTATGCACTAGAGGTAATTGAATAACTAGATGCAAACTTGGGCAAGAGAGGACCTGAGAGGTCCTAAGCTTTCTCCTTGTGTTGATCCAAGACTGAACAAATCCAGTAAAATCAGAACTCCTCTGGGACAAAGTTAATGGCGTAAACCTGGGAGAATAGTGCTTTAAAATGAGGTAGACTAAATTCTCATACAATAGCCAACTTTATTCAGAGCATCAGACAATTTGTACTCTGAGGGTTAAGAAGAGTCTCCTAAGTAAAATGTACAATGGTAAGGACAAGTCATACATGGACAAAACATGTTTTTCCATAGAGGTGTGTGGATAACAACAGCTGAATTCACTCCCATCCACTATACCTACAAGGGGCAGGAAAGAACTTTCCAAGAACAATTCCATGTTTTTAAAGAAACTGAGGTCACATGTTGAAATAGGAGCGGCGGGGCTGCATCCCCGGCACCCGGCCGCCCCCACGGCTAGCTTTACCAGAAATAATTACACAGAAACTGTATTCTTTTAAACACCGCTTGGCCCATTATATCTAGCTTTTTCTCAGCTAACTCTCGCACCTGGACTAGCCCATTTCTTACAATCTGTGTAGCCCACGATCTGGCTTACCAGGAATGATCTTAACCTGCATCTGCCTGGAGTGGGAAAATCATGGCGACTCCCTTACTCAGCTTCTTTCTCCCAGCCTTTCGTTCTGTTTACTCCACCCACCTAAGGGTGGGCCTATCAAATGGGCCTAGCAGTTTCTTTATTGCTTAACCAATGAAATCAACAGATTGATATATGACACTCCCACATCAGTCACAGAACTTTTGTCTTGCTTTCTTGGAGTTTTCTCACAAGCACCCAGAATTCCTCTTGCACGACTCTATTCTTGGACTGTGTTTCAACACAAAGATAATCTTCAAAGACATGGAAAGTTGTTTTTCCCCCAAAATGCTTAATTTTTAGCAATGAAAAAGAATTCACAATGCAAACACAAACACACAGAGAGAGAGAGAAGAAGAAGAAGAAGAAGAAGAAGAAGAAGAAGAAGAAGAGAGAAAGGGAAAGAGAGAAAGGGGACTAGAGAGAGAGCAAGCTCTCAAAAAAAAGAGGCAAGGACAACACTGAAGGAAAGAAAATAGGTGTCAAAAAACCATCCCTGAAAAAACACAAAATAAGTAGATTTTAAAGCCAGGTATGTTGGTTCAAGCTTATATTTTTGTATTCAAAAGCTTGAGGCAGAATGGTAACTAGTTTGAGGCCTACTTAGGATACACACTGAACTACAAGTCAGTCTAACATACAGAATGAGAGCTTGCTTTACACACACACACACACACACACACACACACACTCCTCATGACTTAAGAAAACATGGGTGAAGAGGTAAAGACAAAAGAACAACAATACAAGCCTGGTGGTGATGGCACAAGCCTTTAATCCCAGCACTCAGGAGGCAGAGGCAGGAGGATCTTTGTGAGTTTGAGGCCAGCCTGGTCTACAAGAGCTTGTTCCATGGCAGGTAACAAAACAACACTGAGAAATCCTGTCTTGAAAAACAGAACCTAAAACAAAACAAAACAAACAAACAAACAAAGACTAATAATAATGAACAAAATGAGACTAAGATTAGGAATTATCAAAGAAGCTAAACAAATTCTAAAACTGAAATATACAATAACCAAATTGAAAATTAACCAGCAGGACTCATCAGGACACTTGAGTAAGTAAAGAAAATCTATAAATTCAAACATTGGGAATTATGCACTCTGGAAGTTATAAAGTCTAAAGGGGAGAAAGTAAAAAGAAGAGTGAACAGAGCCTAAGAAGCTTATGATACATCACCAAGAAATACAATATATGCTGTATGGAAATCAAAGAAGGACCAGAGAGTTTACTCAAAAAAAAAAAACTGAAAAAGTTCTCAAATTTCAGAAAAGATACATCTACAATTTTAAGAAGTCCAATAAGTTCCAAATGAGAGAAAACTGAAAAGACATATGGAGTTTAAAAAACATGACCCAACTATACACTACCTACAAGAAACTCACAGTAGATCTGAGAGAGAGACAGAGACAGAGAAAAAGAGAGAATGAAAGTGATATAAGATTATTTCACAAGTAACTAAAAAAAGAGCTGATGACACTAATACTAAGCAAAATATGCTTTAGGTCAAACTCTACAGAAATGACAAAGGATATCACAAATTGTTAGGTGGTCAATTTGCCAAGGAGATGTAACAAGTATAAGGTTTATATATAAGTCATTATTGACAGATTTGAAGACAAAAATCGCTCTAAAATATGGTATAAAATTCTAATACTGTATTTTATTAACCAATAAAACAACCAAACAGAAGATTGATTATGAAATAAAAGTCTTGAATAATAATTTAAATAAATTAGACTTAATACATATGTGTGTTATATACACATTATATTGGGGTTTTTTTAGCCATTTTATTCTTTATTACTGTCCTGCCATTATTACCCTGGGCTATGCAGCAGTGTGAACTAAACTATGAATGTAACTGCAGAGGAAATTGCCCAGGTTGCAATAGTCATAAAATGACTATTGTGTGTATATGTGTGTGTATCCAACAACAGAAAAACATTTATTTTATAAAATGCACATATATTATCCACCATAAACATGTTGGAAAACAAAAAAACATAATAAAATTCAAAGTACTGAAATCATACAAAGGATCTTTTCCAACGTCAATGAAATAAAAACAGAGACAACCATCATCCCCTTAAAGAAAGTTCTCTGATGAGATCTGAGACAGTACTGGTCTATGAGTAGAGACGCAAATTAAGAAGACAGATTGATACTGTCTGTTAAGCAGAATACAGTAGCAGGTCTCTCCTGTGGCCTGTGAGCTCCCCAGTGATGGGTTTTTAGCCAGCTTTATAGCACCGGACATGTGATTCATCCTTGGAGAGAGCCTTAAATCAAATAAAAAAACAGTTGACTACTCATATTGCATCTGTGCTACTATTGCACCCATGGGCATATCTTGCCACTCTGGTCATTTTTGTAGTCTACAGTGTTCACAGCTTGGTAAGACTGTTGATGACTTTTTCTTCCCAGTAGCTTAAATTGCACCTTATAGGAGTATAGAAGCTTGCCAGCAGGAAGGAAGCTTTCTGGTCATTATCAATTTCATTTCTCCAGGTACTTGAAAAAAATCAGTGTAGTATCTTTAGCAACAGTATCTTACCATCAAGTTTTGGCAGGCAACCAAAAACAGGGTGTCCTGGAGACTTCCTAAACACTGGTTTGATGAAGGAATTGCAGAGTCAATGAAAATATCGGTTGGAACAAGTGGGCAAAAGAGACAGGATGATAAAATGTATAAAATGCAGTAAGAGCCATGCTAAGAGGGAAAGTACAGCGGCAAATGTGAAAATAGAAGAAGAAGAAGAAGAAGAAGAAGAAGAAGAAGAAGAAGAAGAAGAAGAAGAAGAAGAAGAAGAAGAAGAAGAAGAAGAAGAAGAAGAAAGGTGGGGATGCACTTTAGTGATAGAGAGTTTGCTTAAGGTCCTGGGTTTGATTTGATGGAGGAGAAAAAGGAGGAATAATTCAAATGAATGTACAAACATTTTACTTTAAGTAATGAGAAGGAACATATTGACTAGTAATTTATTTTCCAAGCTTCAAAGACTAAATGTGTCTGCTGATTCTATGATTGTCTTAGTTAGGGTTTCTATTGCTGTAAAGAGACATCATGACCACAGCAACTTTTAGAAAGAAAACATTTAATTGGGGTGGCTCACTAACAGGTTCAGAGATTCAGCCCATTATCATCATGGTGGGGAGCATGGCAGTATGCATACAGACATGGTACAGGAGAGATAGCGGAGAGTCCTATGTCTTGCAAGAAATAGGAAGTCCACTGAGACACTGGGCAGTATTTTGGGCACAGGAAACCTCAAAACTCACCTCCACAGTGATGCACTTCCTCAAACAAGGCTGTACCCGCTTCAACAAAGCCACGCCTCCTAATAGTGGCACTCCCTGTGAGATTATGGGGGCCGATTATATTCAAACTACCACAATGATCTACTCTGGTTTTAAGTGTTCTAACATCTATAGCTCTTATTTTTAGTCTACACTTCCAAGTTCAAGTAGGATTTACACAAATATGTCCCATGTGTTCAAAATTAGTGTTTTCACTTGTCTTATGTATCTTGTTTTGTCTTTTGCAGTTCAAATCCTTAGACACAAAGATTTCTCTGTTTCTGTCACTCTTTCTCCACCCCCCACCCCACAGACAGCTGGGGATATTGTTTCTGCTTTCCAAACCTCTGGCTTTTATAATCTTTCCACGCCCTCTATCACAATGGTCTGCGTGTCTCTTTCTATTCCTAAACCATTGTCCCTACTACCCTCAGGAATGCTTACTGACTACTAAAATAGCTCTCTTCTGGGATTACCTTCTGTTTCTTTCTTGTGGTAATCTTAACATTAAGTGCACAGTGGATGAGGAGATAGCTCAGTCAGGGAAGTGTTTACGAAGCAAACACGACGACCTTCACTCAATCTCCTGAACCCATGTACAAAAAAAAAAAAAAAAAAGGAAGAAAGAAAGAAAAAGAAAAGAAAAAAAAGAAAGGAAAAGAAAAAAAGCCAAGTACATTGTCACATGCTTGTAATCCTAGCACTGAGAATGCAGAGAGGACAGCCCCTGAAGAACGATACCTAAGTGTCCTCTGGCTTCCACAGTCACATATTGACATGTATGTACATATGTGCATATGAACATGCTTACACTTGTACATATACACACACACATACACATTCATGCCAGCAAGCATAGGTTCTAAGACTGAGAGAGAGACAGACAGAGACAGACAGACAGAGAAAGACAAAGAGACAGACAGAGACAGAGAGAGAGGAGACCTGTATCCTCTATTAATTGCTGGCTATTTGGACTTGGGTGGATCACCTACTCTGTCTATTCTTCATTGTGCTCATCTGTAAAATGAGCTGCAATTGTCCTTACCTCGTGGCCTGACATGATAATGAAATGAATTATTAATTCATGCAAATCAATTGGAATAGTTGCATGAATATAACAGATGTTCAATAAGGAATAAATATGATAGCCTGGTTTATCTTTCTCCTCTGTGGATCTGATAAGGTCATCCCATAATCAAAAATAGAACTTTCTTTTGGGTATAAAATGAAGTCTTATTTTCTTCAAGATCAAACTTCTCTTTCTGGCCTTAATTCTCACTTTAATACTCTTTATAGATACTCTACAATCTGGCCACTCCGATCTGTTGGAAGATTATAAAATATGTTCTACCCATATATGTACCATGAATTCTGCCTAGGTGGCTGTTCTCTTTGGAAGCTTTCCCCACCACCATCTATCAAGGCCTATCTGTAGGCCTACACAGAGTTCAGGACAAATGTTAGTCCCTCTGCCCCAGAAAGCCTTTTCAGATTACACTGCTTTAAGTTACTTTCCTTCATCTGCACTCATGATCTGTCCCCTTTGTTTTAGGAATTATCATAGTATGTATCATGCAGGTAGCTGTGGGTACCAATCCAGTGTCTGCAAGCAATACTCAAAGATTACCCAAAAAGCGACACTGTCTAGCAGGACCCTACCTTATTGTCCGCATAGCTAACATTCAATGAATGACTGTGGGAGCCGCATCTATCTGAATTTATATTTTATTTCTTATATCTATTTTTATAGGCTATGGACTAAGAGAGAAGGAAGAGGATGGTAATAACAATAAAATCTTTATAAAGAGGGGAAGAACTTTCCCTTTTTCTGTTATGCCTCATGAATTCTAAGAGTAATATTGACATCACTAAATCTGGCCCTATTCTTTCAGTGTCCTTCCTTGATCCCAAAAGTTTGAACGTGACTAAAGAGCTGATACAAATGAAGAAGAGTGCTGGCTGGTGATTTTGGAAAATGTTCTCTGATGTGTATTGGCCAAGTACTTAGAGCAAAGAGAGTTTTCCTGTTCATCAGGGTCAGCTCAGGCTCACCCATACAGTCAGGTGGATGTCCTTGGTTTCCTTCTGAATCCAGAAAGAACAGGCCACAATTGGTTTCCTTTACTGTCTTTCCCCTGTTGAATCAGTACACCCGGAACACTACTCATCTGTCCAGGAGTTTGGTATATTAATGTGAACACAGGTTTCCTGGCATCCAACAAACCTCAGTTATGTGAGGAAGATGCAGGGTGACAAGTAACCAACCAACAAGGAATCTGAGATCAGAGACATGCAGAGGAGAGCAATGGCTGTCCATGGAGGGTCAAGGTCAGTGATTAGGGACAGTCTCCTAAGGGGTCAAGTTCTAGCTGAGAAGAAGGACTATTTAGGTTTCAGTAAGCTGAAAGATGGCCTAGAAAGGAAAAGACAGAGAAATGCCAGGGATTAGACCTGGGTGGAGGAACATCAGCTAAGCCTGGAGTTCCCTGTTAGAACCTTGCCAGACACATTCTCACTACAACAGGCCTGTCAGATGGAGAACACTAGCATTTTCCTTTTCCAGGCGGAAGGGCTGGAGGAACGAGGAGATTAAATAGCTCGCCCAAGACACCTTTACTTCTCAGAGATAATTCTTCCTGGGTTTCTAGCCCAGAAGAGGTGTGCTCCCATCCCAAGCTCAGAGCAGTTATCTTCCCACACACAGATCACGCAGTCCTGCAGAAACTTTGTATTTCTTTGTATTTCTTCTTGTAAAGCAAACAGGACTCTACCATTAAGTCATGAGGTGTTCCCACTGCCATCTTGGCACAGGCCTTGCTGAGATGTGCTAGCTTGTTTCTCAGGGAGAAAGTGACACTTATCAACAAAACTCCATATGCCTTTTCAGAGATAAATCACTCGTTTAAAAAAAAATAGAACCCTCTGATGAGTTGTGTAAATGGGTCAGAAACATATGGCTCTAATGAACTTGAAAAGGGCTTGCTGGAGTTCAGAGCAAAGGGCAGAAACCTTGCAGGAAATCACAGTTGGGGATTTCTCCCAGGCCGTTGCCCTTAGTTCTTGTCAGCCACAGAATGGTGCTGGTAAATGAATCTCCAAGGAAACAGTCAAGGAAGGGTAAGGGTAACGCTGTTCCACAAACTCCTCAGGGTCCGGCTTAGTCATGTTCCAATCAGCTTGTAGAAGTACCTTGCTCCATGAAAACTCATTTCCCAGACATCCCCATCAGGGCACGGTCTGGGACACCAAATCCAGCCAGGCATTTCTCCTTAGAAACTCAACTTTCACAACTCGAAAAGAAAGCAGAGGTCGAACAAAAATCCCCATTCTTTCTCCCAAATCTCCTCCCCTTAGAGTCACACTTTCTGAACAAAGTTAAGGCCAAGCTAGGCTTTTTTTTTTTTTATCAGCATTTGAGCTTGTGGCCATTGGTCTTGGCAGATGAAATACCAACCATGGTTCTCTTTGGAAACATCGGGTGGGAAATGAATGTACACAAAATATTGAACATGAACATGAAACATTACACACACACACAAAGACTCAGATCCAGACGTATCAGTCTGGTTGGGTTACATCAGCCATGAAAACAAATACAGACCAGCCGGCCCAGAGCCTGGAGAGATGGGGCTAGTTAATAGAAAGCAGGCAAGTGGCAGGTGTGTTTCCCTGCCTCAATCTGAGCCACCTTGGGGTGAATGGCAGATTGCTCAAGGCATCTGGCCAATGGAGAGCCCGGCTCCGTGTCAGCTAGGTTTCCATTTCTTTATCCACTCGAGTGCATCTCCCAGATAATTTCCAAACCTTCTCTGTGTTCTGAGGTTTCTCTCTCACAGTGGAGTTGCTATGGAAACAGGCCTTGCTCATCCACCACTGGACTAGTCACGTTTCGGGGGTGGGGAGGACTAAGAAAAATGAGCCAGGGGAACAGTATTCTCCCCAAATGGTGCTTTAAATTGAAATCATCTGCTTTGCAGCCCAGCCTCCTCGAGCCCAGCCACACCCGTGCAGCTGTGAAGGTGGGCGGGCCAGCCAGGCTAGTCGTCCTCTCCAAGAGGGTGAAACCTCTGCGTGGTAAGGTGATATGCTGGGAAGAACTGTGCTCTGGGCTGTTTTTTTTTTTCTTTTCTGTTTCTTATTTACCAAGTAGCGTTTTAATTGTGCACATTTATGGCCTGCATTGTGACAACTCAACACACATATATAATATGTAATGATCAAATCAGAGTAGTTAGTATTTCCATCTTTTTTTTAATTATATTTTAGGATGAAGTTCTGTGCTTTTCAGAGAGACCGTGTGATACATTTTTTGGTACCCTGTTCCCCTGCCTTCAGTCTTCACACTCCCCGGGACTTCACTGGAAACTAACTTGGCTTTTGTGTTTCTTCTCCAGTGCCCCAGAAACAAGGATGAACTCTGGAGCCTGGCTGAGAGCTGGATCTTCCAGGCATTTTCTGTGGCCCTGAATGTCCCTACTGTCGTTGCCCTTTTCCCAGACAGACTTCTTCACTTTTTCGGTTCCTGCAATCAGTTGTGGGGTTCGGGGAGGTTCTCTCTGTAACTGGAGACTGATACTTGAGGCAAAGAACTGGGGTGAAGAGATCTGAGTGCCTGAAGAGAACAGGATAGAGGAGGAGACAGAGGCAGGCAAATGTCGGAGGAAGGTGGTCCTGGTGGGAGGCCTGGGGAATGGGCGGGGGGGGGGGGGGCGCTGGAAGCCAGCCAACTTGGGACTAAACTGTGCTCGCCTTCAGGGTCAGTCCCAGCTGCAGGATCCTGCTAGAACTGGAAAAGAAGGGTTTGAGAGAGCCTAGAAACCCCAGCTAAGGCGTGCAGACAGAAAGTGGACGGATATGGTTGGAGGTCAGGCAAGAATTTGTGGGGCCGCTGTGTGCCAAGCACAGCTGTAGGTACCAAGGGCACGGTGTGAAGAAGTCAGAGCTGGTGTGGGGTAGAGGGCACAGACACTGTACAGAAAGAGAAGAAACCAGGGCAGTTACCATCCGTCATTCCATCTCCTGGGTCCTGGGTACCCCATCTGAAATCCAGAGCCCCAAGCCCTCCAGGTAAGCTGATCTTTCAGTCACACCTGCCTGCAAGGGTCCCATACTGGCCCAGACATTGCTTTAAGTGGAGTATTAAACACCTAGGACTGCAGCAGTGTGGGCTGCCCGGGGCGGATGAGCTGTGCCTCAGTTTCCATATCTGTCACCCCAAGCACTGAGAGCATGGCTGCACAGAGAACCAAAAGGGCATCCAGGAAGCTCGCTGTTGGGCAGTGTTGCACAGGTGTCGGGAACTCAGGTTGGATAGGACATGGCCTCCCCGAGGGAGACACTTTGAACACTCAGCTGAGCCACTGCTTTAGAGCCGCTGTGTTGTTGCTATGTCCCCAGGCAGACAACATCTGGAAAGTCCATCAGACAGACACAGAGAGGTGACTAAGAACGGGAGGAAGAACAATGGGCCGAAGGTGCCGGGGAGCGGGGTCAGGATCTGCTGGTGGGCTTCTTGCCCGGCTTCATTGTTTTCATTTTCAAAATGATTCCTAACAGCTGGGCCAGTGAGCCTCCTGCACAGACTCCACAGGCAGCTGGGAGAAGCCAAAGGGCTGGGCAGCAGATCTGTGTGGAGAGCACCTGCTTGGCATAGCCGGGTTCAGCAAAGATGAGCTGAAGGAGGCCAGTGGGCCTGTCTGTGTCCTGCCTCGTGTGGGCGGTGCTTTGAATCCAAGCTGCGGTCAGGCTTTTATGCCGTTCCTATTCTCCCTCTCCCTCCAGCTGATGCCCAGGGTGGCCACTTTGAGGCCTTTCCCTGGACACCTTAGCTCTGACCTAGCCTCTGAGTTCCTGTTATCTATGGCTAGCTTTCCCAGGTGGCCAGGGCAGCGAGCCAGCAAGGACAAAGGTTAAACACAAATTTCAGAGGAGATAAATGGGCAGCATTTCGGTCTGTCTTTGTGCAGCTCGCCCGACTCTGGCAGACCATAGGATGCACACGGGCCTTAGGTCACAAGAGAAGGAGGACACAGCATGAGGCTGGACACTGTATTCCGGCACTGCACTGACTGCACCATCCATTGCAAAGAACTGCAGCTTTCAGTCCTGAAGCTGTCAGCCTGTGTGAGGAACAATCCTGAAGCTTTCAGCTTGTGTGAGGAACAATGCCGCAGTGTGTGTCTGTGCTCCCTCCCTCCAGGCTGACAGACTTTTCAAGGCAGGGGCTGTTTCCTTTGACCGTAACGGCCAATGCTGATTGTCAACTTGTCGAGATCTAGAAGCAATCACTTGGAGAACAAACCTCTGCACATTCCAGATTCAGCACTTAAGTACCTTGCAACACAATTCCAGCTGAATTCATTGGACAAACCTCCCAGGTCCCCAACTTTAAGTGTGTCAGACGGCAGCACCTGCTTATCTTTAGCCCTGGGAGCTAATCTTATTCTTCCGAGTTTGCAAAAGTCACACGGAGGCACAAAGAGAGTAACTACCTTGTCTGACTAAGCAAGGCTACCTCCCAGAGCAGAGGCTGGACTCCATCCTTGGTCCATGAGGCTGGAGTTCCTTCCTCCTCGGATCACCTTCCTGAAACAACAGGATGAAGCAGCATCTAGCCAAGCGTCATGACCAAGATCCTGTGCTGGGGCCGGAGGCCACGGCTGAGTTGAGCCAACCGCCTGGCCTCCGGGCCCCAGCCAAGTGTGGACCAGGTCAAAGAGAACAGCAACAGGACACACTGCACCACTGAAGCTCTCTCAGCTCAGCCCTGCTGGCCAGGTCACTCTTGGCCTCCACTGCCCACTTGTAAGTAGGTCACTTGGCACTTTAGAAATGTCCTAAGTAACCTTAATATTAGGTTTGGGGGGGGGGTGATGCCTGATGCTTGGTCCAGAACCTGATCACTCAAGGGTCTCAAAGGCTTCGACCGTGAGTCATAAATACGCAAAAATCAACCGGGATTGCATCAAGAGAGTGAGTACCGAGGCTCCAAGCTGCATCAAACAGGGCTGTTAAGAGCTTTGGTGTCAGGGTGATGGAGACAAACAAAAGGGGCCCAGCAGGGTAGAATTCCCTTTGGAGCTGTTTTGGGTCTGCCAGCAAGGACTATTAGATACCATCAGAGGATGTTGGCCAACAGCTGGATTGCTTTCCTCCCGGACCCATTAACACATTATGTTTTGGAGGCAGAAGTTGGTTGGAGAAGATGACCTGCCAGTTTCACTGCTGCCTTTCACCCGCTGAGTCCCCGAGACTTCCGGGAAAGGATCCAGGTCTCAGAGGGGCTCTTCGTTGTCATGGTGGGTGCCTATATGATACAGGGTGCATATGTGAGGGAATGAGGCCCAGCTGCCTGGAGTGGTTTGCCACAGTAGCCTGTAACAACCACAAAGCCCTAACAGAGATAAAATGCCGCATGGGGAAAGGGAATGGTGTTAGTCATTTGGGGTCTGAGATGCAGGAGAAGGACGTTGCCTTTCTGAAGTAGAGCATGGTTGGGTAAACCTGTCAGAGGGAAGCCAGCCCTCAATGCTAAGGCTGTACCGGTATGAACCCCAATGTCGCTCAGACCTCCCACCACCTCAACTTTGTGCTTTCTAAGTAGAGAACAGCAACCTCAAGTCTCTCACTCCATCCCTCCCTTGCAGTGCCCCATCCCTGCTAACTCCAGCCAAGGCTGGAAATCCGAAGTGGGTCAGGGAGGGTGTTCCTGTGCCCTCTGATAACAAAGTCCAGGAGGTGGCAGCCGTGCGTAGCTATAGTGTGTGAGGTGTGAGGAGCTGCTGACCCTTTCTGGTCACAGACCGAGAGACAAGCACCTTACCAAACCAAAGCGCTGGCCCCAGGGGAGAGGCTTTCTTCCTTGCTTCCCATCCCTTCAGTTTCCCAGGATGGTCAAAGGTCAACTCCATGGGTGATGGTGCACCTACGTCATACCCGCAGAGGCTGTGGTCTATGCTGGCCACAAGCAATGTGAGCTGTCTTCCCGAATAGCAGGCAGGGGGCAGGATCTCCAGTGTGTCCGGCACACAGTTGTCAGGACTCTCATCACAGGCAGTGACCGACTGCCTTAAAAGGGCAGCCCACGTGACCCGAGTAATTTTAGCTGCCCCTCTGATCTGTGTGCCTTTCCCAGGCACAAAGTCATGGCAAGGCAATTAAATGACGGCAAAGCATTTGCTGTGGTTGGATTGCTTCCTCCGTCAACTGAGAAGCAAGAATTAATCACAACCTCAGAAAGATGAACCAAGAAGGGGGGACAGGGACACTTAAGGCTATTGTAGGTTCTCAGAAGTACCTGTATCTAAGGGGCATGACCATGTTGGCTAGGATCTCTAGTGTGGAAAACTGAAGGACTCGGGTGGTCTGGGTGGGTTTTACAGAGACAGCACAGAAGGGAAGGGCCTTGGGAACTCATCCCCCCATTCTACAAAAATGGTATATGGAAAAGGAGCCCCCACACTATAGATAGGTGGCTGTGGATTTGAAAACAAGCTGCTTTGTGTTTCACAGAATCTTCAATTCTTAAAATCAAGAGAGACATTGGAGATGAGGTAGGGCCTGCCTTTTTCTGAGTTTGGATCATCCACACACAGACACGGCTCTCTTTCCAGGAATGGGAGACCAGTTATTGATAAGGCAAGTTCTGCATTTCAGGATGGCTCTGAATTTTGTGACTTTTCTTTATATCAAGCTCAAACTAATTTCTCCAGGCCTTCCAGCTACCACTGCATATATGTTCTCTGGAGCCACAAGAAATCCATTTGTCCTTCTTCCCTCTGCCCTCTTTCAGGTCTTTGAAGATGGCTCCCACATGCCCTGCCCACCTCTGGCCTGCTTTTCTCTGGGCAAATATGGTGGCTTTTCAAGCAACCTAATTTCATAAGCCATAGGCTACTGATCTTCCTATTTAGGGGTGATTTCTGTCAAGGCCACAGTCTGTGCACACCATCCCTCTGCCTTCCTGTGCCCCCACAGTAGCTGTGGAGATGGTTAATAGCCAGCCTGGGCCTAACCTCCCTCAGTCTGTCCAGGAAGAGTCTGCCTTCATTTGGAGAATAACTCACTGATGCTCAGAGAGGCAGTGGGGTTAATGTCGGACCCAGAGCTCCAGAAGAAAGGCCATGAAACAGGGCTCTGTCTACACATTGCCTTGTCTTTTCTACCTGGCAGGCAGCAAATACTAGCAAAGATTTCCCAGTGAAGGAAAAAAGGAAGGGAGAAGGGAGGAAAGAAGGAAAAAAAGGAAGGAAGGAAAGAAGGAAGGAAGGAAGGAAGGAAGGAAGGAAGGAAGAAAGAAAGGAAGAAAGGAAGGAAGAAAGGAAAGAAAACAGGCAGACTAGTTGGGGTAAGTGCAGAAATGGGCATTTTTATAAATTAGAAGGCATGATAAACACATGACTTCTCTGCACATCCAAACCCACACACTGGACCCCACCTTGAAGTTCTACCCAGAACTGTACCCAGTGTCCTGTCTACCCACTCCCTACTCTAGTACCTTGCCATCACTGCCCCTGCTCCTCCTTCAGGCCCATATCACCCCTCCTCTTTTCTTTTTCCTCCTTCCCCATCTTACCCAAGATCACAATTCACAGGCTTTGTTTATACATCTCCCCGGACATGCCTTCGGGACCCCCAGTTCTAAAGAAAGCTGGTTAAGAAGAAACAGTGGTGGGAGTTTCACTTGGGGAGCACCACTGGATTTGAGGGAGGATTCCAACAAGTGCTCTGGGTTCTCCCAGCCGCACAGACTGGAATCTTTTCCATGGCGGAGAGGTCGAGCTGCCAGGGCTGGTTGGTTCCCACTGCGCTCTCCCATAATGAGGCCTGGCTCAGCAGCTTCCTGCCCCGGGGCCATGTGTTGCTGTACAGTGGGATGGGGATTTGATCTGTAAGTGGGCAGTTTCGTTTTTTATTTATCCCCTCTAGAGCAAGAAGGAAAAGGAACGCTGGCAAATGGTGCTCTATAAACCCTGCCAGCCTCAGAACCGAGCCTATCTCACACATGGAAGACTCCCTCCTCCACCCCACCATGGAGATAACTGATAATAAAATCTTAACCACCGGCTCTGCTCTCCTGACGAACAGGGGATGGCTTCCTTTAAAAGACCTTTGTGTTCTGTTGCGGCCAAAGATGTTTAAGCTGCAGCCATGAATGCCTTTTCTCCCTGGGGCTCCAGCTGAGGCTGGTTTCCCAGTCACATACTCTTGGTGGGCAGCAGCTGTCCGCAGGTCAGTGGAGAGGCGGGGGAAGGCTGTGCTCATCCTGGACCCAACAAGAAGATAGGCATTCGGCTCTGGCTTCTGATGTGCAGATGGGAGGTGTCTGGTGCTCTAGGAGATGGAGGCTACCTTCCTCCCAGGGCCTCCGAGAAAGCTGTGATGAACATTCTTCCTCTTAAGAATGGAAATGCCGCAGCTGGTCCTGACCTACTCCAAAAGCCCCTGAGAAAGGGACTGACCAGGAAGGGGAAAGAATGTTTGGCTTCAGCTGAGCGCTCCTCTGTTTTCTTTCAAGTCTTTCCAGTGACTGGAAGGGTTTGGGGTGGAGGAACCTAAAGAAATAGGAAATTCATTATTATAGTTCAGATCTGGAATGTTCTCAAAGGCCCATGTGTTAAAAGCTGGGACCTCAGTTTGGTGGCATTAAAAGGCGGCAGAAGCTTGGAGAGACGTGGCCTAGAAAGAGAAAACCAGTTAACTGATGCACACCTTTAGAGGGAATATTCAAACTCCAGCCCTTTCCTCTCTCCCTGCTGGCTGTCATGAGATGAACAAGGTTCCTCTGCCATGTGCTTCAGTCATGAAGTGTTTCTACCAGCACAGGCTCAAAGTGACAGGGCCACGTGACCATGGAACCTCTGAAATTGTGAGTCAAAATGAACCTTTCTTGTTAATTTTTTAGATTTATTTATTTTATGTGTATAGGTGTTTTGTCTCTGTGTGTGTATGTACACCCTGTGTATGCCTGGTACCCACTGATGGAAGTTGGAAGAAAACATCTGATCCTTTGGAACTAGAGTTGTAGAAGGTATAGGCCACCACGTGGGTGTTGGGAGTCAACATGGCTCTTCTGTAAGAATAGCAAGTGCTCTTAACCATTGAGCCATCTCTCTAGCCTCTTTCTTATGAATTTGATATTTAAATTGATGATCTCAGGTATTTTGTCATAGTATGGAAAGCTAACATATTCATGGAAGGTATGTGCATCTTGGAGAGATGGATCAGGGAAGAGCTTTAAGAGGGGCTGGGAGAACAGTGTAGAACAAAGAAAAAAGTGGTGGGTACTGCTTCTCTTAGAGCCTCCTGTAAGGTGCTCTATATGGCTGCCCACCTGGTGCTGTGGGCTCTCAACTCCTCAAGCCCTGGAGAGGTGGTGGCAGGGAGCAAATGGTGAGTGAAGAGCACACACATGCAAAGAGGCAAGGGGACATGCTCCCCCAGCTCATGTTATCCAAGGAAGAGGATAAGGCACACTGCACAGCAAGTGGGAAGCCAATGTGGCAGAGAAGAATACAGGGAGGAAAAAAGAAGGAGAGGGGAGAGGAGAGATAGTGGGGAGAATAAGAAGGGAAGATCCTGGAAATGGACTCTGGGGCTCTGCAGAAGGTTTTCTATTTGTAGTAGCCCAAAAATAATCATGTGATTATTTCAGACTTTTCGTTTGTCTTCTTCATTTGATTCATCAGTAGTGGTCTAATACTTTCACTTGGTTCAAGACTCCAGAGGCAGCCTTTAGCTACTGCCCGTCTCTCCTTACTCCATGCAAATACCTACATGAGCTCCTTGTGTATAAAAGGCATGGCTCTCGAAAAGGCATTTATCTTGGATAAAGATCACAGTTCTGTTGTAAGAACTATGACGCCAAGGAAACATGCCTTCAAGAGCCGGTAGTACTGATATACATACGAATTCAGAGAAAGAGGCAGCAGGCACAAGGCTGTTCGAATTCCAGCCAGACAGAATCCCAGCACTGAGAAGGGGAAGTAGGCGCAAAGTCTGACTCCTAACCAAGAAACTATTTGTAATTGAACATGTTGGGAAAGGGGGAAAATTGTTCTTCTCAAGTGGCAAATGACTATATTAACCAACTGCAGGGTAGGTCCCATCCATGCTCAGGAGCAGTTGGCCAACGCAAAGCAGATGCCATGATTTTGTTTTGCGTATAGGTGAGTTGGGGGCATACTTTTTGTCTGGGTTTAATTTGGTACTTTTGTTTTACTGATTTTCTTTCCTTTTAGTTTATCTGTTTTGATTTCTTGTGCTTTTTTTTCCTGTTTTTTCTTTTTTTTTTTTTTTTGAGAAAGAGAGAGAAATAACATGAAGTTAGGTGAATACAGAAGTGGGGAAGATCTTACAGGAGTTGAAGGAGAGAAAAGAATATAATCAAAATACAATTTTTGAAAAAAATTTTAAAATAAAATTATTGAAATGACCAGAAAACATTTCACAGTTGTTGTGTTAGGAGCGGCGGGCTACTTTTTCAGCACCCGGCCACCCGCGCGGCTAGCTTTACCAGAAATAATTACACGGAAACTGTATTCTTTTAAACACTGCCTGGCCCATTAGTTTCAGCCTCTTAACCCATTTCTAATAATCTATGTAGCACCACGAGGTGCGCTTACCAGGAAAGATCTTAACCTGCGTCTGTCTGGAGTGGGAGAACCATGGCGACTCCTTGACTCAGCTTCTTTCTCCCAGCATTCTGTTCTGTTTACTCCGCCTACCTAATTTTATGTCCTATTAAAGGGCCAAGGCAGTCTCTTTATTTAACCAATGAAATTAACACAAAACAGAAGACTCTCCCCCTCATCACACAGTCCTAACATGGCCTGGGAAATCGTAGCCTATTCTAGAAACAAAGCTGAAGTGCTCCTCTGTGGAAAGGATGCTGAACTGGGCGGCTTCCGGAGCAAACAGAAAGTAACTGTGCTGTGACCAGCGCGGCATTGTATCTTTGGTTAAGATGCGAAATAGGTGGGAGAAGAAAGTTAGATGAGGAGGGCAACACTGGAAAAAAGCTGGGCAGGGTTTTCTGGACCACATGGGAATGCTGCTTTTATCCAGAACTGATCTGAATCCTGAAGATGTCAAGTGTATGATCAGTCAAGAAACATTTCTGTAGCTCTGCACAGAGAAGAGCGAGACGCTGGTGACGGCAGAGTGGCATCCACAGCAGGCTGAACGAAGGCGCGGCCGGCAACTGTTTGCCCTCGTCTTTGAGTTCAGGAGCAGTGATGCAGGCTCCTTCCATGTTGGTCTCATCCCTCCTCATCCCACATCTATGATTTTGAATGTATCTACTTGTATTCCAGTCACAATGAAAGGAGCCTCGCTGGCCCCATACAGGAAGAAAATGGAAGTGTTCTGGAGTAGGAGATGGGAGTCTGACTCTAGGAGCAACCCTCAGCTAGTGGGTGCTGATGGACCATGAAGAGTTTGTGGCATTAGGAAATGTTCTACATATTCTTCAGAAGGTCCTGGGTGGGTTCCTATAACCAAAGACTCTCAAAGAGATCGTCACATTTGTGTGCCCTGCATTAGCCTTTATTCTACTCTGCTTGTCCCTTCCTGGTTCCTAGAACTATTTCTTCCTCAATAAGAAGCACAGAACTTGTTCAATTCTGCTTTTCAAATGTGTTGCAGGGGGAAATGCAGGTCAAACTGTTGTCTAGGATAAATGATAAAAGCTTTGGCAAGGGAACGAGTTATGACAAGGGACAGATCAGAAAGCTATTTAGAAGGTGAAATCAAGACTGTGCCCTAGCTCTCCAGAATCATTCTTTTTCACTAGTGATATTTTATTTATGGTTTCATAAATAAAGCTGAAGATAAAACTAAGTCACTAGGGGCCAGGGAGTTGTGTCACACACCTTTAATCCCAGGATTTGGGAGACAAAGGCAGATTGATTTCTGTGAGTTCAAGGCCACCCTGGATTACACAAAATCGATGCAGAAACAGATCCAGGTGGTGATGGCTCACACCTTTAATCCCAGTACTAGGGAGTCACACGCCTTTAATCCCAGCACTAAAGGGGAAGATACAATGGGAAGAGACAGAGGCTCAGGGCTCAGTCTGCAGTCATCCAGCCTTGGTAGAGGTAAGACTTTTCTAGTGGCCTGGATGTTTTGCTTTTCTGATCTTCAGCTTGAACCCCCATATCAATCTCTGAGTTTTTATTATTCATGCTACATTTTCTACTTCGTTTGATTATCTGTGCAACCTAGTGCTGGTCCACAGCTCATAACAAGGCCCAATGCAGAGGTGCAGTGGTATGCTGTAGTCATAATTTACAGCTGTACAAAGGGCTACCATATAAGGACATGGAACTCAAAAGCCACTGCAAAAGAAAGCTCACAGGGGATGGAGGTATTTCCAAGCAGTCCTAAATTTAGCTGAATTTATAACGGGCTTTTAGCAGATATCCCTGGTATTTGTGTAGCCTTCAGGTAAGCCCTCATATTCAGAACCATCATAATGGAAATGGAAATTAATGCAGTAATAGAAAGAAGCAAGGGACCTGGATTGAGCTGTTCTTTATTGGTAATGCAGGTTTATGTGGCACTCCAATTCTGAGACATGGGTGCTGTTATTTCTGTCTTATAGGTAAAGAAATGAGACTCGGGGAGTCATGATAATTATCCCAGAATATTTGAGCAATAATCAACAGAGGAGGTATCCAGAGCTTCAGCTTGGTTCCAGTGACTCCAAAGGTCATTAATTTAAGCCAATCTCCTTTAAACTTCTCTGTTCTACGGGGTGAAGAGCCTGGGAGTCTAGCCATCTGTCTTTATGTGGGGTTAGTAGAGTATTTGACTACTAATTGGCTTCTTAATCTGTGGATAAAGAACAAAATGGTATTCAGAAGAGGAGAAGAACAGAGAAGACCCTGGATGTGACCTCAACCTACAATAGATTAGATGCAGTACTGAGAGCCTTGAAAGACACTTGGGTTGCCATTTTCAATATACAAAAAGAAGAGAGGCAAGGGCCCAGAAGTACCAGCTTCACTCTCCTTTTAGCCAGGAACCCCAGAGAACTGATAGTCAACCCTGTGACAGAATGCCTGAGGTAATCAACTTAATCTGAGAAAGGATTTTTTTTGACTCATGGTTATACAAGTTTTGGTCGATGGTCTGTTGACTTTGTTGTTTTGGGGAGCTATAGCCTAGCAAACCATCATGGCCAAGGGCATGGTGGAGCAAAGTTACTCACCTTATGGCTTCAGGAAGCAGAGGGAGAAGGAAGTGTCTAGAGTCCCAACATCTCCTAAAAGAACATTCCCTTCTTCCATAGATGCAGCTGCCTCTCTCTAGGGCCTGACTCCTAAAGTTTCTACAACATCCCAATAGCTCCTAACTAGAAAGGTGACTTTAACATCTTCAAACCATATGTTGGAATAGAGTTGTAGAAGGCATGCAATACTGTCTTCACCATCCAGAGGTTGACCTGGGCTCATGTGGGCACGGCCAATTCTGAGAGAGACTTCCCTACTGTGACAACTTTCTTCTCAGTTTTACAGCACCCACACCCCTGACTCAACAGAGTGATAGGCAGAGAGTCTACAGTAGCCAACCAGTAGCTGCCCCCTCCTGCAGAAGGTCCAGTCCTGAGAAGATGAGCTAGGAGAGAGGTAAGTGGATATTAGAGCATCAGGAGGCTTGGTAACAGAGGTGAAGGCAAACAGCACACAGAGGCTCAGTCACAATGACATGGGACATGCACAGCAATGTTCATACTGGTCATATGGAAGCCTAGGGTGGAGCCAGCACTTAGTAGACAGGGAAGAAGGAACAGCTGAATGGAGAGAAGCAGAAAAGACAGGTCTTTGGAATGCCTTGGATCTGATCACCTTTCCACCTCAGGGCCATTAAAGGAATTCTCTTTCACTCTGAGTTCTGAATGTTACTGTTCCTACACTGGGTTTGGGTGACTCTATTGCTTTATTGGATGATGGGAGATTCTCTCCCTTGCATCCATGACCAATTGGAAAGAGAAGGCATGACCAAGGTTGGAAGGATACTTCTTTAAGGCAGCAAAATAGAGTAGGCTTCATGCACCAGGCTTTACAACAAACAGTTCTGTCTCTTTTTGTCTTAGCAACCAGACATCATAAGGTAAAAACTGACACCGTCATATTTTCAAACAAATTCTATGGCTTAACCAAAGCCTCGAAAGCTTAACAAATATTAGTTTAATGCCTATTTATTTCCCTCGGTTATCATTTCTTCCAATGGTTTTATCAGTTTTCACAGTGGTTATGAAGGGAGCCAAAGCCATTCCACCCCACACCACTTCTTTTAGAGCCCTTTGCCACATGTACATCCACTGTGGGATAGGAAAATGATTTTCCTGGAAGCCAGAAGTCACACAATTGTCCCATCCCTCCAGAGGCCCGTGGGGTGGAAGAATCCACATTGTAATTAAAGTCCCATTACTCTTTTATGTTCCCTCCTTTGCTCTAAACGAGGGCCAGTTCTGCCGCCAGAGCACAGAGTGGCAAGGATACAATGTGATGTGTCAAGCGCTTGTGTTTCTCTTTTATGAGATCAGCTTTTATAACTTTGCAGTCAACCCACCAACAAACTATAAACTTGGCTTATTGGAAACAGGCATATCAATCATGAGGAATCACTTGTCAGCGATGGCCCCGGGCTCTCCTGTACATGAGTTTGTCCTTAGAAAGCCAAGGAGCAGAACCCCAGCTCCATCTTGCCTTGTGTAGGCACATGATTGGGGCCACCTGACATTTTGCTCCAAGGAAAATGATCCTGTCGTGTTTTGCATGATATTTATGGGTTTTGTACCACGGTCTGGCTCTTTTCAAAACGTACTGCAGAAGAATTCAGATTCTATGAATGCAGCCAAATATTACCCACAAAAATATTTTCTAATCTATTTGTGGCCACAGAAATGTCTTTGCTTTTGTGATCCCAGAATGCATGGCAGAGCTTGGGGACCATATTCTACTTCAAAGGAATTGCTTGAAGCAGACACTTGCCTTAGGTCTCAGCAGCAATGGGGGAGACTCTCAAGCCTGATTCAAGGCGTATTCTATTTTACCCTGTCTCCGTATCTCCTTTGCTCCACACAATGGCATCCCCACAACCTTGTCCTTGGGCACAAAGAGATCTCTTAAGACTGGTGGTGCAAAAACCTTGGAGTCTTCTTTAGTCTAACAGCTGTGTTCTCCTTAGGGGTATTTCCTGGTCTGTGCATGACTCTCTTCCCTCAAGATTTGACCTTCTAGCTCAAGATGAGCAGTTCCGTGCAGTTTCATGATGCAGGCATTGCTAAAAAACTTGTCTCCATGGCAACCACAGGGTTGCCTCATACGAAAGCATTCAGATGTTAACAACCACAAAAGCATTTTTTTTTTAAATGTAGAGCATCATCTATGTCTATAGAGAACTTGTTTGTTTTGGTGTTCTATGCCTCTGTTTCGGGCTCTTAGGGGAAGTGTCATATATTTGGAGAGTACTGTGTAGACAGTGGTTCCTCCCAAGTTTTCACCTCATCACACAGATTTCTTCCCTGTGAGAAGAAGAGGGGTTCTTCTGGGGAGGCAATGTCATCATTCTTCTAGGCTCTGCCACTGCCGGTTGCCAAAGAGCTGTTTCAATGTTTTGAATCCAAAATTCATATTTTCTCAGTCTCAGCGGGATTTGACCTACTCAGCACTTGGTGAAGGGCTGTTCATTGGAAATCCAGGTGCTCGAATGGGTGTGGGACTGGCTACTGCGACGGGGTTTCCCACCCCTGCCTAGGCTGAGATCACAAACTCAGGGCAGGAGCAGTGGTCAGCACTTCAGCATTCCTGCTAGCCTGCTCTCATTATGCATTGTCACGGGTGACATGGTCACTTTGTGTTCCTCCCCCAAAGGCTCACTCACTGCATTGTTACACAGCATTGGAGAGGAAAGCATCACTCCGCTACATTACTGGCTTTCAACACAGAAGGCAGAAAGGATGGTCCCTGAAGGTACTTTGGGCAAGTCTGCTTGGATGGATGTTACAGGACTGAGAGTTGGGTGCTGGTGATGCCGTCCAGGTAGAGGCTCGAGATCCTGCTCGACCCCTTGCAGTGCTGCGGAAGACCCCAACAACGAATGGTCCAGCGTTAATGTTCCCGGCGCCGTGGATGAAGCTGAGCATCTCCATTCCCCGCAACTACGCTGGAATCCAAGCTCAGTACAGCTCCATAGCAGTTCCCAGCTCGGCTTCTATCAATGGGAGACGAGCCGTGGCTTATTTATTAACTGTGCGAGGAAATGCCTGTACGTGTATTCACCAGAGAGCTTCGGGGCAGAGAAGAGCTTTCTTTTGACTAGCAGAGTTTGCAGCCTATGCTAATCCCTCCTGGAAAGCCTTCCATCCCTGAGTTATGACCTCGGTCGGCATTGTCTCACACTGCCTCTCTGTTATTAAAATTCCTTTCTGCACAATTCATGCAAGCATAAATCCTTCCTTTAAAGTCTAATAAGACTTCCAGAAAATTAGATTCTGTTTGAAAAGTTGTCATTTACAGTGTTATAGTTCCTCTCCACACACCTCCTTTCCTTCCTCTCTTCCGCACCCCAGGTCAGATAAGGGCAGGGAAATGAACGAAGTGGCCTTTGAGAGCCTATCTCATAATTGCATTTATGATCCCCTTTCCTTGCCTGCTTGGTATTTCTGTTCTATCGTTAGTCTTCCAATAACATGATCTAGAATCATTCCTTAGAATGGGATTTGTATGTGAAATAAATATGGCCAATTTTTTTTTCTGTTCTGGTGAAAATAAGAGGCTGAACCACCGGGTAAGAAGAACCCCAGGACACCGCTGGCATAGGAGCCAGCAACAGAGCACACTAGGCAAACTCTCCCTCCGACTCTCATTGTTGGCTTCCTCGCTTTTTTCCAAAGCATGTGTAGCTAAGTCATACCAAGGCAAACTCAGGTCAAGATGACAAATATCTAGGTCCTTAGAGTGTCAAACGCACTTGCTCACATCCATGGGAAAAGATGATGTCAAGCTAAGATAAAAAAACCTTGCTTTGCCTCTCACTCGCGAAGGGGTGGGCTGGGCCAAGCACACAGTGGCTCAAGTTCCATGCTATAAAGCTATGGGTTTCTCAAAGGTGTCCAGATTGGAGAGAATGGTTTCTAAGGTCCCATGGAGTTTTGCACTAACTCTTTATAGCTGTTACATCTAAGGCAGTATTTAAGATAGCTAAGTAACATGGTGTCTTAGAAACTGACATGGTTCTACTAACAAGATTAGCTAGGTCCTGAGAAGCCACAGTATCTGACCATTACTTCAAAGAGGAAACAAAAAAAAAAGTACATGGAGCTGGATTTTGAGTTGCAAAGAACTAGTGCCCACATTATTTCTGAATATAGAAAGAACTGGGGGTGGGAGCAGCAGGAGACAGGCTCTGAGCATCTCCGCAACCCTCTAGGACCTCAGATTTCCTTGCTGGAAATGAGGTGAAGACACGGTAGGAGCAGGGAGAGAAAGAATGAAGAATACCCAGGGTAGAGTCTGGATCCGAGAAGTTCGTCCTCTCCGGGTAAGTCCAGGCATTAATGTGATTGGTTTGTGATACCGCTCTTCTGTTCCTGTTGAGTAGAACATGTCTCTCGATATAGCTGCCAGCCTTAGTTTTGGCCCTTCCTCTCCTCCCATAGCCAAACTGTCTGGACCGCTTTTCTGTGAGATTAGCCAAAAGCGGGTGGGTCTTTGGCACTTCATGGGCTCTCTGTCCCTTTCCAGGGCAGCATCGGTTTAAGGTCTTTGCCACTCAAACCCCTGACTCTTAATCTGGACTGCTGTTCCCCTCATCCAGCTACTCTGAGGTCTGTGCTTGGAAAATAGAGCCCTTTTGTAACAGAAGTAGAACTTCTCTGCATTTTCTTGAAGAGCCTGTCAGCAACTTAGCTGCACAAAGCCCCAGGGGCACTGAGCTGGCCCTTCAGCTAAGGAACACAGCAAATGCATACGGAGGATTTTCTGAGTTGTTCTGACCCAGGCTCTGGGATTTGCCTTGCCTGCGATCACATAGCATGGGAAGGTAGGGAATTCTCCTTAGGGATCAGGGAGCGTATTACGTGGGATCAAGATTCAAGCATGTTCTTTTTGGATTAGGCAATGTTTTTTCCTTCTATTTTTCTTTACATAACCTTATCACTTAGTTGCCTTTACTTTTCTCCCCTCTGCCTTCCCTGGCTCCCAAGCCTGCTCTGATTGCAGAACAAACTCTGCTCTCTGGGTGGCTCAATACCTCACAGGTTCTAGCCTCTTTCCTACATTTTAGCCACATCCAGTAAGTCTTATTAAGGAACTGTATCTTCTCATCCACTGTAAAAACCCTACTCAGTCTAGACTGTCACATCTGTAGAGACCTGACTCCCCAGATGCCAGAGAAAATAGGGTACTATACTAAGAATGTCCTTCAGAGAGACAGAACAGGCAGGGTGGATACAGGCAGACAAGAGAAGATTTACTAAGTGAATTAGTTTATACAATCACAGGAGCTGAGAAGTCCAGTCATATGCCAGCAGTAAACCAGAAAATCCCAGACATCAGTAGCCTGCCTCAATCTAAGCCCAGACCCAGAGAAGCCAATGGTGTCACTTTGGACCCAAGACCAAGGCCTGAAGGCCTGGTGGCCTGCTGAAGTAAGTCCTAGAATCTGATGCCCAGACGACCTAGATCTTGGATGTCCAAGGGCAGGAAAGGAAGAAAGAAAGCATTGCCAGCTCCAGAAGAGAGGGAGGGAAATTAGTTTTGTCCCAGCCTGCGGCCGATTAGATGGTGCCCACCCACGTTCCCAAGGGCAGACTTTCTTAGTTCACTGGTTCAAATGCTGGTTTCTTCTAAAATTTGCCCAAATACTTAGAAATAATGCTTTATACTGGGTTGTCTTAATCCTGCCATATTGACATCCACAATTCACCAGCCCAAGTTCAAATGCACAAGTCCCCTCTCCCGGATGCTCGATATTGGACTCCTATCACTCTTGCGTTTCTGACCAAGCTGACCTCCCCAAGACTTGTGCCTGTCCTATAGCAAGCAGATATGTATTGTCCCTCATCTACTTCGAGGAGAGGAATACCCCTCACATGTAATATTCCTTCCTTCATGACCTGTTCCAGGGCCATTACCTGAGTCTGCTCATCCCGGCTGATCCTTCATCATTGGGTGAGCACAGGCTCTCAAGAGGGTTGTCTCCCGACACGTCTCTTGATGCATGTCAAAAAGCTCTCTTCTGAGATTGAGAAGCAAGCTCATGGCCTCCAACACTAGGATTCTTTTCTTTGTTAACTAAGAAGAGGACAGAGGTAGTAGGAAAAGAAGCCACAAAGGGGAAAGCCCCAAGACGGAGGAAGGGAAGATGGTAACAATCTGTTGAAATTCAAGTTAGTTATGTGAGCTAACCCAGATCAATCACAATGATGTGCATTTGGGGGCCAGTCCTGGGCCTAGTTGCTTGCCCTTCCATTCCCCCTGGTCTGCATCTTTCCTGATTCACCAGGCTGATCCCTGGATACCACAGTTCCCCAAATCTCTTGATAGCAGTATTCTAGCTGATCCTGTCTTAGAGACACTGCCAAGAGAGACTATGGAGTAAAGAGGCAAGGTCCTTTTCTCCCCCTGCTCCCCTGACAGAGGCCAAGACTCTTCCCTGGCTCCAAGACTATGAAATTCCAGCTTTGATGAGGGACTGTGCCCTGTGATAAAGGAATGCCACCTCATTTTTATGCCTCCAGCCCCGGGGTTGCTAGCGTTTTCCAGCTGCTATTAATTTCTCTTACCACACTGACCACAAAGTTGGCTCCTCAGCTCATCTAGCCCCTCAAGCTATTCACTGAATTAAATTCACACCACTTAAAATACCCAGGGACCAATACCCTTTCTCATTGATCTACCATATATAATTTGTATGTTTACACATCAGTATTCCTTAATGTTGGCGGCCAACTCAAAAGCTTCTTAATAGATCCTACTGAGAGCTCCAATGCTTATGACCTAACTCCCAGGAGAGGATGGAGAGGTGAACAGTAATCAGAAAAAGGGCTCTGTGTGCTCACTTCTCCAAAAACTGGTACAAAAGCCCTGCCCAGTTGCTTCTCTTTTTCTTTCTTTCATTTTTGTTTGTTTTTTAAGGCAAGGTTTCAGGTAAGCCTACTCAGCCTTCAACTTACTATATAGTTGAGATTGGCCTTAATTCATAGTCCTCTTGCCTCTACCTCTCACCAATTGTATTTCATTGGCCTCTTTTGTTTTCGTGGTTTTGGTACCCTGCTTACATGAATAGGTAAAGGAAGACTCTGAGATGAACCTGACCAGATCACACTTCAACCTCAACTTACATAATAGGGTAGATTTCTGTAGGACTCTTTGATCCAGAGGGAAATATCCTGTGCGAGCCACTGCCTCTTGGCCTTAGAGAGTTTAATATTTGATTTCTTTGTTCTTCCTGATGGCACCACCGATCTTGTGAATGGGACATTCACATGGTCTGAGATTTGACCCAGACTCTGTCTTACAATGTCCTGATTTTTACATTCTTTCATAATCTGTGGACTCCAAAATTTATTTAACCTCCCAGACTACAGAGGTGGAGCCTTTCTAGGTGATTAGCCCATGGGACCATCATGATATGTAGGATCGGCTCCCTTGCCTTAGCTGGGTGAGGATGCATTTTCCCTTACCTTCCATATCAGGAAGAAGCCACAAGGCACCATCTTAGATCAGAGAACAGCTGCCACCAGACCCCAAATCTGCCAGTGTCTGGATCTTGGACTCCTCACACTCCAGACCCTGAAGAAATACACTTCTTTTGTTCAGAATTACCCAGCCTAAGAGATGTGTATGATATTAAAAAAGACTAAGACAAAACCTGTCAGGAATTTACACAGTCACACTCAATGCATGAAGGAATAAAAGACATTTTAAGCCTCTGTAAGGAAGAACTGTGTTGCCCAAATCTGCTGCAATGTTAATCTCTATTCACAAAGAAAAAAAAAATAGCTGATGGCCTGGTGTGAGGGACATGCAGTAATCCCAGTACTGAGGAGCTGATGGAGAGGATCTCAAGTTCAAGGCCAGTTTTTGCTACGTAGTGGGTTCCAATCCATCCAGGGCTGCATAGACAGGTCCTATCTCAATTAAAATGAATAAGCAGACAAGCAAACATTTGAGAGACTCATTGTGATGTTATTGGATGCAAGAAATGTTATGATAAATATGGGGATAAAAATCCCAATCTCTATTTCTCCCAACACTATAATCTTATTTCTTTTTAAACTCCCATGTATTTTTATTGTATTTAGTGTGTGGGGAGCATGCCTGTGTCATAGCATGAATGTGGAGGTCAGAGAACAACTCATAGATGTTGATTCTCTCCTTCCACCATGTGGATTTGGGGGATTGAGCATAGGTCATCAGGCGTGGCAGCCAGTATCTTTACCTACTGAATCATGTCACTACCCTTGACCCTACATTCTTAATCTAAACATTTATTTATTTTTTTGAAGATGTATTTTATTTTTGATTGTCGGTGTGTCTAGGCGTGGGTATGTGCATGTGAGCTCAGGTCCCCATGAAAAAGCAACAGCATCAAACCTCTCTGGGGCTGGAGTTCCAGGCAGTGAAGAACTGCCCATCTTGGAGCTGGGAACAGATCTCAGGTCCTCTGCAGGAGCAGTCCATGTTCTTAATCTCCCCACCACCCCCAAATTTTTATGTT
Organism: Microtus pennsylvanicus; assembly: GCF_037038515.1. NCBI lineage: Eukaryota > Metazoa > Chordata > Mammalia > Rodentia > Cricetidae > Microtus > Microtus pennsylvanicus. The sequence goes on along the minus strand of NC_134581.1, from coordinate 89,697,226 downwards.
TTACATGTTCAGATGCTGAGGTGGTTTCAAACTGCTGACTCTGTGTAGTATGTCACCGTTTTCCAGAGCACAGGCACTGGGAGGAAGGAGAAATGGAAGAACCTCAGCCCAGCTCCTCTACGATGTGCCACCATCTCTGATCCTATTCTTCTATGCTGTGCCACCATCTCTGGTCCCCTTCTACAATGTGTCACCATCTCTGGTCCTATTTTGACTAACAATTAATTGTTCAAACCAGAAAGTCAGATTTTTGGAAATTCCCTTACAGTGGCAGCCAATGGCTTCTTTGTGAAGTCCAAAGGAAACTCCATTTCCCTAAACCCTGGCAGTTAGACAATAGCCAGCATTCCTGGGGAACTTGCTGAAGCCATTGTCCCTTATCACTGGCAGGAGTGGCAAATGGCTAACTGTGGTGCCTGTTAGCACACCACAGAACTTGCTGACCTCCAGGTTTGCCGATATCATAAGTACCCACCCCCACCCAATCTTAAGCTGCACCAGCTCATGGGCTTCCCTCCCCCAGCTTCTCATTTGCATATAACACTGCTCTTGATCCTCTCTTCCTTGCATGCACTTGGTCTCCCCACTTTTGCCCCTCCCTCATTCTTCCCGCTTTTGGCCCCCTCTGTTGGTCTTCCTCCCTCACTCCACTCCAGCAGTCTGCTGGTCATGTGCTCTATCTGCTCTGGACTCTTCCAGATGCCTCTGACTATTCTCTCCATTGTATCTACGATAGAAACCTTCCTGTCAATCATACCTTCGAACAGGCACGTTGTCAGTTTAGACATCTGGTAGCTTTACCTTCAGTTTATCCATCCAGTGCCGAAACACTCAGTTTGTACATTCATCGGAGAATGAAGCGATAGACGATAAAGCAGGAGGAACATTAAAGCAGGTTGGTGTAGAGGTCAAGAGATTAGCGTTTGCCAGGAGGAAGTCCCTGCTGACCTCCTTTATCACTGCCTTCTGTGAGTTTTCATTCTCTGTGTTCATGTTCCAATGCCATATTACAGTTCATAAATCTTAATTGCCCTGAAAGGGTCTTCAACACCCTGTCCTGTCATGTCAGTAGAGTGCAATCACAGTCATTGAGTCCGAACACAAGTGTTCCTCAGCCTCCCTTTCCAGGCACAACCCCTTCTTACACACCCTGAATCCCGACTCATTATCATCCAGCTTCCTCAGAGTTCCGGAGTTCCCACCTCCACACACTCGTGGCTTCGCCTGGCCCATCTCTGCTTCCCCATCCCAGAGTTCACATGGGAGCAATGGCAGCCTCTGACAAGAAACCAGCCCCTCTTTGGCCCTTTCTAATGACTGGTTGTTTCATGTTTAAAAGTCCTTGGAAGATTTTCCCCTTTAAAATGATTTTTCCAGTTATATATATATATATATATGTGAACACAGAAAGTTCGAGCAGATGTGTGAGTTTTGTTTGAAATATGATAAAAAACAAAACAAAACAGCATGCCTTTAGTTATCCCAAACTTACCATTTCCAAACTGAGCTTTTCACTCCAATACCTCCCCCCTCCCCATAATCCCAGTTTTTCTCATCTCAGTGAAAGTCATTGACCTCTATCCAACTCAGAAACCTGGGGCTTGCTTGTCCGCAATTCTCAAAGCAGTGAAGCAGGATCTTCCCTGCTCCCCCACAAATCAACCCATCACCAGCTTTAGGACTGTGACTTCCATGCAGCATCTCGGATTCACCAACTTCTCTCCATGCCCAGCCGCTCTCTAATCCAAGTACTGTTACACCCCTAGACCATCTCAAAACCCTAACTTTTCGTCACACTCACTTTCTACTCAACCAAAGCCTATTCCTGTTTCCAGATGTCAGCATCACCAATATTTCAGATGAGATTGTAGCACTCGCTTGTTTCCACACTCCGATCATCTAAAGGCTGTACTCAGCCTAATTACTGTGCTTTCATTTCAAATAGGATGTTCTTATTCATTCCATTCTGTATACATTGCTTTCTGGTACAGGGCCTTTGCTCATGCTATACCCTCCTCCCAAATACCTTTAACTTTCACCTTACTCCTAAAATATAGTTTTATACGGGAAACTTTATTATCCCCCAAGTCATTCAGATCTTTCTGGTAAATACTCTCAGCATCACCATGTAGAATCAACCGTGGGGGCGCAATGAACTAGTTAATGGGAAGAATTCTGTTTCTTGTTCCCCATGGTGCTACTGTTAAGTAAGCACTTTATACCTTACTGAATGAAAGATTGAGTCACACAGCACGGTTGGATATGACTTTCTGGCGAGCCTCAGTCTGTGTCTATTTCCATGCAATCAGCCACTGTGGGTACTTTATGTGTCTCCAGAAATCAAGTGACAATGCTACCATGTCCATTATCACCTGTACCTGCTCCCAAACTTCACATTGTCCCCAGTCATCCTCAAGATACTCCATTCTTAATCTCTGGATTTTGTTTCAACTAGTCTTAATTTCTCAGCGCAAACCTTGGTATTCTGCAAGACTTATCTCAGACCCACCTTTAGGCTCTTTCTAGTCTTGATTATTTATATACAGAAAAAGCCTCCTAGTTCTATAGATGTGAATCCTGGTGCTTCCCAGCTGCCCAACATTCCCGTCCAAGCAGTGCATGGGTTTAGACCAAGACAAGAAGTCTTTCAGTATCACCTACCAGCTATCCTGTGGAGGTATTCTGAATCCAAAAAGACCCAGCATGCAAGTGACTTCTGCTCTTCTTTTATACCGAGTATTGCTTCCTATAGCAGGTAGCCCACATGTGAGCAGATTATGAAATAAATGTCAAAACAAATATTCATTGTGTTAAAGCTAATTTCTCAGGCTGGTACTGGAATCCCGTTTGATAGAGAATTATTTTTATCTGAATAGATTAAAAATATTTATAAAGCTCTTTACATTGATGCCAACAGTCTAGAGACAAGAGAAAGATCCAAAGATGCTTTTCATAAGACAAGATAAAAGTCTTGACCTTAGGAGAAAGACAAAGTAAAGAGATAAAAAAGGTGAAAGCTTTGAAATGAGTCAAGGTCTGGAAAGATTTCCTGGGAATGGTGTTGTCAAAGTCCATTTTTATGAAGAGTGAGGCCGACCTTTCCTTTTGAAGGAGTTTGCACTACACACCCACGTTAGCACTAATCCTCCCTCTTCCCCAGAACTTCGAAAGCATTTCTGTTGCTACAACAAAGTGTGGGAGGTCAGGTGATTTATAAAGCATAAAGATCCAGTCAGACCTCTTCTGAAGGCTGGGAAGCCCAAGAGCATGGCACTGGCATCTGTCCATGCTGGAGAGGGCTGTCTCCTGCATCAAGACATCTCAGAGAGCTCCACATATCAAGACAGAGCAAGCCTGTTAACTTGGGACTCTTCCTTTGCCACCGATGCTAACATGGAGGCCCCAAGCTCACTAACGATATATCTAACACTAATTACCTCCAAAACCCCACCTCAAATATATTGACAAGACTTTGGGGATCAAATTTTCAGTATATGGGTTTTGAAGTGATGTTCATCACTGTTTTTTAATAAATGGAACTGGTCCAGTTTTGTTGGTGGTAGTGGATGGTGGTGGTCGTCGTCGATTTAATTCACAGAGTGGACAGAGTTGTGGAGGGGATGCCCCTCTGTATGCTGTGAATATGTCTTATATTACCATTGGTTAATAAAGAAGCTGGTTTGGCAATCACCAGGCAGAATAGGGCCAGGTGAGAAACCCAAGCAAAGATAAAGGGAAAAAGACAGTGGAGTCAAGGGAGACACCAGTAACCACCATGGAAACAAGATGTGAGGTAACTAGTCATGAGCCTCGTGGTAAAATATGGAGTATTAGAAATAAGTTGATTTAGTCATAAGAGCTAGTTAATAATAAGCCTGAGCTAATAGGCCAAGCAATTTGTAATAACATTAAGCCTCAGAGTGGTTATTTCACAATTTCACAAGCTGCTACAGGACCAGGCAGGACAAAAAGTTCCCAGTTACAGAGCTGTGTGAGGTAGGAATGGAGCCACAGTAGCACACAGAGAAAAGCCCGGGAGGAAGGGGCCTTAAGAATGCAAGCTCCACTTTGTCCCTTTTCTGGAAATTTTGAGAAATATTGGGAAAGCCATTGTCAATGGACATGAGATGCCTCAGCTCATCTCATGAGAGATTGGGGGCCTCAGCAAAACAAAAATGGAGACAGAAATTCAAAGTGTGCACCATTAATCCACTATTTTTCAAAAGCTAGGTTACCTCTGCCTTCATCTCCACACTCACATCCGAAGAGGAAATAGGGCGCTGTGAAGAGTCAGTGCACACAACCGGGCAAGTGTGACCGAAAGAAGACAGGCTCCATCTCCCCTCTTCACTCTGCCTCCAAGCAAATCCTTCGACAATCAGAGCAATAATGCAGAAGGGGGAAGAAAAAGAAACAAAGAAGTAGCAGAAAGGAATAAAGGAATTTAAAAATACAGGAGCTGAATATAAATTAGAATGGAATGAGTCTGAAGCTATGAAGATAGTCAAGTTCAACGAGTGTGTGTGTGTGTGTGTGTGTGTGTGTGTGTGTGCGTGCCTTGGAGGTTCTATGTAACTACAGGAGCAACCAGCTTAATAGAAGCCTGAAAGAAAGTTTCATATACAAAATATTCTGATCCTATTTAGAATCAAGTTTGGCCAATGACTTTCTTCAAGGGAAAGAAAAGTCACAGAATTACTAAGTTATTGTGCAAATTCGGGAGCATACCTCAATGACCTAGCTAAAGAGTCCTAGTGGAAGGATTTGCTTTACCAACCACCATTGTTCATCCCGTAAGATTCTATTAATTTTTATGTAAAACAGGCTTCTACGATTGAAGTCCAAAATAAATAGCTACCAAAGGATAAATCTCTGCTCTACCCAATCAAAACAAAGACTTCCCTGGACACTGTGACTATGAAAAGGGACCCAGCTGTGCCACACCCAAGTGATGAAATTAAAACTTAATTATCTGGCTCCTAAAATTATTAGTATTAGAAGGAACTTTAGAAGTCATCAGTGAAACACAGACATTGGACTTGCCACTTGGATTCCAGGAGGAGATGAACATGCAAAAGGGACATGATCCATTTCTCCAGCCAGTACTTTGCTCACACGAAAGCAACAAACATGGTTTTTTTTGTGTGTGTGTGTGTGTGTGTGTGTACAATCTTTTAAAAATAGATTTATTTTTAATTTACCAGGATGACTGTTTGCCTGCATGTATGCACCATGTGTATAAAGTGCCCAAAGAGTCCAGGCGAGGGTATCTGATACTTTGGGACTGGAGTTACAGATAGTTGTGAGCCAACATGTGGGGGCTGAGACCCGAGCCTGAGTCCTCTGCAAGAACAGCACAGCAAGATGAGCCGGTACCACCAGGCCCAGGTTTTCATAGCAGTTCTACCTATAAACGAGTCAGTCTTCCTGAACTTCCTCGAGTTATTTTCTGTAATAGATTAAATCACGGGCTAGAAGACATGACTTACCATGCTATCCTATAGCATGTTTGGGGCTTTTATGTGAGCAAAGTACAGGCTGGAGAAATGGATCATGTCCCTTTCACTGTTCATCTCCTCCTGGAGTCCAAGTGGTAAGTCCACTGTGTGTGTTTCACTGATGACTTCTGAAGTTCCTTTTAATACTAATAATTTTAGGACCCATCTAGACTGTTGTTTCCTGCAAAGTTATGAGTTTGCTTCCCAGAGGCCTTAATTTAGACATTTCCAGATGAAGAGACACAACCACCCAACGCAATCAGGAAATGAGGCCGCTCATCTGGATGACGAAGGTCTTTCTGATTAAGCTGCTGATATTTAGCCTTTTTGTGTTCAAAAATAATTGATCTATTTTCATGACATTTTCCAGACAGGGCATAATTAAGACTTCCCTTTCAAGGCCATCACAGGAGTTGGCCTGCTAAGAAAATCAAGTGCACTAAGATATAAGCAGTCATGATCACTGTTCTTCTAAGTTTCCCAGTTCTTACTGCTTTGCTTTTCTCAAGCTCTGTAGGCTGATTCATCTGCACACATCATGCAGGCTCAGCTCCAGATAGATGTTCTCTGAGGCTGAGCTCTGTAGACCCAGCTCAGGTCTGCATCCAACAGAGGACCTCTAAGTAAGACGTGGTTTCCCCCATCTCCGAAATCCCCGCTCAGCACAGGTGTTGCGCTTTGCATGTTTGTGTCTGTTCGGAAACTCATGGTGGTCTTTAAACCCCAGAGAGATAATATTAAGACATGAGACCTAGGGTGGGTGGTGGTGGTGCACACTTTTAACCCCAGCACTCAGGAGGCAAAGGCAAGTGGATCTTTATGAGTTTGAGGCTAGCCTGGGATACACAGGGAACTCCAGGTTAGCCAAAGTTACCTAGTGAGACCCTATCTTGAAAAAAAACCAAATGTTGAAAATGAGGTAGGTGACTTTAGGAAGGGATTAAATGATCCGGGAAGCTCTTTCATGCACAAGATTAGCAACTTTGTGTCTGGCTAGAAGTGACCTCCTTGCCCTGTTGCAACTGTTCATGTTTTTAAACTGGAGCTACCCGGTTTAAGGCGTTTTTGTCACAGCATCCTGAATGGACTGAAGCAACAGGAATTCCTATGGTCTCACCTTGAGTCAGGGATGGTTTTCACATTCAAGTCAACTGAAGCTGATTTGGGTCTGTAATTGGGGCTTGGTCATATTTGGCTGGCTCTGCTCCCCTGGAACTTTCCAGCAGGTATGAAATGGGGGACAAGCAGCCTAGTCTGGATTCGATGGGAGAGGCCCCAGGGATGCAGCTGACTTTCCTCAAGATTTTGATTTTGAAGCACTTGCACTTTGGAACCAGTCCGAGACTGCATAGGGGTGATCAAGTTTGTGAACAATTTTATTCTTAGGAAAGTCGTGGTAAAATTAAACTTCCAGTCCCTGCTAACTGCGGTTCCTTGCAAACACTTGAATGGCATCGGGCCATCTGGTTTTTCCAGATACTGCGGAGACTGTGACCGCACTTGAAAGACACCAGGGCAGCTGGGTGAAGAGCGAGAAACCTGGCCAGCCAGCCCAGTTTTACACTCATGCGATAGAAAATAGTGCTTCGTGCACACAGGTGTAGCCTTGCTTTGGGAATTGTGAGCGTTGACTTGCTGCCGCTTACAAGCTGTGAAATTTGGGAATGTCAATCACCCATCTTCCTGGCTTCAGTTTCCACATCTATAAAACAAGTGGTGGGAAGGCTGAAATTCTTTCGGCTGTAGCAAACCACAGATCCATTTATTTTGTTGTCAAGGAGACAGCCTGAAGCTCCATTACGTTACTGACGTCCCCCAAAGGACTGGCCCTGAGGTCAAGTTCCCCTGTTCCAGCTCAGGTGAAAGAAGCTGTGTGGGAAATGGGACGCAGCCATAGGCTCTGACATTTTCCCACAAGCTGTGCTTTGGGCTAAATGAATGAGCTTTCTTGAGAAGAGAAATGAAGGCTCCGAACTGCCAAGATGAAGGAATTCCACCGTCCACACACAAAGCAAATCTTCTGGGCTCACTGACTAGGTTTACAGACAAAGGTTATTTCAAGTCATCTTTCTTTTCTTTCTTTCTTTTCTTATTTATTTATTTGGGTTTGTTTTTTGAGATACGTTTATTTTTTATTTTCGTTTTGTTTTTTTTTTTTTTTTGTATCTCTGACTGTCCTAGAATTCACTCTGTAGACTAGGCTGGCCTCAAACTCAGAGATGTGCCTGCCTCTGCCTCACTAATGCTAGGATTAGAGGCATGCACCACCACTGCCTGGCTTCAAATCAACATTTTTTTTAAAAAAAAAAACAAGGAAATTCAGATATGGGCAGCTTTAAGAGAGTTAATTTCTCCAGTTGTGATCTGGATACATTATTTCTAAACATGTACCCAGTTTTGTAATTCACAGTCCCTAGTCTTCCCTCCCCACTTTCTTCTGCCAAAAAAAAAAAAAAAAAAAAAAAAAAACCAAAACGTGTTTGCCTTTAGCTTCTTCTGAGTCCTATTGAGGTGCCCATTCCCAATAGGAAACCTTCAAACATCACACGCAGGGATAGTCCCAGAACATGGCCCTTGAAGAGGCCCCTGGCAAAGACGCAGGAGACGTGTTATTAGTAAATACTGGTGGTGACTGTGTAAACGTTCAGTCTGGGTAACAAGTTCAGCAGCTGCTGAGAAGCCTCACCTACAATCTAGATTCAGAAGTGAGACAGCTTTTGCTGACAGCTGAATCCTATCCCATTGTGTGCCGGAGCCGCCACTTTGCTTTCCGTGCACCAGCTGAAGGGCATCTAGGTTGTTTCCGTTCCCTGGCTCCTGAGTACAAAGCAGCAGCGAGCAGAAAACATAACTGAGCAAGTATCACACATAGCAAGGAGTGGTTTTGGTTCCTAACAGGATTGTCTGATATGAGTGGTTGACCTGAAGGTACTCTCCCATTTGATTATGTGGTGAACCCTGTCTGTGGTTTGCTAAGTTTTCGATTGATGTACATTATGAGATAATAGCCTTCAAAATATGGTATTTACAAAAGTGTGTCGCAATGGGCATTTCTCCTTTCCCCCTCACTTCTAGACTATCTCCGAGTAAACGGGAGGCCTGAGGGATGAACGTGATAATTATCATCCAACTAGTCTCACAAACCTTTTGTCTTATAAACCTTTCCAGTATGTCCCTTCAATACTGACAAAAGTTTGATGGCAGGGAAACTAATTATTTCTGAACATCCACCACCTTCCAGTGCATGCATCATCCTCAAAACTACAGCAGCATCTCACAGATCACTGTTATTTTTGGCAAACTGCTCAAACAGAGCCCAAAGAACAAAGCAATACTTCTATCCCGGCTCTTCCATCCCTATCTACTTATATGAACAAGTACTTCTACCCCAGCCCTTCCATCCCTATCTACTTATATGAGCAAGCTGTCTCAGGACTTACAAAAGTGAACTAGAATGGAAAGCTGCCAGATCCCACTTTCTTCTCCCAACAAGTAATCCTCATCAGGTATAATCAGCATAAGTAACATAGTTACAGAGTCTGCACGCATTAGCTAGTTTATTCCCGTTAGCAGTTCACTTCAGTAGATCTAGGCTCTTTGATCAATACGTGCTGGTAAAATCAACTGAAACAATGACTCAGAGTTCTGGAAAATTAGTCTCACAGCATCAGAAAACTTCTAAAAAAAAATTTCAAATGACGTATTTTGCTATAGAGATATATGAAAGAATGATCAATAAAAAAACAAACCTTAGAGCAGCCGGGCAGTGGTGGTGCATGCCTTTAATACCAGCACTTGGGAGATGGAGGCAGGCAGATCTCTGTGAGTTGGAAGCCAGCCTGGTCTACATCTAGTTCAGGACAGCTAGGGTTGTTACACAGAGGGGGGAAAAGACCTCAGAGCCAACAAACTGCTTTAGACTTAAGGTTATATAAATCAAAATGGAATAGAAACCCAAAATGAAGAAGAAAATGAGGTTGAAAGAGCTGGTTCATGAGGTAAGAGCACTGGTTACTCTTCCAGAAGGCCCAGGTTCAACCCCTGGCACCCATATGTGGCTCACAATCATAGTTCCAGTTATAAGGGATTTTATAGCCTCTTCTGGCCTTGTGGGAACCAGCACACAGAGATGCATAGACATACATACAGGCAAAACACCCATGCACATAAAAAATAAAAATAATAATTTTTAGTAAAAGAAGAAGAAAATTGAGTGTTGTCAAATATCCATCTACTTTATTTGTTTTTTCTTTTTTCTTTTAAATTCCCACAAGCCAGCTGGAAATCATCCCAACTGACGTGGGAACACCCATGTTGTCTGTGGGCAGGACTGTTTCTGAACTGTGTCAAATGGGAGAAAGTAAGCCAAGTTTGCCTTGAAGGCTCTGTTTCCTGAGTGTGGAGGTAATGTGACCAGCTGATTCAAGCTCCTGGTGCCTCAACTTCTTTTTCACGGTGGCCCCTACGTGTCAGGGTTGTTATTTTATCACAGCCACAGAAAAGAAACCAAGACAAAGACTCCATTTACATATCTCCAACCATCAACTAGTTAGAGATTTGGCCAAATCTTAGAAGCCAGTTCTTGATAGGAGAGTGATGTCAGATGGCTTAGAAATGTATCTTATCAGAGAGAACACCGTTCTTTGAGCTCAAAATTCGAGATAGGCAAAATGTTGCTCCTGAGGCCGCCACAGGTTTTGTGAGCACTCCTGTTTGTCCGAGTTGAATGTTCTCTGCAACTGGTGAGTTCCCTTTTGTCCTAGAAGATTCAACTGGAGCTTGACTTGGCCTCACAGACCAAGTCCAGCCTCCTGTAACATGCTCTAGATCTTATTCTATGGAGAATGCCTTAGAATTTTAATCAGGGGACTAATAACTCAGCATTTATTAAGACTTTACCTCTCTTTTTTGGCATGGGGCTGCCAGGATAGAAGTCATCAATCTTACAAGCTGAAGGCTGCATCTTAAGCATATTACACCACTCTGAGTGTCCTACATGCTCCGCAAATGTTTATGAAACAAATACAATTTTATTCATTTCCATCTCAACTTTAAAAAAAATACTGTTTCTTTTTGGCCAGAGTTAAAAGTGCCTCTTCTGTAAAGCCTGTCCCACAATGTTAAATGTAACATTTAAGTTACATGCTAAACTTAAGACATGATACTGCCTGGGTGAACCATAAGAAACATTTGTTTTTACAAGCCGGGGCGGGTGAATAGTTGCAATGTCATGTGACTAAGCCTCTCGGTTTATGTATTCATCTCTCTGGATGATACAAGAATTCTTTGAAAATAAGCAAAATGGCTGTTCCTCTTCAGTATGTGAAGCATCCCGCACAGGGCTGGTACACAGCAGATGCAATAACGGCTGGTTATAGGAATGCCTGATTGCCTGACTCATGGCTCCTCTGGCTCATGTTGCTGTCCAAAGGGACTTTTTCATCCATGTGACTCTTCCAAATCTTGGCCCCTCCCTGATGACAAAATGCCTTTATGGGCGAAAGTCTTTTCTTCCTGCTTCCAGTTGGACACCTTCACTCCAAGTGAGGGAATTCATCCCCAGCTTCGGAAACCACCAGCCAAGGAAAGCTGAGGTTATTGCTTGCTGAGAAAAATAACATCAGAGTGGATGAGGTCAGCCTAATGGATCTGTTACACTTGCCAATGGGACTGTGAATTTCAACGAAACACCCGCTCCTTCCTGTACCCACCCAGACAGCCAGACCCTCAGTGTCCATTGCTCCGCCCTGCCTGCCAGCTGCTCAAACGCAGATGTGAATGATTGCACACACACACACACACACACACACACACAAGCTTACATTGCTTAATTGCTCCTGTCCATGTGTCTGCAAAGACTGCTGAGATCTAAACTCATGTTTCTGGCACCAGGAGAGGTGACCAGCATCACCAAACTAGCCCTAGTATGTGAGCCCTTCAACGCCGGAAACTAGCCCCGTGCACCAAAGATTTCCCTCCAGCACTTAGCCTGTTTCCTACTCACCGCCTTGAGTTTCAAAGCCTTGAGAACCTCTTCTAGTTAGCCCCAAATTTAGGAAAATCCATTCTTGAAGTCAGATCATAAAACTTACAAACAAATAAGAAGTCTCCAGAAACAGGAAATGATCATTTTAATCTTTGTCCTCTTTGTAAGCTGAGTAGCCACAGAGTTCATAAAATCCCAACCAGCAATCAAAGGACGGTGAGTCTTCATAACCCAGTTCACGGCCACAGTTTTCATCTGAGGAGAGCAAAGGCCAGGCAGCAAAAAATGTCCCCTGAAATCGCGTTGTGCTAGTCTTGAATTCATCTCCCTTGCAGCTTCGCTGGAATGTCACATTGGAGGCTGACCCTGTAGTCTTCCCAGAACTATGTGCAGTAGTCCTGTGCTTTGTCCGCTCACACTGCCACTATACAGTGCCACAGAGTGGGTGCCTTAAACAACCATTTCCACTGTTCTGATAGCAACGTAGCTCTTGATGGGGACCTGCTTATAGCTCCAGATAGCTGTCTTCTCCTGTGAGCTCTCCCGATGGAGAGAATCTTCCCATGTGAGCTCACCCAATGGAGAGAATCTTCTCACCACACGCTCACCTGATGAAGATAATAAGTGAGCTGCCGGGTGGCTCTTCTTATGAGGGCACTCATCAATTGTACCATGATGGGCTCTGCTTCATGGTCTAAAGTTTCCCAAAGGCCCCATCTCATTGGGGGCTAAGAGTTAATTATGGATTTTGCGAGAACAAAAACATCCAAATCATAACTTTCTATCTTAACTCGATGACATAGTGCATATTTTCCATAAAAAGAATTTGTTTCTACTTATCTATGTAAAAGTGAAAAATTACTTGAAAATTCAATATTTTAATGAATTCTCTGATAATTCCCATTACATATATACATATAGATGTATATAAAATGGAATGCTACTGAACCCTAAAAACATCTGTTAAAAACTTTCAGGAAGATGGATGGACCTAGAATATATAATATTAAGCAAGGCTACACACTGTCAGAAAAAAAACAAATGTTTTTTCATATGCAGAACCTTTCACATGTGTGTACATACACAAGCAAATGTACATGTGGGTACAGTATCGCATGAAGAAAAGAGACCAAGAACACTACCTATAAGGGGATAAGGAAGGACTGAATGTAAGCAACAGACACACATTAAGAAAGAAGACATAACAATAACACTTTTTCTAGTTCTAATTCTGCCATGGGTTTTGCTGTTGTTCTAGTGGCTACTAAGTATATAAAATATGTTCAGTACTGAAAGTGTAAAACTGAATCTGAAGTTCCTCAGCCTCTATTTCAAATGCCAGTTCTAATGATATGAAAATTCATCAAGTGGTATGGACTTTGGGTCTAGTTAATTTTGATGTGACTTTTGTACATTTGCAAAACTGAAGCTTGTTTTTTAAAAAGAGAGAATTCCGGACATGCATATGATGTATTTTGATTATATTTGTCATCTACTCTTCCTGAACTCCTCTAGGATCCACGTTCCATCCCTTCCCTCTAACTTCATTCCCTTTTTATAAACAATTCAATATTTTTTAATTATCTATATATTCATGTAATTGCTTTTATAGAGTACATTGTGTGTGTGTGTGTGTGCGCGCGCGCGTGTGTGTGTGTGTGAGTATGAATGCAGCTATCCACAGAAGATAGAAGAAGGCACTGGATCCTTCGGAACTGGAGTTTCAGGCATTTGTGAAACACCTGATGTAGGTGCTGAGAACTGAATTCTGGTCTTCTGGAAGAGTAGGAAGTGCTCTAAACCATTGGTTCATCTCTCTAGCACCTGGCGGTATACACACAGGTGTGGGGCCATTCCCTGGAGCTTGGACCACCTTCCAAGGACCGCACCCGTGAAGAAAACTTACTATCCCTCTCTCCAAAACCGTCAGCTGTCAACAGTTTCTCAGTTAGGCTTGGGAGCTCATGAGCCCCTCCCGAACTCCATGCTTGAATGTTGATTGGCTTGATCTCATTCGGGTCTTGTGCAGGCAGCCTCAGTTGCTACGAGTTCCTGGGTGTAACAGTCCTGTCCTGTCTGGAGTACACTGCTTTGTTCTGACCCTCTCCAATATCTGGATCTTATAATCTTTCTGCTCATTTTTATATTTCCTGAGCCTTGCAGGAAGGGTGTGATATGGACATCCCATTTATGACTGAGCATTCCACGGGGTTTACTCTGCAGTTTTACTAGTTGTGAGTTTCTGTGTCAACTGCTGACCATGACGAAAAGCAGCTTTACGAATGAGGTCTGAGAGCTGCACTAATGTAGGTAGACAAATAGAGACAGTTCGATACCGTGTCTATTTAGCAACATAATAGTAGTAGATTTACCACTGGGGCTTCTGAGTTCCCCAACCATGGGTTCTTGGCCAAGCTTACACAGTCAGGGATGAGTTCTGTCCTATGGCCTTAAATTCAACGAGAAAGCATTGATTAATCCCATCAGATTCATGCCATTATTGCATAAATGAACATACGTTGCCAAACAAGTTGTTATAGTGGCTGGCACATTGCACAGCTAGGTAACACTGTTGCTGCCTTTTCTTCCTAGGCAGCCACACAGTACCTTGCTGTGCTATGAAAGCTAGCCAGAAGGGAGGAAGCTTCGTGGCAGCATATGTCTAGTGCCTTCACAGATAGGGTCTTACCATTAAAGTTCTGAGGGGCAACCAAGAATAATGGTAATAGCATGCATTCTTAGGGGGCTCTCTGGAACACCTCTAGTTAGTTAAGTTGGAAACCTATGGATTATCCCCTGTATGGTAGCTCTAATTAAACTTTTATGTATGTTCTATGAAGTTTATAGAATAATAGGTTTCCATATGGCTTTTTCAAACATCTCAAGTGTCTAAAAGTTATTTTTAGGAAACTAGTTATGTTCTTCGGAATTTCCCTTGGAAATACTGAATGATACCTTGGAAAAACCTTTGAACTCTGTGGTTGCAACATATTTACCACTCAGACTTCCAGTGCTTATGCACAAATTCCAGAGACCTGGAGGAAAGTTGGTCATAGAGAGGTAAAGCAGAAATAGCCCAGTCGTAGCTTTTCACTACTACAAATTGTGAGTACATATGAAAACCTACTGCTTCATAAGCTTCATATATATATACATAAAAGGTGCCCATTGGAACTTGGTGGTGAGACCCTTTTGTGAAGACACCGGATACTTCGGTCATGAGACTGCTAAGAAATGCGTGGATGGCTGAGTCTCATCCTATAAGCCTCTTTTTCAGCAATTAGTCTTTTTCAGTTTCCATGTGTAAAAGACAGTTGGAAAACTTTGCTTTAATGACATCTGAGTCAGGAACGGCTCCTCACACTAGAGGTGACGGGTGGAACAGAACAATGTAAGGAGAAACCAGTCCATGTCCCTTGGAATTCCCCTGGAAACACCAAATGATCTGTGCTTGTACCATGTTTTCCACTCAGACTACCAATTTTTACCGCATGGGTAATTCCACAGACTTGGAGGGAAGTTGGTCATACAGGGGTAAAAGAGAAGTATCCCAAACACAGCATCTTTTGACTACTGAATTCTAAGTACATTTCTGTATTGAAAGTGTTTCTTAGCAGCCTCGAGCCATAAAGGACTTGATTTGACTCTGTCTGCTCACTCTGCCTCAGTCTACCTAGAGCTATGTCATTTTTATTTAACTCGCCATTTATAGTGCATGAAAGTAGAAGTGGGTTCATTTTCTTCTCACTTTCCCTCCTTTTCTTATCTCAATTCTTTTATATTTTCTTCTATCTTAGTCAAGTTTAAATGAGTCCCATCTTATCTGACTGATGAGTGACAACCCTTGACAAATCTATGGATGTACAAGATGAGAGGTTTCTCATAAATATGAGATGTGAGGCTTTATTTGCACTTGACTCCAAGAATTTTATATCCCTCCTGACTTTTTAAAATTAGCCACTGTTCATTATGGAGTTTATTGTTCAGTCTCCATGTATTTGTAGAGTTTCTGTAGCTGCTCTTGCTATTTGTTTTAGTTATACTCACTATGTTCTCATAAGAGACAAGAAATTATTTATATCTTTTGTATTTGTTGTGTATGGTCTAAAATGTAATATATGTCAGAGAAAGTCCTATGGATAATGCAATGACTGTATTTTCAGAACTTATTGAGTCAAATATTTTGCAGCTGTCTATTAATGATATATGATCTATAGTAAAGTATAATCCTTAGATTATATGTTAGTTACTTTTCTACTGATATGATAAAACCCTATGACCAAGACAATTTACGGAAGAAAGATTGCATTTGGTTATAGGGTTCCAGAGGAATAAGAGTTCACAAATGAGGAGTGAAGGCATAGCAGCAGGAGCAGAAAGCTAAGGTCTCACTCTTGAAGAAGTCAAAGGAAGCAGAGATTGAACTGGAAGATGGATGAGTTCAAATTCTTGATGTACATCCTCCAACAAGATCATGTACCGAATAGTACCAACAACTGGGGACTAAGCATTCAAGTTCCCAAGACTACAGGAAAACATCTCATTCAAACCACCATAGGTTAATTTGTTGGTTTGTAGTCTAGATGACAAAGCATATCACTTGTTCCTCTCCTCTGCTCACATGAGGGGCCTATTGGTTTATTGAGTTGGACACCACTGAGCTTTTCCTAGTTCTCCTTTGCTCATCTCTTCTTCTCAGGAAGTTTACTCTTTATTGAGCTCTTGTGACTGCATCCCTAACGTTCTTTATTTAGCCTGTGATGTTATTGATGATGTTTTTGGTGTGGCTTTTATTTGATTAATTAAACTTTCCTTAAGTTTACATTTTTCCAAAATTTCTATTCTCTTGTTGAATCTATGCTGCTAACATTCTCAGGCATGTTGATTTTCTTCTCATGATCCTGAACTGATCACATGACTTTATTCATATATATCTCTTGGAAGTCACTGATAATTTTTTAAATTGAGCCTTTTGAAATTTGTATTTAGTATAAATAATTCTGAATATAAAGAGTAAGGGAACATTGTTGCCAATTCAAATCCTTTGCTGCATTTGTTTTTAAATACAATTTACCGTTAAAAAAATCTGTCTCCAGATAGTGGTGATACATGTCTTTAATCCCAGTTCTTGGGAAGCAGAAACAGGAGGATCTCTATGAGTCTGAAGCCAGTCTGGTCTACTAGAGTGAGTTCTGGGACTGCCAGGACTACACAATGAAACCCTATCTCAAGAAAAAAAAGGAAAGAAAGAAAGAAAGAGAGAGAGAGAGAGAGAGAGAGAGAGAGACAGAGAGAGAGAGAGAGAGAGAGAGAGAAAGAAAGAAAGAAAGAAAGAAAGAAAGAAAGAAGAAAGAAAGAAAGGAGGTTTTATTCGGACAATAATAATGAAGTGCCCAGCCACACTTGGTACGTTACATCCATTACATCCTCACAGTTAAGGCACAAGGAACATCTCATCAAAGGGGGGAGAGTAGAAATATTGTAAGAGCCAGAGGACCGAGACATAATTGAACATTTTTACATGTATCATTCTTCTCAGTTTGTGTCTTTGGAGTTAGTAATTGCCTCTGCTTTTAATCTTTTTTGTGTTTCTGTGTTGAAGTCTGTGCATCTGTTAGGATGAATATCCCTTTCCATTGAATATCCCTTTCCATTTTATGCAGAGTCTTCGCAGTGAGAAAGCCTCACTGAGAACTCAGTACCACTCAGGGGAGAGGAAAGCAACCACCCATGCAAGTATGAAGGCCTGAGTTTGAATCGCCAGTACTCACATAAAGGAAAAAAAGCCAGATGGGATTGTGCACATCTGCAACTCCAGCATAGAGCAGGGGGGTCCCTGGGGTTCATTAGCTAACCAGACCTAGCAAATTAGTTAGTGTCTGGTTCAGTGATAAACTCAAAATACAAGGTAGATAATCAGTGAGACACCTGATTCCATCTTCTGACCTCTGCATGTATGCGCACGCCTGTAAACATGCACACACATATGCACACCTAATAAAAACAGAAATGATTCACTGAAATAAAGGAAGAGGAAAGGGAAAAATCAGAAAACAAAAAACAAAAATAATGCTAGGAGAGAAGAAAGCAGTAAAAGAAAAAAAACTTTCTATGCAATAAAGAAAAAGGTGTAAACAAAAATTATATAACCACGGAGATGAATAAAACCTGATTTGCTGCTTTAGAAATTTAATTAAAATAATAGTAAGACTATTCTGTCAGAGTTGTGTTAATTATCACAGTGGCAGAATGTAGAATGACCAACAGCTGGGCCTGTGAGCCTGCCTATGGCAGGTTATCTGATTTTGTTGATTACGGTGGGGAGACCCCTGCTGAGTGGCAGTGGATAGTCATCGCTTGGTCTCCTGATGGAAGATTCAACACGGCCAGCTGTTTTGAGTTCCTGCTGCCTTGCCTTCTCTGACAGGATAAACTCTGACCTAGAACAAACCCTTTGACCATTTAAGGTCCCTTTACCATGACATTATAATACAGCAGCAGAAGACAAACTAAGATACATAATAAGAAGAAGAGGCAAGAGAAAATAAACAAAAAATAATAGAAAGGATGAGTTTCTTTCTCAGTCTCTAATACCAGAATCGGTCAGGCAGAAAGCGTGATAGGTTGTATAAACTCATGTTTATTTCCATACAAACTGATGCTGAGCCTGCAGTCATCAAGAGTCGGTAGCTCTCTTGTGTTGCGATGACCTTAGGGGATTCCACACTGTGCATCTGAACCCACTTCTTGCCACCTTTAGTTCTGTAGACGGTGGGCCAGGCAGCTTCTCTCTTACTCTACATACTCTTCATCTTGGAGTGGCTAATCTTTAACCGTGGAGAAGAGGTAGCTGGAACACTGAACTTTATTGCTGCCTTCAGTACCCTGCAGGAGGAAGAGGCTGGAGGTGGAATCGAGCCTCAGAGTTTTCAGTCCTGCAAACTGAAAACCTCATAACAGAGATGAAGCTTCAGACGTCAGAGGCCCGCTGACATCTGACTCTGGGCTGTCGGTCTCCAGGTATTCTACTTATTGCCCTCAGAGAACCACACAAGAGAGAAGTGACTATGGAGTTTGAGACATGCACCGACCTCCTTGGGGGCTAACACTCTCCAAGTTTGTCCTACTTTTCACCAAAAAGACAGAGCCACAAACCATAGAACTCTTTACCACATAAACTTCCTGGTGCCTGAGATTCTTAGCATGCCTGTGTCCAGTCCTCCCTCAGCCCATGTCTATCCCACGCAGCCTACCAGAGATGAACATTTTTTTCCAGAACCATTTGTTGTGAATAACAACATTTCATGGCAGAATTACTCTGGCCATTTGCAATGCATGTATGTATAGGACTCTCGCACCTATCCTATTAATCTAAATTTCCATCTTTTTTTGCCAGTATTTCAGTCTTGATTACTGCAGCTTCATGGCCAATCTTGTAATTTAGCAGCCTATTGGTATAGCTTGATAGTGTCTGTTTGCAGTTATTTGGATTTCTGGGGGGGGGGGGGATCCCTCATCCCTTTCTCATGCCACGTTTTCTGTGCTGTACAATAAATAGAGAAAAAAAAAAAAACCTTTGTTAGGGACAGTCAGCCTCCAACAGGCAGATACAACAGACAGATGGAAGATACAGGAGGAGAGGTGGAGAATTCAAATTTGAGTTTACTCTTGATCAATTTAATCCAAGAAGTGCTTTGTTTTCCATTCTTCAATGTGACATCAGCACACTTTAGTGTTTTCTGGGTGTGCTGGATGTTTTTATCAACTTGATATAAACCTAGACGCTTCTGAGGACATCTTCATTGAGAAAAGTTATCTGTAAGATTGGCCTAGAGGTAAATAAGAAGGCTATTGTCTTAATTACTGATTGATGTAGGAGCCCCCACCCATTGTAGGTAACACCACCCTTAGGAAGGTGGTCTGGGATATAAAAGAAAACCGAATGAGGAGCAAACCAGCCAGCAGATTATCTCCCTGGTCTCTACTTCAGCCCCTACCTCCAGAGTCCTACCTGAGCTCCTGCCCTGGCCTCCCTCGGTGATGGAGTGTGACCTCAGAGCTGGAAACTGCCATAACTCTTTCCTACCCAAGTTGCTTTTGGTCATGGTGTTTTATCACAGCAGTAGACACCCTATCTAACACACCAAAGTTATCTTTAATATGTTAACTAATGTGGATAGCTAAAGAATGAACAACCCTCCTCCTCTTCCCCCATGCTGAAGGCCCAGAGAAAATCTCTATGGAGCAGAGTCAATTCATGGAGAAGATGTGAAGAGACTGGAAGTCTCCTTACTGATAGAAATGCAAAATGTTAAGCACTCTGATGGTTTGATCATTTCTTATGAAATTGAACATATACCTTTATTTAGTCGGTAATTTCATTCTTGGGTGTTTTCCATAAAGCAGGGAATCTCAGTTGGAAGTAATTGTTCCTCACAAGACTATCTCTGGACACACTCTGTCTTTGTCACACAGCGGGGAGAGAATCCTGCTAGCATCTAGGGGGAAGAGACCAGTGATGCCACCAAACATCCATCCCTCAGTGCACAGGAGACCCCTTTCCTGTGCCAAGAATCACTCACTACTGTGCTGAGACTGGAAGCCTTCTAAGAAACAAGAACCTGCATCACATAAACTCCGTGCATTGTTCAGAGCAGCTCGATTCAGAGCCGTCAAAAGCTGCAGTTATCCCTAATGCCCTTCAATGTGTGAATGGAAAAAAATCGACACATCCATACCATGCATCTGAATATTACTCAGAAACAAGGAACACACACTAATACACTCAACAGCTCAAATGAATCTCAATTACAGTGAATGAAAGAAGCCTGTCTCATAAGATTACATACTGTGTCCTTCCCTCCATGCCTATGACATTCTAAATGCTTTTAATAGCCTCTCGTAGAGCATTCCACTATGACATCATTCAATACAGGGCTTAGCGAGAGGATCTGCCCCTACTTATGGTAATAGGGGTGGGTGCTTTTGAGGGATGGTGTTATTTTTATTTTCTGCTCTATATTCTTCACACTTCTTTACACACTGGGCAGCCAGTGCTGTAACATTGTCAGAATGTTCTCATGTGTGTGGCTCCAGGGAGCCCATGAAAGTGTCATTCCCCCATGTTCTGGGCATCAGAACCAGTTCTACCTTGGTGGCAGGAGGTGCCCATTCCACATGCTCCTAGCAGCTGTGAGCGAAGCATCAGCAGGAGAAAACTTGGCATCAGAGGCTGAAGGCTTCGCACCACCTCTCTCGGCTACCTAGAAAGCTCTGCTCATAGGCAAAGAATGTGGCAGGCTGCCCTTGGAGGAAGCGCACCGCCCCAACCTTCACGCGGATCATTCAGTGGAGGGCCTAGAATTTGCTGAGTGCGTCTAAGAAAAACAGTTACGTTTTCCTGGAAGGCATTAGAATTCTCTCATTTGAAATGTAATCATCTGAGAATCTCCAGGGAGCCTAATGATGTGTTATAAGACAGGCCTCATTCTCCAGGGCACACATACTAAGAGGCCTTTCCTAGACTCTGGAAAAGGTTTGACATAGGAGATAGCCATTGGTACTCCCAAAACATCACAGAGAGATGCAAAGGATCCCAAGTAGTCTTGGACAGTGATGTGAAAGGTAGCAAGACAATACTTCAATCATAGGCTTCGGTAAATATTAATTGTGGTCTCTCGATAAAAAATGCCAACAGTTAAGAAAATTAGAAGTTTGGTTTTAATTCTTCAAAAATTGAAGCCAACAAAATAAAAAAAAAAAACGAACCACAAGAAGCCCTTATTGAGTCTTGGGAGTGACCAGCCTCCATAAAGACCTACTTTGTCCTCGTCTCTGTATTCCAACACATGTGAGATGGGATGCAAGTCAGGACAGGGGTTCTGAGGATGGAAAATACATAACTCCAGTGCTTCTCAGAGATCTGGGTGATTTGGGATAAGTCTGTCCTACGTTCCCAGATCCAGGAGGCACTGTGCTGCCCATGACAGAAAACTGGTGAGTGTTTTGCATTTCTGTCAACAGCGAAGCAACACAAACATGATTTCCCTTGTTTTGAGGGTCCACATACGAGTGGGGGCAGGGTTTGGCCTAAGTGAGATAAACTGTATGTGATGTGGTGTAGCTATGGAGACAGGAGAGCTGGCATTAAGCTGTCTTCTATACACGAGGAGCCAGTAGAAGAATACATCAGGTTTTTCTACAAGGCTACAATGAGGAGAGCCTTTGAAATGGATAGGCAGTGGCATTTTGTTAGAATTAGATGGAAAAGGATGCGCTTGAGGCTATCTGGAAAGCAAGGGATACTGCAAAGTCTTCTGCCAGCTTGGGAAAGGAGACTGGCTAGAGAAAATGGGAATGGCAGTAACACAAGTCTAAAATTAAGAATTTTGTCTAGAACCTTAGGCAGTGGTTTCCTAGCTCTGGGCCTGAGAGAGGCCTGTGAAGTAAGGATAGGTTAGAATGTAAACGTCTCAGTTATCAGGGTGTCTATGTCGGGTCTAGAGCAGGCAGAGCCCTGAGGGTTAATACATGGGTATCTATCTCTATGGACATAATACAGTTGGAACTTTCTATATGCTATGACCTGAGCAGTGTTGGGGGCCTTGACTATTGCCGTCTCATCAAGACAGTTACAGTCAGAAGCAAATGTTTGAATGGGATTGCTGAGACTAGACAGTTCCTATCCATTGCCTCACAAACCCCAGGAGGAGTAAACAACTCCACTTATTTCTAACCAAGTGCTTCACCACGCCACAGGGAACATTGTTCTTTAGTTGGAAATTAATTTTATTTTCATCCGTATGCAGAAAACATCATATACATAGTGTGTTTGGCTGTTAAACTGATGTCAGAATTAGGGGTGATCCTTACAGACTCCAAAGAATTGAGTCAACAAAGGGAATTTGAGGAAAAGGGTTGAACTGAAAAACTCCAGCAACGACTTGAACAACGATTGAACAAAAGAGTTGTCAATCATTTCTGCTCAGCAAACTAGCTCACAACAAGTTGGCTCTAACAAATTAGGTCACAGGAAACAAGACCTAAGGGTGGACCTAAAGGAAACTCAATGGTTTCAAAAGAGGTAATGCAAGGCAGATGGACCTTAGAAAGATGTGGCTGTCACAGAGTCCAGCCCCGGCAGCCATGTTAGGATGATGGATGAAGGGAGGAGCCGTGAGGAAGGGTAGAGGCAGTGTTACAGTCTGCCTGGTGTACAAGCTACAGTCAAACAAAATCTGTGCAGAAATGAAGCTGTCAGAGACCACAGGAATGGAAGGATAGAACCCGGAACCGTGAAACACTGCGGAAAGGAAGTAAAGGGAGATGCTCTTCCGGAAGCCCAGCTATTGTCAGAGGGAGAATAGGAGAGTGTAGGCGTGGCAGGCCAGGTCTCAGGTGGAGAAAGACAGAGCAGAAGATGCCTGCCCTGCGGGTTGTCATTCTTAACGGACTCAGGCACCTGAGCCAAACCAGACTTGCGGTGGGTGGAAGCCCTTGACTGTCACTTTACAGGTTTTGTCAAGGATAAAGGTTTAAAAAGCCTGGTACTTTCTAAGCTAGGGCAAGCAGTAGTTAGTGAATATTACTTAAGAAACTAGAACTTGTTTTGTTCTAGTGTGCCCTCATTTTCCTTTTGAGAGACTGGTGGAGACCATGACTAAACTGGTGATAAGGGCCAAAAGTTCTTCTACGCATTCATCGGGATCCATGGAGAAACACGAGAGTTCCCAACTCTTGGGTGTGAGAGAGGAACAGTCCCAGCTTACACGTCTAAATTTAGGGAACACCAGGTGATTACAGACAATTTGGAATCTGGAAAGAAGCCAAAATTCTTCATCTTTTTTTCTCCCATGTGTTTATTTATTGATTTTTGTCTAGGTGTATGGATGGGGCACATGCCACACAACACATGTATAGAAGTCAAATGACAACTTTCAGGACTCAGGTCTGTTCTGCCAGCGAGTGAGTCATGGGAATTGAACTCAGGTCTTCAGGCATGGAGGCAGGCATTGTTACCTCCTGAGCTATCTTCCCAGCCCAAAGAAATTTCCAGAAAGCAGAAGTTACATATCTCCATTTTGAGGGAGAATTTTATTATTATAATTTTTTGAGATTATAATATAATGTCACCCTGTTCTCCTCCTCTCTTTTCTCTCCTTCAAATTTATGGCCATGGTGTGTGTGTGTGTGTGTGTGTGTGTGTGTGTGTTTGTGTGTGTGTGTGTGTGTGTGTGTATTCCTAAATATATAAATACAGCCTGCTCAGTCCAGGTTCAGAACAGCAAAAGGAGTGAGCTATTACTTACTATGTGTCAGTCTTCTAAAACTCTTTAATTGGATTATCTCATTAATTCTTCCCTTAGCTTTTAGTATCTTGCAGGTGCTATTTGACTCCTGTCTTACAGATAAAGAAACTGAGTGCCAACGATATTTCCTCTTTTGCTAATGTTTGAAAGCCATCAGACCACAGAGCCTGCATTCCTCAACATGTCCAGGAAAAAAAAAATGTGTTGTGACTTTGCATTTTGCCAGTCAGTGAGCTCTGTCTTCATTTAAGGGTAGGGAGTACAGTCTGGTTGATTTACGGCAGTCTTGAGAGAAATATCAGCTCGGCGGTGGCTGATAATATTTTGTGGCTTTGCCATCGTGTGGATAATCCCTTTCCGAGGAGGATGAAGAGAAGGGTGATGGAATGGAAACAAGCTCACATGGGAACAGAGGTGGGTGGATTTGGTATCATGTGGCCAGTTGGCCACTTCCTCTAGAATTACAGTGGCTTAATTTTTATTAACTGAAACTAATAAAAAATAATAATAATCTTGCAGGAGTGAACTGAAGGAGCCTGAACAGTTTTCAACTTTGCTATGAACAAATGAAGCTATCAAAGCAGGGCTGTTTGCCAAAATAGGGAGTACAGTGTTGTGTTCTTCCTAAAATAAAAGCAGTCTGGCTTATAGATTCCCCAGCTCCAGTTGGACCCTAGGTTAGATGATGATATAATGTAGGAAGAGCTCACTGCCCAAAAGGCAGGAAGGAGCACAGGGTGAGGCCATTCTCAAATACGTTCAGCTTCATTTTCTTGTCTATAAAATAACCTGCCAGATTATCTCTAAAGTCTTTTTAGTGGCCACATTCCCTGACTCGTTTGTTGAAAAGAATATATAACTCAAAGGGCAAAACAACTAACAGAAAGTTCTAGAGGAAACTATCAAGTTACTCTCCTCCCTGGGGCACAGCCTCTTGCTCTAGCTCATAGTAGCTGGTACTGAAGCGCAAAGTCAGAATCTACCATTTTCATTGACTGGTGACTGGTCCCCCTTAAAGAGAGGCATCAATAGTTACAAGGTGTCGGTTAGAGTTTATCTGCTTAGGATGTGTTCCCTTCTAGTGTAAAGAAACCTTCGGCAAACACCAGGTGGGTGGACACTTTGTTAAGACAGAGGATGTGTTGGAGAAATGCGTGTTAGAAAACAAGTCCACTTCTGTACATGTGAAGTCTACCAAGCATGGTATTCAGGGACCTCCATTGCCTCCCACGTAGGTTTCATCAACGGGCCAGCACCGGGTCAGTGGGGCTCAGGACGCTGGCCAGCCTCAGTCTAAACTGTCACTTCCACAACTTCTCATTCACTAGAGTTGTTACGCCTGATCCAGCTCTACCCTGTGTCCTGAGGTTCATGAGGCACCGCTGAACAAGCAAGCCCCTTTCTTTCTTTTTCTCACACTTCAGTTGCATGGTGGAGACTAGAGTTTAGGGTGGGGTAGGGGGTAGGGGGAGCCCCAGGATTGAATGTTCCATATCTGCCATTCCTCTGCAGCTTGGCTATTCCCTGCTGTTATCTTTGGCTCCGTTGCTATGGGCGGGAATATGTTTGGTCCTGGCTTAATAACTGCTTGGCTGCCAGAGGCACTCATTTCTCATTGTATTGGTGGGGGATTAGTGGAGATGTTTGGGGGATGTTTCCTGTATTAAGCAGCAGGGGAGAGCTTACTGGACCCGGGCCCTCTTTTGACATCGCATCACGCTTTTCCCACTTTCGCCCTTGGAATGTGCTGAGGCCGGTTATTTGTATCCAGGGCAGCTACTCCTCCCTGACACTTTGCAGAGCTGCACCCTTTCCAGGTGCCTATTCATAAACACTTCTTGGAGATACTGCGAGGAGACCCAGGCAATCGTCTTGGATTATAGCTTTAAAAAAAATTAAAAATAAATAAAATGCTCGGTATTCAACAGTGCAATGAGAAGCTGGGGAGATGGTTAGGGAGGTAAAATATTTCTTGTGCAAGCATGATAGTTTGATGATTTGAGTTTGAGCCCCAGATTTCCAAAGTAGAAGGAAAGAACCAACTTCTAAAAGCTATCCTCTGACCTCTACACACAAACTGTGGCATACATGCTGTGGTATACATGCTGTGCATACATGTACTCACACACACGCACACACACAATAACAGTAACACCTTTTTCTCAAAGAATAAGAAAAAAATAACAGTGTTTATGAGCAACCTTCTCAACCTTGGCTTTATCACTCTGTTTCATATTTTGAGTTCTTTGACAATTAGCTCACCATTCTTCTTTGGAGCTGCCGCTCACCTCACCCACAATGAACTTGAACTCTGTAACCTGTGTTACCTTAGATTCCTGGGATACAATTATAACTCTTCTTGAAACTATAAACTAACTGGTTACAGATTTTTGGTGCCCTTGCATCTGTCTGGGGCAATTATCAAAGGGTTGAGGAAAACTGTCCAGAAAAGTTAGCATAGGAGGGCAAACGTCTAGGAAGTTTGGGTTCTTGATTGGCTTGAGACAAAAATAAAAGCTGCAACAGGCTGAAATTCATTACTAAGAGTTGGAAATGACACAGCCTGGGGTAAGAGTCTCTACTTTGAATCTTGAGGTCACAGCTTAAATGCTCTGGGGCCTTGAGCGAGTCACTCTTACCTCTCTGTCCCACCATTTTGCCATCTGCGATTTAAAGATGATTCTGACTCATGGAGTTGTGGGAGCCATGCACAAGAAGGCCTTGTCAGCCTCAAACACTAAGATGTGACAGTATGTGAAAGCAGTTATAATCTGTAAAGGACTGCTCAAGAGGGATACGGCCGTAGGCCATGGTGGGAACCTAAGAGAAACATCAGCACGCTTCAAAGTATTGCAAGAACCGTTTTCTCCCCGCAGTGGGAATTTAACCTTCTGTTAACTGTGGCCTGGATCCCTTTCTCTCACTGGAGGAGGCACAGTCCACCTCCCTTCTGTCTTTATGGTCCCTGCCTAGGGTGTAGAACTGAGGTGCGGCGCTCCTATTTCAGTCCTTTAAAGAAGAGAGACTGCACCCCATGGTACAGGATGGCGGGGGGCCCGGAACATCTGGCTTCCGGGCAGGGCAGTGGTAGCAGATCCCCCAGTTGGGACCCACGGTTCACTCTGGCTGGGGCAACTGTGTAAGCACGGGATAGCAGTGATAGTTTTGATCTCTAGATAATTTGGGGTGTCATTTCTGACGATCTTGCCTCTTAGCCTGTCTTTACAAACAACTCAGAGATTCTAGAGCTACCTAGTCGCTTTTCTTACAGAACCTTATTATGGAAAAATTCAAACACACAGCACATTAAAGGGAGTAGCCATGGGTACCCATCATCACCCAGTTCCACAGTTTCAACACATGGCCTTTAATCTCACCTGCTTTCTGTCCTTCCTCTCACACCTCGCTTTGGCTTTGCTTGTTTGGGGTGTAATATTTTAAAGCAAGCCCAAGACATGTTATTGTACTTGTAATATCAGTGTACATTTCTAATCAGTTAGGACTGATTTTTCTTCGTAAACATAACCAACATAGCCAGCATCCCCTTTTCCATCCCAGGGAATTGACAGGAATGCCAACATCAGCAAGAAATTCTCTCCCTGCTTGATATGCTCCTCCCCTCTTCTCCCCTGTGCTTTCTCATCAAAGCTCACCCAGGGTGCTCTTGGTACTGGAGACAAAAGTCAGCATCACAGGGGACCTCAGGCAGAAAGGTGCCGATAATACAGAAATATCCCTCTTTATAAAGTGCTAAGAAAAATGGTTTCCACTCCTCTTTCTTTGCCTCACCTTGAGGCAAAGCATGTGAGTAGTAAGATGGGGAGGAAGAGCTGTATGGGAGTCTGTATTGCACCCAACTCCAGCTTCTGGGGGCTCTGTCCATTGTCAGTGCCCTGGTCCAGGAGGTGCATTGCTTTCTCGAGGAGTCTGCAGAAGTTAGGCGGAGTCAAAATTTCTACTCCCTAAGCCCAAACTTGCCCCACCTGACATACCCTAACACGTGCCCTTGGAGCAACCCCGAAGGAAGCCTGTTTTGACCACTTGTTTACAATTTTGCGCTCTCCTAACTTTACCAGCAATAAACTCAAGTGCTGAGCCCTTCAGTTGTTAGATTTTAGCATTGGTCTCTGCTGTTCTCCCTCAGCCAAGAGGGAGGAGACAGGACTATTATTTACAAGCTGCTAACTCTAACACTGCTTAAATTAATTCAGCAGTCACAAGCGTAAGTTAGAGATACTGCTACAGACCAATGACACAAAGAATAGAGCAGCAATCCTACCCCCTAGGAGATGATGACATGATGACAGCCATTGTAACACAGAATTAACCCCATGGAATTCTGGGGGTACAGAGTTCACAGAGGTTCTGGATTGAAACGAACAAGTTTACCTCAGAAAGGGCAAGAAAAAGAAGACAATGCAGAGGCCAACAGAATGGCTGAGGATGTAGATCAGAGACAGGATGCTTACCTGGCGTGAACAAAGCTGGGGATGTAGATTACAAAGAGGATGCTTACCTGGTGTGCACAAACCTGGGGATGTAGATCAGAAAGAGGATGCTACCTGGTGTGCACAAGGCTGAAGACGTAGATCAGAGAGAGGATGCTTACCTGATGTGCACAAAGCCCTGAATTCTGTCCCCACCATTTCCACATCAATCAGTCAATAAACAAACAGGTATGAAGAAAAAGTGCAGGGAACAGGGGACTTGGTAAATGTCAAAACTGAGGAGTTGACAAAGGAGAAAACCCAGGGTCCAGGGCTGAAGAATCATATGGGCTTGTCAGAGGAATTTGGATTCCACTTCAAAAGCCAGGAGATAACGCCAAAGTTTATAAACAGTGGTAAATTTTTAAAAGTTTTTTTAAACAGAAATATGGAAAACAAATGCGTAGAGACATAAGACAAGGAACTGTGAAAACATTAGGGGCCCACGGAATAGCCAGGAGGACATGGGAAGAACTGGAGGTCCAATCACTCTTTTGTTCCAAAAAGAATATTATAGAAGTAATTATATAACAGTAATATTTAAGTAAAAGACAAAAAATAAATGCAATCAAAGATAGGAAGGGGAAAATAAATGAACAAGAATAAGATTAGCATGTTGAATGAGTCCTTGCAGAAATACTAAATGACAAGGGAGGGATAATGGATTTGACTCAGCCCCCCAGCAGTCCTTACTTCTGGGGAAGCATCCTTTATATTCATCATCACACCCAAAAGAAGGGGGTTAGCCAGTTGTTGGGGAAAAGAAAGGATTGCTATATCTAAAGCCAAATGAATATCTCTAAGAATCCTCACATGAGGATCCATAGAACACAAACAATCCCTCCTCAGTATTTCTTCCTTCTTATGTGCCAGTGTGTGTGTGTTCCTGTGAACATGAGAGTGCAGAAATATCGTCAAGACCCTTATCTCATGTTGAAAAGAAGGTAACTCTACAATATGCAAATATGCAAGAAAGTGGAAGATTCTGGAGAAGTGAAAGGAGCCAGGCACAGAAAAATACTGTATCACCCTACTAGTAGGCAGCGCCTCCTACAGCCAAAGTCATGGAGATAGAGCACAGCTGTGGATACCTATGGCTGGGAGCAAACAGAAGTGGAAACGTGCAGAACATTGGTGCACACGCCTTTAATCCCAGCACTCGGGAGGCAGAGGCAGGCCCATCTTTGTGAGTTTGAGGCCAGCCTTGTGTACAAAGTGAATTTCAGGACATCCAGAGCTGTTACACAGAGAAACCCTGTCTCAAAAAGAAAAAAGAAAAGAAATGGAAAGTTGTTGCTTAGGAGCACAAAGTTTCAGTGATGCAAAAATGAGGTTTTGAATATTCGGCACACAGCATGTTGACAATAGTCAACAACTACTTGGCATATTTAAAATTTTCTAAATAGGTACTTCTTAAGAGTTTTCAAATGCACATATACACACACATATACAGAAAGAAGAGAAAGAAGAAAGGAAGGAAGAGAGGGAAGGAGGGAAGAAGGGAGGAAGGAAAAAGAAACATGGTAGCTGTGTGATAGTGGATATGCTAATTAACTTGATTCTTGTGTTCATTCCTCAATGTACACATACTTCAAAGCATCAAGCGGCGGACCTCAGCAAGTCCTGTATATCAGTTATCACAAAAGTGCTGGGAAAAGTCAGCCTTTAAGCCAGAGGAGGCGTGGCTATTTTTCTGCTATAGGTATATTAAGGAATTTAGTGGGGAAGTGCTCTCGGTCAAGTCCTGCTGCCAAGACCAATCATACTAAGAACCCAAAAAGCAGGTCAGCGAGATGACTCAGCAGATGAATGCACTTGCTGCCAAGACTGACTACCTGAGTTCTACCCACAGAAGCCCCAGGGTAGAAGGACAAACACACACATAAAATAATATAATTTTAAAACTTTAAATGTTAAATTGTAAAGCTTGAACCCCTTTTTTCATTTTTCTGTTAAAATATTTTTTTACAACCAC
The DNA here is from genome assembly GCF_037038515.1 of Microtus pennsylvanicus. Taxonomy (NCBI): domain Eukaryota; kingdom Metazoa; phylum Chordata; class Mammalia; order Rodentia; family Cricetidae; genus Microtus; species Microtus pennsylvanicus. The sequence continues at coordinate 89,666,972 of NC_134581.1, read as the reverse complement.
TTGAGATGCAAATTTGAGGAATTATGTGTGGAAACATAAAAAGGAAGAAAAAAATCATTTCTATTGCAAACTTGCAAGGATGGGGCAGAGGACCCTGTATGGTAAATGGAATGCCCGAAGCTTTGTTCAGATACGCAAGGATAAAGATGGGTTAAAATGGCCTCTGGTCTCTGAAACTGGACAGTGGAAAACCAGCATACACTGGGGTTGGAAGATACACGGAGAACAGTGCGGGGGAAACTCCTTCAGCCAATGGCCTTTGAGATGCTGGCCCACTTTGGGCATTGGCAATGTGTGCACGCTCCCTCTTGGCTGCTGTATTTGGTTCCTGTTCCCAGAAGGACTGATCTGTGAGTCTACCCCTAAATAAAGAGCCCTTTATTATTCTCCATTCTGAGCTAGTGTGGGATTACTTTTACTTTATTGTAATCCTCTACAGGGCAGGGCGGACCTGTCTGCTTTACCCTGCTGCTGCTGAGTTTGGGTGTCTATGCAGGGGGATTGACTGTACTCAGAACAGGAACTCCAGAGGGAACAACGGACTGGAGTACCAGCCTCAGTACTCAGAATTGGACGTCTATAGCAGACGAGGATCTGAGAGTTAAAAAGATAACTCAAATACATTACCTGTGCCTGAGTAAAGAGAAGAAAGAAGGTGAGTAAGGGGAAGAAGTAGAAGAAGTAGCGAGGAGTAGGAGAAGAAGAAGGGCTGATTTCCATGAGGTTTTTAGTTTTTAAGACATAGTTGGAAAATTCCATAGGCAAGGACAATGATAATATGCTTATCAAAATCACACACACAAAACAAAAGCACTTAGAATCTGACAAAGCAATACTCCAAAACAGGTGGCCCGACCCAAAAAAGAGCCAGCATTCAATGGGAAGTACCTGACATTCCAAACTATTAGATAAAGTCACTAAACATCCCTGAATCCTGGATTACCCATTCTCACCTAGTCTCTTTGGTGATAACCAGCTTTGGGGATGCCCATATTTGTTTGTTAGCAAAGGTGGAGCATGCAGCCTTCCTGCTCAGTGCCTGTCTCCTTTAGACATTTCTATGTGGTCTGTTAGCAGGTAATTTTGTGGGATTGCCTCTTTGTAAATTTGACTGTTAGAACGAAGAGTGAGTGTTATCTCTAAGGTCTCCTGGTGTGGGGGAATGGAGCAATGTCATCCCATTGCCCATACAGGAGAAGTTAAACTGCTGAGGTGTTTTGGGAATGAATCCCATTTCGAAAAAAAGAATCATGGCTTCCCAAGGTCTCCACAGACATGACAGAGGCTTTTCCAAAAGACAAATGTTCCCACAGCTCTCCAAAATGGGGTGCCCCATAAGGTGTACACTTGTGTGTCCGTCTTTATGAATCTGTCAGCTGTGCATTTACTGTATGGTCTTGTGGGTTCCAACATTGGGAATGTTCAGGACCTGATACCCTATGCGCTGTGACCAACGTGAAATTACAGATTTCACCACAGAAGACTGAAAATTACAACCTAGAAAGTGTCTGAGCTTTTAGCTGCTGTTTTGAGTTTGCCACAAAACCTTCAAATTCCTTTGTTCTGTCATGAAAATGGCTAAACAGTATGGAAATAAATGCCACCTGACATTACACTAGCCCATCCGGTTCCCTCAGATACATAGAAAAGAACAGTGTTTCTTCTCTTGTTTCTGACTTCCACAAACTCCCAAACTCAGCATCCGCCATCCTAAGATCTTATCTTTGTAATTATATTTCCCAACACCTTCCCCAACCACTTTATGTTCTATCTAATAGTAGGACTTCTCTTCAGACCAGAGAGCCAGAAGTCCTTCACTTGGCTTTTGAGGGTGTTCCTTTTGGATTATTATGTATCCTGTTAAGCCCTCTGCTTAGATCCCACTTCTGTAAATAACCCTAACCATTCAACATTCGCCACCATTTGTCAAGGTCATGATGTGCAGAACCCTGCCATAGACATCGCAGAGAACACTGATACGCATGGGCCTTGGTTCCCATACTCAGACATCAGACTCCAGCAATCTGTGTATCTCATCAACTCCATTATGAAAGAATCTGTATTCCCAAATATTGGCCCACCCATTCCTTTATAATTTAAAAAATGCAGATTCCAGACTACACCCAGAATCTACCACAGAAGTCTCTAGTATGGGGCTCCAAAATAAGGGCTTCTAAACAAGTCCCTCAGTGCCCTTCATGCCATGAATTCAATGTCTGTCTTCTCTACAAATAGGTTGCTAAATGAAGTGGACACATTCACATGACTGGCCTTTGAAATGGCCTTGTTATTTTTCCACTAAAGTTCATTGTTCATATTTAAAAACCCTGTGTCTTTTGTATTGACCTTAAACTCACTTCCCCCAACCCCGGGGGAGTCACATAGGGCTGTAGGGTTCATGCTGTCTATGGGATGGAGAAGCAGATGCGAGCCTCAGGTATTACTCATATCTTTACTGTAACCTCCACCCGGAATGTGAAAGCCTGGTGTGACTCCAAGGCCTTACATCACCACCAATTTTGATTAGGGGCCATGGAAAACAGGAAGCATCTGGCGGTCAAGACCACAGTTGGCCTTGGGTGATGGTAGAGAGAGTAGGCTTTGTCTGGTTTATCCCACTCTCCTTTTTCTTTCCCTACATCTCCGAGTTATTTTGGTAGTCTTCTTTAGCCAAGACATTTTCCCTGGCCTAAGGAAAATCCAATGAATATTGACGGCCTATTAGCCTACCTTTTCTGATTTTATTTAGAAATAGGTAAGAGGGGTTTGTTTTTAACCCAAAGAATAAAAAACTGTGGTGGAATTTTAGGCAACAATAATGGGCAAATAAGGGATATTTTTTTTCATTAAAATTGTAGTAGTAGAATAGTTTTCTAGAACCCCACCAATGATTGTACACAGGTGGATTCCGGCTACTACAAGTTTTCCTAAAATGAAACCCTGGTGGCTATACATATTTGTTATGGGCCCATAACCTCACACAGCATATGGGCCAGTGGTTCTCAACCTTCCTAGTGCTGTGACCCTTTAATACAGTTCCTCATGTTATGATGGACCCAACCATAAAATTATTTCACTGATACTTCATAACTGTAATTTGTTACTGTTATAAATCATAGTGTAACTATCTGATATGCAGGAGATATGATATATGACCCCTGGGGGGTCGCCACCCACAGGTTGAGAACCACTGAATGGCACATACATATATATGGGTGTATAAACTGGGGCATCACCAGAGAGGCAAATGGGAAGGACTTATTAAAATCCAGAGAAGAGACGGCCGTAATTTAGTTACCCTAAGCACATCACAAACTGTGGGCTAATCTGGGCTTGGGAAACTTTCTGTGCTGGCCTGGCTCCAAAGTGACAGAGCACTTCAGTTAATCCTTTAGGACTCGGACCAAGTCCAGAATCCTCTCTGGTATGGGCCAAATGCCTGTTTTTAGGCACAGCTGGCCTCCACCCATATCCTGATGGGACACAGTAGGGAAAAGGCCATGTCAAAAAGATGGTTACATACGATGGAAGAATTCTGAGCTGATGGCCAGGGAAAGCTGGGAACTAGACTGACTATAACCACTGACCAGGGATACTATGGGCAGGCAACTGACCCAGCCAAAGGTATGGGTTCCTTAGATTGCTTGCTTCAGGTTTAAGATCCATTCCTCTTCTGAGAATTAGCCATTATTTATGAGAATGAACAAAACTTTATAGGTGAACCATCATGAGGGTATATGTGTCACTATGGGGTAAGGAAGTCATTCCTAAACATTCTATGCCTTCACTGTCCCAGGAGTCATCCGCAAACCAGCAGCATTGCTGGTACAGAGACCGAGGCTCCACATACTGAGTTGGAATCTGCCTTCTTAACCAGAAGTGCAAAAGGTCACACTGCCTGCCAGACTTTAAGATTTGAAGAGAACATCAAGGCACCTCACTACCTTCGCTGGTTCCCTTTCATCCCAGAACACCTAAACTCCTAAATAAGACTTGAGGACCACTGTCATCTCTCTTGTGCCCCCCCTCCCCAGATTCATCCATTAGGGTTGTCACTCCAGTCTTTTGAATGCAGTCATGAAGGCTTTTTGTGCTGAGCTGAACAGGTCACATGACCATCAGACCCTTGACTTGGAATATACTCCACAGAACTGCCCCCACTTATTCCTTAAACAAATATTTAGGGTTCAGTATATATTACAGGTTCTTTTCTAGTGATAGTCCTCAGAGAGTTTATATTCTTACTCTCACCCCCCCACATCTCAGTATAAAGCCATCTCACCAAGGACGCTTTCTCTAAGTCCAGATGTGATGTTTAATCTTTATTGTCACTTGAGTGGGGTGATGTGAAGAACACACCTAGATATGTGTGTGAGGCTGCTTCTATAAACTGTTGGATCCTGTGGGCTGTGACCTGGTTCATAATTAAAACCACTGACAGATTCAAAATCTGAGTAGACCATTGGGAGGGGGTAGAATTGTGAGAGAGGACATGGTTGGAAGAACTGGGTCACTGGAAGCCATGCCGGTTATACCATGCCCTGGTCCCTTTCTAGAAGGGGACCTGTTTGTGCTTCCGGATGCTGTGCTGAGAGCAACTCTACCACATTCTTCCTTCATGCAGCTCCATCTCATCACAGGCCCCAAAGTAACCAAGATACCAGCAAGGACTAGAAACATGTCACACAATAATGTCTCCTTGGCATTGCTCTTACAGGTGCTTGTCTCAGTGACAGAAACCTAAAATACCAGAGAAGATTAGATTCCAGTGTTCCTTACCCTGTGCTCATCCTCTTGTGACACTGCGTGTTGCTGTCGTGAGTAGCTTGTCTTCTCTTCTTGTTGCACTGAAACCCACAAGGGCAGACAGGGGACACGACTGAGCTAGAAAGAATTAAGGAAGTCACAATGGGATTCTCCTGGCTCTCGTTATAGACACGAACGAAGGAACAACTTTTATCTTTGACCTTTATTTCTTTGATCTTAACTTCCAAAGAGATTATCTGTGCCCACAGTGTGCAGCCTTTGGAGAAAGGAAATCTAAATTGGCATGTACCGTAGAATTCCTGTCTGCCCAGAGCTGACTGAGATCCAGTCTTCAGTCTTGCTCCCAGGGAGAATGCAGCACAGACTGGAAAAGAAGCAGGAGAGATGGCAGGAAGGGTTTGGAAAATGCTCTTTGAGGGAGGTATCGAAGCTTGCTTCCTGGAGACAGGGGTGGATGTGGACTGCTGGTCACAAGGTAGCTCCTCAGGAAGGCAGAAAGCTGGGGGAAGGGCTCATGCCCTAAGGAGGAAGTTCTAAGATTTGCAAAATCATATTTTACTTAGAATCTTTGAGCACAAAAGTTTATATTAAATTTATGAATGGAGACAGTCAATAAAAGTATCCCTTTTCTCTCTCTTTTCTGCAACACAAAAAATAATATAAATATTAAGAAATTTGGACTTGACATCAGAGTCCACAGGTGCTGACTTTTAAAGTCTCTTGGCTTCTTTGCTTAAGGTCAAAGGGTGATACCAAACAACAGGGTGAGTGCTTTTATTTTTTCCAATTCCTTCCTACCCTCTTCCCCTCTTTCTCCACCAGTCTCCGAGGCAGGAAGGCTGATGGTGCTGATCCCAGGTTGACCAGGGATTGGATGGAGGCATTGACTGTTCCATTGACCTCTCCAACAACACAGGAATACTCCTGACTTCCCGCCTGGTGTGGTTTCCATTAGACGGTCATGCCATGGCATGCAAACCATGGTGAGGTCAAGCAGATGGCTCCATAACCCGGAACTCTGAGCAAAATTAGTTACGACTGCAGCTGACAAACACAGCCTGATGCAGCCCAGGAGCAAGAGAAGCAAAAGGTCACATCAAGTCAGAACAGAGGCTTCGCTTCTACGCTGTTCAAGAGATCTTGGAGTAAGCCTCTTCTTCAGTAATTCCTCTTATGTAAACTAACCAGGGAAGCGAGCCCAAGTCTCTGCAGAATTGAATTGTTAGTCTTGGTTGTTATTTGTCCAGGACTGCTGCAGAGTCAGAGACAGTTTCAAGAGATGCTACCCATGTCACAAGCTGGAACTCCAGACCCTGCTGTCCAAGTGTCCTCGTATACATCCACACAGTTCACGCACACGTTCATGGCATTCCCACACACTGTGGTACACAGACTCACTCACCTGCTCTCATTCACAATCTCATATGCATTCTCACATAACCTGATACATCATACAAACACATGTTCACATTTGAACATGCAAACCCACATGCACACATTCATTTAGCCATATTCTGTCCCATGTACACACACACATTGATGCATGCATTCACACAAGCTTGAAATCTTACAAGTATACACACATACACACACACACATGCACACTTACTTTTCTCTAGCCAAGTATCTTTGACCCTAAGTACAACCCTAGTGTGTTCTGCACAAAAGACTCTTGTGGCATGAGAATTCAAACTAGATCAAATTCACTGATTATTTAGATATTTCCAAATATCCGCATGTTTTGCTTTGTGGCCATCTGAATATTTGGCAGAGTCAAGCTCTCCTCTCTGGGGATGTGTGAATCAGCTATTCCTAGCCATGCCTTCTTCCAAGGCAGAGCAGTGGGGAAAGTGAAGTCGACGAACTCGGTTTCCATTGCAAAAGGTGAAGTTAAGATGCTAGTTCAGGAAGACTGGTAGAGGGATGCCACAAGAAACAGCTCTAGGCCTCTGCCTCAAAAGGAAATACTTTCCAAGTGGAAGAGGAACTTGCAGCCACCCCTGATGCCTCCCTACTTATCTGCTCATTTTTCACAACTTTTCAACAAAGGCCCGGATGGGCTCCATGCCTGTGAACCTTTCAGGCATGGCGCATCCCATATCGCCTCCAACTTCCTCAGGGAGCTCTATTCTCAACAGAATCCAGGAGGCCATAACAAGCCATGGCTCTCTGTCCATGGGAACAAAGTCCCATTCTGTAAGATGTGACAGAGACACTACTTTCTTGGCTTGTATACAAAGCCAGTGTTTACTCTTATCTACTTGTGTTTACCCAGTGTTTGCTCTTTGGTTGTCTCCATTTCCTTTTGGCCTCCTTCTTCCTGGGTTTTCCTTCTTCACCTTGAAAATACAAAGAGGATAGGGACAATCTCTGGTCAACAGTGAGTATAAGATTCCCAGAAATGAAGCCATCTGGCAGGGACTTCGGTGAGGATATCAATGGTGGAACTTCTAAATAAAGCGTTGTGACAGTGAACTCTTAGGGTCCATAAGAGCATAAAGGTGACACCATTTATTGTACAAAGCACACCTTTTTTTGTTGTTGCTTTCAAGCACTTTGTCTCTGCAGTGTTTAAAAGTGAGTAACAAAACTCCATGACAGAGCTAGCCCTATTCCAGGAGGAGTTTTCCTTGTAGTTGTTTATATTGAATTTAGCACTAAATGGGCTCATTGACTGACTGGAGAAAAAGCCGAATGCCTGATCCTTTCAAAGGTTCCATTCTTATAAGCAGGTGCTAAGGACCAGAAGCAAATGAAGGGTCACCTGACACAGCCTGGCGAGAGGTGTTTACCCCACAGGGTGAGCAGTGTGGGAGGAGTGAACTGCCAAGAGAAGGTCAATTGCATACTCAGTACTACTTAGGGAAACATCAATGTATTAGTTACTTAAGTCTTTATCCAGTGGATGCATTTCTTATGCATATTTACATATTCCTCCTCGGAACATGGCCACCATATCTTCCCTGGAGTAAATTCCACAGGGACTGTCCCTCACCTCTGCCTGATCTCCCTATGGTGCTATCTTTGGGAGCATGTGACAGAAATTCCCATACAGAAGACTTCCTTTTCCGAAGTCACCTCACCTAACAGCATTTGTCTGAACATTGCTTTCTGGGCAAGTGCTCTGCCTCTATGACATATCCCCAGGACCATATCAATACAGCTTTCTAACACAGAGGGCTCTAGAATGGCTTCTCAGCCATGCGCCAGTGGTTCCTGGTCTCTCTCTACACATCTGGCAGTTGAGTTTGTGAGCATCTTCAGACAGAGCTTTCCTATTTACCTCTCAGCTCAAGCTGGGCACACTGAGAGCATCAGTACACCGATTATAATAAATAGATCAATATATCACAAGAGCAATAGAGTTGGAAAGTCTTGCACCCATGATAAGTCAACCTAATGACATTTACTATGATGCCTCAGTACTTCTCTGGAATAGACTGCATTCCTGAGAGATAAAGAGGGAAAGGTTGCCACATGCTTTTGTCCTTGCACAGCCCAGACAATGTAAGGTAGTAGTTAAAAGCATAGGGTCGAGGATAGGACTAAGCTATCCGAGTTTACACCCTGGCTCTACCCCCATCGGTGTTACAACCTTACAGAAGCTACAAAATCTCAGCATGCCTTGATTTCCTTATCTGGAAAATGGGATAATAAACATAGAGACAAATAAGTGAGGTCCTACAATCCAAGTACTTAGACCATTGTTTGATATAAACTGTGTTTTCAAAAATACTAGCCAGTATTCTTTGCTGAATGAAGAACGTGACACCATCTACGATGTCAGGGATACAAGGCAGATCTAAAGGTGAGCTTTCCAGTTAAACCTGCTGAAACTCATCCCTGCGTCTCTTCCTTTCCAGCTCTCTCTCTCTGAGGAAGCTTCTGTCTCTCCCTTCTCCCCACTTCTCCCCTTTCCCCCACTCTGCCTCTCTCTCTCTCTCTGCTCTTCCCTCTTCTCCCCTTCCCTTCCATAACCCACTAAATAAATATCCAATGTCACTCTGTATGGTGTGCCTACCCATCTTGGTCTCTCACCCATCATGAGTCTCCTTGCTTGGGACCCAGCTACCTTCGTACCCTGCCATGGTCTAGGGACCTGCAGTGGCCCGCTGCCCACTGCTACCACTCGGAGACCTGCAGCATTTTACTTAAGCCATTACAAAAGTCCCCCACCTACTTTGGCCCTATCTGTCCTGACTGCAGTTTCATCCCCTTCTCCTTTTCATTCCCTCCTCCAGATCCCATAGACACTGGCTTTTCCACCCTACATGTGGTGCTGTCTAGTGCCCAGTGCCTACATTGTTCTTCCTGTCAGGAATGGCTCCTTCCCCATCTACTTCAAACTCATCCTTCTAAGCACTGTAATGTGGCCCCCAAACTCGTAGGCTGGGGCCTAACCCCACTAGCCCAGATTTTAAGCTGGATGTGGTGGTGTACACCTTTAACTCCATCACTCAGGAGACAGATGTAGGTAGATCTTGGTGAGTTAAAGGCAGCATGGTTTACAAAGCAAGTTCTGAGAGATGACAACCAGAGTCAGCCTGGAGTCTTCCTGAGGGCCTAGCAACAGGCACTGTCAGAGGTTCTGATCATTTCTACCCAATAAGGAGTGACCACATTATGTCAATGGATCAGAGGCAGCCTGGGTGCTGGGAGGAGGGCATATGAGGCTCTCCCTATTGCTGAATAAATGAGTCTGCTGTTCGCCTTTTACCTGGCTCCCAGTGGTTGAGTTGTTGACACCATGCCTTCTCACCCCCCTCCCCGAGGGAGCTGTTAGGACCCATCAACACTTTTGGAGTGATCAAATTCAAATGAGGCCAGTTGGGTGGACCCTAATCCAGTCTAAGTGTAAGTTGAAGCTTCTTACAAAAGAAGAACCAAACCTGCCTAGAGAAAAGCAAGTTCGTGTGAGGACCCAGGAAGAAGCCTCCATTCTGGAAAGCAAGAGAGATAAGCATTGGGAGAAACAGAACCTGCCAACTTCCAGGCTCCAGAACTCAAGAGAATGTGAATCCTGTTGTTCAGGCCACTTCATGCTCTGGTAGGCCCAGAAGACTAATGTGGAAGGCCACAGTATCACCCCAGTTTGGTCTTATACCTTAACAACACAAACTGTGAGTCTGGCAGTTCTCCCCAGGTAGGGCTCAGAAATTCTCTTTTTCTTTTCCTACCCTAAATCATGTGGCTCCTGCATAATATGTTAGTAAGGCCAAGAACTCCTCAGTATTTGTCATAAAAGGAGCTTCTAGAGACATGTGATCAAAAGTGTATGGTAGGGCCTTGGAATGCATTCTTCTACAAAGCTTGCTGCACTTAAAAGATGTACGAGTATCGCCGGAGATGTCGCTCAGTGGTAAAGCCTTTTTGACTCATTTATACAAAGCCCTGGGTTCTACCTCTAGCACTGAAAACCAAACACCAAGATATGTAAATGTTGCCTTTTAGTCTATATAAAGTTTTACTATAATTTCTTTAAGTGTTAAATGACTAGCTAAAATTATTTTCACTTTTGCTAACCTAAGTAGGGAGTAAAACTGGCTTTCTGAAAACATGTGCCACGATATTGTGGCTTTTCCAGCTCCCAGTTTGGGAACGTGCTTTAGAGGATGAGAGGTCATGATCAGGCAGGAAGTTCAGAGGGAAGGATGTTCCAGGAATTTTTCTTTCTTTTTTTTTTTTTTTTATGGAGAACAGAGAGTCGAGGGAGCATGAGGACACATGGATTCAGGGAGTGATCCCACATGGTAATCAGTGATAAGTCAGGAGACCTCCCATGGTCCACAGACACTGGGCTTGGGGTCAACTGCCAGAAAATACATAGCTCTTTCCAAAAGAGAAGGGGTCATGGTGGCCACTGATTTGAGGTATGGATCATGTGATGGTTATTCTTGGTTGTATCTGGAATGAACTAAAACCCAAGCAGTAGCCCACCCATGAGGGAGTTTTCTTGATTGAATTTTTTTTTTTTTAAGTAGGAAGATCTACCCTAAATCAAGATCTTTTGAGATGGGAAGATCCACCCTCCATCTGGACCACACCTTTTCTTAACAGCCTATATATATATATATATATATATATATATAATTAACAGCCTATACATACTTATTTCATTAACAGCCTATATATATATATATAATTAACAGCCTATACATACATATTTCATTAACAGCCTATATATATAGAAGAAGGAAGCATTTGATCTTTGCCTGCTTACCCCCACCCTCACTAGGAAGTTCATTCCTTCACTGGGATTAGCGTCTGCTTCTTCAGGGTTCCAACAAACACTGAAAAAATAGCTGAAATATCCAGCCCCATGAACTGAATAGCTACTGAATTCTTGGACTTTCCATTGGGAGACAGCCATTGTTGGACTAGGTGGACCACAACCTATAGGCAACTCTAATAAACATGTGTGTGTTTCATATAAAAAAATTCATTCTTACTGAAAATGAATCAGAAAACATTAAGTTGATTCCTCAGTAACATGCAAGCTGACAATGCCCACCTTGAGTTGAAATGATTTGGGGCTGAAAGAGGCAAAAACTAGAGGCACTCACCACTGTGAAATGGTTTGAAATTTTTGTTTCTAGTTTTATAGGTGATGAAATAATCCATGTGCAAGATCATATTTTATTGTAAACATTTATTCAACTACAACAGTTTGGTCTTACCGTCTAAGAACTGCTTAAGCTCCATCACAGAACCACCAACGTGATCAACCATAGTTATTCATCCGGACTCCACCTCAGCAAACAGAAGCAGGACCCAAGCCAGTGTCTGACCCTATGGCCTTTTCTCCATCCCATCTCTGAGGGGAGAGTGTCAGACGGTCCACTCCTATGTTGATGCATGCTGCATTCAGGAGACAAGCCAGTAGAGAGTTTAAGTGAGGGAGTGTGGGCCAGTTGCAGCTGCCAAGCCTCCTAAGAGCACAATCTAGGACAGGATACTCCCTTCCACTTATCTCAACTTCCCTGGAGGAAGTTAGGGGTTTTGTTTTGTTTCATTTTGTATTTTTTTAATGGCATTATCCTATATTTTTGGCCTGTAATAAGGACTTATTTTCAAAGCCATTACTACTCTGGGCTACCTACATCCAGAACCATTTCTTCAGCATCGAATCCCACATGGACTTTGAGGTCCAGTGATGCAATGTTGCAAAAATGCTGGCCTTCCATGACTGCCACCCAAAACCAAGTCAGCATTCATTTTCAACAGCTTAGCTAACACCTTATTCTAATTGCCTTCCGAGTAGCTACCTCCCAGGTTAAAAGAGTTGCCTATGGTTCTACCCAAAGTCCAGGGCCAGATATTGTTATAAAAGCCAGGTGGTCGATTACACAATGATTTTTAAAATCCTTTTCACACTCTCCTCGCCCACAGCAATGTTGAAGTTGGAAGTGTCAGGTGAGAGAAAAGAAAATTTTAACAAGAAGGTGTGAACCCCAGGGTTACATTTCCTGTTTGTTTCTAAATTTGCAAGCTGGGCTTTCAGAACTTGAATAATGCAACAGCCCCACTTCCTGCCCCACTCCACCACTGCCCCAGGCTCCCCTGGCACTGCTCTGCCACTCACCCCCTCCCTTGGTTTCACCATTGCCATGTTTTTTTTTTTTCTGGGCACGGTTTCTGTTTGTTTCTCCAGGTGCCATCCAGAGAATCCAGGCACATGTGTGACCTGCAGATGAAAACAGTAAACAAAGGAAGACAGGATGGGTCCAGAGAACGAGGTGGCCCATGCAGACATCCCCGCAGATGCCAAACTCCCCAGTAGATGTGTGTGAGTGCCCGGACGCATGGAACAACTGCTTTTCTGTGTGCCATGCTGTGGTTTCGGCGGAGTTCCTTCAGGCGGTTGTTTCTAAGTACCACCTCAGCCCATCCCAGATCAGTCCTTGAAAAGTCATGTTTAGATAATATTTCTGTGCTGGTAGAATATCATGTTATACAATTTTCGTCTAAGAAGTCAAGTGCAGGCATTCCTCTCATGCACAGACCAATTCCTGCTCATTCAGAATGATTTCCACTGCACCAATCAGCTGGGAACTTCTGGAAGCTTCTGACTAGATCCACTACAGATGTCACTTAATGGCTTTTATTGAGTTACTCAGACCCCTGCACCTGCCTTCAAGGACGCTGTAATGATGGAGTTACAACCATGCGCAGGCCTGCCTCACAGACAGCAAATGATTGTTGTGTAATTACAAGCGCGTGTTGGGAGTGACTTGGGGTATTAGGCCCCTCTTGTCTCCTTGCATATAAGAATTAATCAAAGTAATAAGAGAGAAGACACTACTCAGCGCCGGCCCTGACGCTGAACTTATTCCCTTTGAAACCAGAACTTCTTTGACCTCTTGCATCATCGATTTTCTGTCCCAGGGTGGGGGTAGGGGAAATGTTTTCTTACTGGGTAAATGTATCTAGACTGAAAAGCCTGAAACAACCCATAAAACTGATTGCGGGCTTCTACATTCCCCTTTCACTGGCTGCTCTTTCAAAATAAATCAATGCCAGATATGAAAGAGGAGGAGTGGATTGGAGGAGGGAAAGGATGGGTTAGTTGTACTTCATATGGGTGATATGGGTGCCTCAGTCAACACTAAAGCCAACTGGGAGACGTCTCAATTTTATGTCTCAAGGGACAGTTTAAATGGGGGGTTGGATCTCTGCCTGGACTGGAGGTGAATATGGCACAGCAAAATATGGCCGGGGGGGGGGGGGGGAGGCAGAACAAAAGAGTTGAAAGAGCTCACAGGACGGTGGATCAAAAGACGAGCACATAGGGCAAGGATAGTCATGCAAATATCAGTGGCATCTGTGTCCCCAATATTACATGAGAAGGAGTTGGGAGAGGGGATCTTAGTCCAGGACTGAGCTGTCTGGACAAACTCTGCTGGGGACTGGGTCTCTTTCTGGCATTTCCAAATCTCAGCTCATACTTTTTTGTGCATAAATAACATAGAATATGAAAAATAAGTCCAGATGACCCAGACTAAACACTGCATGTTCACTATGTTCCAAGACCAAACTACATATAAAACTAAACCCAAAGGATGCCTTTTAGCAAATACAGAATCAAGTGCTTGGTGTCGATGCACAAGCCTGGGTTTCCACAGGAACGGTAGGGAGAAGGCCTTCACAACTAAGTGGCTGAGACCCTTCTCCATTCAGATTTTCAAAGGAATACCAGGTTCTGATGGAAAATTTGAGGATGGAATCGACCTCCTAAACCCAAAACAGAATAAAAAGACAAGGAAAATTAAGGGACCTGAGAAGGGAAGGGAACGAAAGCCCTCACTCAGCACTGTGGCTGCAGCCCCTCAGCAGCTGAGAGTCAAGAATCCCAGCACAATTAACAGCATTGGCTGTGAAAGTTGCCTACACAGGGACAGTACTCCTGTTCTATGGAGGTATTTCAAAGAAGAATGTTAAAAGAGCAGTGGATTGTGCTTACTGCTTAAGCATTCTCCTGTCCCAGCTGTAACAACATTTGCTAGGAATCCCACGAGAAAGGTCTTGTCTTAAGAAAGACTTGTCTTAATCTCCCTGTGCAACTCTTGTGATCCAAAGTTTTATTTTATCGGATTGCAATCCCATGGCAGACACCGCCCTATAATCTCATTTGTCAAAAAAAAAAAAAAGAAAGAAAGAAGAAAAAAGAAAAAGAAACCCTTTGAGATGTAACTTTAGAGCCACAATAATCAATAACTGTGTAGCTGATTGCTGCTAAGAACTTACATGGCAATCTTTGAGAAGTCTACAGCTACCCTTGAATGAATTTTACCCTTTCCTAGTGTGAGGCTTTGCTTTTGTTTTTCCTCATTAACTTCATGCTGAACTCTGTGACAATCCCTTCTTAAGAAACTCCCGTTCTGCTTCACACCCTAGTTCACCCTAAATTTCTTTTCTGGTACCAAGTCATCAGGTTGGAGCAATGACTCACAGGGAAGAGGGTGTGCTCCTGTGTCCAAGACTTGAGTTGGTTTCCAGCCCCCCACATTGAGTGGCTCACATTCACCTGTAACTCTAGCTCCAGCCAGGGAGTGCCAATACCTTTGCCCTCCAAAGGCACCTGCACGCGCACGCACACACACACACACACACACACACACTAACAATTAAATTATAATTATATCTTGAAAAAAGGAAGAAACTTCCCTTTGCTTGAGTGGGGCTTTCTGAAGAGAACGCCCCAGGCTTCTACAGACAGCAGTGTGAGCCACATCTCCAGCCCATGCCTCACTGCTGTGATAATCTCAGGGCATTAAGTTATGATTAAAATACTTTCATTAGGTTATCTTCTTCTGGCCTCTGTGAGCACCTGCACACACATATATTGATACACATAAATAAAAATAAACCCTTACTTATTTTTAAAGTTTTCACCATTCATATGAGAATTGATTTTTATGGACAATGACTCTCCCCCTCCCCCATCCCTCTCAAGGCTTCCACAGCATTAAAGTTCTACAGAGAAGGAAGCCTACAAACTCAGACTTGCATGCATAAAACAGTCATCCATTAAAATGCACCAAGTTTATCATCCCGGAAGAACTGCCATTTCTAAGCCCAAGGAGAAGACACTGTAAGTTGAAGACATAGCACAAGCAATATCTTCTATGAAGGGGCCTTACCCCAAACAGCACTGCACATACAATTTGCATGTTCCATTTTCAAATAACTTCGGGAAGCCAATAGCTTAAATATTGTGTTTTAAGCATCCTTTGCCAAAATGGTGCTGCAGGAAGCGGGTGGGACACTTGAGAGGGGGATGATGTGTGCCGCTTTCAGTAGCTCTCCCGAGAGGGTTATACAAGGAGCAAACGTGGGTCCACCCATCCTCTGTCTTCACTCCTAACTTGAGATGTGATTATTTGCTTCTGCCCTAGTGGATGTGACATAGTTGGGAACTGGACCCATGTGAGCATCACATCATTTAACCTCACAAACCATGAACTAAGCAAATGAAATTTTGCCTGTGTAAGTTAGCTGCCTCTGTGTTTTTTAATACAAACATAAAGTAATACAAAGCTGAGTAGAATAGGAACACAGGGGTAAATTGAGTTAAAAGCTTTACTTGACTTCTGTTCTTACAGTCTAATGTCTGGTGTGAATCTGCAATCAGAAAATGTGGCATTTGTTGACTGTGGTTTTCTGTCCTGACCGATTCCCACAATCGTTAAGTCCCAAAGAAATCACACAGAGGCCTACATTAATCATAAACTGATTGGCCTATTAGCTCAGGCTTCTTATTAACTTTTATAACTTATATTAACCCATTATTCTTATCTATGTTAGCCACATGGCTTGGTACCTTTTTCAGTGAGGCAGTCACATCTTCCTTCTTCTGTGTCTGGGCAGGATTGCAGAGGAATGGGCTTCCTCCTTTCCAGAATTTTCCTGTTCTCATTGACCGCCTCTACTTCCTATCTGGTTGTCCCACCTATACTTCCTGCCTGGCTACTGGCCAATCAGCGTTTATTTAAAATATAATTGACAGAATACAGAGCATTCTCCCACACCAGGCATTTATAACTTTACTTTCTATATAAAAATGACTTGCAAGGCTAGTGCTCATGGAACACACTTCAGGGAACACGGAGCCGGGTCCCCCTTACTCCAGAATTCACTTTTCTGCCTGCTTCCTGCAACAACAATAACGAGAGAGCCCTCAAGTGATTCCAGACAATCCCAGCCCTTGGCAATCCCACTGCTTTGAAAAGTTTTCCTTATGATGAAAATGTCCATGACTAATATTCATTATGTTTTCTACAAATATTTTTTTCTTGTGGTCACAAGACTTAACTTCCTACCCAGATCTCATGTTTGGACATGACACGGAAGAAGGGTTTGGTCTTTTGGGTTCTGTCCTGGTGTTAGTTGGCATGTTGCTTTACATCACACTTAGTTGATGGGCCTCTGGGGGAACACTTCATCCTTCTCTAAGGGAAGCAAAGGGGTTTGAGACATGGACCTACTCCCTGGAAAGGCCACTTTGCTCAGAGAAAGATGTGTTTCAAAGATCTCCCACCCCACCCCATCCCCCCCTCCCCGATTCCCAAGAAGAGCCCTGGGCTCCCTTCTAGGGTGCTGAGCAAAAGGCCCCTGCTGATTTAGTACTTCCGCTGCCACCCCCAGCAAAACAACCGAGGACATATTCCAGACAGTGGGTCAGCATCTTCTCTGGCAGACAGCACATGAGGCTTACTCAGCCTGCATGCCAGATCCTCCTCTGCAGCGACAATAGCAGCAAGAAGGAGGCACGCTTCTAGCAGGAAGCTGTGGCTGCCTCTCAGTTGACAGCTTCCCTACTTCAGTACAACCTTTCCAATGTCAAAAATGCCAAATCTTGTCCCAAAGACTCACATGGATTGACTCCTGGTTTCTATCATGGTCTTGGAGATGTGGCTCTGGAAACCACAGCCCATCTGTTTTTGAGTTTTCTTGTTTAAAATAGCACCCTTTGCAAGCAATAAGAAGAAAGAGAGAGCAACGTGAATAACCTTCAAGTCTGATAGCTGAGAGTGGCCTGTGCTCCAGCACAGATGTCCACCTGGAGGTGGTGATCCACAGGTAAGATTGGTCCTCCCCACAGGAGCCAGGCAGCTGAATAAACACCCTAGCCCCTCCCCAGAGCTCAGAGAGCCCGGAAGAAAGGAAATGGATGAGGTCATGCTGGCAAGTTTTGTGTCACTCTCCTGTAATTAGGACCCTTGCCCAGCAACCTCCCAGGCCCAGCCTAGCACACCCACAGGTGTGTTGTCCTTCCCCAGCTGGCATAACAAGGCCATGCCAGGTCTGAGGCCGAAACAGCCCATAGCCATCCAAGACTAATATAGCCGGGCCATGGAAGCCGAGCCAGAACCAAGAGGGAAGGGTCTTCTTAGCAAAGTGAAAATAAATTTCGAACTGACATTGTGTGTGCTGTTGCCTTGGAGAGGAGAGATCTCAGAGGAAAGAAAATAGAAACCCTTTCAGGGCTCTTCATTGAATCTGTTCTTGTAGAGCCAGGTGGTCCTGGAGTACAGGGGTGTTAATTACCACAGTGCTGGGACAAACAAGGGACCAGCTGAGATTCTTGATTGGCCTCAGACCCTCTGTAAGTCAAAGGATATCAGGGAATTATATGCTCCTGATACTTCTGCACCTTTTAATTTAATTTTTGCCATTGATTATCTTCCTGAGCTAGATGGAACTCTTACTAGCCCTATTCATAAATGGGAATAGTTCCTTAAAATGTGTGTACTCAAACCCAAAAGAGCTAAGACTCAGGCTTTGTCTCACCCCCGGTGTTTGGGGAGTGTGTGTGTGTGTGTGTGTGTGTGTGTGTGTGTGTGTGTGTGTACAACCTTTGGCATCATTCTTCATGTGCTCTGTACCGTGTCTCTGAGGCAGGCTCTCTCACGGGCCTGGGCTAACCAGTTCAGGTAGTCTGGCTTACTGGTCAGTGAGCCCCAAGGATCCAACTGTCTCTGTCATGAGATTACAGCACACACCACCATGCACAGATATTTTACATGGGTTCTGGGGACCAAACTCAGGTCCTCTGTTTACATAGCAAGCAATTTACTGACTGAGTTAACTCCCCTGCCCCCAAAGGTGACAGTTTTTAACTCATTCTGTTGTCATTTCAGCTCTGTGGACTTGTGCTTGAGGAAGGACAGGCCATATTTGCTGTGTGGGAGTCCTGAGGGGGTCAGGTTTGCCTCCTTCTGCCCATTTTCTCCATTAACACTCATCTGGATGACTCTACCGGTCAGAACGCCTCCAAATTCTCATGCTAGGTTTGAGAGTGCAAACAGCAGCCAACCATAACCCAAGCATGTGTTTTTGCACATGTATGTTATGCCTGGTCAAACGTCCCCATTTGGATATTTCTGGATGGTACAATGACTTCCTGCTAATCACTCATGTGCGTGGTCCATGGAATATTTTTGGTGACGTTTTTTGGCAATGAAAAGTTGTTGTCTAAGGACAAAACTAATTTCAACATCTTAATTGACTTTATTTTCAATTCTAGAATTGGGCAATACTTCACTCCATAAAACAGAGAGAGTGTTTTGCTGAACCAAGCACAAAAGGTTGGGTTTCTAGACAGAAGATGGTCAAAGAACTCAGAAGCTAAAAACAAGCAGCAAACATGACAATAGGGGAAACAATAGGGGGAAAAACCTGATTCATTAAAATCAGGTTGTTATCTTTGAAAGAGAGGACCAAGAGGAGGCTTCACATGATTTCAATTAAGACTAGCCTGTTTGAGAAATGTGGCTGTTTTCTAAATTTTTTTAAAAGTCAAATCAGTAGTTAGTTCCAGCTTATTTATATGGAAACGTAGCATGAGTGACTCCATTTTGATGTTGAGAATGGTCTGCTGGGTCCAGGGCAAGAACCTACCCCAAAACAACAGCCTCTCAGATTTGTACTCGGCACTGTATTTGTGTTTGTTTTCCAGCCCCATGCCTTTGGGCATCCTTGGTAGGGTGCTGCAGGTTTTTCAGCAGTACAGACGTACGTGCTAGCTACTTGCACTCAGGGAATGTCCTGTGTATTTAAGAGCTCCTGACACACATACATGAGAACTGTCTGTCCCCTTGGATCACAGATCTATATGTTCTTTGTTGCTGGCAGGTCTCAAGCACTAAGTTGGGGGCTTCAGAGATGGCTCAGTGGTTAAGAGCACATCCTGTTCTTACAGAAGACCCAAGTTTGGTTCTGAGTACCACACCTGTGGAGCACCACACCTGTGGAGCACCACATCCGACTGTAATTCCTGCTTCATGGTATCTGACACCCTCCCCTGGCCACTGTGGACACTTGCAGTCACGTGCATATACTCATGTTTAAACACACAGAAATACAAAAAATAGAAAAATGAATTATTAAATCTTTTTTTAAAGTCACCGTTCCCTGTTCTAATAGTCCCATACAGTTTTAAAAATAACTGGCTTTTTTCCCTCTCCAGAATTGTTCATTATTCTCCATTTTATCACAGTCAGAGAGGCTAAGACCAAGGAAACAACCAACAACAATTGCTGAAAGGGTGAAAGGGGTGTGGAGGAAACAGGACCTCATTCGCTGTTGCTGGGATTGCACATTGGTCCAGCCGCTGTGGTTATCAGTGTGGAGAGTTCTCAGAAAGCTAAATGTAAATCTCCCCTATGAGCCAGCTGTACCACTCTTTGTCAGACACATAGAGGTCCTGACGTCCTGCTCCACAGATCTCTGCTCAGCTACGCTCACTGCTGCTCTATTCACAGCAGCGAGGACATGGAAATGCCCTAAATATTTTCAGCTGATCAGTGGAAGATGAAAATGTGGTACATCCACACTATGGGATTTAAAGACAAACAAAATTTGGAGGTAAATGGATGTGACTAGAAAATGTTATACTGAGTGAGGTCACTCAGACAGACAAATGTTGCACGTTCTTTCTTAGCTGTGGATCTTACTAGCTCTGAGTCCTCGGATGTCTGTAACCATAGAAGCCAGGACAGTAAAAAGGACGCATGGTGAGCGATTAAAGAAGGCGCTTTAGTAAGGGAGATAACAGGACACCATTCTATGAAGGGGAATGAGAAAAATAGTGGGGAGAGCAACTGGGGAGGGATGAAGAGAGACAAGTAACACGAAAGACATTTGAAAAAACTGGGGGAAACATTTTATGTTACTTAAAATGCATGTATATGTATATTATATATGTGTACACATATACACATATATATTGTATATGTGTACACATACACACATATTTTTAAATGAAGTCATGTTACTTGGCGTGATAACTCTCCCCCGAAGAGCCATAGACTAATGGAACTCCAGTGCCAGGCACGGGGAACCCCCACTTGAGCTGTTGTTGGTCAAGGAAGACCAAGGTGCCTTGGTTGCTGACCTGGAACCTGAAAATAAGACCCTATTGCTGAAGACGCCTCAGACTTGGGATGTAGGCGTTAGGGGAATCAAGCCAGAATTGAGGTGGGAGCCTCCTGCCTGAGGCCTAGATTTCATAATACACGAAGGGACCATGCAAACTGCCTAGGAAGAAACGCAATCCATAGTCCTATCCAGCTGTAAAGTCTATCAACCACAACAGTGACCAGCATAGCAAAACGTCCCCAAGGGTGCTGTGCAATAGTGGCACTGAGGTCTTGGAGAAAGCCAATAGCTGTCTAATTGAACTAACAGCCCTCTCAGCGGGAGGGATTTAATGCTGACTCTGGAAGCCTAGACAATACCTGTGGCTGACAAGGTCATGGAGCCCAGAAGAGACCTGAATACTGCCACTTTCCCTAATCCAGTGAGTTTCTAACTCCATTCTAAATACCTATCCTTATGCCCACAAATAAGTGAGGCCCTCACCACTCATCAGAGAAGTTTCTTTTTGCAGCAGACAAAGACCATTGCAGATTTCCCAACTTCAAAATGCAGAGCACAACTGAGTGTGTGGTCTGGCACACCTACGTCATAACCCCTACCCCTAAGGCTCAGGGACCACTGCAGAAAATGGGCTTGAGTCCATTTGGTGTTGCCCAGATGCATCCCAAACGGTCGTCCCTAAGTGCATACACATCTGAGCAACACTTAATAGACTCATCGGGTTATATTTATATATACACACACATGTATATGTGCAAGAGCAATCATTAAAGAAGTGATTGTGAATTTGAGAGGGAATTGGGGGACGCCCATCTTCATGCTCTCAAATTCATGTGACTCAAGGTCCACCTGTTTCCAAGTGACCATCTCCTTTGCTGTTCTCTCCTTAAGGAATCCTATTCATTCTCCCTGTAGGATCCAATGGCTTTCCAGGAATGTCCTGGAAACAAACAAACAAACAAAACAGCAATGTAGGTAAATGTAGGTGGGGTATTACATCAACAGGCACCCTCCATGCCTGTGTCCACTCTGAAGCTGGGCTTGACCTACAAAAGGCTTCCTCGCGCCCTGCCCTCATAGCCTGGCCTTTTACCCCAGACAGCCACTCAACTCCCTTTGCCTTTTGGCTCTTCCATAAAATAACCTGAGGGACCTCTGCAAGCCAGTTGTGTTGGAGAGAAGACGTTGAGGGAAGGCAGAAAAGGAGACTCAGAGGTGAGGGAACAGGAGAACCTGACTCGGGTCAGTTCAGATAAGGCATAGAAATGCAAAGCAGCATGACCTGGGGGCAGCTAAGAATAGCAACTGGGACACGGGGAAGAAAGAGCAGCAGGGATCAAGGGAGAGAACTCAGAGATAGCCCCTGCTGCCTCCTGCTAGGTGTCTATTTCAGGAACCGCAAGCCTTAGAAAGCACCTCTTTCCAAAGGAAGCCAGGGGCCTGGTGGCAGGAGAGCAGAGACACTCAAGAGTCCTTTGTTGCTCGCCATCCTGTACAGGTGAAAGCAGAGAAAGAGACCTACATTACAGAGCGGTTATCACCTGCAGCCTTTCTGGGGCCTTTGTCTAGGGGAATTTAAAACCCGAATGAAGAGCCAAGTGGAAAAACCCCAATCTCTCTACCCAGTGTAGCCAAGTACTTAATTCGGTGTTTAAAGTCCTTGCTGGGCTCTAGAAAGAGTTTAATTAAGCAGGTCTGAAACTGTGGTATAACTTGGAGGGCTGGCTTGTTTGTTGGGGTTTCTGTCCTGCCTAGTACCCCACAGCTGTTTAGCCCCAAAGAAAATCACACAGATGTCTCCATAAGTTATAAGTTGATTGGCCCATTAGCTCAGGTTTCTTATTAGCTCTTATGACTTATAATAACCCATTGTTTTTATCTACGTTTGCCACATGACTCAGTACCTTTCAGGTCACGTCCTGCTTCCTCAGTGGTCTGGGCAGGAGTGGGAGGAATCAGCTTCCTCCTTCCCAGAATTCTGTTCTTCTTGCATCATTTCTACTTCCTGTTTGGTTTTCCCACCTACACTTCCTGCCTGGCCAATCAGTGTTTATTTAAAACATGATTGACAGAATACAGACAATTCTCCCACACCACTGTGGGTCACTACCCCTTTGGGGGTCAAATGGTTCTTTCACAGGGGTCGCCTAAAACCATCAAAAATCACAGACATTTACATTATGATTCATAGCAGTAGCAAAATTACAGTTATGAAGTAGCAACAAACATAAGTTTATGGTTGGGGTCACCATATTAAAGGGACCTGTATTAAAGGGTTGCTGCATTAGGGAAGTTGAGAACCTCTGGTTTAATTCCATAAGAGATGTATGCAGTCTGTTTGAGGGGGAACAGAGTCTCACAGCAGCCCGAGAAAGCTGAGATAGGCTCTCATTTATTCTAGGTCACAGCTGGTTGCTCTGGGTACTCAGCCTCTGCCTGCTTCCCGAGAAGGAAGGTTCTCTGAGAACCTGCAGCACTTCTGATGCAGGAGCTCAGGGTTAAACGACAAACAAGCAAAAGACACGATTTCTGCTTCTCGAAACTTCCATTTAATCTGCAAGATAGGCAACTAGGAAGAAGCCCTTCAAGATCCTAACAGAGCCTGCTTCCCAGGCAGAGAGAAGCAGCCTGCTGGACAACACGTAACAAATTCTGTCGTCATCTCTAGTTCAGTCAGCCTGGGATCATAGTGTATTTAGCCTCTTCAGTGGCACACTTCCAGGAATTCCTTCATGGGTTTTTGACTACTCTTGTCGCTTGCTGAAACTGGGATTGAAAACTCAAGCTAGCAGAGCTAAAAGAGAAGATGGGGTTGCATGTATACAATATGCAAATTTTACTTCAGAATACACAGGGCTTTACTTCACAGAAACTCCCAGTCACGTCCTATGCTAATGTTTGTACTTACAATGCTTCCACCGTTGGGTTTTGGTTTTTCAATTCATAGCCAGTCAGCTCTCTTTGATACACGTATTTGGGGTGTGTATGTGTGTATGTGTGTGTGTTCAGACTGTAGTGCCTTTAGAGGCCAGAAGAGAGTGTTGGCTTCCTTGGAACCGGACTTAGTTGCGAGCTGTCCTGCCTTAGAAAAGTTTATGCATGGAAGATGTGTTCTCAGGGCTTGGGAAGATTCATTCCCAGGCAAGAAGAGGCCCTGCTATTTTTTACCCAGTGTTCCAGGCACTTTTTTTTAGGAATAAACATTTCTCAACTTGTTTGCCTCTGGTTGGTTTTCAGAGATTGATTTCCTGAAACAATTATTTTTTCCTAGTTTTCCCAGTTTGTTGCTTGTCTTTTTAAGGGAGAAAGGTTTGCTAGACTCTGTCCTCTGCTATAACGCAGAGGACCTGCGGATAACACATGCTTCAGCACGCATCACGGCTCACTGTTTATTTGCCCTGCTTGTTACTCTCTATCATGGTTCCTGTAAACTTCCTGTGTAAACTTCCCAATGAAACAGACTTTTGTTCCATTTTGCCTTTTCATTCCTTCTTTCCTCTAATGATCATGCCTCCTGGGATCATCATGGAAGCAGGCTGGCTAGCAATTTCTGTCTCTTCTGGAGCCCTTTCCCCTTATTCTTGTGGGTCAAATCTAGGGATAAGCACCGTCCACTGAGCGGCATGCCCAGCTCCTCCTCATGGGACCTTTCCTTGCCTCTCCACATTCACACAGAACACACTGCGAGACTGTGGTGTCTAGAACATGGGGCATGAAGCATTTACTATTTTCTTGCCTTTGCTGTCTCCAAACACCACGAATATAGATGATTACTGTGTGCCATTTCAGTTATAACTTCAACTTGTAATTTTGTTAAAACTGTAAATCTACCAAATAAAGCCCTATTTTTAAAAGCAATTTTCACACCTGGGCACATTTCAGAAACACCGGAGGAGTCTCTAAAAGCTGCCAACTTTTAGATTCTACTGTATGCAGACCACAAAAGAATTTCTCTAGGTGGGGGGTGTGTTAATTAGATGTCTCAATGCTGCTGCAAAATATCTGACAGAAGCAACTTAAGGGAGCAGGGGTCTATCTACTGCAGCAGATTCTGCCATCCACTACAGCGGGAAGGTCGGGGCTCACTCATCCACAATCAAGAGGCAGAGAGCCATGACTGACTGTGGTGATCACTTTCTCCCTCTTACGCATCGTGAGAACTCAGGCCATAAAGCAGATTCCTTTAAAGTAGGACTTCATTCCTCACAAACACACTCAGGGATTTGTTCCCAGGGTGACTCTCCACCCCAGCAAGCTGACAGTCCAGCTTAATCATCATGACATGAATTTCACCTGGTGAGCCCAGTGTATAGCCAGGACTGAGGTCATGTACTCTTACGAAGGCCTTAGAGTCTCTTTTTTTCTTGTTACTCTCAACAGTTCAGCTTTAAGTTTTTAAAATAACAGGAAACAGAAAGCACTATCCATAAAAGGAAACCAATTAGATCTTTTCACAGAAAACAAAATTCCTGCCTTTTGAAAACCAGCGCTAACAAAATAAAAACTCAGGCGACAGAATTTTGCAAGGCCAGGTATGCACTTATATTTATCAAAAATATATATAACAAAGGATATGAACTTAGAATATATAAAGAATACTTCATTCAATAATAAAAGGGAAAGTAATTCAGTTTTAAAATGAAGAATGTGTTTGGAAAAAAAACCAAACTCCACCATCATAGTATATACAGAGCAAATAAATACACAAAAATTTACTTGACACCATTAGGCATCAGAAAAAGGCAAATTAACACCTCTTTGAGGTAGCATACACACTTAGTAGATTGGCAAATCTGTGGAGAAACTAGTATATCTACAGAAAGAAGTTAAGGTATATCTAGACAAAGTAAAATAACTCAATGAACTGTTGGCACGTATAATTATATAGATGAATCTGAAACACTCTGTGCCAAGTAAAAGTAAGTTAGACACAAAGGCTTACATAGTGGGTAATTCTAATTACATGAAAGTGTAAAACAGACAAAACTACCTATAGTTGAATAAATTCAGAGGTTATGGGGCCATGAGGAGTGAAGGGTAATTGACAAAAAAACATAAAGGAACTTTCTTGGAAGAAAGGATTGAAAACGTTCTACATGGTGATTATAATAGTGCTCTCAGAGGCCTATACTTCTGTCAAAACATATTGAAATACATATACATATATATATATATACACATACACACACACATATATATATTCCTCACAAACACACACATATATATACGTGTGTGTGTGTGTGTGTGTGTGTGTGTGTGTGTAGTATAGAGCCTAACTCTCATACCTGCTAGGTAGGTGCTTTCCCACTGAGCTATATCCCCAATCCCCCTTTTGAAAATTTATTATTATTTTGAGGCAAGCTCTCACTAATGGATCCATGCTAGCCTTGAACACACTGTTGCAATCCTGCTAAGTGGGATTACAGTCCTGTGCCAACAGGCGGACGTCACTGAACTGTCCTCCACAGATGCAGCCTTGCTTGCTTGAAAAACCCTCAAGCTGTCTGAGACTCACTGTCTTCCCTGCCTAGAGGTCTGGAGAGCAAGGTCTGCCATTTTCGTTCATTCCCTTACTGTCAAGGGCCTGAAGGCAGGAGACAGGAGACAGAATCAGGCATCACCGGGACACTGCTCTAAGAAATAGACAGGTGGGTTATCTAGCATTTATTGTTGCTGCTCCTTTTTAAAAGATTGGCTTTGTTCTTGTTCTGTTTTGTTGTTGTCTTCAGTTCTGTTTGTTTGCCAAATGAATGAGTTTTCTTGTTACCTCAAGAAAAGAGATACTATAGTTAGTGAAGTTTAGATACTTGGGTTGTATTCTGGTTCTGGAATCCTGCCCAAGAGTTAACTGTTTGAACTCCACATTTTTTTAAAAAAAATAAATAATAATAATAATTTTTTGTGTGATGGCGTCCAAGATCCTAATTGAAAACTTATGACATTCTGTTTGAACACTTGGTGCAAATAATATCTCTGAAAGTAATTCTGTTTCCACATCTCTACATCCTTTCTTTTAATACGCTGAGATGCTAAACGCCCCCTGCCGTCTCCCATCACCTGCAATGCAAACTTCCTTATCTTATGCCTCCTTTTCTCAGCTAAGCAAGAGGAAAGAATCCAGCCACTGACTAGGGGCTACCTAACAAACCACCCAAAACGTGATGGCCTAATCATAGCAATACTTGCTTTCCTCAGGACTTAGCAGGGCAGCCATCTCTGCCCCGCTTCTGCTGAAAATCCATGAGACTGAAGTAACTTGAAGACTGGAACCATCTCAAAGCCCCTCCCTCACCTGCTTGTGGGTGGGCCAGAGGCTCCAGGAGCTGAGAGCTCCAAGAGCAGACCCCTCAAGCCTCCTTTTCCTTGTTTCCTATAAGACCTTTCCTGGATGGCCCCAGAGTAACTGACTTCCTTCCATTTTCCTCATGGCTCCAGCATTTTGCATGATTGAGAGTGAGAGAGAGCTCTCGGAGCGGAAGTCTTGTTGTGTTTCCCACCCTAGTCTGAAAAGTCACACGCGGCCAAGCCTAATTATGTTTGTGAAAAGGGACACACGGTAAAGAAAAACGCAATGCTCCTGTTGGATAGGAAAAGTGTTAGAGTTTAAGGTCATATTTTAAATCACGGCTGAGTAACCTGGTAGGTATTTACGAAGGGCTTATAAGGGGGGTTCACCCTGGTCTCTCACAGTACTGGCCCTCAAGATCCACTGCTCTTCTTTCCCAACAGACTGCGCTTTAAACACCGCGCCAGCGTATGGTGGGCAAACCCCTAAATCGCAATGCAAATTCTTCTCAGTGCAGCCCTCAGAAGCCAGCAGGAAAGAGCAGGCTCTGCTGGAGGCAGGCGCATCCAGGCTGCTGACTGTGTTTGGCCTTGGTTGAGTTCAGGGGAACACATCTTTCATGCAAACCCATCCACCGAAGGTGTACAATGAACAGATCAGCATTTCTGAGGGCAGTACCTCATGCAGAGTGAAAAAAAACTTCTCTCACAGACTAAAGCTAAACAAATAGAGCAGCTGTCTGGGCAAACACAGCACTCTGGTGGCACTGACCCAGTGGTGGCTGCAGACCTGACACAATGCCCACAGTCTCAGATGTCCACTTGCCAGACTTCTGTCTGAATACTGGAGGAATGGAAGACATCTTCCCTCTGCATCTTAGTTGTCTCTTGTCTCAGGACAGGCTGCCTTTATTCTCATCTATAATATTAAACATTCACGTGGCACTTGTATTCTGTCTATGCCATAACGTCTCCAAGCTTAGTAGAAAGCGACTGTTATTACACTAAAGTCGCTTAGGTTAAACGTTGCACGGGAAAACATTGGACCATGTCTATGCTGGTTGCTTCCTAGCCCGTGTTGAGCTCCTTCTTGAGCTTTGTAACCCCCGCTTAAGTGGGGAACATAAATTCTTCCTGAAAATAGAACTTTAGACTTTGACAATGTCCTGTTTATATTTACCAATTTCACGCTCATTATATAAATTGTCAGCTCTTACCATTTCCTTTGTATTTCCCCAAGATAAACATCAAATGGTACATCCAAGTTTAAGGGTATTAGAAGTTACCTCAAGACCCAAAGGAACTATCCAGTGTGACTCATGTGAATACTTTCTGTTTTCACTTGATGGTCATGCTTTACAAAACTCTATTTAGGTTATATTTACTTTAACGCATGTATGTATGTATGCATGTATGTGTTATCAGCCCCTGACAGAGACAGAACTGATATTAACACAGACCAATTTTTCCCGCTGGCTTCTGAAGAATACACTAAGGAGAATTTTCATATTATATATACATACATACATACATATGTTACAACCATATGTAACATATATATGCATCTACGTCCACATACACACACACACAATATGTCTGGGAGAAAGGGGTTTTGAGTAAGAGTTTCATGTCGCCCAGCCTGGCTTTGAACTTGAAGAAATAATGGTTCATACCACGAGAAGGCCATAACTAGAAACAAAACCAGACATGACAAGATTTAAAGAAATTCTTCAAAAGAAGAACTTTAAAACAACTACCCAAATCTGCTTAATGTGGGAAAACAGAAACACGAAGAAAAGGAAGGCAGATTGGACAGAGAGAGGCTGAAATGCAACTCTAAAGATGTAACAACAGAAAGGAATTATAATTAAATGGGGTGAAAAAAGACCGACAAAAACAAAAGTAATATCCAATCCTGTGGAATAACACACCTTAAGACAGTTTTGAAAAGGAGAATAGAGATGCTTGAAGAAGCAATAGCTACAATATTCAAATTTAATGAGACTGCTAAACCCAGATGTTAAAAAAGTTCAATGAGACCCAAGCAGAACAAATATCAAGCAACATATTCACATTGCTGAGAAGCAGAAATAAAAGTAAAAGTCTTAAAAGTAGGGAGCCACAGGCAAGGCTGGAGAGATGGCTCGGCGGGGGGGTAAAGCATTTGCTGTGCCAGCATGGACACCTGAGTTTGTCTTCCCATCACCCACATGAAAGCCAAGTATGGCAGCACGCGCCAGTAATCCCAGCACGAGGGATCCCTGGGGTTCTGGCCAGCTAAACTAACTAAACTGTGAGTTCAAGGTTCAGCAAGAGACCTTGTCTCAAAAACCTAGTAACAGAGGAAGATATCTGACACTAACATCTGGCTTCCACATGCATGAATACACATGTACACACACACACACAGATGACAGACACATAGACGTAGACTCAGAGATCTTACCTACAAAGTAAGAAATATAAGCAAAATAGCAGACTTCTGGGGGAAAAATATGGGCAAATCAAAAGAAAAACTAGACAAATACTTTAAAATACTGACAGTGGCCATTGTCATCATATAATCATATAACTGTGTTCCCAGAAAAACTGTCTTTCAAAAATGGAGGGCAATAGAAAATAGATTCATAAATTCAAGATAAAAATAAATAGTTCCCATCAAGTGCAGACCTGAACTATTTAAGGAGATTCTTTACATGTTAATTAAAAACTACATTGCCATGTGGGATCTTAGCTGAAAGTAAAATTGTTTTGTCTACAAGGAAGATAATGGATTTTTTAAAATTAATGAAAAAGAATTAATACCTGCAATTAATTAAATGATACATTTTTTTAAAAAAGCTGCAATCAATACCAAGGAAGACTTCAGAACAAATAATATTTTCCAGAATAAAGAAAGAAATTTTATAATGATAAGAAATCAACTCTTTGGAGACAAAATGTCCTTAACTATAACCGCATCTGCTGCCGGAAGTATACTTAATGTAACTACAGCCCGACATGAAAGCAAACACAAAATGCTAGAGCCTCCCGAAGGACATAGATTCAATTTCAATCTCTCTTCCTCAGTAATTGATATACAAGTGACCAGAAAAGTATGGAACATTGCTACAAACCTATCAATTAACTATTACAGAATACTTTCCCATAAGAATTGAATATAAGTTCTTCTTAATATACACAACAGCACTCACCAAGATCATAAATCATACAAAGTATGTTTCTTTGATCACAAAAATAATTAAAATGGACAACAATAGAAAGATTTCTGAAAAAAAATTTCAGAAGTGACCATAACACATGAGCCCAAACCCAATCCAAGAGAAATGAAAAAAAAAAATAAATTGAACCAATGGAAGGGAAAAATGTAACTCAACAAAGAAAATATTCTGCCACTCATATAGCGCTTAGAGGGAAATTCATAACTTTACATTGTTTTGTTAGAAGAATATGTCCTCAAATCAATGATTTATTTCCTCTTTAAGGAACTGGAAGAGAAATGACAAAGGTGATGGGTAAAATATACCTGAACAAGTCTGATGCAAGTTTTGTATAGGCCAGAGAGCTGGCTCAGTGGCCAAGTGCATGCATTGCTCTTAAAGAGAACCCCAGTTCAGCTCCCAGCACTTGCACCAGGCTGTCACAGCTGCCCGTAACTCCAGCTCCAGGGGTCCCGACAGCCTCTTCTGACCTGTGTGGGCACCTACCCTCACATGCATGTGCCAATACATAGCTATAGACATGTGTGTAATTTAAAAAATAATAATAATTTTTGCTCATTTTGAACTGATAGTCTTAAATTGTTCTTGGTGCTGTTTTCCTGCCTTCATACCCTCAGTTCTGGAACACACGCTGTTTCACATGCTGCCAGCCTGCGCTCATATGTTATTTCACTTAATACCAACACTGCAGAGAAACTTTAGGGGATTTTGATGGTGTAATTTATGACTACAAGAAGCTGCCTTTAAACATCCACCTCCTAGAGAATTGCTGGATTTGGTTTATTTTCTCTGTGATGTGTGAATATTTATCATGCGAGAAAACGTCATGAAAAGGCTTCTTGGGCCATATGAGATCAACTTGCCTTAATGAGTTATGAGATCAAGCAGAACAGGGTTGGAAAACCTCAAACAAACACATCCAGACATACAGCAGGGATGGAACTTGGGGCTGTCTGGTCCTCTCCACAAAGCTCAAACCAGCCACCAAAGACCATCCCTCGTAGGAGGAGGAAGGGGACAGTGAGAACAGCTAAAGAAAGAGACTACTGGCCCCCTGTAGTGAGGAACTCCTCTTCCCTCAGTCCTAACAAAAGCATCTCCTTGCTTCATGCTCATTTCGTTTCTCCTGTGATAAAGACTTCCTTACTGAGAAACCCAGCATTCTTTGCTTTCATTCTGTTTGGGGCCTTGTAGCTTGGCCCCTTTACAGAGCAGACTGGGGGCCCATGCACACAGCAATACATCAGATTAACACAGAGATGCCTTTTGCACTGATGGACTGATCAAAAGATGTTACAGTTTGCCCCTGTCACTCAATTAAAGCTAGCTTGAAAGTTGATTTTTTTAAACGGTCTACTCTGAATTATGGGGTTTTAATTCCATCTTGAAGGCTATTTGTGGGTCACGCTTCACTTCCCATAGTTTATGGCTTCAACCCAGGCCCTCGGTGGAACTATAACCCCGAAGTCACGGAGATATTGTTTAGCATCTGTTTATTTTACAACCAAGAATCAAGTATATTTTGACTTCGGGCTCACAAAGAACACAAGAAAGAAAAGAAGATGAAGGAGGAGGAGATGGGGTACCTTGTGTCCATCCAGCTCTAAAAACTGAATGGAGGACAACAGACCAGACATACTGTCTCCATGACAGAAAGCGTCTGGAAGCATATTCCATTTGCAATAAAGTCTCAGAGGTATGTTTTGTATCTTTCTGGAGCTGGTGCCACTGCAGCAGAACCTGGATTGAGGGGATGGAAGAGACACCATCCCAGCCGTCCTTCCGTTCTTCTATCCTTCTGTCTGCTCAGTGCTGATAAGAGGCTCTTTGGTGGGAGGTTCCTACAGCTGGCCTAGAGATCAGGCCAGGTCACCACATGCTCAGTCAGGACACACGGTTTCATTCCGCTGGCCCCTGCAGTAACTGGGTGGGACACCCCTTGATCTCTCCATGTTGTCACTGGGCTCTGCTGTACAGTTGGCGCTTTGCCTTTGCAAACATTCTAATTTGATGCATAATTAATATAACAACGACTAGAGGCATAGAGGCTTCTGGGACTAATTAGTGACCTGAATCTCCATGGTAGCCTGCGTTCCATTCTTATCAGCGCTGGGAAGAGCTGCAGTCTTCGAAATCATCGGTCTCCCACTTATTACTGTGACCCAGCCAAGAGGCAAAGATCATCTTTCTATCCCATGTGCAAAAATTCCATGAGTGTGTAATCACTTCCCTCGGGGTCTGCACTTCCCCTGGACGGGTCTCATTGAATTAGTCCCTTATGAACATTTACATTTCCATATGGGCCCACGGAGATCTTAATGCAGGTGAAGAAATAAAGACAGCCAGCAAGAGCTCACAGGGCACCCGCAGGATAGACAACATTGTTCCAAGGGTTTAGAGCTGATCTGAGGGAAAATACAAGCCCCAACTTTCTTTTCAAATAACTTGCACTGTGATGATGAAATGTATGGAAATAAGCATGAATGGCTGGTATACGGCCACTCCTTATGTGGCTTCTCTATGTCTCTGCTGATACAAAACTTCTCGTGGCCTTGCCACCTAACAGAGAACTTGTTCGAAGTTCAGATGAGTTTACCCCAGTAACACACAACGTGACATTTTAGCAGGACTATCTCATTGTCTTCTTTTCAGCTTCCTTTTGCTCTTAAGGTCTCTCAACAACCACCTAATTTCCAGGCTTCTTGCTCAGACCCAACATAATCCAGACAAAGATCAGTGAGCTATGGAGTATGGTCCCAGTCCTGCCTAGACAGCTCATTCAATTCAGATCCCGTCCTGTCTGTTGATGTTTCCAATAGCCGAGCTGAATAATTCTCACTGAGGATGGCCCATAAGTTCTAAAGTACCATTTATCTCTTTGCAGAAAGACTTTCTCAGCCCTAGCCTAGACCACTAAAGCCAACGCCACCTGAGCATTCTCTGGAGGAGCGGCCCATTGCCCACCCCATGAGTAATCCTTTCAGCCACTCCCAGTCACTGCTCCTCGGTCCCCGGGGCTGAGTGTCTTATTATCAGTTTTCATGAAGGCACCTTCATAGTTCTCAACTTTTGTTTATTTGATAAACACATGGTACCTTCTATATACCAGGTACTACTTTAAATAGTATATGCTCAGTCATAACACTGCAAATTGAAAATGCTATAAGCCAAAAAGTCCAAAATGCACTTAAAGAGGTGGGATATAACTCAGTAGCAAAATGTTTGCCTAGGATTTGCCTACTATTTCAATCCTCATTAATGCAAAGAAAATGATATTTGTAGTGGCATTTCATTCTTATTTTAATAAATAAGGCTTGCCTGAGGATCAGAAAAGTAAAACAGTCACACTGGCTGCCTTGCAGACCGGACAACAATGACACACACCTTTAATCCCAGTAGCCATACTACCTTGTCATAGAAACCAGGCGGTAGTGGTGCATGCCCTTAATCCCAGAACTAAAGAGGATTACAAAACAGGAGGAGACAGCTCTCAGTCTTGGTCTCATTCTGAGATTCCTGGAGGCAGGATCGCCATTTCTGATTAAGGTCGAGGTTAGAGCCAGTGGCCAGCTGCTTTGCTTTTCTGGTCTTCAGCAGCAACCACTACTTCTCGGGCTCTGCCATCCACAACGCACACAGCTTGTCTCACAGGCTCTGGCCAGCTCCATTCTCTGTCTGTAGCTGTTTATGGCAGTCATCCCACAGTACTGACAATGCCAAAATTTTGGGGTCTCCTGCTTCAACTGGGCTACACTTTCGCCAGTAGCTTCTCCTGGGCTCTCTTCAGGAACTCTGATCATGCCATATTGTACCAAGCTTTAACTTCTGTCCACGGCCTCTCCAGTCCTGGGGTTTTTACTGAAACTGAGGCTGCACATTCACCAGTGGTCTTGCTCAGTGTCAAGACTCAGCTGCTTCCCATGACCCCTTGATGTCAGCATCACCCAGAAAACCCTCACAATTTACCGAGTCTAGATGCCTGCCTGAGAGACAGCCTCGGTCCCTCTGGACCACAGCTTCTGTGTGCTGACCCTGACTAAATCCTCCCAGATTTAGTCCTCAATAAGGCTTGTCTTTTCTTAATCACCACTAATGTCTCAACTCCATCTAACCAGTATCAATTATCCCAGTGATGCAAAGGTCTCTCTCCAGCAGAGCTGGTCTCTTGTTAACCACAATTGACCAGAACCACAGATTTTTAATTCAAAATATCACATAAATCACTCTGTTGGAGTTTTTAAGAGGCTCTGATCTTCACAAACCAGGTCCCCACTGCCTTCTCTGCTCCCAGGTTTATCTTCTTAGTTCCTCCAAGAACTCTGAGCTCTTTAAGCTCTGAGAACTCAGCAATTTTTCCAGACCTGTGTTTAAAGGTCACCCAAATCCTCCCCAAAACATAGTCATGTCTAGTACAACAATACTCTAGGAACTGGTACCAATTTCTGTCTTAATTAGGCTTTCTACTGCTATGATAAATTACCATGACTAAAGGAAACCTGGAGGGTAAAAGGTTTATTTCATCTTGTTATCCATCATCCAGGGAAGTCAAGTTAGGAACTCAAGTCAGGAACCTGAAAGCAGGAACTGAAGCAGAGGCCATGAAAGCATGCTTCTTATTGGCTTGCTCTTCCTGGCTTGCACAGCCTTGTTTTCTTGTACAACCCAGGACCATCTGCCCAGGGATGGCACTGCCTACAGTGAGCTGGACTCTACCACATCGGTCATCAGTCAAGAAACTGCCCACAGGCCAATATGCTCAGGCTATTTTCTCACTTGAGTTCCTGTCTTCCCAAGGACTCTAGTTTGTGTCATGTTGACATGAAACTAGCCAATGTAACCACTGAATCCTCTCCCCAGACTTATTATTAAATACATCTAACTATGATCCTCACAACTTAGCCTAGATTCCATTAAAAGTGCTCAGAATATGCAAATTAGCCTACAGTTGGGTAAAATCACCTAATACAACCATACTTTGTGATAAAGTACTAGAAATATCACTCGCATACAAAGAGGGACATTCCATAGCCATGATGGCATGTAAAAACACAAAACGTAGTATCTGAAAAGGTTAGTGACACCACACACTCTACTGTCTTTGCAATTTTACCTCATAATTCTCTCACTGACTTGGTTCTACATAGCTGACTTCAGCACTGCAAATGAGCGCCGCACTCCAAATTGCTATGCTGGGAAAAAAAAATCAAAATTCAAAATTGTGCTCTTCATTGGCAACATGCCTTCTGTACAAATACAAGGGCCCGAATTTGCATTCCCCGGTAGCCATATGAAGGCTGAATGAGGTGATGTGTATGTAATATCAGTTCTAGGGGTGTAGCATGGGGACAGAAAGATCTAGAGCTTGCTGGACAGTTGGTCTAGATGAAATGCCAAGCCTGAGGTTTGATAAGAGAGACCTTATTTCAAAAATAATGTGAAGAGTGCTATCCACCTCTGCCCTTCACACGAATGTTTACATGCACAAGGTATAAACATGACTCTCCCTCTCTCTCTCTGTCTCTCTCTCTCACACACACTCATATATACATACACACTCACACACATACACACCCACACACATACACTTTTTTAACTCAAAAATTTGGAGTGTTTTCTATTGCTTTCACACCATTATAAAGTTTAAAAAAAATTTAAGTCATGCCACTGTAAATTGGGGAGTGTTTAATTACACATTTTTGTCTTACTGTCACTCTGTGGGATATTGTTATTCTTATCTTTGTTGTAAAGAAGAGAAAACCATGATACAGGAGGTTAAATAAGTGACCAGGATTCCATAACCAGTAAGTGGTGGAGTATGATTGGAGCTCAGGCACCATGGCTCTTCGTCTTTGTTCTTTCTTCAATGTGTCAACCTAAACTTCTCTGTACCATATCCCTCAGTTGTATAGTGGTATCAGCTATCATCATCTGGAAATTCTATCAGAGATTCTGAGTTCAAACACATGCAAATGGAACTGGAGAGATGGTTGAGCAGTTAAAACATTTTCTCTGTATGCTAGATGACCAGAGTTCCTATCCTAGAACCCACACAACTTCTGGGTGGTCATGGCAGCCCACATATATAATTCCAGCCTCAGGACATAGAAGCAGAGGATCCCCGGGGCAAGCTAGCTAGGGAGAGAAGCCCTATAGATGAGCTCGAGGTTTAAGACCTTGTCTCAAAGAATAAGGTGGAAAAGCAATAAGGAAGATTCCCAATCTCAACTTCAGACCTGCACACACGTATACACACATGTGGAGACACAAACTCAATGCACACCATACGCATACAAATGAAAAGAAAAATGTGAATATTATATCCAGCTGCCTAAAATATACTATTTTGTTGCAAACATTACAAATTTGTTATTGTTAACAATGTACTATATACCTTACATCTTCTAGTAACCCTAGGGACACTCCTACTTAAAGAAGCATAAGTCTAGTTTATTTTTGCAATTGAAAAAAATGTTACTTCATTCAAATTTGACACATTCATTTATCTGAATAAGCATAATGGTATGTTTCAAAGATGGTAAGCAGTGGATTTGTGTGTATCCGCATGAATATACATGCATATGTGTCTATGTTCAAATATGTGTATAAATGGTAATTTGGAGGCCAAGTGACAACTTCGGCCGTCATTCCTCAGGCATCGTTCATATTTTTTGAAACAGAATCCCTTACCGGTCTGGGGCTAAACCTCATTAAATAGAATAGACTGGATGGTCAGCAATCTCTAGGGGTCTGCCTGTCTCTGCCTTCTAGACATAAGGATTACAAATGAATGGACTTCTCCATGCCTGGTATTTTAAAAAATAAATATTTCTTTTACTTTTTGAACTGATAATATAACTCTACAATTTCCCCCTTCTCTCTCCTCCGTCTGAACTCTAGAGTAGAACCCTCCTGTGCTCTTTCAAATTAATAGCCTCTTTTTTTATTAATTGTTGTACATATACAATAAAATATATAATATATTCCTAAATATATAACTACAAACTTCTCAGTATTTATAATGTTTGTCTGTGTATATTTTCAGGGCTGACTGATGTGGGATTCCCTGCTGCATGCTATGAATATGTTTATTAGCATGGGTTATTATAGAAGCTGTTTCAGCCAATGGCTTAATAGAGTAAACCCAGGCAGGAAATGCAAACCGAGATATAGAGAAAAAGTAGGCGAAGTCAAAGAGATGCCACTAGCTGACCATTTGGCATTGGCGTGTTCTTCCCTGGGTAAGACTATTTCTCCTGCTCTCAGCATTCTTTAGTTGCCTCTAGTTCTTTGCGTAAGCTTGAGGCCACTTGGGCTCTTCCTACCCTCTATACGTTATAATGTCTATTGTTGGTGTGTCTTTGTTCAGTTCATGTTTAAGCAGTCATGTTGATGAGATTTCATGAGCGTAGCTTTTGACGTCATTAGGAGACTCAATTTCACAGCAAACTCCTCAATTCTCTGGCTCTCACAATCTTCCCATCACCACTTCCACAATGATCCCTGAGCCTTAGGTATAGGAGTTGCGTTGTGGATGTAGCAGTTGGGACTGAGCCCCAGAACTCTGCAGTTTGATTGGCTGTGGTTTTCTGTTAAAAGTCTCCCTTCATTGCAAAGAGAAATTTCCTTGGTGAGGGATGAGGACTCATTTTTTTGTGGGGACAAGGACAAATATCTAGAACGTAGTTAGGGATTATACGGGTTTAGTAAAATGACAGCTGTAGTTTCTCCTCCGAGACCCATGGCTTCGCTAGCCCTGGGCAGTTGCCTAGGTTTCCAGCACCAGGCATGGTTTCCCTCTTGTTAAGTAGGTCTTCAGTCCAATTAGATAGTTGTTGGTTACCAATATGCAGAGCCTAGAAACCAGAGACATATAAGAATGGGATCTTCTTTTCAAAAGGGCACCTGTGGTTAGTAATTGGTGAAATACTATACATTTGGAAATTTGCTAAAAGATTGAGTGTCAAGTATTTTCATCTCTCTCTCTCTCTCTCTCTCTCTCTCTCTCTCTCTCTCTCTCTCTCTCACACACACACACACACACACACACACACACTGAGTAAGAATTACAATAATTAGCTAGAATGTAGCTAACATTGTATAATTCATACATATATCAAACTACCCCCAAGAGTACCATGAATATAAAAGATTCATTTGTTGTTTATTTTCCAATAACAATGAAAGGCAGGGGCAAAGTTGTCTGCCAAGGAAGCTGAGTTTCAGGTTGAAACACTTGACGCCCTTGAAACCTCTGTGGAACAGCTAAGGACAAAA
This sequence comes from Microtus pennsylvanicus, assembly GCF_037038515.1. Lineage (NCBI taxonomy): Eukaryota > Metazoa > Chordata > Mammalia > Rodentia > Cricetidae > Microtus > Microtus pennsylvanicus. The sequence continues at coordinate 89,628,546 of NC_134581.1, read as the reverse complement.
CATTTTTTCCTACATGATAGCCCTTCAAATGTGCTGGGACAGCAACCAAGCCTTCTCTTACATCTCTTCTCCAGGAAAAATGAAGCAAGCTTCTATGATCCATGCCCTTGGATGAACTTTCACATCCTCCTACATAACTCGACTTCCAGAGGTGCCCAGACTGTACTGCATCTCAGGTTTGGGGCTGTCTACAGGGACTTTAGTGGGCAGCATTCCCTTCTTGATATGGGTCCTCAAAGAGGGGAAGTGTAGCAGATTGTGTCTTCCAAAGACACATGAAATGATATCATCCATCTGCCCTTTGAGGTTCTTGCTGTGCTCCCATGAAATGACCGAGTTCAATTCTCCCTCCCTTGGGACTAGCAGGGCTTGTGCCTCTCTTGTAGTTGACAGAATATAAGGAGTACATATTATTTTAGAAGGCTAGGTACTAGGAGGGATGTGCTTGATTGCAGGAGTGCTAAGCCATCAAACAAAGTGTCTGCTGCCTTGGGGCCACCGTGCAGAAAGTAAGAAGCTCTGAGGCCACGTGCAAAGACAAAGATGTGTTTGGCCAGTTCCACTCAGTTCTGCCAGTCCTCTGTTCCATTATTAACCACTGTCCAGTTAGATGAAGATCTCAAGCCCAAATCACCTAGCCAGCCACTCCTCAACCTCCAAGTCCCAGAAACCATGACAGGTAATATTCTGATTGTTGCTAATGAAGTGATTGTTGTTTGCAGCCACTAATGATTGGCAGTTTGTGAGTCATCCGTCAACCAAGTGGGTCTTAGCATTAATACTTAGTCTAAGGGGGATAAGGCTGCTAGATCTCTGAAAGAGAATTCTAGCATTGCTTATCTCTTTCTACTTGGAGAGTACAGTTAGCATCCATCTTTTTCAGAGTTATTGATAGAAACAGGACTAGTGGTCAGAGAGAGACAAATCAAAGCAAGAAACTGAAAACCAACCCAATGTTTTAAACTTAAATCTTTCGGTGTTATTCCGTATGCTTTCCATAAAGCAGCATAGCAGAAAGAGAGATTTGCATGGGTTGAACCGCGTTTCCCTCACAATTCATGGTGAAGCCTTGATTAAGAATGAGACTATAGTGATGAGACCTTTAGGAGGTAATTGGGGTTAATGGGGTCGTAAGGATGAAGTAGCGTCTAGCAGTATTGTAGCCTTGTGAAAAGAGAAAGACTCTTTCCCCATCCGCTCTCTGTGTGTTTCGTTATGACACAGTGGAGTCACCATGTCAGGACACGAGAGAGCAGAGCCTTCCCCAACCAGGGGTGACACCCTGATAATGGATGACCAGCCTCCAAAATATACAAAATGCATTTATGTAGTTAAAGTGTACAAAATGCACTTATGTAGTTAAATTTAAGTGGTTTATATATATAAATATATATATTTATATGTGTAGAAATAAAATATATACATGTATAATAATGTGCATCTTAAGATGAATGAACTTTAAGCAGGACCATGTTAGAGTCTAAAATCCTTAACGACAAAAGATTAAATTAGCATCTCTCATGTGAACTTATCCATACTTTTCCTATGCATTTACAATACTGTTTGTAAGAAGTAATTGTTTTATCATACAATCAATCAGGATAGAACTGGCTGTATAATTAAAATTAATTATAAATATAATCACAGAATCTTAGGCAAGGCTTTAAAGTTCATCCAGCTAAGATTAACAGATCGAGGCCTGTTTTATAACCTTGTCCAAGTTGGTATGGCAACATGGCCAGCCTGCCTCCCCACAGATGACCCCAATTTGAAACGCTCGATATATTGTGTCACTGGAGACTGGTAAGGGTGCAGTGAAGTAGACGGGGGGTGCACTTTTTCACAGGCTTGTAAACTGATACAACCTTTGTGGAAGGAGATTTTATTTCATTGCTCAGGGTACCACCAAGGTTTATGTCCCTCAATCGACGCACAACAACTCAACATAATAACAACTGTGCTCTGATGCTGCTTGCAACAATATTCACCATATGGGAAAATGTGCAACGGTGGGTAAGAGTAATGGGATATGTGTTATTCACACACTGCTAGTCTATAAGGCATCACTGTGTAGATTATAACATAGGGATAGAAAGAAAATATATACGTCTCTTCAAAGATCCAAACAGCAATAACAGACTGTGGCATGTTCTTTTATCCACGGGTACCATACTTCTACTTGACAAAAGAATAACCCAAAATCAGTTGGGAAAATATGGCCACTGGAGGAGAGTCAGATGGTCGTGAAGTCATGAAACTCCATTACACAGCCCCAGTTGCTACAGAAACCTGCCTGCTGGTAACCTCCATCTACTCTGCACCAGGTCTGGAAAGTGAGGTAATCAGAACAAAAACTCCTGAAACTATGTTACATGTGCAAAATATTATGATCTTAGTAGTTCTCAAATAATAAAGTGCAGCCATCATGGCCCCTCACCGTCATGCTTAATATCCCACATATATCAAATGATTCTGAAAACGGTCCCCACTCCAGCCCTCTGGGTGAAAGGTTCTCATTTGCTCTTCTTCATCTGGAATACAGCTTTGTGGTTTAGCCCTGGAAACACTGTCCAGTGCTTCTCACTACTTGAGTCTAAAATTGCCCCATAATTGAAGGCAAATGACTCTTTTCTCTCTTTTCTTGCCGTTTTTTTTTTCTTTCTGGATTTTGTTTTTCACTGTGGACTGATATTTTTTCCTTGAGTTATAACAGGTGGAAGCCAAATGCACATATTGCCAAGTCAAATGCGGTCAGAACCAGCCAGGGTGGGAGGTGGGAAAAGCTTGATCTTTGGGATGACAACTATGTCATAGGATATTATCAGAATGATTCACATATATTTTGTATGGAAGCTGGAGCTGGAGGCAGTCAGCAGGGGAGCAGAGCGAGGCTGCTTGTTCAGCCCTCCGCTTCCTGGGGACTGCGGGCTTAGTTCATGTTTGAAGGTCCTGATGCTTTGGACCATGACTCAACATGGGTGTAAACTTTGGGTCCTGGAGCTTTCAGTTCTGGCCCTGCATCTATTTCAAAGCTATCTGTTAATAGATTTCTGATCATTCATTACGGTGAGTCTAAACTGTTAGCGTAACAGCACACATTTGAGGTAGCATATGCCATCAAATATGAGCCTTGTCAGTGGGACCAGGGTTTATCCCTAGTGCTTGAACTAGCTTTTTGGAGCCTATTCCCTATGGAGGGATACCCTGTTTAGCCTAAATATAGTGGGGGAGGACTTTGGTCCTGCCTCAAAATGATGTGCCAGACTTTTTTGGCTCCCCATGGGATGGTAGGGGGAGCAGGAGCAGGGTAAGTAAAATGAAAAAAGATTGTTTTGAAAAATAAATAAAAAGGGAAAAAACGTATGAGCCTTGTTTTAGCAATTGCTTGTATCTAGAAACCCTAAAGGTGTTCATTAGCTAAACCTTAAGAGAGATTTCTGTGGTCTATTCTTTCACATCTCATTAAATTACACAAATATAAAAGAAATTACACAAATGTATGGATTTGTCAAAATTTAGCACATATACAATTGACTGAAATTTCATTTTTACAACAAAAAATATACTCCAAACAGTGAATTCTAGTCAACATGCACGCTGGATCTCTCAAAGAGAATTGTGCATACACTTTAAATTTATATTGAAATATATCAAAAAATAAGATGAACTAGTCACAGGTAGAATACTGAATAAACACGTGACCCAACATTTACAGTAAAGTAGTCCGGTAGAATCTAAGTCGTAGTTGAATGAGGTGTGTGTCTGAGCCTGCTCACATAGGCTCCCAGGAGCTGATTTGGCATGGATCTTTCCTAAGTCATGTTGGAAGTTTGTAATTATTGACGGTGGGAACACGCATACCAAAGGAATCAGTGAACACAAGTGAGAGAGTTATGTTTTTGTCCACGCTGCTGAGCACAGCTGGGTGGGTGGGCAATTTGCCATAAACCTCTTTTCACTTTCCTGTATGTTTGCAAATTTTTATAATAAAATATTAGCAAAAATATTATTCTGGGTTTTTCCTTGCTGATGATTAAAAAAAATAGAGTTCCCTTCAGATTTTAGAGTTTGACTCTAACTGAGATTTAGTATGCCCTCCCCCCCCACACAGCAGCAGCAGCTGGAGGGAAAATATTTGTCACAATATCATGTTTTCAAAGAATCATAGAGGCAAAGAGGCTAGCAGAATGGGCGGTCCACTGGGGCAAAAACAGGCAGTGGGTGAGGTACCAGAAGTCCCCCTCCAAGGGGGAACTGAGGCTGTGTCTGAGAAGTAGCCTACAGTGTGTGGAAGACAAGGAAACACCAAGGAGCATGGCCCAACTCTGCAGGCTAGCTTCAGAATGACGTCTAGATGGGTCCCTGGTGTGTTGCTGGTTTTCTCCTGAGGATGGTTTTGGCTTGGCATCCTGAAAGCGTAAAGCATTGACGACTTACACCTTCTGTAGCCTCAAGGTTCACAGGAGCCAATCCCAGTAGAAGACGGGACTTAAAAATCACAGCAGCAGAATGATAGGATTGGCTTCTCCCCTAGGACTAGATAGCCTATCTAGTCACAAGTTCTTGGACTCTATAATAGAGCCAAGTATGGTCTCTATCTCATAGGAACCCATGTTAACTGCAGTCAGCCAAAGACTCAGTGCAGGGGAGAAGGTGCACACAAAATCCTACCACTAACCTAGGAGCTACTGGCATTCAATTGCTGCTGCCGAGGAAGAGTAAATTTTCTTCGGTTGTTGTGGGAGGTCCTCCCACTCCTCCAGCCTATCACCGCTGAGATACCAGCCCACTGGGGCGTGGTCTCTCTCCCTTTAAAAAAGCGGCCACTTCCCTCTCCTCTCTCTTCACTTCCTGCTCCGCTGGCGACTAGACTCCTGGTTGCGTTGCATAGAGGGCTGTTGCCTGGGACACTGATCTGTAAGTTTTTTCCCCTTTAAATAAATATCACCCTATTAATCATAATCCCAAATTGGTGTGGCATTGTTTGTGACTTACGCCTTCATTCGGTGATATTTATTGGTTAAGCATGACCCGGGAAAGTCTTTTATCTTCTCTAGTATTCATTTATCCTGTTCTGTAAAAGAAAAGTAGTAAGGTTCATACTTTGGAATTTTCATAAACATCTATATATGATAAAATCATATAGAATGCACCTTGAAATTATTATAATTATCCTCATCACTATTGTTTGACTGGTTGCTCTAGTCTACTACAGTAAGGCAGTATGAAATCTCCATATCTAGGATGCACCAGAATAAATTATTAATTTGCAAAAATAAAAATTAGATTTCACTTGGGTTGCATGTTTGCTTCTTTCTCAAAGTTTTCTATTTGTATTGTGTGGTTCTTCCAGTTTCTGCAATGCACCATATCTATTCCAGAAATCACCGAAAGAACTGAACTAAAAGCACGAATGTTTTCCCTTCTGAGATGATTTCCTGGGACTTGATTTTCCACTCTTGATACAAGAGACAAGAGTGGGAAATGATCCCCTAAATTGAGTGAGGGAAAGCTGAATGCATTTAAACTCTTTCATCCTTTGACTAGGTGAAAGTCCAGAACTAGATAGGGAAGGGTGATTGTGAGCACATTTGTATATTTAGAGGTGTTGACCGAAGTTTCTGTCCCGCCCAGTCTCTCAATCATTCAGTCCCAAAGAAATACACAGAGGTCTACATTAATAATAAACTGGTTAGCCTAGGAGCTCAGGCTTCTTATTAATTAATTCTTACATCTTATATTAACACATTATTCTTGTCTATGTTAGCCACATGGCTTGGTACCTTCTTCACTGAGGCAGTCAGATCTTGCTTGCTCTGGTCTGGGTGATGGCTGCAGACTGAAACTTCCCTCTTCCCTGAATTCTCATTGCCCTGCACTAAAAACATTCGTGCTTTTAGTTCAGTTCTTTCTCATTGCCCTGCTACTGGCCAATCAGTGTTTATTTAAAATACAAGTGACAGGGTACAGACCGTTGTCCCACAGCATAGAGGCTGGTGTATTTTAGAACCTTTAATGGAACACAAGTAAGGGAACCATGATTTCCAAAGGAAGACCTGTTTCCATGGAAATCAAATATGCCAGGTTGCTGCTTCTGTACTATCCAATAAGATATTACACCTCTGTGTTTACGCTGTTGTTATTTTTATTTTTTCCAGTTAGTGGAAAATGAAGATTGTATAAATGGGAATGAGGATGGGAGGACGGGTAAAGTGACCTGTCTTTCCTTGCTTCGGAAGTTTGGGGTACCAGTCTCCGCTTTGTCAGTTTCAGCAGATGGAGCAAGAAAGTTGTTGAGTTTTTCTTCTCATTGCTTTTCTGATGATATGTTTTCTGTTCTTCCTTAACATTCTACCTTAAAAAGAAGTTGAGAGTTCTTGTTACTCTGAGTTTGTCTCCAAAGTCAAGCTCTCTGATGTTGTATGACCCAGTTGCTGAGGGGATGTATATACAGTCCACCTGCAATAGGACATCTGACCCCCTCTAAAACATACCCCTCCATTTTCTGTTAATTCATCGAAAATAACCCTTCATTCAAGTCAGTTCAGCAAATGATTTTTCTGTGTGAAGCCATGGATTTGGGAATGAAAACTCTGAGTCCCAGGGAACTAAGTCTGGTGGTAAAGACACAAAAATGCTCAACAAGACAGACAGAAGAAACACAAGGATGTTTGCTAGGGAAAGCTTAAAGGTGAGATCTAGTCTTTCTGGTTGGAAGAATTGTAGTTGCCATGGAGAACTGATGTGGGATTCCCCTCTGTATGCTGTGGATATGTTTTATTGTCATTGGTTAATAAAGAAGCTGCTTTGGCATGTGGCAGGGCAGAATATAGCAAGGTGGGAAATCCAAGCAGAGATAGAGGAGGAAAGAAGGTAGACTCAGAGAGACACCATGTAGCTGCTAAAGGAGAAAGATGCAGAAAGGTGTAAATTTAAGATATACGAGCTAGGTAGGAATATGCCTAAGCTGTTGGCCAAGCAATTCTGTGTGATTATTCCAGTCTAGAGGCGGGAAACCAAAGTGCATTCTCCATTTACAGAGACCTAATTTTTGGGTAGGACCCTGAGTAAAGAATAAAAACTTGGGGAGTGAAGTGTGGAAAGGAGGAGACAGAAAATGGAAGCAAGTGGTTCCCCTAAGATGAAAAGCATGAGCCCAGTCTTTGAAGCATAGATATATTATACTTTTCAGATGCATCTGCCATCACTGGCCCTGGGAATTCTCAGGCTCTTAGCTAGAGCATGTCACCTGGTGAGCTATTAGCATAGAGACAGCTGGCCCCATACCGCAGATCCTGATTCAGGAAGTCAAGATTAAGACCCAAGAATCTGTATTTCTTACATATTCTATGGACCATGTTTTCAAGACAAATGAGCTGAAAATGGTATATAGAACTCAAACAATGGAGGCTGCTATTTCATATGCTTAGAAATCTGAAGAGTAAATTGTAACTTGGAGGGGCAAGTGGTGTGGCAGGAGGGGGGTTTTTCTGAATTTGTTTCAACTATGGAACTGAGAATTGCACATCTCTCTGGGATCTTCTCCTTGGTCTACAGAGGAAATTAAAGACAGAGGTGACCTCACAGAAGCACAATTAATTTCCATTTGTGACAAGTTGAGAATAAAAGGATACTTTAGTTTCTTCTTAAGAAACTGTGGAATTTGAGCAAGAAAAGTCAGAGGGGTGCAGTAACACATACCTACAATCCTAGTACTAGTAAGCATGAGGCAAAAAGACCACAACCTAGGCTAGTGAGATCCTAGGAGGGAGAGTGGGAGAAGGAGAGAATGAGAGACCCACTGATGTCACATGACACAGTGACGGGTTCTATGCTGTGTATTAGGAAATGGACTTAGAGACTATACTCATTGCTGTATGAGAGATAGATAGATAGATAGATAGATAGATAGATAGATAGATAGATGATAGATGAGAACATGCCATATAATATCCAAAATAAATTTTAAGTTTTTTATTACCCACGATGTATTTATTATATCAACAGTCTTAAAAAAGAAACTGTGGTATTTGAGACTCTCTAGGAAAAAAAAATGTTTAAAAAGAATGGAGGGAAGCATGACTCTGGCCATTGAGACAAACTTCAGGTACCCAGGGAACAAATGTATAGAAATAACCAATTGGTCCCTGGACACACTGGCTCAAACTCTGTGCAGGGGCTGAAGGTAAAATTTGGTGTACAAAGAAAGTACGGCTAAGAACAGAACCTAAGGAGAAGCAAGAAGGTAAAGTAGACTGTTGACGTGGACTACAGGAAGGCAGAGGTGAGGTAGGGTTCCGTCCGAGTGAAGTCTGGGAAGCCAGAACGGACTTCAGAGAGGAGTGTGATCCTCCAGAGGATGCAGACCAATAACTTAGACAAATGGAGCACCTACTATCTTTGGCAAATCACTGTCGCTACAATAAAGCACCCGAGAAGAAATAGTTCATCATGTTTATTTTACTCACAGTTCTATAAGTGCAAGGGCATAGTACGGACCTCAGGCGATGACCTTTGACCTTCATCATGTCATAAGTAGGGTGCCATACGATGAGACGTCCAGTGTCCCAGCTCAGTGCTCTCTTCCTCTTCTTACGAAGCCACAAAGGCCATGTGGAAGCCCTAGTCTCACAACCTGATTTCATCCTAATTATCATCCAAAGACCCCAACTCTAAATACCATTAACATGTGAATTTATGGAATGAGTTTCTAACACAGGGCTTTTGGGGGAACGTATTCACACTGTAGTTTCCATTTTTCTCTATGTTGAAGGAAGAGCCGTAATTAAAAGAGAAATGGAACCATGGAGCTGGCAGGTGGCCTAGAGTTTGGTGTGGCTTAGGAAAATGCCTAGTATATGTTATTACGTCTATAAAGAAAAAGACAAGGGTATTATGGAGGGAATGCTAGGCAAGATGCCCAGTCTCTATGGAAGTAACACTTGACTGGGACCTGAATGACAAGGTAGACCGAAGAAAGCAGAGACAGGTATTTGCGCCATGGTTCCACCAGGAGACATGATTGGGCGAGAGCTTGGGAAGCGTGATTAAGACTGGAAAGGCTGGCCAGGGCTCTTACTCAAAACCTTGTTAAAAATCCCTCTAGCTAGGCCTAGTGGCACAGATGTGTAATCCTAGCTACTCAGGAAATTGAGACAAAAATATTACAAGTTCAAGGCCAACTTGGGTAACTTAGCAAGACCCTGTCCTCAAATAAAAAGTTGAAAAAAGATGAGGAGAAGGTGCTGGGAATATATATCTGAGCAGCAGAGAATTTGCGCAACTGCTTAAGGCCCTAGGTTCACTTCCTATTATAGAAAAAACATAAAAAAATAAAATCCTCATAGAATGGTCTGCTTTGTGGAGTCACAAACTATGCAAATCCCTCAGCCGTTTTTCTCCTCATCAGTGCCAACTTGTTGTTGAAGAAAACCAAAGAGTTAGAGTTGGCAATTTACCTCCTCTACCAAATGCTATGGTTGGAATTCGATGTCATTCCAGCATACCCTGAAAGGACTGAGGCCTGCCATGATCAAGGATAGACATTGTATGTATATGCTTCTGTGCCTGGAGTTCAGAAAGCAATTTTCAGGGAGGATTTCGAAAGCTGTTTTGAGCATTATGTAGCCCCTTGAGATGATGGATTCATTCCAAACACATAACAGAATTTCCTAAGGGAAGCTCACAGCCGCAATACCTTCATTGTCCCCCATATCTGTCACTTCTGGGGTCTTCGGGGCACATAAAGGTGTGTAAGGTCTGAGATTCTGCTCTCATTTAGTCTACTGCAAAATTGATCCTGCTGGAGGGAAACACTTGGCAGTTTCTCTTTTGTGTTATTAAAGCATTTCCATACACCCAGGCTCACAGCTTTACCTGGCCGCAAGTGTTTGGGAGTCAAACAGACCAGAATCCAAGTCCTACCCCTTTCCCTTGCCATCTATGTGACCTTAGGCTAATAGTTTAACCTCCCTGGGGCTCTTTTCTGTGGTGACAATGGTAACATCTACGTAGCTATGGAGACGACACGAGTTATACATACAAAGCACTTTTATCGCCATCCCAACTGTTCAAACTGGGGTCCCTGCAAAACACAACAGAAGGTCAGCAAATCTTGAGGAACTAGTTAAACCCTCCTGGTTCGGCTCCTGAATGCGGCTGCTACACCTTCCAAACTGCCAGTCACCTCTACTGCTTACAGAACCCTCTCGTGTGTGGGGTTACTCCCATCTCCCCTGTGATCACCCACCTTGCAGACGCTGACATGCAGTGCTATTTTACAAGCAGTCTGTGCAGCTGCAGGCTGCCCAAGGCCAGAAAATCGCCCTAGGCTCGCCCCTTTCCTGAGTGGCAGATTGCTACACCTTCACCTCAGCTCAGCTATCCCTTCAGACCTTTTCACACTCCAGGCGTGTCAGGGTTTAAGGTCAGATCTCAGTGCCTCAAGAACCACCTTTGTTTGCCTTCCATTCCATCTGGCAGCTCCGCAAGGCTCCAAGGGCTAATGTTTCAGGAAAGCCCTGAGGATACAGCTCTAGATTCCCAGGACTGCATTAAAGACTTGAACAAAGGTGCCAAGCTGGTTGGACAACTGCAGCCCAGTCAGGGGTGGAAAGAAGCGGAGTTGCGCTCGCTGTACAAGTATTTCCATTCAGCCTGGGTCTCTGGCTCAGAAGCTGACAACTCTGGCCTCTGGAACAACCTGGCAAATGGAAAACTGAAGGGATTTTTTAGGTCCCATGCTTGTATCCATACTTTAAATACCACCTGCTTGCCCATGAACAGAGGGGACTCCCAGTTGTCCCAGAATCTGACTGCAGGGCAAGAGGAAACCCTTTCTCTGCCGAGCTGGGAAGCCGGCTGGGGCTGACTTACTGAGTCCCGGGAAAGAGGCGCCTGGTAAGGGAAAGAGACGGTACAGTCTCAGAGAGAGGGAGGCCCAAGGTCATTTTCAAAGAGGTCAAATCTTGTACGCGCCATACAGCTAGGAGTCTGGGAACAGTGGGGCCGTTTGCTCTGAGCCTCATCTGTGACTTCATTATTGTACAAACATTAGAGAGTATAGCGGATCTAAATGGTAGCGCCTGGTACATACCTCGGCTTTCTAGTATGTTCCACCATATAGTTAATCCATTATTGATTGAAAAGCCACTACGCAAAACATAACTTTTAGAGGAGAACCCACGTCATCGATTTTATCTGATGCATAAACGAGAGAAACATTAAAATGTTAGAGTTGCTTCTGAAGAAAATTCGAAAGTTTGATTATCATCAGTAGCTCAATCAAAAGAAGGTAGGACAAGATCACAGATCAAAATCTAAACTGACTAATGTCGTCCAGGGTCATATACCATTAACTTTGAGGCTTCTTTTCCCACAAGACAAAAATTATTTATATCTCTACAGGACAAGGAAATCTACAAGCTGTCCCCTACCCCTCACATAACTGTAAACTAGGCAAGGCAGCAGAAAACCCACCAAAGGAGCAAGCAGGCACCAACTTAAAGAACACCCAGGTCTCACATGCCCAGGGCCAACGCTGAGTAATTTTTCTCCAGCCTGCTCCAACCCCTGGCTGGCTGGTTCGGGTCCTTCTTTGTCTCTTTGGCCTGCTGAGACAATTCAAGGACCTCTTTAGCCTGTTTCTCTCTCGTAATCTGTAGTCCAGATCACATTAATAGCTAACTTGGGAACCCTTCATGGCCACCTTGCCTTCATCCCATGGGATGCAGGTATGGAAATCTAAGAATGCTCTGTTGGCTTGTGAATCACAATGTTGCACTGATGCTAAGCAGCAGAAACTTCAAAGGCTGTACCATGGGCTGGTCCTCTTCTGCAGATTGTGTAGTCTGGGATTTGGGCAAAGCGGGGAAACAGTTTGAAAACTGTAAAGCCAGAGCAGGACAAAACTGGCCACTGAAAGTCACAGCGAAACGCACGCCACAGAACACTTATGTGTCTTTGCTTTTGAAAACTTGGTCTTAATATGGAAACAGCAGCACTGACTGGCAGTCTCATTAACTTGTGTGTCACGGTTCCCTGTGCATCTCTTCTGAACCTCTGCTCCCAAATGGCATACAGGCACATACAATGTGCGCAAGGGCACATACAATGTGTGTAACTCCCATCCTTCTGAAGCTTGTCTAGAAAATGGCTGACCCTCCCTTCCATATTTCATACTTTTCAAACTTCTCATGGAAGGCACTCTCAGTTCTTAAAACTTTAGGTGCTCTCCAAGAGCCCATGCAGCCTTGGGGCTCTAGCACCTGCCATTCCAGCCTGCGTGACTCTGTAGCCTCCTAAGTGCTATCCACCCCCTCCCCATGTCTATTCTCTTCTATACACCAGAGGCATTTTAAAATCATAAATCAGATCATCTCCCCACGGTTTAAGCAACCCCCCCCCCCACTGCACTTTCCTTGGATTCCTGAGCCTGAACCAAATTTCTTCCTGACTTAGGGCCTTACATGTGCTATTTCATGCCCCATTTCTCTCAAGATGTTCCTTTATCCCTCAATTGTCACTTCAAATGTGTCATCTACCACTTCCAAATCACAATGTTTCTCTCACGGCCCCAATCAGGAAATTAAACACACAGAATCATTTTGTGGGACTCCTAATAGTGGAAGTGGAGGTATCTCTGGGTTTTTTGTCTGCTCTTGGGTTCCTTTTCCTCCTACTGGGTTGTCTTGTTCAGCCTTGATTGACTCAAGGTTTTATGCCGAGTCTTGTTGCATCTTGTTATGCTGTGTTTGGTGGATATCCCTGGGAGGCCTGCTCTTTTCTTAAAGGAAATGGAGGAGGAGTAGATCTGGTGTGTGACTAGGAGGAGTGGAGGGAAGGAGGCTGTGGTCAGGATATAGTGTATGGGAGAACAATTTTTTTTAATTTTTTTTTATTGAGAGAAGGAAAAAAAGTTTCCGCCTCCTCCCAGCCTCCCATTTCCCTCCCCCTCTTTCTACCCTTCTCCCCTCCCCCCACTCCTCTCCTGCTCCCTCTCCAGTCCAAAGAGCAGTCAGGGTTCCCTGCCCTGTGGAAAGTCCAAGGTCCTCCCCCCTCCGTCCATGTCTAGGAAGGTGAACATCCAAACTGGTTAGGCTCCCACAAAGCCAGAACATAAAGTAGGATCAAAACCCCATGCCATTGTCCTTGGCTTCTCATCAGCCCTCATTGTTCGCCATGTTCAGAGAGTCTGGTTTTATCCCATGCTTTTTCAGTCATAGTCCAGCTGGCCTTGATGAGCTCCCAATAGATCAGCCCCACTGTCTCAGTGGGTGGGTGCACCCCTCATGGTCCTGACTTCCTTGCTCATCTTCTCCCTCCTTCCGCTCCTCACTGGGACCTTGGGAGCTCAGTCCAGTGCTCCAGTGTGGGTCTCTGTCTCTATCTCCATCCATCACCAGATGAAGGTTCTATGGTGATATGCAAGATATTCGTCAGTATTGCTATAGGATAGGGTCATTTCAGTTTCCCTATCCTCAGCTGCCCAAGGGACTAACTGGGGACATTGCCTTGGGATCCTGGGAGCCACTCTAGGTTCAAGTCTCTTGCCAACCCTAAGGTGGCTCCCTTATTTAAGAATTGTGCTTCCGTGCTCCCCTATCCAACCTTCCTTTATCCCAATCATCCTGTTTCCCCAAGTTCCCCCCATCCTCCCCTTCTCACTTTTCTCTCCCCATCTCCACTTACTCCCATCCCACCCCACCCCCAAGATCCCAATTTTCTCCCCGGCAATTTTGTCTACTTCCCATAGGCAAGAGGATTAACTATATGTTTATCCTTGGGTTCACTTTCTTATTTAGCTTCTTTAGGTTCACCAATTATAGACTCCGTGACCTTTATTTATGGCTAGAAACCAATTATGAGTGAGTACATCCCACGTTTATCTTTTTGGGTCTGGGTTACCTCACTCAGGATAGTGTTTTCTATTTTCATCCATTTGCATGCAAAATTCAAGAAGTCATTGTTTTTTACCGCAGCATAGTACTCTAATGTGTATATATTCCACACTTTCTTCATCCATTCTTCCATTGAAGGACATCTAGGTTGTTTCCAGGTTCTGGCTATTACAAATAATACTGCTATGAACATAGTTGAACAAATGTTCTTGTCATATGATAGGGCATCTCTTGGGTATATTCCCAAGAGTTGTATTGCTGGGTCCAGGGGTACGTTGATCCCGAATTTCCTGAGAAACCGCCACACTGATTTCCAAAGTGGTTGCACAAGATTGCATTCCCACCAGCAATGGATGAGGGTACCCTTTCCTCTACAGCCTCTCCAGCAAAGGCTATCATTGGTGTTTTTGATTTTAGCCATTCTGACAGGTGTAAGATGATATCTTAAAGTTGTTTGATTTGCATTTCCCTGATCGCTAAGGAGGTTGAGCATGACCTTAAGTGTCTTTTGGCCATTTGAACTTCTTCTGTTGAGAATTCTCTGTTCAGTTCAGTGCCCCATCATTTTTTAATTGGGTTAGTTAGCATTTTAAAGTCTAGTTTCTTGAGTTCTTTTTTTTTTTTTTTTTTTGAGATCAGACCTTTGTCTGTAGCGGGGTTGGTGAAGATCTTCTCCCAGTCAGTAGGTTGCCTTTTTGTCTTAGTGACAGTGTTCTTTGCTTTACAGAAGCTATGAGAGAACAATTTTAAAAAGTGCAGAAGTAAACTTACTAAGTTTAGAAGTTTCGAGTAATCTTTGGGGCAGCCACTCCCATCTCTCTTGCTAGTGATATCTCCCAGAGTCTAGAATGGTACTGGCCCTAAAGGCTTATGGGCTAAATCCCACTACATGCAAATTAGGGGCCAGGATGTTTCTGGGTGGAGAGGCTAGAAGCATCCTGCTGAGATGTGGCAGCTGAGATGAGGCAAACTCTCCTTGAAGGTGGTTGGGGTGGTGGTGGTGGTGGTGATGGGGTAGGGCAGACATGCAAATCTTGCCTGGCAGATTCCCTGTCTCTGGAAAGATACTCAGGAAACCTGAGCTTACTTCTGCCTGCTCTACCCCGGTTTAGGAGAAAGTGACTTTGCTCCTGCTCCACGAAGATCCTTCCAGGTGAACTCAGGAATTTATCATCCTTGCATTTTTCTGTCTGTTTCTACCCTTTAATTCCATATATATAATGAGAGTTCTGGAATAGATCTCTGAATTCCCTTCAGGGCCCGTATTTGATGGTTTTAAGTGGAAATGGGTTCCACCTGGAATCAAGGCATGCTCGGGTCAAGCCTTTAAAAACAACCTACTCAAGCTTAGCTGGGCCATCACCAGGAGGCTACAGGGGCTCCTTCCCAGTGGGCGGCCCAGGTAATGAGGCTCTCGCTCACCTGCCTGATGAGTAAGAAACAGCAAGAGGATTATGAAGCCCATATCCAGTCTCCTCCAGGCCAAGCCCTGGAGGGTCCCTGGTGTGGAGTTCTCTCTCTGGAATGTCTCCGCTATGATCAATGAGACTATTAAAGGGCGTTTTAAAACTGGGCAAAGAGAAATGTTCTCCGCACGAGTTTTTAAAGCGCATGCTTGAGACGATGGGTTGTTAAGCACACTCACCTGGGGAGCCTGTTCAAAGTGTCACCTCTGGCTCTCTTCCAGACCTCTGCCTTGGGAATCTGGGCAGCCCCTGAGAATCCATCTTGACAGGCTTCCAGTGATCCTGGTGCAGATCGGAGGTGAGAAGCAACACGTGCTGGCGTGAAGGAGCCTGCACTCTGCAGGGACAGGGCTTAGCCGGACGCCAGAGCCTTCCCTTCACCAGCTTCTTGAGGCCGTGAGAGACATTGGAGAATCTGCACAGGCTCTTCACCTGTTGGCCTCCAGCCTCTGAGATCAACATGCAGCCAGTCATTGGAAGGGCCCGACGACAACATGCCAAACAGCTGTGTACAACTCAGACGGGATGCATAGACACAACTTCCAGGAGAAGGAAACCTTGGACTTTAAATCAGTGAGCATGTGAATGCATTGGCTCAGGCTGTCCATCTTCCAGAAAGTGAAAGGTAAGTTTGACTGTTCCCTGCTCCCCTATTGGGTTGTGCAAAGAATTTAAGGAACAGCAAGTTTAATTCCGCGTAGAAGCGTGCGTTCTTCTGATCTGCTGAGAATTCCCTGCCGTGCCTCTCCCAAGGCCTAGGGGGCATGGCAGGAATCTCAAAGTTTTTTAAGTCACAAACCATCAAAACCAAAACTTTGCGGTGCATTTCTCTTTGATGTTGGCCAGTTTGACACACACATAGAGATTCTTCGAAGTCACGTGTTCCGAGAGCATCCCACTTCTTCTCACTGTCCACAGGACCACCAACCTCCTGAGAAACTTACCCTAGAGGAAGAGGGTAGAGGAATGGGACAGAATTCACACACAGCAATATGGATCCAGGAGATTGATCTACCTGCAGTGCAACTCTCTTACCACACAGGGATCCCATGCTCTAGGGCTCACTCACCTGTGGAGACCCATCTATGGCAGATAGGGAGTGTCCACACAACACCTGTAAGGTCACGTTTCCACCGAGGACCTGTGAAGCAGAGAATGGGGTCTTTGAGATTCTGTCCTCGTGCTATGCCTCCTCTCTGTATTGCAGTTGTGAGTAAAGTGAACTAAGCGTGAAAGGTGGAGATGAAAGAGAGTAACGAGAGGAAGGGAAGGAAGCCGCTCATCCTTCCCATCGTGGCCCTTATACACAGCAGGACCTTGGGAAGCAGCCAGCAGCATGTGTCCAGCATCTTTATTAACTCACAAAGCACAGTTCCTGGGCACTAGGCCCAGGCAGCTCTGGAGACTGAAAACTGCAAGAGTCCAATAGAAAGGTACCAATAGTATTAAATCACGTGGATGTCAGCACCCCGGGGCATGGGATGCACCTATCCAAGCTTCAAGGACAAGGTCGTGAGAATCTATCTTACACTTCAGGGGGGGAGCAAGAAAGACAGCTACTGAGATGACTCGTGGTCGTTGAGAAGGAAGGACTCTTCTAGAGTCAGCACGTTCTGGTCCCCAGGGAAACTGTTGAGAGCAATAAAGACAATGACTCTGTTGAAGTCAAGAAGAGGTGAGCAGATTCTCTTCACTTGGGCTGTAGACATGTTGTTGAAAAGGCAATCCTGGAAGCCACTCACTGAGTCCCAGAAGCCCTTGCTACACATACGTGAGCCAAAATAACTAGAATTCTAGAGTCAGAAGAAACCTAAGTGTGGAAACCCAAGAGTATGGTGCAAAGGAAAGAGGACTTGGTTATGCTAGACTGGGGAGGCAGAGCCCATAAATGCCACCAGCTCTGGTTAGTCCCATCGCTGTTAACCATGCTTGGACTCCAGGCCAAGTTTGCCCAAGATAATGACTTTTCAATATAAGTCTGAAATTGGGAGTTTTATGAGAAATTTAACTATTCTTAGAGATTGGTAACTATCTCAGTATTATTTAAACACTGTTTAGGCAGACAAAACCCTTCTAGGGGAGAGAAAGATCACACCTATGAGCATGCACCTCGTGGATTCTGATATCTCAGTTTTTTCATAACCAATCACACCTTAATTAATATTAACTAATTGCTGCCCTTATTTGCCTGCATAGCTGATGAAGCCATGTTTATAGGTAATTCTTCCAATCCTGCATAGCTCTACAACTGAGCAAGCAAAGATCCAAATACAGGTCTCCCTGCTGCCAGATGCTTTGAGACCTTCAGTTGCAGAAGCACACGACTGATGACCTCAAGCATGTCCTTTGCAGGGGGTGACCCGATGGCAGTGACAACAGTGTTTCAACTGCTTAGTGTTTGTAGGAAGATGAGCTCTGGAGCAAGAGCCTTACAAAGCAGAAATTACTGTCTTGCCCAAGGACAATAGCAGGAGATTAATAATAGAAATATTCTTCCATTCTACACAGTGTAAAGAAAAATCCCTTAGCACTCAAAGGTGGTTTGTGGATCCATAGCATTAGCAACATCTAGGGGCACACTAGAAAGGCAGGGGCTTGGAGCTGGGAAAGTCGCTTATGGGGTAAGAGTTCTTGCACAAGCATGAGGACCCGAGTTCAATACCCGGTACCTACATAAAAAGCTAAGAATGCCCACAAATAACCCACGGTGGGGCAGAGGCATGAGAATGACTAGGATTTGCCAGTCACCCTTGTAATTGAAACAGCATGATCAATCTCCTGGCAGGGCCTCTTCCCCTTTACTCTTTAATCCCTTACTGGGCATGGCATACAGTTATCTGAGCCCTGTCAACCCAATTTATAAGAACAAATAGGACCCTCTCCTAAAACGTTTATGTTATATAGTAGCCTGGGGCCTCCAGGCCTGTGGCACACCCTTGGGACTGTGTGAAAAGTCAGAACAGCCACAGCAAGCTTCCCAGACATGCTTATGATGTGCGGATAAAAGTGATGCTTCCACTTGCAAAGTATATTCATAAGACAGGCAGAAAACAGTGGGTGTGGGTGCGTTGATTCTAAACCTTATTTGCCTGCAATGAGAGGGCAGGGTTCTCAGTCGGGAGGACCTCAGGACAGAAACCTTCAGCCAACACTGTGACATCGACCTGAGCCCAGGTGCTGGCCTTGTTCTCCTGCTCTGACTGTGGCTGGACTATCAGGCAGGATTTCTAGACTTCCGCATTGCAGCTCTTCCACCCGCAACTCTCACGCTTATTAATTTCTTGTCACTTTGTCTTTGGTTTTGCATCTGTCAGGATATATCTTTTTTGTTGCCTTTTGACTCTTCTTCGTTGTAGAAGCACAGGAAAGATCATCACTATTTCCGCCATTTTACCCCAGAAGCCCTTCCTGAGACTGTTTCATGGCACATAAGTCTTACAGAAAATGGGACAAACTCATCTTTCATTCTTCTGCCATCTTTGGGTACCAGGAGGAGAAAGACCACAGTATTGCCCCATCAATATATGCACATGATTGCCACCCAACATCCCTTCCCATCTATCTTGCTTATGGGGTAGCTCTGCCTGCCCCAAAGATAGCCACATTCCTTAAGCACATAGGTCACCTTCGAGTCCCTCCCCCAGCGTCACCTGCTTCTTGGAGACCCCAATCAGTCAAGGAAAAATTAAGTCAAACTTCCCAGTGCCTTCTCCTCCCAAAGCCCCTCACCGCACACACGTGCAGCCAGAAAGCCCATTCTGGCTCTAACCCATCACAGACCTTTCCATTCCAGGGAAACTGTGATGTTGCCATGGAAACAACCGGTGAGGTGTTTCTCTGGCTCAGTCCCAGACTGAGGACCCACAGCCCACACTGCAAAATATTCACTGCTTGGTATGCAAGGAGCCCCCTAATATCCCTCTCCAACCCAGGGCTGCCTCCCTGCCTCAGTGGGACTGTTAGAGACAGAGTGTATGTTTGTGTATGCATACATATATGCGTGTTTGTGTGTGAGAGACAGGTCTGAATTTTTTCTCTTTAGCCCAACCCCTCCCGGCACACAAAAGACACATTCTTGAAAAGGAAAAAAAAAATGTATTTTCCCCCCTGCATTCCAGCTGCCTGAGCTAAGCGGAGGAATGAATGGTTTGGGGAAAGTCTCACACAGGAATAAATTTACAAGGGACAGCTGAGTGGATAAATTCGGTCTCCTGAGAGTGGCATTACGAGGCCTTTGGCAGGAGGCTGGTCCCTTATGCGGAACAGTCTAAAAAGGAAAGCAGAGTAAGGGGGAGCTCTCAAAAGCATCCAAAATACCACTTTTGGGGTTCCTTGGAGTTCTCTTTGGCTGCTAGCGTGTAAAGACAGGAGGAGGCCCATTAACAAAAACAAATAAACCTTTTCTAGATGGCTGCCCACACCCCACCCGGGGTTTGCCTAGGTGCCTTGGTCATTACGATGGGTGCTCTAAGATTACCCTTGTTTCCTAACGTCACCTGATGCCCACATACTCCAGAACAAAAGCGGTCTCGACCCAGTGGCGATTTGGCAAACAGATGGTGCTGTCTTTGTCGGTGTCTCCTTCAGATGAAGAGTAAAGTGGCCAAGACACATCGGACAGCGTAAGGTTGGGCACAGAACCAAGCGCCACTGCTTGGGGACACACTGCAGAAAGAGGAGACAGCGCTGCCCAGGAAGTGCTACCAGGGCTGGAAGATTCTGGCTCAGGGCATGCGGGATCGGTTTCTCTTGGTTCCCATGGATTTTTCTTGCAGTGGTTGAGAGCACGGTTAAGACAGTGCACTTTGGGGCCACTGTCCCCCCCTCCACTCCAGTATTCCACTCTCGTTCCTCCCTCCTGCCTCTTCCTCACTCATGGCAGAGCCACCAGTAGCTGGAATTAGAAGAATCCTTTTGCTTATTTGAAGTTCTGAAACTCATTGACCCGTATCCTCGTTATTTCTCTAGAAACCAAATTTTAGTACTTCTGCAGCTGGTTAAGACCCTGTTGGTCCTCATGACAGCTTTTCCCAGGCTCTTTAACCCCAGCCTGGGACTTGAAGTCCAGCCAGACAGGCTCCTCTGGGAGAAGTGAGCTGTCATTTGTGGGCCACCAAACATGTCCACATCTCAGGCTATGTGCTGTGCTGAGTTAGTTACACTGACCCTTTGCTACCCATGTTCATACTTCTGAAGTCATCATGGATAACTGAGTAGCAAGGCTTTTCAATTCCATCCCATGTGGAGACGAAGACACCGGTGAGGAGACCGCTTCCTGCTGCCGAGAGGTTCAAGATTTCTAGTTACCAGGTACTCACTGCATTCCCGGCTTTACTATTTTTACCAAGTAATTCCCTGTGCTGGGCACGTACTCGCATTTTATATGGTAATCAAGCACAGGGGAAGAACCAAATGATTTGCCCAAAGGAAAATATTCGATCTACTAATACTCAGCCATGCTTTGGGGACATTGGCCTCTCAGAGCCTCGGTTTCCTCATTTTGAAAGCAGATAATATGTGGCCTTCAAATTGCTGTGAAGATTCAGTGAAATGGGATTTGCGAAGTTCTCAACTCAAAACCCAGCCTAACCTGCCAATCACGAGCTGTGGGACTGTTCTACTTGAAGGGGCAGAAGAGAGCCTCTCTCTGTAGCCCATCCTCATCAGCAAGCCACAAGAGCAGCTTCCCACCCTTCGGCCTTGCTCAGAACAGGGCTTGCAAGAAAGCAAGTGACTGAGACAGTTGTTCGTGTCCTCCAGACCCACCCCTAGGCTGTCCCTCCAGGAGCCATTCAGCCCTCTAGACACTGAGACTGTCCCTTCAGGAACCACTCAGCTGTAATCCTGACACATTTTCTTCCAGGTGGCAGGGTGTTCCAGATCTGTTCCTCATCTCTCATCTACTTAGCATCCTTAAAAGCCAAAAAGTTACAATGGATTCAAGAAAGAAAGGAAAAAAAGGACATGAAATCCAAGTTTGCCTGTTTAAAATTTACCTCCTTGAGCTTCTGTCCTTGAAAGGCCACTTTCTCGGCCTCCGTTTATTCTCCTATAAAACAGACAGATCATAGTTCCAGCAATGCTGGGTGAGAAACGAAGGAAAAACTAGGACGTATGTAATTCCTAAAATACTCACTGTTGTTGATATTATCTCCCTATGGATACAAGCAAGTGTGTCATGATTACCGAACTGCATAAGTGTAAAAGCGTGACAAGGTGGCCTCCCATTTTATCAGACATCACACGCACTACTTCTGCCACTGTGCAGAAACGCACAGAGTTTGGCCCAACTTAAACTTGGCAATATTTACAACCCATGACCAGAGTCCACAACCTGCAGGAGAATGTGATCCCAATTGCCTGCAATGCTTCGGTTTTAAAGTCACAGGCTGGGGTACCTGATAGACAGACTAGCGTTAGGCATCCTCCCTCCCTCAGGCAAATAGCAGTTCTGACAATCCTTTTGGAGTGGTACCAGCATGAGTCATTAGGTGGAAGAGAAAGTGATTAAGGGCTAGCTGCTCTTGGCACTCCCTGGCTGTACCATGCCCTACCAACATGCGTTTCATAAGTACTTACTAGTGAATGGACAATAACTATTTCAGCGAGCCTAAATTAAATGTGTATTCGAGAGAATTAAGCAATCCTGCAAAGAGAATGCAGTAATATTTTCTATTGTGTGTGTTATTTCTTTAGAAACATCAGGGCTCCTTTCCATCCAGGAAATTTTGGCTTTCAGAAGTACTCAAAATTGAAGGAAGAGATTAATCCAAGGAGAAAATGATGACCTTTCTGAAGGGCGTGGGTAATGCCCACAGAATAATGATGGCTAGAAATCCCATTTCAAAGTGAGCCAAAGGAAAAGGACGTCATTGGGAGGCTCTGATCCAGCCAGCAGAGTGATCACTGGCATGTCTAGGAGCCCACAACTGCGCAAGGGGACCTCTCTTTTGCTTCTATGGACAATTGTCTGAGGCAGTTATTGTTTTTATTACTTACAGAAGGGGAAACTGGTGTGCGTTCAGAGAGACTAAACAATGTGCCCAGCGTTGCACAGCTAGCCTCTGGCGAGATTAAGATGCCAAGCAGGTTGGAGTGGCTCGCTCAAGCCTCAAGATAAAGCTGCCCCGAGCTACTTTAATAACATAAGTCTATAGTGTCTATCCTTGTTTTCCGGGTGTGGTAGGAAGTGGTGTGTGCCCTCCCATACTTCTCCCAAGCACCATTTCTCCTTTCATTACACACAAAAGTTAGCTGGTCATGTTTCACTCGGAATAAGGACACACTTTCCAGTTCCTCTGTGGCTGCCTGTAGCCAGATACCCAAATATTGGTTCATGGGATATGCACTGAAGCAAAGTGTTCAATTTCTAGGAAATGTTCTAAAAGAGAAAACTTGTTTCTTTCTTCCTTCCTCTCTTTTTCTAGTTGGCTGGAATGTATATTTGACCACACACGCACACACACACACACACACACACACACACACACACGAGTCACCTTTATGAACTACAAGAAGGAGATATTGAGGATGACAGAGGTGTCCTATAGAAATGTACTCACTGATGGGTTGTGATGCCATCATCACAACCTTGGTCTCCTTCTCCAACACTTTACATGACAGACAAATAAACCTTTACTTAAACACTGTTATCTGAGGGCTTCTGTTGCTCCTCTGGATAGAATTCTACTGCCCAAGGCACCCCTACTCTTTGTCCTCATTTCTCCTACTTTCGTGCATTTTCAACTTTCTCTCACATCCAAATGGATTCAGTTTGCACATGTATCAGATTAATGACAGATCTCCAAACATCAGGAGGACCATCCACAACCTCAGAGAAGGCAAGTGCGGGCTGAAGTTGGAACCATCATTCGAGAGTCAATGTTCTCAGACCCAACTTCCAGAGAGGGTGCAGCTCAACCCCAGTTCCCCCTGCCCAGTCCTCCTCCCTGTCCATCTATGAAGCAAGACCTAAGTCTTGCCAACAATATCGCCTTTCCAAGAAAGAAAGTCCAAGCCACCCTGCTCCCCTGGCTCCTCTCCTGCCATCCTTCTCATAAGGTCTGATGTACGTGATGTGGCGCTCAGGGAACATCCAGTCCCACCCAAAAGTGCGAGATTCCAGGAAGGGCCAAGCCAGACTGCACTGGACTCTCCCCTCCTGTGTGTCATCGTTGCTTATCTTCCAGGACAAGTCCGATTGAGCCTGGCTGCAAAGAGAAGTGACTCTTGTTCTTCCCATGGAAATGTTTTAGTGAATCCCACAGTAGATGGAACCTAAGAGTCCCTTGATCATTGCATCCTGGAGCTGGAGAAAGCAGAGGTCAGAGTGTCAAAAAAGAAAAAAGAAAAAGAAAAAAATAATGGTGATGATCTTAAAACTGAAGGAAGCCAGCCAACCAAGGCCAAGCAGATTACTATTAAATGACAAAGACAACTGGAAACCACAACAGCACAGTTAGGCAGCTCTTCTGACATGCCCAGCACTGGCAAAGTCACGTGCATTAGGTTATTGCATTCCCCATCACTTGTGAGATAGTCTCAAAGACACAGTTCTGCTTGCTTCGCAAGCTGCTGTGTGCTGATTCAGGGTTCAAGTCCAAGGTTATTTGTTGCTTGAACCCGGACTGTGCTCATTTATAGGACTGTGTTACCAACTCACTACTTGCCAAAGCAAGACAGTGTCAGGTTTCTCTCTCACACAACTAAGACAATCTTGGCCCTTTGGAACCCCAGACAGGTCATCGGTCTCATTCACATGGCACTGTCCTAGAAGCTCCCGGGGGGCCTTGATACTTGCAGGATGGGAATCTAACATCTGAATCTAGAAGAAAACTGAGCATCACTTTTATCCACAGGAACCAAACTGAGCAACCACTTCCAAGGCTCCCACTAAGGCTCAGTGTGTAGTCCCTCTCTGGTTTACTCAGTCACTCAAGTGTTTATTGAATCAAATAAAAGTATACCTAGTTCAGAGATAAAATATTAAGAAGAATTTCAAACTGGGCTTCATGGAGGACATGTGTAATGCCAACTAAGCCCGAAGAACTTGTTATTGAGAGGTTGAGACAGGAGAATTACCATAAATATAAAGCCAGTCTGGGCTAAACAATAAGCATCTGTTTCTTAAAAGAGCGAGAGAAGAAATGGAAAGGGAGAATAGGAGGATGATTTTAATAGGAGAGAAATAATATGCAAATTATTTCACAAATATTTTTTGGTAAAAAGTATGTTAGGTGCCACAAAGGTAAAGTACCCAGTACCATAGTAGGGGATCAAGGAGGCTTGTCCAGAGAGGACATGAAATGAGAGGGGTTTCCAAGATGCTAGGAAGCTTTGGAAATTCAAGAAATTAAAGAAAGAAATCAGAAGACTGATGAAATGAGTACGGATTGGATTGTTCAGACCTGGTAGACTGGACTCGATCCTAAGAATAAGGAGACATCACTGAGAAATTTTACATGATGTGATTTGTGATGATAAGTAGACACTTTCGATGCTAAAGGCAGATGCCATCACAGTGCAGGCAGAGGCCCCAAGGAGACTTTCCCTGTTGCCCCATGAAGAGCCACTAGAAGGCTGAGAAGAAAGAAACGTGAGTAGAATTCAGGGGATGGGGAGAAGAGACATGAACTGCATGTGTGAACACAGAGCTCAAACGTGCTCTTTTGTGGAAAATTACCAAAAGTTTGGCTTATCTAGACTCATCTGGAGACATGAGTTTGACCACTGGCACGCCCTTTGCTCAGCTTCCTAATTAGCTACAGATGTCAACAAGAACCCATCACCACAGTGGTGAGTATTGTGTTGCCATGGATCCCCAGCCAGGACACTGTGAACAACAACAAACCCTTGCTCCCCAAGCTTGCTTCTTGTTAGGTGTTTAGTCACAAGAAAAGAAACTAGTGCAAGTTTCGTGATCAAAGACTATGTCAAGGGGTGCAAGGCGGAGGCGCAGTCTGCACCGTGGCATAGCTCGGGCATCCCCGTTCTGGCAGCAGGTACTACCCGGGCAGGCATGGTGGACGGCCTGTGTTCCGTGGACAAACCAGGATTCACTGTGAAGTTACGTAGCTGCTGTGACTGAACAGAATGGACCAATTGATGCTGACAGGTTGCAGAAGTCTAGCGCACTCTGGCATTGTGGGAAGATATAAACTTTTTCATCTGGAGACTCGTTACCTTACGATTTCAATGTTGAACAAAGAGATGTCTGTCACAATGGGAGTCAGCGAACGTAAAGAGCTCTGGGCTCTGCTGAGCAGCTGGTGACAACACTTCATCAGTTTCCATGGCGATAGGAGGGAAACAGTGGGCCCCCAGAAACTGCAGAAGAGCTTCTGACAATAGGATTCAGGTTGAGCCCCTAAACTGTGAATTTCATTACAAAGCAACACAGCGCCAGTGGTAAGATCACCTTTGAGGACTGCCTGGCCTTCTGTTCAAACCGAGGACTCTCACAGAGAGCATTCAAAGTTAGGATCCTGGTTATCAAGGAAGGGTGCATTTCTCATATGATGATTTCATTCAGTGTTTTATAACCATCTAAGTCAAAGCGAGCTGTCTGAATAAACTCAACATTCCAACTGGAGCTGGCCCTTGCTTCCTCCCTGCCTTCAGTGCTGTGTGTGGAGTTCCACCAACACTCCACAACAACTATTGAACAGGAGCATGACTTTATATACAACTGAAGCTTCATTTTTAATTTTGACAACAAATTCTTAAAGCTTAATAATGTAAGAAGAAATCTGTTGTACCACTCAGAATCTCCTTGAGCCATTGTCAACCAGGCCTTATTTTCCTGCCAACTCTCTTATATATAAACTTAAGTATGCATAATTTTTAAAGCATATTAGATATTTTCTCATGACATATGGAATCTTTTCATCAGACTTAGCTGTAATCCTTTCTTTCCTTGAGGAATGTGCCTAAAAGTTTTGTGTGGGGTGTTCTTATGTAAGTGACGTCAATCCACAAGGGTGCAAAACAAACCAATGCCCACGGTAATCCACTTACTAGAAAGAAAGTATAAGCTTTAGAACTGGGAACAGACATTTTGAATGGCTGTTGTCTGACTCTTTAAAAACTTATGGATAATTTGAGTGGCAAAAATACTATCACCACATCCGTCTTTGTCACCTATCCAAACTTTTGTTAATTATGCTTTAAAGTCTTGTATATTATAATCTTTAAATTATCAGAAAAAGACTGGAGGTAGATAAAAATAAATAAACTTTATTTTGACTAGTGGGGTTCTAGATGTCTTCACTTTTATATATCCCCATATCTCACAAATTTTTGTAATATGCATGCTTCCATTTTAAAACCAGATGCCAGGGGTGGAGAGACAGCCTAGCAATAAGAGCACATACTACTCTTTACAGAGGATCCAAGTTCCCAGGAGGGTGGCTTAACTGCTACCTCTGACATCCACAGTCACACGCACTCAGATGCACATATCCCAACACAAATGTTTATGCACACATACAACTAAAAACTAATAAAAAGAAGTAAAACAATAAAAAAGAGGATGTCAAGTATAATGTGGCTACATTTAGCCAAAGTGGGAAGTACTGCTCAAAGAACTTCACCTGTCAGTGTGGAAGACAAGCTCTAGGTGTGTGGTACAACATTGGTTTATGGTTGCCAATACTGCATGGCACAAGTAAAACTTTGTCAGGAGAGTAAATCTCATGTCAAGTGGTTATCTTCAATAAGTATGTTAATCATAGTATCACAAGTCTATGATCCCAACTTAGCAGGCAATGGCAGGAAGCCTGGGGTTCCAGGCCAACTTGAGATAATAGGGATGCCTTGTTTCAAAAATTAAATTGTATCTAACTTTTTTTCATTTTAATGCCTTCTAGAGATTCTAGTCTTCCTGAAGATGAGCTAATGGGTAAGACCACTTCCTTTTTGATTTCAGTCTATTTTTCCCTCTGGGCATTGACTGCAGAAGATTAGAAGAATTTGATGTTCTCTGCTGCGTCTAGATAGATATGTTTGCATTATAATAATGTCTTAGTTAAGGTTTCTATTGCTGTGCTGAAACATTATCACCAAGAAATAACTTGCGAGAGAAATGGTCTTTTTCACTCACACTTGCAGGTAGCAGTTCATCACCCAGAGAAGTCAGGGCAGGAACTCATGCAGGGCTGGAACCTGGAGGCCGGAACTGGCGCAAAGGCCGTGGAGGAGAGCTGTTTCCTGCCTTAGGCTCCTGGCTTACTCAGCATGCTTTGTTATCGCAGCTAGAACTGCCTGCCCAGGATTAAGACCACCCCCAGTGAGCTGAGCCCTCCATATCATTCATCAATCGAGAAAATGTACCACAGGATTGCCCACTGGCCAATCTGGTGAGGGTGTTTTCTCAACTGAGGTGCCAGCTTCCCAAATGACTCCAGCTTGTGTCATCTTGACACGAAATTACTCAGAACAAATACAGTGACTCAGGCTGTGCAGTGTCCATGGATAGAACAACGTACGATGGGCTTCGGTAAAAGCCACTTCAGTAAGTTAGTGAGAATGGGAGTCAGACGAGAGGGAAACGGCACACACCGGGTCTAGAGTCAGCATCTCTACTTCCCCTTTCATTTTTATACTTATCTATCTCGATATACATTTATCTCACAATCCACTCACCTTAATTCCCATCTCAGTTCCACCAGAGGAAGTGTCGGAAACATGAAACCAAAATGCCTTGCTTCAATCTAGTCCCAAGACTAAAATAATGCGCAAAGACGTAGCTCCACGAGGATGAAGCTACTAGGAATCGGGTCAATATTTAAGAAAAAACCGTTGTGGTATTATTTTATTTTTTTTGTATGTAACCTTGGAGAATGATACTCTTCCAATAATCTACAACTTGACTTCAGGGTCATAAAAATAGATATTTTGATGCCAAGAGAGCCGGGCAAGGCAAGGGGAAGCAAGATAGCCAATTTAAAAAGTGGTGGAACAAAAATTAAACAGTCAAGACAAGAGACCGATGAGCAGGAGGGCCAGTGACATGTGACTCAAGGCAAGCTTGTTTGCAGTCCGGAGCATGAGAAACCCACAGGAATTCTCGTGCTGCATAAGAGAAGTCGCTGTGGCTCCAGAGCCTGGGTTTTAACAGTTTGGATATCAGCCTTGGTATTTTTTACATTCCATCGATGAAACATCATTCTTTATCATAGTTTATCCTAGATTAGAGTGTGACTCTGTAATATATGTGCCCAACCAACTTCACACCTGATGAGGTATGACAAGTTATCACTTTGGGATAGAGATATGTGTTCTTCAGGAGAGAAGGCACATTCTGCCTCATCCGATCGCCTATATCAGTGAGGTTGGGCAATCCACATCCAGTCATTGAGTCACTCAGCTTTGCCCAGCCCCTAATCTAACAGAAAATGCTCCTTCTGAGCTCCCTAGCTGCAAATGTTCTTCTTGTTTCTTTGATTCCATCCTTCACAGGAGTCCAGAGCCACAGCCACTCCCAGAAGCAGTTCTTTAATGCCTAATTCTTCCTAACTGTTTGGTCTGACTGATGTCCCATTTAAACCTTCCCATTTATGACAAAGTGTGTCAATGCAGAAGGACCAAGAATGAGGGCAGGCATTCTTTGTATTAGCTGCATAACATCTCTGAACCAAGCTCTGTCCTCATTCACTGATCTAATCACCAAGAATGGCTAATGGGCTCTGACATGCCGCCTCCAACCCTGATTTAACATAGAATAGGACATCAAACCAAACTGCCTCTGCATCTGGATCCAGTCCACATATCAGTGTGCATTCATGTGGATCTTTGTGCAGTAAAAAAAAAAAGGAATTATAGATTTTATGACTAATTATTTTTATCCCATCATATCTGACCATTCTAGGTACATGTTGGCGCTTGAGAAAGCGGCTAGGCGGGATACAAACAAAACAATCCCCTAGAGTGTCAGGCAACAAGAAACGTGATGTTTGGGGACCAGTTCAGTCTGTTTGTGTCTTCATCTCAACTAAAGTTCTTCCGTTCCCACATGCCCCGAGGATGAGGCTGTCCAGCCCCCTGTGGGGCCGGCTTAGCTATTTTCATGGTTGCTAAGCAACGTCAATCGTGCTTCACGCCTGGTGAGCTCATGGTTGTGCTGTGGGTGATCTGGATTAGGTTTATAATAACCAGAACGGAGAGAGGAGGGGGAAAGGTGTGTGCGCAAATAGTGCACATGAGACGTGACAGTGTGATGAAGGATGACGCTAACGGGGGACCTGGAGCCACGAGAAGCGGCAATCATGCCATTTTCAGCATCCTGCCTATGCCAGGTAATAAGGCAGACGCTCTGGCATCTGTGTGCTCATTTAACTCGGAACGACATGCGCTAAGGAGAGGCAGCCACGTGACAGCGGGTGCCTGTCGTCTTGCTCACCGTTGAGTTCACCTCACGCAGGGCCTAGTGCAAAGTGAGGTCTGAGGAACTGTTACTGAAGGCATGAGTCACCATGTTGAAGAGCAAGAAAGAACCACAGTTCTCTCATCTGCACACAAGGCCCACTGGAGGAATTCTTACAGAAAAACCCTCCCACCGATCCCTCATACACATCACTTGTGTTTTAGAAGGGACAGGCTCACCAGGCCCATGCAGAAGAGCTGAACATGGAGGATGGTGGGACTGTTTCAACTCTCCTCTCCCCACTGTGCAGGACACCAATCAAAAAAGAGGTGAGAATCATGTCGGACCGTAGAGATTCACCATTCAAATGTTTCCAAACTTCTATGTGCTAAGACCTCAACAGTGGTCTCAGTAGGATGCTAGGGTTTGCCCTGCATATTTCTCCTCTGGTTTTCATCCCAGATGACTCTGAGAACACAGCAGCACTCCTCTCCATAGCATGATGTTCCTTCTCAGGAAGGAACATCCTTCCCAGCTGTCTCCCAGCTACTAGCTCCTCCCACGGGCTCACCACCACCACCACCACACAAGTTCACCCAGTCTTGGTCTCCAAGTCTTTTCTTTGCCTACTGCTCCTACCAGGCCTTTGCACATTCCTCACACAGTCAAGCAGACTCAACCTTGTCAGGAAAGCATAGAATCTAGAGCCAGGAATGGCAGCACTCACCTATAATCTCAGCACTCAGGAGGATGAGAAAGAAAAACGTTCAATTCTAGGTCATGCTAGGGTACATGAGTTCCAGATTATCTTGGGCTATCCACCAAGGCCCTGTCTCAAACAAACAAAACAAACCTAGAAATCACAGTGGGAAATGCACTAGTCAACTGTGCCCACTCAAGGAACTCTCTGACCCTATGGATTTTAAGAAAAGTGTCTTCTTGAAAGAACTATACTCAACTTCATATGGAAAAACAAAAATCCCAGGATAGCCAAAACAATCCTGTACAATAAAGGAACTTCCAGAGACATCACCATCCCTGACTTCAAGCTCTATTATAGAGCTACAGTAACGAAAACAGCTTGGTATTGGCATAAAAACAGACAGGTTGACTAATAGAATTGAATTGAAGACCCGGATATTAATACACATACCTATAAATACCTGATTTTTGACAAAGAATCTAAAATTATACAATGTAAATAAGAAAGCTTCTTCAACAAATACTGCTGGCATAACTGGATGTCAACCTGTAGAAGAATGCAAATAGATCCATATCTAATCCCAAGCACAAAACTCAAGTTCAAATGGATTAAAGATCTCAATATAAATCCGACCCCATTGAACCTGATAGAAGAGAAAGTGGGAAGTAGCCTCAATGCATGGGCACAGGAGACCACTTCCTAAATGTAACACCAGTAGCACAGATACTGAGAGCAACAATAAATAAATGGGATCTCCTGAAACTGAGAAGCTCTGTAAGCAAAGGACACAGTCAATAAGACAAAAAGGCAGCCTACTGAATGGGAAAAGATCTTCACCAACCCCACATCAGACAGAGGACTGATCTCCAAAATATATAAAGAACTCAAGAAATTTGACATCAAAATTCCAAATAATTCAATTAAGAAAATGAGGTACAGATCTAAACAAAGAATTCTCAACAGAAGAATCTCAAATGGGCAAAAGACACTTAAGGAAATATTCAATATCCTTAGTCATCGGAGAAATGCAAATCCAAACACATCTGAGATTCCATCTTACACTAGTCAGATGACTAAGATCAAAAACACCAATGATAGCTTATGCTGGAGAGGATGCAGAGTAAGGGGAACACTCTCGCATTGTTGATGCGAATGCAGACTTGTTCAATCACTCTGGAAATCAGTATGGCAGTTTCTCAGAAAATTGGGAATCAACCTACCTCAGGATCCAGCAATATCACTCTTGGACATATACCCAAAGGATGCTCAATCATACTATAAGGACATTTGTTCAGCTATGTTCATAGCAGCATTGTTTGTAATAGTCAGAACCTGGAAACAACCGAGATGCCCCTCAACTGAAGAATGGATAAAGAAAATGTGGTAATTTCCACAATGGAATACTACCCAGTGGTAAAAAAAAAAAAAATGATGTCTTGAAATTTTCATGCAAATGGATAGAACTAAAAAAAAAAAAAAACTATCCTGAGTGAGGTAACCCAGACCCAGAAAGACTAACATGGTATGTGCTCACTCATAAGTGGATACTAACTGTAAAACAAAAAATAATAAGCCTATAGTCTGTAACCCTAGAGAAGCTAAGTAACAAGGTGAACCCTAAGAGAAACATATATAGATTCCCCCTGGGTAGGGGAAATAGACAAGATCTCCTGAAAAAATTGGGAGCATAGGGCTGGGGGGAGAAGGGGAGGCAAAGGGGAAAAAAGGAGAGGGTGAAGGAGAACTTGAGGGAATGTGATAGTCTAGATGGGGGAAAGACAGAGACGGAGAGCAAGGAAAGAGATATCTTGATTGAGGGAGCCATTATTGGCCTAGCAAGAAACCTAGCACTAGAGAAATTCCCAGGAATTCACAGGAATCACCCCAGGTAAGACTTTAAGAAATAGTGGAGAGGGTGCCCTAACTGGTCTTGCCCCATAGTCAGATTGATGACTATCTTAAATTTTACCATAGAACCTTTATCCAGCAATGGATGGAAACAGAGGCAGAGACCCACAGTAAAGCACTGGGTTCAGTTGAAGAGTAGGAGGAGTGAGAATATGGTCAAAGAGGTCAAGATCATGATGGAACACCCACTGAAACAGCTTACCTGAGCTAATGGGAGCTCATCAACTCCGGCCAGAAAGGGAAGGAACCATCATAGGACCAAACCAGACCCTATGAATATGGGTGACAGTTGTATGGCTGGGGCAGACTGTGGGCCACTGGCAGTGGCACCAGGATTTATCCCTACTGCTTGTACTGGCTTTTTGGAACCCATACTTTCTGGATGGATACCTTGCTCAGCCTAGATGTAGTAGGGAGGGCCTTGGTCTTTCCTCAAAGCAATGTGCCTTACCCTCTCTGAGGAGTGGATTGGGAGTGGAATGGGGAAAAGGTGGAGGGAATGGGAGGAGGGGAGGGAGTGGGAACTGGGATTGATATGTAAAATAAAAAAGATAGTTTCTTTTTTAAAAAGAATAAAATGAAAAAGAAAGAAAACTGTCTTAACCAAGTCTAATCCAAGAAAACTGACCACTCATGAAGAGGAGCCATGCTGAGAAGTTGCCACTGATTGCCAACCATGCAGAGAAGGGCCATCATACACTTTCTCTAAAAAGAGCATCGTCTTCCTCTCTGCAGACCTTGCAACTCCTCTTTGTACTTTAGAAATACCAGGATGGTGGTCCTGGTCTCACGGTGTGCCCCCCATCACCATCTTAAGTTTTGTTTATCTCCCACCTGAGACCTTTTGGCTTAGAGAGGTATCTCCACCTTTACTGACTGAGACAGTAATGGCGACCTTCATGAAAACTGCTCCAGGAAGTTGAGTTACGAGAGAACTTGTTGACCATGTACATACTATTTATATTCTTCATACGTGCTGAGTTTGCCTCCATTTTCAGATATATGACTTGCTGGGATTCTCTCTCACTGCAAGGCATGGATTTTCTGTGTTGATGACACCCTTGGATGGACAAATATTTTGTTTGGTTGGTTGCAAGTGCTATAACTTTTATCTACAACACCATACCCATGGACAAATGCCTTAAATCTTGATTACATTCTATTTATTTGTTTTCTTGTTGCCTATGCTTTTGGTATCATACTCCCAAGCATCAGTGCCAAGTGTGAAGTCATGAAGTTTTGACTCCTATGTCCTTCTAAGAGTTTATAGTTTTAGCTGGCACATGGAAGTCTTCAATGCATTTTAAGTTATACTTTGTATGTAGTGTGAGGTAAGGGTCTAGTTGCATTCTTTTTATATACGTATCTAGTCTTCCCAGACACACTTGTTGACATGACTGTCCTTTTCCCATTGAGTGGTCTTGGCATCCTTGCTCAAAGTCATTGACCACATCAAATAGTTTCTCTCTGGGCTCTCTCTTCTGCTTCCCTATAGGTGGTGCCTATGCCAGTTGCACACTGTTTTCATTAATGGAGCTTTGTAGTGAGTTTTGGACTAAAGAAGCATGAGCCTTCCAACTCATTCCTTTCCAAGATTATTTTAGTTATTCCAGAATGCTTTACAATTCCATATAAATTTTAAGATGGCTTCTTCAATTTTGCCTAAATAATCATTGGCCTTTTTCTAGCAATTGTATTGGATAAGTAGGTCATTTTAAGTAATTCCTGGAAGTGTTGAGAGCTTTCCCCTAAAACTGTATTGCTATTCAGCTTCCTATAGCTGTGACTAAAATGTGCATGTAAAAGGATGGAAGACTGACTGACCGGCTTATAGCTTCAGCTGTTTTGGTCCATGGCTACGTGGCCCCACCACTGTGGTTCTATGTCAACTCTGCACATACCAGCAAGAAGGGTGTGGCAAAGCAAAGCTGCTCATCTGTGGCAGTCAAGAAGCAGAGAGGGTGAAACAGAGAGTGGTTAGGGAAAAGATATGGTTCCCAAAGTCACGCTGCTAAAGATCTACTCTCTTAAACTGGGACTTCCTGTGTGTCTATCACCTCCCAATAATCCACTGATGAAGGCAGAGCCTTTATGATCCAAACACTCCCAAAAGCCCACCCAGTAGCAACCAAGCCTCTAGCACACAACCTTTGATGACCAGTTTAGATGCAAGCTTCTTTATTTAACTAAATTACACAGTTCTGACCATGAGAACTATGCCTCCCATCTTTTCTATCTCATTAAAGCATTGGAAGGCACTAAAGCAAAAACAAAAAGTGGAATACTTATTTTTCTGACTGTATACATTAATGGGGGGAAATGAGGAATAATCAATCACTATCTAAAAACCTCCCTCCCAGCACTAAAAGTTTCTAGTGCATTGCTGAGAATTGACAGGGAAAACAGAAGAGGTCACTGATCCCTGTCGTGTTGGGAAGGCACAGATACTCTTTTTGGAGAACAGTTTTATCCTGACCATATCCTGACTGCTGGCCTCATCAGAGCAGGCAATACATTTCCTTTCCTGACAACTCCAGCCAGTGCTGTGCTTTATACATGAGTGCTCAGAAGAAGTCAACATAAGGTAGATTGACAGTCCTTGCATGCTTTTTGTTTTGTTTTTTGGTTATGCTTGGTTTTGTTTGTTTTTAATTTTTGTTTATTTGTTGTCTTTTGTGAGATAGCATCTCTCACAATCTTGGATGGCCTGGAACTCACTCTGTAGACTAGGCTGGCCTGGAACTTAGAGAGATCCACCTGCCTCTCCCTCCCAAGTGCAGGGATTAAAAGTGTGCGCCACTATGCCCAGCTCGTTACTTGACATATAAGAGAGAGATTATAATTATTTGTATCTACCATTTACCAAGTGCTTTCTACATGTCCAGTGCCAAGTTGTACACTCGTTTTTTCAATGTTGGGGACAGGTCAGGGCATTCCAGAAAAGAAATGGGTATCTTCTTCAGTTCTGAAGTGAATAGAAGACCTTAGAGAAGCAGCCCCGGTGGGAACCAATGTCCTTCAAATTACAGTGAATAGCACTCTAAGTGCACACAATATGAACACACTTCTGTATTAGAAGGGTGTTACCAATTTACATTTGCTTTGAGTTTAGCTTCTCCATAGTAACAATCTCCAAACCATAACAATGGAGCCTTTCTCATCTGAAGTTGGCAGAACTAAAATCACCCAGGCAGAGGACATGGGTATCTCAGCAAACTCCCCCACCAGAAAAGTCACTGCTGGATCCTGGAGTCAGGACTAGAAACCTTTCTTTGCAGTGGCTCAGACCTTGAGCTAAGCCATCCAAGAAGAGTGGAAATTGCTGGGGGTGGGGGTGCTGACGAGTTAATTATCATCCTACATAGTCTGTGGTGACGGTGGGGTTGCGCACATGAGTTGTGTGATGCCAGGTGTTGCTGTTGCACTGAGTGACCGGGACTGTGCTGAGTTGCTGCCACAGCAACCAACCACTAAGGTTAAACAGTGGTTTCCTTTGAAATGAGTTGGCATCGCACAGGCCGAGTAATTGACTGGCTGACTAAATTTTTACTTCTCCATGAAGTTTTGGTTCCCGTGTGACCTTCCTACTAGGAAGAGGATGAGCACTCTGGACAGTGTGCTCTGGCAAGCCATGAAACCCGAGCTTCTTGAGATTGCTATTAGCCTTTTTTTTTTTTTTTTTTTTAATCAGGTCTCTATTCCATGGGCCACCTGCTCCTGTCTGACTTCCCTATTCCTAGCCAGCACTTTGGGACACAGTCTGCCAGGCCTCTGTTGTGTATCCCTTCAGTCCTGAGAACACTGTGTGTTCCATTCATTTGGTCTGATCCCCGTATAAATCAGATCGCTTGGCTCACATCTGATCATAGACTATCCACAGCCAAGGCCAAGAGGCCAAATATGTGCAAAGAGCACCAGAGTGGCTATCCAGTTCACCACCGCAAAAGACGTTAAAGTGGGTGTGCCAGTCACACGGGTCCCCAGTGTCGTTCTCAATAGCTGAACAAATATTTACATACTACAGGTCTAATTCGAACTGCTTATTTCTCCCAGTGGTGTGCGTCATAATTCTTCAGTGGCTTCTTCCTGCCAAGAGTATGAAGTGTAAACTCCTTCCTTCAGCCATAAAGGACCTCCAGTGTGTTCTCTGCCTGTCCTCACAAGTCCAGCTGGCTGTGTTCCTCACTATCCTTCACGTGTCTCTGTATCTCTGCTTGTTCCACTGACTGATGACCTTACCCCAGCCACATGCCTTACTCCTACCACTTCCCACTATTGTCGTGTTCTAGGCTAGTTCTCTATGGAATCGAAGAAGATTTTTGCCAACCATGCCAACCACTCCAAGTATGAGTAACCAATGCCATATTTTGTATTGTTTCTAAGATTCTTTTTTTCTAAATGATAATTACAGACAGCATGCCCCAAATCTATATGTATACACTTCAATCCTTAATATCCCTAAATATAACTTTATTTGGAAATATATCATTGATGACTTAGTTAAGATGAAGTCACACTGAGTTGCGTGGGTCCCTAATCCAACAAGCTGGAATAACACCATGGCCCCAGTGGCAAGCAAGCCACCTACCTCAGCAGGCTCCTCTCTGCCTTTACCTCTTCAGGTCTGCCTCTCTGCACAGGACATGAACCATTCTCTATGTCTCTGTCTCTGTCTCTCTCTATCTCTCTCTCTCTCTCTCTCTGTCTCTCTCTCCCTCTCTCTCTCTCTCTCTCTCTCTCTCTCTCTCTCTCTCTCTCTCTCTCTGTCTCTCTCTCCCTCTCTCTCTCTCTCTCTCTCTCTCTCTCTCTCCTGTACCCCACCATATGGATGCTCACCATAATCGTGCCCAACTGCCAGTGTTTTCTCTTCAAGGCCCAGGGCAGGCGGTCCAGGGAGACATTTGGGTCTCCTTCTCTCGCTCAATCTTAATGGTGCTGAGCAGGGTCACAGTTTTGGGTTTTTTTTTGGGGGGGGGGTGTTTTTGTTTTGTTTGTTTGTTTGTTTGTTGTCCTTGCCACCTGGGACAAGTTACGATCTTTTGAAGGAGTCATGTCATCCTGTTTTCTCATATTTCTTATGATTCTGTGATATGATTTGCATATCTATTGGTTTGTTTATCTCTTATTTATTTATGGATCTTCCTATTGAGCCTACTCTTCTTTTATTGGCTTCTTTTAAATAGGTTTTCATGCAATATGTTTTGATCATATTCTTTCCCTTCCTCCAATTCCTCCAAGATCTTCTCTACTTTTCTACTTGCCCAACTTCATGCTCTTTATCTCTTTCCATTAAATCCACAAAATCAAAAAGAATAGAGGGAAGAGGAGGAGGAGGAGAAAGAAAGAAAAATAACAGCCTCTCCCACAGAATAATCATAAAGCACACAGAAAGCATGGGATCTTATGTGAGTCATCTGTTTCTCAGCTGGCCCTGCTGCTATTTGCACTGTGGGGCTACCGGGCACAACTGCTTCCCAAGGCTGTCTCTTACTCCAGGGCTGTGGCAGATTAAATTCAGGGTCTCTGTCATGTGTTTATTGAACATCCCTAGTTTCTCAGAGTACCTCGGCTTCAAATAACAGGTTGTCTTTCAAGATGTCCTGTCCCTTCTCTCTAAGCCATAAAGAGTGACACAATTGGATTCCTGTCCACTGATGATCAATCCCTCCACCAAACCAATTCACAAAAACCCACAACTTGTTTTTAGGGTTACTGGGGCTGTGGGCGTCTCATGCAGGTAAGACTCCCAGTGGCTTCCCCCAGGACCACCAGGCTGACTTTTGGGGGGAGTCTTCTACCCTGCCTTCTGTTTTAAGGAGCCATGACTTCCAAGAGTGGTTTGACTTTTTCTCCTTAGTTTTCACTTATCCTTTTATTGTCTTTCTGAATTTCTAACACTCTTCTCCTCTTCTGCTCTTTGGAGTAGAGTCTATATTTTCTTAAGATTCTTTTCTTTTACTGGGTCAAATAGAGGCAGTTTCCCAACTGGCATTTTACTCTTGCATCCATTTTTATGTTTCTGATGTGGGACCATGGTCTATATTCTGTCAATTATATTTTAAATAAGTGCTGATTGGTCAGTAGTCAGGCAGGAAGTATAGGCAGGACAACTAGACAGGAAGTAGAGGTGGGTCAATGAGAATAGGAGAATTCTGGGAAGAAGGAAGCTCTTTCTGCAGTTGTGAGCCCGCCACAAAAGAAGCAAGATGTAACTGCCCCACTGAAAAAGATACCAAGCCATGTGACTAACATATACTAGAATAATGGGCTAATATAAGTTATAAGAGTTAATAAGAAGCCTGGGATAATGGGCCAATCAGTTTATAGTTAATGTAGACCTCTGTGTGATTTCTTTGGGATTTAACAATTGTGGGAACCGGGCAGGACAGAAGCATCAGTCAACATGCTTCCCTTTTCTTTATCTGTATCGTAGAGTATAGAAGAAGGTTGCTAGACAATTGAATTGAACGGTTGGCAGTCATCTCCACTCCAGTGGCTCCACTCTGCCTTGCTACCAGCTTTTTATCCTGAACTATGTCCACCTAGACTTTTGATACTTTTCCTACTTCTCCATTCCCTGGGATTTGAAGAGTTTAGAAACTCAGAGACAATCCTTCCAAGAGGCTCCAAAGACCAGCAGTACCCATAGATAGGAGACTTTCTGCTCTTGGGAATGGGCCAGCATGAAGACACTGAGACACCCCAGCTGTTTTCTTGGGCCCTTTCTATCTCTAGAAACATCTGCTTCTTAAAAATAAGTGTTGAGTTTCACAACCATCTGTTTTTCTCAGCACTCTAAAAGTTGAGCAAACTCTGGTGCCCGCACACGTGGCATGATCTTGCATCTCTCTGAAGAGGGTGAGGGGAGGCAGGAGAGGAACGGTCAAGCAGCTATTATCCATTCACACCAGTTCTGAAACTAAGAAAGTGTCTAAGAAGAGACCTCTGTTGCTGTTGACATTCCCTTAAAGAGAACTTTATGAGAGAAGTTTCGAATAAAGTACACTAACCAGTACTGAATAGGCCGAATAATGATAGTGAGGATGGTGTGCTATCATTTCTTCTACATGCTCACACACATAGCCAAAAATATCAAAGGTACTTCATGCCAACAGCCTCCTTTGGGCTAATATTTCTAGTGTAACGTGGCACAAAGTGTTTATAGTATTTAGCTGAGTGATTCACCTTTCTCTCCCTTCTAAAAGATTTAACCA
The DNA here is from genome assembly GCF_037038515.1 of Microtus pennsylvanicus. Lineage (NCBI taxonomy): Eukaryota > Metazoa > Chordata > Mammalia > Rodentia > Cricetidae > Microtus > Microtus pennsylvanicus. Next base: position 89,588,995 of record NC_134581.1, on the reverse strand, counting down.
AATAGTTCAAGGTTTACACCATAAGCCCAGTCATTACACACCCGGGCTCTGAAGCCATCCAGTCTGAGTTTGGACCCTGAGTGGTCTTGACTAAGTTACCTAGATTTTGTGTCTTCTTTTCATCTTGATATATGGGTTAAATTTACATAAACAAAATTTATGTGTCATGTTCTTGTTAGTGCATGCTAATATAATGTATAAAACTAAGGCAGCCACCTGTTCCCAATATAAAGCTTATATTTATTAATTGGTTTCTGATCCAGAGGGAGGAAAACATAGAGGCTAAGTGGTGTCCCAGGCAACATAATGTGACTTTTCAGACACCAAAACCATAAAGAACAAAGATTCCAATTTGGACCCCCAAATGCAGCTCGTGAGAACAGGCATAGAGATTATTTGCCACTGGGGTATTTCTTTTCAGACAGCTCTGAGCAGCATACTCCAGGGTGAACAGTAGCAAGGGTCTTTCCATTTGAATGCTCTTAGTAAGCATGCTAAGAAAGAGAGTCACAAAGAGTATGTGAGAAAACGCTCTGTAAGCTAAAAACTCAAATGTAAAGAAGAATAATGTTGGTCAACCTTGGAGGATAAATGACTTCCTAAGAGAGCTATGCAGGATGTTGTGTAGGAAATGGTGCTGGTCACACAGACAGCAATAGCTGTCCTGGGCATCCAGCTTCTGTTCACAATATAGAAAGCTCCAAAGCTCACACCTTACACTCTACCAGCAAGAAAAAAACCTGGAAAATCAACACAACTCTTTTGGGCACATCTGGAAGGTAAGACAATAAAATAGACCAAGTCCCTAGGGCCCCTCCGCATTGTCGCAGTTGTCACTGCAGCAGAAAGAAAGAGAAGAGCTGGAATACCAGTGACTTCCCCAGCAGCACATCTGGGCTGCTGTAACAATTTAGAAATCACCTTCAATGTGATGAAAATCCCAAAACAATTCTTCACAGAGAGGAAAAGCACAATACCGAAAAAGGCCTCATATGGAAACAAAAAACCAAAGCAATCCTAAAAAATAAAAAACTGTGAAAGATATCAACATTCCCTAAATCAAATTGTACTGAGAGCTATAGTAATAAGAATGGCATACACTGGTGCAAAACCAGACAACTTGATCAATGGAATAGAGTTAAAGATCCATACATAAACCTACATACCTATGGGCACCTGATTTTTGATAAATAAATAAAAAATACACACTAGAAAAAAGATAGCACATTCGGTAAATGCTCACACTCGATGTTGGCATACAGAAGAATGCAAATAAATCCACATTTATCACCCTGCATGAAACTCAACTCTGAAGAGATCACAGTCCTCAATGTGAAACCGGACACACTGAACCTGATGACAGAGAAGAAAGTGGTGAGTAGCATTGAATGCATTAACACAGGAAAGGGCTTTCTGAACACAGCACAGGCACCAAGATCAACAACTAATAAACGGGACCTCATGAAACTGAAAGGCTTGGGATAGCAAAGGACACCATCATTCTGACAAAGTGGCAGCCTAGAGAGTGGGGAAAGTTTGTTTTGTTTGTTTGTTTGTTTGTTTAACAACTCCACATCTAATGAAGGGATAATATTCAAAATCTATGAAGAATTCCAAAAGATAAATATCAAGAAAATATTCTGTTCCAGGGGATACAATATCATCTTCTGGCTTCCCAGTTCACCAAGTACACATGAAGTATACTAACATACATGCAAAAAAAAAAAAATCCATACTCAAGAAATAAAATAAATCTTAATGTGAAAAAAGAAAATAAATAACCCAGTTCGAAATGGGATACAGACCTAAAGAGAGAATTTTCAAAATAGGAAATTTAAATAGCTGAGAAATTAAAAATATTTAACATCCTTACCCATCAGGAAAAGGAAATTAAAATACTTTGAGATTTCATTTTACAACTATCAGAATGGTTAAGTGGTGAGGACCAGACTCAATAAAAGTACTTTTTACCAGGTTAGGGGCATGTTAACTGAAGAAATATAAGTAAAGAATATGAAGATGCATAAAAGTAATAAGACAGAAAACATAGAAAGAATCAGGAGGGCATTCCAGTGACTGAAATCCTGAAATTCACCCGCGTTTGTTTATTTTTCCATAGCTTTTATATTCAGTATAAAGAGGGTGGGGAGAAAGTAACAAAAGACTTTATTAACATGATACAAAAGGATAATTCACACAGTCAATGGCTTTATCACTCTGAGACATCAAATCATTTGCATTCTGACCTCTAGGTAGCAAGGGGCTCTAAGTCACTTACACTTCCCTAGACAATAGAAGAAGCAGAAGTACATTCGCACATCCTGACCACCCTTCAGAATGGCACTGAGCTCTCTTAATTTTTAAAAAAGAGCCAGGCAACCACCTCCCGAGTTAGGAGGAGCGGTTCTGCCTGTCAGTCTCCAAACTCTCTGACTGTCAGACAAGGTGGAAATGGACCTGCAGTTTTCAGCCTCCACAGTGAAGATCAATAACACATCCACATTCAGAAGGCCTACCTCAGCCCTATGCAGGTTCCGCAGCTGTCAGTCCAGAGTCAGTGAACTCCCACTAGCTCAGGTCAGCTATTTTTGTGGGTTTCCCCATCATAGTCTTGACTCCTATGCTCATATTTTCGCTTCTCCCTGTCTTCTACTTGGCTCCAGGAGTTTGGCCCAGTGCTTAGCTGTATGTCTGTGCATCTACTTCCATCAGTTACTGGATGAAGGTTCTATTATGACAATTAAGGTAGACATCAATCTGATTACAGAGAAAGGTTAGTTCAGGCACCCTCTCCACCACCACTTCGAGTCTTAGCTGGGCTCATCCTCTTGGATTCTTGGAGATTTCCCTAGTGTTAGGTTTCTTGCTAATCCCATAATGGTTCCCTCTATCAAGATAATCTCTTGTTCTCCCTCTCTGTCCTTCCTCCACGTTGACCATCCTGTTTTCTCATGCTCTCCTTCTCTCTCCCCTTCCACTCTCACCCCCACCACGTTCCCAATTTACTCAGAATTTTTTTTTCTCTTTCCCCTTCCCAGGGGGGATCCATGTATGTCTCTCTTAGGATACTCCCTGTTACCTAGCTTCTCTGGAATTATGGACTGTAGGCTGATTATCCTTTGCTTTATGTCTAATATCCACTTATAAATGAGTACACACCATGTTTGTCTTTCTGGATCTGGGTTACCTCACTCAGAGCAGGTTTCTCTAGTTCCATCCATTTGCCTGCAAATTTGTGAGGCTTGGGAAGTTTGTGGGGTACTGGCAGTGGGATCAAGATTTATCCCTAGTGCATAAACTGGCTTTTTGGAGCCATTTCCCTATGGAGGAATACAGGGGGCAGGGCCTTGGTCCTGTCTCAGTGTGATGTGCCAGACTTTGTTGACTCCTCATGGGAGACCTTACTGCCTCTGAGGAGTTGATGGGGGGAATGTGGGAAGTGGGAAGAGAGGAGGGAGGCAAAACTGGGATTAGTATGAAAAAGACAAAAACGATTGTTTTAGAAAAAGGAGAAATGGATTTGAAAGGACAATCCAATACACAAAAATTGCCATAATAAAACAAAACAAAAGATCAATAACACCAATGATAGCTCATGCTGGTGAGGATGTAGAGCAAGGGAAACACTCATCCATTGCTAGTTGGAGTGCAAACTTGTACAACCACTGTGGTAATCAGTGTGGTAGTTCCTCAGGAAGAATTGATCTACCCCAAGATCCAGTTACACTACTCTTGGGCATTTACCTAAAGAACCCTTGAGGTAGGGCCATGTTCATTGTTGCTCTATTCATAATAGCCATAATTGGAAACAATCTAGATGCCCCTGAACAAATGAATAAATAAATAAAATGTGGTACATTTACACAATGGGGTATTTTTTCTCAGTTGTTTTTTTAAAAAAAAAATAAAATCATGAAATTTACAGGTAAATGGATAGAACTAGAGAAAATCCTCCTGAGTGAGGTAACCCAGACTTAGAAAAGCAAATGCTGGGTGTTTTCACTTGTATGTGAATAGTAGCCATGTATTCACTTGTATGTGAATAGTAGCCGTGTATTCACTTGTATGTGGATAGTAGCCGTGCATTCACTTGTATGTGGATAGTAGCCGTGCATTCACTTGTATGTGGATAGTAGCCGTGCATTCACTTGTATGTGGATAGTAGCCGTGTATTCACTTCTATGTGGATAGTAGCCGTGTATTCACTTGTATGTGGATAGTAGCCGTGCATTCACTTGTATGTGGATAGTAGCCGTGCATTCACTTGTATGTGGATAGTAGCCGTGCATTCACTTGTATGTGGATAGTAGCCGTGCATTCACTTGTATGTGGATAGTAGCCGTGTATTCAAGTCAACTCTGCTGTACTAAATGACTGTGCCTTCCTCACTCATCATCAGAGCAATTTTCTTCTGCAGCAGATGAGAACGAATAAGGAGGCCGAAAGCCAGACGATACCCGGAGAATGAGAGAACTTGGGCCACTCAGCCCTAAACAGGATGTCTCAGTCAGATCTCTCCCTCGAGGCTCAGGGAACCCTGCAGAGGAAGAGGCAGCTATAGTGTGAGAAACAGGGGGACTGGAGGCCACCAAGGAAGCAAGGCCATCTAAGCACAACAGGACCGAAGTGGCAGAGAAAGGAGGCAGCGTGCACAGGGCCTGCACAAGTCTGCACCGGGTGAGGCCTAGAGCTGAATGGAGAAGTGGACCAAGCCCCCATCCCTAACCCAGAAGTTACTTCCAGTTGATAACCACTTACAAATGAAAATTTTGTTTTTTTCAAAGGAGTCTCACCAGGGAAACAAGCTATTATTAAGGGAAGGCTGTAAGCCCAGCAGTGGACGGCCAACAAAAAACATACTTAATGGCATCTTTGCCAATTCCAACTCAGGGCTTTTTTTTTTTAACATTTTTTTTAATATTTATTTATTTATTTAGTATACAATGTTCTGTCTGTATGCCTACAGGCCAGAAGAGGGCGCCAGACCTAATTACAGATGGTTGTGAGCCACCATGCGGTTGCCGGGAATTGAACTCAGGACCTTTGGAAGAGCAGGCAATGCTCTTAACCACTGAGCCATCTCTCCAGCCCCAGGGCTTTTTTAAAAATAAATTTTCTCTCTCCTTTCTCTCTCACTCTCTCTTTTATCCTACAGATTCATATATTATGGCTCCTGGGTTTTGTGTTTTTATGGGATTCCAAAGAAGTACATGAACAAATGGATCTCTCTATGTATCTGTTTCTTGTGCGTGTTCTTGGGCTCTTTTCCTTTGCTTGTTTGTTTGTTTTGTCCTATTACTGGGTGTGTGCTTTGCTTTATTTTATTAGATTTTATTTTATCCCTCAATAGACTGTTTGTTTTCTAGTAAGATACAGAAAGGGCACAGATCCCAATGAGAAGGAAAGTGGGGAGGAACTGGAAAGAATAGAAGGAGGGAACCATACTCAGAATATAAAATATGAAAAAAGCTATTTTTGATAAAAGAACAAAATAATTTATAAAAAGGAAAAATATTACTCAATCATGTTTTAAAAGAATTCTTGAGAGTTCTCATCCCAGGGAATGTCACAAGTGCTTTGCCACAGCCTCCTCTGGATGATTACAAGGAAGAAGGACTAGGCAAGAAGGCAAGAAACCTAAGCGCCCCATTTGTAGTGCCCAGGCACCATACTGCTGGAGCAGTTTGCCTCGTGTTCTTCTGGGAAGAGGCCAGAAGCCCTCCCCATCCATAAATTCTAGCAAAGAGAAGCTGCTGCAGAGAAAGGAAGAGAAGTAAAGGGGGCAAGTGCCCCCCCTGCATCTGCCATGAGCTTGGTATCCAGTAACAAGCAGCAGCATCTGTCACAGAAGCAGACAGGTCCCCTTCCATCTCTGGCCATAACCCAAGCTACCTGTCACTGAAGGAGCGATGGGAGCAAATACTGTATGCCCTGGAAGGTTCTAAACTGGTCACCAGCAGAGGTCAGCTCCCACTGAGAGTGAGAGAGAGAGAGGTGGGAAACTTAATATCCCAGATTCCTGTCTCCATGTCAGTCTGCTGTGACGGAAGGAAAGGTAGAAGGAAAGCCCATGTCCAAATCCTGGGTGCATTGGTGACCCAAAACTGAGACGAGAGCAGAAGGTCTAAGAACCAACAGTCCCACCACTCCACAGAGAACACAAGCCTGATAAAAGGTGAGGAGCATGCTGCAGGTGTGTAGAGAGGAGCAGCGGGCTGAGTTCCTGCCACCTGGCTCCTGGCCTCCTGGCTAGCTTATGCTCTGAAATAACAACACACAAACTGTATTCTCATAACACTGCCTGGCCCATTAGTTCCAGCCTCTTATTGGCTAATTCTCACATCTTGACTAACCCATATCTAATAATCTGTGTAGCACCACAAAATTGTAGCTTACCAGGAAGGATTCTAGCCTACGTCCATCTTGGGCCGGAGCTTCATCGCATCTGCCCCAGAGAGGAGAGGCGTGGCGATTGCTTCACTTCCTCCCAGCATTCTGTTCTTTCTACTCCACTCACCTAAGGGCTGGCCTATCAAATGGGCCAAGGCAGTTTCTTTATCAACCAATAAAAGTAACTCCTCCATCACAGGTAGAAGACAAATAGAAGCAGGGAGGCTTCCAACAGCACCGGCGTGCAGGACCTGCTGAAAGAACTTCCAAGGGAACTGCAGCTACTGCTGAAGACTGAAGGCTGTGACACACATGTCTTAGAGTTTCTATTGCTATGAAGAGATTCTTCACCTTTCCTGCTCTCCACACCTCTTCGTTCATCCTGATTGCACTGGGAGCTGCGGTATGTCACATAATATACCCTTCCTTCTAGTCAGCTTTACTAGTAAGTGTTCATTGCAAGGAGTCATTGGTCTGGTCCAAGGCCTCTAGTTTCTGGTACTCCATCATCACTGGAGCCTCAGTGAGACTCCTCTTGGTCATCCCAAGGCCACTCCCAGTCATGGAGATCCTTCAGGTATCATTCTACAGGACCAGTCCCTTCACAAGCTCCAGTAGGTCCCAGATGGGGTAGATGTTAGGACAGGCAAACTCCATTCCCAGCTGTGGCTCTGGGTGGTAGCTGAGCTCCATCACAGCAATTCTTATAAAGGAAAGCATTTCATTGGAACTGGGTTATAGTTTCAGAGGTTTAGTCCATTATTGGAATCACAAGAAACATGGTGGCATGCAGGCAGACATGGTTATAGAGAAGGAGCTGAGAGTTCTACATCTTGATCCTCAGACAGCAGGAAGTGAACTGTCCTATACTGGGTGTAGCTTGAGTATAAATGAGACCTCAAAGCCCACCTTCATGGTGACACACTTCCTCCAACAAGGCCACACCTCCTAATAGTGCCCCTCCCTATAGGCCAAGCATTCAAATATGAGTCTGCGGGGGCCACACCTATTCAAACCACCACAACACTGAAGACAAATATAGCAGCAATAAAATGCAAAACACAGTTTAGTGTTGTTACAGTGGCAGGCTGGGTAGCACTCTGAATCCAGTGATCTGAATTTAAATCTCAGTGGTACTTGCTTCTCTCCATTTGGGCTGGAGAGATAGCTCAGCCATTGGCTAAGATGGCACATCTCACAAACACAAACAAACAAACAGCTTAGCCCATCTTTTGGCTCAGCTGACTCTACCTTTCAACATGGGTAACCTGGAAGAAGTTGGACCCACAATCTATTTACCTCAGTCTCTCCTGTTCTTCTGATATAATCTCCATTATTTGATTTTTTAAAAAAACTATGAAATGCACAAACCAAAAGAAAATAATTCATCATCGCAAGATTAAAAAAAGCTACTTGGTCTGGATCCACATATTACCCAAATATTAGACTGTGATTTTAATAAAAATGGCTAACTGTTGACAGTTCTCAGAAAAAGTGGGTAATGTGTATGAACAGATAGAGAATTTTTGCAGAGAAACGTAAAGCATCCATAGTCAGTTTGAAATGCTAGAAATGAAAACCACCATATTAGAAAAGGGAGCTGGTGAAACAGCTCAGAAAAAGTGGCTGTGGTACCAAGTGAATACTCAATAGAAAGAAGATGAGAAAGCTTCAGGTATTGGTGTTAAAGCAGAAGTTCCCAAGGCCAATTATGTCATGCAAGGTTTATTTGAACAAAAATAAATAAAATGAAGCTCAAGGAGAATCAAGCAGCTTCCAGAGCAGAGGATGTTCTGAGAATTCCACCAAGTGTTACTGATGGCATGCACAGGAAGACAGGTGAAGCATGGAAAGAGACATTGAGTACAGTTTGATGGGCTAATTGGCCACAGGGAATTCTGAAATCACCTTCATCAGTCATTGTCAATCTCTGTATTGGTTCGGTCCCTAGAGCCCTGTGTAGATCCCCGAGTCCAAATCCATGTATTTTACTTTACAGACACACCCTTTTACCTAGTCTCTAAGTATGAATTTAACCTAAACTTAGGATATTGGCATCACTCTAGGTCACCATTGTCCTGGGTTACGATTCTGACCACCACCCACTGATTCATGTCTTCACAATCATAAATTTCATTAACTTTCGATCTTCCTAGCCAAAGGCAGCTTATTTAGCACTGAGCAGATGCCTGCATGTGGATATTTAAAACCCCGAGAGGGGATAGCACACCAGACTATTAGGACTATCAAGAAGGCAATGCAAAGACCTTTTAAAAATAGTCCTTGGCCAGGTCCTCCCTGAACTTTAGCCAGGTCCCCCATACCTAAACCAAATGAAACCAAGTGATCAAAGATTGAGCAAGATAATTAATTTATCCATTTAGATCCAAAGCCTATATATCAGTTTTCTTATACTTAACTCTCTGCATTTATTATTAATTATTAACAACTGCACAAGCCTCTCCCTGATCAGCCAGTACATAATCTAGTTCCCCACACAGGGATCTTAGAACAGGGAGTTAAAACAAGTATTTAAAAGGGTCCAGGAGCCTGCCTACAGCATTATTCTACAAAGGAGGCAGGCACAAGCAAAGGAAAAGTGAAAGAAACAATCTCATCATGTTGGAGAATCTTATTGATGAGAAAAACTGCACACCGAGGATACTGTCTATTTTGAACAAAATGTTTCCCTAGCCAGCTTTGCTTTCAAGTCTCCAGAAGGTGTACAGCTGTAGGAACCCAGCAGGAGTCCCTAAGTTGCTTATATATGGACCCCAGGTCCAAGGCCCTGGGGCTTTACTGCAGGATGGGGTTACAAAGAACTCACTCAGTGTTAGCCCATAACACTGAGCATCCAGTTGCCTCTGATCTCATTCCCAGAAGGCTGGTCTTGTAGAAGGTTATACAAGGTCTGGTTGTCACCACTTGATAGGCCATAAATTGCTTCCTTTGCCAGGTGAATACATGTCTTGGGCACAGGCCATCAAATCCCTGGAGTTTAGAGGAACGGGGCATATGTAAAGTTCTATTACAAAGGGCAGGAGCTCTCTAGTGATTCTTTTATCCACAGAAATGAGCAACAGAGCCTTTGGTTAAGGCAATCCAGTTTTGCCAGCGCTGACTCTTAGTACACACGAGAATCAGAGTGACAGGAGCAAGAGCAGCTCTGTGCAGCCTAATATCCCGTGTCATCCTTCCTCTAGTGAAAGAGTTTCACTGTTGCTGGACATCTCTCTAGAGGCCTCTTACAAGGAAAACACATTTTCCAGGAACCTTCTAACTACTGTTACAACACTGACGTTCCTGCTTTGGAAGCGTCTAGACAACCAGGGAGCAGCCTAGTATGCAGGGGCAATCCTAGCTCAGTGAGGACAGCAACTGAATGAAATCCCCTGCAAATATTTGAACAATCCATCAGGAAGAAAGAACATCCCACTTTAACTTCTGATCACCTTCCCGGAATTTTGAGCTTGAGAGATCAAATATTGGCCATAACTCCTTGAGGAATTTGAAGACAGTCACCACATTAGTGTTTCCCATAGTGTGAAACATTTTGTCTATTAATTAAACTGTCAATAATGGAAGACAAAAAGAGTCAGAAGAGACAGCAGGTGGCTGTCCCAGCTTACCACCGAGTGTATAGGTGTATCATGCTCTCCTAACACAGGACAGCAGAGACAACTGAATTTGGGTGTTTTTTTAAGGGATTCATTTAAAGTGCATATCTCAGGAAGGTGATTGTAAAAGCCACATAGCCACAGGGAAAGTGCTTTTTAATAGAGAGAATTCAGTTTTCTGAAATAATCAAAAAATTTTTTTTATAAAGTCAGCATGGTGGCACACACCCCAAATCCCTGTGTTCAAGAGACTGGAGGAGGAAGATTGTGAGTCCAGGTCAGACTGGGCTACAAGGCAAAATGGTGTCTCAACAACGAAGGGTAGAGTGTTTACCTAGAATATGTCAATCCCTGCCACTGGGAAGAAACAAAGCCCAGTAATCTATTTAAGAGATCATCAATTCTCCAACAAAGACAAACTCTAAATTTATAGTTATAATTTATAGTTTTGCTTACCAAAAAATATTTTATACTCTTCATATAAGGGAGTTGCTTCTGTCTTGAATTGTGACATATTACTTAGCTATCTGAAATGCCTAAAAACCTTAACTTTTAGTGATAATCTAGCAAAAAGCAACTTTTACCTGTCTTATATCAGCATTTGATAGATGTGTACAATTTCATACTTTTAGAGTCCTACATTCTTTAATACGACCTTTTCAAGTCTTCTAATGGACCTTGAACTGCATAAAAGCAGGAAAGCCCACTAGAAATATATCATCAAATATTAAACTGTAAGAGCAGAATTATGTTTGGTACTGAGTGAATAGCAAAGATAAAAGAGCTGCTACAAGGAGTTCAGTCAGCCATTGGTCCTGCAGAGAGTGACCCAGTGAGAGCAGTCAGTCCTTCCTTCACTGCACTTAGCACTGCCCCTAATGTCCTCAGCTCCCCTACTGGACTGTATGTTCAGGTGATCCACATCATGCCGTCACTTATGATATCTGCATTGTTTTAGCTGTGGTGTCCCGTAAAAGAAGAAACACCGTCTACCCTGGTTGCCATTCTATCTGGAGCCTAGTAAGATGTAGTATACAGATAGTCCGACGTCTGCTCCACAAATCTACTTTTGGACTTTTGGAGAAGTTGGATCTTTACAGCCCATCTTCAGGGTATTGCCAAGTGTTTTAGAACAATTAGGGCAAGGGGCGAGAGATAAAATAACTAAGCAGGTTGGGTCAAAGTGTGGTCTGGTTTATTTTCTCGGTCCTGGTTCTGTAAAGAGGCTGTACGAGTCGATATTGGTTGAGAACAGAATGTATTCTCATCATTGGGCTGTCTGCAAGGCTCTGCTATCCAGGGTGGCTCCAGAGCTAGTGCAATTACTGGAGACCTTGAGGAACTTTTTGTGGGTCTGGAGAACATCAGTACAGAAGCTGACCGTGGACGTCCTGCTGCTCTTCTCTGCCGTCCGTCAGCCTTGCAGGGGAGTGCAGTAAGTTATGCACCACTCGAGTGTAAACAACACCTCCTGAGGGATGAGCACATACACATGTAGGTAGATGTTAGGATCAGGCTGTGCCCTGCTCTAAGTTACAACGTCATATATAAAACAATGCCTTGCCCAGAGAGACTCCATTTTTACAAAGGCACTTTTGTCTCTATTTTGGATATAGAGGATAACTGTGCACTCAAATGGATACACACATGGGACCATCTGCACAGCATTACTCACTCACGCGGCATCGACTGAGAAATAAATTATTCTTGGGAGTAGAAAAGTGCTACTCTACAAATGTGTTGGGGTTACTTAAGACTGCAGGGGCATAGGCACATACTAAAATTATATCAGAACTGGCCCAAGAAGTTATAAGGTGTAGCAGAAAAATAAAAGGATATAACACCCTTGCCTGGGTCTCCTATCGAGATGGACACTTAGCACTGCCATGGTAGTGAGCCCCACTGACCTGTCATCTGACCACTTGGTATGTGCATCAAGTACACCAACAGGCAGAGAACTCCCAGCTCTCCCAGATCCCCTAGCTGCCCCTTGGTTTTGGGCTTTGCTCAGACCCAGCTATTGATTTGGCTTACTTAATTACCTCCTGCCCATCTTCTTATTCACCTGTCTGGACAATACATTAGTCTTTCCGATTCTTTCTCAAGAATCCAGCCTTGCCCCTTTACCTCTCCAGCAATTTTAATTTCAGTTCTGTACATATGTATGGGATTTAATTATGTGTGTGTATACTGGTGCCCAAGATTGTCCTAGAGCTGGGGTTACAGATTCGGAGCCACCTGATGTGGCTGCTAGGAACTGAACTGGGATCCTCGGTAAAAGCAGCAAGTGCCCTTAACCACTGAACGCATCTCTCCAACCCCTACAGCTTTTATTTTAAACCTGCAGTCCACAGTGGCCTGACTTGCGGCCATCAAGGCTTTTCCAGCTTCTTCACCAGCCCTCTCCCTGGGTTCATTTTCTTAACAATACAGAGTTTCTTCCACACCATCAGTTCCCCAATTGTAGCTTCTCAGTCCTCCTTGAAACCCTTTGCCTCTTTAACACTGCACAGCCAATTCTCTAGCCTACATATGCAGAGATAAATGCACTGTCTTATCTGTAATGCAGGATCTCTGAGAGCTAGGCGAGTAATTACGATTAGAGTCAAAAAGCAAGTGCTTGCCTCGGCCAAGACTGTCAGGGAAAGCAGGCTTAGCTGGTGAGCTGCCGTGAGTAAAACCGTTGTACCTTGTAAATTTGCTGCCATTCAATGAAACTTGACATCCCGGAAAGACAAAGATTGCTGGTCTAAGTTTCTGACACAGAGTGCTCACAATGGCAGAGGTAAATTATAGTAAGGCCAAACTGGAGGCAACAGATAAAATATGGAGACAGAGATGTCAGGCTTTTGTCCTGTTTCCAGTAATCCTGTTGTCCAATTGAAGAGTCTATACAAAGGCAGTTTCCAGACAGAACTATTGTGATTAACTGTTCTAAAGGCTCATGCATTCTTCTGAAAGTGATTCACCTTTTCAACTTCTAGCCATTTTAATCAATTCAGAAAGTTAATTGAGTCGAGGGGCTCTTCCCCTTGTTCGGTTGAACTACCGAATTATTGCTCTAAATCTGATTTTCAGCCTAACCATCACCACCTGCCAAACAACAGCAAGCACACAAATGAAGCCTAGCTGAGACCAATCAATGGGAGCTGGGCTCAAAGCCTAAGTCTTTTCCTTCTTTTCTGTAAGAAGCTTCTAGTGGTAGGGCAGACATTTGTACAAACAGTTTAGGGGATTTTTGTTGTTGTTGTTTTGTTTTGTTTTTAATCAAAACACAAAGTTCAGGATGTGGCCCACTAATTGTTCTAAGTGTAAGATTTTGACTGGGGTATAAAGGCGATTAAAGGAGCAGAACCCCCCCCCCCCCGCCCCCAATCTCATAGTCCACCCTCCATAAGCAGCTGCTCTGCTTCTCGGTTTAGTCTTTGAAAGCCCTTTGTGTGCTGATGGTGAAAATGCATCCTATTGTTTGTGTGGGGTATGTGAGGACTTTGTTTTCGTAGACTCTACAAACAAAAATATTTATGCAAACCATATTCCCTTCAGTGTGGTCACTAATTCTAGATTTCCTGTTACGGGGGTCACTCTCATCTCAAAGAAAGGGGTTGAGGAAGGGGAATTCTCATATATGAATGACATTAGCTGCGGTTCCAAGTGGAAGACTGTTCAAATTGGCCCCAGTTTTACTTCCCATCTGACCAGACTACTTTCAGGTCCCAGAAGGTTGTAAGCCCTCTCACAGTTTAAGCTGACTTTTGGAACCATCCCATGGCTATGCAAGTTCTCATATTAGTGATCCTTGTCAGGTCCCTGGGACTCAAAGTCCTCCCCGTTACAACACCAGGGCCTTGCTCTGGAGGCCACTTGTACCTTAAGGTCTCTGCCAAAAGAATTCAGGTGGGAGGCATCTAACAGAGCTTAGAGGAGAAGTGCTTTTGTGACAGATTAGTCTAAGGATGAAAGTGGACAATATCCAGAGGGGCCATTTTCCTCATCTACATTGTAGGAAGGTTTATTCTATTTTAAGGTCTTTGGGTCAAAGAGTTTTCCTGACAGATATCTCCCTGCCCATTTGAATTCACAGGTCCTCTGTCCTTCATCAGAAGGCCTCCTGCCATCCCAGGAATCTTGGAATGTCTAGAACTCCTGGAGTCTGGTTCAGCTAAGGATGCCACAAGGAAGAGTTACTACTGGGGTCTTATCCTCTGAATGGTAATTAGAGTCACACAATTGCACTCTGGTTTTACAAGCTGATCATGAAAAAGGAACCCGGCCTCAATGTCCGCTGCTCTGCTCACACCGGACTAGATATGTAACAAAAACTTCTAAATGCTACCTGGAAAAAAAAAAGTTCAACCACTCCACTTCATCAGATAACTCCACACCCAGGGTCATTCAGATGGCCTTGATTGAGCTTGGTGGATCACAACACAAAAAGACTTGAGAAAGGGATGGGTAGGGAAGGGGAATTTGACAGAGCTGAGGAAGACACAAGAGAAAATGGGGATTGAGTAATCAGACTGTATTCTATTCGTTTTCAAGTTGTCAAAGTGCAAATTGATTGCATAAGAACATAATTGCAAAGTTGCTCAAACTCAGTTTAAAACATAAATCTATAGAGCTACAAGATCCTAGAGAGACTTTGCCCATCATCCCCAGTGACTACAAGAAAACACAGAACGCAGTGCCTAGTTACCTGATGGTCTGCAGGCAGGGCAGCTGGAGCTCTGCTTAGCATCTTGCCAACTATGCCAAAATGTAAAAGGGAAAATTCCAATTATGTCAAATAGAGTTTGTATGAGCAAAGAACAAACCACGATCTCAGATTCAGACAGCTCCCAGACCTAGAGGCTGGTTCTGAAAACTCCAGCCAACAACATGATCTTGTTACTGAAACTCCCAGCTAAAAGGCCTGGCCCTAGGTCCAGATGGATTAAGAGAAAATGACATAATATACATATATTCATATATATATATATATATATATATATATATATATATATATATATGAATTTATTTACAGTTTGGCAGAAACTAGAGAGGGGGACTTCTCAGTCTGTCTTGGCCTTGCCCATCAAGTGTTACAACTTAGAGAAGAGATGAAACAAAGCCCAGGAAGTATGTATTCAGATCATTGCTGGGGACTCCAGTTAGAGGCACTGGTAAGTGTCTTTCTCCTGGCTTCACGACTCTGGGGCTGGCCATTTTCATCCCTGCTAATGGTTTCCTGCAGGAATACTGGTCCCTACCCTATCAAACACACTCAACCTTTGACAACCTTTATAGAAACCCACGTGTAAGGCATAGAAATCACCTTCATTGAACGCTGCTTAGCTATCAAGCAATTGTTTGGTTATAGCTTAGATAGTTTGTCTAGCAATCAAAACCCAGTGATTGTGATTAAATTCTATGCTGGTCTGGGCTGTAGGGCTCAGTGTCCATGCCCAGTCCAAACCCATGGCCTTACACAAATTTTCTTTAACATTTGAAGGAAGCCTAAACAACAGCTGCTCAGAAAAGAAGCCCTGCTTGTGACTTAAAACTGATTCCATATGACCCATCCAGGTCTCTCTAAATGACAAAACCAGGCTAGAGGAAGATGGGCATCACAACATCAGGAGGACTTTAGATGTTAGACAGAGTAGCACAAGAAGACCAGACCTGTGAATATGTGTGCCATCTTCCATGTTTCCCCCAAGACCCTACTGAAGGGGGTTCCTCCAGTCTGCAGTACAATCACGTCTCAGCGTGGTCACATCAACTGTCCTTCACTCTGCAGAAAATCCTCATTAGAATAAATAGGAACTTTGATGAAGAAGGTTTCTAATTCCATATAATTTTGTCTTAAGGATTAAAAGTCATAAACTAAATTCACTTACAATGGGTTATTTCTGAAATGGGTCTCTCAATACTCCACATGGTTCATACTCTCCTTCTCTGCTCTTTTGACTGTTTTTCTCGAATGCCTGCTCCCCCATCTCCACCTTCATCCAACTGCCAGGAACCACCTTCTTAATTCTACCCAGGCCTTGTTTCTTCCCTATAAAGCCTTCCTGAACCTCTCCTCATTCTTACTCCCCAACAAAGGTGTAGCCATGATTTGCTATGTTCCTATGGTACGCGTGTGTAGACCAGTGAGGATTTAACCCACCAGAAATACAGTTACCTATCAAGCACCTGTTTCCTTAGAAAACTGTAGGTTTCTGAACTCAGAATCATTGATTATCTATGGATTCCAAGCATACCAGTAACAAACAGACTAGGTCAGAAGACAACAATAGCAGGTAAAGATGAGTGAAGGCCTGGAGAATTAGGGCAATCCTTGAATACAGAGCAAGTTACTGGAGGGGTCCTCTCTAAGGGGCAAGTGGTTTGGCACTGGTGACCCGCCTAGATTTAACTCCCCATGCCCTCCACTGGGTGTTCTTATAAGGGAGTAGAAAGTATGTGTTCTATGGTGTCTGCTTTCTGGGTACGTGACTATGACAAAATTCAATGCTCTCGGACTCAGCTGTCTCCTCACTAGAGTACAGAGAACAATAAGCCATACCTTTGCGATTACTTGGCAAACTATCATCAGTAATACATAAAAGGCATATACTAGGTGCCTGGCACTGAGGAAGGGTCCAGAACCGGTCAAAGTTATCACGACTATTTATAAATGCCTATCAGGGAGCGGCTGGAAGCTTTGAAGCCATGTAATAACATTTTTGCACTTGACAAAGGTTGCTCTGGCAGCTGTGTGGAGGATGAATTGAGCAAAGGGAGAAAGAGGAGTGAGGAGATTATTTGTTGCCGAAGGGTAGATAAGAGATGGGAGGACTCAAGCAGAAGCAACAGCCGAAAAGCAGAAAGCTGTTTCTGTGCATCCTTTGGCTTCCATCCATGCTCTGCAAGCCACACTTGTGGAGCCTCTCCACAGCAATCTCCAGGAACCTGCACGAGAGCCCTGCTCCAAGGACGGCTGCCAAAGCAATTAAGCATGCAACCACACATTAAGAAGGAAGGTGGACTGGAGGAGAAGAAAACCGCTGCACCTTCCTCGGGGGGTCCCGGAAAGCCCTGACGCGTCCACAATGCCCCCAGAAACTTCTGCAGCTCGAGTGTCCAAATGAGATGTTAAAATGAAAGTGAAACTCCATACAATGAATGTGTGTTCAAAGACCCACACTCATGCTGTCGAGACGGGTGCCAGACAGAGCTCAGGAAAGCTGGGAAATCTCTACCAGACCCACACACCAGAGCTCCCAGGTACAGGGAGGCAGGCAGGCGTGAGAGGCAGGGGAGGAGAGGAGAGCTGTTCTTCACAGATCTTTCTCTCTGTCCTGACCTCATGTGCTCATTCTGGATTGGAAACACATGCACTGGCGGGCAAGGCAGGAACCAGAAATCAGCAACACACAGAAAGATTGCCTTGCACAGACACTTTTTCTCCAGATCTCATCCTCCTCCCTTTCACTTCGTTACTGGCAGTGGGGCTTGCCAAGGAGGGACTGGCTCTTCTGTCCCATAAATAATAATACAAGTTCAGACTGCATGGTTTGTGTCTCTATTTCTGACATTCTGAACACACCTGAAGTTGTAACAGTCAAGGGAGAGATTTCCAGTAACACATAAAACCTACTTTGAGAAACGCAGGAGGACTCCCCTTTATTCTAGGACTGTCAAAATGCTTCACAATTTATGTTTTAAATTAATGCCATGTGGTAGTAGCACCACTTCAACCCCTGTATTCCTATCTTGGAAGGGCATTAGCTTTAAAAGGCATGTACCTTATAATAAGCTCTGCAAAAAACTATCTTTAGAGTGGGCCCAGGACCCTCACAGGTTATAGCAAAAGGTTCAAGAACATCCCCCAAATTTTACATGGTGATAGATCACATCTGTGTACACATGTGTATCCTTCCAGGAAGAGAGCCCATCAACAGCTGCCAATTTCTCAACAAGCTCCATCACCAAAATGTTTAGAATCACCGAACTAACTGGTAACCAGATTCATGAGCTGCACTTTCATCTGAAGTTTAAATCATTTTTAGTGTTTCATTCATACAGCAATCAATTCATACTTAAACATCTGAGAGACTAACTCAATACAGAGAACAGGAGTTGGCTATACTTGTGGGTCTGCCTCTAGCTGGGTGACTTTGGACTTTCATCTTCGGCTTCATTGTCTATATGCATTGATTGTAATAGTCCTTAATTATTTTTGAGAAGATCAAGTGAGGTCATCTATGCTCATGACTTAACACAGCAAAAGGGATGTAGAGTACAATAAAAGTCTTTTTAGTTAACAAAGTAGCTACTGTTATTACCATCTTTCTCATTATCACCATCATTAGAAGAAACTCACTGCCATACTGAAATATAAATATATATTCATATGTGTGTGTTTCTGTGTGTGTGTGTGCGTGTGTGTGTGTGCGCGCGCGCACGCACATGCATGTGTGTTCTCCCAGTCTCAGTGGCTGAGACAAGGAGATTTCAAGTTCAAGACCAGTTGAAACACCAAGAAAATTCTTTCCCATTTCCTTCAGTACAATCTTTTTTATCCTTCTATGGGACATAAATCTACTCCCCATAGTTTCCAGTCGTGGGTCTTCACTGACGCCTGGTCAACAGAACAAGAGGTAGAGTTAAATGTCCTATCCTCCCTGACAACATCCCAGAAAAACTTCGGCTCCAAGATGATGCATTGCACGATCGCTCATTACAGAGGAAGAACAGAGGCAGAGGCCTTTGTATCCAACACAACATGACGAGTCCTATCTGGGATGTCCTCATAAAGAATTTTAATCGATATGACATTCTTTGGACCCTTAAGTGCATAGTTTAGACACTGGTGAGAAAATCCAGAGTCTAGATACATTTAGCTTTTACCCCAAATATTTTTGTCTGTCGTTCCAATTACTACCAAATTTTCAGTAACATAGTGTTTCTAAAAAAATTCTTCCAGCCCCTTGGCTCACACATCTGTGATAAATGAAGCCACTTAGACATGTCAGGGTATTACACACCAGATTATACACTCCCGCAGCAGAGCTAATTTCTGTTCCTGATGGGATGAAGGCTTCATGTGAGCAAAGACAGTGAGAGTCTTCCTCTCCCTAGAGTTCACAGCACCCCCCACAGATCTGGTTCCTGATAGGAACTCAATTGTGCATGAAAGCATGGCTGAATGTATGCATGAGTGAATGAATGAACTAACCAACTTAAAGCAATGATAACTTATGCTAACTTCATCATGCCCATTTATTAATCCATAGAGTTATACATAATTTAAGTTGTAAAATATTGTCTTGTGGTACACATTTGAGAACAGATTTTTGTCTTATTTTCCCACTCCCCAAATAATGTATCTGATTGAATAAGTACCCCTATAACCTTATAAATTGTTCATTTTTCATCTGTCTTTATATTCTTTCAGTTGTCTAGATCCTTCTCTTCTTGACACTTCTTTTCCGCAGTCATTTGTGGTTGGGAAAGAGTCTTAGGTTAAGACCCTTGCCCAGCTATCCAGTGTGTTTCTTTTCTGGGGAAACCCACAGGTCCGGAGTCAGAAGCTCCATTCCCACCTCTTGGGAGCCAGAAGTTTAAAGAAATGTATAATACAGATGCTCTTGAATGAAGTAAAGGTTGCCTCCTGATAAATAATCATAAGTTGAAAGAAAAAAAGCCCAACATGTAGCTAGCACTCCATATATACATTATGTTATAGCCTGACAAATCTTGAAACATGCTCAGGCCATCACAATAGCCTATGGTTGGAAAAAAAGATCTATTTCCCAGCAAGACACTGAATATCGAGTAGCGCAGTAGCCTACTGAAGACAGATGCTGAACATGGAAAATGGGCGAAAGTGGAATGGCAGGGTGGTATATTGCTTTTGCATTACTGAGAACACCTGACCAAAACACTTTAGCAAGGAATGATCCATTTTTGTTCACGGTTTTAGAATGCTCATTCATAGGAAGTGTATGAGTTAGGGTTCTCTAAAAGAAGACCACTAACTGAGGTATGTGTGCTTGTGCACACGTGTGTGTGTGTGTGTGTGTGTGATATCTGTGTGTGTTAGCTTGAATGAAAATGGCCCCCATACGCTCATAAAAGTGTCATTATTGGAGAGGATTAGGAAGTGTGGCCTTGTTGGAGGAAAGTGTGCCATTGAGGGTAGGCTTTGAGGTTTCAGAAGCTCAAGCCAGCGCCAATCAGAATATAGAACTTCTGGCTGCCTCTCCAGCACCATGTCTGTCTATATTCCACCATGCTTCCTGCTATGATGACAATATGGACCAAACCTCTGAACTTGTAAGTAAACTCCAGTGAAATATTTTTCTTTATTAAAGCTGCTGTGATCATAGTGTTTCTTCACAGCAATAGAACCCCATTGTGTCTGTGTGTGTATTAAAATTTACTAGAATGGCTTATAGGCTGTGCTTCAGGTGTCCAGCAATGGTTGTCTCCCAATAAAAAGGCCAGCAATCTAGTAGTTGTTAGTCAACAAGAGCAGATGTTTCAGCTGTCCAAATCTAGTGTTAGAATTGCAGGGGATTCCTACAGAGCTGCTGGCCTTCAGTATACATTGGAATCCCAAAGAAGTAGGTTTAAGCTTCCTTCTTCCATGTCCTTTTGTATGGGCTGCCACCAGAAGGCATGTCCTCCACATCCAACAATCCAATCAAGAAAAGGCCTCACAGAAGTACCAACTGCTCCAGATGTAAGTCAAGGTGACAACCAAGGTTAAGCATCACAGCAAGGATGGCATACAGAGAAGTCCATGCCATGGTGGCTAGGAAGCAAAGAAAGGAGGATGCCGGCACTCAGTTAGCTTTCTCTTGCCCCCCCCCCCTTTACTCCATTCTGGAGCCCAGACCACAGGTCAGTACCATGCATATTCAAGGGTGTCTTTCCTCTCAGTTAATCCTCTCCAGAAGCTCTCAAACACATCAGAGCTATGTCTCATCATCTCCTGGGTGATTCAAATCCTGCCAAGTTGACAGGATTAATCATCACATGGGATCACAACTCAAAGCAGAGATTTTACTGAATATGCATTGTTTTACTACCATCCCATTTGAAAGGCAGAAGTAAACAAATCATTAAGCTGGAACTGGGGAGACGTTTATAGCACCAAGCTCAATTCCTCCTTCTATTCCATAGCATTTTAAAGACTAGGAGCATGGGGCTAGATGGTAGCGGAAGTAAAAGCTGATTGGGACTAAATCCTATGTTTCAGAAGGAAAAATTGGGTTCTCTGACCATAGTGATGCCTAAGAAAATATATATGAATCACATCCTGTTTCCTTCACTGTGGTCAGGGAATAAATGAATGTCTACAAGTCATCCATTACTGGTACCTACCATAGGCCCTGCCCATCATGAAATAATGTGAAGCAAATACTTTTGACATCTGAAAATAGGAATTTGGAACAATTTGAAAATGATAATGGTGACAACATAAGCAGCTAGCAGAAAAAAAAATAGTGCACAACCAAAAAGCTACGTGAAATTCAACTTTGGTTGCAAGCAAACTAAAACAAAACCTTCGGTGAGATATTTTTCTTAATCACTACAGTGTGTGATGATCCAAAGGGAGAACAGCATGCTTCACTGGCTGTCGTGGAATCAAGCTTTCCCCATGGGGCGAGGAGAAGGAAAAGCAGACCAGGAGGCCTTTCCAGAGAGCAGCTGGACAGCCAGCCGACAGAACTTCAGGATACACGCCTGTAATATAGAACCCTGAGTAGGTACTTCCCTTAAACTTTAGGTTCTTTCTCATGGCTCCCTGTGCCTCTCATGGGTATTTGTCAACATATATCCACAGATGTACCTAAAATTATCAGTTTTGACTCTTTGATTAATGTCTGACATCCCACTAAACTAAAGTTCAGTGAGGGCAGATCATGGGCTTAGCATACATTAAGTATTCCACTGGTTTGAAATAATGTGTATGGTATATATTAATAAAAATCTGTATATAAAGACACACAGAAATAAACTGAAGTAAAATTTTCACTATCAATATTTTGACAATGGCATAACTAGGACTAAAAGATCACGAATGATTTTTTCTTGCATGTCTTCTGGATTGAATATGCAATGTTATAGAAACATAGCTTGCAAAATCAGTGTGGTGAGTGGTATATATTTATAGATGGCATTTCTTGAGCAGTTGTTAAATATACATCTGGTGTATATAGCCTTTATTATGTTGAGGTATGTTCTTTTTATTCTTAGTTTATTCAGAGATTTTTATTATAAAGTAATATTGTCAAATTCCCTTTATACATCTATTGAGAAGAGGTGACCATGTGATTTCTGTCTTTAATTTATTGTGATCCATTATATTTACTACGTTGCATATTGAATCTTTCCTAATTCCCTGAAATAAAACACAATTGGTTATGGTGAGCAATCTTTTTGAAGTTGAATTAAATTTTCCAGAATTTTATTGAGCATTTTTACATCCATGCTCATCATGAAAATTTGCTCTATTCATCAGGGGTATAGAATAGAGGATCCAAAATTAAACACAGACATCTCTAAGCTCCTAATTTTTTTACAAAGATGCTAAAACCATACATTTTAGAACATTCAGCATTTTCAACAAATGATGCTAAGACAACTAGATAACCACATTTAGAAAAATGAAATTATGACCCCTACCTGTCACCCTGCCCCAAATCAATTCAGAATAAATGAAAGATCTTACTATCAGACCTGAAACTAAAATTTTTAGAGGAAATAATAAAGGAAACACATCTGTATATAAACTTGGGCAAGGATTTTTTTTAAAAAAATTCTAATAGTTCAATAGTTTAGGAAGTAACACCAAGAATTAACAAATGGAATTGTATAAAATTAAAATGCTCCAACACAACAAAGAAAATAATAACTTCCTTTTCAAATATAACGAAGAGACAGCCTACAACATGGAAGAAAATTATCAGATAGAAGATTCATTTCTAGAATATATTAAAAAACTCTCTTATGCTATGAATTGATAATGTGCCTCCTGGAAACCAATGGTTGCCACATAAAAAGTCCACTCTCATGTACGGGACACCTCCACTAGAGTTGTTGGTAAGGTGTATCTCAGAGGCCCCTCAAACAGCACAGGTTATTGTCATTGCCTAGTTGCCCACCAGAACTTAATGGTAAGACCCTGTTGTTAAAGTCATGGCATGCTTGAGTCACAGGACATGGAAAAACCAAGTTAGTACTGACCAGGAAGCTTCTTCCCTGATGCCCAGCTTTCATAGTACTGGAAGGTACTATGGGAGCTACCTGGGGAGAAAAGTCCCCAACAGTCTTATCCTCCTGTGAATCCTGTAAGCTACACTAGTAACAGCTATGGCCAGACATGTTCATGGGTGCAATACTGGTACAGTTGCTTCCGGGCAACCAACCACTTTCTGGTTGGACTTCAGTCCTACTTAACAGGAAGAAACACATATCTGATAGTGTAAATCTACACCTATGGCTAGGAACTTCATATGCCCCAAGGTACACCTCTACTATCACTTTACTCAATAGACATACCATCAAACTATCCTCTAAATTCATAAATCTATACTCACAGATCTCTGAAGCTAATAGCTATCATCAGAAAGGTTTCTTTGCACAGTGGACAAGAATCAGTGCAGAAACTCACTACTGGTTAATATCCAGAAAAATAATGTCCGTGGCATGCTCATCCATAATGAGACATCTATATTATAACATCTCCCCTCTCGTAAAGGAACTGGGACCATCCTGGAAGAGCGGGTAGGAAGATTACAAGAGTTAGAGGTTGCTGGACGGTAGTGGCACACACATTTAATCCCAGCACTTGGGAGACAGAGGCTGGCTGATTTCTCTAAGTTTCAGAACAGCCTGGTCTACAAGAGCTAGTTCCTGAAGAGGCTCCAAAGCTACAGAGAAACCCTGTCTCAAAAAACAAAACAAAGCAAAACAAACAAAAAAAGGAGTTAGAGGTCACGGAAGCTAAGGCAAACAGTGTCTTCTGGAAATGTCGTAGCTGAACTCACAAACTCAGAGCAACTGTGGTTGTGTGGTTGTTTTTGCAAGTCCTGTACATTGTCAAGCCAGTCCACATCTCAGCGCAGAGCTGAGGAGGGGATAGAAACAGCTGATAGCTTCTGGAGGAGGGAGAGTTGATGTGGCCCCTGGGAAGTCAACTGCTCCAGTGTGTGGACCAACACCCACATGAACAGTACAAACTAGACCCAGCATATTGAGAGATAGGAATAGGCAGATGATAGATAGATAGATAGATAGATAGATAGATAGATAGATAGATAGATAGATAGATAGATACAGAGAATATTAATTTGAGAATTGGGGAATTGGATCAGGAGAAGCTAGGGGAGGTGTGACAGTACATATACCATATACATGTATGAAATTCTCAAAGAATTCATAAAAATATTACATTTCAAAAACAAATACTTTAGACAAAACTCCAAAATGTAAATATCAAAAATCCAGCAAATAGCCCAATAAATAAGTAATGAAATAAACAGTTCCCAAAAGATGAAGTCCAGATGGTCAATAAACATGAAAAAATGTTAAACATCTCTAGCAATCAGGGACATGCAGATTAAAATTATATTGAGATTTAATCTCACCCTAGTCAGAATGGCACTCATTAAGAAAACAACCAGCAACAAATGCTGTCAAGAACGGACTGCAGTGGGACAACACGGACTGCAGAACACAGGGAGCAGGGACTTTGAAAAGGGGAGGGAAGTATGAATAAATGCATCTGAATTCCAGGGAAATTGGTCCTGGAATGAGCCCTGGGAAGACTTCGGTGAGCGCTGACAAAGCCGGAGAAATTTCAGTGGAATGCACTTGGGAGCCAGGCAGCAGTGGCTCGAAGAACAGGACTGTGCAGGACAGACTGTGAGTGCGGGCTGCTATTCAATTTTAAACTAAATAAAGAAAGAGGTTTGTGTGGATCTGGGCCTAAAGGAGGACAAAGAAAAGGCAGGGATCTTGAGTTAATATGACAGGGCAAGGGGCTGAAGATAAATGAGGAAAGTACCTTTCATTTAAAAAAAAAAGAAAGGAAGGAGGGAGGAAGGAAGGAAGGAAGGAAGGAAGGAAGGAAGGAAGGAAGGAAGGAAGGAAGGAAGGAAGGAAGGAAGGGGCCCCAAGAGTCTCAGAGTGGGCAAAGACACAAGGACACACCAATGGGATTGCAGCACAGAAGGAGGAATCCCTCACCAGGGTGTCCCCATATGGTGATCAGTGGGGGAGATACAACTATACCTGGTGTGGTCATCAGTACTTCTAACATGATGTTGACTAGAAAGGTCTGGAAGGGCAGTATGTGTATACCAAGGCCTCTGTACAAGTCCTTCACCTACCTCAAGTTTCTAGAATTATTCCTCATTTACCAGGTTTTTTCAGTACAGATGAATATTTACAATCACTAGCAATGTGTGTGTGTGTGTGTGTGTGTGTGTGTGTGTGTGTGTGCATTTTCTATGGAGATGGGGAAATAGCTCAGTGGCTAAAGTACTTGCCATGCAATGCAAGCACAAAGACTGGAGTTCACATCTGGAGAACCAACTTTAATTCTGGCCAGGTGTGGTGGACTGTCTGCAATTCCAGCACTTGGGAGGCGGAGACAGGGTATCTCAGGAGCAGTCTAACTCTCTACACTATTCAAATTAATGAACTCTGGGCTCAAGGGATAGATCCTGTCTCAATATATAAGACAGGGATTAATCTAGGAGGACACCAGATGTCAACCTCTGGGCTCCATATGAGTGGATACACAGTGTGAATGTTGTAACATATGTAATATATGCAGTATATCCACACAAGCATGCACACTAATATATGCACATGCAGAAGAAAACCCCCTGTTCCTACTCCTCTGACTGTGAGGTGTGGGTTGGCAATGTCTTTCTGGTGGTCGATGTCAATTTAAATGCAGCTGATATGCCTTTCATATCTTATCCCCTAGACAGGGATCCATTTCTTCCGCTCAGAACACTACCCTGCTTTTTGTATAATGATACAAGGTTGATTTACTCTTTATTTTACATTTTGGCTGTATTAAATGCATAGTCAAGCAAATTAAAGTCCTTTTTCAAACTAGGCCACCTTGCACCTACATAAAATTGTATTTCCTTTTCCTTTGTTTCAAGTAAGAGCTTGACACTTTACACAGATGAATTTCATCTTATTGATTTGGGATCATTATTCTGGTCTTCTGAGATTATTTTTGAAACACTGTCCAGCTCTGGTCATCTCATATTTAACATTTGTATCAGTCAATTCTATGAAGGCATAAAAGATACATATATCTCTCATGTTTGTGAGTAACACAGGAAGTCTTGGACCCTGGAGGTCCTCCATTGGGATGGTTCTACCACATTAATCACACAAAAGTGCAAGAGAGCATCTCCCTGACTAAAATACAACACAAACCTTGCCAAGCTTTCCAGAAGAAAGTTCCAGAAAAACATCTGTCTCAGAGTTCAAGCTTTCCTTATTCTTCAGTACAAAGTGCTGGGGTCAAACTAGACAGACCCACACTGGGTTCCCAGCTGTGAGAAAGTTACTTTGTCTGATTAAGCCCTGATTCTCTTATTTGATGATGGAAGATATCACAGTAAGTATCCTATAGAAGACACTCTCACACCCAACACACACATTAAAAAAACAAAACAAAAACACATTGAGATTCACTGTATCTAAAGAGACCCCACATAATGATGGGCCTGAAGCCCTACAGTGTTTTCAACCTACAGCAATGAAAATAGGCCTATAAGAATCCTACTACTCATAGTGATAGAGAGTTCTGGAATACACATTCCTTGACATGGTGTTTTACAGGTGTGGCTTCATTAATGTTGCCCTGAAGCATTCACCTTTCCACAGTGCTCCTTGCTAAGTTCTTCATGGAGTAACTCTATAGCATTCAAAGGTTGACAGTAGATTTCCTGTGACTAGAATATGATTTCCCTAAAACCCAGAGGGAAATTTAATCCAAAATTCAGATGTTGGTATTAAGAGGGTAGAAACTTAGTCTAACTCCAGAGTCTGAAGGTGAGGCCTTTGGAGCTCCTGACTGGATACTGTAAGAGAGAAAGAACAGAAGAGACACATGTGCTTCTTGTCTCTTCACCAGGGACACCCTGGGGCACTTGAGGGCTCCCTGGTGCCAAGAAAACCCTCAGCAAAGGTAGCCCCTCCAAAACCATGAACCAAAATAAAACTATTTCTTTAATAAAGTTAGCCTGCCTTAGGTACCTCAGTATACTAATGAAAAACAGATTCTATGTGATTGATATTTGCTTGCCCCAAGGACCCAGGCAACAGTTTCCTGAGGTAGTCAAGATACTGAGATACGGTCAATGTGTAGTCAGTGTCATCTGTATAACTTCAACACCCATTTGCTGATAGTTAAGTACTCAGTACACACAACAAATATCCATTTTCTTTCTCTCTCACTTTTCATTAACGACTTCATGCTAACCAGAGCAGGTGAACCTGGCACCTAGTTAGACTGTAAGCACTAAACAATTGGCTCAAACATAGCTAGCTTTGCCACTGGAGAAACTAGGAGATTAGTTTGTGCCTGAATTTCTGGACTTTTGAGTGAATTGTTAATGACAGTTACCAGATACACTTATCAGGGAAAAGCTTAGGATGCTGATTGGCATTTATTTCAAGTGAAGCTATTTGTCTGTTGTCTTTAGTTAAAACATGAACTCTCTTCCTGTTTTAGGATTTCCGTCCACACATTCTAGCCAGTCTCAAAAGACTGTACTAAGAACTTTTGCTTATAAAACTTTTCTTAATTAAGTCCATCCTGAATTAGTATTTTATGATCCCCATACACCACTCATGGTTTGGGTTCATTACTGTAGTTCTTGCATCTACACACTCCATTGGTTATAAGACAGATCATCAATTAGAGAAGTTTTCAGAGGAAAATGGGAAAGAGTCATTGACATGTTAAAGATGTGAAAGGAACTCTGTCCACACCTCAATTTACAAAACTTCAGTGTATGCATATGCTTGCAACTAAAAATTGGCATGCCATGGTTACATATATCCCTCCTAGGAGGAAGTGAGAGAATGACAGAAGTATCCTGAATATGAGCCACAAGGCTCACCTGGTGTCTTAGTTAGTGTTCTATTTCTGTGAAGAGACACCATGACAATAGCAACTCTTATATTTAAAAAAAGCATTTAATTGGGGCTTACTTATAGGTTCTGAGCTTTAGTCTCTTGCCATCATGCAAGTAGTTGAAAGTTTTACATCTGGATCAACAGGCATCAGGAAGAAAGAGATCCACTGGCCCAGGCTGGGCCCATAAAACATCAAAGCCCACCACCAGTGGTACATTTCCTCCAACAAGACCATACTATTTCAACAAGGCCACACCTTCTAATCCTTCCCAAGTAGTGCCACTCCCTGATGACTAAGTATTCAACTGAGCCAATGTTGGTCATTCTCATTCAAACCACCACACCTAGCCATCTTAAAATGACATCAAATGCCACTGACCACAAAATAGAGTCATCAAAAAATTTTATTGTTTAACATGATCTATTTCTTTAAAAAACACAAAATAAGGTCTGTGTCCACTTGCAATATAGACTTATGTCTGTATTTTAAGTAATAATTTTCTTCTGAGTTTTTTTTCTAACTCTGGCCTTTATATTTTGCGAACAATGAACCATTGTTTCAGTATCTCAGGTTTTCCATAATGCTTGTATTTTTTTCAAGATTTAAATAGTGCACTCGAAGTGGAAACTCATTTGTTCACACTTTCCTAACAACTGGTGATACACTCAGTTGTCTTTTATATCTTCTCTGCAGTCCAAGAAAGATCCTGATTATGGATTGAACTAATAATGGAACTCTTTTTATATCATAAATAATAATTATTTATAAATACATGATTTCTACCATTCTTTAATTTTTGATACCACAAAAGTTATCAGTTCCAACAAGGCATAACATATTTATTTTGTGGCTTATATTTCATGTTCTGTAGCCAAGAGATAAGTTCAAAAATCCAATGTCATGAGGTTCCCTTATGTTTTTTTCTAAAAGCTTTTTAGTCTACCCTTAAATTCAGGTCTCTATTATGAGTTCATGCTCATATATAATGTTACCTGCTAGTCCAACTACACTCTATTACTGTAGTAGACTACTCTAGAACTGCTTTTCCCAGCACTATTTGTCCCTTCACCAATTCAATGTTTTTAGCACCCTTGTTGAAAAGCAGTTAACCATACACATGAAGGGTTTCACTGTATAAACCTTTCACCTATTTGATTAACTTTATTCCTAGATATTTTATAATTTTGATATCACTATAAGTAGAACTGTTTCCATAAATCTCTTTTAAGTTCTTCATTGCCAGAACATAGACATGCAACTAGTTTTATGTGACCATTTGTATTCTGCAAGTTTGTTGAATTCGGTGATCAATTTCAACAGGGTGTGGAGGTGAGGAGATGGTTTTCAGCCTATAAGATACTATTACTTGGAAAAGGGATAATGATATCTTTTCCTTCCAAAATGGGTTGTGCTTTATTTCTTTGTCTTGCCTTATCTCTCCATAGAACTTTCAATACTACATTGAATAGAAGTAACAAAATCAGGCACTCACATATCCTAGTATTAGGAGGAAATCTCACAGCATCTCACAATTCAGCATGAAGCATATTTTATATTTGATATTCCAAATATAAAATTTCCTCAAAGGAAAGATTTTGCCTTCTGTTCCTACTTATATGACCATGGTAGTTGATCTTTTTAATGTGTTCTTAAATTTGGCTTACAAATACATTATTGAGAATTTTTGCATCAATGTTCATACAAGAGATTGGTCTGTAATTTTCTTTGGTAAATCTTTATATGGTTTATGTATCAGGGTAACTGTGGTCTCATCAAAAGAATTGGACAATGTTTTCCTCTGTTTCTATTTTGTGAAATAATTTGAAGAGCATTGGGGTTAATTCTTTGAATGTCTGATAGAATTCTATGATAAAAAACCCATCTTGCCCTGGACTTTTTTGGTTTCGATACTTTTATTTAATGCTTTTATTGTCTTAACTAGGGGCTATATGTCTGTTTAAACTGTTTGCCTGATCTTGATTTAACTTTAGTGGGTGTTGTTTGTTCAAAAAACTATCCATTTCATTTAGATTTTCCAATTCGGTGAAGTCTGACTTCCAAAGAAAAAAGGAGGAAGCAGGTGCACCTCTTGCCCTGCAGCAACAGAAAGAAAGATCACAGCCTGGCACATACTATCATGCTTTAGATTCCATCCCAACCCCTAGTAACACTTTCTGACCTCACGGTGTGTGTGGCGTGTACATTCTTGTCCTGGAGTTATAAAAACACATTTCTCCTGAGTAAGGTTCTGAGTTGAAAGTAGGTTATAGGTGGCACTTGGTGATGGCTCAGCAGCAGGATTGTTGTGGTTAGTTTCCCAGCCCCCTGCTCTATGTCCTTCTACCAACTACCTAACCACTAGCTACCTTGGTTTTTTTCAACTATACTTAAATAAATTATAACAATATCTATTTCGCGGGGTTATTTTGGAGCTTAAGTAAATTATTGCATTTAACCTACTTAGTATCTGAATGCCCTATAATTATTTCCTGTCTTAATTATCTCCATTTTTCCTTGACTACCATTTTTAAAATTCATCTACACTAAAGAAGAGATATAGACTTTTGAAATTGGGTTGTTATAAAGAAACAGACTCTCCTAAGCTTATATTTCTCAGTTTACAAGCCTAACCTCCTCTGGTTAGGGGAGCTTAGGGAATGAAACTCCCACATGTCAGGAAAACTTCACAAAAGGGCTGCTGAGATCTGACAGTGGAATGGGGGGCATGATTCCAACACTCTAACATATGCAGAAGTCGCTCTGATTCCCACTTCCTCTCCTTCCTGAACAGTTGCCTTGGTATTAACTACTCTGGGTTGTAGACCCGTCCTGCCCCAGACATGTGAGGAGGGTAGAGCAGAGTTGGCGAGACTGTAAAGCCAAGGGCTTTACTCCCACGCATGGGTCTTTTCTCAAGATGAACTAGGATGATACAGGCGGGAATGATGTGCTTTGTGCTCTAAGGCATTTCACTGGAGTGTTGGCAGAAACTGTCACCCACAGCTTAAGAGGGGGCAAGGGGACAAAGCAAGCTGGTGAAACTCACACTAGGGGTCTGGGAGTGAAGGCCCGGGCCAAAGGCAAATGAAAACAGAAATGGTGGCTTAGGTTCATAAACCAGAAAAGCATAAAGAAGAATCTCAAATCACGGACTGGTAGAAGTTACCATCAAGGCCCCAGGTGAGAAGCCAGAGTCAACTGAATCTTGCTTAAGTTGCTAGTGGAGTTCAAAGCAAGGGCTCTACTTCACAGTTTGGTGGTAGATTAAGACAGTACTCTGGGCACCAAACCAGTTATTGGAGGCAGCAAGGACCATACAGTCAACATACATAAAACTGAGACAAGACCATACTACCCCTGGAGAAAGGAGGTGGCATTGTGGGGGAACCTGTGATATCTGAAATGTATATTAACAATTATAACTGCTAAACTATCAAACATAGACTCTGTCAACTCTGCTGATATACATGTTTCTCTCATTAAATCCTTAGAGCAACTTTCTCACACTAGGTTGTAAGCACAATACAAGGATCTTGGCTTATCTTAGTAACAACACTGTGTCCAGAACCAAATGTAGTCCAGGACAGATGTGCAATCAATATTTGATGCACTATTATCTCTGTTTTCAGAGGAAAGCACCAAGAGTAACTTAAACAGCTCACTCAGCAGTACACTCTTTTCCTCCGTAAATTTAACCAGACCAATGACTTTTTACAATGAACACTTGTAAGTAAAGATATACGGATAAAGGGGTTTGCTGCATGACTCACCATGTCACACGCAGGTTCCATGACAAGATTTTACCCCTCTTTTTTCTTTTCTTTTTTCTCTTAAATTTTAGAGGGGTGATTGCAAAGGCAGGAGACAGATACCCAGGGAAGAAAATGAATGGGATCAAGATGCATGATGTGAAAGACACAAATATTAAACAAAAAGAAAGTTAAGAAAAAACATGGTGGCCCAGAAGAACAAACTTCAAAACAACCATAAAATTGATTTGGATGCTGAAGATGCCTCCTATCAGATTTAACTTTGTTTTTCCTTGGCTTTAACAGTAATACTAAGAATAATTACTGAGTACTGGGATACTCCAATGGATTATATTCTTTTCTTCCTAGGAATGCCAAAACATCTCACAAACAGTCTTTGATATCCCTTAACCCTGTTTTGTAGAAACCTTTGTTCAGTGAGGCAAAGACAGCTACATTATATTAGGGGTGACCCTTAACTTTAATGAGGGACATCCCCTTCTAGAATCTGGTGAAAGTCCACTTCAAAATTTCCAATCCAAAGTCATATGTTCAAATACACAGAACTCTACCAAAACAGGTCAAGTAGTTCTGACAAAGCTTGCCTAGAGATCAGAGGGTGGAACTAACCACTAGTTAACCATAGAGAGCTGGATATATATATACAGATAGAGGATGGAGAGTGAGAAGGTTGGTTGGAGAGAGGAAGTGGTAAGGTCTGAGAAGCTGGAGAGGTAAGAGGTGACTATGGCTGCTCCTTTGCCTCTCTGATCTTTCAGCTTTTATCCCAATATCTGACTCTGGAATTTTATTGCTAAGATTAAATTAGAATCACACAATATCTGCTATCCAACATTTGAAGCAAAAATTCACAAGAAAAGTTGTTTGCCTGTGACTTTGCTGCCACCACCAGCACAGGCCAGAACTTTATGCAGCTGGAGTCACCACCCTACCAGCTAGGCTTTCCTTTCTTCCCCCCACAAGTCCTCTGAGTGAGTCTGGGATTTTTCTGTTTTAGTCTTTCTGCAGCAAACTCCACAGACACTTAGATTCCAAACACTGCCAGAGTTAGCCCTTCACCACCAATTCATTCTGCCTTTAAGCAGCTCCTGCTGCATGTTCTTCTTCCCCAAGACGCCCTGGGTGTGTTTTTCAGACAGCAGGATCCTTCTGCTGGTGGGATGTGGGCTTTCCCTGGACCCTCTCCTCAGGTAGCTTGCCTTGAAAACCTGCTCTGGTTTCTACTGTTCTACACAGCAGCAGTAAGTCTCACACTTCACTGCCATCTTCACTGTCATCGTCACCAGATTTGGGGAGACAATTGGGAATTCTTGAAGGGGAGAATTAGTTCAAAGAGAGAGAGAGAAATTTTCCCACTCTAAAAAATGAGAGCTATTATGATGGAGGGAGTTAGGTCTCTGCATGATTACACAAGGGATGATTTTAAATGGAACAGTTAAATGAAGGGATAATCAATTTAACTGGGATTGACATAATGCTAATTATCATATTGATAATGCTGAATTTATTCCTAAAAAGTTAGTTAATATGAGTGCCAAGATGCAAGTCTTAGAAAAACATATTTAAACAGATCATAGAGATATTCAAATCCAGACAGAGGAATTTAAAGGAGAAGGAATCTGAGCGTTACATTATATGGTTAGAGAGTAACAGTCTAAGGTTTTTGAACAACCTTAATCTACCCAATTACCTTACAGAAACTGCCAAATGACCGGTATCCTTAAGGCTATGCAAGAGCTGACTGGATTCCTGTGGAAATATTAAATTTAAGGAGATTTAAGAAAGTGGTAGTCTCATATGGTATGCATTCATCTTTTGAAAGGCAGATGTTAAATTCATGGTCAACTAGTTAGTAACAGAATTATCCCACAAGACTGCATAGACTTGGTTACATCAGATTGGAGCCTGGTTCTCAATTACAGTCGAGTACCTGACCTGGTGAAAAGATGAGGCTATGACCATTGAACAATGAAGTAGAGCTAGAGGTAATAAAATCTCCCAAGACCAACTTCTTGGAGAGGGTGATTATGGTAATGTACAAAGACGGTCTCTATAGGATGACCCACACCCTGGCTCTATGCCATGCAGCAGCTTTGAATGCTTTGTATAGAACTGAAGAAGTCCGAAAGAAAACTGAGTCATTTACTAAAGCTATACAGGGACCAAAAGAAACCTTTACTGGTTTATTACAATGATAGACATCAGCTGTAAATAGGATAATACCAAATTCAGAAGCTAGACAAATAATAATTGAATCTCTGGCTTTTGAAAATGCTAATTTACAATGCAAAAGGATAATTAGGCCTTTAAAGACAAGATTAGCACCCATAAAAGAATGGATCCAAGAAACAGTCAATATTGAATCTCATAACCATGGTGATGCTTAGATAGGAGAAGTGATTTCCAGAGGTTTGAAAAAAAATATCAAAATGTTGGGTGTTTTAATTGTGGTAAACAAGGACACCTAAAAAGAAATTGTAGGCTGGGCATTCCTAGAAATAATGTTTTTTTTCTAAGAATAATCCAAACAGAATTCCCCTCCCTTCTGGAGTATGCAGAAGGTGTGGCAAAAGTTGACATTGGACCAAAGACTACAGATCAACAAGGGACAGACAAAGTAACCTTTTATGATCAGAGAATGCCTTGGGGGGGGGGGGGACTCAAAAGTTCCCATATTAAATTTGGTTCAGTCATTTCCTGTCACCCTTGGGGAAACTTCTCCCCACAGCAATTTGA
The DNA here is from genome assembly GCF_037038515.1 of Microtus pennsylvanicus. Classification (NCBI taxonomy): domain Eukaryota; kingdom Metazoa; phylum Chordata; class Mammalia; order Rodentia; family Cricetidae; genus Microtus; species Microtus pennsylvanicus. Next base: position 89,554,328 of record NC_134581.1, on the reverse strand, counting down.
CCTAATGCCTAAAGTAAAGAAACATACTGCTCTGGATGATTAAAAACAGATTTAGAAGATAAAACAAAAATTTCAGGAGAAACTATTGAGCAAATATTTTGGCAAACTTCTATAAATGATCAAAGACCAAAGTTAAAAATACAAATAAAAGACATTTCAACTGATGGTCTTGTAGAAACAGGTGCTGAAGTAACAATAATTACATCAGAAAATTGACATCTAAGTTGGACTCTTCAAGAGGTAAATGTTCAGGTTTTAGGGATTGGAATTTTATCTCAGGTGAAGCAAAAAGTGAGATGAATTAAATGTATAGGGACAGAAGGAAAGAGAGGAAAATTGAAGTCATATGCAGTTAACATAGTAATGAAATTATAGGAACATGATTTGTTACAGCAATAGAATACTCAGATTAACATTCCTCCAATCTCAGAAAAAAGCCATAAAGTAATGTATGTTTCTGGGGAAAATATTGAAAGGTATTATAAAAAAAAACAGTCACCGACCATTCAGGTTCAACAAGAACAGGGCACAACAGCTGCTGATCTTTCAAAAGCACCAAAAGCCTTACCTTTAAAAAGGTTAACAGAAAAACCTGTAATAATTGAACAATGACCTGTAACAACAGAGAAATTACAGGTCTTAGAACAACTGTTACGGGAGCAGCTAAATACTCAACATATTGTAGAACTGGAATTCTCCTGGATTTGCTATTAAAAAGAAATCTGGGGCTGGAAAGATTGCTCAGTGGTTAAGAGCACTGGAAGTTCTTCCATAGGTCATGAGTTCAATTCCCAGCAACCACATGATGGCTCACAACCATCTGTAATGAGACCTGGTGCCCTCTTCTGGCATGTGAGCATACATGGAGGCAGAATGTTGTATACATAATAAATAAATAAATCTTTAGAAGAAAAATATTTTAAAAAAAGAAATCTGGAAAATAGAGAATTGCAACAGATCTAAGAGATGTTAATAAGGTTTAGACAATGGACTCTCTACAGCCAGGAATTCCCATGACTTCTCTATTACCAAAAGGACAGTCTATTATAGTGATTGATTTAAAAGACTGTTTTTTTACTATACCTTTACAAGAAAAGAATATAGAAAAATTTGCCTTCATGGCACCCACTCATAATAATTCCCAACCTGTTAAGAGATATAAGTGGAAGATTCTCCCACAAGAAATGTTAAACAGCCCCCACCATGTGCCAATATTTTTACAACAGTCATTGGAAATGATACATAAGCAGTTTCCTAAATCTATAGTTTACCATTATATGGATGACATTTTACTAGCTGATTTAAATGTAGATACCTTAGAGAAATGTTTGAAGAAAAAAATTTGCCTTGTTGGGGATTACAAATTGCTCCTGAAAAAATACAAAGGGGAGATTCTACTAATTACTTCAGCTACACATAGGTGTACAAAAAATTCAACCCCCAAAGGCACAAATCAAGAGAGATTAATGACTTTCAAAAATTGCTGAGAGACTTTACCAATCTAATGTCCACTATTGGAGTAACAACTTAAGAACTGAGTAATCTGTTTCAAACCTTGAAAAATGACAAGGTCTTAAATAGTCCAAGAGAATTATCAACTGAAGCTGAGAGAGAATTGGCTTTGGTGTAATGGAAATTACAGGATGCACATGAGGATCATTTGGATCTCGAGGTTGATTGCATTTTGGTTATTTTACCCTCTATGCACTCCCCTACAGGAATTTTAATGCAGAAGGAAGATATTATGTTAGAATGGGTATTTTCACCACATAAACAGAGTAAAAAAATTTAAAACTTATGTGGAAAAGCTTTCTGGATTGATTCTAGAAGGAAAAGTGAGACTTTGGCAATTGTGAGGAATAGACCCAGCAGAAATTGACTCATTATAGGCAGAAAATGAACATAGGCAAAGAACTTGAGGTAGTTTTTTTGGTATAGATTAACAACAAATATCCCAAAAGATAGCGAATTCAATTTATAAAGAGAACTAACTGGATGCTTCCTCACATTGTATGGGAAGCATCAATTTCTGTAGCCCCTACATTCTATACTGATGCAAACAAATCAGGAAAGGCAGGCTATAAATCATGAAATTTGAATAAAGTGGCTCAAAGTCCTTATGATTCTGTTCAAAAGTCAGAACTATATACTATTCTCATGGTATTTGTAGGGATAAGTCCCGCCCCTTAGGGGGCGTGTTCGCCTCGGGCTAATGTCTGCCTATAAATTTGGCGAGCGTGCTCCGAGCTGTCTCTTCTACTCTCCTGGTCTCCGCGGGAACGGTGGTTCTGTAAGTCTATTTCTACATTAAAACTATATATATATTTTTACAAACTGTCTGCATTCGTTTACGCCGCTACATTTTGTCGCCCAACGTGGGGCTCGAACCCACGACCCTGAGATTAAGAGTCTCATGCTCTACCGACTTCCAAGCCTGTTAGTAAGAGAAAAACCCAGAGTTTCTGGAGTTTCTGTCTCATGTCAAGAGCCATGATATGGGACAGAAAGAAATACGAGTTTAGAAAACATCCTTGCTTTTCTTCATATCTATCATACTTTTCATTGAATATATATATCATGCCTTTTATTGAATATATATATGTATGTATATATATGTCTATATGATTAATGTTTAAGTTTTTCACAATGAACAATGAGTTTTTCACAAAGTGACATTTGAAGTTTCCAGGAAGAAGATGGGGCCCCACAACAACAACTCTACCTGGTTGAGATGACGTCATGATACTGATAGCGCTACTACAAGACCTGTTTTGGATACCAGCTGCACAAGACGATCCCAACTTGGTTAGCTGAAATGGTGCACATCTTGTACAACATTCTGGCCAGACCTCCACAAAATACTCAGAGACTATTTGCAATTTTAAAAGACATTGATCTTGAAATTTAACCATCATTTTACTTTCACAGGATCCCCCAGAAAGAACGTCGCCCCCATGACAGCTGGAAGTAATTCTAGAGGACGACGTCCCCTCTCCCAGTAAAGTTTACCCCTGGGTTTAGGGACATCATTTAGGGGTTGGGAGGTTGGGGGAGTAATTTTATAAGCTCAGGGATCATTTTGAAAAAAAAAAAGAGGGAATGATGGGATTATAGATTTATAATTGTGAGTTACTGCTTTTAGACAAATATATTGGTATCAATTCTTGTATATTGAAACAAAGTTAAATTATATTGACTATTGTATGCATGCATGTTTCTATGTCTGTTTAAAACATTTTTATGTATTGACATATATTGTATTGATATATATATATTGTATACATTTACCATATTGCAATGTACATTTCTACCTCTGATTAAGATACTTATATAATGTTTGTGCATTGATATATATTTACCATATTGCAATGTATATTTGTACAGTGTTTACATTTGGAGGTCATTATCCTCATTTGTTACACAGTTGTTTATTGTCTTGGTCTTTAAGTTAGATAGATATTGAGAATTATATAGATAAATAGTCATCTAAGTTTGTCATTTATAATCAGACTAATCAGGTTCTTTAGATATATAGAGATTATACTCAGTATAGATAGATAATCTTCAACCTCTTCAAAGAGCTGTAGAAAATGGCCTTTAATCTAACTCAGAGTTTCGTGATAGTGAGACACAATTGCTCCTGGCAACACCACTCCATTCCCGAGAGAATGTTGAGCACCAAAGACATTCCACCTGGAGCCTTTCTATTTGGCAGAACTGGCCTTTGGGCAAAGAAATGCCTATACCTCAACCACTGACACAGATACAGAGCGTGCATCAATGGATAAAACAGGACTGTCATATCCTGCCAAGACAGGGTAAGATAGTTTTGAAAAGTTCCTTGCCTTTAATAATGGTATGTCAGTTATGTTAGGCCTTAGCCAAAATTGGTTGACTCAACATTGCAAACGAGACTTTGGGTGATTGCCCAGGTAGTCAGTTGTCTCTGTCAATTGTTGCACATTTTGGATATATCTCGTTTGTTGAGTAGTGTTTATTCCCTTCTCAGATCTTTGACTGAGTTGAAGATTATATAATTGTAGTTACTCTTTACATTATTTGGACTCCTTGAGATAGAATGTTTAGCAAAGCTTTTGTTCTCAATATTGTTTGTTATATTTATTATTTGTTGTTATTGTATGTAGTTGTATTTGGTTTAGTTCTGTCTTATTTAGACAAAAAGGGGAGATGTAGGGATAAGTCCCGCCCCTTAGGGGGCGTGTTCGCCTCGGGCTAATGTCTGCCTATAAATTTGGCGAGCGTGCTCCGAGCTGTCTCTTCTACTCTCCTGGTCTCCGCGGGAACGGTGGTTCTGTAAGTCTATTTCTACATTAAAACTATATATATATTTCTACAAACTGTCTGCATTCGTTTACGCCGCTACAGAAAAAAAGGGGAGATACAAATATGAAAAAATAAAAGGGTGGATTATTGCATCTACTTTTAAAACAAAAAAGACTACAAGTTTTAAATATTTTACATTGATATCAATTTTTTATATTGATACAAATTTAAAGCTCCTTTTGTTTCTACTCTTTTTCAAGGTATTGTATCTATACAACTCATTTAACAATGTAATGCACATTGTTAGTCCTTGGAAGTTATTATTATAAACTGTTTAGGATAATATAAAATGCAAGTTAGTAGTTATCCACCTATTACAATTAAACTTGTAGTCATGTTGGGTATGTTTTCAAGGTCAAACAGATATGTATTTTAGGTTGACAGGTGGTCTTTAAATACTTCAGAGGTCTAAAGAATATGGCATATTTAAGATGTTTTAATAACAGGTTCTTTTTTTATGAGAATGAGACATGTCTGTTCCTGGAAGCACCAATCTATTTCAAAGATGATGGGTATCAAAGAAACTCATTATAAAGTTTACTTTCTTTGTGGTAAAAGTTAGCCCCTGAACAAGAGAATGCACTTGCCTTGACTACTGTCAGTATGCTGTGCAAATTGGATAAGCAGGACCCAAAAAGTGATTGCCAAACTTTTCCAAGAGAAGGAAGGACAGCCCTTCAGAATATCCTGCTTCACAGAAAAGTCTGTCAGATATTCTAGGCCTATACAACAAATATGAATGCCCAATGTTACAGAGAATCCTTGGATGACTGTCCAGGCAGCCAACTGTTTCTGTCATTTCTCACATTTTTGGAAGTCTGGGCTTGCACTTTCTGTTTACTTGTGTAATATTTTCTTCTCAAGTCTGTGTGGGAGTTGAAGACTAGATAGTTACAGTTATAGTTTTCCTTGTTAACAAACTTAGTAAAGAAACTCATAAAAGAAATGTAAAGTGTTTAAGGTTGAGAGACATCAAAAGATAGGTTTGGGTTGGCAATGCAAGTTAGGATGGAGAGTGATTTAGGTACAATACTTTGGACCCACAAAGATAGAATAGATAATGGAGTATTTTCTCTGAATTTGTCAAATGCAAATGGACTAGATATTGGTAATGTAATTCTTGATTGTATATATTGGTTTGTTTTTGGTTTTGTTTTTCTGAGACCGGGTTTCTCTGTGTAACAATTCTAGCTGTCCTGGAACTAGCTCTTGTAGACCAGGCTAGCCTCAAACTTACAGAGATCCACCTTCCTCTGCCTTGTGAGTGCTGGGATTAAAGGCATGCACCACCACTGCCTGACAATTAGATATATTGTATATGGTTATTGTGCTTCTTGTATATAGTTTTTCTGTTAGTTATAACCTTCCCTTTTTATTTAGACAAAAAGGGGAAATGTGTGATATTTTGTTTGTGTTCTGACAAATAAAGCTTGTCTGGAGATCAGAGTGTGGAACTAGACACTAGTTAACCATAAAGGTCTGGAAGTCTGTACAGACAGGGGATGGGGAGTGATAAGGTTGGGTGGAGAAAAGAAGTGATAAGGCAGGATGTAGACAGGATCTTGGCCCTTTCGGTCAGAGGAGTCGGAGAGGTAAGCAGTAACAATGGCTGCTCTTTTGCTTCTCTGATCTTTCATCATTTACCCCAATATCTGACTCTGGAGTTTTATTATTAAGACTAATTAGGATCATACTTCACTCTGATTCTAGATTAAAGCCTGAGTCATTTTAACACACTGTACTGAAATAATAATTGAACAAATACTCAATGAACAACCGGAGACACCTATACAAAAAAGAAAAATTTAGTTCTGATTTCTACTGTATATATTATGCAAATTAACTCTAAATAAATTATAGGCTGAAAACTATTACTTCTAGTAAGAAAAATACTGAAGAAAAATCTTGTGTCTGTGGTTCAGGAAGATTTCTTGTTTATGATGCAAAAGGCATGACTTATACAAAGAGAAGAGGAAAAACAGGGTTCCATCAAAAACACAGACTTGTACTCCTTAGAAGACACTGTTGAGCTAATGAATAGATAAGTCACACATAAAAGAAAATACTTACAAAACATCCATTTTTGTCCTCCTCAATTGACTCTTAAGTCTTATCCAACGTTGCCATTATATTTAACTGTTAACACAGATTTAAACTGGGAAGGTGTAAAAAAGGTGCTGAAGTATTACAGGTTCTGTGACCAAGACTGAGAAGAAAGCACAGGAGGCAGGCAGTTAAGAGGTGTTATATCTATAGTAATGTAACCAAATTTGGTTCTGCCTGCAGTGGTGTAGTCCAGACAGAATTGTCTCTGTCCTGGCGTGTTCGGTCCAATCTGCAATGTCAGGACAATGGAGAAAAGTGTTGAGAGGCCATTAAGAGTAAAGGTGTCTATACAGCTCATGGAGGAGATGGCCATGAGTTGGGGCTTTACAGAAAGTGATTTAAAGAAGCAAGAAGGAAAAAAGAAAGGCCTTGGGCTTGGGATATGGGAGTAGAGAGCTGTGTGCTGCCTCCAGGACTAGAAAGCAGCTGTGTCAACTGCTGCGGGAAGGATAACCTGAGAAGCAGGAACTCAAACCATTCTGCTCCAGGGCAAGGTAAGACTGAAGATAGCCAGAGACCTCTGGGCTAGAAGACACAGCAGGCTTGCCTAGAAGCACAGAGTGCCTGTGAGGAGACATCATTTCTCTATTTCCAGGAATGAGCATATCCCCAGCTGTTCCCGGGCAGAGGCAACGGGGCTACCAATAATCTTCATCATGGAGCCAGGTGCAGCTGAGAGACTTCATCAGCACAGCATCCAGAACCATTACCAAGTGGTCAGAGTTAGCATTAGGGACATACCTCATATGGCACAGCGGACATAAGCCCTGCTGATGACCCCCACCTCGCCTCTGTCTCTAGTGCCTCTCTTTATCCTTGTCTCTTCTCGACAGTCCTTTGAATCTAGCTCCTGCCCTCCAGGGGGCAGGGATGCTGAAAGAGAACCAGGACTCAATGTGACACAACTGTGACCAGAGAAGGGTTAAAGGAGAAAGCTGCTGGGATTCTGCCACAATGACCTCAACATGAGATGGCAGCTGAACTGGCCTGGGAAGAGAGACAAGTGCCAATACCAGGAACTCCCAAAGAAAATGGGTTTAAGAATCTGGTTGGCCAGCCCATATCATCATCTACCTATGACACTTCCTCACCTGGCAAACCACTTGAAACATAGCCTTTTGGGTACAAGGCTCAGCTCACACTAGAGCATCTTCTTCAGGTTTTTCATAGTTTAGCTTTCCTTGACCAACAAAGCAGAAGAGAGGAGAGGAGGACCACCACGTATTTAATCAGGGCAGCTGTTCTCCTGCGAAAGTCAGAGGAGGAAATGGGTGTTTCCAAGGCTGTTGTTAAAGGCTTCCCTCCCCACCGAACAGAGCAACAGAGGAGAGATTTGGCCTCGTGCTTTCTTCACATGCCTGCCACTGTCCCAGCATCGCCATGGTGACACTGTGTATGTTTGTACGGCTGGAAGGATCCTGGGACGGAAAGCAGAGCCAGGGTGGACCAGAGCAGGGACTCTAGCAGGAATTTCTCCCTTCCTCTGCAGGCGATCAGTTACCAGAGTGCTAATGTGCCCTTCGGAGGTTAGTCATCGGCCCTGTTATTGACAACCTCTCTGAGAGAAAAAAAAATCATAAACCACAACAGCTACTCTTGGGAACGTTCATGAAGATCTGTTTGCTTTGGGCAAAGTTACAGGGACTATGGATTTCTTTCTGAGAATTCCCTACCTTGGAGACCAGAAAATCCTCACAGAAGGACAGACGGTGTGTCGTTGGGCGGATGCAGCAGGTGCGTCAGGACATGCCGTGAGGTCTTGCCTGTCTGTTACCCACCTGACACTTCTTATATATGCTTTATAGACTTGGGAGAAAATCCCTCATTATTTGAAAGGGGTCCCCTTTCTAGATGAGAACTGCACCTCGGAATGTTTCTTGCTGCTAGAAGAGAGACAATTTGTCAAGAAAGTCAGCTAGCCTTTTAACCATTTCTTTATCTTCTGAATCACCTCCTTCCTAATAGCTCCTTAAATCTGGGGAGCCACAGGTGAACAGCTTCAAGGAGTCTAGCCAGCAAGCAGCCCAACAGGAGGCTAAGGTGTATATAAACAAATCTTACTTTTAGGCGAATTGTGTCGCCATGTGTGCAATCCCCGTCATTTCATTAGATGTCTGGCATGTAGTACGTGCCCAAACATGTTTATTAACAACTGAATAAAAGTTTCATAGATTGGAGGGGCAGTGCCAAGAACATATGGAAAGCGACTCCCATTTTGAAGTTTTGTGAGCTTATTTTCCTGAGAGGGAGACGGTTGACTTGGAGGGAGTTGTGAGCTGACTGCATTTTGAATACCGCAATCCTTACTCCACAGCCCTACCCCCTGTAAATTCCTTCTCACAAAAACTTCAGGAGCACGGAGCTCAAATGTAGCTGGTGATATATTAATAAATCTCAGCTGGCCAGTAGAGTGTGTCTTTCTCAGTCGAAGGGCCTGGGATTGTTGGCAGATGGTAAAGTGGATGAAGGGAAGGCAGACATGAAACAGGCTGAGGGATAATTTAAGGTCTCTGTGAAGATGCAGAGGGTGGCAGGGGCAGGAGGGTCATGAATTTAAGGCCAGCCTGAGCTACATACCAAGAACTTATCTCAAAATAATAACAATAACTTCAGATATAATAATTTTAAACATTTTTGGCCAATCTTCTGTAGGCAGTAAAGGTAGCTTATTGGGTAGATGGCATTGCTCCAAATTCAATGCCCTGAAAAGCACAGAACTTGGATGTGTACGAACTTATATCCTCTGTCTTTTCCTGAATTTATATGCCTCTTTGCAGATATTCATCCTATATCAATCCAAAAACTGAAGTCACCAAGCAATCATTTTTCATCTAGAGCAGCAATCCTCAACCAGGGCAGTTCTGTGCCCCCAGGGGATATTTATTTATTATCCTGAATAAGGGAAGGCACTACTGGTGTGTCCATGAGACCAGGACACTGTGACACATACCAACAAAACAAATCCACCAAGGTAGAGCCTTTCAGCACCAAAGTGTGGAGAAACCCTAAACAGAGGCAGATATAGATCACGAGGCCTCTCCCCAAGTCCTGGGAAACTGCAGAAGATTTGTCAGATGGAACAACATGTACACTAAGACACGAAGAAAAACAGAGTAAACTTCAATCAAGAGCCAGGCACGAAAATATCAGTATACAGTACTTACAAACCTGAGACAGGACAATTGGGAATCTGAGACTACCCTGGGCTACACAGTGTGTTTCAGGCCAGCCTTGGCTAAGTAGAAAAACACTGCCTCAAAAGTAGATAAGTAAATAAATACAAGCAGAAAAAAACTACCGAGACCAAAAGTTGGAGAGGCAATTTAAAGAACTGCAAGTAGACATTCTCTTGACCAAATTCACTTTCATTAATTCCTGGGTAAAACACCTTGCTTAATGCATGTGTGGTTGACAAGTCTACATGTCTCTGCTCCCAAGAGGTAAAGTAAGTGATATGTTTGTTGAAGATCATGTGTGCTTACGGCCAATGCTGTGCACGCCAGTCTCAATGCTAGCATAGTTATAGAATTAAGCATTATGTAAACTTGTGAAATATGATTTTAAAAACGAAGTTGCTATTTTTATTCTTTGCTGCAACTTCATGAAGATTATGGGAAATAAATAATCTTCATGTAGTGTAAAGGAACACATGAACACAGCAAAAATAATTCAGCAAAGCGAATTCTTTTTTTTTCCTCAAAAAGGGTATACCTGAACCCAAATTCAGCTAACAAACACATATGCCAAAATGGTGATTTTTCTTTTATCTCTGAAGTAGGTACTGACTGTGTCTCATTCCATTGGTGGAAGCTAGACTTCAAAGTCTGCCATGATTAGCTAATCAGTTCAAAGGAAAAGGACCCTTGCTGGACTAACTACCTTTGATAGAGGAACCAAAAACATTTCTCAGAAAGATGAAGGTCAAAACTAAAATGCAATTAAGTTAGATATAGACAAAACATCTCTTAATACTTTGGGTAGAACCAAGTTTTTCGATCCATTATGCAATTGCATTGCTTCATGGATATCATCAAGTTCTCAAGCCACGTTTTTAAAGAGCTGTAACTGGAAATCATAAATGTTCCTTTATTGGTGTGGTTTGTGCAGGAAAGATGACTCCAAACCCCAATCAACCCACATGCCAAGGAAAGGTCTTGGCTCCATTTCAAAACACTGAACGAAAAAGACATTCAAAATGTATTTTCTGTGTTTTGAGTTAAAATAAAATACGTATCACATGTATATTTATGTTTTTGTGATTCTTTGTATTATCCACATTTTTTTATTATTCTTATCAGGCATGACAGACTCTACCATGTCTGGGTATGACTGCCACACTGAACATGCAGAAGATGTGACAGTAAGAAAAAAACAAAAGGTGAGTTGGGGTCAAGCTCTGAAGAGTGTTTGAACCCATGATGTATTTAAGATGGGGTAAATAATAATAAAAAAAAGAACCCATGAAGTTACAATTGCCTCATTTTGAATGCCCTTTTATAAAGATGAGAGTGAAATATACTTTTTCTCATATAAATTACATTACTACAGTCATTTTATATAGCTGTTAAAAATGTGCTAAAGCCCATACCTCTTAAAATATCTTCAAATATTTTATATCTCAATTTTTCTTCACTATGTTCACCTTGCCTTTTAAATAAAATATATAAACTAATCTTATTCTACTATTTATTTTGTTTGTTTTCTATCTCTTTGCTGTATGGATATTCTGCAGAATTTCATTACAGTTACATTTATGACTAAATAAACATGCATGCATACATATAGAACCAAAATAAGATTGGGTAAATAATAGAAGCCATTAAGACTTTTTAAACAAGGGAGTAATTTGACCATGTAATATACTTGGCAACATAGTACCCTGGTTCCAGACTAAAGCATGGATTGGAGGAAAGCAATTCTGCAGGTCCAGCTAGAGATGTCTTGCCACAACTGGAGTTCCTGTGATTACTGAATAAAGGAACATCACTGGGGATACAGAGGTAGGAATGGGTCCAAGAGATAGTTATGAACTAGTATCCACAGACCTTAGCTATTGAGCAGTGTATAAAGGAAGGACTAACCACAAACCACATGCTCGGGGCCATCAGATGACTTATTTGTAGTAACATCTCTTAAGTGGAAGGCAAAACAGAGGGTCAGGCTAGCAAGAGAGTAAAATGAATTTTTAATATGTTAACCTTGTTATCCTGTGAGACCTGTCTCTCAGGAAATAAGATTGAATTCAAAAGTGCAGTAAATGCTTAGGAGAAAGTCTTATGAACAGAGTCGTGAGTGGTCATGATACTGGAAGAATTAAAGGTATAAAAATCAGTCAAAATGTCTAGTTAGAGGTGCGCAATGAAAAGTTGGTCTAAGAGAATATATTTCAAATGTTCTATGAATCAACTAAATGACAACTCAACAGAAAGATGTACAATAACAAACAGAAAATTCTTAGAAGGGAAGATTCTTAATTTCTTTGCTAATCAAAAAACTGTAACTAACTTTCTCCAATGAGATCATTTTTATGCCACAGAATAGGCAAAACATTAATGTTCTATTGCCTATATCAAATAAGGATTTGAAATGGTTATGTTAATGAACATTGGTATAATTGATTTGGAAAGTATTTTAGAATTATCTTGCAATGGACACCCAGTAATTACTATCCTAGGTGTACATCCTTTGATACTTTCTAATATGTGTGCCAGAAGACATATTCAGAAATAATTTTATATCATTGTTGTCCAAATAAAAAATAATCAGAGAGAGGCTGGAGAGGTGGCTTAGCAGTCAGGAAGCACTGGCTTCTCTTCCAGAGGATCAAATATTGATTCCCAGCCCTACTTAGTGGCTCACAGCTGTCTGTAACTCCAGGTCCAGGGAATTAGGTACCCTCTTCTCACTCCACAATCACCTCATGCACATGGCACACAGACAAACATGTAGGCACTCATACACATAAAATTTAAAAACAAAATTTTAATTCAAGTAATAACAAAACAGAGAAATAGTAGAGCTAAGTGAAACCAAAATAAAATGCAACTAGCAGACATCTACTTTAGCACATATTTAGAAAATATACATTTTTTTCCAATAGTAACTTTGTCCCAAAATATATCACATAGTAGGACACAATGCAAATCTTAACAAATACAGAAATTTTTAAATTGCATCCTATATTCTACCACGAAAGAATAAAGGTAGCCATCCCCAACAGAAATACTGCATGAAGCGCACCAGCTATGAAGATTAAACAACACTCTTGAACACTGAATGAGCCACTGAAAAAATGAAGAAGCAAAACCAAAATTCCTAGAACTAAATGAAAATGAAAACACAGAATACCAAATCCTCTAGATATGTGAATATGGTCCTAGAGACAACAGTGCGTAACACTGTGTTATCTCATCTAAACATCAGAGAAAACTCAAGTGACTTAAGGATACACCTTAATGAGCTGGAAACATAAGAACCAATCAAACCCAAAAGCAGCAGGCGGGAGATATAATTAAGACATGGGCAGAAACTAAAGAAGTAGAAACAACAACAACAAAAAAAATACAATGAAATCGTTGTTTGGTTCTTAGAAGAGGCAAGCAAAATTAGCAAACTTTCGGCCAAGTTAATCAAAACAAAGAAAGAAAATACCTAAACTAATAGACATCTTTTAGCCATCATTCCACTAAATTGGAAAACATGAAAGAAATGGGTTAACTTTTAGATACATATGACCTACCAAAATAAAACTAGAATGAAATCAATAATTCAAGTGGATCTATAATCAGCAATAAGATTGGAGGAACATTTTTCCAAGTCTATTAACTAAAATTAAATAAAGAAATAAATACAGACCCTGGCGATTTTACTGCAGAATTCTATCATTCAAAAAAGAACTCTCTCCCATACTATTAAAATTGAAAGAAATGGTCAATAAAATTCAGGACAGTGATTGTCTTTGGTGGAAGAAGGAAGCCAGAGGATGGGATGGAGAAGGCAGGGGCACTGTTACAATGCACACACAGCTGAGAACATACTTGGTCTTTGGTAGAGTAGGTGTGCACTATAGTATCACATATTATCTGTTACACATGGTGTATTGATCAGGATTCTCTAGAAGAACAGAACTGATAGAATGAATGAACAAATAAATGTGTGGGGTTTATTAATTGGCTTATATTGTGGTCTAGCTAGTCCAACAGTGACTTACTACTGATGGAAAGTACAAGAATCCAGTAGTCGTTCAGTCCACAAGGCTGGATGTCTCAGCTGGGTTTCCTGTGCATCAGAGTCCTCAAGAAGTAGGCTCTATGACCAGTGGACGAACAGATGCACTGGCAAGAGCGAGCAGACACAGAGCAGCCTTTTCCTCTTTCATGTCCTTCATGTAAGTTGCCACTAGAAGGTGTGACCCAGATTGAAAGTGTATAGTCCCACCTCAAAAAAAAAATCCAGATTTAGGGTGGGTTTCTCCCTCAAATGATTCAATCAAGAAAGATCCCTCATAGATGTGGCCAGCTTCTTGGCCACATGTAATTCCAAATATTGTCAAGTTAACAAACAGGAATAGCCATCACACAAGGCATAAGATTTTTAATGAATAAAAAGCACATTAAGATCAACAGAAAACATATAAAATGCTCTCAGCTCTAAATACAATATATTATTAATGTATATTTGTATATGATGTATTATGTATTTATAATCCATCAAATCAGAGTTCTAGATTCTGGATTGATTCCTTTGCTAAATTGGCATTTATTGAATGTGTTAGGCCTTGAACTTGCTTCACTACAGGGTCAAATCTCTTTCTCAGCTACAGAACACAAAGGACCAAGGATTGTGCATTTTGGGATGATAAAATTACGTGTGGTTTCATCTTACTATCTTCCCATCTCTCTCTAACTCGTTCAATTATTAATTTTTATTGTTTTGAATTGTATGCATCTGTAAGTCATCTAGCATGTTCTTTGTAGAATAAGGTAGGACAAAAGTAAGTGAAATTAAAATACTATATTCTATGAGAGCATAAAATATTAAATTTCATATTTTCCCATTTATGGTTCCTGTTCTCTGGCTGGCATCCTGTTGGAAAGCTTTTGAAGGCTTCCTGCCAGCCAGAAGGTGGAGGTGGTCAGAAAAGTCAGTTTAAGCCTCTGTCAGAGCAAGTACTGGTAGCTCCACTAAGACCTAGAAGTCTGAATTCTCAGCCAGGTCTTGAGCAAAATCAGAGACACTTACATGGTTTTCAGAGGTCTTTCACTAAGAGGTTTTTCAAATCCCTGAACTCACTCTTTAAATGGTCCCTCAGCCCTCCAGACTTGGGGACAATGGACCTCCTTTGGGTCACACCCTCACTTACTGCCCACTATATCCCTCAAAATGAAGTTCTTCCTGAGCAGGTAGAGATGCCAGTTCCACAGAAAGAAGGACCATTTGATTCAAAACTGCCATTCTCATGAAGATACAACCCACTGCTAAGGTAACTGATCTTCCTTGCATTTTGCGCAACTTGGGGAGAGGGTAGAGGAAATATTTTTCTACACCCTAGAAATGAGTAGGAGACTTGGTTTCTGACTCTCTATTAAGGAAATAAAATTTAAGGAAATCACAGCTCCAGCTCTGATCCAGCTGTGCAGGCTCCCCACCCAGAGGGCTCCAGGACATAAACTAGGCACTGGAGACTTGTTATGGAGAAAGAATCTGCTTCAAACTCTATGGAATGAGGTAAGAGAAGCAGCCATTGGCTCTTATCCACCATCCATGTTCTCCCCGGGTCACTAGATGGCAATGATCCATACATCTTAATAGTTCCCTGTCCATTGCAGCCCACGAGAGACTTCTGCTACCAGATTGTTTACAAATAGCCTTACATGATGAAGAAAAAGAGTAGGAGGAGAGAAGGGAAGAAGAGAAGGAGAGAGAAGGAGAAGAGGAACAGGAGGGGGTAAAGAGAAAGAAATATACTTTTTCATCCAATGGCTGTGGCTGTGGCCAGGATACAATATGTTCTTTAAGAGCTATGCTTAATGCCGAATACCAAAATCACATAGCAGGATCTCAGACACCCCACCCACCTCCTCTTTCTGCTCCAAGAATTTCCATAATGAAGGAAAGGGAGACAGACTTTCTTTGGGATTTACTCAGATTTCCATACAGCCATTTTTTCTAATCACCATCTTTCTCCATTGTCTTAGTTACTTTTCTATTGATGTGATAGAACACCATGACCAAGGCAAACTATAAAAGTAAGCATTTAACATGGCTTAAAGTTTCAGAGGGTTAGAGTCCTCGATGGTGGAGTGAAGGAACAACATAGACCTCATATCTTGATGCACAAGCATGAGAGAAGGAGAAAGGGAGAGAGGGGTGGCAAGAAAACAGGCAGGAGTTACTTGAAATCTTAAAGCCCACCCTCAGTGACACATCTCCAAGAGCGCCATGCCTCCTAATCCTTCCCAAACAATTCCATCAAACAGGTACCAAGTATTCAAATGTGTGATCCCATAGGCATGGTTCTCATTCAAAGCACCACACGCATGCTCTCTTGAGCAATCTTTTTCTTGGTTGAGGTTTAGGAAACCCATGCTTAAAGGCACCTGCAGCTTCTTCTGTAGAAAGTAAGTTCACAAGAGAAAGAACATCTTTTAAAAGTATTTAAGTCATCATCATGCAGAGAAAGTCATTTAGCCAACGTATGTTAAAACCTCACCCATTTCTCAGCATTTACTAAAGCCTTGTGATTGAGGGAGACCATAGATACACCCGATACTGCAGAGAAAATCTAGGCTGAGAACTTGGTCACCAAACCCAGTGTGTCCTCAGGACCAGATCCCAAATTGCCTATTTGAAAGCCATGAGAGGGATTTCTTAGATCTCGACATGTCCGTCAAATGGACTAGACAGTGTAAGGTGTGACATTGGAATCTGTAATGAAAGAAATACTGGAACCCCCATAACATCCAGTCAAAGTCAGCTCCTGATCTCCTGCGAGAAGCGAAGCCAAAGAAATAGTCATAGGACTTCTTCCTACTTGAGGACATCTCAGAGGCAGTCAGGCTTTCCCGGAACTCCAGGATAGCATGCAGTCCCACCCTAGATGGGAGGAACAAATGTTCACATGGGGTCCCTGAAAGGTCTGCCCACCTGAGCCCCAGCTGGCCTTTCCATCCTGAGGTTCAATTCCATCCTTTTTGGCCCAAAGGGCTGCCTCTCAGCCTTTCCTCCTCCGTGGCTGTTACTGATGTAAAGTGATTGTAGTTTCTAACTCAAATGGTAGAAAAGCAATAGTGTCTAGAAAAGTCGTTATTGAAAATACAATTCCCTACCATTGGCTCTGACCCAGCTTCCCCCTCCCTGCCTGGGGCCTTCTCTGGGGCAGTCTACCTGGCTCTCTCACTTGGCTTGTCCCCTACATCACCCCCACACAGATCACACAGAGGGATTTCCATGTCTTACTTGCTCTACTGGCACCTACGGTCAGACCCTTGCTCTCCCAGCTGTTTAATAAAGTAGAGAAATGATATGCAGAAGTGAGCAATTTTTATCATCGTGATCCCCGTAAAGAGCCCTGCTTAACTATTCCCTGACATTTCGCTTAATTCTGGTCCCAGCTTTAAATTGCATTTGCAGATCATGAGCTTTTCCCTAGGAGGGCGTCACCAAAGTGTGGTTCATGGAACACTAGCTTGACAAAGTTTTCCTAAAACACAGCGATTCCATAATTTGAATACACATATTCTCTTGAGTTTCTCATGATTATTCATATCTAACCCCTCATAAAGCCATTTTTATTGGATTTTGCCTTTTTCTATTAGCAGCCAGAAGCAAAAGGACTTTGGAGAAAACATTTTGGACACGGCTGTTCTAAACTTATTTGTGAAAAAGATTGTCAAAGAATTGGAAAATTCAGTCGAGTGTGGTGGCGTAAGCTTTTAATCCAGGCACTCAGGAGACAGAGATAGGCAGATCTCTAAGATCAAGGCCAGTCTGGTTAATACAGCAAGGGTTACATATATAGCGAGTGCCTGTCTAAAAAACCAAAAAGGAAAATTTAAATCTGTTTCTTTTTAAAAATAACTATGATGCATAAATGCCAAGTTTAATACATTTTCATGAGGTTTTAAGGCTCAATTCACCCTTTAAGCAACATATAGACACTGTAATCACATGGCTAGAATACTACTTAGCAAGCAAACATTCTTGGAGCTCTGTTTCACTGTTTCTTCGACTCCATGGTGAGGGATGAATCACATAACTGAATTCTGGGTGGGGGTCACAAAAGAATCTGACAATGTTACAAGGTTGCAAACATGAGAAGACCAAAAATTTAACTCAAAATCAAATATGATGAATCTGAGATCTTTATGGCATCACTCACCCCTGCTGAACTGCAGGGCCTCACTGCAGCTTTGGTTCTGAAAACACAGGTCCTTGACATCACACAAACTGCCATACTATACAAGTGGTGCCTGAAACGCCTTCTCAGACTCAAGAGTCCTGCATGTTATGAATTACAGTGGCTTTTTTTCTATACATATCAAATTCTCTGCTCCTACAAGCATAATACTTGAAAACAAAAAAAAAGTGTAGGGTTGGGGGTACTTAATATTCCTCTTCTGGCAATCCTCAGGATGTAAGTATCAAATTAATATATTTTTTTCTTTTTGGATTGGACTGTTAAACTGTCTGACTTTGAAAATCCATTTGGGTTGTTGACTTGAGCTTTATTTTTTTTAAAATAGCTAAATGGATTTTGGCTTAGGGTTGAGACAGAATTTACAATAATTGACGAAATGACTCCAAACATACTTTGCTTTATATTATATATTTATGGGAAGCCATCTTCTCAGTGATGACTATTATAAAATCAAAATATCTGTCAACTCTGCATCTCCCAGTGTCAAGTATTCAGCCAAAACTTGATTGCTTATTTAAAACTAAAGGTTTATATTTATCTCATGAGTGTGCAGATTTGATTCTGTCTTTAATAAATATTAAAATTATATGTATAACCAAGAGTTGTTTAAAAATAAATTTCTTTGTGATTTATTACTAGTAAATGCTTAATTTATACTTAATTTATATACCTATGTGCTTGGGGTCACATACAAATTTCTCAGGTAAAAAAGTGTCATGCATGGAGGAAGTTTGAAAAGACCTGCCCTACCATGCCAACTCTCCATTCAGCCTATCCCCGGAAGGTTTACCAAGGTCCTCCCTCAACTGGGATTTCAAGACAGACAGAGGATTTCTTACTAGGCATTTGTTACCATTCTTTTCCTTTTCGAATATTTGACTTTTCCTACTCCATCCTACAGGATATAATGAAATCCTTAAAAGCAACATATAGCTAGAAAAAAATACTGATAATGCCAAATACTAACGAGGAGGAGAAAATATAATCATTTCTACTTTGGGGGTGGACGTGTGAAATGTACAGCCACGTGGAGAAATGGTTTGGCAGTTTTACATAAAGCTAAATATTTGACTACTGCACAGCCTAGAAATTGCACTCTTGGGCAAAATTCCACATAAAGGAGATCTTCTGTTCATGTTCAAAATATGTATGCAAATGTGCATAGCAGTATTATTTGTAATATCCCATGGTATTGTCCGAATTTTTATGCCCTGTAAATATTCATATTTTGAAATCCCGATCTCCATGGTGATAGTGTTAGGAAGTAGGGAACATTAGGATGGGATTAGATCATAAGGGCATAACCTTCATAAGCAGAATCTGCACCATTAGGAAAAAGACCCAAGGGAGGTCCTTTATGTTTCCCACCATGTGAAGACACAGCAAGAAAATGGCCAGAACCAGAAATGCATGAACCAGAAAGCCAGCTATCACCAGACACCAAATCTGCTGACGCCTCGAGGACTTCTCAGCTTCTAGAACTGTGAAATATATCTCTGTTGTTTCTAAGCCATCCAATTAACAGTACTTAATTATACCAATCCCGAAGACCAATACATCCTTTCACTGGGAATAACTGACATGCCCTCATTGAGTGAAAATAACAAACTATTTATATATACAAGTTGGACAGGTAACAAGAGAATGATGAGAATAAAGTCAATCAAAAAATATCACATAACATCCTGATTCCATAACACTCTCGAAATGATGAAATCACAGAAGTGGAGACAAGATTCGTGATTACTGAGGGTTGGAGTAGGATGGAGAGGAAGCAGATGTGGTTATTTAAAGGGGAAGAAGAGATTCTTGCGGTAATGGGAGAGTTCCAGATGTTGGCTGTTCCCTACGCATGTGATAAAATCATATTGAACTTCACACAAGACACAAATACAGACAGAAAGGGACATCCAGATAGCACTGATGGTTTTTGTCAATGCCAGCTTCTTGGTTGTGCCTTCATGAAGAAGAAGAGACCGGACAGAGAACACACAAGACAATATGGCCACACAGAGAGATGCTTGTAAAACTCTCGGTGTGTCAATGAGCTCTCTCTCGTGCCCTCAACAAAGAAAAAGTGATCCTTCATAACATACTACTGATAGTCTACTTTTCTCTGTTGGGAAGAAGACAAGAAATGATACTGACTTTAATGAAAAGTTAAGTAATAGATGGGAAAATGTTTTCCACCAGAAGTTTTTAGATAGTGGTTTTCCTTGTGAACATGTTCTGATTGGTACTTGGCTAAGTCCTTACAGAGACACTGAAGATTCTAAAATGCTCACTCCACTGGTTTCCCACTTCCTGCGATCTCCCATGAAAACTCTTACTGCACTGGCTTCCTAGGACTTCCAGTTCCACAGCTTCAGTGAGAACAGGAACAGGCCTGGGCTCTTTTTCTATTCACTGTGACTGGAAATGTTTCCCAGATGTGAACTGAGCCGCGGCGGGGCCCCTCTGCTTTTCTGCTTCTTCTGCCAGTGTTTCCGGGTTGGTCAGTGCCCTTGGCATCATTATTTCACGCACTGTGTCTAGTTCTTCAGTTGTGTCGATGTGAGACCGAATCAGATCCCTCTCCCTAAGCTCAGGGAGATGAGGGAAAACTTTAGAAACAACTTATGTCTCAATTTTTAAAGAACTTCCATTTCATGTCTGGGAACTCAGCTGTGTACATAAGTCCTGTGTTTTTCAGTTTTAGGGTAATCATAAAAATTATATATATTTATATATATTATATCATTAAGGTGACTTACATTTTCAGGTTTTTTTTCTTCACATTAGGGAAGACTAGAAGTGTAGTGATATTTCATTTGTATTTGAATAAATAAAGCTTGCCTGAAGATCAGAAAGTAAAATAGCTGCCCTGATCAGGCTTACAGACCAGGCAGTGGTGACACACACCTTTAATCCCAGTAGCTGCACCAGTTTATCATAGAAACTGGGCAGTAGTGGTGCATGTCTTTATTCCCAGCACTAGAGAGGAAGATAAAACCAGAGGAGACAGCTCTCAGTCACTCTCATTCTGAGGATTCCTGGAGGCAGGATCGCCATTTTGGACTGAGGTAGAGGTAAGAGCCAGTGGCTAGCTGTTTTGCTTTTCTGACCTTCAGATTGAACCCCAATATCTGTCTCTGGGCGTGTATTAATTGTGCTACATATACAGAAGATAACTTAACCAGAATTGGCATTGTTCCGGAGATTAAAAATAGAACAACCCAGAATAACCATTAGAAGCAAGGGTTACTGTAGTGTGATGCTTTTAGACTCCTAGAATAGGAACGAGCCTGGTGGTCTTCAATCTACTCACGTGATGCCATTATTCCTATAGGACCAATCCAGGGAGCCTCTACCAACACAAAACATCCATTTCCCAACACGAGGTTCAACTATCTGGCTCTTCTTAAACCAATAACTTCAGTATTAAATTGCTAACGTGCACCTTAAAGAGGGAACTAGTTGATGATCAAATGTCACTCATGGGATCACATTGCCCTCACTGATGGCTTAGAGGCTGAGAATCTTAAAATCAGCAAACATCTAAACTGAGGGGTTGGCTCAGTTTTGCCTGTTTTTTACATGGACCCCAAAATTCAATCCTCTGAGCTAGAAAGTCAGTGAATTCCTATATTAAACTATTTGGTGTTTTTCTGAGATCAAGGACCCAAGGGAGAACCTAGAGTGTGGAGGAGGGGTGTTTTTCCAAAGGAAAGGGTTGAAGGACCCCAGCTTGAGAAATGTGAAGAAGGAATGCATTTGAGGGAAAGAGATACTGATGTCAGGACAGGCAGCTCAGAGAAAGAAGGGAGACAGTCGGATTTCCATCTCCGTGACGAAGTACATCACAATTGAATTATAAGAAAGAAGGATTTAGTCTTCCTCACAGTTGGGGGTCTCAGTCCATGGTTCATTTGGCTTCTCACTTTGAGTCCATGGCTGGAAGTACATGCATGATAGGTGAGATCTGTTCATTTCCCAATGGCTGGGAGACAAAGGGAAGAAAGAGCTGGTATAGCAACACCTGATTGAAGGCCAAGCCTCGTGACCTAATTTCTCCTCACTAGACCCCACCTCAAAAGAGTCCACCATCTGCCAGTAATGTCACAGACTGGGGACCAATCATTCAACATGAGGGTCTTTGGAGGACATTCCAGACACAAAGTAGATCAAACCTCTTCCCTGGAAAGGTCTAAGATCTGAAGTTTCTCTCTCCTGCAGTAAAAGAGAAAGACAAACCAAAGTATAAACTCAACCTTTGTGCCCAGAATGAGAAGCTTTCCTTGTGAGTTTACCTGAAACCTGTCCTCAGGAAACTGTACAAGTAGCACATCCCATTGCCTCACTAGGGAGATGGATACTTCTCTGGGTTGTTCCATGGGATCCAGTGGAGAACTGCCATCAACAGCTAAGTTTCTTAACTGAGGCCACACGAGTCTGTGGGACCACATGCCTTTGACTGACTCCTTCAAAGTTTCTGGTCTTAGCTTCTTGTTATACCATCTCTTGAGGTTGGTGCCAGTGTTAGGCAGCTAGACAGATTTGTAGGCTTATAGGCTATTGGGAATAGATGGGGTTAGGGTTAGGTTAGAATTCTTTTTTTTTTAATTTATGTATTTATTGTACATCTGGGTTGCAGTTTCCCCTCCCTCCTCTGCTCCCAGTACCTCCTCCCAATACCCTCCTCTGTTCCAACCACCCAATCCTCTCCTCCTCTGTTTCTGTTTATGAAAGGGCCGGTCCCCCATGAGTATCAACAAAACATAGCATATCAAGTTGCAATAAGACAAATCATCATACATAGGATATTCACACACATATATGTAATAAAAATCAAAATTAACACCCCCCCAAAACTAGAAATATCAAATGTTGACGAGCATATGGCACAATCAGAAGTGTTTACATTTATTGTCAATGGGAGTGTAAAGTTGTTAGGAATGTAAGTGAAACCATTTTGTGTAACTTGGAAACCACTTTGTGTGGCTTGGAATAATGTAAGGCTTGCAAGACAGGAGCCAGCCACAAGGCAGGTCTGATATGAGCCAAGCCTGAGGCAGGCTTCGAAACACAAATGAACAAACCCCAGAGTTGCATTGCTACATCAGTGAACCAGCCCTAAGCTGTGAACTCCAACAGCATAACACAAAACTAATGCCCACTGGAGGAACACAAAAACTGGAACTTCAGAGATGGCTCTTAGTATTGCTCTGCCATGTTTCCAAGACTTCTGTGCTGAGACCTATTGGCACAGGGACTTTGAGACTGGCCACTGTGTGGCCCTGGCTTCAGTGGTCTTTGAGTATCTGACGCCATCTCTGACACATACCTCCTGTCAACACTAGCAACTGGCCCATTCTCTCAAGGACCTCTGGGACCTCCAACAGTGACATCCTCCAGGCTTGCCACAGTTGAAGGACCTCACAGCGAAATGGATCTTCTCAAGCTTGGAGAAGATTCCTCAGGGGAAGCCTGCAGCAGTCTCCACCTGACCAATCATTCCTGCTTGGCAGGGTGTCTGTTGATGCGAGATTACCATAACCTTCCTAATAGCATGGTATGATAAGAAATGTTTTTGTGAATAAACTATGCATATTCAAAGGCAAAAAAAAAAAAACCCAACCCACCCAGCTTAGTTTCTCTTCGATGCTAGACCATTGGTGTCTGCTGGCAACAAGATATCCATACGTTTGTAGATGTCAGAGAGATACTGTAAATCCAAATGGTTTAATTGCTTTGAAGTTTATAGAACACTGTTGCTGGAGCCCCCTACCCCCTACCCCCTGAATTCATGCAGGAGCTCAATCCCTAATGACATATGTTAATTGTGTTAAGAAGTTGGAAACATAGAAGCGGAAAATGGAAGGTCGTTAAGGTTAGGCAGAGTCCCCATGCTGGAGGTGCCATGATTAACTTCTAGTTGCTTTATAATGAGAAGGGAGGGGGAGGAGGAAGAGAAAAACGGAGGAGAGAATAGCAGGGGACCAATTAGACCCAAGATAGATATGTACTTTCACAGTCTCTTGCCACGTGATACGCTGAGTCCTCTGGGATTTTGCCATTAAGAATGTCATCCACAGATGTGAACCCTCTCATTCCAAAACTTTGATCTAAGTAAACTTTTCTTTGTAAAATCGGCTTGCTTCAGGTACTGCATGCCAGCAATGTAAAAAAGGAACTAATACACCTACGTCTTGAAGTAAAAGGGTAGCTTTTCCTAGTAGCTAGACTAACTTTATTGAATATTTTCCCCAAAACGGCCCCTAGATTCTGATAAGGCAAAGATCCCAGGTCCTACTCACAGCAATAGTCCCGGTTTTCTTTCTGTGTCTGGCATTTTAGAGGAACTTAGGAATGTTAGATGATGGGAAAACCTCAGAGAAGCTCTTGTTCCCTCTAACAAATCTAAACAGTCATCAAAACGGGGACAGAACATGAAGCACAGCTTTAGTATTATGGTTCTAGTTCATTTACCCTTCCCGCTGGGTTTTAGGAATCAGAACTGAAGGGTGAAGAGATGACCCTTAGCGCCATTTAGGAAGCCTTCCCGGTACATCGCTGTGCGTCTCTGCCAAACCCTGAAGCCTCACGTCTCTCTTTAGCTCAGTAACATCTGTCCACTTCCTCAAGTCCAGTCCCAGATGTGATAAATATAGAAGGCTGAGCAGAGGGAGGCAGCTCTAGGAAATGAGTGTGGGGATAATGGGTCCCTGTGCCCTAGAAATCTGGCACTGCTGGACTGAGCTAAATTAGGTGCAAAGAAGCCATCTGGTCAATTTCGTTTTAATCCCATCGAGTTTTTGAAAAACATTTGCCAGTGGATCGGGAGTGAAGGGAGATTTTAAAAATAGTATAATTAGATGTAATGCCAGCAAGTCGCGTCACCAGCCACCCCAAAGCAAGGAAGGAAAACAAAGTAGAAATTGCAAACATGATTCAATGGATACATCAAGATGAATAATAATAAACCCAAGCAGGCTCTAGCCTCCGACCCCACATCCTTCTCGGCTGCTCCTTGCCCTCCATGTGCAGGGCTGCTTGGCTGGGATGGACTGGCTAGGTTCAGCAGTGCCCAGGAATGTGTGTGGGAAGAACTGCCAGGCACCGCTGCCCAGGCAGGCTGTCTCCAAGAGACTGGATATGGTGGGACTAATGGGTATCAGCATGGCCTGAGGGTATCACACCAGGTTATCTGTTCTCCAGGACGCAGATGTGCACCGCTGCCCACCAGGAGAAAGGCAGCCTACTGATGTATTTCTAGGACCAAGCTTGACCGAATCAGTCTATACCTAGGAACTGCTATTCCGAAAGGGCCTTACCCTCTTAACTCTCTGAAAACATACCTTCAAAGGTTCTTTGTAGATACCAAATTCCCTAATTTAGTGGGGAATTACAGGAAATCTTCAAATTTCAGTGCTAGAGGATTTCATCCCAAGCCGTACCCATATGTCCAGCGGCCCCAGATCAAACCTCCAAAGATAGCGTTTGAAAGGAGTGTCTGGGCTCTGTTGCTCAACCCAGAAGCACATTCAAGACCAAAGCCACCAGTACACGAAAAAGCTAGCACCTTCCCCTGGTGTGACCTCTTCTGTATCTTGCCAGGTGTGTGCAGCTGGAACACTATGTGAAGAACTGCGTCCACATGGCAATAGTGCTTGATGAAACAAAGAATGCCCAGCTCAGAGCCTTCAGGCATTGGTCTGTGCCTCAGTCTACCACTTGCTGACTCTACAATCACGGCTTGTGACAGAGAGTCCATGACATACACCTCGCTCATGGGTAAAGAGGCTCTGATGTCCTCTCTTACAAACTTAAGTTGACACATGGATGTTAAGGGTTGCTATCATAATAGACTCTTGAAAACTTACTGGAAATACTCAGAGATGGATATGCAGCCACAAGTACACCCAGGCTGGAAATCGTGCAAATGGTGTGTCGCCCAAAATTCTCAGTGAGTTCCTTCATGTTTCTGAGCCCTTTCTACCTTTTACCACTCCCATCATGGAGAGCACACAATGTCTTTTCTTCCCACAGCCACAATCTCTTCCTCCAATTGCTAAATGGAAACACGAGGGTAGATGTTTGCCTGAGGTGCTTTCCAGTATCGGCAACCATTGCACATAAGGAAACTAGTCATGGGAAGGTTGACCTAGGACTTGAGGTCGCTGACAAGGACTGCCCATGGCACAGACCTTCATGCCCTAAAGTGAAGCTGGCATGCCTCAACCCATGGGCCAGATCCGGCCTGCTTCTGTGAATAAAGCATTATTGAAACACAGTTGTGTTCACCCATGACTATGGCCTATAGCTACTTTCAGGCTAGAAGAGCAATTGAGTAGTTTTGGACAAAGCTGCATGGAGAGAAAACCTGGTCTACTTACTGTCTTGTCTTTTATGAAGAGTTTCCCGTCCCCTATCCTAGACTGCCCCTGCAGGACTTCAACAAGATATCAGAAAACACCTTACCACGACTCCTTATTTTTTTTAAAAAAAAAAGCTTGAAAAACTAACTAATAACTAACTAATAAAAACTAACTAACTAACATCTGATAAATGTCTATTCTTTTACTTTACATTGTGGTAAGCTACTTGGATTCTTTATCATAAGACAATATTATAAAAACAGACAATTTATCAGTCTGGGGAAAATGCCACTAATTTCCTCATATTCTTTGGTTTTATTTTGACTTGTCTTATTTTTGTTTCTTTTTCTTCTTCTGTTAGCAAATCTTGCTCAACATTCATGGCTTTTTTTACTAATTTATTTTTGTTTTATGTGGAAGTTTTGCCTGCATGTGTGCCTATGTACCGTATGCTTGCTTGGTGCCCATGGAAGTCAGAAGACAGCATTGATCCCCTGGAACTGGAGTTATAGACAGTTGTGAGGCACGTGTGAGTGCTGGGAACTGAACCTGGGTCCTCTTCAAGAGCAACCAGTGCTTCTAACTGCTGAGCCATTTCTGCAGCCCTTCTCATATCATGCTGAAATCATATTAGGCCACATGTTATATTTATAGAAGAAACACAAACTTTTCTTCCAAGCGAAATGAAAGGAAGGGAGAAGTGATATTTTGAAGGGACTGAATCCTTGTCATTCAGTACAAACCAACCACGTCCTCAGAGAGAAACTCCTCAGCCCTTTCTGCCTTGTACCACTCCTGTCATGGAGCATACACAACTCCCTTTCTTCCCACAGCCATGATCTCTTCCTCAGACCCAGAAAAGCCATGCCCCACAGCTGGAAAGAAACACAGAAAAAAAGAGGTTAAATTCTTCAAATGTCTGGGGCTCTAACAACATTTGCCAAGTTCAGGAATCCTCCTGAGAAGTGGGACTTCATGACCCTGTGGGGGAAGCCGAATCCCCGAGAAAAGCGGCACCAGTGTGCCACTCTAGGGAGCGTGAAACAAGAAGACCATGGGAAGGGGAAGAAATGGAGGAAGTTAGGAAGGCAAGGGGCCACCATGCAGGTGGACACTGGGGGCCGCCATGGAATTATCTACTTTATGAACATGGGGCACATTTACACATGAACACACTTGGGACTACAGAAAATGCATTGCCTTCTACGTATCTGTTAGCATACACCCAGTCATCCCAAATATCTTTTTAGCTCTTGAAGCTGTAAATAATTGAGTCCAACTGATCGCTCTTCCCTAGTCTCTCTTTCTGTCCCCCATACAACTGTAATTAACGCGAGCGTCACCCACTTGTTGGTTGGTAAAACGACACCGTTCACCTACTTAGTGCTTCCTATTGGCTTAGTTTTGTGCCTCTAACATGTTCCACAGTAGAGGACGATTTCCAGTAACAAGAGAAGGCAAACCCCCAGCGCATAAACATGGTCATGCTCCATTTCATGTCACATTTGCTGATGTGGAATTACCAAAGCCAGTTTCCCAGCGCTTGTTACTATAACAAATAGCTGGGACAATCAGCTTTGAAAATACAAAGGTTTGCTTTGGCTTCTGGTTTGCAGGTTTCTATCCATGATCTGTTGACCCTTGTCCTTTAGACATGTGGTGGCATATAAAGGCAAAAACCCATGGCAAAGGAAAAAGTCACTCGTCTCATTGCCAAGGAACAAATAAAGAACAGGCAGATGGGTCTTCATAAGACATTCCGAGATCCAAGTTGTAGGATCTGGCCTAGTGCAGATAGAAGGAGTAAAGGAGCCCTCGCCTCATGGTTGAAAGCTCGGCAACGATACTATCCTCAGAACATGCGCCCAGAGACAGGAAGATTCTCACCTTCCACAAGTTACCACACCATCTAAGTTCAGAGAGGAAGAACTCAAGACTGGAGTATCTGCAGTTTGTTAAGCTTGGGGACGAAGGCTACTGCCCACTTACAGAGTGGAGGCGAACAACTTAATCCCTCTTAGTCCGGTTTCCACAACTGTAAATGGCGGTGCACTCTCTAAGCGCTGCCTACAGTACTGCCGTGGAGTCTGTGAGATACGGCTTCCTCTTGCAGAAATCCGTGTCTCTCTGAGTGATCCAGCAGCCATAGTTAGGGCAGGGTACATGAGCATGGCTCTCCCGAGCACTAATTTAGGCTATGATAAATAACAACCCAGAGATCCCCCAAAAGCTTCTTACATCAAACAAACTTGCCACATTTTGCTGTAAGGGCCCCAGGGCCCCAGGGAATGTTCATGTTGCCACACCCAGCTCTCTCCCTCATCCTCTTGTACTGGCCAGCTGAGAATCTAAACAGTTTGACAAATGGTTAAGCTTGACTTTATCTTGATTTCATTAAAGAATCTGAGCATCAGTATTCCTCTTGGGAGCTAAACACAGGCTAGGGAGCAAAGAGAGAGACGATGGGGGTTGGGGGAAGGCACGTGCACACGATTACACATGTGGATAGGAGTTTGTTCCTATGGCTACAGGAAACCACTCCCTTCCATTCATAGCTGTCGTTACTGAACATCCCAGCATCCCTCAGGGGTGGGGACAGATGAAGATGAAGGTGCTAGAAAATGGGAAGTCACTGAGCATCAGCTTTTGACAAGGCAGAGCTCAGGACTTGTCTTCTGGGTACAGGGCTGTGGCTCCCAAGCTGTCTGCTGAGTCCCGCAACAGTCAGGGTTTAGAATCCCAATACGGCTCCACAGCCAGAGTATAATGTACTTCCTGGCAGGAATCACCCTCATAATTAGAGTGCTTTGGGGACATTAGGAGAATATGTTTATGCAAAGTTCTGAGTGGTTCTTGGATGCAGTACTGGGGCCTTCAAATGGCATGTTCACAATCGTGACTCCACGCTTACGGCATCAGTAACCAAGATCTGTGGTCTGGAGACATAGTAGCTTCTCAACACGTCTACCAGAGGGGTTTTCTTCAGAAATACTAGATGGCTGACACCAGATATTAGACACCAGATGTCCAGATGATTAAAATTAGGGAGGCAGAATAACTTACTTTGGTTTCCTAACTTCAACACTCAAAACTCCATGCCCGAGAAACCCCCGAGTTGCACACAAACCAAGATGGTTTGAGTATCTTGGTCACCAAAACAGTTACCAACCCATGGGTAAATTAAACCCTAGATATGTACTGAGATGCAACAAAGATCTGGCATCAGGACTAAACTATATAAGATGGTAATGGGAATCTGCTGCTCTTCCTAAACTGGTCCTTACTCTCTGTGTTAATAAACACCTTGCTCAGCCTAGGCACAGGGTTGGGGGGTGGGGGATCTAACTTGGTCCTGCCTCATCAAGGTGATGGGACAGACTTAGTTGGCTTCCCAGGGGAGGTCATACCCTCTCTGAGGAGCAGATGGGGGGGAGAAGATATGGGAATTGTGATTGATATGTTAAAAAAAAAGGAGTTATTCTTAAAGATTAAAGAAAAGAAGATAGTCATGACAAACCACAAATGAAGGTAGGAGAGGGGAGGCAAAGGAGAGCAGAAGAGGGAGGGAGAAGATGGAGGGAAGGAAGGAAAGAAGAGAGGGAGAGAGGGAGGGAGGGAGGGAGGGAGGGAGGGAGGGAGGGAGGGAGGGAGGGAGGGAGAGGAGGGAATAGAGGAGGGGGAACACCCTAGGAAGGATGTCCTCTAAGAATTGAAAGGAATTCTGACACTTACATGTCCCCTACCCATGCTAACTTAGAACTGGAAAGTTATGATCACCTCTTCCCTGAGCCAGGAGAAGACCAGGATGGTTACTAACATCGTCCAAAGTCACGGTCAGCTTGTGTTGTGTTGACATCCTGTCCAAAGTCATGATCAGCTTGTGTTGTGGTATTCTGAAGTCACAACACCAGAATGGATATACAGCCACCTCCTTCCTAAACTAAAGAAGAACTGGAAAACAAGACCCAGGCTTCTCAGAAGATGTTGGGAAATGCTGAAATGATTCGTCTCTGGGTTCAGCAGTGACAAGTGACCGAGTTTAGGAGGAAGGTTGACTTTCTTCCATTTAGAAAGGACAAGGACTAGTCAGGATGTACAAGAATAGCCTATAGCTACAATTACAAGACAAATATAGTACCCATGATGGTTATACAGAACACATATTTTTAAACACTGCAGCTGTAATATTCTACAAGCCATAGAATCTCAGCACTGGGAGGAACTTAAGGTTCACACGGTCATTGCCTCCAGCTGCAACATTTATTAATCAACTGCAACAAACCAGAGGCAAGACCATTGCTCAATAGGCTCTGATTTTCCCGTTGTGTATTAAGCAGAATGTGCATTTAAAGAATGTGACATCTTCCAAGAAATTCTAATTGCTTCTGCTTATCAAAGTATTCACTCTGTTTCTATCTTCTCTACTTCTTAAGGTCCATGTTGGTAACACAGAACTTAGAAAATTGGGGCTTGGAGGAGAAGGGGAGGTCAAGGAAGATGAGTCATCAAAAATAAGAAAGGTGGAGTTTGAAGAAAAGCAAAGGCATGAAAAACCAGAGATAAAATAGAACGTGGTGAGTTAAGACACAGCATATGTGGGCAGAGCCTGGGCCATGTGGAGGAGCAAAGACCAGCTGCTGGTGACCACCACATGCACAAGAAGACAGGGAGGCTGGTGGACCAGCACCCATCGGTGGCAGACTTGGCTCTGTTCTCCTCCCTTCTGCTCTGAAAACAAGGCCCTCTCCCCAATCTCTGGACCTTGCTATGGTCTAACCTGGAGCAGTAATGGAACAAAGAAGACTGGGTGAAGTTTTCCCAGTTTTGATGACTTTCTGTATTCTCCTGATAGGGATCTCTGGCCACACCATAGGATGCACAGCATCTCCCTGTGCTGTCTCCTACACACAGAACACACACTCCCGTAAAGAAAAATGTACCCACACATGTCTTCCCAAAGTATACTCTGACATTTGCTTTATCGTCAAACAAGCCATGGAAATTCGCCAAACCTTCTAAAAACTACACCCAGCCTTTCCCCAGAAGACACAAAGTGAACACATGCACATAAACACAGTCTTAAACATTGCAAAACTGAGCATCTGCTCAACCTAAGTGGGGACATTACACATCAGGGTTACTTCTGACAGCCCAAGAAGAAGTCAATGTTATGGCCTCTGATGGTGGTGACCAAGTTGCATATTGAACGTATAGTATGTCAAAAGGAAAAATTATTCCCAAGAACAATGATGGAAATAGCCCAAGTAAGTGCTTGAAGAAAACCAAGTGAATTTGAGTTTTGGTCCAAGTAAAATATCAAAAGAATGACTCAGAAAGAAAATACACACACACACAAACACACACACACACAAATGAACACATATGGAGGGAGGGAGGGAGGGAGGGAGGGAGGGAGGGAGGGAGGGAGGGAGGGAGGGAGTCATTGTAAAGTTATTTTCTTCATATAGTCAAAATGGCAGACTGTCAATTTGGATTTCAACTGCACATGAGATGTGTCAAATGATCCATTTTGTAGCCTGTGACCAGCCTGCAGGGGAAATGATAAAACATTGTTTTGATTATGGACCTAAGATTGTTTCAATAAACATAGCCTAGAGACTATGTTAATATCTTACTTTTAAAGTCTCTCTTTTTACTGAGCTTCATAAAACAGTTTTTGTTTGGGTTGAGAAGGGGTCTTTGAGGGTCTCTCTTTCAACCCCAAGCATTCCACATCCCTACTGTTTGCTGAGTGTTTTAGTCTCCCTTTGTGTATCTCCTTTGAGATGAGCTGGAGCCTGAAGCTTTTGTAACACTAGGAAATAAATCTTATTCTCAGGGTCAATCTCAGGCCATGAGACACTAGCTGACAACCTGAAAAAGTGCTCCATGTGTCTGTGACTTTGGGGACGTCAGCGAAACAACATGAGTTTCAGACAAGCAACTTTGACTTCAATTCCAGCCTCTGCTACTTCTGAGGTTTCTTTCCTTTCATTATTTGTTAAGTATCTGAATCCAAAATGTCACCCAAAGAGTCATGTGGTAAATGTGTAATCCCAGTTGGTAGTGCTATTTTAGAACCCTTAGAAGCAGGGCCCAGCTAGAAGAAATGGGTCACCAAGGACACATCCCTGAAGGTTGTTCCTGTCCCTCATTGCTTCCTTGCCCTGCTTCTTGTCATGTGGTGAGCAGCCTCCTCCTTCACTAGCTCTTCCCATGCTCAGGTTTCGTCTCACTGAGGGCCCCAAATCAATGGAGCCCAGGACTGTGAGCTACAGCATTTAAAACTGTGAGCCCAAATCAATTATTCTTCCCTTCAATTGTTTACACCAGATATTTTTGTCATAACTACAAGAAAACTAACATAGTACCTAATAGGTACCATGCCCAGATACTGAACCGAGACAGGTTTGGGGATTTTTATGACATAATGCAAGTGGAGAAGGTTGAGTGCATTATGATGCAGGCAATAATGAAAATGCACGGATGTACCAGAGGCAAGACAGTTGGCCCAACTGGAAGAGAAGGTGCTGAATGCAACCTCTAAAATAGAATGGCATAGAAAAAGAAAAAGAAAATACTATGTTAGGCAGGTGGGAAGATGGCTTGCAATGGTGACATCAGGAGAGACATTCAAGAAGAGATGGCCCTTGAATGAGATGTTGAAGAATGAGGCAGAGGCAAGGGTGGAAAGAAAAGGCAGTTCCAGAACAGCCACGGGTAAGACACAGTGCCTGCAAAGGAAAACACAGTTCAAATGAGAATGAATTTAGGACAGTCTGAAGAGGCAGGCTTACGGACTGTGGAAGCAGTGTAAGGCAAGAAGAGGGAAGAAGTGCTGGACCAAGGACTCCAGTCTTACTTCAGAATAGTCAACTTAGAACACTTCCACCAGGAAGCAATATAACCACAGAGCCGCCCTGTGCATTTATCTCGCTGCCTGGGTCAGTCAAAACTGCTATGGCAGTATTACAATTATAAGGAGACTAGACCTGAGCTGCAGTGTCGAAGTAGAGAGAAAAGAACTCTCCAGGGAACACTGAGAGAGAATCCACGGGACTCTGGGAACTGCAAAGGTGGGAGTTGCAGTGTCCAATCAAAGGGTTCCATGACTTCAAGAATGCCTAGACAGAAATAGCAAAGTCAGTGCAAGAACATGTTATTTTTAGTGTGTGTATGTGTATGTGTGGCATTTTATTCTTGTACAAATATTAAGTTTATCTGAAGAAAAATCTCAAAATACAGCTAAAGAAAAGAAAATATCCACAGTCTCAGCTTAGCCATTCTCTCTTGGGTTTTTCCAGGTTTAATCACAAACTGGGAACCTTCCATTTTATAACTTTTTTTTTCACTCAACTATATAGACTAAGCATCTTTCTACTATAATTATTTTAACTCAGCATTATTTTACTCATGGAGTAGAACCCTGTGATGTGGGATTCCCCTCTGTATGATGTGAATACCATTGGTTAATAAAGAAACTGGCTTGGCATGGTAGGGTAGAACAGAGCTAGGTGGGGGAAACTAAACTGAATTCTGGGAGAAGGAAAGCAGAGTCAGGGGAGAAGCTATGGAGCCACTGCCAGAGACAGAGATGCTAAAACCTTGCTGGTAGTCCACGAGCCTCATGGTAAAATATAAAATAATAGATATGGGTTCATTCTAGATGTAAGAGCTAGCTAGCAGTATGCTTAAGTAATTGGCCAAGCAGTGATTTAATTTATGTAGTTTCTGTGTGGTTATTTCCAGAGTCTGGGTAGCTGGGGAACAAACAAGCAGCCTCTTACAACAACCCTATTTTATGAATTAATCACAATTTATATACTCACTGATTGCAAAGATTTACTTTATTTATAATCCTGGTTTTAATTAACTTCCTGGAAGCTGGATATCTCTGTGCATTTTTATTTCTTTTAAATGAATTCTTAAAAATGTAATTTGTGGGCCGAAGGAAATGTGTGCAGGCTTAGTGTTGTTGAAGCATGTGGCCAGCTCCTCCTCCAGGAAGAATTAAGGACTTAACTTTTTACCAGCTGTATGATAGAATGAAGAGAGATTTTTTCTCAGGGGACATGTGGGTATTTTCAGACATGGAGATTTTAAAGAGCCTATAGAATGCAGCATTGACAACAGAAAATAAATGGCTGTGAAGGAAAAAACTGGGTTTGAACAGGAAAATCAGATTCCTCCTTCCTCACACACTCTCCATTTCCCTGGGGAGCTGAGCAAGGCAGCCATTCCTACTGTGAAGTGTAGGAACAGGAGCCAGACTTGGAGAAGACAAGTATCAGCTCAAGGGCACTCTGAGACTTCTGAGGGTGTTGTGACCCAATTTGGGCAAGAAGCCATGCGTACAAGTATGTTGTGGAGGATTATTTTAACAAGGCAAATATGTGTTTCATTTGTCTATGCTGCAAAATACTGCTTTAACTGTGTAAAGGTGTGTTACATTTGTTTCTGCTGTCTTTGTTAATGATGTAAAGGATGTGTTACATTTGTTTCTGCTGCATCTGTTTAATTATGCAAAGATGTGTTGCATTTGTTTCACTTTGCCTGTCTAAGGGACATGATTGGTCTAATAAAAAGTGGAATGGCCAATAACTAGGCAGGAGAGGGATGGGCAGGGATTCCAGGCATAAAGAATAAATAGGAGAGGAGCATGGGAGGAGAAGAGAAGGAAGAATACAGAGAGAGACACACCTGGGGCAAGAAGCCGTGTAGCTGCCAGACAGACAGACATAAGAAGTAGTCAACGTAAGATAAACAAATAGAAAGAAAAGTAAAAAGCCCCAAGATAAAAGGTAGATAAAGAGAAACAGGTTAATTTAAGTTAAATGAGCTAGCCAGAAATGAACCCAAACTGGGCCGAGCCTTCAAAATGAGTAAGTCTTCATGTCATGATTTAGAAGCTGATTGGTGGCCAAAAAGAAAACACCGGTACACAAGTATATAACTTCGTAGAGATTTCCAGAGCCTCTGAAGAGTGAGAATGGCGTCTGTGCAGGGCATATGGGTGGCGGCAGTGACAGGAAATTAACATACTGGAGGAGAAGGTAAACAAATACATTGAGAATTGCAAAGACCAAGCTTTTGCTGGACTTCTGGATTACTGTGGGTTCTTCAGGCTAAACAGGAGAGAATATATGACAAGGAGACAAACAGACAGGCAAGCAGAGAGTTTACTAGAAGATATTAGCTTATGCAGATACAGTGGCTGAACATTCCCAACATGGTGCTGTTGGCAAGCCTGAAACCCCAGGGAGTGGAAAATGTAGCTCCAGTCTGAGTCCAAAGGCAAGAGACTTATGAGCAACTCACTGATGCACAGAGAGCAAATCCCCTAGAGCCTTCTGAGGGATTTTACTCTAGACAGATCTTCGACAGATCGAATGAGCTGGATCATGTCTGCAAAAGCAACCCTCTTCACTCGGTCTACCAATTTGCAAGGCAAACTCATCCCCAAATTCTCAGACACACCCAGAGCATTGTTCCACCAAATAGCTGTATACCTAGTGGCCTAACAGATTGACATCGAGCATTAAGATCACAGTTGCCAAATGTTTATAGATATGTGTGTGTGTTTGTATATGGATCTTTGTTTTCCTTACCATTGAGAAGGAACTGAGAGCAGTGTTCCCCAACAGCAGTAAACTCACCCAGCACCCAGATTTTGTTATCATAAATGTATTTAGTTTCACTAGGACATACCAGGATTCCTTGCGAGAATGATTGATTCCAGAGTTTGGTGGGAAAAGGAAGGAAGGAGCCTGTACACACCACTGTGCCAAACATTCAGCAGGGCAAGGAATAATGGAATGAGGTAAAGGGCATAAAAGCCAGACTGAAGGATTCTTGGAAGTTTTAGCAAATTCAAAAGCAATACAGCATAATCTATTGGATAAAATAGGAGTCTGTATGCATATAGATATAAATAAGTGAATACATTGAAAGTTTGGTGGTGAATAGAATATTTACAGTGTCCCAAAGTAATTCCCCAGTCACGAAGCTGGAAAGAAGGCTCAGTGATTAATAGCACTTGCTGTTATTGCAGAGAAACGAGGTTTGGTTCCCATCACTCACGTGGTACCTTATAACTATCTATGGCTTGAGTTCCAGGAAATCTGATGCCCTCTTCTGGCCTTTGCAGGCACTGGGCACACATGCTGTGCACATGCATATATGTAGGCAAACACACACATACATAAAATAAAAATCATTTAAAAACTAACTTCCCATCAAAAATCCATCAGTTACAGGTCATGATGTCATGATGACCATGTCTGTTATCTCAACATTTGGGAGATGTAACAGAAGGACCACGAGTTGAAGTCTGGCCTAGAGTATGTAGCAGAACACAGTCTCAGAAAATCTAAGGCATTTGCTTAGCATGTTTACAGCTTAAAATTGAATTACCAGCACAAAATAAAAATTACAAATCATAGTGACAAGGATACCATTTTTACCTGGTAGTTGAAGTCAATGGCATCAACAAAAGATTTTATTAGAACAATAAAGTAAATCTGAAATGAGACCCGAAGTGATATCAGTATCACATCAATGTTAATTTTCTGGTTTGAAAGATATGCATTGATTATGTGCCAGAGTGTCCTCATTTGTAAAATGCATGTATATGCAGTATTGATTTGTCACGGCTCAAGTGGTAAAGGAAAGAAAAGGCTCTTTTGACTTTGGTTGGGAAAGACTGTGGAAAGGTGATGGGCAGGCTGACCAACGGGGCTGGGACTACATGAAGAGAAAGGCACTAAAGTTTATCTTATCAGCTATGCTGCTAAAGTAAAGAAGTTGCCTGGGCAATCTGGACTAGCCTGAAAGCCAACCCTAAATAAGGTTATGATAAATATATACTAAGAGTCTGCCTTAGTCATTGTTCTATTACTGGGAAGAAATACCATGACCATGGCCACTCATATAATGGAAAAAAATTAATTGGGGCTGGCTTACATTTTCAGAAGTTTAGTTCAATATCATCATGGCAGGAAGCATGGGGGCATGTAGGTAGACACGGTGCTGGAGAGGTAGCCAAGAGTTCTACATCCGGATCAGCAGACAGCAGAAAGTGAGTGTATACCAGGTTTTCTTTTGGGCCACCAACTGGCTCCCAAATCATGACACAGAAACTTCTTGTTAGTTATGAATGGTTGGCCTTAATCTATGCTCATTTCTGGCTAGCTAGCTTTTTTTTGTGTTTTGTTTTGTTTTGTTTTACTTACATTAACCTCTTTCTCTTCACCTATGTTTTGCCTCGGGGCTTTTTATCTTTCTTTCCTTTTGTATATCTTGCTTTCCTGCAGTCTCTATATCTGGATGGCTAGTGGATGGCTGGTTTCTGGCCCCGGGTATGTCCCTCTCTTTCTCCCCATTCTTTTCAACCCTTTCTTCTCTCCAAGCCTAGATTTCTCCTCCTATGTATTATCTCTGCCTGCCAGTTCTGCTTATCCCTCTTCTAGCTATTGGCTGTTTCACGTTTTATTAGACCAATCAGGTGTTTTAGGCAGGCAAGGTGAAATGAATGCAACACATCCTTATATAAGTAACAGGTCCAGCAGTGTTTATCTTGTTATATCTTGTATCTTATTTGTCATGTAGAAATGGGGGCTCCTATTAACTATATTCGTAAGCTTGTGAGAGCTCTTAAAACAAGACTATTTGTTGCCTCTCTCCCTTGGTTATTCAGATCTAAAACTTGCAGTGTGTTAGTCACTTTTCATTATTGACACAAAATGTCTGAGATACATTTTAGCTCATAATTTTCAAGGTTTGAGTCCATGGTCAATTTTCCCCATTGATTTCCGTATTCATGGCGGTGTGCAGAAATGTGTTCATTTCACGGCCAAGATGTCAAACAGAGGCTAGGATTCCAATATGTTTTCCAAACTCTCCCCTCTAATGACTGGAAGGCCTCTCACTGGCCCCCAGCTCTTAAGGTTTTCACCACAGACCAGAAGCACCACCCTAGAGAGCAGCAAGCCTTGAACATGTGGCCTTCGGGCGACATTCCAAATCAAACTGTAGCATCTGCTCTCCAAATCTCCAAATTCTACAGGTGAACTCACAAAATGCAGAGTTCTCACAGCAGAGAAGCAGAGAAACAAATGAAACCAGACATTCTGACCCTTACACAAAAACATTCTTTAGGGGGAAGAAAAAAGTTTATCTCTAAGTAGCCCACAAGGGAAGGGCTGCAAAGGAAGCCCTCTACTGGTAGAACCCAGGTTTCCTCTGAGGTGAGGAAATGAGGAGTCTGGAGCAAATCTTGGGATGGGGACTCGCTCGATAGAATCACAGAATGTTTGGACTTAACGAGCTGAAGCCTCAGCAGATGGTGTCTTGGACTTACAGAGACTAGAGACCATTCCGGAGGTGCGATACAAAGCCGCTGCAACCCCACCGGATGTTCCATTTTGGTTTGTTTACACAAATGATTTTTCTAGAACTAAAACTTCTTTCCTTCTCCAGTTCCCTGTCCTTCTCTAGCAGGATTCAAGAATCAGCCATCAGCAGAAAGATGACACAAGAACGCCAGCTCAAGGATGTAGAAGCCGTGAGAAGACTGCCCACGGGGAACCAGAATCTGCTCACAGAAGGTGGAGAGGAGTAGGGTCACAGCGGCAAGTC
Organism: Microtus pennsylvanicus; assembly: GCF_037038515.1. Taxonomy (NCBI): domain Eukaryota; kingdom Metazoa; phylum Chordata; class Mammalia; order Rodentia; family Cricetidae; genus Microtus; species Microtus pennsylvanicus. Next base: position 89,515,466 of record NC_134581.1, on the reverse strand, counting down.
ACTGAGAAGTTATCCCCTAAGCTGCCAAAGAAGACATCAAAGTTCACAGTTACCACCAACCTTTTTCTTTCTCTGCCGGAAGCACTCCCATCATGAAGAGTTTCTGAAGAGCATCATGTGACTAGAAGCCTCACAATGTGTCACTGAAGATACCAGACTATAAATAAATGATAAAACATGAGAGAAAGGTCAGGCTCCAGGAAAACACTTTGCATAAATCCCCTTGATCTCTTTTGCTCCATCTAGAAGACGATTAAGTGTAAAATACTGATCTTGAATGAAGTCCAGCAAAATTCACACAGCTTAAAGGCTTTCTGGAAGGGCTGTGTTCGTTCGAAGGAAGTTGGTTAGTTAGTACAGCACTGGTAAAGAATCTTAAGGTGGGAGGGGACAGCAGTTTCATGAACTAAGTGCACTCTTCCAGATCTAAATAAAATTGGTTTCTAGCCATAAATAAGGGTCACGGAGTCTACAATTGGTGAACCTAAAGAAGCTAAGTAAGAAGGTGAACCCAAGAAAAAACATATAGTTATCCTCTTGGCTATGGGAAGTAGACAATATTGCCGGGGAGAAAATTGGGATCTTGGGGGTGGGGTGGGATGGGGGTAAGGGGAGATGGGGAGAGAAAAGGGAGAAGGGGAGGATGGGGGGAACTTGGGGAAAAAGGATGATTGGGATAAAGGAAGGTTGGATAGGGGAGCAGGGAAGCACAATTCTTAGTTAAGGGAGCCACCTTAGGGTTGGCAAGAGACTTGAACCTAGAGTGGCTCCCAGGAGCCCAAGGCGATGTCCCCAGTTAGTTCCTTGGGCAGCTGAGGATAGGGAACCTGAAATGACCCTATCCTATAGCCATACTGATGAATATCTTGCATATCACCATAGAACCTTCATCTGGTGATGGATGGAGATAAAGACAGAGACCCACACTGGAGCACTGGACTGAGCTCCCAAGGTCCCAATGAGGAGCAGAAGGAGGGAGAACATGAGCAAAGAAGTCGGGACCTCAAGGGGTGCACCCACCCACTGAGACAGTGGGGCTGATCTATTGGGAGCTCACCAAGGCCAGCTGGACTATGACTGAAAAAGCATGGGATAAAACCGGACTCTCTGAACATGGTGAACAATGAGGGCTGATGAGAAGCCAAGGACAATGGCACGGGGTTTTGATCCTACTTAATGTGCTAGCTTTGTGGGAGCCTAGCCAGTTTGGATGTTCACCTTCCTAGATATGGACGGAGGGGGGAGGACCTTGGACTTTCCACAGGGCAGGGAGCCCTGACTGCTCTTTGGACTGGAGAAAGAGGGGAAGAGGAGTAGGGGGAGGAGGAGAAGGGTGGGAGGAGGGGGAGAAAGGTGGGAGGAGTGGGAGGGAAATGGGAGGATGGGAGGAGGCAGAAACTTGTTTTTTTTTCCTTTTCTCAAGAAAAAAGGTAATATTTTAATATTCATACAAAAAAGTGGCATCTAATCTATTGCAAAGTGAGTGTTGTTTCTATGGTCCAGACAGTGCAGTTATAATAGGGAGTGGTAGTTGTAATGGTCTGTCCTGTCCCTTTAAGAGATAAGCCACACCCACTCCCCCTCCCCCCCATCAAGGCAGGCAGATATTCCCTCTGCTTCCAGTCTGAGCCCTTCCTTTCCATCTCTTTCCCAAAGAGGTAGCTGTTGCCATGGCTCCTCTCCCCCTCCTCTATTTCTCTCTCTCTCTCTCTCTCTCTCTCTCTCTCTCTCTCTCTCTCTCTCTCTCTCCTCTCTCCTCTCTTTCTTCTTCTCTTCTTTTTCCTCCCATAACCCACTAAATAAATATAATAAATATCCAATCTCACACTGCATGGTGTGCCTATCTGTCTCTCACCCATCGCAGCTGTGGCTCCTCATGGTACTGGCTGCCCCACCAAGGTTTCTCACCCACCATGTGGCTCCCTGCTGGGATTCACTGCCCCTTGTGGCCCACAGGCCACTTGGGAATCCACAGCATTATCTGCCTGTCTTTTCTCGTGGGACTGGCTGGCCAACCGAGGTCTCTCATCCGCCACATGGCTCCCTGCCTGGGATCCGCTGGCCCTCGTGGCCCGTGGACCACTCGGGGGCTCCCTGCTTGGACTGGCTGCCTTTGTGGCCCACCGTGGTCTCGTGCCCATTGCCCGCTGCAGCCACTTAGGGACCTGTGGCATTTTATTTTTAGCATTACATTGGTGCCATGACTTGGCCAGGATCTCTCCACTTTGCCTCCCACCTGCAGGTGGGCTGACTAAGAAACCGTGGAACTCTGTGTTCTCTAACAAAGTTTCTTTAAAACAGCTCTGCATTCTATCTGCCTGAACACTGACCTCTACACACACCAGCAGCTTTGGTGATAAGTTTGTCCTTCCAGCCTCTAACCATAGCCTTCATGGCTACGGTTGCTTTCCGTAACTAAGAACATGAGCAGACAGCCCAGGGTTGATTCTGCCACACTAGAACTGCACATACTGTGTGGTGCATTCGATTTGGGGCCCAGGGTCCCCTGACTTTTTCTTTCTCCTTTCTTTTCTTTTCTTTTCTTTTCTTTTCTTTTCTTTTCTTTCAACCACTCGTAAGTGGTCCCTGCCATGAGAGACTGCTCAGAGTGGCCTCTAGCCTCTCTGGCTTCTGAGTCACCTGGACTGGAGCCAGTCAGGCTTTAATGCCCTGCCTATAGAGAGAGGATGCTCTTCCACAGGCCCTGTGGTGTTTGCCTCTTTTTCACACCCCGTTTAAAGAGAGAGAATGTTCTTGTATAGGCCCTGTGGTGTTTTTCACAGGTTTTCACATTTTCAGGTATGGAATAAACCCTCAACTATGTCCACAGTGTCCTACCAGCTTTACTTTTCCTCAAACTATCCCTGCCACTGCTACCACTGCCAACAAAATTGGGCAGATCTATAAAGCAGTTGATTTCAATTCCAGCCTTTGCTCCCCACCGTGGCTTGTGGCATGGCGGTTCAGCAACAGGGCAGATCATGCCTCTAGGTCTCTCTTGCTATTATGTTTAAATCTCCCATGGCTCAAAAATACATGGCTTCTCTATACAACATGTGACCACTGCCATCTTAACTGAGGTCAAGTGACTTCACCGCCATTGTAACTGAAAGCCAGGTCATGTGACCAAGTCCTGCTATCTTTACTGAGATATTCTCTTACTGGTTCTCCAGTGCTGACTTTGTTGCATGTGTGTTTTGTGCAGTTGCATGCCTTTGATAGGGCTCACCAAAGTATCCACTTCTCCCAATTCCTGTTCACTGTATATGTGCGTATGTACATATAACTTAAATGCACCTATGTTTACTGTTAAATGTTAAAATTGTCTGTCCCTTGTATATCATTTCAGACCACAAAGAAATAAGTCTCATTTTTAAATTAGTATGTACTTTTAAGTGTCTTAATCCAACCCTGTTTTACCCGTTAAGTTTAGAGCCAGTACAGTTGAACCCAGCTCTCCATGCAAATTCTATATTGTAGTTATAAATCATCTATACCCAGTAAACAGCCCTCAACTGCTCAGAGATCTGGGGAATACGGCATTTAAATTCTTAATTATTAAAAACTTTCATAACAAAAAGAGACAGATTGGCTCTTAGCAGCAGCACTTTGTTTCCTCCAAAGACAGAAGACAAATGGGCACAAAACAATGTCCATCCGTAATTTGCTTCAACTGCCAAGTATTGACCACTGGGAAAAACTGCCTTTAATCTAAACTGAAGATCTCCAGACGTGGACAGAATCACTGGAATGGACAGCCTAGCTGCTCAGGTCAAGGTAGGCTTATCTTTCTAAAGATTTCTTAGCCCACATGATCTTCTGAAGCCTGTCAGGCCCTGTGCTAAACAATAAAAAGCAAATATGATTTTCAGTGACCTGTGGCATTTTATTTTTACCATAGTAGTACTATGTAGGTTTGGTGTAATGAGAAATATATATATATATATATATATGTATATATATATATATACATATATATATATATATATACACACACACACATAATATATACTTTATGCAATTATAGGAAGAGAACTTTCAAGTTGCAAAGTACAAAGGAGTTTGAAGTTTGAGAAGCGGAAAGAGCTGTGTGTGCCTTTGGCTGCTTCACTGAACCACTCCATCTCACTGTGTCTCATCTGTAAAACAGGGAGAATTACAAGATCTGTGTCAAAGGATATAATGAAGGTTCAATGTGATAATTCATGTCAACTGTCTCACAAATGTTAGTTATTCAAGTGTCTCATACATGTTAATTTTTCATCATTACTACAATCTCAACCACCTTAATTATGCACCTTGTGACAATAGTTTATGGTATTCACAGGAAGTCAAAGGAGACAACTTGGGTTTCGAAAGAACTTGAACACTTTAGGGAAAAATTAGGTTAATGGAAAGATAATACGGTCACCTAAAAGTGCATATTAAGGAGGACTTTGGGGTTTGAAAAGTGGGTTAGATATGAAGGTTGACATTGACTTTTGACCAGACCTTTAGTGGTAGGCAGAAATAGCAAAGTCACTGAGAGATCAATCATTCATTCATGCACTCAGCAACTATGAGTACCAGCCATGTGCCAAGCTCTGGTCTGGGCAGTATGGAGCTGCCAACCCAAGCCCTTCTCTTAGTATCTTCCTGAGAAGTGGGCAGATGTGGAGGCACAGATGGGTAGGGGAAAAATCTAAAATGTGCCTGTGATCTAGGATGCGTTATTTTTCTTTCAGTGTTTTTTCCACACAAAATCTAGAAGCAGGATAATGGGGGAAAGCATACAGACTTGAGACCTTATTTGTTCCAAGAGAGAAAGTTAAACATGTTTTAAAACAACCCAATCACACTCTAAGTCACCCATTCCCATGAGATCGAACCTACTTCCTGGAGATAAGCATTAATCCCTATCAGAGATGCTGCTAATGACATTTCCCATAGCGCTATCTTTGCAGCTAGTCTGTTTGCTTATTTGCAATTTTGTTTATTATGGCAAAATACACAAAACATAAAATTTATCCTTTTATTTTCAAATATACAGTTCAGTAGTATTAAATACATTCATTTGGTTATACTGTCTTTGTGAATCTCAAAGTCCACCTGACTGGTAGAAGTGGGACCCCCACGGTAGTATCCTCATTCCCACCCCCACCCCACCCCTAGGATTTCTCTGAGAACTTCGGGCACTTTTCTTTCTGTGCAGCACAGAATGGTTTGAGCATAGAAGTAAATAAAGCTTAGGTCGCTCTACCCTGTGCTTTTCATCTGGTACAGAGCGTGTGCGAAACTTGACATCGCTCATCTGCTTCTGACACGTATTTCCCAGGGCATGCCTCAAACGGGCCCCACTTGGATGACATCTGCCTTTCTGACCTGCCTGGCTCTGCAGGGCAGCTGCGATCTGGCAGAAAGGGTGTTGTCAGGTTGCTGTTCCTGGCACAGAAAATCAGGTCTGCTGCCTAACATAGCACGGGCCGAGGTGGGGTTCCTGGTCCCTTCCCCGAGGCCTCTGCTAATGCTCTGTGGGGTTCTTCAGCAAGTCACTTTGCACTTCACTGTCAGAAGCAAGAATAACAGAAGCAGTTTCTGTACAGTTCCTTGCTGGTGACTCATATGACCTAACATAATGTAGGGCTTCCAGATGCAAAGTAAGAATGGCTAATCCTATTTTAGGAAAATGATCTGGATTTTAGTGGATAATCAATCATGTTATCTGAGTTTTCAGCAGATGCTGGATGCCATGCTAGGTGATCTGGGCCAGATATCAATAAATAGGTCTCAGAGATGTTTGCTAGATATAGTGCTTGCTAAGTTCCTAAAGAACCTGATAAAGAGGAATGCTCTCAGGTCAAATGAATCTCTTAATGGGACATAAGTCTTCACCCCTAGAAGTTGGGCCTAAGAAGCCCTTTTAGCACATTTACTTAAGATTGAAGTCTAGCGAAGAATCCAGGGGTACCCCTCCATTGTCTCTTGACATGGTGTCAATCCCTTGTGTGGCTCTTCTCTTCTGTGTCCACCCCAACAGCAGAAACAAGAAGAGTGAGGAGACCAAAGAGAGGAAAAAGAAGGAGAGAGAGAGGTCACCAAGAAGAGCAAGAGTCAACCCTTTACCTCCCCGGGAGGACCCACGACCTCTCTTCTGCCTTCACTGTGTCAGAGTGTGTCCCGTTTCAGAGATGTCACCTTCTGTCTTGAGTTTGTGATGGGAGCTCCTAAATCTCTGGTCATGAGAATGCCTTGAGGAATCTTGGGGAACAAAATCAAGTTCTCCTCAAACCTTTAAGGAACCCTCAAGAAAGGGGCCCTGGGAATATAAACATGTCTTTTGTTAGCAACTACTTACCTGGTGCTGTGTTATAACAACTAAAAATATTCAACTGAAAAAAACTTAAGATTTAGTTTCCTGAAATTTTGGAGCTTCTTTTTGTTTCTTTGTGTGTGGTGTGTGTGTGTGTGTTATTTCATTTTTCAAGACAGGGTTTCTCTGTGTAGCTTTGGTGCCTGTCCTGGAACTCACTCTGTAGACAAGACTGGCCTCAAACTCCTCAAACTCACAGAGATACACCTGTCTCTGCCTCCCAAGTGCTGGGATTAAAGTCGTGTGCCATCACTGCCCAGTTTGTTTCCTGAAATCTTAATGTAGGCACACAGCTACCAGATAAACAAACAGTCAAGCCCTGGTGTATTCTTTGGATGTATTAATGGAACACAAAATACCGAAGAGATTCCTTCCTTCATATGGCTGACCACATCTGGAACAATCCACTTTCCGATACCATCATTCAAGGGAAGTGTTGATATGTAAAGTATCTGTCCTAGTTAGGGTAATGATTACTATGAGGAAATGCCATGACCAAAGCAAGCTGGGGAGGAAAAAGCTTATTTGGCTTATACTTCCACATCCTAGATCATCACTGAAGAAAATCATGACAGGAATTCAAGCAAGGCGAAAACCTAGAGGCAGGAGCTGATGAAGAGGCTATATAGGAGTGTTTCTTACTGGCTTGCTCATCATGGCTTGCTCAACCTGCTTTCTTATAGAACTCAGGACCACCAGTGCAGGCATGGCACCACTCAGAATGGGCTGGGCCCTCCCCCATTAATCGCTAATTAAAAAAATGCCCTACAACTGGACTTTATGGAGGCATTTTCTCAATTAAGGTTCCCTCCTTTCAGATGACTCTAGCTTGTGTCAAGTTGACACAAAACTAGCCAGCACACAATCTTTAAACAAACAAGGCATGTAGCCTCAGGAAAGAAAATTGATACTGTCTTGGTGTGGATAATTAGGTTAGGCAAAAGCCACAAACGATGTCTTCAAATTCTCCCAGACTTGTCCCATGAATCAGAGCAGAAATGAAGCTAATGGTGGATACTGTAGTCCTGTACTACTAAAACAGTTTCTAGCAGAATCATCAGAGAGCTTAACTAGATGTTCCATGACACTGGGCTTATTTCAACAGCCACGAGATGACTGCTTGGCATAAACACTGTAAATCCTGCGCAGAACAGTAGGTTCAAGTAGATAATGTCAAAGCACTATACAATGTTTAGTTTTCTATTCTAACAGACAAAACAGCACCCAGAGCTGGAAACAGTTTCTGCAAAATTGTGTCCCCTCACAAAACACAGCTTCTTGGACTCTGTGTTGGAGTAGAGTGAATGGAGAGGGAGAGAGACAGGGGTGGAACTGTTAACAAGCGAGAGAAGGGGCTAACTGGGGCCAAGAGATCATGAGGCATGTACATGTAAGACAGTTCCCAAGAGTTTTGGGAGGGGAGTGGCCTCCAGAGGAACTTTATGAGGAAACCTTCCCTTAATAAAATGAAAAGACTAATCTCATTGAAGAATTTATAACTCATAAACAAAGGCCTGGGAACCTAACTGTGGGGAGCAGAGCTCAGTCTAAATTTCACTTTTATCAGCTATCCCAAGTCCTGGGTACCTTCTTACCTTGAATAACAAGGAGAGGAAATGGACTCCTAGAAATACCCTGTATCTCTGAATTCTACCTCCTCCGACATCTTCTATGTCCAGCAAGAGAATGTAAACAAAATGAAACTCCAGGAACTGACCAGCATAAAAATCCAGGTGCTACCGATGGCCCCTGCAGCTTGATCAACTAGGGGCAGAGGCCATTCACTGCCTGGCTTTCTATGAAATGTCCCTGAGGTTGGGCCAACCTAAGCAACTAACTTACCAAAGTCAATTCTCAAACAAAAATTACAGCTGGACTACAATCTGGCCCCTTCTCTGGTGATAACGAACCTCTCCCTACACTTGTCCCAGGTCTCACTCTACAGTTTGGGGAGAGATTGATTGAATATGCTTCAACTCAAGAATCTATGACTTAAAATTGTAAAATAAGAGGTGGGTTGTGTACAGTAAGATTCTGGAGTTAGACTGAAATCTACCTCTGTCATTTGCTAAAGACTGACTGAGCAAGCCACCTGACTTTTCTAGACCTCAACTTCATCTACAAAGAAATAATCAGTGTAGTACCTTGTTGGAGACCAGCATTGGCAAAAATACCACTTACCAGGATAGGGACATGGGTATCAAAAAAAAAATAGTAAAGACGATGAAGACACTAGTGAAAATAATAAAACAGAAAACGTAGGATAGTACCGGGAGAGAGTTCCAGTTCCTGCATTTGATTTTCCATACACTTTTATAGCCCAATACAACAAGGGGAAGGAGACAAAAGACTGTTTTAACATGATACAAAGGACAATTAGAACAGTTACTTGCTTCACTACTTTGAGACGTCAAGTCATTAGCTTAGCATTCTGTTATCTAGGCAGTGAACCCACCCTAGACCAAGTATCCTGAAGGCAGCTACTCCCAAGGTCAAACCTCCTATTTCAAAAGAAGGAGCAGAAGTATGCTTGAATTTCCTGCCCCTTGGTCAGGGGGAAGTGGATCTATCTGTATGGGCTGTCTTAATGCCAAAAGGACCAAGTAATCACAACCTAGGTCAGGATGTGTAGCCAGACTTGTTATCAAAACCTTTGAACAAGCTCAAACTTTCTGGCCTTCAGTCGTAGCGGAAATAGGCTCACATTTTTGGGCCTCCACAGTACCTAACTCACAACTGTTATGCAAATTAAATAATACAGTGCCAGTGCACAATTTAACACAATGCCTGCCATATGGGAAACCCTAAAATTTGTTAGCTAGTATCATGTTATCTTGGGCTTTATGAGATAAAGGGAGCCTAGGCCCAAATTGTACACCGTTCATGACTGCAGAAGCAGGTAGCATGTCTGACTCCAGTTGAATTAAGGGTTTCTCTCCCATTTTATGTGTTTTACATCAAACACAAGCTCAGGTTACAACAGAGCAAAATTTATTATTATTATTATTGTTGTTGTTGTTGCTTTTTTGATCTTTTAAAGATAAATTCATTTCACATTGGTTTATTTAGTAATAATCATAAAAAGACTAGCTTAACCCCCTCCTTCAAGTAATTAGAAGAAAGCAAACTCAATAGATAGAAATGAAAGTCTGAACTTCTTTCAAAGAGGTAAAACCATTGTTTAAGAGTCCATTGTTTAAAAATGTGTATGAGTGTTTTACCTGCCTGTATGTCTCTATGTTGTGCATGTGCCTGGTGCCCACATAGTCCAGAAGAGGACACCAGCTCCCCTGGAACTGAAGTTACAGATGGTTGTGAGCTGTCACATGAATGCTGGGGATTGAGGCTGAGTCAGTATTCTTAACCACTGAGCCATTTCTCCAGGCCCTAAGGGTCCACACTTAGAAACAAAGCAGGATGAACATTTAGTCCAGTTATTGTCTCACAATTCCAGGAAATTTACTAAAGATTTTCTAAAAGATACATAGGAGTTATGTGTTCTGAACGTAAGTTTGCTTCATACACATAAAGGTGCGTCTAGTTTGTACAGTTTCTGTTTCCTTAATAGCACACATCCATGGTGCCAGATATACAGATGTGTGCTCAATAGAGTGATTGTAGCCCTCACTAAGAACATTCCCATAAAGATTTCATGCCCCACTTAAGTTACCTCTATGGAGTACATAGCTTAAAATGTCAGTACTGAATCCGTGGGCCTTCCCTGCCACCAGGACAAAACAAGGCTGTTGCTTAGTGCTGGATAAAATGAAAATATCCTCCCACCCCATGAGATGTAGCCAACTTATCTCTAGGCCACATAGGAGACCACCAAAGGGAGAGACCTCATCTATAGAGCAGTGCTGAAGGCCCGAAGGAGCAGTAGGTGACCTTGCCTCAGGAGGTTAGTCCTAAATTGGTTGTAAACTGACACCTATAATCCCAACCCTCAGGAGACTTAGGCAGGAGAATTGCCATAAGTTCAAGGCTAGTTTGAAATACTTAAGTAAGTTCCAGGCCAGCCTGTGCTAAATAGTGAGACCCTGTCTCAGTTTTAGAAGGAAGGAAGTGGTAAACTCTGCCTGATTCGCCCATAATCTGCTCATTTTCGTAAGCTTGGTCTTCTTCCAAAATTACTGGGGACTCTCAGACAGAATCCTGAGGTTTTTAATCATTTAGTTATTAAGCAAGTCTTCACTGACAGCCTACTAGGTCCAGACACCAGACACACATGGGGAAACAAAAACAGGCTGGGCCAGCGAGGAGAGGCAGAGTGCATAAGGAGCGTAAGAAAAATTGTGAGAAGCAGAAACACATTAGTTGTACTCGGCAGCCATCCCCATACCGTGACTTCTTTGTACTGTGAGAGGCTCCCTCCGGCTTCTGCTTGCCTCTCTCCTCGTTCCTGGGAAAGGAACCTGGTTATGATTCACTTCCTAACCAAATATGTGTTGAACACCTGATGGACAGCATCTGTATCATGCTACAAGAGGCAAATTTTTCCCATCAAAGACTTGATCAACTTTTTAATGCTCTCCAGTATCAGACTTGTATATAATGCATTTATTACATTTACCCACATCCCTCTCTCATCCCCCTCCAACTCAAGCCAACTCCCTTTTCTTGTCGAGTAGCCCCCTGTTCCGATCTTTCTTTCTTCAGGCCTGGTACAAATAATCACAGCTGCTGTGTTCAGGATTGTGACGGTCACCTCACATCCAGAAGAGAGAACCCCTGCACTCCTCCTCGTCCTTTGGTTTCCACAGTCCTTCTATGCCTCTCCCTTGATATTCCTTGGAGGGAGGGAACACAGCTGACCCTTTTGAAGCCACCCAGTAACCAGATATTCCTTGGGATTCATCACTGGATGAATGGGTTCCCACATGTACCATTGCCCACTGACAAAAGAGGCTTCTCTGACAAAGGCAGAGAACTGAACTCGTCCGTGTATATAAGGCACAAGTTCAGAGCAAACAAAACCCCAGCATGGAGAAGGATCCTCCTCCTAACCAAGAAGATTTTTGTTACCTGTTAGGGAAGAGAAAATCAGCTTCTTCCAGAGGAATGACACGGATAGATCAACCACTCTCCAGGTCATGCCCCACACCCAGTAACAGTTAGCCAATACAAAATAGTCTCCATTATATTTAATGGTTTTTCTTCTGTTTTGGGGTGTGTGTGTGTGGTGTTCATTTGTTTGTTGTTGTTTGGGTTATTATTGTCTTACCAGTTTATTTATTTTGAGTTTTGTTTTTGTTTGGGTGGGCTCTTTTTTTAAGAGAAAGAGAATAAACCTAGGTAGGTAGGAAGGTAAAATGGTCTGAGATAAGTTGGGAGAGGGGAAAGAATATGATTAAAATTATTTTGAAAAATAAAACATTATTTGAGAAGAGAAACATACGTTATTAGAAGACAGTTTAAATACAAGTCTGTCCAGCAAACATTAATAGTAGATTTCCCCATAGGGTCAATGACCTCCCATCCCCCTCTGGCCCAGCCATAAGATTTCGACCAGTTCAACAGTGCCAGGAATGTACTCCTTCCCACAAAGCAGGCCTCAAATCGAGTCAGGAAGTGGTTTGTTATCTCCCAGAACATTCAAACCACTACTGCGCTAGCGACCACACCTCGCCAGGCAGTTCAGTATGGTAGCATGTGGTCTTACAACAAATGTGATAGCTACTTTTCTGCTTCTCTTAGGAGTGTTTGCATTGAAAGAGAATTCCTAGAAGCTCTTGTGGCTCACCACGGTTTGCGCTAGGCTAGAGGATTATGAACCTCTTGGAATTCTCCTTCTCCACCTCTGATCTTGCAATAGATCCCGGAATTACAGGCACACACTGCCACATTCGGCTTTACATGGGTTCTGGGAATTAGAACTCAGGTCCTCATGTGTGTGTGGCAAACATGTCACACACTAAATCAGCATGCTGGCCCACACCTTGATTCTTATTGGGCACAAAGGGCATCTCATCCGTTTTTCAATTAATACCGTTCCTCAAGAATATGAATTCCATGAGGGACAGAACTTTAATTCCCTGATATAGGTTTAACATTTAGAGTAATATCTGGCACATAGTAATAATTCAATGACTATTTGCTGAGTAAATTAATTTTTTAAGTGAGAATATGAGAAAAGTTTTTAATGCTGTTATTTCCTTTACCTTAGAACTTCATCAGCAAGCTGTGGCTTATTCTACCACTTGTAATGCCTACCCAGTGCCAAGCAATTAACTGGCAATCAATATTTGCTCAATGTAAGAGGTCAATGAATACATAAGCAATATAGGTTTGACATTTTAGAGTACATCAACAGCATCACGTGGTCAAATCTGCTGTAGGAAGCCCCAGCTGTTGAACAGCCCAGTTCCCACTCAGTGCTAACTAATGCCATCAGTTCCATCTCAACAAAAGCAAATAGTGTCCCCCAAGACCACAGTGACAATATAACTCTGTCACTACCAAGCAAACAATTCCACAGTGCTTGTGAAAACTTTCTGTCCCCAAACAATACAATTATGTAACGCTTATATATATATATATCACTTTGGTAGTGACTTGAAGAGTCAGCTGGAACCACGCCAGGGTTGGCAGTACACTGAGGTCAGCCTGCGTGCCCAATCTGCTGGGACTGATGATGGAGCTTTTTCCCTTTGACTCTCACCCAGGAAATGCTGAAGTACATCTGGAGACACAGTGAAAACACTTGGCACACACGCCATGAGAAATGTCAACAGAAACACCCAATGAGGCCCAGGCAGCCCTGGGGCACAGACACAGGAGGGTGGGATCCTCACGAATGTTCCTCATGCTGCTGCTGGTCATTCACTTCTTTGAAAGAAACTCCCATTGTTCCCCCTATCCCATTCCATGACTGCAGGGTCTGTGTGGCTAGAGGCTGAAACCCATACTTTCTAAATATGCATTTAATTCTATTTAACTCAGGCAATTGTGTGAATAATGACATTGTTAATTAGAAACATACTTTAACATTTTAATGACCATGAAAGAGATTTATAGCTATTACAGACTTGCTAATCCTCAGTAAGCATGGTTTTAATTGGGTTAGCATCATATATACGATAACTTGTCTTATTGATTCTGGAACGAATTTTGAGCCTTTACAGAAAGCCCTACAGTTGATTTCATTTCCTTGGAGTTCTTTGAGTTACACTTAAAGACTGGAGATTAAAACAGGGGATCTTTCCACCATGCATGAGAAACAAAAGCCCAAGAACAGACTGTGTGCAGCAACCCCAAGCGAAGGCAGGTAGTTCAGCTTCACTGAGAAGGTTCTGGATGGAGGATTAGGAGATCAAAATCTACATTTGCTTCTTCTACTAATATCCCTGTGGCTCTATCCAAGCCACTTAACCTCTCTTAGTCATGGTTTCCTCGTTGTCAAGTGGGGATAATCACAACGAGGCAGACCTCACATTTTTGTGGTAGGAAATGTGATCTGGACACGGATACGCTGTGACAGTCACACGGTGTGGCGGCATGAGCCTGAGGGCAGCTAGTCTGTTTCTGCACTTAACAGAACCACCTTTGGCACAGCATTTAACCTCCAACCCTCAGTTTCCCTGTTTCTACATCACGGATGAGGCTGAGAATGGTGATGATGATGGTGGTTGATTTGATTATGTCGATAGCGGTGGTGATGAGGAGGATGATGCCTGTCTTCTATAGATTTGGCCAGTTTAATAATGCGTGGAAATGTTCACACCGAGCCTAGTAAATGCTCAGTACAAAAATTCTTCTGTCCCCAGTTCAATCCATTAGGAACGCACATTCTTTTGTAAGATGAAATCCTAGACATTTGGGAAACCTCACAACTGCCGCCATCCCGTTCTGACAGAGCACACAGGCCAGCACTGCCATGTGTCTCTGCATTCCAAGGCCTGGGCCCCCATTTCACACCCTTTCCATTGCTGCTTGATCGAAAGTCCTTGACAAACTTCCAATGAAAAGTTCAGCATGACAGGCTGCTGGGGAGAAATGTCACCAAACTCTGGGACACAGAAAGAGGCTGTGTTTGAATTGTTTATAGCTCTTTCAAGAGCAGGGCAAGAGAGAAAGGTTTGGGTCAGCAGAAATTTCCTTGGTAGCCAATGGCCTTCCAGGGAAGAAAGCAGCTGCCTGGGAGTGGCTTTCCTTCCTGAGCATGTAGCTTTTGCTGTTGGCACTGGGTAAAAGGTGACCTGAGAGCAGGGTGCCCACCCATGACCAAACCCCAAATTCATGTCTCGTCCTACATTTCCAACAGTCTTAAAACCTCATCGCGAGCCAATTTCCACAGACCAACAAGAAAGCACAAAAGCGTGGGACACAGACGCAGTCCAAAGGAAAGGCTCAGACAAGAAGGGACAATGGCCAGAGCACAGCAGGCAATCGGAGCAAGTGGGGCTTTGAGTTTTCGTGACTAAACACCGCCACTGTCCACCGCCATCTCACCCCTCGTTCTCCCCAACATCCCCTCCTCCCCACCAGAGACAAGGTGCAGAGAGATTAGCTACATAAACCAGGCAGGCTTGTAAAACAGCCTGAGAATTAAATACTCAAGAATGTTTTGGCCGAGCCACTGACCCATTTCCCACCCTGCAAAGCCCAGGGAAGGAGGAGGAGGGGTAGAAAGAAAAATAAAGCCCCAGGGGCAAACAAAACCAAATTATTAAGTTCTTTTCATTAAATAAACAGGCTCCATCTGACGGGACCTTCCCCTGGAGTCATGGGATGCCATCAGTCCTGGGAAATGACTTGAGGAAAAAGAAAACAAAATGCAGTAACAAAGAGGCCTTGGTCTGGACTGGAGTGAGAGAGGCCACCGAGCCCATCACTCAGTAAGAGCACTGGAGGGGCCGTGACGTAGGGAGTGTGGCAATGAGTAGAGCCTTGGTGTGGCCCAGGAGGCAGAGCCAGGGATCAGCACTTCGCACTTTGCCTGTCAGCCTGGGCACTCCGACTTCTGATGGAAAACAGTCAGATGTGAATGTACAGACTCCGTCTCTAGTCCAGTGGTTCTCAATCTGTGGGTTGTGGCCCCGTGGGGGTCCTCGTGGGGGTCACATATCCAGTATCCTGCACAGCAGATACTTATATTAAAATCGTTCTGAAGCACCAGTGAAATAATTCTATGGTTGGGGTCACCACAACACTGGGAACTGTATTAATGGGTAGTAGCATTAGGAAGGTTGAGAACCACTGTTCCAATCCCTACTGCCTCTGAGCCCCTGGAACGAGTGTGGCCTAGCCAAAGGCACCTCCTCCTTCACCTTCCCTCGGTTTCACTCTTCCATTTCACATCTTCGCCCAAAGGCAGTGCTTCCACGTGCCCACCGAGCAGCCTCCTGTCGTTCATTCTTCTGGTCCCCAGAACCAGCTGTCGGCCATTGCCTGCCCCTTGCAGGCTGCCTTCCCTTCCAGAGCAGGCTTCGTGTCTACAAACCTGTGACAGGCAGCTGAAGCCAGCACTTTTTCAATCATTGATGTAACCATGGAGACTCTTCTTAGTGTCTCTGCTTATCAGCCTTTTCTACACCGTGTCCTCTGCCACGATCCCAGGGGTGTTACTGTACAATAGGAAATTAAAAAAGCTATCAGGTCATTTCCTGGTTGAAGACAGTCACCAACTCATTGCTGCTTTATCAGGGTACAGGGGGCCTTCACAGCCAGTCCCCCCCCTCCCCCCGCACCTTCCTCTACAGCTTTGTTTCCACCTTTTACTGCTGAGGACTCTCAAACCACCATGTGTTTTTCCCCATTACCAAGCTACTCACCCTGGGCCATGACTCTTGGCTTGTTCTGCTGTTCTTCCTGCCTGGAAGTCTATTGTTACATCTTAGCCTGGCTCACTCCTCATCATGTTTCAAGGCCCACCTGCGAAGACTTTCCTTCTGAGGCCACCAACCACAGTGGACTTCCTCCCCACTCCTTCAAATCTCAGTCATTGCATTCGGCGCGATTTCTCTCTTTGTGACTCTGCGGCCACTAGAACGACAGTTTCTCTAGCCTTTTCCTTGCATTTCCCTATATTTGCTTAGGCATGTCACCAGCAGAGGGACTTCTTAGGTGTTTTACTAAATAAACAAAACAGCAGATGGACGGAGGGCGGGAGCAAATGTGCCCTGCAGACTTGGGCCAATGACTTCCCTCCGAGTCTCCGTTTCACTGCCCGTGGAATGAAACTGAGGGCTGAGTACAGGAGCTTTCAGAGTTGCTTCCCAGCTCCAGCTTTATAGGATTTTATGAGTCTTAGCTGAGAGATACTAGTAGACTAGAATTTTCTGTATGAGAACTGAAGCAATGTGCTGTAAATAATGTAAGGCGGGAGGGGGGGTGTCCTCTGTAAACACAGAGGTTCGGGGCACTCAAGAGCAGACAGGTTTATGCAGAGGTATACCAGATGTTTTCACTAAGAATATAGCCACGTACCGTATCCAAGCATCATATGAGACCTTGCAACCCGATATGCCTGCAGAAACCCAGTCCTAGTCCTTAAGGGGAGCCAAATTGATGAAAGGGCTCAGGGAGAAACAGAAACTGCCCAGACACAGGTGGGAAAGTGAGCAAGTGAGGTAAGCAGCCATGCGGGCCTCCCAAACACCACAGCCTTTCAACCCAGACTCTCCTCCAGGACACAGCACCCTGACACAAACAGCCCCTCCCTTCACATTAGCCAGACTGGCCTGTTCGCCCTCATTGCTCACTCCCATTTTACAGCCCAGCCCCCACATTCCTGTCTGTCCTATTTCTCTTCCTGGGAAGGCAGCAACCCCCCACACATATTCATAACCATGCACTGAACATTCTTAGTGCCCACCCCACAGTTCATTCCTTAATCACCCCAGCTCCAAGGAATCAATCTCTTTCCTCCTCCTGTCTGGCTTGAGTATCCTAGCTACTATACTATGCAGCGTAGCGGTACCTGAACAACAGAAATCAACAGAGGTTTCTTCGATGATGAAGCCTATTAAGAAGAGCCCAAGGCGATGTCCCCAGTTAGTCCCTTGGGCAGCTGAGGAGAGGGAACCTGAAATGACCCTATCCTATAGCAATACTAACAAATATCTTGCATATCACCATAGAACCTTCATCTGGTGATGGATGGAGATAGAGACAGAGACCCACACTGGAGCACTGGACTGAGCTCCCAAGGTCCCAATGAGGAGCAGAAGGAGGGAGAACATGAGCAAGGAAGTCAGGACCACGAGGGGTGCACCCACCCACTGAGACAATGGGGCTGATCTATTGGGAGCTCACCAAGGCCAGCTGGACTGTGACTGAAAAAGCATGGGATAGAACCGGACTCTCTGAACATGGCGAACAATGAAGGCTGATGAGAAGCCAAGGACAATGGCCCTACGTCATGTTCTGGCTTTGTGGGAGCCTAGCCAGTTTGGATATTCACCTTCCTAGAAATGGACCGGAGGGGGGTGGACCTTGGAGTTTCCACAGGGCAGGGAACCCTGACTGCTCTATGGACTGGAGAGGAAGGGGGAGAGGAGTTTGGGGGAGGGGGAGAAGGGTGGGAGGAGGGGGAGGGAAATGGGAGGCTGGGAGGAGGCAGATACTTTTTTTCCTTTTCTCAATAAAAAAAAAAGAACTAAATGAAACTCATAGGCATGAAAAGCCCTGCACTCGGGAGGACTTACCATTGGAAAAGACTCAGAAGACCAAAGCAAGGATATCCAGATGGATGGGGGCTATACGGGGATATGTTGAAGTGTGTGACTGGGAGTTTAAGGAAATGATTTCCTATGCACCTGAACATCCTGAAGACTTATGAGCCAAGATCAAATGTCCTTTTGCCCTCCAAGATATACTTTGCACGTGAACACAAAGTGCATATTTACTGATTGTTCTGAATAGAGTCGGGATTTTTTTTTCTTGAGGAAAGAAGTGCAGGGGCAGAAGAAGGCTCGGAGGAAGGACCTCGTCTCAAAGATAACTTGGAAGACTGGTGTCGGGCTGCCAGGGAAAGAATGAAAGAGGCCAAACAGAAGGGAGCAAATAAAATTCCAAGGCTCCAGAGAGCAAATGCAAAAGGGAAGCTGGTCAAGATGAATAACAGTTTCTAATAAACGCTGGGGTCTAGTTAAGAACGGAACACTTCGTGTGGATGGTGGCGGGTCCCAAGCACTAGACACTGCCCGCCTTCAGTTTCAGCCATTTTTCTACACGTGGAAAACCGTAATGGGAACAGAAGCGAGTGTTGTCAGAAATCAGTCATTTAGCCACTAGAACAGGGAGACGTTTCTATCCCGAGAGGCCAGGATTACAAATGAGATTAACTGAAACAACTAATTTTGTTCCCATTGCTTAATTTAAAAAACTCGCGAAAGGGGGAGGGAGGAGGAGGGAACAAAGAAAAAAGGAGACACGCAGCAAGAGAAAAACCACCTTCCATTCTGGATGAAGGCCAGGAAGGTGTACCCTCCATTTCTCTCAACCCTTCCCAAAACTCCACTCTTGGTAGGAATGTAGCAAAACGCAACCAATCACTGCATTGCAACTTACAAAAAGCAGAAGTATGTGAGAGATAAACCCAAAGGAAGTCACGCTTAAGAACAGTTGGGTTGGTAGCCTCCCCTTAGCTCCCTCCCTGTGGAAAACAACATGCTTCACTTTAAGGAGATTACCTCGTCATATTCCTTGACAGGCCTGGCATTTGCGGGAAGACCGTATCACCAGCGTGGATTAACGCTCCCTTCCTGTGAGTTGTTTGGCTTTAGCAGGAGAACAATACTGATCTATCATCCTCATTCGTCTGGGACTCCGCAGAGAAGAGACCCAAACAAGCAGAGCTAAGGCTTGCTTTCTGCCAATGCCTTTAACGCCGTGAGAATCGTTACCATTTTACAAGTGTGAACATCAGAGGCAGATTTGAAAGGGGAAAATGTGTCGGAAAAACTCCAGCTGTACAAAAAAAAAAAAAAAGAAAGAAAGTAGCTTTTTTCTCAGTAATAGTGGAAACACTATGCCTGGACATAGGAGATGCACATCCTCTGTCTGTGGTGTGGATGGAAGGGCAGCGGCTGGGTGAAAGGTGGGCAGATGGTTAAGTGGGTGGATGTGTGCATGGGTGTGGATAAAGGAGTGAGTGGATATACAAGTGCACCGGTGGGTCGTGGGTAAGGATGTAGGCGTGTGGATGCACCTGGAGGAATGGCTAGTTGGTGGGTAGATCTGTGGAGAGTAAACCTCTATGGCCAAAGTAGGTCACCTTCTTAAAGGTGCGTGATCATTAGGGGAAAAAATAAAGAGAAATGATTTCAAAAAACTCTTTACTCTGGGATATGGAAAAAAGACCTTCTTGATTACATCTAGATGTCTTTTTTTAAGGGTACATATGTCAATTGACATAAATATGTTTATCACATTTGCATGTATAAACTTACTTAAAAATTTTTACCCTAATTTTTTTCTGAAAAGAAAAAGAAGACTTTTGTACTAAAATGAGTTTTAGGTATGATCTATAAATTTTTAATTATTACTCCTAAAACTATGAAATTGTTAATTTTGTAAACTATTAGGAAGTCATAAAGTAGAAAAATAAATTGTGACACGTGGAAGAATGTTTATGGTGAAGGAAAACTCAACATTTTATGTGTATTTCCTCTACAAGGAACACATGTAAATGCTATAACTGTAAAATACAAATAGTAATTGCAGTTTTCCATGTAATTGCAATTCCGACTATGTCGATGTATGTAGAGGCTGGAAAGATGGAAAATGCAGAATTCTGGATGACATATTAACTTCTGAAATTATTTATAAATAAATAATGTGTTTAATGTATATATATAATGATATTCTTGATGAAATATATAAATGGGAGAAAACATTTTTAAATGACTTTCAGGGCTGCTGAGCCACTGGGAAAGACAATGGAAGGCTAGGAAAGGCCCAAACTCTTCTCCCTCTTTCCCCCTCCTACTCCATGTCCTGTGCTCACCAATCACCCAGACCACATAGCTGGAGCTGCTTCCAAACCTTTTGCCCTCTGAGCTTCCTCTATTCCATCCTCACGTTCTCCAATACTTCTGCCTAAAGACTTCACCGAGCACATTCCTTCTCTGTTGCTGTGTACAAATTCCCCAGAAACATGCCAGTGTAAGGTGTCATGTTTATCATCTGACTATTGCAACAAGCCAAGGACTGGGGCACGGCTTAGCTCTGCCCCCTGCCCAGCTCAGAACCTGCCATCAGGTGCCAGCGGGGCCGCATCCTCTGTTGGAGGCGCAGCTGAGGAGGATCCCTCTTCAGAGCTCATTCAGCTGCATCTGAGCGTCCTTCCCTTGCAGCTGTGTGATCCGGCTCTTGAATTCTCACTGGCTATTAGCTAGAAGGCACCTTTAGCTCTTGGTCGCACGGCCTTCTCCAAAGACATTTCTTTACATCATGTGTTTCTCTGGTAGCTGCAGTTACGTCATCTTCCAATGAGATGAGTCTTAAGTAAGTAAGAAAATTATGGGAGCAACATTCTACCTTCATTATTTTCTATCAACTGGAAGCAAGCCACAGGTCCCGCTCACGCTAAAGCAGTAGAGATCACAGAGGGTATGACACCAGGGTAGTCACTATGGGGCCTTAGGATTCTGCCTCCTAAGCTGAGTTTCCCTTGCCATAACCACATGTTAACTTAGACATCTCCTACTTCAAGGCATATAGATCTACACTGTCTTCATAGACAAGCTACCTTGGGACTTTGGGAAATGCTCCTTCTCACGCATGAAGCCCCATGGAGCTTCCTTCAGCCTAATGCCCTGAGTGATTTTCTCTTCTCCCCTCCTATCTCCTCTCCCCATCTAATCCTCTGTTTTTTGACTTGCTCAGCTCCCATTTGATCTCAGTTTCCATGTCAATTCTTTAAGGAAAGTTTTCCTAATCCCCAGACTAAGCTATCATGTACTCATTAAATAATCACTGAGCCATTCCAAGGTGCTAGGTCTGAGAAAGAAACATTCCATCTTGTTCCCTGTTGAGGCCCCGGGGCTTGTTTAGTTCAGCAGATATGTCTGATAAAGTTTAAGTGGATGAAGTGTAGACAGAAGGCGTGAATACAGAAACTTCAGAAGCTAGTACCCCACCACTCCCCCTCTCTTCCTTCTCCCTTCGTTTCCCAACTACAGCTCCTGTCACACTGAGTTGAGATGTTCTCCCAGTTTGGCTTTGAACCATAGTATCCCTTGGTTGTCTTCCTCTATCCTCTGCTCATTCCTTTTGTGTGACTTTCTGGCTTGTCCTCCTCATCTGGAATTTCTGCTTTACTGCTTGACAGAGAGCCCACAACCTTAGCACTAAGTTTTCTCTCTAATGAGACTCCATTTCCCTCCCATGACTCAGTCACGCTTCAAATTCAACTTGACGATAAGTCTGCTCCTCCACAGGGATGTGAGGCCGGCGCTTCTTGAATCCTCACCTTAGTTTCTGATTTACTATCTGCCCAGATCTCCCAGGCTCAAAGCCTCAGAGCCACTGTTTCATGTTTCCTTCTTGTTACCGTGGTAGAGCATCTTGACACAGGGAGAAAAGGCTTGACTTGGCTTGGCTTGGCTGACATTCTAACTTACAGTCCATCATGTCGAGGAAATCAAGGCAGAGCAAAACAATCCTGTACAATAAAAGAATTTCTTTATTTTTTATTGAAAAAAAATTTCCGCCTCCTCCCAGCCTCCCATTTCCCCTCCTCCCACTCCTCTCCCCCTCCCCCCACTCCTCTCCCCCTCCCTCTCCAGTCTGAAGAGCAGTCAAGGTTCCCTGCCCTGTGGAAAGTCCAAAGTCCTCCCCCCTCCATCCTGGTCTAGGAAGGTGAACATCCAAACTGGGTAGGCTCCCACAAAGCCAGAACATGACGTAGGATCAAAACCCAGGGCCATTGTCCTTGGCTTCTCAGCAGCCCTCATTGTCTGCCATATTCAGAGAGTCCGGTTTTATCCCATGCTTTTTCAGTCACAGTCCAGCTGGCCTTGGTGAGCTCCCAATAGATCAGCCCCACTGTCTCCGTGGGTGGGTGCACCCGTTGTGGTCCTGACTTCTTTGCTCATGTTCTCCCTCCTTCTGCTCCTCATTGGGACCTTGGGAGCTCAGTCCGGTGCTCCAGTGTGGGTCTCTGTCTCTATCTCCATCCATCACCAGATGAAGGTTCTATGGTGATATGCAAGATATTCATCAGTATGGCTATAGGATAGGGTCATTTCAGGTTCCCTATCCTCAGCTGCCCAGGAACTAACTGGGGACATCACCCTGGGGACCTGGAAGCCCCTCTAGGTCCAAGTCTCTTGCCAACCCTAAGATGGCTCCCTTAATTAAGATATATGCTTCCCTGCTCCCCTATCCAACCTTCCTTTATCCCAATCATCCTGTTTCCCCAAGTTCCCCCCCCCCATCCTCCCCTTCTCCCTTTTCTCTCCCCATCTCCCCTTACCCCCATCCCACCCCACCCCCAAGATCCCAATTTTTTGCCCAGCAATCTTGT
This sequence comes from Microtus pennsylvanicus, assembly GCF_037038515.1. Lineage (NCBI taxonomy): Eukaryota > Metazoa > Chordata > Mammalia > Rodentia > Cricetidae > Microtus > Microtus pennsylvanicus. The sequence continues at coordinate 89,492,643 of NC_134581.1, read as the reverse complement.
TTACTTCCCATAACCAGGAGGATAGCTATATGTTTTTCTTTGGGTTCACCTTCTTATTTAGCTTCTTTAGAATATCAAATTATAGACTCACTGACCTTTATTTATGGCTAGAACCCAATTATGAGTGAGTACATCCCATGTTCATCTTTTGGGGTCTGGGTTACCTCACTCAGGATAGTGTTTTCTATCTCCATCCATTTGCATGCAAAATTCGAGAAGTCATTGTTTTTTACCGCTGAGTAGTACTATAATGTGTATATATTCCACACTTTCTTCATCCATTCTTCCATTGAAGGACATCCTGGTTGTTTCCAGGTTCTGGCTATTACAAATAATGCTGCTATGAACATAGTTGAACAAATGTCCTTGTCATATGATCGGGCATCTCTTGGGTATATTCCCAAGAGTGGTATTGCTGGGTCCAGGGGTAGGTTGATCCCGAATTTCCTGAGAAACCGCCACACTGATTTCCAAAGTGGTTGCACAAGTTTGCATTCCCACCAGCAATGGATGAGCATACCCCTTTCTCCACAACCTCTCCAGCAAAGGCTATCATTGGTGTTTTTGATCTTAGCCATTCTGACTGGTGTAAGATGATATCTCAAAGTTGTTTCTGGAGACATCACAATCCCTGACTTCAAACTCTACTACAGAGCTACGGTACTGAAAACAGCCTGGTACTAGCATAAAAACAGACAGGAGGACTAACGGAACCGAATCGAAGACCCGGATATTAATCCACACACTTTCAAACACCTAATTTTTGACAAAGAAACAAAAAATATCAAAAGGAAAAAAGAAAGCATATTTAGCAAACAGTGCTGGCATAACTGGATATCAACATGTAGAAGAATGAAAATAGATCCATATCTATCACCATGCACAAAACTCAAGTCCAAATGGATCAAAGACCTCAACATAAAGCCAGCCACACTGAACCTCATAGAAGAGAAAGTAGAAAGTACACTTGAATGCATTGGCACAGGAGACCACTTCCTAAATATAACCCCAGTAGCACAGACATTGAGAGAAAAAATTAATAAATGGAACTTCCTGAAACTGAAAAGCTTCTGTAAAGCAAAGGACATGGTCAACAAGACAGCCTAAAGAATGGGAAAAGATCTTCACCAACCCCACATCAGACAGAGGTCTGATTTCCAAAGAACAAAAAACTCAAGAAATTGATCATCAAAAGAACAGATAATCTAATTGAAAAAATGGAGTACAGACCTAACCAGAGAACTCTCAACAGAGGAATCTAAAATGGTTGAAAGACATTTAAGAAAATGCTTAACATCCTTAGGCATCAGAGATATGCAAATCAAAACAACTCTGAGATTCCATCTTACACCTGTAAGAATAGCCAAGATCAAAAACACTGATGACAACTTATGCCAGAGAGGTTGTGGGGTAAAGGGAACACTCCTGCATTGCTGGTGGGAGTGCATAATAGTACAGCCCCTTTGGATATCAGTGCAGCGACTTCTCAGAAAATTAGGAAACAACCTTCCTCAAGATACAGCAATACCGCTTTTGAATATATATCCAAAGGATGCTCATTGTGCCACAAGACATGTGCTCAACTATGTTCATAGCAGCATTGTTTGTCATATCCAGAACCTGGAAACAACCTAGATGCCCCTCAACAAAGGAATGGGTAAGGAAAATGTGGTACTTACACATTTGCACATCTTGAAATTTGCAGGCAAATGGATGGAGCTAGAAAACATCATATTGAGTGACGTAACCCAGACCCAGAAAGACAATTATGATATGTATTCAATCCTAAGCGGTTTTAAACATAAAGAAAACCAGCCTACAAATCACAATGCCAGAGGACCTAGACAACAATGAAGACTCTAAGAGAGACATAAATGGATCTAATCTACATAGGGAGTAGAAAAAGACAAGATCTCCTGAGTAAATTGGGAGCATGGGGACCTTGGGAGAGGAGAGGCAGGGAAGGGAGTAGATAAAAATGTAAAGCTCAATAAAAGTCAATTTTAAAACTCTTTAAAAAATAAAGAAAAATGTATGTATATGCCCTATTGAAATACTAGTTGGGAGAAATAAACCCATCAAGAGAAGGAGGAAAAAAATCAAGGCAGAGACTCAAGTGAGTAGGTACATCACATCCACAGTCAAAGCAAAGAGAATAAACACCTTCGTTTGTTTGCGTGCCAACTGATTGTTACCCAGCTAGCGTTCTTAACTCACACAGTTCATAGACCATTCCATGAAATGGTGCCGCCTACCTTGAGGGTGGGTCATTCCACTTCAGTTAACAATCAGAAGAATCCCTATAGCCCAGTCTTATCTTAATAATTACTTAAGAGGCTCTTTCCAAGAATTTCTAAGTTATATCGAGGTGGCAGTTAAAACTAGCCAGCATAGTCACCCTTAGCTGCTTATAGTGACTCTCCAAGTTGTCCTGTTCATTCAGTTCTCCCTTATTACAAAACGGTCTTGTTGGAGAAAGTGCATCACTGGGGGTTAACTTGGAGGTTTCAAAAGACTCGGGCCATTCCCAGTCTCTCTTTCTCTCTGCCTCATGCTGTGGATCAGATGTAAACTCCCAGCTAATGCTCCAACAGTATGTTTCCCTGTCAGCTGTCATGATGGTCACAGACTCTAATCCCCTAGAACCATAATTCCCAAGTTAAAGGCTTTATTTTATAACTTGCTTTGATCATGGTGTTTTGTCATTCTAATAGAAAAGTAACTAAGAAGTGACCAAGGGCATTGGTTCCAGGACCTCTGTGGATACCAAAAACTGTGGATGCTCAAGTCACTTATATAAAATGGTCAGCATGATGACAGGTTATATTGGAGAGGATGTGGGGTAAGGGAAACACTCCTTCACAGCTGGTGGAAGTGCAAACTGGCACAGCCACTTTGGAAATCAGTATGTCGATTTCTCAGAACATTAGGAATCAATCTACCTCAAGACCCAGCAACACCACTCTTGGGTATATACCCAAGGATGCTCAATCCTACCACAAGACACTTGCTCAACTATGTTCATAGCAGCATTATTCATAATAGCCAGAACCTGGAAACAACCCAGATGCTCCTCAACTAAAGAATGGATAAAGAAAAATATGGTACATTTACCCAATGGAGTATTGTTCAGCTGTGATAAAACAATGTCATTATGAAACTTGCAGGCAAATGGATAGAACTAGAAAAAAATCATGCTGAGTGAGGTAACTCAGACTCAGAAAGATAAGCACAATATGTACTCACTCATAAGCGGATACTAGATATAAAGCAAAAGATAACTAGACTACAACCCACAGCTCCAGAGAAGCTAGGTAACAATGAGGACCCTAAGAGGGATGCATGGATTTCCCTAGGAAGGGGAAATAGATGAGATCTCCTGGGTAAACTGGGGGTGAGGGGGTGGTAGAGGGGAGGGAATGGGGTATGAGCAGGTTGGAGGAGGGACAGAGTGGGAGAGCAATGAAAGAGACATCTTGATAGAGGAAGCTATTATGGAATTAGTGAGAAACCTGGTGCTAGGGAAATGCCCGGCTAAGACTCCTAACAAAAGTAGAGAGGGTGCCTGAACTGGCCTTCCCCTGTAATCAGATTGTTGAATACCCTAACTATCATCATAGAACCTTCATCCAGTAATGAATGGAAGGAATGCAGAAATCCAAAGCCAAGCACCATGCCGAGCTCTAGGAGTCCAGTGGAAGAGAGGGAGGAGGGAATATATGAGCAAGGAGGTCAAGATCATGATGGGGAAACCCACAGAGACAGCTTACCAGAGCTTGTGGGAGCTCATGGGCTTGAGACTGACAACTGGGGACCCTTCATGGGACCAAATTAGGTCCTCTACATGTGGGCGACAGTTGTGAAGCTTGGTCTATTTGTGGGGCCCCTGGATCTATCCCTGCTGCATGAGCTGACTCTTTGGAGCCCATTCCCTATGGTAGGATGCTGTTTTCAGTCTTGAGGCAGGGGGGAAAGGCTTGGTCTTGCCTCAATGTGTGGGGCATTGTTAACTCCCCATAGGAGATCTTATGCTTTCAGAGGAGGGAATGGGGGTGGGTTGGGGAGAGAGATGGGGAAGGAGTAGGAGGAGGGGAGGGAAGGGGAACTAAGATGGTATGTAAAAATAAATTAAAAACTTTTAAATTAAGAAAATAAATAAATAAAATTTACACAAAGCATCAATAAATATAAATGAATAAATAAATATATGTATAGATAAATAAATAAATTTTTAAAAAATGGTCCGTATTTGCATAGAGCCTTTACATATCCTTTGGTATATAAAAATCCTCTCTTAGTTAGCAACACTATTTTATACCCTGTAAATGCAAGACACACAGTTCTTGTTTAAGGAATGACAACAAAGAAAGCCCTGCATGTGTTTGATACAGATGTAATTATTTCATCTGATTGAAACTGGTTTTTTGTATTGTTGTTTCTGTTTTGTGGACTGGTTTTTGTTTTGTTTCTTTGGTTTTTTGAGACAAGGTCTTGCAATGTAACCCAAGCTGGCCTCTTTCCTCCATCTTCAGAGTGCTGAAATGGCTGGTGTCCGTCATCGCACCAAGCCAAATAACTTGACCACTCAGATGCAGAACCCACAGATTACAGAGATCTGTGCACTTGAACAAGTGATCTGCTAGGGCCACCCACTAATGGCTACCTCGTTGTCTTCTAGAACTCAGTTCTAAATACATCCCTCTGGCGCACTTTCCATCTCCTGACTTCCTTGTTTCTTTTTATAATTTTCATTTTATTTTATTTTTCCCAGATGGATTTTCTTCTGTTCTTATGAACGCAGCTTTTTACCCATGCTTTGTTGAAGGCTGTGTGGTAGGTAGCACCAGCAGGGCATCAAGAGACAGGTTCCTAACTGCCTTACTATGAATATCACAGCTAGTGAAGTAATGAAACTTCACACAGAGCTTTTGAAGCACAGAAGCACTGAGGACATTTGCTTCAGAAATGTCCCTAAAACAGCCACTTCTCCTTCGTCCTGAATGGCGAACTTTGTAGTGGTCTGTTGGAAGGCCTTGCCAGGCAGAGTTTGCAGTCTGTCATGGCCTGGCTACTTTCTCCAAAGCTCAGCAACATAAGGACCGCCCCCCCCCCCCATTCAAGACTTTCCTGCTTTTTACCTGCCCTTCTCTAGAGAATGTCTCTGGGACCAGAGGACTGGTCTTACCTGAAAGCTGTCTCTAAGCCTGGATGTGTGATTTATCTCTAGGGTGACCCTTGACTCAAGTTCCGGCTAGAGCCTTTACCCTGCTGCACATATAATAACTAAGACTTGTACTAGGACCTTCTGCCACATACAAAGCCTTATATGTACATAACATACATGCCACTTAATGTGAATTAGGGTTTGTTTCCAGGCTCCACACTCTATCTATTTCCTATACTCTGGAATAAAGCTGAACTGATTGACCAAAGCCATCCCCCGGAGGGCTGTCTGTCTCCATCATATTCACAGCCATCTGAACCCTGTTCCCCTCTTTTGCTCCCTCCACTCTTGTGGACCAATGCACCAACCATCTGGAGGAAGAAGCAGAGCCACGGTGGCCTCTCCAAGGATGCTCACCAGGTGGGTGCAGTTCCTGTGGCGGACTAGCTGTAAGTCATCACCAGTCTTTTTCAGTAGTCCCTCCTCCTCCTTCATCTTCGTCTTTGAACCAAGATCCCGAAGCTTTTCCGAAATTCTTAGGGCTGCTCTGGTTGGGTTGGAAGGATTCAGCCTTCCCTCCTCCAAGAGTCTTACCTCCAAATTACAAACAGGAAATCTATAGAAGGAAAAAAAAACCCTGTGGTTAATAGGAAAGCAAGCTCTCTGCCCAAACCACCAGTTGCCTTGTTAAAATTAACAAGCAGCAAAGAGAAACATGTGGCCTACGAGTTGGATTTCTCATTGTTATTATGCTTACAGCACACACGCATGCACGCACGCACACACATGCACACACACACACACTTCACAGGAATGTACCCAATAAATCTTTCCCAAGAAGAAGCTGGTTTTAACAAAAAGTAGGACGAGCAAATGGCAAATGAAGAGCGGGCAGAATCAGCGGTTGTTCCTTAACCCCTGCCCCCCCCCACCAAACTCAGGATGAGGTGTTTCACTGTGGCCCATTCATGCCAGAGGTGTCAAAGCTTCCCAAAAGCGAAAGGTTGCCTCTCAGCCAGGGCCATTCAGAGATGCCACAGCTTAGAAAACCATGGAAAAGCTTCCCCCTTTTCTCCTCATTTCTGAGGGATTGTTGAGTTTGCTGTGAGGTTGTATCTCCTAATAATACCAGAGGCTACACCCATAAAGTCTCCCTACCGTGACTGTCTAAATAAGAGCTGAACAGGATAATAGCAGCAGATATGCAAAAGTGGATAGAGAAAATCCCATGAGGCCTCAACCTACAAAAACAAACAAACAAACAAACAACAACAAAAAAAAACTCCAGGCAACTGAAGGAGTGCTAAGAGCAGAAGAAATTTTCTTCTCTATGGAAGGTACAACAACTGGTTGTCCAATACCAAATGGTCAGCCCTGAAAAGACACATACAAGTAACATTATCTAGATGGAGCAGGTTATATTTAGAAATACATATGCATATACAAATTTGCATGTAATGATAATTAATAAATTCCATGAATTTGAAAAATATAAGGAAGTGTATATGAGAAGGTTTGGAGGGAAGAAAGGAAAGGGGAGAATGATATAATCACAGCATAGTCTCAAAAAAAATTAAAGTTAAAACAACGTCGCCACAAGATCTGAGAAAGGTCTGCTTTTGTATGAGCACCTGTCTGTGTCTTAGGGACCATTAGTTGATCCTCTGGACTCTTAAATTTGTATGATATAATATACGGACACCAATTTAAACATAACATATCTGTTATGATTTAATTAAACATCCCCAGAAGGCTCCTATAATAAAAGTATGGCTGCCAATTGATGGGCTTCAGAATGATTTCATCATGAGGACTCTGACTGAATCCCTGGGTCAATGTATTGATGGATACATAATTTGGCTTGGGGGCAGTAGTGTCAAACTAAAAGGGAGGCTTGATTGGAGAGCATAAACCATGGAAAGCATGCCTGGAAGGCTATATCTTGTCCCCACTCTGCTTGCCCACCCGCCCCACCCCCATGGACATGGTAGGGTAAGAAGCTTTGTTCGGTTTTTGTAGTAATAAGGAGCGGCGGTGGGGCTGTGTCCCCAACACCTCAGCCGCCTGCTCAGCTAGCTTTTGCCCCGAAATAATTACACGGAAACTGTATTCTTTTAAACACCGCTTGGCCCATTAGCTCTAGCCCTTACTGGTTAATTCTGATATCCCGATCAACCCATTTCTAATAAACTGTAGCACCGGTTTTACCGGGAAGATTCTAGCCTAAGTCCATCCTGGGTGGGAGCTTCATCGCGTGCGTCTGCTTGGGAGCTGGGAGCATGGCGTCTCTCTGAGGCGTCTGCTCCCGAGAGGAGAGCCGTGGAGTCTGAGCTCACTTCCTCTTCCTCCCAGCGTTTTGTTCTGTCTACTCCTCCCACCTATCTTCTAACCAATGAAATGGGCCAAGGCAGTTTCTTTATTAGCCAATGACCTTCCTCCATCAGGTTTTAACCTCCTGTTACTATGATGCTTTTCTTCTCTGCAGGTTCATAGCGATGGAGCAAGCCAATCACAGGTAGAAACCTCTAAAACTGATATCCTCAGATACTTATTACAGAAACAGACATTAATATAATGCATGTATTAACCAGGATTTGCTAGAGCAGTGGTTCTCACCCTGTGAACTGTGATCCTATTATGAATGGATGACCCTTTCATGGGGATTGCATATCAGATATCCTGCATGTCAGATATCTACATGACAATTCATATCAGTAGCAAAATTACAATTATGAAGTAGCATGAAATAATTTTATGTTTGGGGGTCACAATGTGAAGAACTATATTAAAGGGTCACAACATTAGGAAGGTTGAGAATCCCTGTTCTAGGGGGACAGAATTAATAGAATAAATGTATATTAAAAGGAGATGTTTCCATGCTATGACCTGGACAGTCCTCACAGTGGAGAGGCTGAGAACCTGGGAGCTGCTCAGTCCACACAGCTGGATGCCTGGGCAGTTCCAGTCTGGTGCTGAAGGCCTGGGGGATTATTGGAGAGCTGCTGGTATTCATTCCACTCTGGAAGGCCAACTGGGTTCTGATGTAAGCGAAGAGTGGCCACAGCGGCAGCAATGTGGATGAACTTGCCAGCTCAACCAGAAGGGAACCCAAAGGCAAGCAGAAGCAGACAGAGAGCAAAGCTTTTTCTCTTGTCCCTCACTTTATCCAGCTATCACCAAAAGGTGCCAACCACATTCAGGGTATGGGTTCCTGTTTCAAACAACCTGATCAAAAAAAAAAAATCCCTTACAGGTGTGTGCCACAGTTTACCTCTTAGTTAATCCCAGATCCAACCAATTTGACAACCAATACCTAACATCCCCAGTTAACTTTAGGGTGGCTTTATTCTTTCTTTTCAGGGCATCTACTATGTGCTAGATTTCACAGTGAATGAAATTTTAATTATCATATGAACAATGTCAACTGAAATGCATATCAGGAAATCAGAAAGGAAGGGTCAGCTGGGGTACAAAGGAGGGCGTATGTGGCTGCAATCGTCCAGGGTTCAACATTCTTTCCTCCACCTGCATGGCCTCCTAGGTATGTGAGGCATCTTTCTGTTGCTGTATCAAATACCTGGGAAAATCAGCTTACTTTAGAGGGGAGGAGAATAGAATCATCATTTCCTTTGAGGGCACCCCCCACCCTCCCCCATGTCCTGGGATCTCTTACCAGGAGCCAATACCTAAAGGTGTCACTATTGACTGTCACCTTCCTGGAAGCTGTGCCTCCAACACATGCACCTTTGAGGGACATTAAGATCCAGACTCTAAGACTGGGGTTGTGGCTCAGTAATATAACTCTCGCCTAATGTGTGCAAGGTCCTAGGTTTAAAGACATACACACAAATTCTATAGCGCTAGGAGACTCCAGTCACCTCAGTCCTTTGGTAACCACAGTCTATCAAGACAGAGTTGGCCCGGAATGGAGTTCCCTGCAAATTCCTGTGTGCTCCAGCACTGGAAACTTAAACCAGCTCCGCCCACCAGTGTGGGCCTGTAAACAATTCTCATACTGCATTCAGCAAGCAAAATTCCTTTTCCCCAGTGATGTGTGACTAGACCTGGACACACCGCCCAGAACTCTGAATTATCTTCCTCATCAATGCTGCACTACAAATATTTAACAAAGGGCTCTCAGAGTTGGGGAGCCATGGGAAGGAAACCTGAGTTTGTGGATATGTCATTTTCAGTAGTGTAAATGCTCCTTCTACATAGCTGGGAAGACACTTGCCCATTCAGGTCTGGTGATGTAGTATGCTCAACTCCAGGACAGTACTCCTGGAGAGGATGGTCACACCCCCTCTGTAGATATGCTAATTACCTTTGATCTCCATACTTCATCCTTTTTTTTTTTTTCAGGCCACTTGAAAATGAATCACCCTCTGGAAAGTAAATCTTTGTGTCTTGGGATCTGGATCTTACTCTAAGTGTCTAGGTCTGCCACTTGTAGACCCTTGGGCTGTGCAGTATACAACTCAGGTACCATTTGGAGGGGTTTGTGCAAAATGAGGGCCCTGGGGTTGTCTTCGCTGGAATGATGAGACCTTCCTGGGTAAAGGGCAGAATAGAAATAGCAAAATTTCCCAAGCCACACATCCCCAAGTGCTTTCTAAACTTCTGCCACTTCTCTAGACAGTGAGAAATCTCAGTTCTTTCTAAGCAAAATCCTTGAAGAGGGTGCTGAGAGCTAAATTTTCACTTTCATCCCCAGAAGCGCTGATTAGGGGGGTTCACGGCAAGTGTCCTAGTCCCTTCTTTTAGCTGAGTGCTTCTTCAATTTATTGGCAAATTAGATTAAGGAGAATCTGTAGGTTGGGCCGGATGCTAAGTAGACTAAACAAGAAGCATAGTATAGAAGGAGACAGGGACACGAAGTTGGCGATGGTTCCTGGCATTTAGAGAGATTTGTGCCCATCCAGAAGGAAGCATCATTGCAGATAAATCTGCACGTGCTAATGAACTGAGTACTTACTGTGGCCAGGTTCTGCCAAACATCCCCCCCCTCCCGTACTATTTCATTAATCAGGAAGGCAACCTCATAAGGCAGACTTTATTAGCCCCCATTTACAGATGAGCGGTTAGAGTCTTGGAGACATTAAAGAATGCTCCCGAACCTACACAGCTTGGAAGTGGCCTGGAGGATCTAACCACAGGGTCCTTGCTCTTAACCTCAGGGCTATAGTCAATCTCCAGGTCTCTTGGCAGTCTCAGCAGTGGTGGCTGATCTGTGGGTGGATGGAGAACCAGAGGATGCTTTGCTGACAAAATAGCCAGATAGGACTAAGAGGCACAGCCAGTCTGACTATCCACAGAATATATGTTCCCGTATTTGGGACAGACACACCACCTAGGCCCCTAAAGACATACCACACTATAGCGTTTATCCCAGATGTTTCTTTGGAAATTTTGCTTTTAGGGTCTTACGTGGTAGTTGGGAACTTTCTGGAAGCTTACGTGACATAACCAGCAGAGGTTTGGGGGTTTGTTAGTTTTGTTTCTTTCTTTCTTTCTTCTCCTGAAAAGGCCTTGTCTTTAGCATGGAAACCTGGAAAAGTCAGTGAGCCATTGAGCAGAACCAAGCACAAGTTCTGGAGAAGACAAAGGGTTGAGGGCTTGTGTGTGGTGGGGTGCTGCTTCTACAAGGAGGTAAGCATTCTGCCAATGACTGGAAGGGGAAGTTTGGATCCTAGGAAATTGTTCTTGGATGCCAATCCTGACCTTCCAAGATAAGGCAAAGGAGGGATTTGAGGACGTAGCGCTCTCAGATAAATCTCTGGAGACTTCAACTTGTCTGAGTCCAGTGACTAGAGCCTGGCCAGTTCCTTTCCTTCTTGCCACTTGGTCTTTCAGAAGCCTGATAACAATCGTCTGTTCTCTGTGTTCAGACCTTGGAAGTGGCAACCAGGCGTGTTCCCCTTGGGTAATAGATGAGGATTCAAGATGCCAAGAAGGAAGACCTCTTTGCTTCTCCATGAGTTGATGAAACACGGTTTTGCCCGTGGCAGATACTGGGAAATAATAACGCCAATCTTTGCTTTCCGTAGTCAGTCTAAAGAAATCCAGGTACAGGATCTAGTTCCTGTCATAAACACATTCAAATATAAGCGGTAAAGAAGAGTTCTCATGCCGTAGCAATTGGAAAAATCAGCATGGAAAACAATTTCTTCAACATTTGTCAGCAAAGGTAACAAAAAGGCTTCGAATCTCCTGGTTCCCACACTGAACTCCAGGTGTCTTGGAAAGTGTGTTCTACCCGAAGACCCAAGGGGCCTGTGGAAATTTATTTTCTGAGCTCAGAGAGACGAAAAGTAAATGGTATTGACTGAGAAACTGCAGCCAGGGTCAAGGCGAACATCAAGGTGGACTCCTACAGCAGAGAAACTGAAAACTTGTGGCACCCGGTGATCCTTCTGACTCACCAGTGCATGCACGAGGACGTGGGATCGTGCCTGTGGTCTCCAGGCCACAGTTCCTTGGCTGGAGCCATCAGGGCCCTGAGCCAGGCAGAGTGTGGAAGAGAGACTTCGCTGGCAGCCCGTCTTCAGACTGCGGCCTCTGAGCTCTGCAGGGAAAAGCCATGTGGGGACATGGCAAACCCAACACTCTCAGACCCTACCTGGAAGCCACAGCTCACATCTGGCCATCCTCCCTCTGGCCAGATCTGATTTCTATTTGGGAAGCACTCAGCAAAGCCCCACCCCTGATCTGCAGATAAGGGACTTGCTTGAGTCTCTTAAAGGAATATTTGGAGGTCAAATAACGCAACAAATATTTTTAAGGAGAAAGGAAACTGAGAACCTCTCCCTTCTCCCATCAACCCACCACCTTATAGTCGTCCCAAATGTGGGCCATTACAAGCCATTTGGACAACAGGGCCTGTGCCCAGGCTCCACTGGAGCAACCCCCAGCTGGGGCATCCACCTGGCTGGGCTACCTTCTCTGTGACTCTGCTTTTTTTATTTTCTCCAAAAAGTCCTGGATAAGAAAGAGAAATAACTTCTTTTTCAGACTTAGAAGCTGATGGGAGTAGAGAGCCGGGGATAAAGGGGATGGTTCATTCTTCTCCCCTTTACCCTAGTTTCTCCATCTCATTGTGAAAGGCGTTCCGAGAGGACTCCTCCCACTCACCCGTCCTGAGCCTGAGACTATCTAGTTCATCATCCCATCATCTGCAGACAGCTCAAGTACACAACCTTCTCCTCTTCCCGGGAGACCCTGACCTTCAGGAAGGGTTTATTTGAAGCTCCTGGATGGTTTTCTCATAGGAAAAACATGCTTCTCCTTTAGGACCCAGCGTCCCTGATCCCAGATCTGCCCTTCCATTTTTCTGTGTGCTCTTTTCATGGATTTTTAATTTCTTCTCCATATTTTTTTTTCATTTCATTTACTGTGACCTTAAATTCATTTTGAGAACCCTCCCAAGAGACAGAGCTTGGAATCCAGCTGTGTTGCCTAAAGATTTAGGGTTCTACTCTTGGGCATGTATCCAAAGGTTGCTTCATCCTACCACAGAGACACTTGCTCAACCATATTCATTGCTGCTCTGTTTATAACAGCCAGAAATTGGAAACAACCTAGATGGTCCTCAACAGAAGAACAGATAAAGAAAATGTGGTATGTTTATACAATGGAGTATTACTCAGCCATTTAAAAAATGAAATCATAAAATTCACAGATAAATGGATGGAACTAGGTGGGAAAAAATCACCCTTAGTGAGGTAAGTCAGACCCAGAAAGACAAATACGGTATGTATTTGCTTATATGTGGATGTTAGCTGTGAAGGCAATGATAACTGAGCTACATCCATAGAACCACAGAGGTTAGTAGAGACTAAGGAACTGAGGGCAGGCAGAAAGATAGATCTCCCTAGTAAAGGGAAGTAGGATAGTTATGGATAAATGGGGTGGGGGTATCAGAACAGGAGGATCAAGTGGACATGGAAGGGAAGAGGGGAATGAGGGAGGGAATACGGAGAAAGACAACTAAAAGTAAGGGCTATTTGAGGGGTCATACGGCAACCTATGACAGTAGAAGCTTCCTAAAATATATACATGTGTGAAGGAGATCTAAATGAAATCTCCAAATAATTAGGGTGACAGAGCCCCAACTGGACATCTCTTGTCACCAAATGAAGCTTTCCAGTATGCTTTACTGAGTCGTTGACCAAGATGATCTTATTGGAATCCTTAAACAACCCAGGCTGTTGCCAAGACTATATATAGGTTGCTCTCAACAAATTGACAGCAGTCCCCATTGCTGAAAACAACACCCACACAACTCATTAGGCATGGAGAAGTCAAGCCGCTGCCTACATAAAGTCTTCACCTCTACGTGGTAGCATCTTTGATACTAAAAGGGACCCTGCATGGTACCAAAAGAGAAAACATAAACACCAACCACCCACAAACCCTCTGATCTACAATGGTGTCCTGAATGCAAGATAGGCTAGTTCAGTGGTGGCACAAGGTTTGTGGGAGTAACCAACCAATATCTGCTTTGACTGGAGGCCCACTCCACAAGATGAAACCATAGCTGAAATTGCTTAGGTGACCAGGAATCCAACATTAAATAGCCCAGAGACCTAGGCTAAAACCAAATACAACTGGCCTATATATACATATGGCAATACAATGACTCACAAGTCAGTGCCTTGCTCAGCCATCATCAGATGGTGCCTCCTATTGTAGCAGATGGGAACAAACACAGAGACTCAAAGCCAGACATTAGGCAAAGAGTGAAAAACCTTGGAACACTCATAAATGGCACATCTCCATTAGACACTTCCCCTCAGGGCTCAGAGATCTCTGTAGAGGAGGAGACAGAAAGAGTGTGCGAGCTAGAGAGGATGGAAGACTAAGGAAACAAGGCCCTCCAAGTCAACAGAATCGATGCACGTGAGTTCCCATGGAGACTAAGGCAGTGTGCACCGGGCCTGAATGGAGGATCGTAGCGCTGAAGGAGGTGGACACATGCTTCCATCTTCAACCCAGAAACTATCGCCAATTGCTAAGCACTTGCAAATGAAACTTAATTCCCTCCAAGGTAGTCTCACTGGGAGGAAACAAACTACCCTTCAGGGTAGGCTGCATGCCCAGCAGTAGACGGCAATGGAGAGCAAACTCAATGGGCTCTTTGGAGGTCCTTGTCTCTTAATGTTGGGTCAGAGCTCTTCCTTCTTTTGTTTTTAGTTTTTGGTTTGGTTTGATTTGTTTTTTTTTTATTTTTGGTTTTATTTTTATCTTATTATTTCTTATGTTTATGTTTTCTTCTCTCTTTTCATCCTACAGGTTCTTTGTACATATAATACGGCTTTCAGTTTAGGGTTTTTATGGGCTTCCTGGATGTGCCAATGAGTGGGTCTCTGCTTCTTATACCTTCTGTTGGACTCTTTCTTTCTGCTTGCTTTGTCCAATTCTGAAGTATTAGTTTTTGTTTTATATTAGTATATCTTATCTTATTATAAAAAGAAAGATTTAGGCTTCCGTATTAAATGGGGGAGGGCTTTGGTTCTTGTTCTTATTTGTTTTAAGTTGGTCTCCCTTACAAATCAACTTAGAAGTGTCTATATTAGGTTTTCCAAGATTTCCAAAGGAAATCATGGTAGGTAGAATTATTGGAGCAATATGAAAGTTGAGGAGACCCAGAAATCCCAGGAAAATGGGTAGAAAGTCTTCTCCAACAATTACAAAATGGGGTTCTGCATCCCTGGGCCAGACTAAGCAGTCCCCCACTGCATCATGAATGCTTATATGACGGTTGAAAACTTACTTCCTTGGAGTCTTACATTCTTCATCTGTACAACAAAAGACTGGCCTGCATGACCACCTCATCCTGCTCTGAAGTCTCCTACCATTTGCCCATCTTAGGAACCCGAGTGCCTTTTCATGTGTCTGTTTGTCCTTGTCACAGCGCTTTTTGTTCAAGGGTAAGACCTGCAAAAAGTAGACACCCCATCCTTGTAAATGAAGCCTGTGCTTATGAACATATGTGTTAACGTGAGTCACCCCCACAGGTGATTATTTCACACCGACTGAAGGAGATCCATGTTGAATCATGTAGGGTAGGACAGTAAGAAGGCAGAAGGTCTCTTTCAGATGATCACGAGACAGTGACTATAAAGAGAACATCCTCCGAGGAGATACAAAGGAGGGGATAAGGAAAGTACAGAGGAAACAGTGGCCATCTAGAAAAGATTGGAAAAGGAATTAGGGAAAAAGCGGGATGTGAGCCGAGGACCTGTTCTGTGGGTGTGTTATAGACATGAGGAAAGGGCAGTGGAGACAAGTGGGGACAGAAGTATGACAATGACAGCCAGAAGTGTCAAATGTGCTCAAGGAACAATGAGTCTGGGTAAGGGCTGGGCATGGGCCTGCAATGCTACCAGAATGCTGTGGGGCAGGAAGTCAAGCAGCAGATGGATGCCAAGGCAGGTGCTGGACCCATGAGAGGGAATGAACTGCTTCCAAGTGGCCATGCTCTTGGGTTCTACGTGGCGCTGCGTTTACATCATCCATGCTCTTAGCTTGTTCCCTCTGTCTCCCCCACCCAATAACATCTTAAACTTCCCATGCCCCCTGGAAGATGGACCCACTTCCAGCCTTGTGCCCTCAGTGTGGCCTCAATGTCAAGGGAGAGTCAGAACCCATGATAGTATAAAACAGCCTGGGTTTTTTCATTCTCATGAAAGAAATGTTTAGAGGGTAAGGATCCAAGACAAACAACACAGCGTGCTTCCACATGGGTAATGTCAACCTGACGGTCCCACTACAAGGGGCGCTGCCGCTGAAGAATAAAAAGCTCACCAACAGCACTGTGACCAGGCGAGAACCCCGCTGCCACCTGGATAGGATGCTTGGACAGTGTCTCCTCATTGACCTTTTTGGTACCTTATCGAGCACAGCACTGAGGCCCTTGCACCCCCACCAACTCCTCCAAGTGATAGGCAGGTTTCCTGTTTCAACTACTAAGGCAGCTCTAGCAAAGACCCAGAAGAAGGTCTGCCAGGGAAGAGGCCAGTCAGGAGCCGCTTCTGCCGGGGCCTATCCCACATGTCCTGAGCAGGTTATCCTTAAGAGTGATTAGGAAGCCAAACAGTCCCTTCCCTATTAGCTGAAAACTGGGCTGTGTGGGCTGTGAGACACCCCAGATCCAGGAAACCCAAGGCTGGGTTGACAGTTCAATTATCATGGAACGACTCCCCCACCCTCTGCCTCCCCACCTCCTCCTTTGGCTTTTTATTGCTCTTGGCAGTACAGCAGGCTGGGGGGGGGGGTGCTGAGGTCGAACTTGTTGAAAATGCAAGGGGGAGAAAATTGTTCTCATCTGAATAAATATAGTCAGCTGTTGCCAGAGGGAGCAATCCCCCTGTGGTGAATTCCCCTAGACAAGCTAACACAGTGGTGAGTTGATATTGGCACTTGAACTTAGGCCAGCACTATCTGGGTGAGACTGGACAGGGTTCATAGGCAGACAGGACACCCTATCCCCATGGCTTTGGAATGTCCCAAATGGAGGCAAGATAGGGTGACAAGGTAGTCTGCATGGAGAGAGGCTTTGGCCCACACTGTGGCTGGTGTCCAGCTCACACTGTTCCTCCTGCTGTGTCAGGGAGGGAAGAGTCAGTGAACTCTGGCTATCACGGAATCCAGCCGGTTAGTTCTGACCCCTTAAGATGTGGGACTGCTAGAAGAACTCTCTAGCTCCTGCCTCTCCTGGGGCTCTAAGAGGAAGCTCACGGTATCCTGGATACTCTCTGACATTTCCATGTCCAAGCTGCTTTGGAAGGTCACCCCACCCTGCTGAACAGCCTACTTGATCCAGAAACTACATTTCATCCTGAAGGCTGAACCAAATGGACTCAGGAAGGGCAGAGAAAAGGACCAAGGTGAAGGAAGGGCTGAGGGTTCATGGGAAATTACTGGGGTTCAGGTGACTTCATTGCCTGTGATAAACGCCATGACCATAAGTAACTTGGGAAGGAACATTGATTTCACATTACAGCTGACAGCTCTTCACAAAGCAAAGTCAGAGTGGGAACTCAGGACAGGAACCTGAGTTAGAGGCCGAGACTGGTGCAGAGACCATGGGGGAACGCTGCTTATTGGCTTGCTCCCAATGGTTTTCTTAATCTGCTTTCTTAAACTACCCAGGACCACCTTCCCAGGGGGAGCACTGTCCCCAGTGTGGTGGCCTCTCCCACATTAATCATTAATCACGAAAATGCCCTACAGACTTCCCCTTCCCAGATAGCTCTAGCTCAAGTCAAGTTGACAAGCAACCAACCAGGATGAGGGAGAAGAGAACGGACAAGAACCACCACGTAAGAAACTGGGGAGAACACTAAAGCCGGGCCTAGGATGGGATTCTAGTCACTACTCCTTTAAAGGTGAGCTTGGTCACTTCAACCAAACTCCATCTCTCAGGTCCAAGGGGTCACTTGACTAGATATTATCTAAAGTCCCTTCAAACTCTCAGCAAATATGCAGCAATCAAAACCCGCATCTTGCTAAGCAACTTGGGGTTCTAACCAAATCCATGCCACCTGCCCCTCCAAATCAGACAGAGTCACAAAACCATTTTGTGCCCGTCACCTAGTCCCAGACTTGCTGTTTGGACCGCTTTGCTCCAGAGGTGGAGACAATACACCTCTCACTCTCGGCATCCGGAAATGTTGCTGTATACACATAGTGAGACATACCAAATCATGTGGAAATGTTTTTCCTAATCTAATGCTGAACTGCCCAAGAAATGAAGTCTGGTCAGCAGTGGTTTTCCCTACAAAGGACAGAGAAAAACCTCAGTGGTCCAGGCCAGTGACTGGGGTCGGAAGAAGCAATCCTATACCAAGATCTTCCCATGAAAGAAGAGGCTATCTGATAGAGTAGTGTTGGCTAGTATGCTCCCCATCTAAGCCAGACTGGGTAACAAGCTCTTACATTTCCGGGATGTTTGAAGATTAAAGAGTAAGGTATATAGGAGACTCCACTAATCAACACAACCTCCAAGTCAGAGGTGACATCAGACTCACCACACAGAGAGAAAAGGCAGCTCAGCTCTTTGTTTCCACCCCAGCATTTGCCATCATCAAAGACAAAGTCCAGGCTAATGACAAAGGACCAGGGGAGAGCAGCTTTGGGTTTCATTTGGGGTCCACTTTGTATCCCCCCTCCTTAATATTCCATCCCTCTTTCTTCAATTCCTTAACAATTAGAAATAACAATGCTTCCTAGCCAGAACCCACAGATACAGGCAAGCAACCAAGCTTCATGAAATGGGCGAGAAGGTGCTTGGGGGTTCGTCTCATCTGCCCTACCACTTCATGGATGGAGAAAGTAAGGCCCTTAGTACTGAAATGAGTTACCTGTGTCCACACAGCTTGCCAATAGAGCCCAGATGATAAGTGCTCTCCTGGCCATGAGGAGACAGTTTGGGCCAACAAGAACCAAGGCCTGAGCAATTCCCAATATAGCTGATCCTTCCACATCCTGTTCCTCCTCTCTTCTCTTCCGTTCATATCAAGGCCATATGCTGTACAACCAAGTAAGAGGCAGAGCCAACAAGCCTTGCTGTAAGATAGAATGCCTCTGATGTTCACACTGGAGGCACTAACTCCAGCAGGAAGCCTACTGCTGGTGCAGAGCAGGCTGCTCCAACAGCTTTTGATGATCCCTCGCATTACTGAACCATCTTTGGAGGCCTGAGCTCATTGACATACCCTGCTCCAGGATCTGCACAGAGGGAGAGCTCCCTCCTAGACCGCTGGCTCTCTGAAGCCTCATTCTTCCACCCACTCAACCAACACCTGCCGGTTCTACAGCTTGTCAGACCCTGTGCTAGGAACACGGTCCACAAAGGTTTCAACAGAAAAACCATCTTCAAAGAGTCTTCGTTCTCTCTGGGAAGCAAATTGCATCTACATCTCCTGGACAAATCCCACGAGTCTGAGGGAATGGACTTCATTACAGTGATGTCGTTCCAGTCTGGCATGTCAACTAAATCCAACTTGCTGATGACCCAGGGCTATAAATTTATTAAGGACAGGAAATCTGTCCACTCTTTGTAACCTTCTTCCCCTCTCTGAGCCAAGCACACTGTCTTGGATACACACACACAAAATCACACAAATATTTGTTGAGTGACAATAATAAGTGAATGAGTAGAGGTTGTTCTATGTCTCTGTTGGCAGGGAGCAAGAAGAGAGAGCAACACTGGGCCTGGCCGGGGCACTTGAGACCTCAAAGTTCACCCCCAGTAATGTACTTCCTTCCACAATGCCACACCTACTCCAACAAGGCCACAAGTCCTAATCCTTTCATACAATGCCACTCACTAAGAGCCTATGGGGAGCCATTTCATTGAGAACACTGCAAAGCCTGAGATAGGGGGAGCCTAGAGATTTCTAGGGAAATGCAGGAATGAGGAAAGTCCTACTTATTTTTGCTATCTCAGCAGGCTATCCACCTGATCTAATTTGATCCACCCCCCACAACTGTGAGAAATATTTATTATCATTTCCATTTTACATATGTGAAAACTAAGGTCTAGAGAGATTAAGTGGTTTACCCATTATCATAGTTCAACTGCAGGCCAATGACATTCCAAAGCTCATGCACGCTTCCATGTACTATGTTCAAGGAGGGACTGAGAGGAGGCCAGTTATCCCAAAATGATGTTAAAAGGTGATAGATAGTCAAGTTATGGGATATACAAAACATTTTTGCTACTTCAAACTATCATCCATAGTGTTTTGCTTTGATCTTAATAACTACAAAGTCTTGAATCTGCCATCATCCTCACCATCTCCATGGAGTGAACACTAACCATGTGCTAGTTCCTGGCTCAGCTGTTATCCCATCTCATTCTCCCAACAGCGCGATGGGTGTAAGTATGCTATTATTACCAATAATACATTACCAATGAGAAAACTGGAATTCAGACAAAGCAGGCCTAAATCACACAACCACTCAGCGGCAGAGCTGGGGTGCACCCCACACAACTGACTCCAGAGCTCAAGCCACAGAGACACTGCTTATGGCTGGAGATTCCATGTGCGTGGAAGTGGGAAGGAACCACGCAAAGACAAAACAAAGGAGCATTGGGTTGATGGGTCTGCAAAGTTCTGGGTAGCAACTATAGAGGGAAAGGATGCTGTGGATGCACTTTGTGTGAAGATGCTCTATGAAGGGAAGGAGATGTTCAGGAGCTATCGATGAAAGGAGGACAAGGCATCGCAAGCTGTGGGAAGCCATGCCTAGCTGGCTTGATGGACAGCCCAGTGAAAGTGCACACAACCTCAAGGCCACAACTGTCACAGATCCAGCCCAAGGCCCCATCTGGACCAATCCCACACCTGCTAAGCACCCCCCATGGCAGCTGCAGTCCCCACAGTTCCTCCGGCCCTACAAAGTGATGGATGCCAGACGCCTTATCCTTCACAGGAGGAAATGTATCTTGGAACACGATCCCTCAGCAGAGTACATGTCGCTGCTTTTATAAGTTGTAGTGGAATCCCACAGAGTCCTGCCTTCCTCTCCTCCCCCTTCCTCATCCATTCCAGATCGGTGTTCCTTCATAAATCACCAGCGTGGCAGAGCCAAATTCTTCCTCCCCCACTTTAATTCTGAGGGCATTTATTCCCGATGATAAACTGGATTTAGACAGATCCACAAACCCCCAATCGTGACCAAGATTATGAAGGTGAACTATTCATTTGGGTTCTGTCCTGTTGAGGAGAAGCATGTACAATCCAGGCTCGCACTGGCATGTTTCCTACCCCTTGTGCAGCAGAGAATTACTTCTGTCAGGGACTGGAGCGTGTTTGGAGGTTGGCTGGAGACAGAAGTCGGTGCAATTATATTGGTGCTTCCCAGCAAACTCCCAAAAAGAACAGGCAATACTGCAGGCTCTGGTTCCTTCCTGGGACTCTTCATAACCCATAAGGTCTGCCCACCATTTGTAGCAGGGATGTACAAATGGCCAGACTTGCCACCAAGTAGGGAAGCCCTGTGGATCAGAGCAGAGCCCAGGCCAGCCTGAAGTATCTGGATTTCTTTCCTTCTAAAAAATCTTTGCCCAAGTCCTCTATGGAGCCACTGCCTTGTGACACACAATAGGAAATGTCTGTGTCATTCTCAGGGTGTTCAAGGTTGAAAAATAAAAATGGTGTGCTTCCAAGAGGGTTGTGGGTAAGGAAGGGGAGTCAAGTCAATTAACCCCTTCCTTCCCACAGAAATTACTGCTGCCTATAGTTAGTTACCCAGCAAAATCAGGACAGAGCACAGGCATCCTGCCCACCCACCCTGAGGATCAAATACAAGAGCAGAAGGATTCAAGTAGCCCCATTCCTCAGATGCCGTATTCCGGACCACCACAGGCCTGCAGTATTCCCAGGCCCATCACCCTCATGATTGACGGAGGGCAGGTGATAAGAGCCAGGGTTGCTGGGCGCCTCCCAATGTCATGCATATTTACCTCGGTGTTCATTCCACATTTATCTTACTAGCATGGCCACTGCCACAGAGAGACACAAGAATATCCAGTCCCAGAGTAAGATGTTGTGGGAAAGTCGTTCTGAAATTGGACCCTTGTCAGACTAAATGAAAAAAGTGGAAAGACATACTGTGTGGAGGCAGGGGTACTGGCTGCCCAACTGGTCAGGCCCGGAATCAACTTTCTACCCTTCACCAGCTGTGGCAAGCAGCAAGTCACTTACTTTTTCTGAGGTTCTGTTTCATCATCTGCAAAATGGGGATATCATATCCATCTGGACCTGATATGGAGACCGCGGGGGTCTTTATGCATCCTGAGTGATGGGTGAATGCCCTCTCCCATGGCTATGGGCTGTAGCACAAGGGCGTGCAGGTACCCTCCCCGCTTTATAGCCATGATGCTGGGCTTGCCGGCTAGCACACCACCCAGAAGCCCACCCAAACACTGGCACTTATTCCCTTTTTGTAGACAGTGCCACCCCAGAACCTAGAACGGCCTGCCGCCCTCCAAAGTTAAGAAGACTCCAGACCAGGCCAAGTCTGGTTGTCCTAGAAACAGGATCCTGCCCCCCCTGATTCTTGTACCATTGTATCCTGGCTCATTCTACCTATGCATGGTCACACTGCTGTTTTTCCTGGACATACCCCAGGCTCTTCCACTAAGCTCTCTGCCCTCTGTCCACTCAGGAAGTAGGAGAGGAAAGAATGTCCTCGTCTCCTTCCTAGAGATCACTTTCAATAGGGAAAGTAACCGATTACTAAAGGCAGACGGGGTAAAATTTCTTGTGCAGGAATTTATTATACAATATATGTACATTAAGTCTGGTATGCCTTATAATTACTTTTCAGAGGGTACATATGTTTTATACACTCCACGAGAAACGTGATACATTCCACGTTTATTGAAAACGGTTAAACACTTAGCCTCCTACTCTCAATCCTCAGCCTACTTCCCCTGAAGAACTACTAGGAACGGCTTCCTGCGTGTGCTGCCAAAATGTTCCGTTCCTATATAAACACACCCTCAACTGCCACCCAGATAAAAACTTCCTGTGCGCAACCTGCTTTGCCTTGTTTTATTTATTTATTTGGTTGGCTATGTGTTTATTTACTGAGTCCGAGGCCTCATGAATGTTGGGAAAGTGGCCTGAAATCTGAACTGCTACCCCTAGCCCTCTTTTCCCTTTTCATTCTCCAGATGTGGAGTCATTCAGTGGCACAGGCTGGCCTTGAACTCAGTCTGTAGCCCAGGCAACTCCTAAAATTGAGATCCTCCTGCCTCAGCTTTGAGGATCCAGGCTTGGATCCTTAGTTCACCATGTGTAGGTGGTGCACAGGTATCATTCCTGAGCTGCTATCTTCTTTCTCTTGCCAGACAGGGTCTCTCACTGACCCAGAACTTTCCAAGTAGGCCAAGCTGTCTGGCCAGTTAGCCCCAGAAATCCACCTGTCTCTGATATCTATTGGGCTCTAAGACTAAACTATTTGCTCAGTTCCACCCCATGCATCTCCCTGTTTGAAAATCCTGACAACTTAAATTTCAGTCCTGCTAGCCCAGGACTTCTGAGAGAGCCACGGGACCCAGGCGCTCTCTCTCTCTCTCTCTCTCTCTCTCTCTCTCTCCTCCTATGGTATGCTGTGGCACCTGACTGCTTGCCTTCTTATTCTATGTGTCTTTGGAGCTCAGACCATCTTGGGCCTTTTTCAGAATGCAAGTTTGTGGGTGCATGCACCCCAGTTGGAGTGAAGTCTGGTGTGGGCTCATGCCTAGAGCTGGTGGCTTCATTTGGGGGAGGGTAAAAAACAGAAAGAGTCAGGCATATTCTTTCTTTTTCTCTAAGATGACTGTAATGATGTTGGCAGCCCTTTAAAAGGAATGAAAAGCCAAATCCAAGGCCAAGCCCAGACCCCCAGAGGCCCAGGGAGTCTCCGATGTGTTGCCACAGCAGACAGAACATTCACTTTGGTGTCTCATGTCACAGCTCCCTGCCTATGACTTTGCTCTGGGATAGGACAGGAGAATGTAATCAAAAGCTTTAGAGACTTTGGCAAAATTTCCCAAATAAGCTTCACTGGTAAAACTTTAAAAACCAAAGCAGAAAGCACTCTGGCTGACTTGGCTCTTGTCTGTAATCTACTCCCAGCCCCCTCGTCTGTCATCAACTATAGGAAAAGAAGGATGGACTTGAAGTCCTCTCTACTTATCTCAGAAGCAATCCACATGAGATTCCAGGGCCCCCCTGTACACGCATACCTGTTCTTTTCCCTTCTCCCACACTGTGCGGACGGGGGGGCTCCAGCTCCTTTCAGCCAGTCTGAAGCCAAAGGGAGATTCATGGGAACCAAGGCTCCCCTAGTGAAGTCAAATAACAGTACCTGCCACTAAGCTCAATCCAACCATCCAGCTTGACTCTTGGATTTGTCAGTACACTGGGATCATGTCAGCCCACGAGGGAAACTTCTACAGCCCTCAGCTTCAAGTCCCAATTCCTGTGCCACATCACAGTGTTTTTATTTTTATGTGTCTTTCTTTCTCCTATACTCCCTCCCGCCACCTCTCTCCCCACTTCCCCCACATTGGTCTCCCTTCCAACTCCATCATTTTCAGACTTTCTGGGCTTTAAAAGATCACTGCACTTCGTGGCCAAAGCAAAGCCTTGTAAACCTTCATGGGGGAAGCCCAGCCTCTCCTGGAGGGATGACATTTATGAAAGAGGAAGACTGATGAATGTGTCTCATTCATCAATCCACAGATGCTTCCAGCACACAGCTAAGGGCAGGCATCTGCATGACTCCTTCACCAAGGCTTTCCAACCTCTTCCTCCCTCTCTTTCTTCCCTCCACACCAGAACGTACTAGAAACCCTTCCCTCCTTATCTCCCAGAGCCACTAAACACTCTCTACCTCCCTGCCCTACTAGCAATTGTCTAACACATCTTCTGATGGGTAACGGACCAGGGAAGATGGTGATGGCGACATGGTGTGTGGATAAACATTTTGTCAGACCCACCCAGGGGGAAAAAAAAGAAGTTCTTTCTCAGAATAAAGAAAAGTGATGAACCAGAGGGGACAGAGGTTAAGGTGTCAAGGGTAAGAACATATTAATCAAAGCTCTCCAATGAAAGAGAAAACAATATTCTGAGAAAGAGAGAAGAAAGAGGAGGAGGAGGAGGAGGAGGAGGAGGAGGAGGAGGAGGAGGAGGAGGAGGAGGAGGAGGAGGAGGAGGAGAAGGAGGAAAGAAAAGAAAGAAGAAACTTGCAAAAGACAACCCACAAGCACTTACTAAAATTAACTGTCAAATTCCATGAAACTTTGAATTTCTTCTACTTAAAAAAGAGTCATTGAAAGTGAAATCAACCTACAAAATGAACACATGGTTTGCAACAAAGCTCATGGGGTGAATCTGCAAGGCTCACGGGTGATACGCTGAAATATTATTCCCTCTCCTCTCTGTGTTCATGAGTAGAGTATACGTCCTTGACCCTTGACTTTCACCTTGGCCATGTGACTCATTGTCACTAATGGAAGTCACCACAGGAAGTGTGGCCAAAGTCTTAAGAAGTGGCTTTGTGGGAGCCTAGGCTGTTTGGATGTTCACCTTACTAGACCTGGAAGGAAGTGGGAGGTCCTTGGACTCCCCACAGGGCAGGGAACCCTGACTGCTCTTCAGGCTGACGAGAGAGGGGGAGTTGATTGAGGGAGGAAAATGGGAGGGAGTGGAGGTGAGGAGACAGAAATCTTTAATAAATAAATAAATTAATAATAATAATAAAAAGAAGTGCTTTCACAATTCCACTTTTTCCCTGCTCTTCTGTCATCACGTCACCTACCAAGCTGGTCTGTTGGGTTCCATGAGACTGAAAAGCTACACGTAGAGCAGAGCTGCTCCAGCTGACTCCATATTGGATCAAATAACCAAGGGAAGCACAAAATAAAAGAGAAAGAAAGGGAGGGCAGGAGGAAGGGACGGAGGAAGGGAGGGAGGGAAGGACGGAGGGAGGGAAGGAGAAAAGATCAGTTTAGTGGGATAGGAGGATGTTTCAGGATGTGTGGGCTAGACTTTTTATCCCTAGAACCCACATAAATGTGACGCAGTGTGGCAACCCTCCTGTAATTCGAACCCTAGGAAAGTAGAGACATGGGAACCCCAGAGCAAGCTAAGTAGGTACATGTATCTCACTGGCAAGTTATAAGTTCAACTGAGAGTTCTTGCTTCAAAGAATAACGTGAAGAGCAATCAAAGAAGATTCCAACATCAATCTCAGGCCTCCACAAACACATGCACATATATGCATACATACTTTCACACATATGCATGCCATACACACACACACATACCACATATACATGCAAAAGATTTCACAGTGTTTTGTGATGTATGAGATCTAGTCAGCTATCTGTTACACACTTGGACTAGAATGATAATCAAATGACATAGAAATAGGATTCTGCTCTGCCAAAAAAGTGAGGAATGGGAATTAAAAGTGAACCACTGTAGAGGACAGAAAGCATGACAAGGACATCAGTAGACAGGTCAGAGGAAATACTAGCTTGTGTCACATGGTGGTAAATTATTAGGCAAGGTTACAAGCAGTAGCTACTCAGGAGATAGAAAATGAATCTGATGAATGTGTGAACGTGAACAAAATATTAAAAACATACATTGTTTTCAGCTGCATTGATAAGTTTGCAGAACAAATTTAAAGGGAATATAAGTAAACTAATTCTTATCTCCAGTTTCCATACCCAGGAAAAATTCTCAAGTTATGTAATAGCCTAAACTAAATCAAATTATAATACAGACCAAATACAGCATGTTGCCAATGAAACCCAGGATAAAAACCAAATTAAGGGTGACATCATCTCTTCAAAGACCTCTGTAAGATCTAGGTTGATACCAATAGAGCCTCTGAATTGGGCAAAAGAGAGTCTATAATTTTGAAAGCATAGTTCTCACAAAAACCATGGGCGATCACGTCCCATGGCTCTACCTGTTAACTTTCAACCTTAGTAACTGTGCTTTGATGAACTCCATCCCTACTTTACTCTGAGGTCATGCATACACCTCCCACAGCTGCTCCCAGAAAATACCCACAAATCAGGGAGTGCAGGCAGACCTGAGCCTAGGAGACACGCACACCTCCTACATGCTCCCATGCCCTGTGACTGTGTAGAATTCTCTACCAACTAATCCTTTCCTCTAGCCTTAGTGGAGATTAACTCAGTCACAGGCTGACAGCTCTCTCAGCCTCTCCATTGTGCTCCTCATTTGTTCTAACTTCAACTGATCTGCTTCTCAAATGACACAGGGATCCCAGGAGTTCTTCAAGGATAAAGAAGTGGTTAGGTGGGGACTGAGGATTTGTTCTGGCTCATCCAACCAACCATCCTTGTTGGTAGAGAAAGTCCAGAAAGTCTCTAAATAGTGGCTCAAATTGCCAAGGGTTTCATTAGTGGTACCCAAGACAATATCACAGTTGAGAAGAATGCTGTAAAGACGTTAAAATCTGGAAAAATCCCAGCACAACTCAGCGAGGGTATACACTGAAATAAATAAAAGTATTTGCCTGCATGTTCCACCAGGTGCTGGGGCAATGTTACTGGGATTTCAGGGAAAGAGCATTTTATCAAGGAGGCCAGGATACTTCCCAGGATGAAACACTAATTGACTTCTGCACATTTTCTCTATTACTAGATTTAACACTTAGGAAGGACTCTAAAGGATAGAAGCAACAGCTTCTAGTAAGAGGCATGCCTCGATATCCCTTCCAGACCCAAGTCACTTCTTAAATTCCCTACCACAAAATCAGAAGCCCAGGGCCTGATAGCCATATCATCTATACTGTATGATAAATATTTAATTTCTACATGCATAGTCATCCCTATATATAGGTTGATTCCAAGACCCTTCACAGATACCAAAATCCATAGAAGTTTAATTTCTTTATATAAAAGACAAGTGATTGCTTATATCAGCACATACCCAGACATATACTCGAAACCATTGTTAACGGCATATATTGCCCAACACATTGTAATAGTATTATGTAGTAGTAATCTTAACTGTTGTTTAGAGAACAGTCATAAGAAAAGCATGATCATTACAGATACTACTAACATAGGCCTAACTATAGAGATGATGACCTGTGGTTGGTTAAATGTGCTGATCTGAAACCTGCAGACAACAAGGAATGATTGCAGTGGGTAGCATGGGAGGTCACTAAGCCTTGCAGGGTCCACAGTAGGAAAGTAAGTAGATCCACACCATAGTGCCAAAAGTACCACAAAACTCAGACCTTGTGAGCTGGCACACCCCAGGATTCTGGTTAGTGTCAATGCTGGAAAAAGATACAGCCCGGAAATTACTACAGCCACAGTGAAAAGTCAGAATGGACACCTCTTGGATTCTGGGGTCAGGATCTGGCATAGAAAGAGTTCTGGACATATTGTGAAGCCAGTGTGGAGACAGGCTAGGGCATGCAACACCAAGTTAGGACATACTTGGAACCAGCTGTTATGAGATGAGTTGTGTTTTGTTGGATCCACCCAGTTCCTTAGGACTTTTTTATTAATACTGTATGAGTAAGTAGCCCAGACTAAAGCCACTATGTGGTAAATCGTTAAAGCAGTAGTACCCTCCTCTCTTCCCAGGAGAGCCCATCCTCCATATTGGAAGGAAGCCCAGCTCACATGGAGATGCTGTGTGCAGGGATTCCAACTGACAGACCAATCAAACCTCAATGCTGGCCATGTGAGTCACTTCAGGTGACTCTAGTCTAGGCCCCAGTCTTTCAACATTCAAGATAAAGCCTAAGACATCAGGAGTCAGAGACAAGCTACCTATGTGCCCTGCCTAAATTCCTGACCCACAGGAACCAGGTTAATTTTATAATATCATCATCATCTATACAATATTTAATGTGAAGAATGATTTGAGTATGAGTCATATAATTAATAGTGTGTTAAAAATGATTGATCATAAAGAAATATCTAAGATTCAAACTACATAAATGTCTGGTCATAAAATGATTGTTGATATGCTACATGAAGAACCTAGCAATGGTATATTGTGGCAAATAATTCATGATGGAAAATTTTTCATTTTTAGTACAATCTTGAAGAATAGGTATAGCTGGAAATATATTTCATGGTTAGAACATCTGAATAACATCAATGAAGCCCTGGATTCAATCCCCAGCACCACAAGGAAGGAAAGAAGGAGAGGGAAGGAGGGAGAAAAGAAGGGGGAAGTTTCGTATGTAGCCTTTTTTAAGTCAACAGTCCATCTGTACCTGTTTAAGGATTGCCTCTTGAGATTGGATAAACATCAGGGGGCTCATCCCTGAAGAAAACAGATTCTCCTTTTCTAGGTAGCCATTGATTTCCTACAGCTGTTCATTTAGAGGTGGGATGAAGGAAATTGTGTAATTTCCCCCATCCACACTGACATGTGAACTGATATGCTCATTATGTAAGTCTTGTTCACTCAAATATATTGTTGAAATTTCATAGGTAAAGCATCCCTCTTATGTCTAGATGACGCTATCTAGCAGCCGGTGTCCTGGTCCTCTGGCTCGTACAGTCTTTCTGCCCCATTTTGCGTAATGTTCCCTAAGCCTTTGGTATGGGCTGAATTTAACAGTTGGGGCTGGGCTGTCTATGGTCATTTATTCTCTGTATTTTGACCAGTTGTAGATCTGAATTCAAATATTGTGTGAAAATCCCATGTGTAGAAGCTTCTGACTGACTGTTGCAAAAATGGAGTTTTTTTGTTGAGGGTTGGGGGGCATTAGAGCTAGACTACTCACTGCCTTTATCCCCTAGCAGTTTAAAAGGCTCCTTTGGATATTGTAAGAGCTAGCCCTCAGGAAGGAGCCTTTCAGGTCCATTCTAGCACCATTCCACCAAGTTCCATGCCCAAAGTGTGTAGTGTCTTCAGCTAGAGGGTCTTACTCTTACCCTCAAGTCCTGGGAGGCAATGAAGAGCAATGGTGATAACCTATACTGTTTGAAGTCTCTTGGAGTTTCCTAACAAAAGGGCTCTGTAGGAGAACTAAGTGTATTGACAATAATTAAAGAAAAGGTTATTAGAAGGAGTGAGAGCCATATGAGCGAAGGTTGAGGTATAAAGGGGTAAAAATGATGTGACCACAGCACTCATTTATAAAATTCTCAATATATATATAAATATATATATAGATATAGATAGAGAGCCAACATGTAAAAGAGGGTTTATTTCCCTTTATCCTCACTGACCAAAATTGGGAATCTGTTCTTTTGTTTTTTGGGTTTTTTGCAGGGGGGGGGGCTAGTTTAGTGGGTACTTCATTTTTTATTATACATTAGTGATTGTCGTGAGTTAAAAGACTTTTAAGTATATAACTTGGGTGAACTCTCTATTTCTCTCCATTTCTGTTGCAACATTCATTGTTTTTCAGTGTTCAGGATACCATTCTTTTACACATATGTCGCACATTTTTGCTGGTTTGGTCATGTGCTTTTCATTTTGTGTCTGGTGTTCTTGCTTTTTTAATTCAACCCAAATGCTGAGCTCACATAGGGTTTGCAATGTACTATGGGGGTTGCAAAGGAACCATAGTCTGAGGGTGTAAGTCAGGACACACCAGCTAGCCACACATGAGCCATAGTCTGAAGGTGTAAGTCAGGACACACCAGCTAGCCACACATGAGCCATAGTCTGAGGGTGTAAGTCAGGACACACCAGATAGCCACACATGAGCCATAGTCTGAAGGTGTAAGTCAGGACACACCAGCTAGCCACACATGAGCCATAGTCTGAGGGTGTAAGTCAGGACACACCAGATAGCCACACATGAGCCATAGTCTTAGGGTGTAAGTCAGGACACACCAGATAGCCACACATGAGCCACCAGGTGAGCCCGTCTCTAGATCAGAGAGTTGCATGTTCTGAAAGTCAGGTTGCTGCTGGGTGTGATGACACACGCCTGCAATCCTAACACTAGTGAAGCTGAGGCAGGAGGATCATCACAAATCTGAGGACCATCCTGTGTTACATAGTAAGAATCTGCATCAAAAGAAAAGGTCAGGTCCCATGAACAAACAAATTTAGAAATTCTCAGGAAAAACAAAGGTTAAAATCTGTCTTTACTATAGAACATCACAGAATGGCTAGGATGATAAAGCAGACCGTAAACATTGATTGCTTTTATGATAACAACCACAAAATAGACAACTTAAAAGAGGAAGAATCTCTTTGCCTCTGGCTTCAACTAGTTCAGCCCCTGGCTGTGTGGGTCCATGTGCTACTGAAAAATACAGCAGCAGGGACATGTGGAAGAGGGGGCTGTTCACCCATGGTGGACACAAAGCAGGGAAGTGATAAGAAGTGAGGGAAAGGAGAAATGTCTAACCTTCAAAGCCAGACCTGAGACTGCCTTTCTTCAAAGACCCAACCTCCTGAAGTTTTCATGATCTTCTAAAATAGAGCCACCAGGTGGGAACCAAGTGTCCAGCACAAGGGACATTGCAGATTCAAACTGTTACAAAGGCTTTTCAGGGCGCTAGAGGATGAAAAAAATAATGACAGTGTGTGCCATTTCAGTTTCAGACAAGCTAACCTGAGCTGTGACAGCCACACGGGAGAAGCAGGGAGGTGTTAAAAGAGGGGCGTCAAGAAGGCGTAGCAAACCAGGACTACCATGATTATCACCGATCCTCATGTTGCTCTCCTGGTTCTCCTTTTGTTTCTGTCCAATTGCCTCACAGAAAAAGTGTTCTGGACCTATTTCCCTGGCCCAGATGTGATCTACATCTTGAATTCTCTTGGATCTTAAGCTCTGAGCCTTGGGAAGATGCCCAAACAGACACAAGCCTCCATTGCTCTAAGCAAGCCTCCCCCTCCATTCCCTTTAACCCAGGTTCAATCACTGAGTTCTCTGACACTAACACCTCCTAAATATTTGCAGAATGCTCTCCCCTACACCCTTCTTGGTGCTGAGATCAGGCCTGCAAGTTTGCTCATTTAGGATTTGCCCATAAGCCCCTCTGACCCTCTCCTTCAATGCTTCAATGAGTTTCCTCTCAAACCTGTAGTGCTTTCTCAAGCTCAGTACTCCCTGAAGACTCAGGAAAGAATCTGTTCTCACCACTGGCCCCTGAGAAACCCAGGCTGTGAAGCCTTCCCAAGGAAGACTTATGTACCTCACTGTCCTCCAAACCAGGACAACCAAGTAAGCTCACCAAGGCCCTGATGTCACTCTCTTGCCTCTAGACACAGCCAAACCCAGATAAAGGGAGCAGAATGGGTCCTTACCGTTGAGTATGAGGCAGTAAGTCAGGGCACTTAGGTTATAGCTATAGCTCAATGTGAAATTTGCACAAGCCACTGACTCTTTTATGGTGGGGCCTGACTTTCTTAAGCAGATAAAACCCAGCTCTCATTATTCCTATACTAAACTTGAAGATATGTCCATCCCTGCTGTGGTAATTTGAACAGGTATGGCCCCCATAGATTCATGTGTTTTAAGGCTACAAGGAGTGGCACTATTAGGAGGTGTGGCTTTGTGGGATTAGGTGTGGCCTTGTTGGACTAAGCATGTGTCACTGTGGGGGGCAGGCTTTGAGGTGATATATGTTCAAGCCTTGCCAAGTGTAGCAGTCTCCTTCTGCTACCTGTGGATGAAGATGTAGAATCTCAGCTCCTTCTCCAGCACCATGTCTGCCTGCACACTGCCATGCTTCCTGCCATATTGATAATGGACTGAACTTCTGAAACTCTAAGCCAGCCCCAGTTAAATGCTTTCCTTATAAATGTTGCCATGGTCATGGTATCTTCACAGCAATAAAACCCTAAGTCACCTGGTGTCCAGGTACAAGACAGCATGATGAGAAACGTGACCTCTAGAATGACTCTGTAGATGGCAATGCCACCATCGTCATTGGGAGGATCCCATTTCTTTCAGTTATACAGTCTCTCTCTTCAGAATCCCCTGTAGGGAACAGCTATGAGACAACTGCAAACATCAGCTACCAAGTCCTAAACTCCAATCTGTCTCATTTGTTGATCCAAATAATGACTTACAGTTAGCATACATGCCAGAAATGTGCTAAAGTCTAGTAAAACTGCCAAGTAAATATTAGATCTCTCAAACAGATGAAGGGAAAAGTCTACAGATATTCAGTGATTTGTCTGGTCTCTGACTAGAAAGTAACATAACAAGGTCTCCAGAGCAAAACTATGCACCCCAAGGCCACTCTAACTTCAGAGATTACAGCAGGAAGCCAGCAGACACTTGGTTAAGCATTTTGGAAGGTGAATAGAAAGCTATTTGGTTTGTGCTTGGTGACCATGTTTCTATAATTCTTTTTATAAACCCTACACTCTACAATAAAAGTAGTCAGACCTCCACACCCGGGGGTTCTATATCTACTGTTTCTTCATCTGAGGCTTCTACAAACCCCTTACTGAAGATGTTTGGGAAAGGAACTGTGTCTATGCAGAACACTGTAGATATTTTCCAATTAGTACTAAAAACCATATAGTATAACACTATTTATTTAGTGATTATATCATGTTCCGGACAAACACCCCACTTCTAGGAGCTCAAATAGGCTAGGTTCAGCTTCTGATCCCCAAACACTAAAAAGTGATGATAAAAAGCAGAAAGATGAGATCTAATCAGTCTATTGACCCCCAGTTTCGACTGCAGGGAACTGACATGAGCTTCAGGTTTCAATAGAGACAAGAACCAGAATGTCTGAATCACTAATCAATTTTGGTTGAGACTGGTGACCATTGCCTCACTTGTTGTTCTTTGTGGTGGTCTGAAGAAGTCTGCTTGAGGGTAGCAATCTCACTTGAGGTAGGTGATTGCTTCTACTCTGGGGCCTAGCTGTGTATCATCAATAATTATTCTCAGAGGCTTTGAACTTTTTAGAATCCAAGTGACTGCAGGTTTAGGACAATGATATATTGAAGGGAAATAAGACATATGTTAGGAAGATATATCTTGAGTGATGGACACACCCCTTCAGCATGGAGTAAGAGTCCAGCCTAAAGTAAAGGAAATAGACATGAAATGAAGACATCTTAAAGACTTTCATCTTGCTGTTAGCTCCGTGGACCCAAGCAAGGAGTCACTGCTTTTTTAGCAAAAGCAGTTTCTATGTGTTCATTGTTGTATTAGGCATTATATGTCATCTAGAGATGACTTAAAGTGTGTAGAAAGATATGTGTAGGCTACCAACAAACACTATGCCATTTTATAAGAACTTGAAAGTTGGGTGGGGTGGAACATGCATTTAATGTTGGCACTCAGAAGGTAGAGGCAGAAGGATGTCTGTGAGTTAGGGTCCAGCCTGGTCTACATAGTAAGTTCTAGGATGGCCAGGGCTACACAGAGAAACCCTGTCTCAAAAAAAAGGGCAAAAAAAATTAGGCAAAACAAAGCAGGGAAGGAGGAAAAGGAGGGAAAGAAAAAAGAGAAAAAGAATGAACACCTGAAAATTTTGGTCTCTGTCAGAGATCTTCTATGAAGCCCCTTAGAGACTAAGGTAGAAACAAGTTAATCTTTTTAATTATTATTACTTCTGTCTATGTGTACTGGTAGTCTGCTTGCATGTATCTGTGCATCACATGTGTGCCTGGTACCCACAGAGGTCAGAGAGGTCATCAGGTCCCCTGAGACTGAAGATACAGATGGTTGTGAGCAGCCATGTGGATACTAAAAACCAAACCTAGGTCGTCTGGAAAGGTAGCCAATGCTCTTAACTTCTGGGCCATCTTCCCAGGCCCCAAAAGTTCCTCTTGAGACCGGTAAGTCCAGAATCATCATGCTCGGTTTAGAAACATGGGTACACATCTAGAATAGCTTTGGTCCATGTGACTTAATATACTTATCAAACTGATGCAAGAGTCTAGTTGATAGTAATAAATAACAGATACTTAAAAGCTGCTTTTGCTACAGAACACTGGCTGTTCGTGTGAATACACAAAGACTACAGAAGCAAGACCTAGGC
The DNA here is from genome assembly GCF_037038515.1 of Microtus pennsylvanicus. Lineage (NCBI taxonomy): Eukaryota > Metazoa > Chordata > Mammalia > Rodentia > Cricetidae > Microtus > Microtus pennsylvanicus. The sequence goes on along the minus strand of NC_134581.1, from coordinate 89,457,988 downwards.
CTAGCATCTCTGCCACCATTTTGTGTCTGTCTTCTTTCCTCTGGCTTAGACTCTTACTTGCCTCTGCATGGGCATGTTGGTCCCTGGCCAAGTGTCTCATTCCTCCCATCCCTTTGTGCTGAAGGCACAAAGATAAGTCATCATTATTTCTCTACTTTCTGGAGTTACCTTGAATTCCAGGAACAATAGGATACCAGTCTATGTAACACGGGACTGACATTAACCCCCTCCCCAGCCCCTGAGTACCATTGAGCCTGAAGGAATCAGCATTCCCACGATAAGAGCAGTTTATCTGTGATGAACAGCTTCACCTTGGAGCAGATCATCTTGTAGAATCCAAACTGGTCTCCAGATATGACTTAGCAGGCCACTTTGCAGGAGCTAAGACAATAATGGCCAGAACCACATCTTGACCAGACTACTTAACCTCTAGCCCACTGCCCCAGTTCTTCTTCTGTTTGCACCTAAAGTTTGTATTAATTCCCTGAAGACAAATTTGGGATTACTAAACCCTCTCTATCTATTCCTTTTCCCAATGTGGCCACGCTGAATGAACCTCCTCTCTCTGTCTCTCAGCATCACTTATCTCTTTAACTGGCATGTTGAGATGGGTGCTGATCCTAGCCTGTTGGGGTTACCAAAGCCCAGGTTTTCACCCTATAAATTGTAGTTTATGGTAAGACATCTGGAATAAAAATAGACAATGGGATTCCATGGAAGGACATTGTTATAAGGTTAACTTGTAAAGGCCACATGGAGGCCCCTTCATCAGCCCTTAGTCTTCTAACACTGTGAGTTCTCAGAGCCTAGCAGTTCTGATGGCTAATCTCTAGGACTTTGCACTCCCTTGGGGGGCAGAAGCCTGAGCCTAGAGCCACCTCTGTCCAGCCCCAGGGCCAAGGCCGCTCACCCTTTAGGCCACTGACTGTGAATGGACAAGAGGCCCTTTGTTACCATTACAGTGAGACCTTGTCTTCCCCTAAAACCAGCACCTTCTGTGTGCACAGTCTCCCCCCATCTCTCTCCCTAAGACACTTTGATCCTCCTCCCGTTTCAAATCTTGCTGACTTTTCAACACCCTCCCAGACAATCAGCTTCTTTTCCTTTCAATAACCAAGCTGTTCGTATTTCACCTCTCTGTTCCCTCCAACAACTCTATCCAGGATGAGTTCAGGGAGGCTGAACCGAAGAGGACAACAGAAACACCATGTCGATTGGGGAGTGGCTATGCAATAGCTTTCATAGGATTCGAAAAACATTGACTGAATGAGAGACTGCATGAGGAATAGATCCATGGGCAATAGCAGCAAAAGTTAGGGGAAATATAAAGTGGCCTAAGACATCATAAAAGCTGCTTTTCTTTCCCATGGGCAGTTAGACAAGTTTGTCTCCAGCGTTATCTTTAGCTTTGCAGCGCCCTTACTCCTCTGTAGCCAATGGTTAAGGCTGTAACACTTATCAATTCCTCTCCGCTTTCTCACATTCATCCCTAGTCTGTGCTACTTTAAGGTTTCAGATTTGGGGTTCCAGAAAGACACGAAGACAGATTGTTTTGGGGTAAGAGATTTATTGGAAGAGCTAGTAGTGGCATACACAAGACAATCATATGAAGAGAGTCCCAACCCACAAGGCACTTGGTCTCCTTTTATAAGTTTCACAGGGAGTGTGGAGGTCCCTTGTCATAGCTGATGAGTGGCCCACGGTGTTTGTTGGTCCTCACGCTGTCTGAGGGAAAGGTTCAGCCTTTTGGTGAATATATGTCACTTATATGGCAATGTCACCTGTAGCCTCTTCTAGTTTAGGGTGCTTGGGCAAGTGATGATTATGGGCTCACAAATACACACACACATGGTGTGGTGTTTGCCATTTCTTTTACTGCATTTGTGAGAGTATCAAGAGAGAAAGATAAAGGATTTTCATCATGGTACTGTGTAAGAAACATAGACTAACATGTTTGTGTCTTTCCACTGGATTCAAATTTAATGGGTAACAATAGACTCACAAGATGTAGTGGTTTTGAGAGCAACAGTTTGCCAGATTATCCCACCTACCTTGGTAATTGGGACAAGGGGAATGCAGGTTCTTTTATTCTGATCTAACTACTAATTGTAAGGCCTGGTCTCTGGCCTCCATCTTTGGAGGCCTTATCCCTGTGCCCACCAAGCCTTGAACCCTCCCCAGAGGAGGGTCAAGACAGCCCACCAAAATCTTGACCACTCCTCCAGTCTATTAAAATTGTTTCCCCAGAAAGTCTCCTCATGGTCTCTTTACTCTCCCCCGCACCCAGTGGTGGTATTTGCAGCTTCCCAGTTCCCACTTGGGGGCCACCCGAGAGCACAGGAATCCCATTAAACCTGGATATATTTTAATTTGGCTTGTTGTGATTTGGCTTGATTGGAATTTTTGCATCAGCAGAGAGCTCACGTTAGGAAAATTCCTAACACTAATATTAACTCTTATATCACACAGCACTCTGTGTGTGTGTGTGTGTGTGTGTGTGTGTGTGTGTGTGTGTGTGTGTGTGTGTTTTACCAAATGAACACAAGTTAAAGAAGTTACAACAGTTATAACGATTTCTGAAGTGAGATGAGAGGGATCCAAGCCAGTCATAGGGAAAAGCTGCCGCCGTGGCTTTAAGAGCCAGGACTGAGAGCAAAGATGCAGAGTTGAGTCTAGATATAAGGTGAAAAGGGAGAACTGGGTACCACCAAGAATGGCAGATTCAAGCCCAGATGGTGAGCAGGTAGATGAATAGGGGGCAGTCAAGCAGGCCGTGTCAACTACAGGGGAGCAAACCTAGCTGAAGCCTCATGGACAGCCAGGAGTTCTTTGTGTGTCATCGGTCTTTGATGCGATCACCAGGTATCAGAAAATAGGTTGGTATGATGTAATTCGCCACTACAGTGCTAAATGCCCACCACTTTGTGGGGGCCCAAACAAGAGAACTACACTTTTTCTTTTACCTGGCATATCTGGTAAGTTCTTGAGCCTTGTTTCCCCAAAATGACTTTAATATGCTCATTCCCACTATAGTCTCAATACACCTGATAAATTTATAGGGCAGTGGACTTTCTGCTCCCAGAACTAAGCCATTTATTTATAAGTCTGGGCTACATGGGTGGTACCAGACAGATGTGTTTATGGGTCCCCTCAGACACACAATCATCCTCCACCCTCAAAGTGGAATCAAGAGTTGCTTGCAAAAGCAGAAAACACCCATGCTTTTACACAACACGGAGCAATTCAGAGAAGGGTATATCTTGATCTCAGTATGGCTGCTGCAGGTGAGCATGCCCTGAGTGGATCCTGGCCCAAGCCTAAAAATTATCTCACAGCCAGCTAGTCTGGAGGGAGTCCTTTTGCCAGATCTATGCTTCCTCTAGTCTGTACATCCTACAAGACATCACCGGAGCTCCGTGGTGGTAGAGTCTTACTCTGACCATGTCCCACTTCAAAGGGTTCAGTGTACAAACAAACATCTTGTCACTCATGCAAGCCTTTCTGTGGTCTTCCTGTTCTATCACTCCTTCCCTGAGGTCAGCAGCATAGAGAGGGAAAGGTAGGGGGAGACGCTCTGGGCTAAGTGTCTAATTATGCTGGCCACTCTTAGTCAGCTAACATTGGGCAAGCCATTTCCCGGACCTAATATTCTCAACAATAAAATGAAGACGTTGAGACTACCTCTTTCAGCCTCCTCCAACGTCAACACTGTATAATCACAGAAGACCTATCTATGTCACTATCCCACAAACTGTCCCCTTACTTGCCTGGCTTTGTCTCATGAATACATCTTTGTCTTAACTGGAACGGCCTTCCATTCTTTCTATGCAAATCACACACATCTCTCGTGGTCTATCTTCTGTGTAGAGATTCTTTGGCCCATCAAGGAAGAGAAGCCACTCCTGCTTCAACCCCCATCACACCCATGGGACACGCTACATATTTTTCAGACACTGTTATTGCTCTCTGTGTATGTGTTTTATTAGTACAATTACAGTCAGCTTCATGCTAAAAAGGGGGGAGATCTTCCATCTCCCATACTCCAGCAACCCACAGAAAGGTTGTGAGTGGTGTCTGTGGAGAGAACTGAGTCAGGAGAGCTCGGTGTTTCTTATCTTTGTCATTTGAAAGTAAGTGTCAGGACACTAGTTCGCCTCTGAAGAGTCTTCCTGATAAAGAATGCTTCGGCCTTCTTGATCGCCCTGGTTTGTTTAGAATGTTCTAATGATTTCTGTATGTGTTTAGGGCTGAGTAATAGAAGTTGAAACTTTCAAATAAGGTACACCCATCTCTCATCCAGCCTGGGTTACCTCTGGAACAAACCGGAATTTAACTGTAGTGGAAGCTCCACTGTAGATTTCCACATTCCCTCAGCTGGCCTCAGAAGAAGGCTCTGTTTACCCAGGGAAGATGGGTTTTTGGCACAGGAGAACTCTCATTGTGTTCTTTCCCCTAACATGATCTCCTCCTCCCACCACTGTGTTGCCAGCATCCGAATGGCATGGGTTTAATAGAGTCCCAGAACCTTCCCCTCAATAGATGGGCTAGTAACCAAGTAGAAATCACAGGGCCTAGTCAGAAGCCACCATTCAGTTGCTTTTGGTGTTTCCAGAACCATAATTATCTCTGTTATTATTGGTTTCAGTGTGATGTAAGGAGAGTTTGGTAACCTTTGTAGATCCCAACACTTATATATTTATCCAGAAAATGGGAAAAAATGGACCATCACAATAACACACTTCACCTGCAGGTAGGACTATCACAATATGTCCAAAGACCAAATAAAATTATCCTTACTCTTACTTGGCTCCATGTTCACACACACACACACACACACACACACAACCTCACCATCTCCCATTGGTGGCTTCTTTATTATATCATATTAAGCAAGGCTTATAACTATGTCAAAAACTTATAGGTATCAGTCAAATGTGCTGTGGGGGAAAGGCAATAGAATCAAATAAGAATTTCTCTGGTAAATGTCTGCTTTTGTGCTGAGTCATTTGCCCCCACCCTCTTGAAGCAATAGTAAGAACTATCATTTGCTGTGTGCTTATGAGCCTCTGGGCACTGGGCTGAACTCCCCCTAACCCAAACATTTCCCAGTTGCCCTCATGAGAGGTGGGTACTGTTATCATCTACTTACTGGGATGGGAACTGAGGGCCAGAAAAAGCTAAGTCCCCAGAGTAACAGAATAAGTAACAAAGCCAGACATAAAGCCCAGATAACTATGGCTCCAGAACCCCTGGTCAAATTCACTTTGAAGTACGGCCATATTCATATCTTTTTGGCCTTTAACAACATGCCCCAGGCCGTTTCATTTGCTTGGCTAAATACAGATGGCAAGGCTCCTCTGAAGAATGTTGGAAGTATTTTCTTAGTAGAATTTTCTATTCCTCAGAACTTAGCAAGAAATGTAGCCAAGGTTTCCCAAGGCCACTTAGCAGTGTGAACTCTAGTTCTTTTCCGGAGCTGAGGGGAAAGAGTTCTTCCCAACACTAATACCTACCTAGTTCCTCTTGCCTGCCTGGGTTCCAAAATAAAGAGAAAGAACACTGAGAATCTGTGAGACGGTGAGCCGGTCTCATGCCAGCAGGTTGAAATGCTTCCTATCTGCTCAGCATCCTATGAAGTGATAACACCAAACACTGTTTTATTCGCAAGACATATGTAGCCATTAATGCTGGGCACTTTCCTCTCTCAGAACACAAAGGTGTTCCACCTTTTCTCTGAGTCCCTTTCAACCAACTCCTTTTGGCTATCTGACCCAACCACATAATTGAGGTTCAAGCTGTTGTCCTTGGCTGTGTGACTGGCACCTGTGCCAACTCAAAGGATGGATCAGGTCCAGCAGCTTGTGGCTACCTACAGTGCTCCAAACTCACCCTTTGATGAACAAACCAGAAAAGAAGCAGGGCTTCATCATCTGATACAGTAGCATCTCCTGGATCAGAATAAAAGCTCTGCCTCACAGGCACCTACAGATACCTGTGAATCCCATGACCACGTGAGTAAGGTGGTCCCAAACTGAGGCAAAAGCATAAAGAAGTCTTAGTTTAGACATCCCAAAAAATGGGTGCTGAGGACTTTGAGCTGTCAACAACTCCTACCCAAATATAGTGTCTAAACAATTTCAGAGACTAGATTAGGAGACAATTAGTGGGGCAGGGCCTGAGCATTCCTGGGTACCCCTGGCCGTGCTACCATACTATCATCTTGTGGAGTACCCAGGACCACGCTGAGTGCAGAAAATGTAGTTTTTAATGCCTACATTGAAAAGCTATCCAGAAAAGTAGGTCTCTGAATATGAGACCATTTCCGGGAAACTTTTTCAATCTACACCACTCGTAACTTTCCTCTTCAGTATGTGTACAAGAATGCACAATAATTTATACATTTCTAGATTTATTTTATTTTATGTGTATGAGTGTTTTCCTGCATGTATGTCTGGGCACACCATGCATGCCCAATCCCCATGGAGTCCAGAAAAGGGTGTCAGGTCCCCTGGAACTGCAATTACAGATGGTTGTGAAACACCAGGTGGGTGCCAGGAAACAAACCTGGGTCCTCTGCGAAAGCAACAAGTGCTCTTAACTCTGAGCCATCTCTCTCACCCTAATTTATAATTTTTTGATGCCAAAATAAGTCTGACAGCCTTTTTATAGAAAATAAAATAAACAATCTGATAGGAGAAAAATACCTTAGTTCATAGTGGCTTTCATTTGAATGTTTATGCATCTCCTGAAAGCTCACATGTTGAAGCCGAATTCCCAGTGACATAGTACTAAAATGGCGGAACTTCCACACTCATGTAAGGTATAAATTGCACTCAGTAGATTTTAAATGGGGTATGGTGAAGGCGTAAGTCACAAACAATGCCACACCAGTTTAGAATTATGATTAATAGGGTGGCATTTATTTAAAGGGGAAAAAACTTACAGATAACCGTCCCAGACAACAGCCCTCTGCGCAATCAGGAAGGAGTCTAGTCTCCAAAAACGGAGCAGGAAGTGAAGAGAGCGAGAAGGGAAGTATCTCAGCGGCTATAGGCTGGAGGAGCGGAAGGACCTCCCACAACAGTATGGGGTATGAAGTTGGAAGTGGATAAGAAAGAGCTCCAAGAGGGGTTAGAGGAAGAAACAATGAGTTGTGGATATGTCAAGTCAAAAACTGATGCATTTAAAAGCCCTAGAAGACTCATTTAAAAAAAATGGTGGGGCCTTTGAGAGGGCAGAATCTTCATGAATGAAGGTAATGTCCTTCCAAAGAGAACCCAGAGAGCTGTTTACTGTTCCAATATATGGAGATGCAGAGAGGAGGATTAGTCTATGAAGCAAAGACTGAGTCCCCAACAGATGCTGAACTTGTGAGTATCCAATACTAACTAGATTTCCCAACTTCTAGAATTGTAAGAACAGATTTATGTTGTCTGTAATTACTAAACCTATAAGGTACTTTAAAATGACCCAAGTGGATCAAGGTAATATTTTGGCCCCACCCCAAGACAGAAATCAAAATGTGGACCCCAGTCCCAAAACGTTTTTGGTCTTGGTTCCAATCCCTGTGAGTGACAGAGAGTCCTTGCATCAGACATTCTTCAGATCTTCCCATCAGCTTAGAGCTCAGCTAGCAGCCTTCGCACTGCTCTGCTTCCTTCAAACCCCACCCGCTTCCCAGCACAGGGGACAATGAATGTGTGGATGCCTCTGTGTCCAGAGTCTCCTTATTCCTTCTTAGATGAAAATGAGGAAATGGGGAGAGGGAGCTACCATTCTGTCCTGCCTAGGAAGACTGGCAACAAAAACTCACCACTTGGTCAACCTCTAGCACGAAAGGTCCCCAGCTTCCATCCTCTTCTCCAAAAGAGCATGTGTGCTGAGCCACACTGGGATTGCACAGAAAGCAGATACAGCATTAGCAGATGGAATTAAATGCAGAGAAGGAGGCAGATGGAGCTCAGTCTCACGCCATTCAAAAGCTTCCTAGAGAGGGAAGAAGGTATGAAGATCTAGGGTCGAAGACAAGAACTCTGCCATCCTCAAGGGAGCATGGGATATTTACCCAAGGCTATGGGTTGCCCTGGATATGCTGCTACCATGAAAATCTCTGGAAATCTTAACTAAGGAACATGAGAGGCAGGAACTGAGAGAAGGGTATTACTTTTGAGCCTGGCAGTCACCTGGGAACACTGGGTTGACAATAGGAAGTTATAGTGGCCAACGTTAAAGTAATAAAGAGACTAGAGAGCCAGGTGATAAAACCTTCGAAACCAAAGGAACTGGCACAACAGAGGAGTGTGCCTTTTGTAGACAAATCTAAAATGTAGTCCCAGCTCCCAACCATTTGTGTGCCGTGTGGCCTCAGCTTCCTCATTTGAATTCAGGGATTAAAATAAACACTTTGACAGAGTGTTAGAGAACAAAATGAAATAATGTACACAAAGCACTTGGCTCATAGCAGGTGCCCCCCAAATATTTGTTCTGTCTTCTAAGGCTTGAAGATTCCACCAGCCAGTGCTATGTTTAAAAACATACTTTCAAACAATAGAAGCCTTTGTGAAAATGTCGGGAGTTTTCCCTTAGAAGCTGTGAGATGTGCAGAGTGCAACTGGATATCATTTTAATAACTGCCTGAGCTGTGTGGTCCCACTGGTCAGGAAGAATGCGGAAAGAAGGTGTCATTCCACCAAGGTCAAAGGTCACCGGAGCTACACAGAAAAGAAATAATAATACAGCCTAGGCAAAGGGAAGTAACATCAAGTCACATAGCAGCCTCAGTTAGAGGCACAAGTCCATGACCAGACTAAATAAGGCCAACTGGGTGGAAATAAGCAAGAGGGATACCCTGAGTTCCTAACTGGTCGTCTGCACACTGCAGGTTCTTACAAAGAGAGCAAGTCAAGTGCCAGTAGTCCATGGCTGCGAAGCCATCCCGGGCTGTGCAGACTGGATCGAACATTCACAACAGCAATGAAGCTCCTGGCACAGACTATAAATAAGGATGACAAGAATTCTGGCTAGCCTCATGAATTCTCTCCAAATTACACAAGATTGCAGTATGATCTTCTTAACTCTGGGAACATTGAGAATTGATAATAAAATGCCTAGCAGAAGAAAAAAACCAGAGCGTTATGTGCATGCATCAGTAATGAGCCTATACATTCAGTAGCATGGATATTTAGAATATTTAAGAGAACTTTGAGTATAATAAAATATACCTGCATTGAAAATCCCTATTAGAAACACATGGTTGAAGGGCTGAACTAGCTCGGTAGTGTAGGACGTTTGCCTAGAAGTGCTTGGTTGAGATTTCAATGTATGCATTTATGGGGACTTTCCTAAGTTTATATACAGCCTTATAACAGTTGCATACTTAATCATTACATATATAAGTTTATTTTATGTTATTTATGAGTTGCTTAAGAAGTTGGAAGTCTGGCTTTGGTAAAGCTTTAAAATGAGACAAAATATTCAATTTACAAACACAGCTTTAAAAGTTTAGAGAAATTTAAGTCTATACATGGACCAAGTATTTACCCAACACAGAAGATTTGTATACTGAACCTCAGATATAACTTTAAAGAATTACATGCAAAATTTTCTAAACCAAAGAAACCTCTGAACGGCACTATTACTTTAAGTGGGAGAAATCCACTGTTTGGAAAGAGGAATGAAATCTTACAGGTAAAATTTGGAGTAAATAAAGGAGAAGTATCCATTTGCCACAGGGGTGGAGCCTGAATTCAGTTCGCTGGCCTACGTGTGGCTTCTCTTTCAACGAGGCAGTGTTGCCAATGGCCCCGGTGTAGTTCTCCCCACATCATCTCTACCCAGTTCACTCTACCCAACATGGAGACAAGATGAACAGCACCAGGGCAGGACAAGGGGGACAATGTACCACATAATGGGATGCCTCCCAGCTTTCAATTTGCTCAGACTTGACTTTAAATGATAATCTATGAAAACTCAGAAAATGGATCTAACTGCTCTGTGATACAGAAAAAAAAATTCTTAATACCTACTCTGAGGGTGGAGAAGAATGTACATATAATTACATACTTTCAACTTTTGCCAGGAGCCACCAGGGACAGTCTGGGAACAAGAGGCAACCCCACCCAGGTAGAGCCAGTTGTGACTGCATATGTGATTCATGCATAGTCAATGCCAGATATGCCAGCAATTCACAGTACAAAAAAAATTGGCATGGAGTCTAGCTCTGCCCCCATGCTAGCTCAGGGAGTTACAGGCCAAACAACTAAGAACCACTAACCTACTATAAAGAGTAGTTGAGGGGTGGTGTGGAAACGTCTGGTATTATGACCAGCATGTGCAGATCATCTCCATATATATGGTCTACAAGCATACGGCAGGTTCTCAGACCTACGCTGTTGAAAGTAGACAGATAACCCCAGGCCAACTTCTGGTCAATGCAGATAAGGGGAGCTTTGGAACACCACTACACGAGAAGCCTGGCCTTCTCCCCTTCACCCATGGCCCCGACTGACCCCAGTGAACCAGTCATTACCCTGGAATGGACAAAGCACATCTGGTTCTATTCAAACCTTCTCCCTTTCACCTCCTCAAAACTGCATCCAAAATACTGCAGCAATACTTGCCCACTGCCAACACAGGGTTCTTTTCTCTTCGTTCAGAATTTCTTGGTGGAAAGATTAGCCTGGGGTCCCTCAATTTGCCCTTCATTTCTCTGGGCACCTTGTACCTCTGTAGACATTAGTTTTAAGGACTTTCTCTTGGCCTGAAGATAAGGCACCCTCAGAGAGGAGTGGTGGCTGGTAAAACAAGGACACAAACTGACTCCCTAGAAGCTAGACCAGCAAAATGCCCTCCAGAAAAGTCATTTCTTCTTAGAGGCTCCATCCTTAAGGGCTTCATACCCAAACAGGATTCCCACATTTTGAATCCTGAGATTTAAAATTCTCACAAACACCTTATCACCCCCTCCTTGATAAGGCCAGATCCAAGTCACAGAGCTGATCAGAATGCTGCTGCCTTGCTCATCCCACTTGGTTCCCACCTCTTCTTCCTCTTTTGCACAGATGGACTAACTGCCCTGTTGAATTCCCATGAAGGCTTTCTTAACACCAGTGCTATTTATTCCAGAAATAAGCCTTCTGTCTAGAGAAATATGTGCACATATATTACAGCTTTCAATTTAGTATCTTTATGGGACTCTTGGGTGTGTAGATGAATTCATCTCTGATTCTTGTGCCTTCTCTCGGGGCTCTTTTCTTTCTGTTGGTTTACCTTGTCCGATTTCAATGTTTTTTGTTTTGACTTGTTATATTTTATGCTGTTGTGTTTGTTGTTATCGCTTAGAAACCTGTGCTTTTCTGATGGAAACTGATCTGTATCAGAGGAATAGAGGAAAGGGAAACTGTCATCAGGATATAGTGTATGACAAAAAGAATCTATTTTTTAATAAAAGGCTGGAGATCCTCCAGTGGCTATTGCTTCGATGTCTACAACAACTTTGTACTCTTCCAGTGACTAGGATTTCCTCAGAAGAATCAGTTCTTCCCACTCTCTGTTACAGGCACTTTGGGGAACAAGGACTCCATGTTGGCTGCAGGGCAAGCTTTGACAAGAAAAGCCGCACACTACCCTGGCCACTCTGTCTACACCATGGAACACGATCTACTACAGACAATGACCAAGCATCTACACCCTCGCTACTAATCTGAAACCACAGTGATGAGGCCTCAGATGGAGACAGGCACTCTGACACCCGACAGAGGAGAGAAATGCATAGGGGAAAATGTCCTAAGGATAGAAGGCCTTAAGTCACGCCCACCCCATGTTCCTTCCAGTTTTAAAACATTGTGACACAAAAATAATCCCCCTTGACTTGGGCCTGTTTAGAGTGAACTCATTACTTGCAACAAAGAGACCCTAACTTCTTGAGCTGAAGAGATGGCTCAGCAGGTAAAGGCACTTGTCACCAAGCTTGATGCCCTGAGGTTTTTTTTGTTATTCATTTATTTATTTATTAAAGATTGGGCCTCCTCCCCGCCACCACCTTCCATTTCCCTCCCCCTCCCCCAGTCAAGTCCCCCTCCTTCGTCAGCCCAAAGAGCAATCAGGGTTCCCTGCCCCGTGGGAAGTCCAAGGACCATCCACCTCCATTTAGGTCTAGTAAGGTGAGCATCCAAACTGCCTAGGCTCCCACAAAGCCAGTACATGCAGTAGGATCAAAACCCAGTGCCATTGTTCTTGAGTTCTCAGTAGTCCTCATTGTCCGCTATGTTCAGCAAGTCCGGTTTTATCCCATGCTTTTTCAGACCCAGGCCAGCTGGCCTTTTTGAGTTCCCGATAGAACATCCCCATTGTCTCAGTGTGTGGTTGCACCCCTCGCGGTCCTGAGTTCATTGCTCATGCTCTCTCTCCTTCTGCTCCTGATTTGGACCTTGGGATTTCAGTCCGGTGCTCCAATGTGGGTCTCTGTCTCTGTCTCCTTTCAACGCCTGACGAAGGTTAATATCCAGGAGGATGCCTATATGTTTTTCTTTGGGTTCACATTCTTATTTAGCTTCTCTAGGATCACGAATTATACGCTCAATGTCCTTTCTTTATGGCTAGAAACCAATTATGAGTGAGTACATCCCATGTTCCTCTTTGTGGGTCTGGCTTACCTCACTCAAGAAGTCCTTGTTTTTTACTGCTGAGTAGTACTCTAATATGTATATATTCCATACTTTCTTCATCCATTCTTCCATTGAAGGGATGCCATGAGTTTTACCCGAAACACCCACATGGTAGAAAGAAAGAACCAACCGGCCTCCACACACATGCCATGGCACATGCACACCCATACACATGCATATGTACGTACATACATGTAATTTTTAAATGATATTTATTTAATCATTTATTGGACTATTCTGATTTCAGAAGTCTACTGCAGAGAGTTCTTGAGAGGTGCTTGCTAAAAGTTGACTAATTATGCAAGTCATGTGTTAAACACATTTGTTTAACACATAAATTCTGGAAACTTTCAATCAGATAATCCAGTGGTCCTAACTAAAGACATATTTTACTTCATAATGACATATGAAATCATGTCCAGATAACTATTCTTTGCGGGACTTTTCGCATGTGTTTTGGTTTTTGGTTTGTTTGTGTTTGTTTGGCTTGGGCCAGGCAATGATAGCACACGCCTTTAAACCTAGACTTGGGAAGCAGAGGCAGGTGGATCTCTGAGTTCAATGCCAACCTGATCTACAGAGTGAGTTCGAAAATAGCCTGACTACAAGAAATAAAAAAACAAAAAAGAGAGAGTCAGGTGGTGTTGGCATATGACTTTACTCCCATCACTCGGGAGGCAGCCTGGTCTCCAGAGAAAGTTCCAGGACAGGCTCCAAAGCTACAGAGAAACCCTGTCCTGATAAAAACAAGAGAGGGAGGAGGGAGGAGGAGGGGGAGGAAGAGGGAGAGGAGGAGGAAGAGGAGAAAGAGGAGGGGAGAGAGAGAGAGAGAGAAAGAGAGAGAGAGAGAGAGAGAGAGAGAGAGAGAGAGAGAGAAGCTTGATGTTTGCCCATGTAGGCTAACTGATGTTTTCTGAGCACTTTCTTAGACTTAGGCTGGGTTAAGCTGTGATGGTTGGCAGTTTAGAGATACTAAATATATTATACTTTGTTTCTAATGGTATCTTCTGCTAATGCAGGCTTCATTAGGATATGACCAGTGGTATACTAAAAACAAAGGCAGCAAACCCCCAGAATCTGGCTCTTAGTAACCAGGTTACAGTGACTTGTCCTGTGAGACAAGTCTATTCCAGCAGCGTGGTGGGAACACTACACAGTCTGTCTGAGATACCAGGCATCTCCCCCCAGCTCTGTATCGAGCTGCATCATGCTGCTTATCCGCTCAGCAGAGGTGTCTATGACAGAGAAATTGGCAAACAGGACAAACTAAGGCCTAGACTTAAGAAAGTGATGGAGAAAATTTAGTATACAGATAAAATTTTAACCTGTACGATGTCTATGTTTATTACATTGTGGCCAATCAATATCCTGCGGCAAATATTTCTGGTATTTCAAAATTATTATTACTGAGCAAAGACTATGTCTGACTACCACTATGGCATGCACTATTGTGCTAGTTCTGAGAACTGAACTCTGGCTGGGGAGCTCAGTCGTTTGCTCAAGGTCAAGTGTCATTAGAAGATACAGTAGAAAAAGATATTTGATGACAACATCAAGAAGGTTTGATTGATAGGCAGTTCATAAGTGCTTGTGGAAGGAGAGAGCTTCTCTTCAGTAGTTTAGACTTTGGTAAGTTGCCCATGTCTCCATAAATAATGCCTAACCCGTGCTTCTACACGCAACACCAATAAAACCCATCGAGTCACAAAGGAAGAAAGAGAAAAGGAAAGACATAAAAGCAGCAGGGGAGCTAGTTATAAAGAGAGAGGTGTTCAGTGGAACTGGAAGTGGAAGGGGAAGAAAAGAGTGTGTCTTAGTCAGGGTTTCTATGGCTGTGACGAAACATCATGACCAAAAAGCAAGTTGGGGAGGAAAAGATTTACTTGGCTTGTACTTCCATATCACTGTTCATCATCCAAGAAGTCTGAACAGGAGCTCAAACAGGATAGGAACCTGGAGACAGGAGCTGATGCAGAGGCCATAGGGAAGTGCTGTTCACCAGCTTGCTCCCCATTGCTTGCTCAGTCTGCTTTCTTATAGAACCCAGGACCACCAGTCCTGGGATCTTACCCCTAGCAATGGGCTGGGACCTCCCCCATTAATTACCAATTAATAAAATGCCCTGCAGTTTTGTCTAAAGCCCAAACTTATGGGGGCATTTTCTTAATTGAGGTTCCCTCCTCTCAAATAACTCCATCTTGTGTCAAGTTGATAGAAAACTATCCAGCACAATTGACTCCTTTGCAGTTCGACACACAAACACATCACTGTTAAGCCACAACCTCTCCTTTCCCATTCATCCCCAGTATCTCATATTAAAAATATAAATAACTTTTAAAAACCCTGGTCTTTACCAATTCAAACACATTCAAAGTTCAGTCTCTTTAAAATAGTCAATGTCCTTTACAATTCAAAATCTGTCAACTGTGGGCTCTTCTAAAACCAAAAATAAATTAAATACTTTCTTACTTCAAGAACCAAGGCACAATCACAATCAAATCATAACAAAAACCAAACTCTAAAAGTATAATATCTCTACATCCAATGTCTGGGGCACTTCTCCAGCTCCATCCTCCGCAGCACATAGAGCTTGTCTTCTATGCCTGGGTAATCTTCAGTCTACTGCTGCTGATCTTGGTGGTCACTCCATGGTACTGACATCTTCAAAATGCTGGAGTCTTCTGTTGCAGCTGAGCTGCAATTTCACCAGTAGCCTCTCATAGGTTTGTTTTCAGGGACTACAGCCCTGACACATGGTGCCAAGCCTCAGCCAATCTTTGTAATCCCCTCACACCTTCAAAAGCCAGCACAACCTGGGTGACTTTTACACTACCAAGTTCAGCTACCAGCATAAGGTACCATGCCTGGAACAAAGCTTCTGTGGGATGACTCTCAGGAAGCACTTTCCAGAGACTTCACCTCAACGATGCTGGTCTCTTCTTAATCACCACGAATTTCTCATCTCCAGATGATCAGCATCAAATATCCCAAGAAAGCAAAGGTTTCACTTTAGTAAATCTGGTATCTTACTAACTGCAGCCCCATCTAACCAGAACCAAAGATTGTTCACAAAACAAGTCCAGGTGGAGTCTTTGCCTCCCTCTGAAACTTCACAATCCAAGTTCTTAACATTCTTATCTTCCAAATCCTACAGAACAGCTCACCAGCCATTGAACACTCAATGGCTTTTCTTGCACAAAGTTCAAAAGTCTTTTCTATAATCCTCCCCAAAGCAACATGGTCAGGTCTGTCACAAAAAGGCCCCACTCCTGGTACCATCTTGTCTTAGTTACAGGCTTGCCTACTTATCAATCTTATGGAGGCATTTTTTTAAATTGAAGCTCCCTCTTCTCAGATGACTCCAGCTTGTGCCAAGTTGACATAAAACTACACAGCATAGAGAGTGATAAAGGGTGGACATGATTGTGAAAATAAGCCATCTTGAGTGTTAATATGGTAGGTTCTAGAATCACCTAGAAGGTGAACCTCTTGACGTGCCTGAGAGGGATTATCTAGATTATGTTCTTTGACGTGTGAAGACACACCCTAAATAGGCCCAGTGTCTTGAGATGTCCCAGAGTGAGCAGTGCTGTCTACGGGCATGGTGCTGTGCAATAGATCTCTAGTAACTTTTCATCTTGCAACATAAAGTGTGAGCCCACTGAGCACCAAAGCCACATTTTCCCATTCCTGACCCCTGCCAACCTCTGTTCTCTCAGCCTGGCCACTTTAGAGGCCTCTGATAAGTAGAATCACATAGCATTTGCTTTCTTGGCTTATTCCACTCAGCACAGTGTTCTCTGAGTTGATCCCCGTTGTTCTGAGCTATAGGCTTTGGACCCTTATAGAGCTTCCGTCATATCCTATTGTTTGCAGAGTCCACATTTCCTTTAAAGACCTGTGAAAGCACCGTAGCTCTTTCTCCTCTGACTTCTAGCAGGGACATCCCAGTGTTTTCTTTTTGCCATTAATTTGAGACAGAGTCTTGTCATGCAATCAGGGCTGTTTTCAAACTTACAGTCCTCCTGCCTTTGCTTCCCAAGGTTGGAGAAAGCCAGCGCATACTACCATGGAGGGGCTCAGCAGAGGCTGTCTCAGTGCTGCTTTGGGCAGGATGCTAAGCTATTTCGTGCATGTTCATGTGCGATCCCTACTTGAAAGGCACATGTGGACGGACAGGTGTGGGTGAGGTGTGCAGAGCAGATGTTGGCCACTCTTCCCGTGGAGACTCCACTATCTGCTGTTTCTGACACACGCTAGATTTGTCTTTACAGTTAAATTGTCTACTTCTGTAAAGAAAGGGTTTATGAGCATGTATTAAAATTCACAAAATGAGAGGTTTCATTACAACATTTCCACACTCACAATGCTGTCTTTTAGTAATTATATTAGTGACTTGTCTCACTGTCTGCGATAAAATATCTAACTAAAGCAGCGTAAGGATGGAAGAGCTCATTTTGGCTCCTACTTCCAGGGTTCAGTCCACTGTGTTGGAGAAGTCATGATGTAGGAACTTGAGGCAGCTGGTCACATGGTGTCCGCAGTTAGGAAGCATAGAGCAATGAATCCCAGAGCTCAGCTTGGTTTGTCCTTTTTATTCAGGTTAGGATGCCACCATGAAATGGTGCTGCCCCTTCCATGGGGAGGGGTGCTTTTGTTATCACATTGACTGTAGTGATATCATATCTATGCGCATAGACCCAAATCATCACAGTGAGTATCTGCAGACTATCTTGAATATCAATTGCACCTCAGTAAGGTCAAATGTCTTTAACTTTCAACTTAACTTTTTTTAGCCTTTACTTATTTTTGTGTACACACACATGAACGCGTGCCACAGCATGTGTGTGGAAGTCAGAAGACGACTTTAGGAGCTGGTCCTCTCCTTTTACTATGTGAGTCCCAGGGATCAAACTCAGACTGCGCGTATACTGCACAGCGTTTAAATCAAGGGAAATGCATTTACCTCCTCAAACATGTACCATTTGTCTGGAGTAAACACACCCAACATCCTTTCGTCTAAATCTGAAATATATAATACATTATTGTTCCTCTGCAGCCACCCTGCTGTGCAATCACACAGCAGAAATTCTTTCAGGGGTTTATTTAATACAGCTTAATATTTGTAATGCAACTACACCAGGCCCACCCCAGATGACCAAATTAGAAACTCCCAGGGTGGGCCCAGAAGTCTGTATTTCCAGAAGCCGGGAAATTTGGAGCTACACAGCAGACAAGCATTGGACGCTGTTTCTTCCAGGAGGGGAGAGGTTGCCAGTTCTTAATTACTGTACCATGAGATCGTCAGGCCAGCAAGAACATCACTCCCTCACTCAGGTGAGAAGAGACACTTTAAGGATTCTGGCAGGGGGGTGGGGGTGGGGAGATGCTGGCCCAGTACCCCTAGAGAATGTGCAGCTGAGCCTGGGCTGACACCAGCTTCCTTTGTGCCAGAGAAGTGTTATTTCCATCAGATGCAGAGTCAGAGAGCTGTGAGGGCTCCCTCCAACCCCCCAGCCTCCCAGTTTTCTCTCTCACCTTCCCAAGGAGCAGGCCAGCCTCCTCACCACAGGCTAGGAAGAGAAAGCCTGGGGTGGGAGGTGGGAGTGACGACAGCTGCCTGACAGAAGGAAGGTGACGGGGTTTGGTGCTGAGCCCCTACCAGGCTCATCCCCGCAATGATGAAAATAACATTCCCGTGTGGACCAAGTTGAGAGCATCATGGCCAGGGATGCTCAGCCAGACATGGAGATCAAAAGCAGTCAGCTCATCAGAGGCCAGGTCCAGAGCTGGCTGTGGGCAGGAATGTGGAAACTCAACCTCCAGTGACCCCCAGGAACATAGCCCTGGGCGCAGGCCCGGGATCCAGCACCTGTGCCAGAGGCTTTCGGGCTCTAGGTGCGGGTGATGATGCCCACAGGTGTGAGAACCAAGGAAGCAGCACTTGCAAAAGTCCTGGCAGAGTACTTGACTCCGCATTGCTCAATGCTTACTTCTCCCCTTCATTCTTCCCTTGGGAGTTGTCTTTCTCCGTCTCCATGGATCCAGGGAAGAGAAGCCAAAGTGGCGAAAGGGAACTAACCCTGCCCAGGGCAGAAGACAGCTTCTAAAGCTACCTTCCTGCCTTAAATCATAAATTCGCCTCATGTTGAAACCACACTTGTGAGCTGTTTGCTCCATTAGGAATGTCTTACCGGCTCTGTCCAGCGTTCACCACTCTCTACATGCAAGAATGAGCCTCCCAGTAACCTCTGCAATGTTGGGCACTGAAGCAATAAGCAGGAATTGTTCGGATTCCCCCATTCTCTGAAACTGACTGGTAATTATCAAGAACCAGTAGCTGGCAAACTTCATCCAGGAGTCAAACCCAGAGCCATCTACTTTGGTTTCGCTGAAACACAGCGAAGCTTGTCATTCGTGCATCACTGTGGCAGCTCACGCTGCAAGGGCAAACTTGGAACTACAGGGTCTAAAATATGTGCTCTCCAGGTCTTTAGCAAAATAAAAGCAAACATTCCTGCTCTGAAAGAAAGCACACTTAAATTCAACTGTTGCAACTCAAGTAGTTACATGAGTTATGGATTTTACGAATGCCAATTCCTAGGAAAGCAGGCTGTGTTTTTGTTAGAATTAAATTGTTTGTTTGTTTTGATAGCATGATTGGGCAGTTCTAAGATATGCAGCATTACAAAGTATTTTTCAGAAATGATGTAAGAGGAGATATTGTAAGATGCAGAATATTTCATTGCTATGCAGTAGCAACTGCAATGGGTTTTAAGCTTGAAGATCTGATTCACGTCATTTTCTCAATCTTACAAACCTCTTTGTCCTGCACAATGTTCTAAACGTCAGTGGTCACTGAAAATTCCTATCAAACCCTAACCTATAAAGGGATTTTCAAGGAGATGGTTGGGCCAGAAAGGGGGAGCCCTCATGAACAGGAATACAGACCTCTAAAAGATGCCCCTGGGAGTTGCCTGGCCCCACGTGATGACACAGAGAGAATGTACCATCTGTCAGTGAGGAAGAAAATGTTCACCAGACTCTGAGTGGCACTGTCTACAGCAGCGGTTCTCAGCCTTCCTAATTCTACGACCCTTTAATACACTTCCTGATGTTGTGGTGACCACTGAATCATAAAATTATTTTCATTGTTACTTCATAACTGTAATTTTGCTACTGCTATAAATCATAATATAAATATTTGATATGCAGGATGGTCTTAGGCAAACCCTGTGAATGGGTCATTTGGCCCCCAAAGGGGTTGCAACCCACAGGTTAGGAACCACTGGCCTGGACTTTGGGCTTCCATCTTTCCAAATGATAATGTTTAGGAGCCAGCCCATTTACCCAGTTTTTGCTATAGCAACCCAAGCAGACTAAGACACTCTCCCAGTCTATACACTCCTCTGGACTGTGATCACTGTGCCTACTTCGTGAGGGCAGAATGATACAGTGAAACAGTGACGGAGCCTACTGAGTGCTCAAAGAAAGTGTTATTTCTTGTGTATTTTATAAATACTGCCCTCATTGCTCTCTTTAATTCTACCCAAAGGTTTAATATTTTCAGCCCTTCACTGTTACCAGTTTGACATAGAAAATTCAGATGTTCTTCATTTTTTCTGATCTATCTATATATGCAACTATATACATGTAGGAATGCGTGTATCTGCCATGTTCACTATTGGCTCCCAGAGAACAAAATCCCAGGGAGCAGACAGGAGACTAGTGACAAAGAAAGTTGTGGGAAAGGCAAAAGCAGCCAAGCCCCTCCTCCCCCCAGTCCAGCTTTCTTACACCCACAAGGTCTCGCCAGCCCCAAGAGCTGCTGCCTGGCCTGTACCTCTGGGGTTCTGTCCTCACCCTACTTCCTGAGCTGCCTGACCAGGTGTGGTACAATAAGAGCACGCAAGGGATCCGTGGGCCATTTTCTTGTTTCTTAGGTGGGCAGCATATCCAGGCCCACTGGGAGGTGGCTGTTTGAAAGCCTCCTTGTTCTGTGTCAGTGAAAACGCATTTTTTTTTTTACTAAAATCCTGGAACAAATGAAGTAGCAGGATTCTGTTGATGAAGACGTTGTGGTGACTTGGATATCAGTTCTCAATGCATTGTACTGAGTGTTTCTGTTAGGGGAAGAACAAATCCTCATCTTTGCTTGTTGGAATTTCTGTTCTCCATAGGACAAGCACCACGTGTGTATATACATCATATAATGTATATGTGTGTGCCTCATATAGTTGTACATATTTGGGTGTGTGTATGTACATGCATGTTTATGTCTTCATCTTAGTTAGCTAAGGAAGAAGGGTACCCGAGTGACAGGATGACTAATATAACACAAGTGCTATGCACTCCATCTCTCAGAATCACCCATTTTCCTGAGCAGCATCCAGCATTGATGACATTGATGATGATAGGAAGTGCTCCTATGTCCGTCATCCACAGTTCTCGCAGCTGCCATCTCTTTCCTAAAGCGCTGTGACAGTGGCTTGGCTCAATTCACAGATGCCTTGGGGAAAGCAATGCCACCAACTTGGGGCAATTCAGGACACCCAGGGTCAGAAGGCCCTCCCTATCCGCTGCTGCCACAGACAGACAGTTCCTGCACCATAAGCTCCTTAGGACTTTTATACAAAATACTTTTTCTATTGTCCTCCAATATCCTTATGTCTTTGAGGCAGATCCTGAGGATGGGGAGACTAGCCTGAAGGCTATCTGCATTTCAAACCCCATTTGATTCTAAGGAACAGTCTCCTGTCTGAGAATGGGAATGCAGTCATAGCCAAGCTTGTTTGTCTGGTTCATGTCTCCCTCACAAAGCCTCTAGATCCTGTTGTCAGGAGTATCCAGTAAACAATGGCCTTGGAACAACTACATAGGCAGGTCCAGCATCAGGGGCACCCATCAGCAACCTGCAGGTGCACAACTCAACCACAGTACCACTTCTGGGATCTCTCCCTTTACTTACTTCCCCAGTCATTCAATATATGGCATTAAGCCCTGCATGGCCAAAAAAATTTACAACATAGTTGTTACCCTCAGAGAGTTTATAATCTAGCAGAGTTACTTAGAAAGTGCACAGGTAACCATAGTACCAAAAACAAGTGATAAGCAAGAAAGATAAGAAATATTTATGGATATCAGAAGAAAAAAAAAGTCCACTTCCCAAGAATGGTGGCACACAGCTATAATATCAGCATTCAGAATGCTGAGGCAAGGGGACTAGAAATTCAAAATCAAGCAAGGCTAAAAAATGAGGACCATTTTAAAAGATATCAACTAACAAAACGCTTTCCATAGCCCAGGATTTTGATAAAAGATGGATGGATGGATGGATGGATGGATGGATGGATGGATGGATGGATGGAGAGATGGACAGATATATAAATGATATATTACAATAGCTATAGTTAGCTAATGACATAAAGTGTTTAAATGGTAAAATGAACCATTATGATGCAAGCAGCAACTGCGATATCAAAACAAACCCATCATAAGTTGAAATAGTAATCACAGCTGGAGTCTGGTACCTTGAGAGGAAACTCCCCACTGAGGGTTAGGACCCAGAAGTGGGAAGCCCCCCCCCCAAAGACCTAGGACAGAACCAAGCACAAATGGCAACATAAAGACAGTGAAGTTCCTCCTGATGGTATTCTGCTTTACTCATAGACTGGTGCCTAGCCCAGCTGTCATCAGAGAGGCTTCACCCAGAACTGATGGAAACAGATGCAGAGACCTAAGGCCAAACATTAGTGAAGCTCAGGGAATTCTGCAGAAGAGGAGGAAGAAGGAACATAGGACCCAGTGGTGTCAAGGGTACCACAAAAAAAAAAAAACACAGAACCAACTAACCTGGGCTCATAGAGGCTCACAGAGACTGAACCAACAACCAGGGAGCCTACATGGGACCAACCTAAGACCTTTACATACATGTTACAGTTGTGTAACTTGTTCTTCTTGTGGGACTCCTAACAGCCTGAGCAGCAGATGTCTCTGACTCTGTTGCCTGATTTGAGGACCCTTCCTCCTGTCGAATTGCCTCTTTCAAAGTTGGTGGAGGAGAAGGTGCCTCGTATGGTGCAGCTGGGTATACAATGGCTGGATGCTATTAATGGGATTCTCCCCTATATCTGGAGAGAAATGGTTTAGGAGGTTCTTCTGTCTTTGTGTTGCTTTCATTGGTTGAATAAAGAAACTGCCTTGGCCTTTTGATAGGGCAGCACTTAGGTAGGCGGAGTAGACAGAACTGAATGCTGGGAAGAAGGACAGACAGGCGGACGTCATGAAGCTCCTGCCTGAGACTGACGCTGGTTAGAATCTTTCCCAGTAATCCATGACCTTGTGGTGTTACACGATTGGTAGAAATGGGTTAAATCAAGATGTGAGAGTTAACCAATAATAGGCTAGAGATAATGGGCCAGGCAGTAATTTAATTAATACAATTTCTGTGTGGTTAATCTAGTGGGGTGGCTGGGACGAAAAGCAGGCCTGTTCCTCCTGTAAAAGAGAAACAGTAGAGAAGCGGAAAATATAGGGGGCTGGGGAGAGAGGAAGGAGGGGAAGCTTTGGTTAGGATGTAAAAACAAGAAAATATATCAATGTATAAACTGCAAGAAAAAAAAGAAAGAAATATTAAGCCAAAATGCACTTAATTCATCTAACCTATGGAACAGCCTATTTGCCTCAACAAGCTCAAGAACATTTCTATCAGACCATGTGTCTGGGCAAGCTTGTCTAAGACAAAACCTACTGTGCAATAAGGTGTTGAATCTCTCATGTCTGAGACAGGCGTTTTGTAGAGATGGTAGGATAGAATCATGGAGGTGTTTGCGAGTAATCCCAGCATTGAAGAGGCTGAGGCAGAAGAACTGCTACAAGTTCAAGGCCAGCTTGAGCTACATAGTGAGTATGGTGGTTAATTTTCACTTGACACAAACCTAGATATACTTGGAAAGAGAAAAGCACAGTTGAGGAACTGCCTTGACCATGTTGGACTTTGGGTGTATCTGTAAGGCATTATCTTGACTGCTAACTGGTGGAGGAGGGACAAGCTCACTGTGGTCAGTGCCATCCCTGGGCAGGATGTACATAAATAAGCTAAGTGATGGCCTAGGAGAAGCAATCCAGTAAAGAGTGTTCTTCCATGGTCTCCGCCTCAGTTCCTACAGTCAGGTTCCTGGCTTGAACGTCTGCCTTGAATTCACTCATTGACAGGCTACCATTGCAAAATGTACGATGAAATAAACCTTTTACTCCTAAGTTGCTCTTGGTCATAACAGCAACAAGAGGCAAACAAGAACAGTGCGTTTGAGGCCAGCCTGAGCTATACACTAAGATCTTGTCCAAAAACTCAGAAGAGGAGGAAGCAGAGGGTGAGGAAAGGCAGGAAACAGAGGAGGGAGAGGAGGAGAGAAAATACAAAATATAATAACCCAACTATATTATAACTATAATAATTCTGGTATTTATCCTAAAAAAATCAACATGCATCTTAAATTCTTAATATTAGGGTTGGTATGTAGTGTTCTTAAAAGCTGGCAGCACAGTACACCAGAGTATCTGTTTTTCACCTTTGAGGTCTTGGAACTGGCTAAAAGCTCTGGCTTCTTGCCTCTCTCCAGTGTTGTGAGAGGGTGTCCATCAAAGTACGGCTGACCCAGGGGAAAAGTTAAAATGCAAAATCTGAAGTGCAGACTCCACTGTTGAGTATTGTTTCTGCATTAACATGAAGTCCAAAAATGATAAACTGAGCCACTACTAAGTCCAGGGCCTTCGTTATATTTGATACGCATGTACAGCAGTGTGCATATTTTTATTCCAGTGTTACTTACTAGCCCTCCTTGTACAGGAGAGCAAACTAGGTCTCAGCATGACTCCCTAACTTTCTCAGAGAGGGATCCCTGCCAATGGGAAAACTGGAAAGTTTTAATAAAAGTATCATTTCAGCTGGAATTTTATGTTTGGTGGAATTTTAATTCGCATTTGTAATTGGGGGTTATAAAAATGATGTATGCTCATTGTGGAAATTTTAAACATAAAGAAAAGCACAAAGGGAGAAGTTTATTTTTTTTAAAGCTCATAAATCCCACTCGTCTAATGTTAAGAGGCCATTAGCATTTTGTTGTGTATCTTTACAGGCTTTTTCTACTACTCATCCCATCTTTTTTTTTTTTTTAATGCTACTGCTATGTTTGGTCACCAGTGTTTTTATGCCATTTAAGTTTTTCACAACAGCCTCCAGTGTAAAAAGCCTCATCAACTCTCTTGAAAACCATAACCTGAGGGACAGAAATATTAGCTTGCCTGACACAGGACAGGGCAAAGGAGTATCTAGGAGGTCTCTAGAATGTACACTTTAGCACCACCATACACACACACACACACACACACACACACACACACACACACTATTTCTAACTAGAGACAAGACCTGCAGGGCATGACAAGGAAAGCGATGACTGGGAAGCATTGTTTTGTTGCTTGCTTGCTTTGTGGTGCTGGGATGGAGCCTAGGGCCCTATGCATGGGAGGTCAATCCTCTGCTACCAAGTCGCATCCCCTGTCCTTGGGTTTCTGAAACCAAGTCCTGCTATGTAGTCCTGGCTAGACTTAAGTCAGGAATTCTCCAGGCCCTGCCTCCCCAGGGCTGGTATTACAGGCATGGGTCATTATGCCATGCAGAGAAGGGTCGTCTTTAACGTTAGATTTGGTGACTCCTTTGTCAAGGAAATAATGTTGTATTAGGATATTTCTGTTGCGGTGATAAAACACCATGATCTAAGTAACTTACAAAAGAAATCATTTGTTGGGCTTAGGATTCCAGAGGGATAGAGTCCATAATGATGGAGAGGAATGGCAACAGGAACAGGAAGTTGAGGGCTCACACCTCAGAAGGCAAGCATGAAGGAGAGAGAGCAACTGGAAATGAAGGAAGATTCTTTTCAAACTCTCATAACCCATTCTGGTGACATACTTCCTCCAACAAGACCACATCTCCTAAATCTCCCCAAACTTTAACCACAACCAAGGACCAAGATTTCAAATACATGAGCCTGTGGGAAATGTTGTCATTCAAACTACCTGTGCTGGTTAAATTGTATGTCACTTTGACACAGATAGAGTCATCTGAGAGGAGGGAGCTTTCATTGAGAAGATGTCTCCATAAGATCAGGCTGTAGGCAGGCCTGTAGGACATTTGCTTAATTAGCAATCGATGAGGGAGGGCTCAGCCCATTGTGAATGGTGCCCTCCCTGGGCTGGTGGTCTGGGGTTCTTTAAGAAAGCAGACTGAGCAAGCTAATAAGCAGTACCCCTCCACAGCCTCTGCAATAGCTCCTGCCTCCAGATTCCTGGCCCGCTTGAGGGCCTGCCCTGAAATCCTTCAGTGATGAACAATGATCTGGAAGTTTAAGCGAAATAACCCTTTCCTCCCCAAGCTGCTCGTTCATGGTGTTTCACTGCAGCAATAGAAACCCTAACCAAGACACAAGCACAAAAGGAAAGGGAGGAAGAAAAGCTTGCAGTTTTTCCAGTCTGGATGGCCAGGAGAGGAATACTTCACAAATATACTGAGTTCATAATCTGCTAAGTAACCTCTGCCAGGCAGAAAAGATCTGTCGGTTCAGACTGACTCCTGGCTCAGGAAGGCTTTATGCATTTTGTAATCCAGTGAGGTTCCAACACTCAGCTGACCCAGGCATGGCTACACTGCCAAGGAGCCAGCAGAGTGAGGATGGTCTGGTCTAACTTGCTTCTCTAGGCCCTAGACTGAGCACTTTCCCATGGTGGCACTTCTAACATCCATGCAGTGTACAAAACAATACTCATGTTGGTCAAAAACTGACCCTTATGATCTCCACACCTAGTGGGCTTGATTTCGCCCCCAACAGGTGTGGGAACAACACCTTTTGCCAAAAGCAAAGAAAAAGAAAGAAATCAAAACATTGAACATCCTTATTCCCTGGCCTGTGTGTTCCTGGCTTGACTTATATCACTTGTGATGTGATTTATTACAGCTTCCCAGGGAGTTTCAGGGAAGCCAGAAATGCCAGCCTGAAATTTGTGCCTCCTGAATACAACACAGAGAGTGAAGGGAGGAGCCCCTGGCAGGACCTCAGAATGGCTTCTGCTTCGGGTGTCCAGCGCCAATACACTCACTGCCCTGCAGGTAAGGATAGGTGGTATGAGACGACAAAATGAAGGGAACTATGAAGCAGAAGAAACAGAGCCCACACTCATCCCGGCTCTCTTGGCATCCCCAGCTCTCTGAAGGTCAATCTCTGGAGGGGGAACAGTGATTCATTGAACAAATAGCAACAGTTCCGCCATCCCTAGCCCAAAATAATTCGCCACTTGTAGGAATTCACCCACAGGGAGCTAATTCTTACATGACTCTCAATGTGTTCTGTTTCATCTTGGTCAAAGTTGCTGTCCTTTTGTCAGGAGACAGCATTTGGCTGGCTGGCTTTTTCTCTGAAGCTTGGCAACACCCTCAAATTCTGTCTAGGTTTCAATGATGTGAAATTTATTGGCAATCTTCCCCCCAACACATCCTCCAAGTCACTCACATGGGAGCTTCAGTGCTTTGGCAAGAAGACCTGGTCTTAGCACTGACAGAGGCTTCCTCTGGACTCTTTCCTCCTGTCAATCTCTCTATTCTCTTTGTTGCTTCCTCTACATCTTATGCTGGATAGCCAACAACTGTGTCCTCTATCAGGTGAAGAGGGGATAGATCCAATAAACATTTAGTAAGTGGGACAACTGTGCCTGAATTTCTTCCCCATCCCTCTCAATTTTCATTCCTCTTTGCATCTTACTGTCAATGATGACCGTATTCTATGAGCCACTAATTGAGGTCTATCCCTGCTTCCTGAGACTAGACCCATACCTAGGTCCACCATGTCCTTATTATAAAGTTCTTAGAAAGGTCAGCAAGATGAATCAGTAGGTAGAGGTTCTTGAATACTGGCCTGACAACCTGAGTTTAATCCCCAGCTCTCAGAAAGGGACAGGAAATGACGGACCCCTGAGAGTTGTGCTCTGACCTCTACACATCCTCACGACATATGTATACTTGGGTATGTGCATACATGCATGCTCACCCACACAATAAAATAAAATAATTAATTAAAAATTCTTGGGGCTGGGACTATAACTCGACTGGTAGAATGTTTGTTGAACATTGAAGAACTGGGTATAGCAGCTCATGTCTGAAATCCCAGCTCTTGAGCAGGAGAATCAGAAATTCAAAGTCATCATCAGCTACATGGAAAGCTTAAGGCCAGACTGGATTATATGAGATCTTGTCAAAAAAAAAAAAAAAGCTCTTGAACAGCACACCCTCAGTGCACCCACACCATAAAATCTCATTACTGACTTCTCTTTCAGTATTTGTTGAGCACCACCCATAATTCAGACATTGTTTTTAATAAATCAAGTCCAACCCCAACAGTTGTGCCCTTGGCACGGAAGATCAACAGTAAGAAGAAAGCAATACAGATGTGAGAAAGAAAACTAACAGAGCGATGGCCTGGGAAGGCCATCCCGGCACCAGACAGGCAGAAAGTCACTTGCCTTTACATAGCATCCTGTGCTCCGGGCCTTGGTAACTGACCCACAACCCCTGCTTCTGTCGCCAACCCTTAAACAGGGACAATGGCAGTTTCCATGTCCTCCACGGTTAGACAAATGCGTGATCCTTGTGATATGTCAGTTCATAAAGCATAGTAAACAAAATGGGAGTCGGAGAGCGCCACCCCTAACAAAGGCCATCTCCCGCGCTCTGTTTTAAGTTTGTACTTTTCTTCAGACAGCCTGGAGTTTAGTGAACAGATGACCCTTGAACTGAGGAGCTATTCCAGATAAAGACCTTCCCTAAAACTGACAGGGTAAATAATTGGCAGGGTCCGCAGAGGAATGCAGGCTTAGCCTGACAGTGGCTGGTATCCCTCACTCTCTTAGGGCTCTTTCTCTCCCAACTGTCTCACTATAGGCCAGCCTGGCAGGGTTAAGCTAAGATGCTATGAACACCCCTGATCCATAGGTCCTGCAGCCAACAGATAAGCATAGCATTCTTCTGGACTTCTGTAGAAGATTCTTGCACGTCCTATGGGCATCAGTGCAGAACTGAGCCTCGGTCCCCCCCCCCCCAAGGTGATCAAGCTCTATAGCACATCCTGTCCTTCCCCCGCCAGTCTCCTCTCCCAACTCCTATTCATTGAAATCACTCTCAAAATAGTTATCTTCAAGACCAGCTCTTGTTTTTGGAAGAATTGAGGCGGACAGCCATACTATTTACAAATTAGGCTTTCCTTTTAGATCTTGCCCAAATATGGCATGTTTATATATGACTACATCCATAATTATCTGCAATCACTCCTCTTCATGTGCCCTGCAAGTTAGGAAGTTTCAATCACCAGAAATGATTTCTCACCAAGAACCTCTGAAACTGCTCTTTCAGCATATACTCCACATCCACATGGCCACGTTGATCGTGGCTATTTCTGTAAACACCTGCGGAGCCCAGGAAGTGCATTGCTTACTCCAAAAATAAATCTCTTCAATTCCAAATGCCTGCAGAGTCTCCTCTGTACTGAACAGACCACCTGTTAGAGGTCAGAACTCAAATGTTCTCCATTGAAAAACTATCATTTGAAGGTTACAATCAACTTCTGTGTTTTAAGGTACTAACCTTCCTCTGCTGGGATATGTGGCAGAAGCCTAACTGGTGGAATTGTTGACCTAAAACTTATTTTTCCCTTTTCCTAATGATTTTAGCTGTGATTTAACTGAACTTTATTTGTTCCGGGCAAAACGCAGGAGGACAACAGCCTGGAGAAGTGACTGACAGATGTCAGAGTGACCATGAGTCTGGCAAATCACCAGCTAGATTGGAAGGACTGAGCAGTTATGGATAAGAACTTTTGTCAACAGAATGGAAAATGGAGAAAAGGTTTACTTGAGCTCATGGTTTCAGAGAGATTTTAGTTCACCATAATGGGGAAGAGCCACTCTGGCCGCTGTGGCAGCAGGAACATCAAACACTGGCTTGTTCACAGCGTGGAAGACAGGAAGGAGAGAACACGGGCCAGACTAGGGATGGGTATGACCTCCAGATGCCCTCACCTAGTGACCTACTTCTACTAGCCAGACTCCCTAACATCTGTAGACCTTTCAGTACAGTGACACACCTTGAAACTATGAGCCTGTGGAGGACATTACAGATTAACAGCATTCTTTGGAATTCCCCCAAAAAATTATATGAGAAGAAAACTCTGATAAAAAAAAACTGAGCTATAAAACAAACATAGAATAGACATATATTGTTATTATTCAGGCATAAGTAACTTCCCAGAGCTGAAGAATCTGGAGATACAACCAGCCGTGATCCCCTAATACTCCATACCTTTGCCTGAGTCTTTTCTCTTTTCCTTCTCATGAAGCCAAGAGTTCGTACATGTACCACTGTGCCTTAGATTCCTCAGGCCTTTGATAAACATTTATTGAGATAGATAAAATAGACTAACCCCATCAACAAACACCTAATCATTTGACTTCTGAACAGAATACATAAAAAGGGAGAGGAGAACAGTGTTTATTTCAAGCCAGTACTTGATTTCCTTTCTATGTCCCCAGTGGGCTCTGGTACCACCACTCTTAGGTATGTAAAGGAGCAGTGGCAAGGCAGGAGAAGTGATGGGGAAACACTATGAAACACATTTGGAGACACTGGTTAGATAAAGAGAGTTCTGATATTGTTGGGGGCTCTTTCATTATAGGAATTTTTAGCACTGAATGTGTTATGCACACCCTAAGACTTTAATGCCACATATTGCTTCCATCTCTGCTAAATCATGACCTTTTAAAAAAGAATATCTTTCAGAACAGCATTTCTTAGGCATCTGGTTTTTCAGAAGATGCTTTGATAAACAGAATTAACCTTACTTGTTTTCTTTCTGGATAGTGTCTTAGTCCATCTCCTGTTGCTATAACTGAATATCATGGACAGTGTAATTCCTAAGGGATGTTTACTTAGTTCATAGCGCTGGAAATTAGAAGGTTAGAGAGCTTGGTGCCAGCTACTGGTGAGGGCCTCCTTGCCATGTATCATATGGCAGAGGGCATCACATGGTGAGAAAGCAGGTGTGCCAAATAAGGCATCAATGGGCAGGGCTGGAGCGCTGGCTGAGCCATTAAGAGCGCTTCCCCTCTTGCAGAAGACAAGGATTTCATTCCCAGCACCCACATGATGACTCACAACCATCCTTAACTCCAGTTCCAGGAGATCCGATGCCTTCTTCTGACCTCTGCAGGCACCAGGCACACACATGGTATACATACATGTAGGCAAAAACATCCTGACACATAGAATAAAAACTTTTAAAGACACTAATGCTATTTTGGAACCCCACACATTTAGGACCTCACCTAATCTTAGTTACTTCCTAAGGGCCCCACTTTGAACCACCAATAACACAAATTTGAGGATTAAGTTCATTCACATTACAACAGCTACTAACGTATGCTGCTGCTTTAACCGGAAGCCACATGCCCCTAAGACAAAAACCTGCGCTCAGTCCTTTTATGGCATTGCTTATGCCAATGCAAACCAGAAGATATACAGAAATGCATATGTTCTCTTTCTCGTCCCTCTCCCTCTCTTTCTTTCTCTCTTTTCTTTTTGAGATAGAGTAGTATTATAGTATTAAAGGTGTCCCAGGCTGCCCTTAAATTCATGATGCTCCTGTATCAGCCACCTGACTCATCCCCTTCGCTTCTGCATAACCACTTGGAATTTGAACTTAGAATTAGGCCTCTAAGACATTATCATCCATAATTTCCCCCAGGGGCCATAATTACTTGCCAAGAACATTCCAAACTCTTGATTTTTTTTAAAGTCATCACCTATAAAATGGGACTTGGTCATTTACCTGATACCATTCATCAGAAAATACTAAGTACTTCTTATATGCCAATATACTTCTTATATTTCCTATGCACTATGTGAATAGGAAATCAAAAGGCACAGACCATGCCTGAAGAACTACAGTAAGTGCTCTCTGTCTGTGGGTTCTTCATCTGTCAACCGCTGGTCAAAGCCTAACACTGAACATCCGGAGAGTCCTTTGCTTTTGTCAGTGTCCCTGAGCCATACCATGTAACAATTCATCTAGCACCAACTTTGTATTAGGTGTCGCAAGCAGTCTAGAGAGGCTGTGAAGTCATGGGAGGATGCACAGGTATACAAATGGCAACCCATTCCACAGAAGATATTTAAGAATGTTGCAGGCGTGGAAATCTGTGGAGAGTCCTGGAACCAATGCCTCACAGAGAGAGAATGTACGTAGCCTGATAGCATTAACTCAAAGGTAACGGACTTGTAGATAAAATTGAGTCTAAATCCTAAATTCAATGTTTCATAATTTTTTTAAACATTTATGATTTTGTTACTTAACCTTTGAATTGGTTACCACTTTTGTAAATATGGAGATAATTATACCTACCTTCATCATGTCGGTTAAATAAGAGAGCACAGTGGGAAACCAGAACTAGAAGGAAGTCCAGCATCAGGAGACTTCTTAGGAACCGTGGACTCAGTTTTACCCAAGGTCGGCTTTAACCTCAGCCGCTCTCTTCTCTGAACCTGGCTAGAACTGCTGCTTTTGCACTTGCTCTTGGGCAAGTGCTCACCCTGTCCTCCATTTCCTTGTTGCTTGCAAGCTGAGGCAACCTCAACGCAAGTGGAAGTCGCCTTGGCCGAGTCTGGCTCTTCTGTCACTCGACTCCTCTGCCCTGGCCCAGCCTCTGTGGTTTGGCCTGGCTCACATGGATATTTTCAACAAATTTGCACACTATTAGTAGGGCATTTTTTGTTTTACATTATCCACTTTTGACAAATAAATAACTCTGAAAAGACAGATGCTTTGGCGAGGGCCTGCTAACACAGAAAGCTGCTTCAGGGGGGCTGATAGAACACAGGTAACCAAGGAAAAGGTAGGAGATAGGACACTATTACGTTGGTCCAGATGCAGGGTAAGTAGAGGCACCAGTTAGGAGATGGGATAGAAAGCACGGACACCAGACAGTGAACGCAGTGGAGGAAACATGTCTCCCCACGCGTACATGCTAACCACTGACTCCTTCACGCAAGAGTGTTTAGAGAAGTCCTCCCTCCCCACCTCACCCCTTTCTCCTTTCCTCTTCTCTCCTCTCTCCCATCCTTCCATCCTCTACCATGGGATGATACAGAACAACAGTCGTAACTCGTCCTTGGACCCTCTAGACATGTAAGAATAAGTCTATTCCTTATAAATTATCTGGTCTCAAATATCTTACAGGGGCACAAAAATGGATGGATGCAGTATGTGACACTTTGACAATGGAAGACCTTGAGAGCCCTACTGGACCTGATAATTTTTAACAATCTTTTACCCAACTCGATCCACAAGGGGAAAATGCATTTACGCTAGGTGTGCTGGCTGGTTTTGTGTGTCAACTGGACACAAGCTAGAGTCATCAGAGAGGAAGGAGCCTCAGCTGAGGAAATGCCTCCCTGAGATCCAGCTGTAAGGCATTTTCTCATTTAGTGGCCAATGAGGTAGGGCCCAGGGTGGGCGGTGCCTTGGCTGGGCTACTGGTCCTTGGTTCTATAAGAAGGTGGGCTGAGCAAGTCATGCGAAGTAAGTGAGTAAGCAGCTCCCCTCCACGGCCTTTGCATCATCAGCTCCTGCCTCCAGGAACCTGCCCTGTGTGAGTTCCTGTCCTGACTTCCTTGAGTGATGAACAGCAATGCTCAAATGTAAGCCTAACAAACCCTTTCCTCCCCAACTTGCTTTTTGGTCATGGTGTTTCGTCACAGCAATAGAAACCCTGACTAAGACACTAGGAGACAAGTGTACTCGGACACATGTCCATCTGTCTTAACACTAAATGACATCAGCTATGTTTGACTTTATAATCCCTACCAACAAAGAGTTAAAGATCTATAAAAGCTACTACAAATAAGAGATGAGGCCAAAAGTTTTCACATTCAGGTAAGCCAGAGTTTAGACTTGTTTTCTCTCGAGTGAATAGTCAGGTGATCATGGACAAAACACAGGACTTGGTTGAATCACTTCTTCACTGATCGCTCATTCAGCTGTCAACTGAGAAAGTCTTTGTCAGCTGCTTACCATGGGGGAAGCGCTGAGGCTACAGATATTCCTGAGCCGTAGGCGCTTACAGTCCAACCTGCAGACAGCTTCCTATCTATAGACAATTTCACTGACCCGGCCTAGTTTTCCTCCAACGCGTGGCTTGCAGCCTTCATCTCACAGAGCTCCGCCACTGCCATCTTGGTCATGAGCTATTCACAGGCTGTCTCTGGCTGTGACCGAGTCCATCACCCGTGCTGAATCAAGGTAAGTACACATCTGCCGTCATGTTGCCATCAATCAAGGCCTGCTATAACAGCAAGTACAGACATCCTCTGTGCACAGACAGAGGCCCCCAAAACTTAGGAAGGGCAGTGTGCAATCGTTAGGCATGATACATGCATTCCAAAGA
The DNA here is from genome assembly GCF_037038515.1 of Microtus pennsylvanicus. Taxonomy (NCBI): domain Eukaryota; kingdom Metazoa; phylum Chordata; class Mammalia; order Rodentia; family Cricetidae; genus Microtus; species Microtus pennsylvanicus. The sequence continues at coordinate 89,423,780 of NC_134581.1, read as the reverse complement.
AACCACAGATCATTAAAAAGCGTATTATGCACATAACCATTTCATAGGAGGGGGAAGCTGAAGCTGGAGGGCTGGAATATCACAATTACAAAGTTATGTTTCCTGCCAGAATTTTATAATAAAAGTGTTTTTAATACCTGTAAGTGTGTGCCCATAAAGCCAGTATATTAGTTAGCAAAACCCAGCCTTTGATGACTCAAGCTTTTAGGTCACAGGAGAAAGGTTGCTACCTCTCTGTCACCCCTGATGCTCTCGTATCACAGCTTTTTTTTTTAAATCATTCTTGTACATAAAAAACAAAACCCGAATTTCCCAAACAAAGCAGGGAGGTTGCACATCATCCCCCACCCCCAACCCATGCAGACCCAGTGCCCCAGCACACAAGGCGATCTGCCTGCTTCATGGCTCAGAGAAGGAGGACACTAACAGTGTCCACTTCAAAGGGTTATAAATGGCCTTGTACCAGCCAGTATGTGCAATGTGCCTGGCATTTATTTCTGTGTATATGCTAGTGGTTAAATAAACGAGCATATAAGCCCTGTTATATCTGATCTCTGTTATGACACAGGGAAGCTGTATCAAAACCAAAGTAATTGGCAGAAGGTGAATCTATCATGACCAGTGAGGTACGGAAAAAGAGGAGCTCAAGCCAAGCGACCTACTCTGTTTCTGGCTCTCTGACTCTCAAGTACACTGCCTCAAATATGTATATTTCAAAATACATGTGTGCTTATATACACATATATATGCTTAGACACACATGCACAACTATGTGGCACCTAGACATCCGACATAGAAACCAGACTCTGAGTCGGAGGCAAAAACAAGAAATTCATTCATTATGCCCTACTTCTCTCTCCATAATAACACACAAGAGGTTACAAACCTCAAATTGGGTCCAGTCCCAGAATTCAGTCAGTACACTGAAAACAATAAGAACATAAAATGTCTGAGCTTCTCCATCTGCAAAAATGAACCACACAGGAGATGGTTGTAAATGTGCCATTGATGGGAATGGGATCCCCGCCCCCATTTTCTGTCAAGGAGAACAGGATGCTGTACAAATTCAATTAAGGACACCAGAATCTCCCCTAAGTCCAATCACGGTGACCCCAGGGTGCCTCTCCAGTAAAACACGTTGGAATGCGGTTTATGGCAACCTACTCCGTTGAATTGCCATGAATGTGAGGTAATGTTGTGTTGTCATAACAGAGGGTAGGGGTCCTCAGGAGTCTGGAAAGAGGAAGTCATGCAATAAGACTCTCAGAGTGTCCCTGCCACCACACAGGGCTCAGCTCCTAGACCATCAATCCTGTGGGTGGAAGCATCCCTTGAGGACAGCCAGTTACCTTTGGTGAAATTCCAAGGAAAATCCTATCTGTCGCTTGGTGTCGCCAATAGAGTCACTAAGCAAAAATAAAGGTCTTGCAAAGATGAGAGTCCGCCCTGAGCTCTGTATCCACAGTCCTCCCACCAGAAATTAGCGTATTAGTTTTCTGCACTTCGGTCAGTGAATGAGCCAATTGTGCAGGATCACTTAGGATTAAGCTTAGGCACATCTAAACTTTACTGGCTAAAACATGGAACAAATCATTCAATATCTCTTGGTCACAGTTCCTCACCATCAAAGGGATAGTATTAGTACTTACTTCAAGGGTGGTTGGAGAAAACTAAATTAGAATAAGCTAGGGGGAAATGTTTTGGTTTTTTATGTGTGCAACGGCAGCTGGCATTTTATTTTGCAGTTGGTCTGCTTAAAGTCTGACTCATCAACATCTTCCCGTGAAAATCTGACCATGTACCTGTATCTCCAGTGGCTCCATTGAAGTTCTCCATCCCACCTTAAACAGCCACTTCTTTAGAACTGTTAGCAACAAAATTAACGCTGAGTGACCATGCACACGTGAGAATAAATAATAATTTCTAAATATACATTATTATGTCAAATAATGTTATAAAAATATGTTATAAAATGTCTCAGTCTTGGGTCGCTAATACCAAAACAGCCTGTGAGAGATGATGTTAAGAGACAGGGGTGTTTGGGAAAATTGATTAGCACTCAAAGGCTCAGTCCTCATAAATGAGATTAATGCTTTTGTAGAACGTTGGAGGGAGCTGCTTACCCCTTCTACCATTAAGAACCTAGCTAGCAGACATCATCCATGAATCAGACAGCAGCCCTTGTCAGACTCCTCACTTGTGGGCACCTTTATCTTAAATCACCCAGCTTCTAGAACGCTAATCAGTAAATTTATATTGTGTATAATTTACCCGGTTAAAGATATGCAACGTACGTGCTGTACGATGATGCCAACACCTAACCCATAGCAAGAAAATCCTCGTCTACCTGTTGGGAACTCATGCCCAGTCTGTTTTCCTAGAGTGAAGCATGTAACAGGGGAAAAAAGTCTACCCAGTTAGGACCAAAAAGGCAAACTCTTTCTTTATATTAATTTCTAACTTTATTGGAGTAAAACTGGCCAATAGGAATTTATAGATTTCAGATGTTCAACCTGGTATTTTGATATATATGTTAGCATACCTATTACCTCCCATGGTTATCCATGTATAAATCTACCCTTGGCAATCTTCAAGTGCAATTACAAGTATTGTTAACTATGCTGTGTGTTATACTCTGTCTGAGCCCCTCTCTCTCCATTCCCCCACCCTCTCGCTGAGAAGACTGGAGCCAAAGCCTTCTATCCATGGTCAGACATCCATCCTGCTGAGACCTCTATGGGCACAAACCACTGTCACCACCAGGCCCACAAAGAGAACCGCTGAGCCATGGATTTGAACTCAGAACACTCAGCCTTGAACCTGACTCCACTGGGTGAACACGGTTAAGCTGTGACTTCTCATCAGGTCCATATTCCCATTCTTGGAAATAAGAAACAGCCTGGTAACTCTGGCCATTTCTTCTGCTCAGGCTTATGATACAGATGGATCAAAAATGAAACAACAAGGTACTTTCTAAGGGATGCAGTGCAGTGTGAACAGAATGGTTCTGCTGTGTATTGCACAGCCTGTTTATATGGAGCTGAGAGGTCCTCGGGTGGATGGCACAGGATGGATGGTGGAGATCACAACCACGGACACAAAAGGGCCATGAGATGGTCTAAGGATGCTTTCAAAAGTAACGACAGAGAAATTGCTCATTCTGTCCTCTTTCCTTGCCTCCTGGGTCCCCAACCTTTCTTTACACATCCATGGGGAGGGGCTGAGAACAAGGGCTCGTGCTTTGCTTAGAAAAACAGGTGATAAATCATAAAGCAATCGAACCCGTGGCAGGGAATGGGAACCACATGGCAGGTCTTTCTAATTAACTCTTCAATCTGTTGCCCTGGGTTGGGGGTGTTGTTTCCAATGTTTTACATTTGACTTGTCCCAGGCCACTCTTTCACCATGGCAACTCAAGTTTACTAGAGAGTGGAAAAGGCTGTATTTGAGAGAGTTAACAGGGTCTGATACAGCTCAGCTGACCACAGTTATTTTGGGGGGAGAAAACGCCGAGAAGAAAAGACAGCCAAGTAGTTCTCTGAGGACATCTGAGAGATAACCCGTCCCTCTTTCCTCCTTGCAGCTCATCCTCTCTCCTCTACCTACACCCTCTCCCATGCCACCTCCCTAAATGCTCCTTTTCTGTGTATCTGTTCCCACCATCTAACGAGACAGAAAGAGCAAAGAGAACCAAGGCCTCATGCGCCCTCTGAAAACGCCTGGCTCTGTAAGCACCTGAGACAAGGGAGAAGCATCAGCTTTATCAGCCTTGTGGTTTATTATGCCCAAAGAGCACAAAAAAAAAAAAATGGAAACAAATGAGTGTCCTTTCTGCTTTCACTGAAGGACTGCAGATTTTAATTTGAAGCCCCTGTTTCAGAGAGGCCTCAAGACAGTAAACTTATTGGCCTGAGAATCTGAAGGCCAGAGGTCAGTTCACCCCGCCCCTGCTGTGCTGTGGGGGCCTTGAGTTAATCAGTCACGTCTGCTTTCTGTTCTGGATTTGCCTCCCTTGGAAACAGTGTATTGAACAGGCTCCCTCAGTGCCTCGTCGTGGCCCTTGCCTTCTTGACGTCTTTCATGAGTGAGCCTGCAGAGAAATAGCCATCTTCCTCTGTGGACTAATGAGCTAGGCTCAAGCTCTCTGTCTTTGCTGACTACAGGAATGGGTCAAGTCCGAGGAAAAAGTAGAGAGAGTGAATGTGTCTGCCTCTTACCCAGCTTTGTGGATTGGGGAAGAAAGTGAAATCAGAAATAAAATCAACTATGTGGACAAGTGTGAGGTCCGAGCTCTGGGATCAGGAAAGGAGGTGGCAGGGAATGTGAGGAGTCACTGACTAATTAGACGTTTTATTTCCTGTCGCGCAGGCCACTAAGCATGCAGTCATCACCAGGCACCAAAGCCCATGCAGGCTGCCTACAAATAGATATAGATAAGCTCGTAGAGCCGCACACTGGCCACACTGATGCAGGCACACAGGCTACAGACAGACAGACACAAGCAGCCAGGCGAGAGAAAAGATGCAAGCCTTTAACCTCAAGGCCATATTTATACACAATTACACAAAGGTGGCACTCTGCCAAAAATAGTTATGTAAGGGATTGCATCACTGTTTACTTTGGGGTTCTCCAGACATCCTGTGTATGAGTTACTTTGCTGTTGCTATAATAAAACACCATCCAGAGAAGCAACTTCTAGAAAGAAAAAAAATGTACTTATCTTACAGCTCGGGATGGGTAAGTGTCTATTACGGTGAGGAGGCATAGCAGCAAGAGGCCGGCATGCAGCAGGCGAGGTAACAACAGGAAGCCGAAAGCTCACCTCTTCAAATACAAGCAGCAGGCCGAGAATGAGCAGCAAGTGGGACAAGATTATAAACACTCAAATCCCACCCCCAGGGATGCACTTCCTCCAGTAAGGCTCCAACGCCAAAAGTTCCGCCACCTCTCAAATGGCACCACTAACTGAAGATCAAGTTTTCAAATGCAGGAGCCTAAGGGGGAAGTTTCTCACTCAAACCATCATATCTGGCGTCAGCCATTTTGGGCTGGCTCATAGTAGATATCTGGGGCCACCCGTGTTTTAGCTAACTCACACCAGATATCCATATCAGCCCCGTGTTGTCCAGACATAAACTGGCCCTCATGCCTTCCATTCCCAACAGCAATCTGAGGACCAGACCCTCACCAAGCTATCTATCACACATAAGCAAACTGCTCATGCTAACTGACTTCGTGTGACAGCTCCCCAAATCTTCATTCTTCTATGTTCTTCTAGGCAAGACTGGAAACTGAAAAAGACATGAGGTTAAAGAATTAATTCATCCAGATGTCGAAGAACTGAACCCAAATTACCCACATTGACAATTAGTCCCTGCCCTTGAGCATCGTCAAAGAATGTTTGGTGACTTCTGTAGACCAGGGACTCACTGCACCATACAGTCTTCAGAAGCTGAGTGACAGCGGGGGTTCACCGTGAAATATGTGCAGAAGCTGCACAAAGAAAGCAAACCGAGTATGCCTTCAGTGCTCTGAAAACTGGCACATTACAAAGGACTTTGCTTTAGCTCTTCCCTGGGGGCAGCAGCAGCTTCCCAGAGAGGCACCAGGCCAGGGACTCAAAGACGTGGTTGGCTTTGAACCCCTTGTTAAGCAGTTTGCCCACTGCCGTTCCTGGAGGAGCTCGCTGGGAAAGTGGGAGACAGGTTGCAGGAGCACCCGCAGCTGAGGCTCCACATAGACCTGTGCAGGGTAGGTGGGGATGACATTTTCTATATCAGGCCCATGTTAATGAACTCCCAGCCAAGTAAGTGTTCTAAGAGGTAAATAAACAGGTAGGCTGTAGGCTTCCTTCAAGCCCTTCCAAAGAGGACCCCATCTGAGAGGACATTAACAGAAGGCCAATGTGCCGCTCTACAAACTCTCTCCCCTGCAGTGTTCCTTTGTCCCCGAGGGTTTCAATTCACTCCACTTGACGGCTTCAGCTCCTCTGATAAGAAGTACATGGCCACTTGGATCCTCTAATCCAGGAGCAGGTCCTTAAGAGTTCTGTTAATCAGTCGAATGAACTTGGACAAGCTCCTTCACTTCTCCACAGTCTTTATTTTCTCCCTGAAAGGGTTAATGGCCTGCAAGCCTCCCTCAGAGCCCAGGACTCTACAAGAAGTGGCTGGGGAGGGTGGAAAAGGACAAGCTGCAGGGTCAAATGCCACTCATTTGGACTCCCATTGCATGACTCGGGGAATATACTTCACGTCACACCTCCCTTCCTATATCTCTACAGAAACAGTTTAACGCATTTGTCTGACCAATCTACGTAAACACAGGGCACAAACACTGCTTTGAGATGGGGGGGGATTGTTGCTGTTGTTTGTTTTAGTAAATTCTCTAAACTCTTGTGATATTTCTGCAGAAAACTTGCTATCTCTCTGTTAAGGTTAAAGTGTCTGAGTTTTCCAGGAAGCAGAGAGAGTTTGCTCAACTCACAGGCACCCTACCCTCACCCAGATGCTCCACAGCTTTTACAGAATGCTGGTCTCATGACTCATCCTACAGCCATCATAATGGATTTCCAAATTACCATTAATGAGCACCAACATTACAGATTCTCCTCTCTTTCTCTCTACCTATTTATCTTTCTCTTTTTGTGTCTGTCTGTCTCTCATATATATATATATATATATATATATATATATATATATATATGTGTGTGTGTGTGTGTGTGTGTGTGTGTGTGTGTGTGTGTGTGTATAATATGTAGTAGAGAGAGAGATATAAACATGTTCATGTCAGTACACATGTGTATATGGGTGCATTTTGTCATAGTGCTTTAGCACAGCACAAGAAGTAAGCTCAGACACTCATTTATTCCCTACCTAAGCCAGACTTAAACAAAGGGTCAGGTAGGGGCTGGAGAGATGACTCAGTGGTTAAAGGCACTTACTACTCTTCAGAGGATCTGAATTCTGTTCCTAGCATCCATACTTGGCAGCTTAGAACTGCCTGTTACTCCAGCTCCAGTAGATTCAACACCCTCTTCTGGCCTCTAAGGGTACCCACACACACCCACATACACACATACACAAATAAATAAAAATAAAATTAACCTTTGTAAGAATTAAGCTGAGTACTATGTGCTGAAGGCTACTTGTATCATTATCACATTTTCTTTTTCTTATTTTTTTGTTTCATCTTATTTATAAGGCTTTAAAACTTTAAAACACACACATACACACACTTAGCCATAAGCTATAAAAACAAACAAAGTTCCAGACTGGATTTGGTCCAGAGGCTATAGTTTGCAGACCCTTCACCAATGACCTCATGTTAATAAACCTGGGAGTGGGAGAATGGTTTGGAAATACATTTCTGGGCATTAATGCAATGCACTGGACTGGACTTTCTGAGGTCATCCCAAGCTCCCTGGCAATTATGCTAGAACAAGTACACTGCTGACTGCTGAGGCTGTCCGCGAGGCAGACACATCCCCTCTCTAGCTTGTGCTATACCCCAACCCCCTGTGACTCTCCAGCCAGCTCTGAGGCTATTGTGGAGCAACTTCTGTCATGCAATAGCCCCCATTTGTAGTACGTCAGTCCTCTGCCTGTTACTGTAGCAAATACCTGAGATAAACCAACTTAAGGATTCAGGAATGAAGGAAATGAAAGGAGAGAGATGGGAGAAGGAAGGAAGGGAGCTATGGAGGAAAGTCCGTATTTTGACTCACAATTTCGAAGGTTTCAGCTCATGGTCAGTTGCTGCATTGCTCTGGGGCCTGTGATGAGGCAGCATATCACAATGGGGATTGTGGTAGAGGAATGTGTCACCTCATGGTTATTAGGAAGCAAAGAAGAAAGAAAAAAATAGCCAGGGTCCCCACTCTCCCAGTGACCTGACCTCCTCCCATTAAGCCCTATTCTTACAGATTCAACCATCTCCCAGTAATACCACAGGATGATGACCAAGCCTTCTACACATAGGCCAGCGGGGTACACCTATCCAAACCACCACCCTCCTTGTATAGTTCCATCTATCTGCTCATAAACAAATGTCACGTCACTTATTATTTAATAACTCTTCCTAACACCTTTTATGCCATTTTATTAACAGCCACCTCCCTATACAGCTTATTGGAGAGGGAGTTTGCCTCTGTCCAAAGAAAAACCATAGGCAAATTAATTAATCTTAGCATCATTTATCTGAGCAAAGAACCACGTGTGCGCAGGACAGCACTCAGAACTGGAGGAGGGCCCGGGAGCTTAGCTTTAATAGCATGCAGAGTGCCTTCCACAGCAGAATGCAAAAGCAAAGTGATTGCTTCATTGACTGTTGCTAAGCATTTGACCCACTCAATTCCTAGTGGAAGTTAGATGGTGAACTCTGATTAGTTAACTCTAGTCAGAGATAGGCAGTTTGGGACTGATAACAATCTCCTTTTGGTATTTTCTGAGACCAGTGGGCTTCATTTTGTTTATCCAGAAACCCACAGCTCTGGCACCATCGTGGCCTAGTGGCTTCTGATGAAAATTGGGAGTTTGGGTTTGTTTTTATTGCTGTTGTTGTTATTGTTGGTGGGGGTGTTCTTATATGTTTAAGTATTCTGTATGTGTATGCACATATATGGACATGAGCCTGTGTATACACATTCAGAGCCCAGAGAAAGATGTTAGGTGCCCTGCTTTTGAGACAAAACCTCTCAGTGAAATTAGCTGGACTGATGACCAGCAAGCCCCAGAAATAACCCTATGACTTCTCTCCATGGCACTAGGGTTTCACTCAAACAACATAGCCACACCTGACATGCTGGAATCTAAACTCAGGGCCTCTTCGCTGCACAGAAAGTACTCTTGCCTGCTGCACCAGGTCTCCAGTCTAAACTGTTGTTGTTAACTGCTGTCTCCATGACCCCATCTTGGCTGGCACCACAGCTCTTCCTCAACCCCATCCTTCAAGCTGAGCAGACAACAGGCACAAGACACTCATAACTCTGCGCTGACGGGGACAGCAGTTAGCAGATAGCTGGAGGATAAACGTCCTGTTTTTCAGAAGGTCTCGATGTTGCAATAATGGATTCCTGGCTCCTTGGGGTCATGGTACATAAAAAAGGCAGCTAACCCACAATAACCCAAACTAAATCTTTGAGACCTTAAAAGAAAGTATCTAAAGTACAGCACATATCAAAAGCAAAGCCAAAAATAAAGGCAACTAGGAGTGAAAGCCAAGTTTCCCACATGTATGAAGTCAGCATAAGGTTTTGAAAGAAATTGGCCATCGGTCCCTAAATGCAAACTGGATCTGAATACTGCTAAGGTCGCTGAGGCAGAACCTCCATGTGGGTGCAGATGGGTCACAGAGTTTCACAAAACTGTGTTCAGTTTCTTCACAGTGTCTTGCTGGTATGTAACATGCCGGGAAAACAACGCAGTCACTTCCAGAACTGTGTCAACATTTTAAAAGTACTGGACAAGAAGTCTTGACCAAAAGGGCTCCAAAGGCAGTTCCATCTCAGTTTATCCTTCAGTCAGACAGAGCAGGAGAGAAGCCAAGGGTAAGGCTGGGGGAGGATGAGTGGCTAGCACAATGATACAGGGATACATAGGCTGGGAGGAGGATGGGGACCACCACAGTGATACAGGGATACATAGGCTGGGGGAGGATGGGGACCACCACAGTGATACAGGGATACTTAGAGTGGGGGAGGGTGGGAACAAGCACAATGATCCAGTGATACATGGGCTGGGGAGGATGGGGCCCCAAAACAATGATATAGGGATACATAGGCTGGGGGAGGATGGGGGACCAGCACAGTGGTACAGAGATACTTAGAGTGGGGGAGTATGAGAGCAAGCACAGTGATACTGAGATATGTAGGCTGGGGGAGGGTGGGAATATATAGAATGGGGAAGAAGAGGGCAAGCAAAGTGATACAGGGATATGTCTACTGAAGTACATCCCTGAGGAAAATAACCAAGAAACTGGGGACTGTCCTGGGGCCTTGGTCTCCCAGGATCATCTTGCACACTTGGAGTTAATTCTTTTCCTTTCGGTTCTACTGAATAGAATAACCTACACGCACTGCAAGCTGGATATAATGTTTTCTTTCTTTCCCATGAGTGGGAAGGGGTGTTAAAGAGGAGGTGAACTTGGACTGATAGTGTATACCTGTGATCCCAGCAGTGCAGAAGCTGTAACATGAAGATCAAGGGCCAGCCTGAGCTACATAACAAAACATATCTCAAAACCAAAGGGAGGGGCATCTTAAAGGAGAGGATATTTGGAAGAGAATGGGGAGTTTCAGGGGCCACAGAAAGGTGTTTGAATTCACTGACCAATGCAAAACTCTAAAACTCCTAGAAGCTGTCATAGAAGAAAGCCTGGATGCCCTGTGCATACTGAGTGCTACACCACTGAGCTACGGCCCCAGGTCTATCTGCAGGGTTTATGACGACCTTTTAAACACATTCAACAGAAGGAAAACTAACAACCCAATTTAAAATGGGCAAAAAAAGGTAAACATGCACCTCACCAAAAAACGTAAGCCAATGATAAACAAGTATATGCAAAGAAACTCAAAATTGTGCCACTAGGAAGTAACAAGTTAAAATGAGAAATGATGATACATGTGTTAGAATAGCCAAAAATTCAGAACAACCAACAAAGTGTGAAGCAATGGTGACTCTCCTTCACAGAACCACTATGGAAGACTGCTTAGCAGTTCCTGTAAAAACTAAAACCTTTCATCATGTGACACACCAGTTACACTTAGTGGTGTGAACAGAACTGACTTGAAAACTCTGTCCACACAGAAACACATAGAAGCACATAGAAGTTCATAGCGGTTTTAGTGACAATTTCCCACATTGAGGGTACCAAGGTGACCCTCAGTAAGTGACAATGGAATAGTAGTTCACATAATGAACTACCAAGCCATGAAAATACACGGAGGAACTTTTATGAACATTATAGAGAAGGAGGAGGAGGAAGAAAAGGAGGAAAGAAGAAGAAGACTCTGCCAACCTAGAAAATGTATGTGCTATGTGACTTGAATTCTATAGCACTCTGGAAAAGACAAAACTATGAAGACAGTGGTTTCCTAGAGCTGGGGGAGGAGGAGTTGAAAAGACTGAGCACAGAGGATTGTTAGATCAGTAGATACACTGTTGACGGGGATTAGCCAGAAAGTTCTTGGAGGACTTTATAGGTAGGCTAGAGAAGGCAGGAAGAGGCTCTGGAGGAGTTCTACAGGAATTGTTGGGGCTGAAGCTCCAGAGAACATGGAACGAGGGTCAGCAATCACTCCACTTTCCTTAGACTCTTCAGGTCGTTATTTCAACTTCTGGCTCCCGAGTTTTTATTATACTAGAATAAATTAGGTAATTATTTCATTTGGCAGCTACATCTGGTACCCCACATTGGGTGCCACTTGCAGTAACTCTTCTATCCTGTCAATTAGTTCCCAAATAACAATGAAGAGAACTAATATTAATTATTTATAATTAATTATAAATGCTCATAAATGCTGATAGCTTAAGCTCATTTTTTAGCTAGCCCATTTCTATTCATCTATGAGCTGCCCTGAGGCTCGTTTACCTCATCTATGAACCTCCCTTGTTGCTTCTTGTATGTCTAACTCAAGACTCCTCTGACTCCACCCTCCTTCCCAGCATTCTCTCTGCCCTGAAAATCCTGCTTAGCTACTGGCCAATCATCTTTGTATAAACAATGAGAACAAGACATTTTCTCAGTGTATAAAAAGATTATTCCACAGAAATACACACCATCAAAGATTTGCCTAGCTTTGAATGCTCAACACCAACCTCAAGGTAACCTATGGGCTTTGGATGATAACCAAGCACTGATATAGGCTCACTTGTGGTACTAGAGAGATGGGTTGGTAGCTAGAGCACTCGCTACACAAATGTGAGGACAAGAGTTTAAATCCCCAGCACCCAAGAAAAGCTAGGCAGAGACGGCAGCCAGCATGTAATGATCCTAGCTAGATAGCTAGATGGGCCCAATTGATGAACTCTGAGTTCAGCTAGTTACCCTGCCATAGTAGATTGAAGTAAAAAATATCAAAAATCACACTCACTAACAATCCCTGGCTTCCACATCATATGCATACATATATACCCATAAACTTGCAAACATGCATATGCTTAAATACCATACACACATACACGTTAAAAAAAAGATACCACAGTAGGGGAGACTTTGATATGTGAAATGGGAAGGGTGTGTATAGCAAATCTCTGTAACTCCTTAATTTTGTTGTGAGCCTAATGTTGCTCTAAAAAGTAAAGTTTATTTAAAAGATACTTACAGTCTGCCTTTATACTGAAGCAGAATTGAATTTGATTTCTTTTAAATTCATTCCCATATGAAACATTCTATATGAAAAAGATAAAATACCTAAAATACCAGTTACAACCATGCCATCATAGCAGACACTGTGCAAAAATCCATAAAGTGAATGAACCTTTCACCCTGGCCCTGTCGCCTGTATCCCCCTCATTTGAATCTGAAGCACCATTTGATAACCATTGCACAGGCATGTGTCAATCAAGACAAGTCACTGAGGAAACAGAGACCCAGACTCAAGTTCAGACTTGGTAGGGGGAGAAGAGAGGAGAAGGGTTTGAAAAAGAAATGTCACTCGACTTAAGCTCATGTATTTGAACACTTGGTCACCAGTTGATGGTGCTGTTTGGGAACCTTCTAGAACCTTTAGAAGGCGGACCTTGCTTACAGAAGTAGGACATGGGCCACTTCCTGTTCTCTCTGCTTCCTGTTTGTGCATGAAATGTCATCAGTCAGCTTCCCTTCCTGCAGCCATGATTTTCCTGACTGTTGCCACACCTCCCCACCAGGATGGACTCCGTTCCTTTGTAACTGTAAGCCAGAATAAACCCTTTCTTCCTGAAGTGGCCTTCATCAAGGTGTTTATCACAGCCACAGAAAAGAAACTAATACAGGAAGAGAGGAGAGGGAAGAGAGGGAAGAGAAGGAAGGAGTGAAGAGGAGAGGAACAGGAGGGGAAGGAACAAGAGAGAAAAGACAGAAAGGAAGGCTTTTGTGAAGTCATCCGTTGTCCCACATCCCTCCACATCTACCAATTGCACACCAGCCTAAAGGCTGTAAATGGCACAAAAGAAATACAGAATGTTCTCTTTGTCCCCAAGAATCTCACAGTCTTGTGAGTAATGAGAAAATGCACTAAACAGAATGGAACAATAATAGAAGTCATTCATCACACTGAGCAGAACCGATGACAGGCATTTGAGGAGAACAAGTGTTCTGGGAACTAGAAGAGAAAAAACTACATGAGGCAAACACAGTTGTGGGAACTCACCTGTGACATCCCTAGTCCCACAGAACACACACACACACACACACACACACACACACAGAGGGTCAAGAAGCACACATGAGCTCTCCTTGGTTGTCTCTGACAGTCTATCCACTCCTTGGGATGTCCACTTGCTCCCCCTTTCTTCTCCTCACCTACGCTGAATCTTTTCTTTCTCCCCAGCAGCGTCTACCGCATCCTCCTGCCCCTTGTGATTTCTTCTGAGTTTTCCTGTGTGGGAGTCTGCACTTCGAGCTCACCTCATTGCCCCCTTTTTAATAACTGAGAAGTGTCCCAGCCAAGAGCCTTCTATTACAGACAAGAAGTGCATTCCGTAGCCTCCCTGCACCATCCACGCGGGCTGAAGGAGGCACCTAGTAAATCATTCCTCCGCATTCTCCTCAGCCAAATCAACCATGGCAGCCAGTCCAACACCGTCTGCTGGCCTGGCTCCATTCTGCTGTGTATCTCGCGCTCCCCCTGCCCCCTACTCACCAGCCTCCTCAAGAAAGGACCGGCGGGGGAGGGGGTACTGGAGGTAGAACCCAGAGCTAGCATTCTGCCACTGCGCACTACATCCGGGCCTCAAGCAAGGGTTTTAATTCAGCGCCCCTCCCCTCCTGTGAAGAAAAGGCAACCGTGGACAGACGTCGCGACATCGGAGGGGATGTTGTCCTGGCAATTATAATAATGTCTCCAGTTTGGAGCAGTAGTTGAACATATGCAGCGGATGCAAAGTTGGTCTCACGGCCCCAGACTCAAACTGAACGGAAACCGCCTTTTTCATAAGGGGAATTCCCACACACACCTTCATCAGTGAGTGCCGGAGAGGCTCCACGTATGTGCCCACCAAAGTGCCAGGAGGAGCCACGGGTACAGAAGGAGAGAAAGTGTCTACCATCAAGAGCTGCAAGACTGAAAGATAAAGGGTAAAACACAGCCAGGTTAAAGCAGGAAACATGACCCAGGGAACCCCCCGGAGCCTGACGGCGAGGCTTTCTATGGGAAAGCAGTGTGCTTGTTGCTGAGACAGCTGGTTTTCATTACAGCCATAGAAGTTTAAAAATAAATATACCCACCTCAAATTCAGCCCACATTCAATTCTAAAAAATGGACACCCCGGCTCGAGTCAAACCGTTTGAAGTCCATACCAGGGAGACTCATTGCTGTTGTTCTCGTTAGGGCTCAAACGGTGTGTACCTTTGGAGGCCACTAGCTACAACAATGGCAACTTTCATGTCCAGTTCCAGGAACTGTATAGGCTATCATGAGAGGCCTGCCCATGACTCTTCCTCCGACCCCCAAACACAAACAAATGAGTTAGGGCTGAAGGGCTGAAGGAAAGCGGAACAAATTGGGCCTGAGGTCTTCCATCGCTTTTACCTCACTGAACAGCTCCTGCCTGGGTTCGTTCTCTGAGGAGAGTTCAGAAATGGTCTAGATGCAGGGGCAAATAAGCAACAAAAGACAGAGGCCCACCCAGAAGACGTGAGAGCCTGTTATGGGGATGACAAACACTGGCGGAAGGCCAAGCCTAGCCCCTCCCTCAAGAGTGGAACACAAGCTAACCACTAATGTAGACATCGTGGGCAAGTTACTCCATACTATGAACCATTTAATGCAGGGATAATGCCTGCCATTGTCCCTCTGAAAACGTTGGTTCCTAACTACCATTTTTTAATTATTCATTTCTCAGACCCTTCCCTTATTACCATATTGGATCATCTCAGTCCATTAGGTCACTGCCTGGTATGTCTATGCACAACAAATATTTTTCCTCAATTAACCATGATAAAGCATCATTATTAAGACCAAGAATCAATGCATTATAAGCCTTTTGGTTTCTCACAGAAGAAAAAAAAAATCTGTTCTTAAACTTCATTCTTTTGGCCACCCAAAAGCAAGTGTCTGAAAAAGTCACAAGTGAATTATACTGAGGAAGCCCCCACCAAGGAAACAGATGGTTCAGAGCAAATGTGTGAATTTGTACTAGAATCTTTTTTGATGTTTTTGTTGTTGCTGCTATTTCTTCTATTTGTTTATTTTGGTTTTTCTGAGGCATGATTTCTCTGTAGCTTTGGAGCCTATCCTGGAACTAGCTTTTGTAGACCAGGATGGCCTCAAACTCACAGAGATGCCTCTGCCTCCCAAGTGCTGGGATTAAAAGTGTGTGCCACCACAGCCCAGCTAATTTATGTTTTAAAAAAAAAACGATCTTTTGTTATTTTACATGCCAAATCCATTTCTCACTCCCTCCCCTCCTTCTGCTCCCTCTACCTTGGCCCCCTTCCACCCCGCATCCTACTCCCCATCCACTCCTCAGAGAGGGTAAGACTTCCCATGGGGAGTCAACAAAGTCTAGCACATTGCTTTGAGGCAGGACCAAGGTCCTCACCACTATATTTAGGCTGAGCAAGGTATCCCTCGAGAGAGAATGAGTTCCAAAAAGCCAGAACAAGCAGTGAGGATAAATGCTGGTCTCACTGCAGTGGTCCCACAGCCTGCCCCAGTCGTAAACTGTCACTCATATTCAGAGGACCTAGTTTGGTCCTATGCTGGTTTTCTCACTGCCAGGCCAGAGTTGGAAGACTTCCATTAGCTCAGGTAAGCTGTTTTCAGTGGATATTCCCATCATGCTCTTGATCTCTTTGCTCATATTCTCACTCCTCCCTCTCTTCCCAATGCTCTACTGTGGTTCTCTGCATCTGCTTCCATCAGCTGCTGGATGAAGGTTCTATGATGACATTTAAGGTAGTCATCAATCTGACTACAGAGCAAGGCCAGTTCAGGCACTCTCTCCACTATTGCTTCAGGTCTTAGCTGGGGTCATCTTTGTGGATTTCTGGGAATTTCTCTAGTGCTAGGTTTCTTGCTAGCCCCATAATGGCTCCCTCAAGGAAGATGTCCCTTTCCTTCCCCCATCTCAAACACCCTGTTCCCTCTAGTTCTCCTCCCCCTCCACTTCTCCCCTTCTCCTTCCCTTCCACCTTCCCTTCCCCCACACACACACACTCCTAAAGAAGATATTATCTATTTCCCCTTCCCAGGGGGATATATGTATGTTCCTCTTAGGGTAAATAAATAGGATCACCTAAAACTGAGTAACTTCTGTAAAGCAAAGGACACAGTCAAGAAGACAAAAAAAAAAAAAGACAGCCTACTGAATGGGAAAAGATCTTCACCAACCCCACATCAAACAGAGGGCTGATCTCCAAAATATATAAAGAACTCAAGAAATCAGACTTCAAAATATCAAATAATTCAATTAAAAATGGGTACAGATCTAAACAGAGAGTTCTCAACAGAAGAATTTCAAATGGCTGAAAGACACTTAAGGAAATGTTCAACATCCTTCGCCATCAGGGAAATGCAAATCCAAACAACTCTGAAATACCATCTTACACCTATCAGAATGGCTAAGATCGAAAACTCCAATAATAGCTTATGCTGGAAAGGATGCAGAGTAAGGGAAACACTCCTCCATTGCTAGTAGGAATGCGAACTTGTACAACCACTCTGGAAATCAGTGAGACGGTTTCTCAGAAAACTGGGAATCAACCTACTGCAAAACCAGTAGTACCACTCTTGGGCATATACCTAAAGGATGTTCAACCATACTACAAGGATATTCGTTCAACTATGTTCATAGAAGCATTATTCATAAACAACCTAGATGCCCTAGATACTCTTCAATTGAAGAATGGATAAAGAAAATGTGACATCTTGAAATTTGCATGCAAATGGATGGAACTAGAAAAAAATCATTCTGAGTGAAGTAACCCAGAACCAGGGAGAAGAACATGGTATAAATCCACTCATAAGTGAACACTAGCTGTAAAGCAAAGGATAAGGAGTCTATAGCCCACAACCCCAAAGAAGCTAAGTAACTAGGAGAACCCTAAGAGAAGCACTAGAATCTTATGAATGTTTCTCTTAGTCATGCGGATACAGCCATGGCCAAGGTATCTCAAGCCTTCCCTGGAATAATATGTCACAATAGTATTATCCATGAAGCCTCTCCAGGCAGTTTTAGGAAAACCTTATGGTTGGATTTTTAAAAATGATCATCTCATTCATCATTAGCTCATGGCCTAAATGAAACCCTTCTTACATTTTCTCCTGGATGCCACCACTTTCCGCAAATCTCTTCCCTGTGCCTAAGTTCTGCTAACTCCCTGACTCCTGCATATGCATAGAGTGGTCAAACAAGGCCAAGGAAGCCAGAACTGCTCCATCAGTAGGTCTGTGCAGCTGAGGGATGATAGACCTGCCGGTGAGGCTTAAGCAGTATAGGACACTGGGAGAAGCTGGAGCAGAAGTCAGTGGTAACATGAACCAATCATCAGAATTAGTGTTAGAAAAAGGGCCCATGAAGGTATTGCCGTGACCTGAGTCTTCTCATGCCACATATAAATCAGAACTCCCTTCCCTGGGATTTGATCAAATTAATTCTAGACAGAGAGTTGAGACTATGTCTAGTTAGCTTTTTTTAAATTTTGTTTCTAAGATTTATGTTTTTATTGTATATATATGGGTATTTGGCCTACATGTATGTTTGTGCAACATGTGCATACCAAGGAGGACAGAAGAGGGTGTCAGATTCTTAGAATTAGAGTTACAGTTGTTGGACACCTGTTAGGCATCCTACAGCTAGGAACCGAATCCAGTTCCTCAGGAAGACTAGCCAGTGCTCTTAACTACTAAGTATCTCTTCAGCCATGTCCTGTTGACTTCCTGGTCTCGCTGTTAGTCCTCATCCCTTTAAATATGAGCATCATCATGGACAGACAATTCCCTGTCATCTGATGACCCCAGTCTGCCTGGCCCATCATCCCTGTTTGATTCTCAAGAGGCCACAACTCTCTTTGATTAAAAATACAACTTCACAATGTCCTTAAAATATTTTTCATGCCCCTAGTCAAGAAGCTGAACTAAGCAGCTCTGATTTTGGTATCCAACATTCGCATCTTATCATCTTAAGAGATGTTCCCAAGAAAGGGAAGTGGACACAAAATCCTACCCCTAACCAAGAAGTTATTTGCAATGATACCTGGTAGAGAAGAGAAAACCAGGTTTCTTTCCAGTGGAGTGTCACTGGTATGTCAACCACACTCCAAGGCAAGCCCTACATCCTGGAGTAGTTGGCCAACACAAAATGAGCTCCATGGCTTTGTATGTGGGATTTTGTTCCACTTTGGTCTTTGTTGTTGTTGCTTTCACAACTTCTTTTTTATTTTTTATATATTTTTATTTAAATAACATTTTTTTTAATTTGTTTAACATACCAACCAGTTTCTCTTCCTTCCTCTCTTCTCGTCCTGTCCCCTCCCCTTTCCCATATAACCCCATCTCCATCCACTCTTCCTTCATCTCCATGATGTTTTTTGTCTTATTAGGATGTTGTTTGTTTTAGTTTTGTGTGTGTGCGTGCACATATGCGTGTGCACATATTTGTACAGGTGTGTGTGTTGTTTTGAGAAATAGAGAAAGAGAACATAACATTGGATAGGCAGAAAGAGTAGTAAGGATAAAGGAGGAGTTGGGAAGGGGAGCTAATATGTTTAAATATATGGAATGGAAAAAGCTTAAATTTTAAAAAGAAGGATGAAAGAAATGAACCTTATCCCACACTCTCTGCCCACAACACTGTCAACCACTTCTCTAATCCTTCTAATAAAAACCATTTGAATAAAATCTTCATATTGTTTCCCTCCAACGTATGTGAAGCCTTTCCGATTCTTGTCTTAATAAATGTAACCTTTCCCCCTTTGCTCCCTGGTTTATCTTGTTCACCTCTAAAAACACAGAAGTTCCCAGCTGAGCAAAACTCAACATATGAACTCAGTAACCACGGAACCACTCCAAGTGATGAATACCTTAAGCAGGCTTTTCCCAAACACTAGAAGCCCTAGTGTGCCAAGATTTTTTTTAAGGACCCTTCTTACTACAAAAATTTACAATTCAACTGTCCCTTCAGTAGCCAAAAGTGGGTAAGAAGAGGAAATAAATATTCAAAGTGCTAAGTGGAGTGTCAAAAGACCACACTTAACTGCTGGTGAGAAAATCATTAAGTGTGTTTTCTCTCCGTGTAACCAAGTACTTCATTATCAGCAGAGAGGAAAAGGCAGAGGCCACGAAAGTATTTAAATTGTTATGATGCTGCCAAATGTCCTTCTCTCAGAAGTCTCACTAAACCTCTCATGAAATGTCCTGGCCCTGCCTACCATCAAAACAAGCCCATCACACCTGCACACGTACACATGCATGTACACACACGGTACATTGATGGCAGCCTGAAGACAGAAGAGTGCAATGACCTGGAGAGAGAATACAGGATGAGATAGAAGTAAAAATCTCGGAATTCACTTGGCAAGACGCAATGGGGTGGCAGCGAGCCATTTGCCCAAGCCTTGAGCATGCCAGTTTGATTGGACATAGTCAAAAGGCAGGAAAGAACATTCTGATAGAACCCAAGACAGAAAGTGAAGGGAAAGAGCACTTATTCCAAGTGGGTGGGCAGGAATCTGGCACCCTTGGCAGGGGTGAAGGCCAGCAGAGCAGGGACAGACCCCAAGGCCACCTACAGCCACTCCTCCCTGCTACCACCTTTCCCGCAGGGCTCAGCTGTCTTCCTGCATCCTGAACCCACTTGAAGGACTTTTTCATTTAGGAATTTTGGCAAATCACTGCATCAAAGGAACCAAACAAGAGAAAAAAAGAAAAATAATCCGTTCTCTCAGCATTAAAAAAAAAGGTTTTATCCTTTTAATTTAGACAAAGAATTTTCACTGAAGGCTGAAAATCTAACTCAGTGGATAAAACCCTCACTATTTCACCATGTTACCGTCAGGACTAGAGTTCAGATCCCCGGAACCCATGGAAATGCCAAGCAAGTTTGGTAGCCACCTGTGATCCCAGAACTCAGACAAGAGGTTGAGGATAAACTGACTACCTAGACTAGAATTGGGGTACTCTTGGTTCAGTGAGAAGTGCTGCTAAATAAAATAAAGAATAATTAAGAAATACACCCAACATCAATGTCAGGCCTACACAGACATGCTTATACATGTACATGCATACATACACACACGTACAAATGCAAAAAAAAAAGAATTTTCAAACTCTCCTCAGCCTAAAATCAGTCTCCATGTCACCTGCATTCTACATGTGTTTTGTGGCAGACTTCTACGCCTCCTGCTCACCTCCATCCCGCAGGACCCCCTTCTGCCATCCCTCCCTCTCACCTCAAATCATATATCCGCATGAAACAAATGTGATGGTCCAACAGTACAGTTTCTCTCTCTCACTTAAATCTATATGCATATAGACACACACGCGCGTGTGCACATTTGTAAAGAGAGAGAGAGAGAGAGCTTCCAGTATCCTTTATTAAGTGGCATCTTATTTAATAGAAATGTCAGCCATAATGTCCAGCTTCCCACGCACCTGTCTACAGAGTCACGGAAGGTGACCACCAGATAACTCCACCTGAGTGTCAGTAGATTCATCTGTAACAAATGACCCTGAAGAAGCCAGATGTGTTTGTTTTTCTCACAAATGAAAGGGGAGACAGCACCTCTTTTCTGGCCTCCGAAATGGGCTGAGTCTGTGTGTGACTGGCTCCACACACTCAGATGGCCTCTTTACCCTCTTGCCAAGGTCTTTTATTTTGGAGGAACAAATGCCAGAAGATAAGCTTCTGAATCAAGTCAGGTTCCTTCTGAGAGTGCTGTTCCCACCAGCCCAGAGAGCTTTCTCACAGATCAGTGTCATTCCCTGGAAGGAAGTGTGATAGTGAAGGAATGCAGCTCTAGTCACTGTCCCCCAGGGAAGCGGAGCCAGGAGGAGAACTATGGGTCAGGAATACCGTACTACTCCTTGGTAATGTCTTCAGCTTGTGACATCAAAGTCATACACACCAATGGGCCCTTGAACAGCGTGCTCCACAGACCCCCAAACTCAAGAACAGAAAGTTAACAACAGTTCTTGTCTTCAGCGCTGAGGGCTGGTCCCTATAATGCTAATATAATTACTAAATTAAGTGCCTTCCACAAATGCTACTCCTCCAGTTTTCTTAGTGTAAACTCTGACCTTTGCAGAAATGCCAGGCACTCGAGAAGTTTTGCTTTCTATCTGAGACAGATATCCTTCTGTCCAGGAAACCTCAGAGCACCAGAAACATGCAAGGTCTGTCAAGATCCTGCATGCCACTGAAGAGATCAGACGGAAGACAGCGGAAAAACATAGACTACAAAAGACTATACATCCCCTCACTATGCCTTTAGCTTCCCTGCAAAACCTTTGTCTGGGGAATTCTCAAAACATTAAAGCAGTAGAATGGATTTCTACTCTCCTTTCTTTCATCCTCCAGTGTTAGGGTTCAGAAGCCGAACACTGGCCCAAAGTCAGGAAGCAAGAAGAAGGAAGCAAATGATCTGTGCGCCCCTTGCAGATCTTTACAGCCCCTTGACTAAAGCCAGATTTTTTTCAAGGTAGGAACTTTTTGAATTCCAAAGAAGCTGAAAACGGTGACTCCACACAGAATCATCTTTTCTGTTGCCACAAGATAAACCCCTAAGCAAGTCTGCCCAGTGGATGCACCAACAAACCAGGGTATTCTATAACAGATACATACATAAAGGAATGGCAGAAGGTCACTGCACCTTCAGAAAGAAAGAACTCCTAAAGCTGAACATGGTGACACACAAGGACAATGCCAGCACTCAGAAAATGAAGTCGGGAGGATCAGGAATCAAGGTCATCCTTGAATACATAGAGAGTCAGAGGCTAGCCTGGGCTACCTGAGACCCTGCCTTCAAAAAAAAGAGAAGGAAAGCCTACCATCTTTCATTAGGAAGATGAGCCTGGAGAATACTATGTTATTACGTTAAGTAAAATAAGCTAGTCCAAGAAAGACAAGTGTTCTATGATTCCATTTATACATTGATATACTGCATTATTCATATATATGTGTATGATATAATTTACACATGCTATCTAAAACAGTCAAAGTTCTAGAAGCAAAGAAAAAGTGGCAGTTGCCAAGAACAAGGGGAAAGCAAAACGGAGAATCCTTGCCCAGAGAACAACAGCTGACAGCCATCAGATGAACTGGGGCAGAGATCTGTTCCTCAGCACTGTAATACAGTCAAAATATTGAATTATGCACTTAGAATTTCATTAGAATCTTCTATGAAGTGTTCCTACCACAAAAAAAAAAAAAAAAGGAAAAGGGAGACACGGGGCAAGTTGAGAGACAGTACACCTCACTCTTCTCTTAACTGAGCTAAAGTATCAAGAATGTACATAGATCCGAGCATCTGCATCAAACTGGACACATCAAAGGAAATATCTCAGTCAGTTAACATAAACATGAGAAGCTGACTTCAATTCCCAGAACCCTAGGTGATTGTTTGTTTGTTTGTCTGTCTGTTTGTTTAAAGCTGGATGTAGTGGTGAGTGCCTGGGGAAACAGACAGGTGGATCCCCAGTGCTTGGCCAGCCAAACTAGCCTTCTTGCTAAAATGCAAACAGGTCAGAAACTGTCGAGAATGAAGGAATGAAGGAATAAATACATAAACAGGTGGCTGGCACCTGAAAATGATACCTAAGATTGTCCTCTGCCCTCCAAATGTACATGCACTGCACATACATACTCATGGCATAAATATTTTAATAAAGTTTTTATACATCATTTTTTCTTCAACAAAACCAACTTGTTTGATTTTTAAGGCAGCATCTCTCACACAGCCCTGGATGATCTAGAACTTACCTGAGGTTGGCCTCAAACTCATGATAATAATTCTCTGCCTCGGTCTCCCAAATACTGGAATTATAAGCATAACCTGGCAGGTTTTTTAAATACAAAATGAAAAGGACAGTCTTAGAATGGCTGAATATTTGAACTTGTGCTCTGACCATTGAAAGAATATGACAAGTGATTTACTAAAGGAAGAAAAAGCTGAAAGATCACACTGTGTGGCCTCCTCTCCCCTGACTCCATTCACTGACTCTGATGCACAATGCATGGGATAAGAAGAAGGTTGAAAAGTAGCACAGACACTGAGAGAAACAATTAATAAATGAGACCTCCTGAAACTGAGAAGTTTCTGTAAAGCAAAGGACATGATCAACAAGACAAAACGGTAGCCTACAGATTGGGAAAGATCTTTACCAACCCCACATCAGACAAAGGACTGATCTTCAAAATATACAAAGAACTCAAGAAACTTGACATCAAAAGAACAAATAATCCAAAGTAAAATGGGGTACAGACCTAAATAGAGAACTCTAAACAGATAAATCTCAAATGGCTGAAAGACACTTAAGGAAATGTTCAACATCCTTAGCCATCAAAGAAATGCAAATCAAAACAACTCTGAGATTCCATCTTACACCTGTAAGAATGGCCAAGATCAAAAACACTGATACCAGAGAGACATACATGGATCTACATAGGAAGGAGAAAAAGACAAAATCTCCTGAGTAATTGGGAGTGTGGGGGTCATGGAGGAGGGCAAAATGGGAAGGGAGGACAGGAGGGGAACGGAGAAAAATATATAGTTCAATAAAAACAAAAAAAATTAAATTAAAATCATGTAAAAAAAAAAAGAAGGTTGAACAGAAATTGCTCAGATGGGACAACATTGACAACAGGCATTTGTAGCTATGGCCGAGCCTGACTCATTCCTCACCCCTAAATGGTAAGCTTCTGACTATGTAGTAGCCCCCTAGGTCCTCCCAACCCCAGCAAATCCCTGGAATGATATGCAAAAGCTTTCCCTGCTAAACGGGGACGGGAGGGATGATAAACATATTCATAGACTACAGCAAAGCATAGCTTTGTAGTTCCCCAGGGGACTTCCATCACCTAGCCTAACCTGCCACGGTTATGAGTCCAGAGGCAGGGGAAGAACTGATGTTTAAGAGTCCAAGAAGGCAGGACTCAGTTAACTCTGTTCTGGGTGGCGATCTTGTGACTCCACAAACAGTGCAACATTAAGCAATGTCACTGTGGACGGGCTGAGAGCTGTGAGCATAATATACAGCCAGATAGGCTCTAGCCTCAGATGTTAGTCTCTGTTAAGCATATCAACAGCTTTCAAAAAGAACAGCATGTCTCAACTAAGCCTAACACAACCCCTCTAAGACTTGCTGGCCTGTTTATTTGTTCTGCGCATCTGTTTGGCTAGAGAAACATGGCTAGACCTGGGAGAACAGCATTCCTTGCCTGCAAACCTCCCCATCAGCTGGACAGATGGGCCAGAGAGCAGGGCTCACAGGAGGAGGGATGTTAAACAAGACCCAGATAGCAGCTGACCCAGGCCATGGGGCTCCACGTGCTGGAGGTTGAGCAACAGCGCAGACAGCTCCTCCACCTCCCTCTCACCATGCCTGTGCTGACCCTGCTGGCAAGGAGCGGATGGCTGGGGTGGTATCGCTGCTGGGAAATAGACTGGCTCCAACCCCCTCCCTCTCCCTGGTGTGCTCCCTCCCTCCCTCCCCACGCTGGCTACATCTGCACTGCTGTCATCATGAGGAGAGCCTGGAGCCTGGATTACCGTCAGCTGATAGGAGCCTTGCACGTGTTTGAGGCCTGGACCCTGCCTTCCAGGATGAAAGAGCTCGGGCCGCAGTGACCCTCTCTTGGTTGGCCAGAAAAGAGGCACCTTATTTCTTTCACACTCTTGCCCTGGACAGTTGCGAATCCTCCCTCAGAACACCTGCACCTTGGCACACCCACACACAGATGCAATCCAATCAGGAAGCTCTAGTCTTTCCAACTCAGTTCCTCCTCAGGGGAGGCTTTCTTGGGCCCCAGGAGCAGAGTTGAATGTCCTCATTGCAAATCTCCTCTTGCACCTGGGCTTCACCTCTCCTGAGAGACTAAGAGCGATCCTAGAGGAAGACCACCTGAGTTCCAGTCACACCGCTTGCTAGCAGGAGTTCCTGCAAGAAATATCTGGTCTGGTAGAGCTGAAGGAGAGGGGCGAAGTGCTTCAGGCTCATCTACAGCTTAATGGGCCTGCAAATGGCGCCATGCGCTACAAACAAGGTCTCACGCAATGGCAAACACGTACAGCAGTGGTCCAATGAAGACAGCAATGGAGCACAAACTTCTCCCTTGCCTAGGGACACTGCAGCCATTGTGATGTTGTATGGAAACAAATTACTCACGTGTCTGTGGTGATGCTGGCATAAACCAACCTACTGCGCCACTATGGTGCAAGGGCACAGAGCAGAGCAGGTAAGTCTATCAATCCACAGTCCTTGCAACGATAAACAACTATGTTGTTGGCTTGTATAACTATATTATGCTTTCAATTGTTGTTTTAGGGTGTACTCCCGTTTCTAAACACTGACCTAACTTTACTATAAAACAGAGTGTGGTATGACATCAGCAGCCTCATACACCTTGGGTTTATTGTGCCTTTGGATGACATTGAATCCTCATAGAGCAATCAATCCATATCACTTAGGCTGTTTGTGATCTTCAGCCCACAGCACAATTGCTTAACAATGGACGTCTTAGAACAGATACCAGTTATTAAGCAATGCATGACTTGGCATGTGTATGGGGAGATAGGCATTTTTATAGATATGTGATGGATCAATAAGTAGATCTGGATCTATCTTTATGGAAATCCTGTCATAGCATACACATGAATGTGCGCGCGCACACACACACACACACACACACACAAGCACGGCATATCAACGGTGCATGCATATTTACTATTGACATTCTCCAGCATTAGTTATCACATCACCATCTGTTTATTTATCTGCGTTCTCCATCGGACTGTGACTTCTATTTTACATATCCCTTAAGTCATGGCCTAGGACTCCATGAGTACTCCAAACTAAAACAAATACCACACGGCTGTGTTGCCCAACCCTGCATGTATACTATCAACTAAGGCAGAAAAGCCCAACTCACAACCCACTCCTCCTCCATCTTTTGAATTTCCCAGCAGAATCTCAAATGGAACGTTCCAGAAAAGGCCTGGCTTTAATTTTAAGAGATAAAGACAGCCAACTGCTAGGGAAATGCTTTATCCTGGCTTTCAAATCCTTCTCTCATTCTCCAAAGACTCAGGCATCCACCTCCCTTCCCAGCCCCTCCCAGTCTACACCCCTGCTGTCCTGGGCCCCACCCCAGGCAGCCCTCTTTCCCACACAATTTGTGACACTACTGTCCACTCCCAGAGACACAGAGGAAATCAGCCACCTCAGAGACCAGGCAGACTGGTGCCATTCCCACAGCCATCAGACAGTCCCTTCAACACCAACCAGCCGTGCTGGAAGCAACCCAAGAGCCTCCAACGCCCAGTGACTCCAAACCAGAGCCTCCTGGGG
Organism: Microtus pennsylvanicus; assembly: GCF_037038515.1. Classification (NCBI taxonomy): domain Eukaryota; kingdom Metazoa; phylum Chordata; class Mammalia; order Rodentia; family Cricetidae; genus Microtus; species Microtus pennsylvanicus. The sequence goes on along the minus strand of NC_134581.1, from coordinate 89,397,073 downwards.
GCTTCAAGGCCAGAAGGACCACACACAGGATGTGCACACCCCACCCGTGGCCTCCTCCCCACCCAGACCCCACACAGACACCCACACAGTCATACCTCACACACCATGCTGCTATAAACAGCAGACCCTCTCAGGGTATCTGCTCCCAGCCAAAGACCGTTGAGAACACTGCGCAAAACACTCCCAGAATCCTCAGAGCCTCCTGTCTGACCCATAGCACAGTCAAACACCTTGAACTACAGTGGAAAAGAGGTGTAGGAACCTAAAGCAAAACAACATCGCCTTCAGGCTACATAACCTCATAGAACAGAGAGGAGAGAGAGAGAGAGATTCAGACCCAAGCTAAAAATCAGCTCCCATCCATTCAAGATACTTGCTAAACATGTAGCTTACTTCTATAACACCAACACTCAGGTGATAGGCTTAAGGGCAGGAGGATAGTGAGTTTGAGCCCAACCTGGATATATAGAGATTTAGGCCAGTCTAGGATACAGAATGAGACCATGGTTGGAGGTGAGCTGTGGAGGCAGTACTGGGGAGGGGGAGAGAGAAGAGAGAGAGAAATTAGCATTCCTTCTTTAGGTCAAGGCAAGAAGGAGGAGATCTAGGATCCCACATTGGACTATGCACCTAATGGAGACTCCACAGGCCTCTCCACCTCCCTCCTGGCTTTCCTGTCTATGATATGCAAACTTCTAGGAAGCTTTAGTTGGCTGAGAAAATGTCACAGCTCAATCCCAAGACTCTTATAGCTTCCACAGTTCTATACCCATCACCCGGAATGGTATCTGGCCCGACCGTCTCCCTCCCTTTCCCCTCCACCCCTCTGCATGCTTGCACACACCAAGCACACATTCATGAATGTTGTCCTCACTGGGCACAGTCTGTTGTTCTTGGTCACAAGCATGCCACTTGTGGGTACAAAGCAAAGTGTCAATGGCCAAGAATGCCATGGGGCCACAAGTCTTTAAAGCCAACATTTTGCCCAGCAAGGACATTTACCCTTTTAGCCTCAAGTCCCCAAAGGCTGAAATTCAGCTCCTGCTGCTTCTTCAGACCCCTCACCTTCGGGTTTCTGCAACCCCTGACTCCGTGCTGGAAAATGTGGCATAGAGAACTGGACAGGTGCAATCCTGAGGATGCTGCAGGAAAACAAATGAATGCATACTAAACTCTGAGCTCTCCTCAAATGTGTCTTCCTGCAGAATCTGGCTACTAGGAAGGAGGCTGCATCGGACATTCTGTAAGATGTCATCAGATATCATTGCATGGTACCACTCTTGCGTTGGGTACCAGAAAGGAACTGATAAGAAGGATTTCCCATAAATTACAATCCAATCATCCCCGAAAGAGAAAAGACATCTGTTCTCCCAGGTGTATATTAAATGTGGAGATACTGAAGTAAGAACTCAAGAACCCTCATGGGGAAATGAGGCTCCAGTAGGAACAGGCATGGACAGAAATGAGACCAGGGAACATAACCAAATAACCTAGAGAAGACCAGACCCAGGAATGAGGAAGAAGTGCTTAGGAAATACTGAGAACCACAGAACTACACCTGGGCCATGGCCCAGAGCACATGCCAGAGATCCAAAAGCTGTCACTGAGTGGCTACTTAGAGTCAAGGCCCTCTTGATCTTGCCTTGTCTAGATAATGTCTTCATAGTTAAAATCACTTTAGGAAGTGGGCAGTGACATTTGCTAAGGCCCCATCCCCAGTGCCGTCCCCTCAAATAGGTCCTCACTTCCTCCTTGATAATTTGCCATCTTATTTGGGCCCAAGCTTTATGGCTTTTTTGGTAATTAGAAGAATCTTTCTTGTCCTAGGTCTAGAAGGTCCCCAGGGGCAAACTCCTCTTGATTGCTTCCTCATATCATACAAAACCACTAGTCAATAATGACAGCTTCATGCATGGCACCCGGGGTGAGAGAGACGGGATGGCGAGAGCAAGAGGGAAATCCCTAGGAGTCCTGGTTCCTCGACCCTCAGCTTCCCCCACCCTTCTCATCTACCTCCAACTGCAAGGTCAGCGTGGAGTTGAGGGCCATGTGTCTAGATAAAATTTGACATTCAAGCTGGCAGACTCTTGAGACGGCAAAGAGACACTGATAATAACCACACTAAGGCAACCGGTGACCGTTAGCACTGGCCTGACCCAGGGTATTTGATCCCCCTGGGTTGTGGAGCTCAGGACATCTTCCCAGGGATAGCTATGGGGACTTTGCTTTTTAAAGAAAAATACATTCATTTTCATTACAGAAAGACTTCTTTCAGGGAACTTTTTGGAACCCCCCTGGGTTTTCTCTCTCTCTCTCTCTTCTTTGTCCGGAGTCTTTATAGACAAATGGAAATAGGTAGGAGAGGTAAACACTATCAACCTTGAAATCCGCAAATTTACTGTTGCTTTATTGGCACTGTTTCCCTGAGTGGATTCCAATTAGTTGCCTAGAAATGGAGCAAGCAGAAGTAAGGCAGAGGGCACGGGTCTATCACCTCTGCCTAGATGGTCCCATGTGCTAACAAGAGGTACAGAGATGTCTGATGGGTCCCGGCGTGTCCTCACCATCCTCATCCTCACCTATCTCTTCTGAGTATGGACCATTCCCTGCACTGAAGGCTCCAGGACATATTCACAGGTCTGGCCTCTTGCGTACATTCCCACCAGCTCCTATTTTCCCAAGCTGCTTCAGCTATGTATCTTCTCCAACTGACTACTTACTCCCTGACTCTGGCCATCCTGCATAAAGGATCTCTTGTTCCATAGCTCACAGTGGGTCTGCTACTCTCACCAACCCTGGTGGCATGTGAAGTGAGCCACCTGTTTAAACACCAGCATAGGTGTAGGTGAGCTGCACACAAAACTACAGCACCCTCCCTGACTCCCACTCATCCTGGGAATTGGAAGGAAGCCCGGGGCATCTCAGGCAAGGTGCGCTTGCGAGTAGGAGTGACATCCAGATTCCTCAAACCAAATCCCAGTCCTGCCACATCACAGCTACTTTAGGCAAATCAGTAGGGTTCTTCCAGGTAGAGTTTCTGCCTTGTTCTATCTCACTCTGCAATTTCCAACTGTACCCCAGGAAAACACACGGGATGTCAGTGTCATTCTCTTCCACCAAACAGCTTCATGCCAGCCACAAAATCTCCCTCCAGACCTCAACATCCAAGGATAAATGCAGAGAAGCACCAGGCAGAGCAAGGGAGGCTGCAGCTCCAAGGAGAAAGTGTCCTCACATGGCCTTCTCAGCTACCTGGCCAGCAAGCTTCCAAGGGTGCATTTCAGCACAGAGTGTCGCTTTTCAAGATGGCCATCTCTCTCAGGGACAACCTTCTGTGTGCTCTCCAGGTGTCAGCAATCTGACTCACAGTCCCCAACCAAGCCCAAGCTCGTCCTGCTCCTTCAGCTCTGATGAAAGATTAGTAGCTGCTCAGCCCAGGTTTTCCTTGCTCCCCTTCCCATGAGCGCAGATGCTTCAAATCCCTGCATCATTCTCTCAGCCCCAGCCGGCGCTACACCCTTCACTCTGATAAGCATGTCTCAAGACAATGGCAGCTTGTTTGCCCGCTATCAGACACTTGTGCAGCAGACAGACTCGCTTTGCCAAGCCCTCGGTCCAGTTCAGGAGCTTGGTCCCAACTTGTTTCTGAAGCAGGTAGCAATGGAGAAGCGGCACTTCCATTCATTCTAAGGATTGGGTGGTGAGAGGAGGTGGTAGGGGGAAGATATCCAATAGCTAAACATCTCCAGAAGAGCAGTGGGTACCGATACTGGAGTCCCTCTACATCTCCAGAAGGCAGCCTGTGGATCAGATGCCTCACCGTCTGCAATATGGACCCGTTCCTGAAAAATCATTGAGCAAGCACACTCATCCATGGAAACCCAGACAGCTCAACAGGCACAGCCATCTGCCCATAGGCCACGCTTGGCACTCTTGGGCCAGATTCTGCTGCTGGCTTCCTGAGCTGATCCGGGGCTTGTTTGTACTTAATTTAATGAGGGTGATTTACCCCCTGGCACGTTCTGGATCTTGAGCAATCTATACTCCAGAACAGCTTGGAATTTGGCACTCTGAATCACTTAATCTCTGCTTAGAAATGCCCTCAAAAACTTCTTGCCCAAGTCTACCCTTCCTCTGTCTAAGCCTGAAGTCAACCAATTCTCTACTTAGCGACAGAAACCTCGAACCTTTGCAAAGAGATGCCCAGTTCCAGGCTGCTCAAGACCATGCTTCTCAAAGGGTAGCTCCCAGACCACCAGCAGCACCAACACCTGGGAACTTGTTAGAAATACAGATGGTGCCCTGTACCTTAGACACAGCAAATTAGAAACTCTCAGGATGGGACTCAGTGGTGCTTCTATACACCCTTCAGGTTTAAAAACCTCTGGTTTAGATTCATTATAGACCTTCCTTCCTTCCATCAGAAACAGAATAAGAGGGCAGATAGATACAAGAGGCAGGAGAGCCAGGTAGATCCCAGGGGCCCTGCCACACTGCAAGACAATCACTAGCGGTTTAAAATTTTTAAGAAGGCTCTTTGCAGTTGTTTAAGATGGAAGAGACCCACTGAGTGATGGTAGCACACACCTTTAATCCCAGCACTCAGGAGGCAGAGGCACAGGTCAGCCTGGTCTACAAGAGCTAGTTCCAGGACAGGCTCCAAAGCTACAGAGAAACCCTGTCTCAAAAAAATAAAAATAAAAATAAAGGTGGAGGAGAGCCTGGACTTCCCCATCCATCTGTCCCTCCACGAGCCTGGTCTGTTCTCAAGAAGAGCCTACCCATGTGTCCCTGCAAAGATCACAGCTTGCCTACCACAGAGCAGATGTTCCTAAGAGCTGAGCCATTTTAACAGAGTTAATGGGCAGCCATAAACTGTCAGCTGGAACCATGTGGAGGCTGCAGAAGAGATGAGGCCATTTGGCCTGGACCCCAGCATGAGAACTAGGTGTGTGCTCCCTCTGAGCCAGCATGCAGGCACCAGCCCAGGTCAGGAAGGATGCACAGGGCTCCTCCCTTGGCCTGCTCACAGTTCAGACTACAGCCGGCTTTTACCAGTGAAGATGTCCTGAGCTAGGAGCAAGGAAACTGGCCCTGGCTTATCCAGCCACTTTAACAACAACAACAAAGTCTGGAAAGAACACCATACCTATTCCTTGCTATCCCCTGCCCTCCTGTCCTCTCAAGTTCTGAAGCTCATCCCCGTTAGAGCTCTGTGTTTGTTAAGGAAAGCAAAAAGGAGCGGCACGTGTATAGAAACTAAACTTGATTACTTCAGGGGATCCAGCCACCTGGAAAAGAGCCTCCTCTGGCATCTTGTCCTCCACCTCCAGTTCTGACTTGGTCTGAACACCAGATACCTTACCATTCTCTGTGTGGAAGCTCGGCCAGGGTCTCTGTCCTGAACACTTGACCACCAGACCTGCAGCAGGTCTCAGACTGTGCCACCTAGCAGTTCACTGGCGCTCCCCGCATGCTTTAGCTACACCCACCATGCCCACTTGTTTCCACAACAGATGTCCAACTAAAGCGTCACTAAAAACCAATGCATCCATTACGGTCCAGTTCTCCAAAACGCTAGCTAGACCTTAACAACAAATCTCAGCAAACAACAAGGCAGGGGGCAGGGAAGCAAATTCAGCTTTTTAACAGGAAGGCAACAAGAAAGAAATTATCCAGGATCTGGCAGTGAAGGGGCCTAAATTGTTTTAAAATATTCAAATGCTGATCTTTTTCAGGAATTAAAGTTTTGGCAGAAGAGCTTGTCTGTATAATAAGAATCGATAGCACTGTGGATGAGGAACTGACTCCTGTCAGCAGACTTCACATAGGATATTTCCCAGGGAAAAAAACTGCATCATCATCATCATCATTTATGGACCTTTGAGCCAACCAGGGATGTAGGAGGTCACAAGAGTTATGAGGAAAGATTGGAAAGAGGGTTGTATAAAGGAGCAGGGGCTGAAATACAAATCCTATCACCACCACCCACTGGGGGCCCCTTCTAAACCCATACTAGTGAGAAGAGATATCTAGAGGATTTCAAAAACCTTAACTAGGGCGGGGGGGGGGGAGATGTCACCGAGTAAAGGTGCAAGCCCTACAAGTCTCACAATGGGAGTCCTGTGCCTACATCTGTAGTCGCAAGATGACCCTCCCAACACCCGAAGATAGTGTGGAAGGCAGAAACAGTTCAAGAAACCTGAAGCTCATCAGATAGATACTCGGCAGCAGCTACAAAACCAAGCAAGGTTCCAACTCGACAAGATGGAAAGCCAGAATCTACTCACTCATGCACATGCTCCCACTCACCATCAGAGAGAGAGAGAGAGAGAGAGAGAGAGAGAGAGAGAGAGAGAGAGAGAGAGAGAATGCATCCTAAAGAAAATCTTTACTGGGGTTCTTACTATTGGGAGACAAAGAGACAGGGTGTATATATAATTCACTTGTGAGAAAGTGAAGATATGCATGGCCCTGGGGAGGCAGATGGATAGAAAGTAGACAAGAGTGCATAGAGTCCCCAGGAATTGAATATTATCCTGGAAGAAAGCACCAGAACTGGTTTCTTGTGGCTTATCAGTGGAGTTCACCTAAGGTTGAAGGACTATTTAGACACAGTAGGACTGAATAATATAAGACTACTGGAACCTGCAGCAGGAACTAAAAGAAGCCACCATTTATGGCCATAAGAATACAGACACAGGCAAAGAATCATGACAAATATTGCCTTATAGTACCCGGCATGCCCAGTGGTACTGTACCGTACCTGCCACAGGCTGCCCATCGTTCATTATGCTCAAGCTGAAACCACGTGCCAAATTTAGCCAGTGTGGTTTATAAACGTAACGTTTTCCAGCTCCATTCACCACCTCATGGTGCTGACCTGCCTCAAAACCATTTGTGGTTTTGATTTTCACTGACTATATCTGTGCTCTGAAATACATCATCAGAAGAATGCAATGTTTATAACAAACAAAAAGTAGTACCATACAGGAGTCCTTTTTATTAAGGTTCTTGTCAATTAGAAATACAGCCACTGGTTCAAGGGATTTACAGAAAGGAAGTTAGTGGAAATCTCTGAAGAACTCACTGTTGGGGGAGGCTGCTTGTTTGTCCCAGCTGCCTAGAACCAAAATAATCACACAGAAACTGTATTAATTAAATCACTGTTTGGCCCATTAGCTCTAGTTTCTTACTGGCTAACTTTTACATATTAATTTAATCCATCTCTAGTAATCTGTGTATTGCCACATGGCTGTGGCTTACCAGCTAAAGTTCTGGCATCCATCTCTGGTGGGGCTACATGGCTTTTCTCTGACTCTGCCCTTCTTTCTCCCAGCATTCAGCTTAGCTTTCCCCTCCTAGCTCTCTTCCCCTATAGCTCTGCTATAGGCCCAAAGCAGTTCCTTTATATATCAATGGTAATCACACCACACAGAGGGAAATCCCACATCAACTCACTGTCCACAGAGGAGAGAGCTCTGTGCACACAAGGCTTGAAGTCACTTAGGACCCTTCCTATGCTCTCTTCCCATCTCTGCTTCTGATTCTCCTACCTCTCTCTCTGTCCCTGATGGTGCTGGAGCATCCCTCCTAAGGTTCCATCCCAAAATAAAGGGAGATTAATATCAAGTCTAGTTCAGAATTTTGGTGAATATTTGTCTCTGGATATTGCAGTTTCTGACGTGTTGACAGTATGTACCTTATAGAGTCTCTTTCAATTCAGCAATATTACACCCATAGGATAGCTTCAAAGTGACAATGAGACACAGAAAAATGCTTAAGTTGTATTTTGATCATGCCATGTCCTAACAAATGTCTAGTATAAAGGCTCTGATGGAGAATCATATTGTACCAGTGTAACTAGGCTAAGAGGTGCCCAGATGGCTGATTAAATGTTACTCCTGGTTGTGTCCATACAGATGTTTCTAGTAGAGATTAGCCATTGAGTCAGTAGACCGAGAAATGTAGATATACTCTCGCCATGTGAGTGGGTATTACCAAACACATCAAGAGCTAAGGAAGAACAACTTTATTCTCTATTTTCTCTGGAACAACTATACAAATATCACACACACACACACACACACACACACACACACACACACACACATCAACTGAGTTCTCAAGCTTTCAGACGGAGACTGGATTACCCTGCCAGGTTTCCAGTTCCCTGACTCACACATGGCAGATTATAAGATTGGTTGGCCTTCACAATTGTATGAAATAATTCTTACAACAAATCCTACTATGCATCAATGGATAAATAGACGTGGATACCTCCTCTTGGCTCTGTTGTTCTGGAGAACCCTAACTAACACAGAGGCTATTGGCTAAGTGCTTACTGGAACCAAGCACTGCTCTTTCACTGCCTAGAATAATCCTCAGGACAGCATCCCTGAGCCACAGGCTGCTCTCACCACTTCACGGCAGAAGCTAGAACTAAAAGGTCAAAGAACCTTCCAGATGACACGTGATTACAAATGGAAGAGCTGAGACTGGACCAGTGTGCTCTGATACCAGTGCCTATGTGTTCATTATCTCAAATTTAACGCAATTTGTCACCAATGATTCCAACACACAAGAACCAGGAAGTAAGTGCTCCCATGTTTGTTCGCATGTAACTAACTTTCTGGGGAATTTATCAATTTAATTTCCTATCTGTATTCCAGTTTGCTAATATGACAATAAGAAGAAATGGCCTCTCCGCATTCCCTATAGGCCAAGCCACCTTCTCTGAAAGAACAAGCCCCTCGCAGACCACTCAGAAATGGACTCTCAGTTCCTACTGAGGACGAGGATGTGAAATGTGAAGGGTGCTCCTTTTCTCCGCTCCCACATACTTTAGAGTCATAACTGTGCTTCAAGGAGAACATCAGATTGGTGGAGTTGGTCCAGGTCCAAGACAAATGTTTGGTGTTTGTTTTTAAGCCTGGCCTCCCGCGTTAAAGACTCCACATAGGGAAACCAACTTTCACAGGCATTTCTGGGCACAGTCACAGAGCTGCTTGGATGGAGGAAGACTTTCTTCATCTGTTGTTTAAGGACCCAAGCCTAAGGACTAGGGACGTAGACCAGTCAGTAAACAGCTTGCCTAGCTCACATAAAGCTCTGGGCTGGCTCTCCAGCATCACACAAAACCACACACAGAGGCACAAGCCTACGATCCCAGCACTCTGGAAACAGAGACAGGAGATCAGATATTCAAGATCATCCTCAGCTACATAGTGAGTTTGAGGATGCCTTGGGCTACGTAAGACCCTTTCTTAAAAGAAAAAAATCAAGATTAAATTCCAAGGCCCTGGGTTCAAACTCAGGAATGAGGGGTTGGGAGTAAAGAGTCATATGATGAGGGCACAAATCCAGTCAACTTTGAATAAGGTAATTCGACTTTTAATCACCTCCAAGTCTTGCAAAACTATGAGTAAAATGGATCCTTTCTAGGGGAAATGATCATTTAGTTTTGTAGACTGGAAACAAAGGTGAGGTGGCCCTGAGGTCCTGGGTCCAACTCAGCCTCTCTACAAATAAGACCTAAGTATGTTCCTGTTTCAGTGAGATCATGACAGGTGCCAGTGACCACAGCAAGTAAGGTTTTGCCCAAAGCCCTTCAGACGTCAGCAGTCTGTCAGGTCTCCCAGACAGAAAACACTGTGGTCACTAGCATTTGTCAGGGTCCTAATAATCAGGAAGGTATTTAGAGACAGTTTATAGAGAATGAGAGTTGGTCTCAGGATCTCAAGGTCCTCTCAAGGTCCATACTTGCCCTTACTTTCTGAGGCCCAGTTCCGTATCTGTGGATTCAGATCAAAGCAGTGCCTACATAAATGGTCATTGTGAGGGCTGCATGAGACAACACTGGTACAACATTTAGGCTATTGAGTATCAATAGTAAATGTTAAATACACGTGCACTTAAAGTATAGCAATTAAATTTGGGGCTGGGGAGATGACTCAGTGGTTAAGAGTGCTTGTTGTTCTTACAGACAACCTGACAACCTGGGTTTGGTTCCCAACACCCACATGGTGACTCATAGTCACCTATAACTCCAGTCCCAGGTGATCCGGTTCCATACTCTGACCTTGATAGTACCAGGTACACATGTGGTGTACATACCTGCATGTAGGCAAACACTCATACATATAAAATAAAAATAACTTTTAATTAAATTTCAACTTTATTAAAGCTGCCTTTCTCCAGGATCTGAAGCACCAATTTAAATCATTATGCTCACGTTTGTGAGGGTTCAAGAGGAACACTGATGGACTGGAGAGATGGGACCATCAGCGAAGTACTTGCCATGCATGCATGGAGATCTTAATTTGGTTCCCCAGTACTTTCGTTAAAACCTATGCAGGGAATCACACCTCTGTAACATCAGTGCTGGGAGGACAGAGGTAGGTGGACCCCAGAGTTCTCTGGCCAGTCAGTCTATCAGAATCAGTGACCCACACACACATTCACTGGGAGACCCTATCTTAAAAAGTGATGGAAAGTAGATGAAGAAGACCCCAGTGTCAATCTCTGGCACACACATGCACACATGGGACAAGCCCGAACAAATACATACATACATAAGCTATACATATATACATGCAAAAGGGAGGAATGCTGCGTTTAGATTTCAGGGAAAGTATAAACAGACATGTTTTCCCTATTCTTTCCACTCTCTTCAACTGAAGATAGTAGATGTGAATGTTGACTTTAATATCAACTTGTCACAAGTTAGAGTCACCTGTATAGGGAGACCTGAAGAATTGTCCAGATTGTCTTGATGATTGACTGATTGATTGATTGATTGATTGATTGGGAAGACCCTACTCAAAGTGTGTACTGCACCTTCTAATAGTAGCCTAGAGTTTTGTTTTAAAGAGCATGAAAATTATTCACCTCTTTGAGCGTGGCATACCCTCTTGCCTGCTCAGCCTTCCTGCTGCTGTTGATGATGTCCCTTCAATGACATAAAAACAGCACTCCCAGGCTTCCATCCCTGACTAAGCACCAGCAGCTCTCCAGGAACCTTCCAGGCTTCCCATGACGAATTGAGACCGCTGAGGCACCCAACACCAGGGACTGAGCAGTTCCAGGGTTGTCGGCTTCTCTAGTGTGAGACGGCCACTGTGGGACTGGTCCAGCTGCTGAGAGAGATGCAGCCTCCAGGACCAAGCGACTACTGAGTCCTCAACCTCTCAGGCATGGAACAACTGTTGTTACTATTTTAACATAAGCTGATTTAGTAAATTCTTTATGCATTTTGTTATCCTATCAGCTCTGTTCCTCTCGAGAACCCTGACTAATGTGTTTTATATATAAAGCGCATGCCCTGAGGGCTGGAGAGAAGACAGATAGCATCTAGTGGTAGTGTATTAGTTACTTTCTCCCTCGCTGTGACAAAACCCTGACAGATGCAGCTTCAGGACGGGAGGATTTATTTTGGCTCAAGATTCCAGGGAATGCAATCCACCATAATAGAAAGGCCTGGTGTTGAGAGTATGCAGTAAAGCTTGTTCACATTCTAGCCAATCAAGAAGCTGCAAGCTGTTTCTTGTACCACAAGTGAGCATAACCTCCAAGGCCCATGTTCATTGACTCATCTCTCCTAGCTAACAATGTCCCAAAGATTCCACAACACCCCCCCCCAAAAAAGCACCTCCAGCTGTGAACCTACTCTTCAAATACAAGCGCCCATGGGGGACATTTCAGACTCCAACCATAACAGACACCAGCGCCAGTATCATGGCGTTTTAGACAAAGCTGTCTGACATAGTAACCAGCATTAAAATGCTTCAGTGAGAAATTCATGAGCACTCTTGACTATCTAAAGAAATTAAAAGTCTAAGTCAATTTTTAAAAGACACAGAGAAACAAAAAGACAAAGAAAAACCTATAAGTCTGAAGACAGAGCCATTTTAAAAAATATTAATAATGGAAAGAAAGTAGACTGAAAAGTGCGCAAGGATCCAAGGATATGAGAAATAGTAACAAAACAAAAATATTAGGGAACAGGAAACATTTATGCTATCAGAGTCCTGAAAGGAGAGGAGAACAAGAGCAGAGCTGAGAAACACTTGAAGAAATAAGAAATATTGGCTAAAAATTTCCCAAACTTAGTAGAAAATGTAAATATAGATGTGAGAACCCGAGCAAGCTTAAAAAGATAAACACAGAGCATCTATTCCATGCCATATTGTAGGACAACTACACACAAGACACACAAGGCATGACCCTGCTGGAGGAAGCAGCACTCTGTGGAAGGGCCAGAGGGTGATAGTGGTGTCTCTCTCTCTCTCTCTCTCTCTCTCTCTCTCTCTCTCTCTCTCTCTCTCTCTCTCTCTCTCTCTCTCTCTCTCCAGACACCAGGAAGGACATCAGAAAGTGGGATAATATTTTTCAAGTGTTGAAAGAAAATAAACCGTTGACTCCTGACTCTGTGTCTAACAGAAACATCCTCTGGAAGGATGTCACGATGTCACACGATGAGAGCTGAGAGCTAGTCACCAACAGGCCCCAAGGAACAGCCAATAGAAGTGCTCTAAGTGAGAAAGACTACTAGTAAGGGGGAGAATCTGGGAAACAGAGTGGGGTAGGGAGGATAATGTCTACAAAGCAAATATTTAATGCAGCTGTGTCAGAAGAGAGCAAATGTGTGGGAAGAAACACCCGTCGATGTTTCCTTCAAAACTGGAAAAAATGACCACAGCAGTAGATTTGTAAACAGCCAGATGTGGAGGCATACATCTGCAATCCCAGCATTCCGAGCACCAAGATGGGAGACAGAGACTCCCTACAAGAGAAGCGCCTATAAACTTGAGAGGCCAGTGTTGGGGAGTATTATTTTAACTAGGCAAAGATGTGTTACATTGTTTATGCCGCAGAATCTTACTTTAACTGTGAAAAGGTGTGTTACATTTGTTTATACTGCATTTATTTCGTTATTCAAAGATGTGTAGCATTTGCTTCACCTTGCCTGCCTAAGGTACCTGACTGGTCTAATAAAAAGCTGAACAGCCAATAGGTAGGCAGGAGAAAGGATAGGCAGGGCTGGTGAGCAGAGAAAATGAATAAAAGGAGAAAGGAGAAACAAGAGGAAGAGAGAGGAGAGAACACGAAGAAGCCAAGCAGCTGCCAGAGAGGCAGACACGAAAAGCAGTGAACGTAAAATATACAGATGGAAAGAAAAGTACAAAGCCCTTGGGCAAAAGGTAGATAGTAAGAAACAGGTTAATTTAATTTAAAAAGAGGTAGCCAGAAACAAGCTTAAGCTTGGCTAAGCATTCAAAACTAGTAAGTCACTATACCATGATTCAGGAGCTGGTTGGTGGCCTTAAAAAAATGGCCTGGGACAGTTGGCTCTTCTGGAGCATTCTGTGTGACCATACAAGAGAAACCTTGCCTCATGAATTAGAAAGAGGGAACCAACTCCTAAGTGTCGTCCCTGAGTTTCACATGTACACTTGGCACGCCCTCACCATGGCAAAGGTATGCCCACCCTCACTATCATAAATTAATAAATAATTTTTAAACAGAAGAAAACGATTAAAAATAAGATAGAATATAGAACAATTCAATACCATCATAAACCAATAGAATCCAGCTGATATTTATGGAACATCCCACTCACACTGGAGAATGCGTGTTCTCTTCTTCGGTGACCACAGATCATTCAGCCATCGGTTAGACCATGTTCTGGGCTGTAAAACAAACCTCAGGAAAGGTTAACTGAAATCACACAGACTGGATTCCTCAACAACAATGGAATCAAACTGGAAATCAATAGCAGAAAGGTGTGGAAAAACAAACATATACAAACAATATATAGTTCAAACAGGAAATTCTAAAGACAGAGAAAATGAAAATATATTTTAGTGAATGAAAATATGGATTTGTTGGGCCTGTTAAAGCAGTGCCCCAAGGGAAATTTATAAAACTAAATGATACATCATTTTTCTTAACGTCTCTTTGGGATGTGGCACACATTTATAATTCCAACACCTGAGAGACTGAAAAGGAAAGGTTAAAACTGGGTGGTGGTGGCACATGCCTTTAATCTAGCACTCGGGAGGCAGAGGCAGGTGAATCTCTGTGAGTTTGAGGCCAACCTGGGTTACAGGACAGGCACCAAAGCTACACAGAGAAACCCTGTCTCTAAAAACCAAAAAAAAAAAAAGAGGAAGACTAAAAGGTCAAGATGAACCTGGGCTATATAGTGAAGCTGTGCGTGTGTGTGTGCGTGTGCGTGTGCGTGTGTGTGTGTGTGTGTGTGTATGTTGGAATTGATAATCTAGGCTGTTCAAAAATAGAAGAAAATGAAGAAGAAGAAAAAGAAGAAGAAGAAAGAAAGAAAGAAAGAAAGAAAGAAAGAAAGAAAGAAAGAAAGAAAGAAAGAAAATCCAAAATGAAGTAAAAGGAATTTGGTTCATCGTGGTTCTCAACCTGTGGGTCCTGACCCCTTTGGCAAATCTCTATCTCCAAAAAATATTTGCATTACGATTCATAACAGTAGCAAAATTACAGTTATGAAATAGCAACAAAAACACTTTTATGGTTGTGAGTCACCACAACGTAAGAAACTGTATCGAATTAAAGGATCACCGCATTAGGAAGGTTGAGAAGCACTGGCTTAGAGGTTACGGTGGGGCAATAATTTCTCTGAGCCAGTGGTAAGTCAGCACACGATGACAGGGAGCACATGGGAAAGCAAGCCACTCATTCGGAACAGTGGGGAGACAGTGCAGAGAGAACAAGACTGGTATCCCACAATCCCTTTGAAGGGCACACCCTTTATGTGACCTGAAACATCCAAGGAGATCACATTTAAGGTTTCACGACTTCTCAACAGCACCAAGCTCTGCTTCAACAATGACGGCCACTTGAGAACAGTGCAGATCCAAGCTACGGGAAGGAACAAAATAAGGACAAGAGCATAAAATCATGGAACTGGTAAAAATTAATGAAGCAAAAATCTAGTTCTTCAGCAAATCAACAAAGCAGGCAAAGCTTTAAGACTGACCCATAATCGGGGCTGCCACGTGTGGCCATGTAAGTACTCAAGGGCCATGCCACAGCAGGAATTCTCCTGATCTGATTGCCCTGGGCAGTTGCCCAGGACCATGGAGTCATCTGGGCTTGATCTGTGGCCAGGGGCAGTATGTGGGCCTGTGGCCCTCCCACAGCCAGGGCCAGTGTTAGTGTCCATGGTACCTGTCACCATCAGGAGTCGTATGGATACCTGAAATCTGGGTCCCTATCTTGGACCATGTTGGGCCCTGAGGGCCACCCTGCAGCCAGGGTGTTGCCAACACAAGTGGCCTGCCCTATCAGTCAGGGTCATGGTGCCATTCCAGTCTGGGTCTGTGATGATATCCATGGCCCAAGTCACCACCAAGGGTCACACTGATGCCCAGATTCAGTCATCAACTGTGGCCATGGTAGCAACTAAAGGGTGTACTGTGGTTAGGACCATGACAATGTTGCTACCAGTGATCATGGTGTTAACCGGCAGAGCTTCTGCCAGGGACTATGTCTGAGTCTGCGGCCCTACCGCAGCCAGGGCCTGTATTGATGTCCATAGTGCCTAGAACCATAGAGGTTGTATGGATGCTCAGGATTGGGGGCCCCCCTCCTGGAGTTTAGTTGGGGCCCAAAGCCCACCCTGCAGCTGGGGTGATACCAACCTGAGTGGCCTACACTGCCGCCACCTAAACAATGGTGACATTCAAACCTGGGATGCTCATGAGGCCCATGTCTGTCTGTGTCTGTGATTCTCCATGGCCAGGATCTATGTTGATGTCTGTGGCCCATGGTGCCACCAGAGTCCACATGGATGCCCAGTGTCTAGACCACAATCTGTGGCCACATTGGTGCCCAAGAGCTGTGCTACAACCATGGCCATGCTAACCCAGGTGGCCTGCATTGCCACACTGGTCCATGTTGTATGGGGCAGGGCTGCTGCCTAGGGCTATGTCTGAGTATATGGCCCAGCAACAGCCAACATCTGGATTGATATCTTTAGCTCCATTGACACCGAGTACTGTGCAGATACCCAGAATCTGGACAGCCACCTGAGACCCTATTGGTGTCCGAGACTCTTCTTGCCTCCAGGGCCATACTGGTCTGGGTGGCCTGTGCTGCCACTGGGGCCTGGTGATGTCTGGGCCCGAGCTGCTGCTGAAGTCATGTCTGGGTCCATGGTTCCTGCTGCAGCTAGGATTTGTGATGATGTCCATAGCCTGTCTTGCCCGCAGGAATGGGGAGGGGGTCATAGAAATCATGAATGTTGAAATCTGAGGGCCATGTTGATCCAGTCCCACCCCTCACTGTCCCTGGGATGGTTGGCCCCGCCCCTCATTGGACCCTGCAGCCAGGGAGCTGGTTCCAGCCCCATAAAAGAGCTGGCCCCTACACTCAGGAGAGATGACTCCACCTCACACCACAGGATTGGGAGAGCTGGCTCCCATGTCATGGGCCTGGGAGAGCTAGTTCCACACCTCATTTGAGGGGTCAGTTGCAGTAGCCCAAAGCGACCAGCTCAACTACCACCTATACCCATATTCTGGCCCTTTGATTGGCCCACTCTAACATCTACCACATCTATGACCTGCGTGTGTGCAGGGACTGCTCCTGCAACCAATAACCACGGAATCTCCACAACTCAGGGCAACAGCAGGTTATCCAAGGGGAGTTTCACTGAGGGTCCAGTGATGATGGTGTGTAGAAGGCCTTGAATCAGACCAAAAACTCTTTGTGATGAACATGTTGTGGGCAGAGCTGGCCGGACAGAAGGGTGTACTGTGTGACACGCTGCCACACCCTGTGCCGCTAGGATGAAGGAGGAGGTGTTGGAAAGACAGAGGAGCAAGGTGGGGTTTTTGTGTGAGCATTGTTTTGCTTTTCATTGATTTGGGGAGGTTCTTGGGGAGGATGCTGCATGGGTGAGGGGTCTGGGAGGTGAGTGGTATTGGGGCGCATGATATGAAATCCCCAAAGAATCGATAAAGAAGAGGCGCCAATCTGTCATAACTCACTTGATACAAAAATTTAATTTAAATAATTTTATTACTGTTAAGGAAATATTATTTGTGATTTTAAAATTCCAGAAAGACAAATTTCCATAGCTAGATGGTTAGAATTCTGCCAGACATTTAAAGAAGAGGTCGCACTGAGTATATCCATTCTAGTCCAGAAAGTCATAAGACCTCAGAACTGTTGCTCAGCCCCTTTCATGAGGTCAGCATCCCCTGCAAACCAAACCAGAGATGCGCAGCACAGAAAAACAAATGGAAACACATATAAGCACAGTGGCCCAGACCTACACTAATATGCTTCATGAATATAAGTGTCAAAATACTTAGTGGAATATTAGCAAAGAGAATTAAGCAATACAGGCCGAGCATGGTAACAATTTTCCATAATTCCAGCCCTAAGAAGGTGAAGGCAGAAAAACAGCAAGTTTGTGCCCAGCCCAGGTTACATGCCAAGATCCTATCTCAAAAAAACAACAACAAAGCAAAACAAAAACAGGAGGAATTCAGCAATATTTTAAGAAATGATGCACCTAACTAGGCAGGGTTTATTTCAAATACACAAGGCTTACTCAACTCATGCCAATGTCACCTAGCATGCTTTATGAAGACAGAGAGAAAGAAGGCATGGAGTTGGATGGGTGGGAAGGTGGGGAAGATCTGGGAAGCGAGGAGAGAGTAGAATCATGATCAGAATATATTGTATGAAAAACAATCATTTTAATAAATAAAACGCATATAAAATGAAAATATAATAAATTCAATAATTTAAGTTTATGCCTGGAAGACTTGGAAAACAAGAGTACACAAAGAGAAGTAAGAAAAATTAGAGACAAAAATAAATGCAACTGAAAACAAAATTAGTAAAGAATGTTTTTAGAAAAGGCTAGTTCTTCGAAAAAGTCAAGAAAGTTAATAATTGCAGTTAGACTTCCTGAGGGGGGGGAGAGAGAGATTACACACTTTACAGTATCAAGACTGAAGAAAGGAACATCACTACAGATCCCATGAACATTCAAATGATAATAATCCTGAGCCAGACATGATGATGCACTGATGTGGAATTCCCTTCTGTATGCTGTGAATATGTTTTATTACCATTTGTTAATAAGCAGAAGGAAGGAATATTTCCCAATTTATTTATGATGCCAGACAAATACTGAAAGAAGAGAAAATTATAGGTCAATACTTATAAACATACGTGCAAAAATTGTCAACAAGATCCAATTCAACAGAGTTGGAGTTTCCCGAGGTAGCTATTCTCAGTTCACCACTCATTAAGTCCAGAGCCACAGAACCTACAAGTTTGAGTAACCAACCACATTTATGAATAATTGGGCCCAGCCTTCAGATGCTGTGGAGTCAACCTTTGACACAGGCTGTAATATACAGTTAGAATAAAATAACTTCTAACTGGGGAGGGCAGAAACCCTCCTCTGAACCGATTTTATCCTCTGTAGAGTGAAGAAAATAGCACACAAAGCAGTCCATATATCTCTATCTCCTCTCCTTTAAGAATGGCTGTCATCCCTTGGAAGCCTGTTCTTTTCTGAAGAGGAAATGAAGGGGGAGTAGGTCTGGGGGAAGGGGAGGTCAGAGGAAGCTGGAAGGCATGGAGGGAGGTGAAACTATAGTCGGGATGTCTTGTGTGAGGGAAGAATCCATTTTCACTAAAAAAAAATGCATACATACATACATAAAAATAAAGCAGCTTATTTGCCAACCATCTATACAAAAGCCATTCTCATTTCTCATTTCCAAATACGGTCAGTTCTCCCTCCTCTCAATAAATTTTGTCTAAACACTCCCACACTTCTTATCTTTGTTACAATCTGATGAACTTGTATGGGATTCAACAGTAAACTATAAATTCTCTCCAGATAAATGTTTGTTTATCTTTATTGGTCCACCTATAGCACCTAGTATATAAAGTGGAAGCGAATCTATGTTGAAATAATAAATCAAGAACAAATTGAATCAAGGCTCAAGGAAGCTCTTTTAAAGGCTTAAATCGTTCGTGATAAAGCACAAACGCTCTGCAGGCTTGAGAGCTCTGATAATCCCGCATTTAGCCACCATTAATCTTAGACTAAGAACTTTAGACCCTTTGAGTTTCCAGCAAACAAGACTCTACGGATGGAGTCTGTAGGAAAGGCACAGTTCAATTCTGTTTGCTTTTATTTTTCCTTTCTACCACTCCTAATTTTAAAGAGATGGAAATGAAGCCCAGATACAATAAAACCTCTGTGCCCTAGGCTTATAAAGATAAGAGAGAAATCGGAAATCATATAGAGGAAATGTGCTGAGATAAGTTCACTGCAGTCATAGGTGAAATAGTCACTCTAATTAAGCCCTAAATTCAGCAGAAAGCTTCCTGGTAGTCAAGGCAAGAAGCAAAACACAACGATGTTATTTTTTTTTTAAAAAAAAAATCATGCCAGTTATCAAGGAAGATAAGCCTTTCCTGGCGCTGCCTTCTAGGAGGAACTGCAGTGTCATTTCTTTAAGAAGGCCAATGGGTAACTTGTAGACGGCATCATTAGACAAACCATTGACAAATTAGCAAGGCTGGGGAAAGGCTCCGAATCTACAGGGGCTCTGCTTTGGTGGAGGGTTGGAGAGATCTGGCAGTAATGAACTAGTCTTTAGCTGATATCCAACACCAAGCAGCTGCCTAAATTGCCAGGCACATCATCCTTTGATGTTGTCTGATTAAATGTAGGAAAAACTCTGGCTGGAACAGCCCTTCTCAACTCGGCATTAGGTCAGGCTGTTCTTCCTGACAGTGATTGGCCATCGGATTTAGATCCTTAGTAAAACACAGACTGTGACTCCTGAGTGTGAAAAAATGAGCCAACATAAAGAATCATAATAGCACTGGCTTCCTGTTTACTGTGGCAAAAAGGGATGTGCCAAATTCATCCAAAAAGTCATGACTGTTTGTTTGTAAGTGAAGAGGAACCTATCACTCAAAGCTGAGAAGGGATGGGTAAGTGGAGAGGGAGCCCTGAGACTCTGAATCCTGGTAGCAAGTACTTAAACTCTCGGTACAGCATCTCTGTTTTTGTACATGTTTAAATACCCATAATAGAAAAAAATTTTGAGACAGGGTCACATTATGCAGCCCAGGCTGACCTCAAATTCGTGATTGTACTAACTCCACCACCCAGGGCCTAAGATTACAGAGCATTCACCATATTCAACAGTAAAAATATTTTATGCAAGTTATATCTACAATGAGATGCCATTTAACTCCAGGTAAAATGGCAATTATCACAAAAGCAAAACCAACCAACTCTGACAAGATTGAATGGTGAGGGGAAGACTCTTAAATGTGGTTTGGAATCTAACTCAGCACAACCATTATGGAGAACAGTAAGGGGTTTCTTAGAAAAGCTAAAAACAGATTTACCATATATGTGATTCAGATATCCTTCTTTGAGGTGTATGCCCAAAGGAAATGAATTTGGCACCCAAGGAGACATCTGTACCCCCAACTTTATTGCAACAGTACTCTCACCAGTTAAACACAGAAAGAACCACAAGGTAGCAGTCAGCAGATGAATAGATAATGAAAGTATAGCAAATGTACACAATATACACAAAGGAGTAGTATCTGTCAGTAAAAAATGCAGAAAAATGGATGGAACTGGAGAACATTATGGTAAATGAAATAAATCAGACACCAATGGTCAGAAGTATCATGTTCTCTGTGTGGACGAAAAGTGAGGGAGGGGAGGGGATGGGGAGGAGAGGGGAAAGAAGAAGTCAAGCAGGAAGTAGAATAAGGAATCATAATTCCAAGAGATTAGAGAGGGTGAAGGTGGGGGGTTGGATTTGATCAATATAAGTCATAATGCTAATTAAAAATATCACATAGTGTCCAATTAAAGGATACAACTAATACATGAAATAAAAATAAATTAAAATACTTTAAACATTTCATAAGCAATACTCTAGATATGAAAAGCAATGTGAGTGTCATAAAGCACCATCCAGAGAATAATACATGCTCACTGATGCTCTGATCCAACAGATCATAACACTCAGCATGGCTTTCCAGAGTTCACCCATAAGCTTTGCCCTACTCAGTTCATAGCTGAGGCCACCTAGGAACCTAGTAGTATCTAAGTGCTCCTAGAAGCACCTCAATTAATAGATTGTTTCTATCCCAGTGGCTGGACTCAGCTCTGGCAAATGCCTAAAAAACAAAAAACAAAATACCTGATCCTCAATAGAGACAGAAGCAGAAAGTCTAGGATTAGTACCCTTCCTAGAGAGGGGATGGAGGAATGTGGTACTGGCCCCAGGGATGAAAAGAGAGACAGAGAAGAGTGAAGGAATAAACAGGCAGGCATGTATAGTGGCATTCCAGGAGGGTCAAGGCTGTCACCTGCAAACACTATAGAACAGAAGTAGTAACCAGAGGTGTCTGAAAAGCCTCACAGTTTGGTCCCTGGAATGTTAATTAGGGGCATCGAGCGAATGAAGAAAAGACTGTTGTGGAATATTAGCTATGTAGAGATGTGTTACATTTGTTTTTGCTGCATTTGTTTAAATATGTAAAGATGTATTGCATTTGTTTGGCCTTTCCTGCCTACAGTATCTGATGGGTCTAATAAAAAGCTGACAGCCAATCGCTAGACAGGAAAGGGATAGGTGGGGCTGGGAGGCAGAGAGAATTAGTAGGAGGGGAAGTCCAAAAAGAGAGAAAAGAGAAAGAGGGAGAAAGAGAGAAAGACCCCGGGGCCAGCCAGGCAGCTACCAGCCAACAAACACAGAGTAGAACATAAAGAAAGAAAGGTAAAAAACTCCAAGGCAAAAATGTAGATAGAGAAACAGGTTACGTTATAAGGGCTAGCAAGAAGCCAGCGTAAGACAAAGCCAAACATTCATGACTAATATTAAGTCTCCATGTCATTATTTGGGAGCTGGTTGGTGGCCTAAAAGAAAAGGCCTGCTACAAAGAACAGAATTTCAAACACATGTACAAGAAATCTAGGGTCAGAAGGATCAGTCACCCTATAGCCCTGAACTCAGGTGTTTATTAAGCATAGGAGGGGGGGTAACTAGTCTTGGTAGGAGATCTCTGAAGGCATGAAGTCTCAGTCTATAAACTGAGAGGCCCAGGCCCCCACAGATTCAGAGAGTCTGTAGCCGTAGCACAACCCCTGAAAAGCCTGGCTCCAGGTTCAGAGCAAGGGAAAGAAACACTTTGAAAATGGGATCAAGCCAGGGGATCAAAACACTTTGTCCTCATACCTAAAGTTGGAGAAAAGTCCCCAGACCCTGAAACCAGAACCAAAAGAATGCACTAAGGGCCTAAATTCAGAGCATACCAAAGATAGTCTCCCTGTTCCCAAAATTAGAATCAAAAAAGTAAAAAGAACCAAAGGAAAAAAAACACAGTTTGGCCCCAGAATCACAGCCATCTCTGCCCCTGACACAAAACCAGCCAATCCCTGAGCAAGGAAAACAAACCAATCACTGAGCCCCCTGGAGGCTTGGCCTGCCCCTCAGTCAGTAACTGACAGTTGGGACATCCCCGTAGGCCTGGCAATCTCCTTACATCATAGGGGGCAGCCAATCCCATGCCTGGAAATCTGGATTTCCCCTCATTCCACTCAAGAGCAGCCAATCACAAGTCCAGAGGCTTGGAATTCTGCAAGTCTCTTCCCTTATATAAACCCCTTCTTGTAACCACTCGGGGGTCTCTCCAGCACTGTTCCTGTTGTTGCCATAGTTGTTGTTGTTGTTGCTGCTGCTGCTGCTTTGGACAAACGGAGGGACCCGAGTTAACTCGCAACAAAGACCCTTCGCTCTTGCAATGGATACGATCTCGTGGTGATGTTTTGGGGATCCAGACTTTGGGTGTAACATAAACATCCAGGAGGACAAAGCTACAGATGCTAGTTTTTACACACAGTGGTCACTCATTCATAAACACTCATACTGGGACCCCCCCAAAGAAAACTTGGTCACCCCCAAGTTGCAGTACCTCTCCTCTTGCCATGGCCAGCATCATTCTCTTCTTTCCTATGATGAGAGCAGAAAAAGAACATGCTTTGATTTTCTTAAAACAAACACTGGGCTGAATCGCGAGATAAGGCCAGCCCGGGCTGGCTCAGGCTTCACCGGGCAAGGGAAGTCACACTTCATATTTCCAACATGAATGTCCAACAAGGGCCAGGCTTAGTTCACTACTGAAGGCTGGAGGAGCTGCAGGCCCGCTGTTCCAGGAAGCAGCCTGCCCAGGGACGGGTGCAGCTGTGTCACAGTCGTGTGCCCTCTGAGGGACTCCGTAGCTGATGGTCAGGGAGGTGCCACCTCCCGCGCTAAATAAAGCCTTGAGAAGTGACCTTCCTGGGAAATTAACCTTTTCCTTAAAGAATCTTCCCATGTAGAGTTAGATCTGGAAGGCAGGAAGGGAGAGGCTTGGGAGTCGCAGGAGGTCCCGCCCCGTTGCCTCCCCACTGGTGCCCTGCTCCCTATGGTTGAGCTGTGATGAGTACCTGGGGCAATAGGAGTTACAGTCAGGCCCTCCGTGTGCCTAGCACCTTTCCCGGGTTATCACATTTAATCCCCTCCGCCAGCCCAAGAGGTTGGAACAACCCTTTAACTCTATTTACAGATAAGGAAACCAAACACAGGGCGGGGCAAGGATCCCCCAAGGTCACCCGAAGTTTAGGACGAGGGAGACTGAACTGAGTCCCCGTGCCTCCACCCTCTCCCTTGCAGCTGCAGTCCTTCCCACAGACCCACCACACACCCATCCAGGCATGTTCCTGTCCCCAGGCCCTCACCTTAGCTGCCTTTCACCACACTCTGCCCAACCCCAATACCTGTAAGCACAGTCTTTTTCCACAGAGGGGGCAATTCGGCCAATAGCTGCAGCCGAGGTCCCGTAAGATTAGAATGGTGCTGAAAACTCTTTAATCACCTAGTGAGGTCATAGCTGTCCTAACACCAGGGCAACCCACATTAGTCACACCTTCGTGATATTGCAACCCCAGAGGAACAAATATGTAACCAGCGCCTGTGGCTTTGCATGGTACTTAAGACTCAGTAGCGATAATAGAGGGTGTATGCAGTCACTATTTACGGTTCTATAGTTTTGCCTTCTAGAATATTTCCTCCATTTATTTAAACAAAAGTTTACTATAAAGCAGTTTACTATAAAGCACAGTGCAACTAGTGAAGCCTATGCTGCCTACCTGGCATTGTCTTCTCCCAGGCTGCGCTCACACTGTTTGGTTCATTCTGACTTTGGAGGTGACCAGCTGCACCACAGATACACAGCATACAGCCCAAGTGCATAGGAGGCTAAGCTAAGTGTGTAGGCTTGTGTAGGTGCACGCTATGATGTTTGCACAACTACAAACACGCTTGACATCCTTCACAGAAGAGCCACTATCAGTGACACAGGCAGACATGTAGTTATTCCTCCTTCCATATCTCATTCACTTAGAGAGTCAATCCCACATAACTTCCCCAAAGGAAAAATGAAGACACAAATGAAGTGTTCCCCTATGTCTCACCCAGGTACTCTTTCGTTTGTCCAGCTGCACTTGATTAAGCCGAGGACTCAGCCTCCAGCACAGTACATGGGTTGTGACTCATGCAGTGAGTACATGTGGTCAGACATGCACTCCTGGCGTACAGTTACGAACTGAGGCCAATTTATGACCCCAAGAGGCTCAGGAGCAGAACCCCACTATCATCACTTCCGAGAGATGACCAAGGACTAGTTGACTGGGGCCCACAAACAAAGCACATTTCAAGACTTGGGGATGGGAATCTGCAGAATTCGGAAATACTTCACTGTGTAGGGAAGTGAGGGAGAAAAAGAAGCCAACAGCCAAAGCAGTAGCACAGGTC
This sequence comes from Microtus pennsylvanicus, assembly GCF_037038515.1. Taxonomy (NCBI): domain Eukaryota; kingdom Metazoa; phylum Chordata; class Mammalia; order Rodentia; family Cricetidae; genus Microtus; species Microtus pennsylvanicus. The sequence goes on along the minus strand of NC_134581.1, from coordinate 89,372,174 downwards.
TTTCCGAGATACCAGCAAAGAGGGAAGGCTAACTAATTGCAACCTAGCTTCTCTGAGCTAGCAAGTTTTCACCCCAGCCTTTGAATCTCGAGTCTTATTCATAAATAGAATGATAGAAACTTTGTTAAAGCTTCCTTTAGCAACAGCAACAGGGCCAGTGTGTGAAGGAGCAGAATGCCCTCCAGGCTGCGGCCTGAGTGGCCAGGTCACCACTAGAGAAGCAGGCTTGTAACTGTGAAGTTGCAATTGCTGGCTGAGATAGCAGTAGATTAAGGCACAGCCCCTGTGCCGAAGTTAAGACATCGGATCATCCTTCTAAATCTACTTTCCAGGTATATTTTACTAGAAAAGACAAACAAACAAGCAAAAACCAATTATTATTGCCAAGTATTGAATTCTAAGTAATTTATTTCCTCATGAGGCAGTCAAATACCATTGAGATTATAAAGATGTGATTGTATAGATGAGTTCATAGCTGGCTATTGTCAAAGTGTAGAGAAGCAGATTTGGGTCTAATCCCTTTTTCCTCTGCAGATTTTAGCAGTGTGCATTGCATGTATGATAGACTCTCCGTTGTTTGATCAGTTAAATTGCACAGTTCATTCGTAGCACTCTGGGATTAAGAATACCATGACTGTTGCCCCAACCTTGCAAGTGAGAGTTTTTCTCCTTTGCTATCATAGTAATAAAAATAATTATCAGTTGTTAGTCTTACTGGGTGCTGTTTTATGGTTATTATTGCTATGACAGAACACCATGACCAAAGCAACTTGGGGAGGAAAGGGGTTTATTTGGCTCAGAATTCCACAGCACTGTTTATCATCAAAGGAAACCATGACAGGAAGTCAAGCAGGGTAGGAACCTGGAAGCAGGAACTGATGCAAAAACCATGGAGGTGGGCTGCTCACTGGCCTGTTTCTCATAGTTTGCTCAGCCTGTTTTCTTATAGAACCCGGCCCACCAGCCCAGGGAGGGCCCCATACATAATGAGCTGCATCCTCTGCCATCAATCACTAATTAAGAAAACGCCCTACAGGTCCCTACAGCCTGATCTTATGGAAGCATTTTCCTGATTGAGGCTCCCTCTTCTGATGACTCTAGCTTGTGTCAAGTTGACATAAAACTAGCTAGTACAGGTACCAAGCATTGTGCCTAATGTATTGCTTTCATGGTCTAGTTGACTGTCACACAAAGTTGTATTATTTTCCCAAGTGCAAATGTGAGTCAGATGTTTAGAGAACTCATTGCCAAGAAGAATGGTGTGTGTGTGTGGTGTGTGTGTGTGTGTGTGTGTGTGGTGTCCTCTGGTCTCTCTCTTCTTATATAACAATTAGGATTCAATAATATGCTCTACTCTGGTAAATTTATCTAACCAAATGGCCTCCCAAAGGCCCCCACCTCTCAACATTTTAGTCTGCATAAGTTTCTGAAGGCCCAGATCAAGCCATGGCAGCATATATCCGTCCAGGGAAAGCAGTGCAATGAGAGAGGGAGAAGGAAATCAAGGAGATGGAGACTCAGAGTGCAGACCTTGTCAAGTGTGGCTCGGAAGCAACCTGCTGACACCTCCCTCTCGGTCTTGTGGCGTCCAGTATTGTAAGAAGCCCAGCTCCTGCTGTTGAGCTTCCTGGCAGGTCCAGAAAAACCACAAGCAGCTCTACTGTGTTTCTTTTTAACTGCTACATAGGATTCTATTTTATGAATGGACCATAATTATTTAAATAATTCTCATTTTTGTTAGCTATCTAATCTCTCTCTTCATTTTCAATTATGAAAATTACTTTTAAAAAAAGAAGTGATTGTTTTTCTGCATATTGTTGTGTTTCAGGTCCAGCAGCAAAGAGTTCTCATGTGGATTTTTATCTTATACATGTTTCCTGGGATCTTTGACTTTTACTTGCATAATTTTGTTAAATATAATCCACCACAGTTCTTTCCCAGCAGTTAAATATCTTCCTACTTTCCTTTTTAGGCTGCCCGCTTTATTTCTTAGACTGAACTTGACCTTCCTAGAGAGAGGCAGTTTTCAAAAAAGAGGGTGGAAAAAGTCATTCACATGCTTAACCCCAGACAATGACAGAACCTCCAGCTCCATGGCCACCAAGGAGTGATGTTCTAGAGATTACAGTGTGTCTCTAGATTCAGGGTGGGTGGGTCATCATCTTGTCAGGTACCTGAGAAATTCTTAAACTCATGGAGACCACGTTAAAGGACCTAGGAAGCAATGCAACTCTAGCAGTCGATATGACTGCCAGCGCTAAATATGTCACTGTTGAATGCCTCCAGGAATAGTTCTGAGCGGAGCAAGGCCATGGGGCGGGGGAGAGTTCTCCAAAGTTGGTTTCAAAGAGTTCCACACGTTTAACACAGACTTGTTTTTGGCACATACCATATTCCTCTCTCCTCCCCTAATTTCTCTTACCTAAAAAAAAAAGGTCACTGCCACGTGGTTTCCGAATGCTATTCCCTTGTTTAGAAACCAGACTCTCCATGGCTATGGTTCAGCATCAAGACTCAATTTGGGGCTCGCTCTGCTCCCCTCCCACCCAAGCCTGTCAGGCACGTGGCGCCCTGATAGACACCTTCCTCATCACCCACAAAGAGGCTTCAGAAAACACCTGTCTCTCACTTCAGTACATGGTCTCACCATTGGAACCATCTGGATTCCATACTCCTGGAAGAAAACATCGAACAGGAGGAGGAGAAAAGGGAGAGGAAAGGACACAGTTCCTGCCTCAAGATCATCCTTGTAAGTCCCCCAGCCACTGGCCATCCACTCTCTCTTCTGAAGCCTCCAAACTCAACCTAACTGTCTCTCCCTCCTCCTCCAGGAAACTGCTGGACAGCCCTGTAGTGTTTATTTACTTTCTAGCAAACTTAAACTCTACCCCTGAACTGAGGGATGAACGCACGCCGACACAGGCAGTTAGAAACAGAACTGAAAATAGTGTCTACACTGATCCATCCAAGCAGCTGGGTCAGAAGCCCACTGTTGAGATTCTCGGTGGGCTCTGAAGCCCAGGAACAGCCAGCCCATTGTCACTAGCCCTGAGTCCTACCACGCTTCAGTCACTTACCAACTCTTACAAGAGTCAGTTTTCTTATGTGCAAAAAGGGGTTAATAATATAATGCACTTTCTTGAGTTGCTATGAAGGAAAACCATGTGTGCTTTACACACACTTGCAATCTATAAACACACTTAACATGTGCATATAGAAAACCTCCGTTAGAACCTAGACAGCAATGAGGACCCTAAGAGAGACATACATGGATCTAATCGACATGGGAAGTAGAAAAAGACAAGATCTCCTGAGTAAATTGGGAGCACGGAGACCATAAGAGGGGGTTGAAGGGGAGGAGAAAGGCAGGGATGGGAGCAGAGAAAAATGTATAGCTCGATAAAATCAATTTTAAAAAAGAAAGAAAAAGAAAGCCTGCTGATAGCTGAGACAACAGCCGTATTATGACACCACCTTCCAAAAGGAGTCTACATGTCCCTCCTCGAGGCCTGAAACAGAGATACCCACTAGGCCACAACACAGAGTTCAAAGTAGACCCCTTTGCTAAATATGGTGGGGAGAGCATGGTAAATAAACCAGCACAAGAAGAAGAAAAAAGAAACATTCAAGTATCATTTTCCTGGTCCCTGACCTCAAAAACTTCTTTTAGCATTGAATGAACTAAGAAAACCCCAGAGACAGTTGCAAACCCTTCTTCTGAGATTTCCCAATGGTTTGTTCTCCAACAGAAGGACAGCCTACAGATGGAAAAACAGGTAAACATGCCTTGGGCAAGGAACATCCCAAAAGGAGTGGAGAGACATGGAAGTTTCCAAAGTACAACATCAAAACGACGCATCTTTTTTTGTCTGGGAAGCTGCAGACCAAAGCTCCTGAAAATCCCCTTGCAGGTGATATTTTGAATGTGTGGAGTCAATGAGTCTTCACTTGGAAGGGAGACTGTGAGGACGATTGGAGCCTGAGCCTCATCTAATCACTGAGGTAGAAAAGCCCTCAAAGAACAAGTCCTTTCCACAAGGTCACTGGCCACCAGAGCTGCGAATTTTACCTCTGGGAAAGCATGTCCAAGAAAATGCATTTAAAGGACAAGGCATCCTGGAGCACATAGTTTTAAAGGGTTTCATCCACAGTCAGCTGATGCTCTGGGTATTAATAAAACAAAACGTGATGGCGGGCATGTGAGAGGAGATTATTCACCTCATGGCAGCCAGGAAGAAAGGAGGGAGAGAAAAGACAGACACAAAGACACAGAGACAGGGGGGACACAAGCATGGTGTAGGGGGTCCTTCTGTTTATGTGTTGCTTTCATTGGTTGAATAAAGAGACTACCTTGGCCTTTTGATAGGGCAGAACTTAGGTAGGCGGAGTAGACAGAACTGAATGCTGGGAAGAAGGGCAGAGTGGCAGATGCCATGGATCTCCTGCCTGAGACAGATGCTGGTTAGAATCTTGCTGGTAAGCCACAGTCACATGGCTATACACAGATTAATAGAAATGGGTGAAATTAAGATGCAAGAATTAGCCAATAAGAAGTTAGAGCTAATGGGCTAGGCAGTGTTTAAATGAATACAGTTCCTGTGTGATTATTTCAGGTGTAAGCTAGCCAGGCAGGCGGGCAGAAGACAAGCAGCCCGCTCCTCCTGTTACACAAGCAGTGGAACTTTCTGCTTACCCTTCTTGTAGTCCACCCAAGCCCTTCAAGGTATGTCTTTGCCACACACCCACACACACACCCACACCCACACACACACACACACACACACACACACACACACACACACCATTACATAACTGCCTTCTCAGATGCACCCAGGAGTGTGCCCTCCTAATCTCTGGGGAATCCCTAATCTAATCAATAATCAAGATTAACCAAGTCCAAGCCACTAGACCCATCTCCAAATAGGTAGGTTATGAATAAATAAAAATAAAGCAAACATAGTACCCAGAACTCATGGAAACTATGAGAAATTTCCATTGAGCAATATAAGTATTTATCTAATAATCTCCATGGCAGTGTATGTGGGTCAAATTTTCTCAAGATGGTGGGACAAAAGGGCAGTGTCCCAAATGAATGGGAATCTCCATTTCATACAGAGGTTGGGCAGCAGGAAAATTCAGCCAAGTTACGTAAGGAAGGTCTTCTGACCCAAATATAATATATAGCACTTCTCATTCTGAAGATCTTCATTTTTTCAGCCTGACTCCAATCCACTTAAGCAGTCCAGTCCGGACTATATTCCACATTAAATCCCAGAGTTCCTTATGGGTAACATATGTTACTGAAACATGTAGCCATAATATCTCGTAACTCAGTGATATTGTCTCCAGAGTTAATAGAACTCGGCTAACATATGCTTCTGCTATTCCCATCCTAAGAGATGAACATTGAAATAGATTATGTACAGCATATAGTTAAATGAAAGATACAGGGGGTATATTAAAAAATAAATATGTTTGTATGACCTGTGATGAAATACATTTGAAATATCATCCAGTTGCCTTTGCAAAAATATACGTAGACGCTCTTTGACATTTTCTCTGATCTCTCTATCCTCCTTTCTTTCTTTCAATTTCCCATGACTTCTTGTACATTTTCCCAGAGTCAAGCTAAGCACAGAATACTAAGACTAGAGCGCTGGGAGGTGTGATAGAGGAAATTGAAACAATGTGTAAAGAGGTAGGGTGGGATCTGGGAACAGCAGAAAAGTCAGTCATCCCCTCTCTCTGAATTCTGGCAGTATTGGGTTTTAGAAGCTTCGTCCCAAGAGGTTATTAAACACGCCAGCTATTCTCCTCTCATTACACAACCATGTTCACAGTTAAGGAGTCTCCGGGATTGTGTATCTCTTTCATAAAGCGGAGAAGTTTTTGAGATGGGAAAAAATCATCTGCAGTGCTATTTTGTAAGTTTCCTCAGAGATTGGAGCTTTCCATCCTGTAGGGGAAACTCCTTAAAGCAGCAAGGTAAACAATTCAAAACAGCTTCAGAAAGTCCCTGAAACTGATCAGACTCATTAGACCCCTCCCGCCAGGGTAAAGAAGACTACAAAGAAGACTCTCACATGAACGGAGTTGCAAAGACCAGCCAATCTACCTCGAAGGAGCAGGAGCGAGCTGAGCCACCTGGAAGAGAGGTATAGACCAACTGAGTCAGCTGGAAAGGACACGTTATAACCTGTTGAGCTGCCTGCAGGCTGCACAGTGTACTCTGGATTTCCCAGCTTTTGTGAGCTGACACCTATGCTAGGTGAGCTTTGGAGATGCAGCTGTCTTTGAGTCCTTTCTGCTCCTATAAGTAACCCCTCACCCATACTCCTGTAATAACCCCAATAAAACTCATTGGTTTTCCAAGTTGGACTTTGGTGGTGTCTGTACTTTGGTCTGTCATGGGATTCCTGTCTAGGGTGAATAAATGTGTATTGTGTCTCCCCAGGGAAAGTTTTATCACACACAAGTGTTAACTCAGGCTTGGGTCTCTTACATGGTCTTTCCACTACATCTTTTCTTCTCCCAAACCAGGCTCACACCAGCTCACCAGCTGATAGGCTGATTAAGGAAGAGACGTAAAATACTTTTGTGGGTCCCTGTTGTGTACCAAACAAAGCAAGAGCTCCCAATATGCCACATGAGCTCTTCCTGATCAGACCCTAGCCCAGCACTCAAGCCCGTCCACGTGTCTCTTGTGTGTTGTATTTGTCTGGCCATAGCAAGTTCTTTGAAAACCAACCTTCCCGTGACATTCAGCAAGCTCGGAAGCCTCCTAATCCTCACAACTTCTATCCACTGTCGAAGGCTCAGCTTAAGCATGAGTTCCTCTGGAAAATCTTTCCAGATCACCTCAACAGTCCTGCAGTGACTTCTGCTGGTGCCACATACTCAACCCACAAGCCTTACTCTAGACCCCATCACACTGCTGCCGAGGCCTTGCTTGTACCTGCCTTCCCATCCAGATGTCCTTTGAGGAACAGAAGAAAGGACTTCATTCTACAACTCATTCCATAACAATCAGCTCATATTTCTAACTCTGCAATGTACAAACGGCAGAAACAATGTCCCTAACATCTTTGGCTGTACGTTTCTTCATGTATAAATGGGGGCAATGATAGAATATAATTCAAAGCACTGTTATAAACCAAAGGTGTTTATCTTGATTAGGGTTTTTTTTTGGGGGGGGGTCAGCTTTACATAAGCTCAAGTCGTTTGAGAAGAGGAACCACAACTGAGGAAATGCCTCTAAATATTGACCTATAGGTAAGCCTGGGGTACACAATGATTGATATGGGAGGGCCCAGCTGCTGTGGGTGTTGCCACTTCTCAGCAAGTGGTCTTGGAGTGTATAACAAAGCAGGCTGGGGAAGCAAGCCTATAAGTAGCATTCTTCTTTGGTCTCTGCTTCAGTTCCTGCCTCCAGGTTCCTGCCTTGAGTTCTACCCTGACTTCCTTTGTTGAAACTATAAGCTAAACAAACTCTTTCCTCTTCAAGTTGTTTTTGGTCATGGTGGTTTATCATAACAATAGAAACTCTAACTAAAATAGCTCTTAATATACTGTTGGCATTAGGGGTTGACCTTTATTGTTGTTGTTTTGTCTATTCTCGGTTCTCAGCTTGACTACATCTAGAATTAACTAAAACCCAAATGGCTGAGTACACCTGTTAGGGATCTTTTCTTTTCTTCCTTATTTGGTTTTTTGAGACAGTGTTTCTCTGTCCTGGAACTCACACATAGTGAGAAGACCACACTGGCCTCAAACCTGAAGATCCACCTGCCTCTGCCTCCCAAGTGCTGGGATTAAAGGTGTGCGCCACCACACTCTGTTGAGGAATATTTTTCTTAAGTCCATAATTTGAAGCGTAGCAGGGCAGTAGTGGTACACACCTTTAACCCCAGCACTTGGGAGGCAGAGACAGGCAGATCTTTGTGAGCTTGAGGCCAGCCAAATCTAAAAGAGCTAGTTCCACGACAGGCTCCAAAGCTACAGAGAAACCCTGTCTCAAAATAATAAATAAATAAATTTTAAAAAAGTAAAAGAAAAATCGTTTGAAGTGGAAAGAGTCACTTTTAATCCAGATCTTTTGAGGTAGGAAGATCCACCTTTGGGTCTCCCCTCTGGTGGCAGCCTACAAAGAGGACGTGGAAGAAGGAAGCCCTTGCTCTCCGCCTATTTGCTCTCCTTCTCCCTGGCACGTCCATTTCTTCACTGGTGTCAGAGCTTACTTCTTCAGGAGTCAGCTTTCTTCTGAAGACCAGCTGAGACACCCAGTCTTGCAGACTGAACAACCATGGGATTCTTGGGCTTTCTGTTGGTAGACAGTCACAGTTGGACTAGAAAGACCACAGCCTGTAAGTCCCTCTAATAAACCCCTTTCTATATACAGATTCATTCCAGCATCTCTGTTCCTTTAGAGAACCCTAATAAAACAATATTACTTCTGTGTGCCAAACACTTACTTAATGCAAAGGCAATTAAGTCTCAGCTTCTCCGAGTATAAGCTAAGGCAAGCAATGCCTAAAATATCAGGGAGAGAGGATGGAGAGGGGACCAGGAGAGCTCAGGATGGAACTCCTACTGCTAAGGCTGTAAGACCTTCCTAGGGGAAGGGTTGAAAGGGGATGGAACTAGAAGCAAAGGAGGCTGTGGTGGTTTGAAAACAAATGGCCCCCAAAGGGAGTGACATTATTAGTAGGTGTGCTCTTGTCAAAAGAAGTGTGTCACTGTAGAGGCGGGCTTTGAGGTCTCATATAGGCTCAAGATACCACCCGCTGTCCCAGTTAACTTTCTGTTGCCTTTGGATCAAGATGGAGAATTATCCAATACCTTATCAGTCTGCAGGCTGCCATACTCCCTGCCAACATGCTTCCGACCACGATAACTGGCTAAACCTCTAAACTGTAAGCTGACACCTCAGTTGAATGTTTTCCATGATCATGCTGTCTCTTCACAGCAATAGAAACCCTAAGACAGAGGCAAATATGGCATATTCCAGATAAGGTGTACTGGCCTGCATTACAGTAACAATGGAGAGGAAAGGAACGGACACTCTGCAGATAATATCATATTGTGAGGGCAGATGTGGTGTTCTCCACCATGATGCCATGAGGTAATGTAGCCAAGGGAAGCCATCACCAGAGCCAGTGCAGGCTGTTTCAATGTTCAGTCCCCAAAACTATGAGTGTCTCTAACTCTGTGCTCATAACCTCCAGCTGCCCACACAGATCAGCTAACAGCCTGGGGTGCTGACCATGGGGGTCTGAAGAAAGCTAAGTATGCATATTTCAGGAGCTACTGATAGACTGGTTTTACCTCAAGCCCCGAGTGAGCATAGGAACCCTCTAGGAAAGTGTGTGAGGCAAGCTAAATTTGATTCTGATGCTGGTCTGTCTTGACATTTTTGTGTGTGTGTGTGTGTTTTGCTGGCTTTGTAATTCCGTTTCACCCTTCCCCCCTTTTTGGAAACAGTGTAGTCCCAGGGTACATATCAGGATCTTTTTGTCTTGGTTCCTGAAGACCACATGGTGCCCAGAACACTGGCAAGTAAAGGCCAATAGAGAAAGAAGATCTCCTGGGGAACTGAACTTAAAAAGTCCACAGGAAAAAAAAATAATAATTCCGGCTCAGAAGCACCAAAGAAGCAAGAGGAACTTTATTCATATTCTCTGTGGTTGGCACCTGGTAGATGCATAGATGATATTTATAGGATATATGAAGGGGTAACTTTATTCTTCTTTTGGTGCTAGAGATTAAACTTGGGGCTTCATGGATGCTAAGCATATGCTCTAAAAATATCTGAATTGGAAGCCAGCAAAGTGGCTCAACAGGTACAAGAACTTATCACTAAGCAAACTGTTATAGGATTTCGATCCCTTTAGCCTATGGCTTTTGGGGATTACACATCCAGGGCATGGTCTTCTCTGCAGACATGACAGTTAGAGGGAGGGTCTAAGTTAGCTTAGAGGGGAGGGTCTCGTGCTCTCTTGTTCCTGCACTCCTTTGAGTGGTTAGAACAGAGCAGGCGGCTTGTTCTTTACCCCTGGAAAGAACGACTGGACAAAGGCAGCTGGATCAGCAGCGGCATCTAGACCATTCTGTATCAGTGAGTGTTTGCCCCTGTTTTATACCTAAATAAATCCTTGAGCACTCTTAACAGACTCTCGTGGCTTCTCGTTACACATAACAACCTGCGTGTGAGCCTCAGGACCCACATGACAGTAGGAGAAAACCACTCCTATAACCCCTGACCTCCCCACACAGTGTGACATCACACATACACACACTCGTCCAAGATAAATAAAGTTGCAATCTTAAAAATAGTTGAATTTAAATGTCCACTTAAATCCAAAAGTGTATAAAAGACCCTTCACAAGAGCAGGATCCACCTATTATTTCGCCTTGCTTGTCTTCGGCTCTTCAACATTGAGGAGAGGCAGGCCTTAATCTTCTCCATCTCAAAGACTTTGTGCTCAGGAAATACAGGCTTAACACAGTGTCAGCCCGCAACATTCCTGCTTGTCTAAATAAAGTCTCTCTATGAAAGGGATGGATCAGATATGATAAAATTACAAGCTGTGAGGGAGAGACATGTGACTGTTGTTATTCCATCAAGATCGTTCTTTAGAGACAGATTTCAGTTTACAAAATCTGCTATTTTTTTTTTTTTGCAATTAAACACTTGAGGAAAGTGTGAGAAATTTAGTCTACATAACTTTGGAGAGGCGCCTTCCCAAATCAGATCAGCAATGTCCAGGAGGCGGGCTTCCTGGTAACGCAAGAGAGCCAGAAACCAGAGCAAGCAGAGCCCCAGACAGGTTAGGGAAAACTATAAGACTAACCTTCAGTGACAGTCTTGTTGGGTTTGTTGGTTGATTGATTGGTTGGTTGATTTTTTTTTTCAGACAAGGTTTCTCTGTGTAACCCTGGCTGTCTTAGAACTCACTCTGTAATTTCAGGTTGACCTCAAACTCAGGGATCTACCTGCCTCTGCCTCCCAAGTACAGGGGCTAAAAATATGTGCTTTCAAGCCTGACTTTATCCACAAATTTAACACAGAACACAGACTGGAAGTAACAAATTCTTTCCCTGGGACGATCTCTGTGTTTGGAATAGTGTCTAGCCTGGGCAAACTGAACACTCCCTTTATGACAAGCCCACACTGAATCTCTAATCCCCCTGGCTTCACACACTATCAGGTTGAGGTTTCATGAAGCTATGTCTTCTAGTCCAAAGTCTCGCTTTCTGCTACGACTTGAGCATGTTCTCCAAGTCCATGTGTAGGAAGCACGGGATCTAATGTGGTCACGTGAAAAATGATGAGGCCTGCTGGGAGGTCCTTGGGGGTGTCACCCTCAAAAGAAGTCAGCCTAATTCTCCAGAGGCCCTGGTTAGTTTTTACTGGCCCCTCACCACTATCTTGCTTCCTGTCTTGTCTTGCTGTGTGAACCTTCTCATGTGTTCACCACCATGATGTCATCTGTCATAATGTAAAGAAGGAAGGGGCACCATCACAAGAGCTAGTAGGGCTGTTTCAGTGCTGTCTCCAAAACCATAAGCAAAATAAGCATGTTTTCTTCATAAGTGGTCCACGCTCCAGGATTCTGTTACAATAGTGTGAAAAGACCAAATACAGCTCCTGTCTGGGAGCCCTATCTAGAGATTCCTCTAACTCTGTCCTCATAACCACCTATTCTTCAGCATCCTGGGCCATTCAGTTACCAGCCTAGGTGCTACTTTAAGCCATGGAATGTTCTTATCCCTGCCTCCTGCATTTTTTGTGAATTGCTTTCTCTCTCTCTCTCTCTCTCTCTCTCTCTCTCTCTCTCTCTCTCTCTCTCTCTCTGTGTGTGTGTGTGTGTTTATATGTATGTCAGTGTATGTTTGTGATGCTATGCATACATGCACTGTGTGTGTGTTTATATGTATGTCAGTGTATGTTTATGATGCTACGCATACATGCACTGTGTGTGTGTATGTGTGTGTGTGTCAGTGTATATTTGTGATGCTACGCATACATGCACTGTGTGTGTGTGTTTATATGTATGTCAGTGTATGTTTGTGATGCTATGCATACATGCACTGTGTGTGTGTATGTGTGTGTTTATATGTATGTCAGTGTATGTTTGTGATGCTATGCATACATGCACTGTGTGTGTGTTTATATGTATGTCAGTGTATGTTTGTGATGCTACGCATACATGCACTGTGTGTGTGTTTATATGTATGTCAGTGTATGTTTATGATGCTACGCATACATGCACTGTGTGTGTGTATGTGTGTGTGTGTCAGTGTATGTTTGTGATGCTACGCATACATGCACTGTGTGTGTGTGTTTATATGTATGTCAGTGTATGTTTGTGATGCTATGCATACATGCACTGTGTGTGTGTGTTTATATGTATGTCAGTGTATGTTTGTGATGCTACGCATACATTCACTGTGTGTGTGTGTGTTTATATGTATGTCAGTGTATGTTTGTGATGCTACGCATACATGCACTGTGTGTGTAGAAGCCATAGGTCAGCCTCAGCTGTCATTCCTCAGGAGATATCATCCTGTTTTTTGAGAGACAGTTTTTCAGTATCCAGAAAGTCACAAGGTTGGCCAGCCTGCAAGCTCCAGGGATCCACCTATCTCTGCCTCCTCAACTGTAGGAGTATAAGCATGTGTTACCAAGCCCAGCTTTAAAAAAACTTTAAAAAAAAAACCACAAGTTTTGAAGATTAGACTCATGTCTTCATGTTTGTATGGTACAGTCAGCACTTTACTGACCATGCTCTCTGCCCAGGTCCATAAATTGTTCCTTATTCAACTCTCTCCTCAGCCCACTCTTAAACAGCATGCTGCATGTGTCCTGGAAGCCTGGCTGACAGTAGAAGAGGTGGAGCAGGAGGTGGGGGAGATGGGAGAGAAGGAGGAGGAGGAAAAGAAGGATGAAGAAGAAAGAGACAGAAATATGGGTTGAAAGACCTGGAAAATAAAAAGCTATGGTCAAACATCTGCTCTGTCTAAGAGCTGGGGTGATGTCCTGCAGAACCAGATGTCACTTATGAATAAGGCAGGTCCTAGCAAGCAGGCCAGCCGCCAGCGTGGAACCACTGTGGCTGCAGCCCACGCAGCTCGCCCTGCTGGGAGACAGAGAACACAGTGGTGCTGCCTGCAGGCTACAAGAACAAAGGTCAAGCGTCACAAGCCTCGGGATGCCCTACACTGAGGATGGGGAGGTTTGCAGCAGCCTGTGTCTCGCACAAAGCCTACCCCAAGAAGCCCTACCTAGCCACAAGATCACCCTGACTCTGAGCAACAACAGGATACCCAGGATGAGTTTCTGCGATGGTCCAGTAATTATAGTGTGTCAGAAACCGGAAACCTTGAACCAGAGCAATAACTCATTGCAATGAACATTTACATGTAAAGCTGCTTGAACAAAAAAATTTACTATGTGACACTCTGCAGTTTGCAATGCCACTATGACAAAAAAATATAAGATGAAGGATGGAGTGGTGCACGCATGGTGGCGAGAGGCAGGGGTGAGAGAAGGCTACAGTTAACTGGGGAATAGTGGTGGGGCCCCGTCAGCAGGGTGGTGTGCAGCAGACTGGACCTTGTGCAGACTCAATCCACCGGGCTCATGAGCACCCTGGTGTAGCAGCGTAAACAAATGCAGACAGTTTGTAAAAATATATATAGTTTTAATGTAGAAATAGACTTACAGAACCACCGTTCCCGCGGAGACCAGGAAAGTAGAAGAGAGAGCTCGGAGCACGCTCGCCAAATTTATAGGCAGACATTAGCCCGAGGCAAACACGCCCCCTAAGGGGCGGGACTTATCCCTACATCTCCCCTTTTTGTCTAAATAAGACAGAACTAAACCAAATACAACTACATACAATAACAACAAATAATAAATATAACAAACAATATTGAGAACAAAAGCTTTGCTAAACATTCTATCTCAAGGAGTCCAAATAATGTAAAGAGTAACTACACTTATATAATCTTCAACTCAGTCAAAGATCTGAGAAGGGAATAAATACTACTCAACAAACGAGATATATCCAAAATGTGCAACAATTGACAGAGACAACTGACTACCTGGGCAATCACCCAAAGTCTCGTTTGCAATGTTGAGTCAACCAATTTTGGCTAAGGCCTAACATAACTGACACACCATTATTAAAGGCAAGGAACTTTTCAAAACTATCTTACCCTGTCTTGGCAGGATATGACAGTCCTGTTTTATCCATTGATGCACGCTCTGTATCTGTGTCAGTGGTTGAGGTATAGGCATTTCTTTGCCCAAAGGCCAGTTCTGCCAAATAGAAAGGCTCCAGGTGGAGTGTCTTTGGTGCTCAACATTCTCTCGGGAATGGAGTGGTGTTGCCAGGAGCAATTGTGTCTCACTATCACGAAACTCTGAGTTAGATTAAAGGCCATTTTCTACAACTCTTTGAAGAGGTTGAAGATTATCTATCTATACTGAGTATAATCTCTATATATCTAAAGAACCTGATTAGTCTGATTATAAATGACAAACTTAGATGACTATTTATCTATATAATTCTCAATATCTATCTAACTTAAAGACTAAGACAATAAACAACTGTGTAACAAATGAGGATAATGACCTCCAAATATAAACACTGTACAAATATACATTGCAATATGGTAAATATATATCAATGCACAAACATTATATAAGTATCTTAATCAGAGGTAGAAATGTACATTGCAATATGGTAAATGTATACAATATATATATCAATACAATATATGTCAATACATAAAAATGTTTTAAACAGACATAGAAACATGCATGCATACAATAGTCAATATAATTTAACTTTGTTTCAATATACAAGAATTGATACCAATATATTTGTCTAAAAGCAGTAACTCACAATTATAAATCTATAATCCCATCATTCCCTCTTTTTTTTTTCAAAATGATCCCTGAGCTTATAAAATTCCTCCCCCAACCTCCCAACCCCTAAATGATGTCCCTAAACCCAGGGGTAAACTTTACTGGGAGGGGACGTCGTCCTCTAGAATTACTTCCAGCTGTCATGGGGGCGACATTCTTTCTGGGGGATCCTGTGAAAGTAAAATGATGGTTAAATTTCAAGATCAATGTTTTTTAAAATTGCAAATAGTCTCTGAGTATTTTGTGGAGGTCTGGCCAGAATGTTGTACAAGATGTGCACCATTTCAGCTAACCAAGTTGGGATCGTCTTGTGCAGCTGGTATCCAAAACAGGTCTTGTAGTAGCGCTATCAGTATCATGACGTCATATCAACCAGGTAGAGTTGTTGTTGTGGGGCCCCATCTTCTTCCTGGAAACTTCAAATGTCACTTCGGGAAAAACTCATTGTTCATTGTGAAAAACTTAAACATTAATCATATAGACATATATATATACATACATATATATAGTCAATAAAAGGCATGATATATATATTCAATGAAAAGTATGATAGATATGAAGAAAAGCAAGGATGTTTTCTAAACTCATATTTCTTTCTGTCCCATATCATGGCTCTTGACATGAGACAGAAACTCCAGAAACTCTGGGTTTTTCTCTTACTAACAGGCTTGGAATTGGAGAGGGACTGAGCCAGAGTCCAACTTCAAAACCAGCTCTATATATTTATAAAGAAATGTTTAATAAGACATATAAATAAAAATTAATACTTACAAAATGTGTCCATCCATCAGTAATTAAATATTCAGGGTCCCTCAATTTCTTTGAAGATGAGTATTTTCCTGTGGAGATAAGAAAAGAACCCTGCCTCCAGCCTATCTGTATTTCTTACCATCAGTATGTTCGCCATCCTTATGAAAGAATTGTTATTTATCTTTTCCAAGTGGCTTCTCTTCTTCAAACCGAACCTTTATTAATTTTGATGGTATCCACAATTTTTCCTCACCTGTGGAGATAAGAGCAAAACCCCTTCCCCAACGTAGCACATATCCTGGCTTCCATTGTGAGGTCAGCACATCCTTGAAATAAACTGGTTGATTTAGTTCAGTAGACTTTTCCATTATCCAATGTCTTTCTGCAGCAGTTGTTCCCTTCTCATTAGCGTTGAGAAAATTCAAGGTTAACAAAGCATTATGTAGCCTATTTCTGGGGGTGTTTTCCACCCCTTTCTGTTTGTTCAACATATCTTTTATAGTTCGATTTGATCTTTCTATGACTGCTTGACCTGTAGGATTGTATGGTATACCTGTAACATGCTTGATATTGTAATAATCAAAAAACCGTTTCATTTTCCTAGAAACATAAGCAGGACCATTGTCCGTTTTTATTTGGGTAGGTATACCCATGATAGCCATGACTTCTAATAAATGAGTGATTACTGAATCAGCTTTTTCTGAACTTAAAGCAGTTGCCCACTGAAAGCCTGAATAAGTGTCAATGGTGTGATGAACATATTTTAATTTGCCAAATTCTGCAAAGTGGAACACGTCCATCTGCCAGATTTCATTCCTTTGGGTGCCCTTTGGATTAGCCCCTGCAGGCAGTGGCGTTTGGTTATAGAAAGAGCAAGTAGGGCATTTCTTTACAATCTCCTTAGCTTGTTGCCATGTAATTGAAAACTCTTTCTTCAAACCTTTGCTATTAACATGATGTTTTTTATGAAATTCAGAGGCTTGTAGCACACTACCAATCAGTAATTGATCAATTTCTGCATTACCTTGTGCTAGAGGACCTGGCAGACCCGTATGGGATCGGATGTGTGTTATGTACATAGGGCAAAGCCTGTTCCTGATCAAATCTTGAACCTGGAGAAACAATGAGGTTAGTTCAGTATCATCAGGTATAAATTCAGCAGTTTCAATATGTAAAATAACTCTTTCTGCGTATTGTGAATCTGTAACTATATTAATAGGTTCTTTAAAATCCCTTAGCACCATAAGAATGGCATATAATTCTGCCTTCTGGACAGAATTATACGGACTTTGTCCCACCTTATCCAAGTCTTCTGATTTGTAACCTGCCTTCCCTGATTTATTGGCATCAGTATAGAATGTACGGGCTCCAGTTATTGGAGCATCACGGACGATTCGAGAAAGATTCCAAGAAGTTCTCTTTATGAAGTTAAGCCGCTTGCTTTTTGGATAGTTGTTATTAATGTCTCCCAAAAAATTAGCACAAGCTCTTTGCCATGGTTCATTATCTTCCCATAGTTTCTTTAGTTCATCAGCAGTGAAGGGCACTATAATTTCTGCTGGGTCTATGCCTGCTAGTTGACGAAGTCTCAGCTTGCCTTTTATAATTAACTCAGAGACTTTTTCCACATAAGTTTTCAGTTTCTTACTTGGTTTATGTGGTAAAAAGATCCATTCCAAAATAATATCATCTCTCTGCATTAAAATTCCTGTAGGAGAAATTTTTGATGGTAGTATGACAAGAATACAATCGAGCTCTGGATTCACCCTGTCCACATGTGCCTGTTGTAATTTTTCCTCAATCATTGTCAGTTCCTTTTCTGCTTCAGCTGTTAATTCTCTGGGACTGTTTAAATCTTTATCACCATCCAAGGTTTTGTTCAAATGAATTCTATTTGGTTTCCTCAATAATCAATCTACCTCACCATGGGGGGGAAATCAGTACGTGAGAGGTATGAGGGCAGATGTTGTAAATATCAAAGCAAGTTCTGTGGCTTTCTCCCAGTTGTCTTCAGAAATGACCATGGATATCTTTTGTGTGTCCCAGCACTTGGGAGGCAGAGACAGGCGGATCTCTGTGAGTTCGAGGCCAGCCTGGTCTACAAGAACTAGTTCTAGGACAGGCTCCAAAAACACAGAGACCAACAACTGGCAGGAACCGATCATTGCAGGTAAAAAAAATTTTCTTTTATAAATAAAATGTCTGAACACATTACTGTTCAAGAATTTAACAGTTTTTTTAATTGTACCATGTGGGAGATTTTACAAGAGGTGTCTATCACGCCACCTCTATGGATCCTTCTGGGATTCATAGTTTTCATTGGCACCAAATGGTTTGATAATAGAAATATGATAAAGTCTTTATGAGACGAATCCAGGATTCTTAAGGCAGAGATAGAACGCTTAAAAACAATTGAGAATGATAACAATCTTCTCAAGAATCAGTTTGAAACGCTCCAGACTGATAACAATCTTCTCAAGAATCAGTTTGAAGTTCTCCAGACTGATAACAATCTTCTCAAGAATCAGTTTGAAGTTCTCCAGACTGATAACAATCTTCTCAAGAATCAGTTTGGAGTTCTCCAGACTGATAACAATCTTCTCAAGAATCAGTTTGAAGTTCTCCAGACTGATAACAATCTTCTCAAGAATCAGTTTGGAGTTCTCCAGACTGATAACAATCTTCTCAAGAATCGGTTTGAAGTTCTCCAGGCTGATAACAATCTTCTCAAGAATCAGTTTGAGGTTCTCCAGGCTGATGTTAAGGAGAAATTCATTACTATGGAAGAGGGAACAGCTGATCTGGATCATAAGGTTCAGTCCCTCTCTGTAGGAACTGAAACATTAGTGGCTGATATTAAGGAGAAATTCATTACTCACAGCTGAGAAAGAGGGACATAGAAGGCTTCTGCGACATCCCTAGCCTCACTCCCACTCCCCAAAAGTAAGAGCCTCGACAGAAAGCCACAGAAGAAAACTCTTTAAAATTGTGAAAAGGATGCTGAAGTGCTCTTCACAACTGACAGCTTCTGGAGGAGTTGAGGGTGGGAAAGAACTCAGTTTTCTTTAAGGGACTGGGCACTTGACCATTCTCCAGTAAGTATATGGCAACACAAATCAGACATGGTGGGTTTTTTTTCCTTATTTGGAGTTGGGGGAGAAGTCGCAAGAGTGGGGAGCAGACTTGGGAGGATTGGGAAGTGAGTGAGTATGATCAGGGTGCATGATGTGAAATTCCCAAATAATCAATAACCAATAAATATATTATGTTGGGGGAAAATCTAAAAGATACTGGTAAGGGTAATTATAAAAGGTAGATATGGTGGTTCGGATGAGAATGACCCTTGTCGACTCATGTATTTGGATGTTTGGTCCCCAGTCAGTGGAACTGTTTGGGAAAAAATAGGAGGTGTGGCTTTATTGGAGGAGGTATGTCACTGTAGGTGGGCTTTAAGGTTCCAAAAGACTGGGACCATTCTCGGTCTGTCTCTCTCTGCCTCCAACTTGTGGGTCAAAATGTAAGCTCTCAGCAGTTCCTACTACCATGCCTTTGCTCTACCGTCATGGATTCTAACCCTCTGAAACCACAAGCCCAAATGAAATGCTTTCATTATTGTGATTATTACTATTATAGTAATGTGGAAGAAAGAACACGTAACATGCTACCTTGTCTGTCCATGGGCTAGAAGCATGCAAAGCAGGCCATCCGTTGCTTAGGAACACATGTGCAGCAGAAGACGATGGTGGGAAGGGATAAACACCAAACTGAAGATACTCTTTACCTTGACAGGAGAAGGGCAGAACTCAAGAGGCGTCTATGAAGGTCTTAACTATTCACTGTATCCGACTAATAGATTGAGTGATTGATTGATGCTTTGTTTGGTTTGGTGTGGTTTGGTCAAGACAGGATCTCACTATGCAACACTGGCTAGTGTCCAGCTCACCATCCTCCTACCTAGCCTCCTAAGTACTAGAATTACAGTTACAAACTACACACCCAAGAGCGTTTTAATATTTTGCACTGTGTGATTGGTACCTAGGTTTTATTTTCTTATTCTGTGTACCTTCTGTATATCTCAAATATTTCATAATTGTTTTAAAGGAAGGAAGGGGCAACCGTTCTAGATGTTTCAGGGAAAATCAGGGGCCCTGGGCCCAGAATGCGTTCACTTCTCACACTTTTCTCATCCTTCATCGTCACTCAGAGCAATTCAGACTAATCCAGCTTCCGGGGCTTCTCTGAAGTTAAGGTTCATTTGGTGGTAAAGTGGTTTCCACGTGTCAGTTCCCAACCCTGAGATGTCAGAAGCCCCACTGGGAATCATGCCAAGAAAGCAATTAAGAGAATATGTTTCCTACTAGGAGATATTACAGGGATCTTGGGCAAGTTCCGGGTGTGTTGATGGGCTCTTCGGGGGCCACAGAGGCTTGTATCAGGAATGTGCTCCATACCAGAAATCCTTCAGGGAAAAACAAAGGGTCAGGCAGCTGGCTCCCTGCCTCTCTAAGAAACTGACAAATACCCCTAAGGTGCATGGGAAACACCTAGAAAGAAGCTCAGGACACCTCACCCAAAGCGGGCCCTCCAAGAGGTCAGCTTCCTGGTCACATTTCTTTGGGACACCCAAAGGCTGTGCTCTCGTGGTCTTCCCAACAGCAAACCCTGCCATGTTTGCTCACTTTCCAGCTTCGAGAGAGGTCTCTCTGCCATCAGAACAGTTGGTCAGTGTCAAGGACAGAGTGTCCAAAGGCCTGCATTTTGTCTGAGACTATAGCAGGGTGTGGAGGGGACAAGGAAGCAAAAGCAGGATTTGACATGCAACTCTGATCTCACCAGCCTCCAACCATTTACCAGGACCGTGTTCTCTCCATTTTCCCCAAAATACAGTTGTTGTTTTTTTTTCAGCTGTCTTTATCTCACCATTTCCCTCTGCTTTGCCCTTCCCTTCCAAATGGTCTGTTTCTTCCTTTAGAATGTCACCTATCTCCTTAACCACATTCCTGTCAATTCTTGGAACTTGATTTGCAGTACTGATCGTCGCCCAGACAAGGCGCTGGAACTCCAAGAGCAGACCCGGTGGGGCGAATCCTCCAGGGCCTGGGGTGGACGGAGAAGGATGAGAAATGGGTTTCCTCTCTGCAGCAGTGTGCTGCTTAGCAGCCTCCCCTGCTTGAAAGTGGTGAACATTTCATGGCAACCTTCTCAGGGCTGTGTGGGTTGGGAGGTGACACGGTGGCGTCTGAAGGGCCTGAAGGGAGACTCGTTCTTCTGGGATTTGTTGCCAGGGTTGCAGCTTGAGGGCTGACTCACGCAGGGAGGGCTGGGTACAAGCCAAGGATCAATGGAAAGACTCTAGGGTCATACACGCTGCCCTTGGCTCTGCCAGCTCAGCCTGCTGGGGACCTGCCAGGACTCACTAGGCAGGCAGAGCTCAGCTCAGGGAGTCAAGAATATTTTGCAAAGTTACCTAGGCTTTTTTTTTTCCCTACTGGGACAAGGATACATTTTCTTCCTACAGATGTATCACAAAGCAAACTGTCCTTGCTCCTCATCAAAAGTCAAAAAAGTTAGGAAAGTGCCATTTCCTTCTCTAGAAAGCTTAGTCACATGCACAAGCAGGTCTGTCTGCTCCGGGAGGCAGCCTGCATGGGTACTGGCCTCTGTGTTACCTTGGCTGTTCTTCTGAGGCTCCAGGCCTGGTTGCCCAGTGGAACCCAGCCCCTTTCTGTTTCCTCCATTTACTGAGCCCTCTCCCTGAAACCAGCCCTCAGGACCTTTACCTTAGATAAGTCCTACCAGCAATTGCTGCAATGGAAACCAGAGAGCAAACAAAAATTACCCTCAAGAAGATAAACATGTTATGAGCAATTTTACAAAGTTGTTACAGTGATCCGTTAAGCTTAGGCATTGACCCAAGCCCCTCAGTGCCCTTTCCAGGCCTCTGGTACATCATAGATTCTTGTAGATTCATCCGGCCTTTCCCAGAATCCCTAATTGCTGAAGCTCTGTGTAAACCTCTCTGTCCTCACCAGAAAACCTAAAGGGGCTGCCAAACTAATGGTGAAATTATTCCCCATGGTCTTGCTCAACCAGAGAGTCAAAAAGGCAAAGCCATCTATTTCTGATCCCAAACTAAAATTAGATAGCCACCAACATCTCAACCATTGCTGTCCCTAGAAGTCAAAAGGCTATAGCCCCAGGCATCATAAAGCATGGTTCAATCTTCACTTCCCACTCTATATATAGGAAATAAGACTTTCTGGATGCTTTTTAAGATGGTTGGGTTTCTTCTTCACACTGCAGCCTCTTGTGATATGGTCCCTTTGCTTTCTGGCCTGGGCTCCACCTCCTGCTACTCTGAGATTTTTTACTGGGTTGTGTGGGGCAGCCACTGCCACTGCTGTCTCCATCACCCCGCCATAGCCCGAAGAATGTATCCATGGATGAGCTCCAGTGACAGAGACTAGATGCAAGTTTTAAATACATCCAACTTTATTAGGGGTAGGTTGCTGTCCCCTCAGCAGCCAGCTCTCATGTATACACAGTATACACACTCCGCTAGTCCCCCAGACCCTCTCATCCTTCTGCAGTACACAAAATGCAAAAGAAACAAGCCCAAAGGGGAGGGACGCTCCCAACAACAGTGCCTAGAGTCTCCAGGGACTGACTTCCAAGCCGGACTCCTTCCAACCCCTCCCCAACATGTTGAGGTCCATAAGAGGGTGTTTGGGGTCTAAATCCTCCAATCAGTGCACACAGTAGGCAAAGGAGGGTAGGGGATCCCGAACCCAAAGTCTTATTGGTCCATATCCCAGGGAAGAAGTTCCTGGAGCCCCCAGAATGTTCTTCTCTTGTAGGCATGGGACATCATTTTGACTTTTTATTCCTCCACAAGAAACCTATGCCTTGACCTCATCTCTGCTCAGCACGGGTTGACAGAAAATGTTCAAAGGCAAGACAACCTTCCCAAGTTGTCTCCGTCATACTTCTTTTAAAAAGAAGAAATTTTAAAACGAAAATAAAAACTCTTGTGAGGGAAAAGAGCATAGACACCTGGCATGTGCAGTAACAAGAGTGACCCTCCCTCCTTGGAATAACTTGTAACATAGCTGGCAGCAATTCTGCTCCGTTGGAGGCCGGTCACCTCAAGGAGGGCACCTCATTTCCCACCCACCCGTACCCCTAACCCTTTCTGCACATCCAGCACCATCTCTACTCATCGGGATAGACTGCACCAAGCACAGGGCACTATGCTGTCACCAGCTAGCAAGGCTCCCCTCCAGTCTCAGGCCCCGGGGTCCTTTTGTCGCCACAGCTCTTAAACACTCCTTGCTTCCCCTCACGCTGTCCTTCAGTAGCCCAGTCTCAGAGGCTTGCATGCTCTTCACCCACTAGGAGCTTTATCCAAGGTCTCCAGCCTAGAGATTGACCAGGGTTAGAATAACTCCCTAGAGCAGTGGTTCTCAACCTTCCTAAGGCTGGGTCCCTTTAATACAGTTCATGTTGTGACCCCCCCCAACCATAAAATTATTTCCGTTGTTACTTCACAGCTGTAATTCTGCTAGTGTTGTGAATCGTAATGCAAATACCTGCTATGCAGGATATTTAATATGTGACCCCCGTGAAAAGGTCACTCCATCCCCCAAAGGGTTTGCAACCTGCAAGTTGAGAACCGCTGCCCTAGAGGCTAAACTGGCCGCTGGCCAGTATGTAGATTTTGACTACTAAGGAACATGTCAAAGAACTGACACGGGACCCCCCTCCCCTGCGGTTAAAACAAGGGTTTTGGTCTTATCTCCATCAGATCCTCCACTGAGGTCCTAGACATGCTGCCTATTCTTTGAAGGTACCCTATATACACCGGAGCTTCCAGATCTTCCAGAAGTACCCTGCTATAAGAAACACCTGGATTCCTATTTCCCTGACATGTCTACAAGAATGACAAATGGGTCTCCAGTAGTTCTGCTGATGGCTTCCAGTGTCCCTGGGTCAGGGCTTTGATTCTTAGTGTTTCCAAGAAAAAAAAAACTGATCCCAAGGAACCTGAAGAAAAAGACACTCCACCTCACTCTGTCTTCGTATTCAGAGCCCCAGCAGATAGCCAGGCCGTGGGAACCGGGAAGTCATGTGCATACTCATCTCTATGGGAAGATCCAGCTATGAGGATGGTAGCTGAGTGTGGTAGAAGCATCGAGTTACTTCTCTCCTACAGAGCATGATCTGAGGTAGCACACAATGAGCCCCATTGACCTACAAGAAAAAGTGAAGGCTTGGAAATGCAATGTAGCATACCCACAGGAGACAGCAGGAGCTGCCAGGGAAGAAGGCTCACTTGCCAGCATCTCAGCCTCCCAAGCACACCTGCTCCTCTCTCAATGGGTACAGGGCTATGGTCACTGTGGAAGTTCCCTGGGGCCATGAAGCATCTTCGTCATTGGCCTCACTTGTATATTCCTCTCAAGATGACAAAGGCAACAGAATTTCTTTTCCCCATCCCAGAGTGCTGTCATCCCAAAAGTCAGATCCCAAAGCTCAGCACCTACCCATCCTCACCCCAGTGAGAGCATTACCTTCTAGCGCTCTCGTGTTCCCGGCTTCAGCCACCAAATCATTTCCCCTTTTAAGTGGCAGCGTCTGTTTGCAATACATGCTCTCTTGACCAAGAAGAGGGTCCTGCCGTTGCTCTGGCTGCCCACAAAGCATGAGGGGGCACATCAGTGCTACCTCCTGCTGATCTAATGCCCTGGTCATCCAGGTTGCACAGTCCTAGTCTTTCATGGAGTGCCACAATGGAAGAAGAACAAACATGGAACTCCCTGTACACACCCACCTTTTCCCAAACAGGAAAGTTGCACCCAAATGAGCCCAATCTCATTCACTGTCCCTTTGGCTTCTAGTAACTCCTGAACAATTTTGCTGCTAGGTCCACATCAGTCAAAAAGAAAGAAGGCCGAAAGCACCATGAGACCCCTGCCATGTCCAGGGATAGCTCAGAGCTCCTGGGATCACCTGAGGGTGCCAAACTGCAGGCCACGGCTCTTCCGGCAGCCTGTGGCCTCCATTGGGGATGGGGGTAGCAAGGTCCCTGAAGTTCTGCCTAGAAGGCACCCAACTTCCAGGTTCCTCGGAAGCAGGGCTTCAGCACCTTCTGCCCAGCACCCATTTGTCGAAGCCTCTCCGAGCCACAACTGGGCCCCGAGGAGCAGGGCATGAGGTAGACTATGCATTAGTTAGCTTCCCCCTACCCAGTCCAAGGAGGAAGGAACCTCTCGCCCAGACCCATGGTCCTCGTTCTGGATGTGAGTGACACTGTGACACAGGCCACTGGCCACCGTCCTCTGCTCCAGCTGACCGCAGCACCAGCACAACAGCGGGTGAAGAATTAAGGAGTAGAAGGGACAGTCCCCCTCAGCAGGGTCTCAAGACACAGAAGTCCAATTCTTGGGGCTTACGGCGCAGGTCACACTGATCCCGAGCCAGCAGCCTACCTCCGTGGCCCATGCACTTGAGCGGACGCCTCTTAAATCCGCGGCCACAGCTCTTAGAACAGGGTGACCAGTTGCCGAGCTCCCAGGTTGGGCAGGGTTCTCCACAG
The DNA here is from genome assembly GCF_037038515.1 of Microtus pennsylvanicus. NCBI lineage: Eukaryota > Metazoa > Chordata > Mammalia > Rodentia > Cricetidae > Microtus > Microtus pennsylvanicus. The sequence continues at coordinate 89,346,894 of NC_134581.1, read as the reverse complement.
GCTCGTTTCTCCACGGGTCGATGGGCTGCGTCGCAAACAGAGGCTCCTCGCTGCCCCGGAGAGCCCCGACAGTCCACTGCTCGCTTCTGTAGGCCACTGCCACAGCTCACGGAGCAAGGCCCCCAGCTGCCTGCCACCCAGCGTGCAGGAGGCCTGTTGTCTGGCTGCTCCACTTGGTTGGAAAGGCTGAGAACACTGTTGCGCAGCACTGGGGAACTCCGAGGGTCCTTGGGGCGAGGGGATTTGTCCTCCCGAGGTTCTTTGGGCAGATAGAAGGAGTAGCGCACCCGGGGTGGTGTCATCTTCCCCACGGACAGGACCTCCACGGTCAGTGGCTCCAGGATGGGTCGAGAAGCCTGGAGGCTCTCTACCGCGGTGCCAGTGCCACTGTACCGCAGCAGGCTGCCCTTTACTGCCAGGTCCCGTTCTACAGCAGACACCACGAAGTGTCCATTGAGCAAGTATTTGCCTTGGCTATTCTTCAGAGCCAGGTAGTTGTCATCCCCAATGAGCCCCTTGTAGCCACGCTGGCGGATGTCAATGCTGGAGGCACCCGCAGGGATGGCCACTACAAAATTGTAGCCATGCCTAGAGTAAAGAGATTATAAATTACACAGATGCTTGAGCCAATTAATATCCTTTATCCCCTTCAAAGTAATAAACGATTGTGGGTTTCGAATACATCACAAAAATGGTGGCAGAGGGTAAGGCTGCTTAACCACCACCATCCAGGGCTCAAGGAGTCAGAAAGCTGAAAGCCAGACTCATTTAAGCTGAATGTCAGGCTATAAGACCTAGTAACCTTTTCATCCTTCAGTAAACTTGTCTTTTGGGTGGATTCAAAGTATAATAAAAACACAAGTTTGAGGCTTAGAAAGAACCACTCGGCCTTGTATTGCTGTTGATCTTGGATATGTCTCAGCATCTCTAAGACTGCTTCCTCATCCGTGAAAAATAGAGCTCATAACCACACATACCACAGAACTGTCCCAGGATAAAGAAGCCCACAGAACATCAACCACAGAGCAGAGCACCTGACACAGAGGACTCCCTAGGCATCGGTTCCTTGGAGGAGAACGGAGAGGATGTTAGGGTACAGTGTTCAAGTCCAAGGTTGGTTATTGGATGCAGTCAGAGTAAAGACCTTGGAGTAGGGGTTAGGAATTGGGCCTTGATTCAGATACTAACTCCCTTTAAGTAAGACAATTAGTTGATCTGGGTTCCTGCGTCCTCATCCACACAGGGTGAGTAAAGGTAGATGCTTTCTCGGGCTCCACCCAGTTCCTCCTACACCTCGTGGAACCACCTTGCTGCATGTCCTGCAGAAAAGCAGCTTCAGAAACTGCATCAGCAACAACTGAGCTCTGAGAAACGGAGCTGGGGGCTTCCCTGTGCATCACCCCTAGGGGCTCAATGGAGGATATCGTGTCCACAGGGGACAGTCCACCTCGACGAGGGCCATCTGGTCTTTCTATCTTCAGCACTCGGACCCATGAACTTTTAGGCTAACCACACATACTGCTCCCGACTGAGATCTCCAGGGCACCGCTCACCCTGTTTCTCCAAGAACATAGGTTGGGACTTCCACAGGAGGGTGTGGTCAACCTCATAAAGCTCCAGCTGCAGTGAGCTGCAGACACTGGAGTTTGGACTAAAAGAAACTAATTATGGGGCACATTTCCCTGGAAACAGAGACTCCACTCATTCTCTTCTCAATGCAACCCCCTGGGCCAGGACTCCAAGTCCACAAGAGCATGGTGGCCCTCACACGCCACCTCTTTTCCCTAGAGAACATGCCATAAACATTTATTATATGCCAGGTACTGCACTAACTTTTTAAAATTAAGTTCCTTAGTGCTCATGAGACTGAATATGAAATTCATCTACAAATAGGTGTCGGGAAATCTGAAGAATAAATCACTTGCCCGAGGTCAGGCAGAAATCAAGGAATTGAGATTTGAAAATGGCTCTGTCCTTGTCTTGGTTGGGGTTACTATTGCTGTGGTGAAGCACCCTGTGTAATGATTGTTCTGTCTCTTTAAGAGACAAGCCATGCCCACTCCCTCCCCCATCCGCTCATTTTTAATTTTTCCATTACACCCTGAGCAAAAGCAGTTAGGGGAGGTCGGGGGGGGGGGGTTGGCTTAGGCTTCCACATCACTGTTCATCATTGAAGGAATTCAGGACAGGAACTCAAATGGGACAGGAACCTGGAGGCAGGAGCTGATGCAGAGGCCATGGAGAATGCTGCTTACTGACGTGCTGGGCTTGCTGTCTTAGCAACCAGGCCCATCAGCCCAGGTGTGGCATCACCCACATGGGCTGGGCTCACGCCTATCAGTCATTAAGAAAATGTCATAGAGGCTTGCCTACGGCCTGATCTTATGGGAGCATTTTCTCAGCTGAGGCTCCCTCCTCTCTGATAACCCTAACCTGAGTCAAGTTGAAACAAAACAAGCCAGCACAATCCAGCTCTAGAATGCTATATGGAACCTTACAACATTTCCATCTCCCTGAGTCTCAACTCCTGTTGGGGTGTGTCTTCATGCATTCACCTTGGAATTCATCTTTGTTTGCTGGCTGAATGATACATGGACACACGGACAGATACATAGATGGATTATCAGCCCAAAAAGAGAAATAATACAGCCATTCTAACATTCGCTCTGCTCTAACCCTAGCTTTCAACACGTAATTCCACCCCACCCGGCCACAGCTCCGTTCCTCTTGCCGGTACCCTCCAGGGCTCAGAACTTACATGGGCTTGGTGAAAAGTCCCGTGACCCTCTTGCAGCTCTTGTTGTCTCCACCACACACCCCGCATTTGTCAAACTTCTTCTTGGACCCCAGGTTCCCGTCGCAGCCAGCCTTGATGCACTTGCCTTGGACACAGACCGAGGTGGAGTCGGGCGTACACAGTGTGCCATCCACCACCTGCAGCATCCCCAGAGAAAAAAGACAGGGCCAGCTCAGTGTGGTGTTCCTCTAAAGACCAGACTCTGCCTCTGCCTCTTATCCCTGCAAACTCACCTTAGGCGCCAACACGTAGAAGTAGCCAGTGCCATTGGCTCGGCAGATGAGCTTGCATTTGTCACGTGGTGACACGCCCGAGTACTTGGGTACCCATGCGACAGCCAAGGTGAGCCGGTTGGTGCTATGATTGTAGCCATTGAAAGCTTCACATTGCTCCTCCCGGAAGCTCTTGCCAGAGGCTGAACAGGAAGAAAGCACATAAAGGAAGCTAAAAGGAGGAGCCAAGGAAGGTACAGAAGACGGTATCCCTTCCAGAGGAGCCCAAATAAAATCCCTCTGATAGTCATCCCTACCTCCAAATAGTAAAGCAGCCTGGAATCAAAAGGCACAGTGCACAGTAAGACATCCCATAAGCAATGTACCACCTTCTTTAGCATCTAGCCTCAAATTCCCTTTGTAACAGGTGTCCTAAATATTTTTTGGATGATGAAACCCTTCAGCAGCCTATTAAATCTCTTCTCATTACTTTGTTAAATGCATTATACAAATCACATCATTTACCAATTCTATTGATAAGAAACTATCAATATACTTTGAAACAGACTTCTGGCATGTGTGCTCTTTGTAATGCACCAAAAAATGCTCAAAAAAATGCTCAATGGTGACTCAAATAACTGCTATGATTTTGAGGTCAGGATGAACATAATGGCGTCTTGAGAATTCTTCCACAATTAATGTACCCCGTAAAAATATTCAGAGTTCCAACTAATGACAAAGGCACAGGTACTTATGCTGCTGGTGTCCCTTACTGCCCAAGGGAAGGAAATAGCGAATTTTAGATGGAAAGGTGAATTTAAAAGCATTGAGTTGGGCATGGTGGTGCGTGCCTTTAATTTCAGATCTCTTTAGGCAGATCTTTCTGATATATAATAAGTCAGAGGTTTATAATAAGATATATATAATTATTATATATAATAAGCCAGACATAATAATAAGACTCTGTCTCAAAAAAAGAAAAGGGCTAAATTTCTAATTCGAAGAGAGAGACTAAGCTTTAGATAGAAGCATCACTGGAAATTAGAATAATATTTCCCACTGAGTTCATGGACCCTGGATTCCTGCTTACAAGACAGGCTTGTGAGTGATAAAGTATGAAGACTTCTAGAGGCCCATCCCTGGAGCCAGTTAGCCTCCATCCAAGCAGCTAGAAGAAAACACCCTTGCCAGAGTTGGACTGATGGAATGATGCCAAGGGGAGTCTGCACCGGACTCATTGTGGGCTCTTTCCTGGAAACTGAAATCTTGATTGCAAGATTTGTGACCAACAGTCACCTCCAGGCACAGGGCCCAGAGGCCCAGGCTGCTGCTGTCCTGTGTCTCACCTGAGCTGGGGCAGGGCTCCAGGTTGCAAGATCGGTATTTCACTCTCACTCCCTCGCAGTACTTTCCACCGTTGGCAGGGGTAGGGTTGCTGCACTGCCTCCGGGCCAGCTGCACGCCCCCACCGCAGGTGCGAGAGCAGGGGCCATACGGCTCCCACTTGGCCCAAGAGCCGTCCACCTGTGTGGAAGAGCAGGTTAAACTCCAGCAGGCTCGGGTGCCACACCCAGCCCCTCACCCACAGAAGCTCCCAGTAAAACCTATCAGTTCCCAGCCCACCTCACTAGAATGAAGTCCACTTTGTATCGTGAGATTACAAAAAAAGATAAGCAAACAGTCTGTATGTTCAAGACCCACCCAACACTTAAACTGATTCATCAGCAAATACCAACTGCTCCCAGTTAGAAACGAGTTCTGGGAAGAGGCATCGTAGGCTGTGAAGCCAGTGACTGAGAGTTACTGCTGCATGGGCCAGCGCTACAGGAGTGGGCTTAGCTGGTAGCCAAACCTTCTTGGGTTTCATACTTCACCTGCATGAAATGAGGCCAGAAACACTCCAATCTGAGGTTGCATGAAAGATTCAAATTGGGTGGCATGTATGAAAGCCCCTGGCCTACCTCCACGAAGGATTTCAAAGTCTTCCCTGCCTGCATGAGTGTATCTATAGTCTCCAAACCTTGGGCAGGTACAACCAACAGCCAAGTCAATACACAATGTTGCCACAGGTGTTGGAACATTTTTAGGTGTAAATGGTCTACCATTCTGACTTTCTACCAAACAAGAATGATTTTGACCTCCGTCAGGACTGCCTTTGAGAAAGTTCAAGGCACCATGTGTACCAGCAATGCTAACATTTGTGCCCAGAGACAACATGGGTTAGAGAGAATGAAGCAACCCTAAGCCACTGCTCAGCTCTGAGATAAATTACAGTGAGTTTATTGTTCTCATTAGTTCATTTAAGAGGACAGAGGACTTCTAATCTTCACTGTGTTACTTGTAGGATGATGGCAGAAAGGCTTCTCACTCCCTGCACACGTGTCAGATGAGCATAGAGAAGCACATGCATTGGGAGCACAGCTGTCACTCACAGAGCATCCATAGATGCTGAACCACATGGCCCTACGCAGAAACTGCTGGCATGAAGTTCAAACAGTCCATCCTTCATGTTCTGAGAGTCATCTCTGTGCCTGCCCTTCTGTCATCTGAGCTTCTCTGAAGCCTGCATGTGGTAGCCTTCTACATGTGGGTAGCCCCTCACTAGTACGCTCTCTCTAAAGTCAGCAATGACCATCTAAAAAAACTATACTACACCCAGGCCTTCGTGTCTCAGCTTCTCTTCAGTGTCCAGCACTGTAGACAAGATCTACTTGATAGAATTTTTTTCCACCTATTTGTACAAAAACTTTCACTGTGCACCTGCCATTCATCCATTTGTTCACTAAATATTTGCTGACTTCCTACTATATACCTGGCACTCGGTGCAGCAAGTCCCTGCCCTGAAAGCTGCAACAACCCAGTGAGGGGAAGACAGACAATAAAAACAAGTTGGAGTTTCTGTGTATCTGAGGAGGCAGTAGTGCTAACAGGAGCCTTTGTGAGGTTGACTGCTCCATGTAAGAGGCTGCTGGGTTCTCAGATATGCATCCGCCTCAAAGAATTATGGGTATGAGTCAGGTGGGTATTATAGAAAGAGTATTCCAAGCCTGGAGAGTAAGAGATGTGGCCAAGAAAGGGTGCATGGAGGGCCAGCAGAGTGAGCAGAAAACTAGAAGTGGGCAATGGAGGCAGACACTACGCTGTCTCCTTCCAGGCTAAGTATGAAGGTCCTGTTCGGTGCAAGCAGAAAAGCGGCAAAACCTAACTCCTGTTTTAAAAGGAATCCCACTGGCTGCTCTGTTCGTCACAGTCTGTAAGATCAGAAATGCAGAGAGCAGATGTGGAGAAACTGCCAAATTCCAGGGAAGAGGGAATGTGGCCTGGAACGGTTTGACAGCAAGGAAGCAGAGAGAAATGAGGTTCTCCGTAGATTTTGAATGCAGGGTCAATGGGAATTGCTGAGCTATCAGATGTTAAGTGTATAAGCAAATGGGTTTTGGCATAAACAAGTGGAAGGTGCGGTTGCCAAGGCAGGTTTAGGGGATGTGGTGAGGAGCCCAGTTTTATGGCTGCCATGTTTAAAATGTTTATCAGGTGTCCGCACGGACTTGCCAAGATTCACTTAAACACAGAAGTGGTTCGGAGCTAGAGACGCAGCTCAGAGGCACACCACTTATCTGGTATGGACCCAAGGTTGACCTCGGTCCTCCACATGCATTATTGGCCCGTTTGAGTTTCCAAGGTTTTTATTTAAACTGAGACCAAGGAGCACAATTGTCAGTTTTACTCCAGCCATGTTCATCAACACAGGCACACATGAGGAGAGTGAACGGGACTTAACCAAGGAGGTGACTAATCTAAGAGATCGTGACACATAGAGATGGGGCGAGGGGATCAAAGGGATTTTTAGCAATGGGTTGCAGTCCCTCAGCAGCACAGGGAAGAAGGGGGGCATGAGAAGGAAAACAGAGAAAGGCCGCTGTATGAGTGACTATAGGTCCAGACTGAAGAGTTTCTGGAATCCAAATCCTAGACGGAAATAAATGCAAGGATGGAACACCGTGGTCAGATAGCTGCTATGAGCGGGAAAGCAGAAGGACTCCCTCAAGGCTGCAGGTATTTATAGGACAAGTCATTGGTGATGGCTGATCAAAGTAATGTCCCCCATGAAGGGACAGGTTTCAGCTCACGGGATGGTGAAGTGGCCGCTCAGTAAAGGAGCTGAGACGATAGTGGAAAGACTGTATCCTGGCAATGTTGCCTGCATCCAACATGCTCTGGATTCCTCTTCACGAGAGAAGAAGCCGATCATGACACACCTGTCCTCAGAATCTTCCAGTCTGAGCTCATCAGCTTGGCCATCAAGTCAATACGGCCTTCCTCCCAAGCTGTCTACCTAAATGTATAGCAAACAAGCCTGCTGCCGCCATCTTTCCCTCAGACCACTTCTGGCCTTGCTCCGGCTACCCATCAACATCCTGCTGCCCCCCACCCCGAGCTTTCCCCCTCTCAAAGATTCCTCAGTGGCGTCCAATTGCTCTTAGTTTCTCACCCTCAGTTCTCCTGTAATGTACTCTTGCCCATCTTTTCCAACACAGAACACATGCCTCTGTCTTGAACTCCAATGACAACTCACACTAGACTATGGTCTCTCTGACAGCCTGTGTTGTGTTTTGTTTTCTATCTCGAATGTTTCCTAAACCCTTGAACTCAATGGATTTGGCCTAGTAAGTAGCTGAAGGCTTAGTTAAATATATAGTCTCAGGTCACAGAAAAGGATTCTAAGAAAAATAATTCTGTACCACACCCATTTCCAGACAATAGATGGATTGGGTCTTGGTAAATGCTTATTTGTAATGTTGATTTTTTTTTTGAAGCACTGTACTGTGTCTTCTCCCAGCTACAAACAAGGGTAAGAGAGAGGCAGTCATCTCCAGGGTCAAGGATGGACGTCTTGTTCCTGACTGGGAAAGTACAGATTTCTTTGCTTTCCTAACATGAGACCTAAAGATTATATAGTCAGAGAATATTTTGGTGCTATTGGTCCAGCTTAATTGATATTCTTGTTTACCTTGGGGAAAATTTTTGTTCAATTATATTTCAGCTAAAAAAGAAAGAAAAAGCACAAGCTGAGCTCGGGGTGTGTCAGGTGACTGAAGCACACCCAGGGGTTCACCCATTTCATTCCTACACCTGGATCATCTGTGGGATCTACTTCCCTGAATACAGAAGTGGTTGATGAGGGAAGAAAGACAGAGTGAGCTTAGACTCAGGTTAAGACTTTCAGCCTTATCCCAGAGCATCTCCCTATGCAAGAAAGCCCAGGGCTTGGAGCTGAGAGTCCCAGTCCTACCGAAGGCTTTATCTCAGGCATGATTTGGCTTACTATAGTGTTCCTCTGGTCTTTGTGTCAAAAACAAAAAGGACAGGGGACTGGGAAGGTGGCTCAGTGGATAAAGAGCTTGTTATGCAGTTTAGGACCTAAGTTCAGACTTCCAGCACCCACATAAAAGGTGAGTGTAGTGGGTGCCTGTGACTTCAGTGTTACAGAACAGAGATAGGTGTAACCCATGGACTCACTAGAAAGTTCTAGATTCAATGAGAAACCCTTTCTCAAACAAAACAAAATGAAATAAAGTGGAAATTCAATTGAGGAAATCTACCTGACATAAATCTCTGACGAATGCACTTGGAAAGCACACAGATGCATATAACCGCCCCCCCCCCACACACACACACATACCACATGAAAGAGAGACCACGGACAGAAACGGAGGCAATATGGCATAGTTATAGTGTGACCAGCACCTTCCATAGAAGACCCAGGCCCATCTCTCTCCCAAGCATTCCCTCACATAAGAGCTCACCCGGTACTTATTTGGATTGTGTCGCTCCACGCAGGCCCCCTTGAGGCAGAACTTTCCCTCACCACAGCTGGTGCCATCTGCCCAGGGGAAGTGGCGGGTCTGGCACACCATCTGCCCCTTGGCCTTGCCAGTGCACCACAACTTTGTACAGTACTGCATATATGGACAGGGTTTAGAGCCCACCCCAAAGGCCAGCTCGCACTGCTGGCTCAAACTGTAGCTGGTGCCAGGCAGGTCCTCAGGCAGGGCGATGGGCTTGCTGGGCTGGTCCAGGAGGCAGTCACCTGCATAGATCCCAGGACATTTATTAGGACAAGCCAGAGAAAGTGAGGCCTGGCTGGCTTAGAATCTACATAAAAGAGGGAAAGTGAAGTAAGGGACAACTAGAACAGACCCAAATCAGAGCCCAGTTCTTTGTCATCTTTCAGGTTCAAAGACCACCTGAAGAGTTGGCAGAACACTGCCACCAAGGACAGCAGTGAAGGATTTCCCGCTCAGCCCTCCTCCTTTCTGTCTCCTGGCTTACCATGCCCACTGTCCAGGAAGTCAGTGATGATAGCGGCACTGCAGGCTGACCAGGGATTGGCACGATCGATTTGGATGAGCGTTGGAGACATCATGTGGTTGGCTCTGAGCTTCCCGAACACCTCCTCGCACACCTTCACGTTGTCATGAGGCATGTTGAACACATGGCCTGTGGGATGAAACAAGAGGACTCAGGAGACAAGAGTAAAGGCTTGAGAACAGGTAGGAGGGGCCCAAGAAGAAATGAGAGAAGCAAGAAAACCCTGTGATGGTTTTTAAGTTGGTTACTGTCACCTATTCATTGTCTTCTTTGTGATGTCCTACGGACTAACTTGTATCTTGTAGGACACAAGCTTGTATCTCTTATCTCCTCCATCAGGCTGTGAGCCAGATAAGGACAGCAGTGTTACCTTGTCCTTAAGGTATTCCCCCACCAAAGTATCCAAGTGTCAATGGGGCTACAGCTATCAGAAAAAAATTAAAGCCAATGTCAAGGCAGATGCTGGCCCCAAGAAAGGATTCCTAGAGCTCCAATATATGAGAAATCAAATATAAGCATTCCCTCTCCCAGCAAAACACCCAGCACAAGTCCAGATCAAGCCCAGAGGCACCTTCCCTCTGCCTCAGTCTTACCCAGCTCATGGGCAGTGGTGAAGGCTGAGGGAAGCCCATCGTCCTCGATGACAGAGCAGCTTCTCTTGGGATCACACATGGTCCCCACATCAGCCATGCCCAAGGTATCACAAGTGGTAGCCCCGCATAGGTCCTGCCAGGTGGAGGAGAAGCAAAGCCAGGCTAAAGTTAAAGATGGTAACAGAAGGGGCCCAAAGAAAAGAAAGGGCCTCCTACAGGCCTTGCTGCTGCCATCCAGCCCCAGCGTCTTTCAGCCAGATCTTCCTTGCTAAGGGCTCACGGGGCTGTTCATGGAATGAGCCTAGGATGAAGGAAGTGGCCCCAAGTAGAAAGCTCTGTGGCTCACTGAGAAGACCGTACCCCACACAGGAAAGTACTGTGGGAGGAAATTAGGAGGTACGAAATTAGACCACAAGGGCCACAGCTTTATATATAGAGAAGGTCAGGAAAATAGTGACTCCCACAGTAGGGTGGAGTTCTGATCACAGCTCCCTGAGCCACGTGGGGGTAGAAAGCAGCCACGTTCCCTATCCACTGGCAGCTCTGAGCCGTCCCTGTCTTTGTTGGGTGACTGCCTTTTGGACAACTATGAATTAAGTTCAGATTCTCAGTCCCAGGCCGGCCAGCCAAGGATCTCCCCCAGTCAGAGACTTGGCTTCCTAGAACTGACAGGAAGCAGAGAGAAGTGGACCTGGGCCACTGTCTACACACAGTTTAATGAGCTACCAAAGCTCAAGGGGAATAGAGGCTGAAGGGCTGCTAGGGATAAAAGATAGCGATCATCACCTAAGTGGGAGGCTCCCTCTTTTTTTTTTTTTTTTTTTTTTTTGGTCTAGAAGCCTGATGCTGCAGAAGCTAGGCCTCCCAGCCACACACTGTATTAGGAAGTATCTCCAGGAGATGTTAAAGAGAAAAAGTGGGACTCCGTGGATGGGAATCTCAAAAGGCTTGCTCAATATTATAGGCCATGGATGCATCTAGAAACCCTGAGAACCCAGAAGCTGGGAATGGGAAGTTGTCCAACCTTCATGGACAACTGGTTCCTCTCAGAAGGCAGATGCTAAATCAGTCACACCAACATACTTTTCTTTATGTCATTGTCTTTAAAATCTATGGAGATCTGGTCCTCACAATAGTCTTAGGAGGCAGACATATTATCACATTTATTTACAAAAGGTAGACACTAAGGCCCACGATCATAACTAATCATGGCCATGATTGACTAAGAGCCCACACAATGCATGAATATCACATGTATGACCTGATCTAACCCTCACTACAGTCCACTGAATTGAAGACCAGTTATCCCCTCCCACAGACAAAGAAGCTGATGCTTGGTGAGGCTCCAGTCACACAGAAGAGTCACAAACTAAGGATTTGTATGGCTAGGGATTTGGATGTCACAGCCAGTGGCTCAGCAACACTTGAGAATAAGCTGTCATGCTCTCCTGTGAAAACCAGGAGGTCACGGAGAGCATACATGCGGAGCAGTGCTCAGTTCTGCTCCCTTTGTGCGTCTCTGCCTTTGTCTCTCTGTCTGTCTGTCTGTCTGTCTGTCTCTGTGTCTGCATGTATACGTATATATGCTGACCTTCAGGATGGTGGAAAGCAACAGGGTTAGTGGGGCCAGAAGGCAAGAGAGGAAAGTGGTCATAGTACAGAGAGAATCAGCAAAAATTAATCCAGAGCACTCAGAAGTTTACCAGCCGAGCAGTCAAACTTGGCTTCCCACAGTCAGGTGATAATCACACCTAATGAGTTAACAGATTTTCTGGCCAGAGAAAACCATGAGGGTGACCAGCCTGAACCCGAGGTGCCAGAGTCAGTGACGGGTGCTGTGCATGCTCTACCTTCGTTTTACTGCCTATGTGAATGATGTACCACTTCCAGGAACTTCACAAGAGACCTCAAATTCCCTTCCTTTCCTGGTGCCCTTCCCTTTTCAAAGACTTCGTCTCCCAGAGAGTTCCTCCCTAGAGCCCTAAAAACCTAAGAATCAACCCCCACTCAAAAGAGCACAGACAAGCTTGGGACAGGAAGGAATGTGGAAGATAGGAAAGAAATACATGATAATTCATTTATTTTTTAATATATAACTTAATCCCTTCAGACAAAGGGTTGTGCCAAAGCGCCATATGTCTATGGACACTAACGCACAGATCCCAGTTGCTGGAGGTGGTGATCTGAAGATGTCAGCCTTGCGGCTGAAGCCTACCATCTCTAGGGCAAGCACACTCTGTGGCTTCCAGGCCACCCACACACTCAGGCTGACCTCAAGCAAGAGAGCGGGCACACAGGGATAAGAACCAAGAGATCTAGGTCCCATTGCTAAGTGGCTGTGTGTCTTTGGCCAACTGCCTCTTTTCCTGACGGCTCTGGGGAAGAGCCAGTTCTCAACTAGAACTTGAACCATCCAACGACTTAAGCCTCTTCTCCTCCCTTTTCCAGTCCTAAGTGCTCAGCCCCTTCTGGCCCTGTTGGTTATGACAGGAACACACAGCGTGACCTACTTTTAGAACAGAAAGAACGGTAAGGGGCCTCTAATCTACTGATGCATGCTGAGCAGCGTAACTCAGAGAAACACAGGCTCCTTTCCCCTGCCTATTCCCACACTGCCCCTTCAAAGTGGCGGAACCAGAGGAAGAGCTGACATGGATCCTGACTTCCCTGAGGCAGCATCTACAGCTGGAAGGTCTCTGCAGCAAGGCACGTTGCCTCTCTAGAGAGCAGATCCTCCCTACCTCAGACAAGCAACTGTAGGCCCTTCCTGAGCAGGAGCAACCTGGTTTTGTATCAGGAAACCTCAGCTCCATGGATTAAACAAAGGGAACAAGAAAAGCCAGCACAGTCCCTGCGGGGAAGGATGCTGTAGGGAACAGAGGACCCCCTATCACCAGCACCTTCAGGGTGGAAAGACCTGCTACCAAGGTCAGAAGTTCTGTCCCCCTTCACCCAATCGAGGGAGCAAATGACCCTTCTGGGATTTAGAGCTTAGAACGCCCACAGGCGCTCTCAGGGCCCAGGCGTACGTACCTCATTTATGGCACGGGATGTCTCCACCCTTCGTGAATGAACTCAGACCCACTTGAATTGCTTTAACCTCTTTGGTTCAAGCACCAGTCTCTAAAATATAGACACTGCCCAGTTTCTTTCTGCCCAGAAAATGCAGGCATCTTTCAGCCCAGTCCCTACCTGATTCATTATTTCTGGCAATTGGCCATTTCTCTTACAGTCACAGCTGCTTCTCCAGAGGATCCAAGAATCTTCTTAGCCAAGAACTTGATCCTCCTGGACTCCTCTTTCCTAACTTTTCCTAGTTAAGTTTGGAGCTTTATGTAAATAAGGCTGCACTTTGTGGTGACCAGATACCTCTTTAACAATGTCGTTCACCATGCACAACTGCTGCCAAAATCCCCGTCTCGCTGCCTCCCTTGCTCCTCTTCCTCACCTCCTCTGCTGCACACACAGGTACTGAGACACTGTTTCCAAACAGCACAGAGAAAAAGGAAAGGGGAGCCACAAAATTCAAGCACGTTAGTTTTATTTTTTTTTTCAATTTGGCAGTGGAAAAATATCTATCTTTTCTTATGTAACCAACACCTGAGCCAGAGCTCCTTGTCAGAACCACATTCCAGTATCCGTAACCATCACAGAACCTCAGAACCAGCCTCTTACTTTGCAGACAAGCTGAGATTACACACCCAAGGCCGTGTTCTGTTAAGTGAAGCTCGGAGTCTTGACTTCATAGCTTTTGACACTCAGACCAACAGTGTGCTCCGAATTGGATCCTACTAGGAATGATACCACGATCACCAACAGAAAGCATTAACTGGACCCCCGACTGCTTTCCCACATGAATCTCACCATACATTTTGTCCATCACAAAACCCATTAGTTTACAATTTCTAATGACAGGTTGGCTTTTTAAGAAGTAAAACCTTGCAATTCAGAGCTTATGCAGCTAAGAAAAATAGGTAGGCAGTGAAGCCTGCAAGGTGGGCTATTCCTATTAACAAATGTGGTATCACATCATCTAAATCCTTCCAAAAGTAGAAAATGTGGTGTCGCCATCATCTAAATCCTTCCAGAAATAGAAAACGGTATTACCACAAGAGACTAGAATAGTGGACAGAAATTGCCTCACTGGGGAAGAAGAGAAGCCACCACTTGCAGGAAGGCTGATCCTCTCTAGAAACTGTGCTTCAAGAGAGGCTACTTGTCAACTATATGATGATAGCCAGCAGTTATTGAGTGGCTACAGAGTCCCAAACACTGCAGCAAGAATTTTACCTGGATTACTCAATGAATCCCCCTTTGGAAGAGATACTAAGTTCTGTTTTACAGAAGAGACCCACATAAAGTATGTAGTATCCCAAGGTTGCAGAGAGCCCCAGCTTAGGCAGAGTAGAGCTTCAAAGGTAGGGAATGAGTTCTAACAGAATACCTTATTGCTTCTGAAGTGCGTCTACTCCAAGAATGAAGGTGTAGAAGATACTCAAATGGGAAGTGATCACCCCCCGACCCCCAGACCACCAGGTCAAGGCAGTGCTGGTGACCTAGGTGAGGAGAGCCCCAGAGAGAGGGGACTGGCTAACAAGTGCTAACAGCAGCATCTGCTGAGGCCATGCTGGTTGAGCAAGCTGCTGGCTCCTTACCGCATACCTGCACTGACACACTGACCCTGGCCCGGCTGTGCACCCTGTCTGCTGACTCCAGGGTGGATTAACGTGCTCCTCGATGGGGCCCCACCTTTCTCTAGGGCAAAGCCAGGCGGCAGAGTGCCAAGAAGAAATGCCAGAAGAAATCGACACTGCAGCCTGACAGCCTAAAAACTGAATTAATGGTCCCTGGGCAGAGGCAAAGTACCCAAGCACCCAACAGCTTCAGGCAACCCACATTTTCCTCTGAACCTTCCTTCCACGTACTTGATGAACCATCAGACGGACGGGCCTGCGCAGGGTCTACCAAGACAGGAGGTGATGCCTGTCTTAAAGGGATTGGCAAGTGCTGGCACCCACAGTCCCCACACATACACAAGAGTATGAATCAGGCAAGTAGGATATGCCTGTAAGGGCAATGGTACAAAATGCTTTAAATCAAGGCTATCCCAAATTTACATTTTGGCAAGGGACCTGTATATACTCATCCAAGAGCAAGCAGCACAGCCAAAGCAACCGCTAAAGTAGCAGAAATGATGGCTGCCACCTTTGGACACCTATGTTAAATGACAAGACAGCTCATGCTCAAAATAGTCGCACACATTGAATATGATGCTACACCTTCCAAAGATGAGGACAGTGACGTTCAAATGGCTGACTTGCAGTCCGTTGAAAGGAAGTTCACATGCTGAGATTGAAACTCAGCTCTGCCTGACTCCAAGCCAGTTACTCTTTCCACTGTACCATGTGTCCAAGTCAAGGAATCAGGACACAGTGGGAAGAGTGCTGAGGTGTGGAGGGAAGGACACAACCACAGTGAAGTTCAAAGGAAGGTAGAGAGCAAGCCCTAAAGTAGGAGAAATGATCTTAGTTAACTAACTCAGTGGTGGAAAAGAAGGCACGGAACTAGAGAGATGGCTTGGTGGTTACTGCTCTTACTTATTGCTCCTGCAGATGACCTAGATTCAGTTCCCAGCACACACGGGTGACTCACAACCATCCACAAATCCAGTTTTAGGGGATCGGAAGCTTCAAGGGAAGGAAATAAAAGAAGGGAGGGAGAACAAGAAGGAAGGGAGGGAGGGAAGGAGGAAGGATGGAAGGAAGGAAGGAAGGGAGGGAGGGAGGGAGGGAGGGAGGGAGGGAGGGAGGGAGGAAGGAAGGAAGGAAGGAAGGAAGGAAGGAAGGAAGGAAGGAAGGAAGGAAAAGAGGGAAGGAGGGATGGACAGAAGGCAGGCTAAAGCTGAGGCAGTTGGATCCCATGAGCCCATGCACTCAAACTAGCCTTGGATACATAGGAAGATGCCACACCAAAAAAAAGGATTCCCCACCACCACCCCATCTTCTGCCACTAATATTAGGCTTACTTATTTGGAGTAGGATAAAAACAAGAGGAGTACTCACTCTATGAGACACGGAACAACTACGTTCCACTGTTCCTCTCTTTCCCCACCTCCCTTTTCTCATTTCAAAAGCAGCAGTGCACTGTCATATTGTGACCAAGAAATGACAATACCAATCGTCAAATGTCCCCTCTCTCCTAATATCTTTCAAAGTCTGACTTCAGAACACAGCCTGATGAAATAAAGACTCCTTCTTGCCATGCTGGGAGGAGGATATAACACACACACCATCATCTACCAGTCACGGCTTTTCGTCTGAACTCTGAAGGCACTGCCCCGCTGCATGCATTTGCTCTATAGAAAACCTTAGGCTCTATTTCCTGAAAGAGGCTACTTTCTACCGTGTAGAAAACACCCCATCCGGTGCCCCACACAGGCTCTGGGAAGATGACTTAGCATTAAGAGCACATACTGCTTTCGCAGATGACTTGAGTTCAGTCCCCAGTCCCCAAGCCAAACTGCTCCAAATCACCTGCCACTCCAGCTCTAGGGGACATCTCACATATCTGACCTCTATAGGCACCTACACTCACATATGCAGGTGTGCACGCACACACACACACCATGGTACTGCTCTAGATTGGAAACACAAAATCAGTGCCAGATTTTGTGGTTGGGAGAGGGGAAAGTTCAGAGTCTGAATGAAAAAAAAAAATAAGGCAGTTGAGTGCCCTTGGATAACCCCAGAAGAGGAAGGAGAAAAGGTTCAAGAAGGGATGGAGGATTCCATGAAATGACTCTAAGCAAAGAAAAATAAAATGAGCGAAAGCAGGAGGAAAACATAAACTACAAGTCATAAAAATGAAAATGAAGTCATGTCAAGAGAGGAAATGTCACAAATAGTGAAGCAGATGGTGCAAGGCGTGAAGGTCATTTACAACACAGAAACAGACTTCTCTCCCTACTCTAGTGCTCCTCGGGGCCAGAAGCCCTTTCTGCACCCAGGCTCTTAGAGAGCATCCTCCGCTCCTGGGAAGAGAACACACACGTGCATGCATGTTGCATGCACACGCACACATGCGCACACACACCACACACACACGGGGGGGGAGGAGAGAGAGAGAGAGAGAGAGAGAGAGAGAGAGAGAGAGAGAGAGAGAGAGAGAGAGAGAGGCTGGGCCATACCTTATTACTACGTACAGCTCCAGTCAGAATAGTACCTAGAAGTCATAGATGCCCAAGTACCAAGAGAATGTATGAGCGGATGGACAAAAGCCATGTTACCACAAAGGGTTACTGAAGCAACAGAGGCACTGAACCTAAAATCAAGGAAGAACTCGGGGTCCACTGAGTCACAGCTGTAAATACCTGGCACTTGCAGCCGGTGCAGCGAGAAGCCAGAGATGCTGTGCTCCTCATAGAAATAAGTGAGGATGACTCTGGCTCGGATCCCGGCAGCTCCTCGCTCCTTCCCTGGGCTGACCTCACCCTGCTGTTATGAGCCCGGAGGCTGGCTGCTTTGCAAAATCAGATGTGCACTCTTTGTCCATGAACTTAGTCTGAATCTTTACAGATACTCTTCCAATTGTCAAAACACTTGTTGTATGATCAATGTATTCTCTCTTCCGGACAGCTAAGGTTCCTGGAGATCACATTTGTCTTGGTCTAGAAAGAATAGCTGTCTTCCCGTGTTCTCATCCAGTACTGTACCTTCCCCAGAGAGACTGGGGGTAGGGGGTGCCTCAGGAATGAGAAGTTCCTAAGACTCTGAGAGTACAGCAGGCCCCAAAATCTGTGCTGGCAAGGAGTTGGGGGAGGAGCTGTCCATACAAGCATGACACACGTACCTTGATGACGGGCCTGCCAACACAGACTCCCTGCTCTGTCTTTGCCCTCTACATGCCTAAGAGAAAAGCAGCTCCTAACAGTCACAGCTTGTACACCACCGCTTCTGACCCCAAGTGGTCACGCAGCTTGTACCCATTACACACAGATGACATGGCCCCCTGAGGGTCTAGCACACCACTGAGAAACAGAAGCTGTCATGCTCCACGCTGTTTGATTGCTTCTTCAAAAAGGCCATCTCCTTCCCATGGCATGGCCTACTTTCCCAGCAGGGGATCTTCTTCTCAGGGGCTGGGTCCAAAACTCAGCCTGAACAACTGGACTGAGGTCTGTGATTCTAGAGCCAGGGAGCGACCTCCACAGGGGCATCTCAGGTAGCAGATGGAACAACAGCTGCTTTCCCCATTAAGAGATCCTGTTCTTGGCCTTTGCTTTCTCTCCCAGAAATCTGACTGCAGAGCTGGTCTGGGTGCAGAAGTTGAGGCTTCTGCTGCAGTTTCCCCATGACTCAAGCAGGGCTTGTCGGGCTGGGCTGTGGCTGCTCAACAGAGCCTCAGTTGGAAGAATGAGCACAAGGAAGCAAGGCTCAGGCCAAAGACCTCCCAAGAGAAACCAGGTGGTGGGAGGAGAAGAGGCTGGGAAAGGAGGAAGTTCCATTGCAGGAAGGGATTAGCTGTGCCAAATGGGTTACTGTGGAAGACTCCAGCTCCAGCTCGTGGGCGCCAGACCAGCTCTAAGTGGCCATTCAGTAACAATGAGAGTTAGCGGCATGGAGGTAACCAAGAACTCTCAACTGTGACCATAATTCCATGATTATATTAATGAAAAAAACAAGAGCACTGCAGGGATTCAAGTCACAGCCCCAGGAATCAAAGAAAGCAGGGTGCTTGGATGACTCTTTCCTCCAGTGTCTGAAGAATTTCAGGACTCCGGATCCTCACAGTGCCCAACTTTTAAGTCAATACTTAGGGCCCTAAACGTTCACCAGTTGACAGCTTCTTGAGACAGAAAGTCAGGTAAAGACATGAGGAAGGCAGGGCTATATTCTCCCACCTGGGTTCATCTCTCTAGTCCCAACTTAGTGTCTTGCCAGCCCTGCAGCTGGAATGTCCAAACGCTCTCGACTATACTCACACACACCACCTTGCAGAGCAAGGGCAGAGCGGGAGCCCTGCCCTCAAGAGAGGGTCTTAGGACTGGAACATGAGCTGTCTTGCCTGCTCTGTCCCTTAGAATACAACTGGGTAAACAGGTCATCATTGCCTACTAACAAGGATCAGAGAAAATTGGAAGGCAGTTTCCCCAGCTCAATTCTAAGTGAAACTCCACATGAACAGTCCCAGTTCCAAACAGGTTACTAGATTGCAAGCTCAGAATAGTATGGAAGCCACTAGGCAAGGCCCAACAGAGAAGGATTTAGGGAGAGGCAGCAATGGAGTAGATGCCGTATAAGTCTGGCCTTTCACAGCATCCCACAAACTATTCTGTCCCTTTCCATCTCAATCCAGGATCCAAAACCCAAGACGGAGAAAGGATGACATGTTGCCCACTAGAAATGTAGCAGGCGCTGACCTTGAATCACCTTCCAGTACTACACCCAGCAAAAGCAAGCCTGCTAGGAGATGTCAAAAAAATCTTAGCCACCCACATATGAGAGGCGGAGGTTCCCACTCCCACCATCTACAACACCATCCTCATAGCGCTTCCTATCGACCATGAAGACGAACTGCAGCTCGGGGGCGGCAACTTCCCGGGTTCCAGCCCCTCAGCGCCTGGTCCAGAAGGCACTGATTGGCTGCATCAGGACAACACCTTCGGAAGAAGGAGACTCTCCTCCAACCTCTCAGAAGCACGTGAGGTGGAGCTTTGGTGAGCTTAGGAGAGGACTCTAATCAGAACTTCCAAGGCTAGAATTCGGAAGAAACCAATTTAAAGGAGGTATTGAGTGGTACATGTGGGCTTTAGAGAGCTAAACACAATGACCCTAAGAAAATGGGATTGAGTCCTAAGAGGTGACAGATCAACTCACCTGTCTGGTAAAGAGGATGGCTGTGTCCCAGTACTCAGGGTGCTTGTCGCTCACTTTGTTCAGTTTTTTCTGCCAGGCACAGAAGTTGCGTAGAGTCAGGGCTGCGTTGCCTGTGACCTTGGGCCCGGTGTCACGGTCGCCTAGGAGTAATACCTTGACCACAACAATGTTGATAGGGTTGAGGATGCTGGGGTGGCGGTAGAGTCGCGCCGCCGTGGCCAGCAGTGTCAGCAGATAGTGTTCCAAGTCCGCGCCGTGAAACTTGACCATTGACTCGTCTGCCACCACCAGTGTCTCCACGTACCGTGGGATAGACACGAAACGCTTGGCGCGCCCCGACCTGAGCCGGCTGTGACTCTCCCCCACGCCCGTCCGCCGTGGCTTGTAAGGGTCCAGGGCCCTCAGAATGGCGGGGTTCCAGCCCGAGGCCACCCCGCAGCGAGAGGTGGGGTCTCCGGAAGGCCCTACCGGAGCACCCCGGCGCTGGAGAAGGTGTGCGCCCTGGCTGTGACGCTGCGCCGCCGGCGCGCTGGCGTTGGGCAGAGGGCTAATAACGTACTCCGCGCCTCGGTAGCCGAAGGCTCCGCGGAGACCCCCACACAAGCTCACAGCAGCAAAGGAGTCTGGCTCCGCGTTCACGTACCCGGAATAGAAGCACCGTCGCAGGTCTAGAGAGCTTCCAGTGAGCCTCTGGAGGGGGACACCTAGATACTCAGTAGCGAAGGCGGGAGCCAGGAACTGGGCATCCGGCGTCAGGTGTAGGTAAAAGTCCTGCTGGAAAGCTGTAATCTGAAAAATGAGACCCTGATCCCCGGAGTCCTCCGTACCCCTCCTGTAGTAGTGGCGGCCATTGATGTCCGGGTCCCGTCGGATTGGAACGACCACCTCCCACTCTGGCTCGGAGCTGCCAGCAGGTCGCCAGGCGAGAGCCAAGATTGAGATGCCCAGCAGAAGCATGGCGCCGGGCTGCGAACAGCCGCACTCTGGGATGAGACTTAGACCGGCTCCCACGGCAGGCACTGTCCCCTTGTAGCCCACAAACCAACGCCCGGGACAACGGGCAGCTACCAGAAAGCACAGCCAACCAAGTCGTGGAGACTCCTCCCAGAGCTGCAAGCGTGCACAGGGCAGCCCGCGCCTCCTACCTGTTCCTCCCTAAGCAAAACGCGCTCTGGGAGCTCTAAGTACGATCGCTGTCAAGTGCATAGGCGAAAATTTGTCGTGGAGAAGTGGCGCGAGGTAGCGGGCTGCTTCGCTAACCGCAGCCACTCGCGGTGCAGCAAACCAGGCGCTGGGCGAGCCTATTAAAGGCCCCCTTCTCTTTTGGACTGCCCAGTCAGCGCCCCTCCCCTCACTCCCCTCCCAGCCTCCCAGAGCTCGCAGCCTGGAGCCTCCAGGGGCCACCGGAGAACTCGTCCCGCCTCCAGAACAAGAGCCACTTGGCTGGAGGGAGTGGCGTTATGCAGAGGCAGGAGGCGTGGACCGACCTAAGAAACCAACGCTGGAGTCTATTTGCCTTTTGCCCTAGGACCCCAGTACTGAGATGCATCAGTCACAACCGCCTGGATGAACATCTGTGAGCTCCTTAAGTCTTACCCTTCCACTCAAGGCGGTTGCGGTCTGGAGTCTGGAACCAAGACAGGACTGACCCACTTTCCCAGGGCCACCTCTTTTCTCCAGTTATAGCAGCCCCCACCCCTGCTTCTTAAACATCAAGTCTCCTAAAAGACCTCAAACCAAGGAGGCCCCCTTTAAACGTCTTAGTGTTGGGAGAGCAACCTCCAGGGAACAAAACCAGCTCTTCTTGAATCCAGAGTCACCATGGCTCACTGACCCCTGTGGGTCAGTGCTGTACTCTATGAGCCCAGACAGGGAGTCATATTTTTCAGGAATTCTGCCAGGCAGCTGTTAAATGCAACTATTGTTTAAAATTAAATTAAGTAAACTTACAATTAAATAAATTGTATTTTAAAACAAAAATGATAAACTCTCAAAACTCCATCACTAATTATCTGATTGTTATCTCTGGCCTTGAGCCACTGAGACCTTCAATCCTTCTGCACAGCCCAGAGCACCCAGGGAAGACATTAGGAGAAGGTGGGAATACAAATAGCCTGCCACTTAATGTCTCCATTTCTCCTACAAGGGCATAGCATTAGGCCCGCAAAATAGGTCACAATGGAGTTACTGTTAACACTAGCCTTTAATAAACATTTACCAATACCCTAGTGCCTGAAGGAGATGGACCAGCAAATAGTGATTGTCTTCTACCAGGGAGAGCCAAGGGACTGTGGGCAGAAAAGTAGACCAGGCATCTTCTGTATGTCATTTGATCCTAGTCCAAGGAGAGAGCAGGGCACTGGGGTGGGAGAGAATGGATCCGCTGGAGAAAGCACAACTGCTCCCATCCACCTTGGAGATAAGCCTGGGGACCTGTGCGTGGCACTAGACTTCAGGATTCTCATGAATCTGCAGAATCTGGACTAGGAGCGGTGGCTCAGTGGTTAAGAACACTCTTTTCATGCCAAGGACCCAGGTTCCGTTCCTAGCACCCACATAACGACTCACTGTCATCTGTAACTCCAGTGCAAGCGGATCCGAAGCATTCAAACCTCTTCAGACACAGGCACGCATGCAGGCAAAACACTCATGTGCATATACATGAAATCAATAAATCCGGGCAGAATCTCTTTTTTTCTCTAACAAGGTAGAAACCAAAGAGAGGAAGGGCGCTTTCCTACCTAGTCTCTCTTGATAAGCTGAAGGTCTTTCCAGAAACAAAACACTCTGGGTTTCATTGGGAAGAGAGTGCCAGAGGGGAATAGCGGCAGTTTTAAGGATGAAGAAGGTGGTGAGGAAAGGCTGGAGAGCTGCGTTAGAGAAGCGCTGCTCAAGCAAACAGGTTCCATTGTCAGAGGAGAGAAGGTGGGAGAGGTCCGTCAACAAAGAGTACCTTTGCCCTTTATCTTCTCCCCTCTAGGGCCCTGGAATGGGGAGACTGCCAGATGCCCATAATTCTACTGAGGCCCCTCCTTAACTGAGACAAAAGATCTGAAATTCATTACGTGAATGAGTAAGAGATGGGTGTTTGTCCTCTATAAATGAAAGGGAAAGTAGGCATAGGAGAGGAATGTGTGTAAGAGGGAGTTACAGTTTACAAAGGCCTTGTGTTTGAGTGTTCAAAGGAGGCCTATAATTAAAGAGCAACTCCGCAAAGAAAAGCCACTTATTTAGAGCAAGCAGTTCCTTTCCTACACCCGACGGTTTGGATGGTGGATTACAAGACTTCCAACCACATTTTACTCTCACTATGATGGGTTTGAACAAGGTCTTGCTGCCTGACAGTCAACACTGCAAGCCCGGGGAGAGGAAACCTCCTCCCCACCCAAGAACTTCCAATCTCCCTTCCCCAATCACAGCCCAAAGAGCTCACCCCTGAGCACGGAACCTGATCTTGTGGACTTATGCAAAGACACTAGCGATGTGGCACACTTACTAGGGACCAGGCACTGCACCAAACGTTCTATGTGGATTATCTTATTTAGTACTTGTGTCTCCCCTCTTGGGAAGACAATTCTATTCAGTCGCTTTTGCCAGGGGTCTCTAGTGAGGAAATCAAGGCAGAGGAATATGAGGGTGTAAAGCACAAGCGAGTAGAAATTAGGAGAACTCAGAATCCACCCTGCTATTATTACT
Source organism: Microtus pennsylvanicus (assembly GCF_037038515.1). Lineage (NCBI taxonomy): Eukaryota > Metazoa > Chordata > Mammalia > Rodentia > Cricetidae > Microtus > Microtus pennsylvanicus. Next base: position 89,323,349 of record NC_134581.1, on the reverse strand, counting down.
GATCTGATTCTCAGACTATGAGTTTCCTTGTCTGTCAAATGAGCGGGGACCAATCTAAATAAGGGGTCCTCTGTCAGAGAACCGCATTGGAAAGCTCTGGTCTCTAAAGATACTGCTACATCAGCTATCGATGACCATCTGGCTGAGGCCTACAAAAGGCACAGAGTGTAAGGGTAAGAGCACAGGCTCAGTGCAGTGACACATAGATCAATAGATATAGATAGATGAAAACTTGATGGGATGGAACGCTTTATGTGTATTATAACTGAGAGAGGAGACAGATAGACAGACAGACATGGAGAGACAGACAGGTACAGAGAGAGACAGAGACAGAGAAACAGAGACCAGAATCACAAATCCTTTACAAGATGTCAGCTGCACAGTACATGACAGTGTTTTCCTAAGCTTCAGCTTCCCCAGTGCTAAAACAGGGGAGAGGGTAAGGATGATACCTTAGCTCCAATAGCTGTGAAGATTAAATAAATAATACTTTCAAAGAGTACAATAGTGTTTGGAACACATAAAAATTGTTTCTTACAACAGTACATATTAGTACTGGAGATATTATCTGCTGTCATCATCATCGTCAGCACTACCACGCTTTACTAAGTCCTCTGATTGGCATCACGGCCTTCTGGAGTTTTCCATATTCACAACAGGTGAGGGAAGAAAGCTATGGAAACATCCTCCCCAGCTCTGGGAAGGGTCTCCTTCGTGGCTTCAGCCGACCAGTTCCTCACAGCTACCACCCTCGTGCTTTTCTCTGTCCTCTGCTATGCGGTTGTCCTTGGAAAGTAAAAGGTACCACCACCCCCAGAGAGAGACTGGAAGCCTGACTCTATCTGTTTGGCCTTCAATACCCTTGAAGTCTCAGCCGACAGCAGCTTCTCCGAGGGTCATCTCCAAGTCACCCACTGTCACAAAGTAATTATAATGGCATACTTTGTTTAGATCCTGGAATGTATCTCTATTTTTAAAAAACTAATTATCATGTTTATTTGTGAGTGGATAGATGTGTATTTGTGTGTGTGTGTGTGTGTGTATGTGTGTGTGTATGTGTGTGTATGTGTTTGTGTATGTGTGTATCTGCCACAGCATACATGTGAAAGTCACAAAACACCTCTCAGGAATCTGTTCTCTCCTGCCACCTTGTGGGGTCTGAGGAAGGAACTCAGGTCATCAGGCCTATGCAGAAGCACCTCTACCCACTGAGCCATCTCTTTGGCCCTGGATCTTCCTTATTTACTGATTCCCTGTGCCCCGACAGAGTAAGAGTGGAACCCCACGTGTCTTGTTCACTGTTCTTTCCCTCGGGCCCTGGTATAGTGCTGGGCACACCAGACTCTCCATATATCCTGAGTGAATGATTAAACCTATGCTATGCTCGGTTTAATTATTCTAGTCTATTAAACATTTGGCAAACATTTTCACCTCCAAAATGGACTAAGCCTGCCCCATGAAGTAGACTCCCCAATGTGCTGCTCCTGCAATTCTTCATGCCCCCCCACCTCTCTGAAACAAGTCCACTACCTCATCACCTAACCCAGCGTTTCAGAGTAGAGATGTCTCGAGTTCAAATCAGTCAATGGTTGATATAAAGTCAGCTAGCCAGCCAGCTTCCTTACTCAGCTCATGAACTCACCTCTCTTTATTCTACCTGAACACTGAACACCTGCTCCAACCTAAGCGACCAGCTTAGCTGCTTCATGTAGCTCTTAACGCATGAGGAGCTCTATGGAAGCCATTTCTCCTGCATAGGATATCATCTTAATCTCACCTACGCCTGTCTAAAGATGGCAGAAGCCCCTCATTTATTACACTCATGCAGAAAGGAGTTCCATTTGCTTGATTTTTCTAATTGTGTGGAACCACATCCTGAGACAGGGCTACAGCCATCGTGCCTCAGAAACTCATCAAAATCAGGGTTCCCTTTCCTCCTGTGTCAATCTCCATGATGGTCTCCAGCACAGGTGTTGACCATGTGGCTGTGCCAGGTTCATTCAGAGGGTTCCAGGCAGACGATCAGCCCAATAAGCGAAGTGCTGAGGCCAGAGATGGCAGCCACTGTCAGGTTAGATTTTACTTCCTTCAGAGGTGAGGCTGGTGATTTTCTAACATCAAGACCAAGAATGACTCTGTTGGCCTAAGGCATTCTGGGAGTTCCTCCCAAAATACCAAGATGAACCCTGCAGAGACTAGGGTCATAAGCACTGTATTGGTTAGGCAAGATTTTTCTGGGAAGGAAAGTGATTAGAAGCATTTTGATTTCTCCAATTAGAGAGTATAAATCATTGGCTCGCCAAGTTGGAATTCAAATCATGTTTTATACCTTAACATGAAAATAAATTGATGAACTTATCAATTCATCCCTTGTCCCCTCATGCCTTTTATCATTCTTTGTCAAAGATCCCTAAAAGTCACAGGTGTCTCATCTTCTCACCATGGAATCTACACTCCAGAGGAAAGCAAAGCAAACAGAATGTCATCGGGCACAACCTTGGAGAGCGCCTTGGGGGACCAAAGGAATGAGATCTTCCACTGTTTCCCACTACTCCTTGAGCCCTCCAGATGTGGGGACAGCTGCTCGAGGTTCATCTGAGGCCCTGTAAATTACAGCTCTGAGCCTGGCTCTATTCTTCATTGCTCAAGGAAATCTTGAACATTTTTTTTCTCTGAACCACCCACTCTTGTTCTTTTCTCTGGGTTTAAGAGCTGAAGTAGAAGTTCTTCTGGCACTTCCAGTACTAGTTCCTTTGAATACTAGATTGGAACAAAGGGTCTTGATTTGGCTTAAACAAACTCAACAAGTAGTTCCAGACTGTATCCTTCTTCTGACCTAAATTCTACTGGTGTAGTTTGAAATACCAGCCTCCACCCCCGTAGCTCAGACTCCCCAATTTAGTCATTTGTTTTATAGCTCTGCGTGTACACACCCCAGTGTCAATGACTTTGGACTTCTTGGCTCTTCACTACATAGCCACACCTTTGCTTTCTGCTGGATGGATGCCTTCAGTGGACACAAACTGAAGCATAAGTTCTCAGCTCCTATCTAGAGACCTGCCAGGACAACTTCCATCTCCTCTGCTCATCCTCTATGCTCCTTTCCCTAACCAGCATCCACAATAGAACCTCTGAGATTGGTCTTGACCTAGAGATTCAGGCTCCATCCTGATAGTGATGAAGCTCCAAGATAAAATCCACCATTCCAGAGGACGAGATGATGGGAAAGGGACATACTGGGGAGTGGGAGTGGAGAATGGGAAAGATATATTATATACATATGTGAAATTATTTTAAAAAGATAATTTTTTGAAAAAAATTTTATCATCCTCCAGAAGGAAATTAATGTCTTTCACCAACCCATTCTTCTTTCTAATGAGACACTAGGAACATACAAAATTCCTTGCAATTTAGAATTCATACATATTATCCCACTTTACCCTTATAAATAACTTTGGGGAAAGGACTGATAGGAGTTATTGATACTTCTACTTTGGGTAAAATACACTTAGCCTTGGGCTAGCAAGATGGCTCAATGGATAAAGAAATTTCTAATCAGGTACAATGCATCCTGGAACCCACATTGGAAAGAGAAAAAGCCTCCAAGAAGTCCAAAGTTGTCCTCTGACCTCCACAACCATACCACAACACACATGGCACACACATGCTCTTGTTTGCTCTCTCTCTCTTTCTCACACACACACACACACACACACACACACACACGTGCATACACACATTTTTATCTGCTGTGGGAACCAATAGCCTTTAAGACACCGGCCTACTTTGGGCATGGTCTCATGAACTATAAATGCAGACAAAAAGCCTGCGTGGGCCTCTTGGCTTCTGGATTCAGTTCCAGTTCCCAGTGCACTCAGAGGATTGTGAATCACTACCTTTTCTGTGAGTTTACTCCCAAATATATAAAAGAACATTTATAAACCTTTGTTATACCCTATCCCTGGCAATTTTGAAACTCTTTCGTATGCCAACAAATTGGCACCCAACATGGTACCATTGCCAGGCCCTGCCCAGACCCCCATGGCTTCCTCCCACCCCATGCAGCTGGGGTGTTCCACACTTATCAGATACACACATCACATGCAGACTCATTCACTAATAATAAACAAAAATAATAAAAGTTTTAAATAATAATTTAGGCAGAGACGAAATAAGATTCATAGAATTTGAATGACTGACAAAAATCTCCTTGGTGAGGAGTGGCGGAATTAAGACTGAGGAACTTATTTTACATTAAATCCACCAAGAGGACTCCTCAGCGCATAGTGTTCCCCATTTACTATTTACAGGACTCATCATGGCAGCTCTAGACTTTCCTCCCTCACATATTCCTTCTCACACCCCTTATCACATACAAATTGGCTTAAATGGAATTCTTAAGAATCCAATGAGTTGCCTGGGTCAACAATTGTCATAAAAGTCTTAAAGTGGCTTAGTCTACCTTCTTTGGAGCTTCTGCAGAAATCTACAATGAACCCTCAGAATAGAATGGCACCATTCAAGTTGGAACCCAGAGCACATTGTCCATGGTATTCATTCCCGCCCTGCTCGGTGCCACCAAGAGGACTAACTTCCTGGAAGTCACCATGGCTCGCCAGGACACCACGGCAAAGATTCTTAATGATCTGGTAACCTCGGAGATCATAAACAGTGAGGTGCCTCCCCCTGAAAGACCACCCAAGCACACACATACACATAGATATTACCCATAGCTTCAGGAACGTGCAGCCCCTCAGAAGCCCAGTCTTTGACTTCTAGAAGGATAGCCAGTCCTGTCCTTGTCCAAAAAGTGGAAAACAAATCTCTTCTCCCACAGCAGGTAAGTTGATCAGATATTTGAAAAATAGGAAGGGTTTGTGCTAGGCCTAAGCTCAGTGAGCCAGCCCATCCGTGATGGGGAGAGAAGGGCACAGAACAGGCCAACTCACAGGCCAACTGCAGTTCGGCAAGCCGGGGCCTAGGCAGTTAGTTATTTGATGCTGCTCTATTTGGAAGCACCTTGCTCCATACTCCAGCGTCCTGGTGCTTTGAATTCCTTATTCTATCCCCTTAGAGACGATATTCTTATTATCACAAGCACAGACACATCGGATACGCAGAATGAGTAGCACCATTTGGGCCTCGTCATTAGGAAGTATGATACAGTTCTCACTTCAGGAGCTTGAAATTTATTTGCTCTGCCAAGAAAAACTGAGATTGAGTCGTGAATTCCTGCTCACTTCATTTAGGTAAAATTAGAGGTAAGGCCTACAGCCTGTGCAGACCCAGAAGCGGCAAACACTTCCTTGCTCCTCTGTTCTCCTCAGAAAAGGCCTGCCTCCCCCTGTGCACACATTCCCTTACCGGCCCCTCCACCACCATGCTTTCTGTGGCTCTCTCACTCCCCACACACCTTCCCTCCTTTTTCTCCAAATCGTGCTGCCCGCATTTCCGTCACACTGATGTGAAGTCAGTCCTGGAACCAGCTTGAAAATGGCTCCCGGTAGTGTATGTTTATTTACAGCGTAAAAAAAATCAAATTGTTTTTCAAAGCCAAGTGCTGTGCTGAAGGTAGAACTCCAGATAGTGCCCAGGAAGGGAAGGAGAAAGAAAGGCCCTCCCAGGAAGGGTTGCTGCCAGCAGATTCACGGGCCGTACACAACTCTAGGGGGCACGATTCATCAGTGAAGACCAGCAGAAGCAAACGCATATAGCAACAGCTGAGCCCACTGGCTGTGTTCCATCCCTCTGACATTTCCCTGACACCAGCAAGGCTGTGACAGGGAGGCTCCCAGTAAGTAAGTTACTGCCCTCAAGTTGCTTTTTAATGGTATGAATATTTTTTGTTAATTAAATTTTTTCATTTATTTTACAACCCAGCCACAGTTTCCCCTCCCTCCTCTCCTCTGGTCCCCATCCACCCTCTCCACCTCCACTTCCATCTCTCCTCCCCCACCTCTGCTCTGAAAGGGAAAGGCCTCCCGTGCGCATCAACACAACGTGGCACACCAACTTGAGGCAGAATCAAACTCCTCCATCCCCTGCATAAAGCTGGGCAAGGCAACCCAGCATGAAGAATAGGTTCCCAAAAGCCAGCTTAAGCAGGGGTAGGTCCTGATCCCACTGCTAGGAGCCCGCAAACAGACCAAGCTACACAGCTGTCACACATATGCAGGCCCTCAAGGCTTTCGGTCGAGCCGCTCATTTTGAACTGAATCGCCGGCTGCTTATCTCTCGGCATTCTGTTTTTGGCACTGACCTGACTGATGCACATTGCTTTCCTCTAGGCTTCATGCCTCTCCATTTCACTCTGGGAGCGGAAAAGAATGTAAACCATGGGAACAAGCCTCGTGCACGGCCGAGGTAAAAGCACAGCCCAAAGTGGAGTTAGAATTTACTACTGAGCACCCACAACCCCATATGGATGAGCCCTGCAGGTACGAATTCTCTCATCTGCAGAGATGCTGGGAATTAAGGGGCTGAAAACTGGCACCAGAGAGACTGGCTGGCAGTTAACAGCACAGGCTGCTCTTCCAGGGGACCTAGGCTTGATTCCCAGCGTTCGCACAACAGCTCACAACCACCTGTAACTGCAGTTCCAGGGGATCAGGTGCCCTCTTCCGGCCTCCACAGGCACCAGGCCCACGAACTGTGCACAGGCACACATGCAGGCAAACATGCATGCTGACCTCCCTCTCCGTGCTGGGACGTGGTCTGGCTTCACCTTGCATGGGACTTACGCACGGTTTATAATTGCCAAGGTTTCCTATGTGCAGCCACTTGTGCTGTGTGCAGGACACTTTCTTGTAGTCACCCACAACCTCCGGCTCTTGCAGTCTTTCCATCCATTCTTCCTCAATGATCATTGTGTCTTGGGAGGAGGACATGTGATACAGACGTCTCTTTTAGGACTGAGAATTCTGCAGTCTCCTATTCTCGCCACCTTAGCCAGGAAAGGTCTTCAGGTTAATCACCAAGCACTGCCAGGCAGCGGTGTCATTTCCCTGCTTAAAAGTCCTTGGTGTGTCTATGTTGCCATCAGGTAGAGAGCTCACAGTACCCCGAGCAAAAAACACATCCTTTCACACGCTGGCCAAGCCCCGCCCAGCTCTTCCAACCGTGTTCCTCTGTGATCCTTTGCACTGCAGACTGTGAGGCTGTTTTCTTTTTCTAGTGCTAAGGGTTTAAGCACTAGAGCGTGACTAGAGAGTGTATCCCAGGGCTACATTTCCAGCCCTTAGTTTTCAATCAGGATCTTCCTCCATCTTCAAGCCTAGCCTCAAACTTGCAATCTCCCTGCCTCCGACCCCTTAGCACTGGTATACAGGCTTGCTACACTACATCTAGCTAATTCTCTTTTATCAGACACGCCAGGAACTTTAATGTCTTTGTATGAGAGAGCATGTACATGCAAGCATGCTCCTACACCTTTCTAAGAGATGTTCTCCTTCTGGTACCTAGTAAACTCCTACTCATCCATTAAAGTTAAGAAGAAAAAAATATGGAATCTTTCACAACCTGCTCTCTGTGCATCAAAGTACAGCTTCTCTGCGATCATATAACTTATTGATTAAGTCCACCCGTGGGTGTTCGCTGGGTTCCCAATCTCTGTGTCAGGCTTTCACGCAGCTTTATTCTTTAATTTTTTCTTTTGGTTTTTTGAGACAGGGTTTCTCTATGTAGCTTTGGAGCCTGTCCCGGAACTAGCTCTGTAGACCAGGCTGGTCTCAAACTCCTAGAGATCCTGCCTCTGCTTCCTGAGTGCTAGGATTAAAGGCCTGTGCCAACACTGCCCAGCCACAACTTTATTCTTGCACCTGTAATATCACATGACAGTTACTTGACTATCTTGAGGCAGACCATGGGCAGTCTTGATGAAATAAACATTCAGAACACCAGAAATGTCTTTTGCATTTCTTTTTCCCAATATCTAGGACCAGTCCTGGCACACAGTGGATTTATGGAAAGACTGAAAATCAAGATATAGGTGATAAGCAGTTGGGAGAGGAAAGGAGAAATAGAAAAAGTAAGCTTTGTCTCCTATCACCACTCAAATGTCTTTACACATGTGCACACATGTGCGTGTGCATGTGAGTTTATGTACATGTGGGGGGTGGATGGGTATGTAGGTTGAGTTTAAATGAGCATCTACACACACACATAATGCAGTATTCCAAGAAAAACCTCCAGCATTTGAAGCTTCAACATTATTTAAATGTTTGTGTTGATTACACGAGAAGCCATGACTATCTCCACCTCCTCCTTCCTCCCCTGCTGCATTGAGGCTGTAAGCCCCATTCTCCTCCTGTGTCTTCAGGCCTGGCTTCTTTCCCAATAACCTTCAAGGCAAACAAAAGTAGTTTCACATTCTCAATGAATTCCTATCAACTAAAGCACTTCTTTGTAGGTCACTAAATATGACTAAAACCAGAAGACCTCAAATTCTTATGTATGGGAGATTCTTTTAATGAAACAAACATAAAAAACCTAGAGAGACGGCTCTGCAGTTAAAAACACAGCACCCATAGACGAGCCAGGTTCATTTACCAACACAGTATCAAAAGACCCGCAGCTACCTATAGCTTCAGTTCCAGGGGATCCAACATCCCATGGCCTCTCCGAGAACCTGCATGCATGCGGTGCACACAAATGCATGCAGGCACACACATATACACATAAACCAAATCAGAGAATGAGTCTTATTTTTAAAAGAAGGCAATCATAAAAGGAAGAGGTCGGGATGACGGTGCACGGTCACTGTGGCAGGGAGATGCTGAAACCCATCTGACAGCACCTGAATCCTGAGGAGCCAGTTCTGATGGCCCCCCACCAACAGACATACGTGGGTTCTGGGTTACACTATGCCCAGATGTGACCTTGAGAACCCAAAGTCAATCAGCTGCATGACTCTGTTCCGCCTCATAAGCTCCCTTCATAATCTTGACTAAGGACCTTGCCATATCTGAAAAACAGCATTCTCCATCCTGAGGTGTCCAACTCCTTCCGTTCATCTCCCCTTTCCTCTGAAAACAAGGCTAAATTTTAGAGCCGCTACAAAGGCAAATGTAACAAGACTGCCATCTGGTGGCTGCAATAAATAGTGACAATTTGGGGAACTATTGTGTGCATGAGTAACTAATTGCGTGTACAGGAGCCAAGGCATTCTTGAGATTAAAGGGGTCTCAGAAACTGGGAACATCTCAGCTTTTCCTGTCCTCCTAGACTCCCTTTTGAGTTGAGAGGTCTTAATGAAGCCCTCAGACGGAGGTGAAGAACAGGAGATAGCAGGAGAGAGAGCACACTGGCCGTATTGACTAAGATGGGCACTTTGCCTCCCTCAATGAATGGCTGTCGGGAATCTGGTGAGCACTTAGTTCCCAGGTGTGTGAAAGTGGGAAGAACTGCTCCTTCTACTCTTTCACAAGATAGTTACTCTAGAAACACCAAGTTCCAGCAGTGCCACCTTCTGGCCACATGCGGCCCAAGAGTAGTCTCCCTGTGCCCATAGTCATTGTCTGTATTACTCAAATGTCCAACTCTTACAAACCAGTTTCCTAGTATTCACAAACTGTAACCATGAACGCATTCTATCTGGAATCCTGGGTACCTTTTATGTGTGTGTTGAAGCACACTTTCATTAGACTAACTTGGAAGGCAGGGACCATCTCTTAAGCAATTTGGTGCACACATTAGCAGACACTGAAAACGTCAATATCAAAGTTACTGGTGCTTGCTTCTTGGTGTATTTAAACTCTTGTTAGGAAGAAAATGTCTGTGCTCGTCTGCTTCTCACTGGTACTGATAACACAATTGAAAGCTTGCTGTGGAGACTGAGAATACCACAGAAACCAGGTGAAAGCAGGAACTGATCGGACTGATTTCTGGCCAGGGCAGCCTTGAGAAAATGGACAAATGGTTTTGCAAATACCAAACTCTATGCCAGAGGTTTCATTTAGGACTGAGGAAGAACTGAGCACAGAGAGATGCTCATGGAGCCCTCTTGCACACGTGCGGTAACACCAGAACCCGAGTGCTGAGAAAACAGGCATGAATCAACACGAATTGGTCAATGGAATATGGCAAGCCTGCGGTGTGTGTTCAATGGCAGAGCAGAGAGGGACCGGGAAGTCCTTTGTCCAATGACTTCTGGGTGAAGTTGTAGATGCCAGAAAATGGATATGACTTGTGGCACGGAAAGGTTTGAAAGGAATGAACTTTCCTTATGTTTAAGGGTTATAGCTGGACTTTGAGAGAAGTCATTTTATTTCTTTCTTTGAAACTTTGAAATGGCCAGGCTCCAGAAAAAAGGACTTCTAAGCATCCTCCCGAAGAAGGACACTGGCCCAGTGTACCCCCAACATTCCTCTCTAGCTCTCTAATACCATGGCCAACTCTACGAGAGACATTCTTCCCCAAAAATGTTCTATTTAGTTAGCACTTAGCCGTGGTGAGGAAGCCTGTGTCTACCACATGTTAGCCACGCCTACTTTTCAGCTACATGCTCAGCACACAACAGGCACTCTAATGACGACAACTACCACTATAATGTGGAGCAAATGAAGCAGCATAAGACAGTGCCTCACCCACGGTTTGCAGTGAGTGTTAATGAAAAAGTACAAATTGTGAAGGAAACTTTGGGGCAAAGCAGGCTTTATCTCCCTGCAGAAGGTACCATAGCATTCGTGGTAGGAAAACTATCACCATTTACACAACTTTGGGAAAAATCACTGAAACCTGAATTCGCCCTCCTCCTCAAAAGGCAAACAGAAGTGGATTAGTTGATCATTAGCATTACTTCCAGTGTTGAAAGAATCTGGACGCCTAGAGGCTACCAGAATTTAGTGCACACTACAGATTTGTGGAGTAAGCACTGTATAAGACTCTAGTGGTTAATGGAGAAATAGTATGAATTGATTAAAAACTCAGAGTTCATGACTGCCAAGATGGCTCACCAGTTCAGAAAGTCTGCTGCATAGTCACGAGCACCCACAAAAGCCCAACATCCCTCATATCCAGTTCCAAGGGAAATGGAGACAGGAAAATCTCTGGGGCTTGCTGGCTTCCAGCCTAGCCAAGAAAAGGTAAGTCCAGGACTGAGGAAGAGAGCCTACCTCAAAAGAGTGGGTAGAGGGTGGTAAGGTAGGAAAGTCAGCACCTTCTTCTGTCCACACATGTGCAGAATATGCATACACACACATGCACTCACACAAACACACACATAATAAATGAATATTTTTAGGAAATTAAAGAGGCCAGAGAGGTAGATCAGTGGTTAATAGCACTGACTGCTCTTCCAGCGGACCTCTGTGTGATTTCCCAGTAGCCACATGGCAGCTCACAACTGTCTGTAACTCCAGTTCCAGGGAATCCTATGCCCTCTTCTGACCTCCATGGGCACACATGGAGCATATACATACATGCTAGCAAAACAGTCATACCTATAAAATAAATAAATCTAAATAAATTTTAAGAAAACCAAAAACAATTTAACATTTGCAATAGCCTTACAATAAAAACTGGTATAAACTAATTAATTATTTAAATGTTAATTAAATTATGAATGGCTGCTAAATATAGATTTAAAAACAAAACAAACACATCTTAGCTTTACATATCATTTCCATTCATATTCAAAGCAAAAAAAATATTTCGAGTCTTCTTACCCCTAAGAATCACATATGTGGCACTTGATGTGGGATGCCCTTCTGCATATGTGTTGCTTTTATGAGTTGATAAATAAAGCTGTTTCGGCCAATGACTTAGCACAGTAAAGCCAGGCAGGAAATCTGAACAGAAATATAGAGGGAGAGTAGGCAGAGTCAGGGAGACACCATGTAGCTGCCGAAAGAGAAAGATGCCCACCAGAACCTTACCAGTAGGCCACAGACTCGTGGTGATACACAGATTAATAGAAATGGGTTAATTTAAGATGTAAGAGCTACTAGATAGGAATACGCCTAAGCTATTGGCCAAGTAATTAATATAGTTTCTGTGTGATTATTCGGGTCTGGGTGGGCAGAAAATGAACAAGTAGCCTCTTTTCTACAAATGGCAGTCAACATGGACACGAACCCATGACCCTGAGATTAAGAGTCTCATGCTGAGACTGAGCAGCCGGATATGAGACTTTCTACAGCCAGGCAGTCTCCTTTCTACAAAGAGTCCATGAATGTCTGTTGCCAGTAAACTGTCTCACAAACACTGAAGTTTGAGTTTCATGGCATTTTCAAATGTCGTAAAATATTAATAGTCTTTTATTTGAATTTACTGCTTAAAATATACAAAACCATTTTATTTATTATGTGGGGTGTGCAAAAACAGTCTTAGCCCATGCATCACAGTTTGCTGACCCTTCTGGCAATTATATTCTTTGCGGGGGACAAAAATTATAGTAGAGGAACTCCATGATTGGTCCATTTGGGATTTTCAGCTGTGGGATGTGATAGTGTTAGTTTTTACTGTTCTGCTCCAAGCCGTCCACCACCCCTGCAAGGCAATGATTAAGCATAGTTAAGGTACGGGAGACACCTTGTGGTTGCACTGCAAATGGCAGGCACTTCCCTGGAAGTTACCATGGATATGTGCGCACCCTCTCAGAAGGATGATCCAAGCAAGCAGAGGGAGGCCCGGCCAGCTCCTGGGAAAGCTGGCCAGCCCACAATTGTTGTGTTATTATAGTTGTGGTTGTTGATGAAATGGGGCACGATAAAGTCCAAAGTTCAGCAGCTGACTGTCTCCAAAGAGGGCATCCAAAGGCGGTTCTTCTTCCTATTTTAAAACAGTGGCAGCTGCAGTTTCCAAAACCTTCCTGATGGAAAGCACCAACAACTTCTAGTTCCCCTAACTCGGTTATAAGCACTGATGTCTGAGGAGAAAAGAGGAGCTGGGCACTCTTCGCAGATGGTCACAAAGGAGAAAGAAGCCACAGGTGAAGGACCTAACTACTATTGAAAATCAAAAGTTGAAAGCCAGGCATGAGATTCCAGCACATACCTGTGACTTCAGAAGGCTAAAGTGAGAGACTAAGACGTTTGAGGCCAGCCTGGGTTGTGTAGTCGAGACCTTGCCTCGAGAAAGGAGGAAAAAATAAAAAATAAAAAAATAAAAGGAGTTCCACACTGGAAAATGGCGAACAAGGAACTTAACGACAAAGACCAGTAATCGAAAAGCCACCAGAGCCCTGAGGCGGATGGGATTACTCATTTATCCGTAGAGGCCACACTGTCCCAGGGGTAGTAGACTTTTGTGGGATACACAATTTGTTCATTTTTGGTAAAGAGTTGAAACAGTGACGCCTTGCATTCCCCCTACCTCCAGGAGTGCATCACCCAAACTTCCAATTTTCTGTGCTGGATGAAGGAAATTTTGCACCTTGAAAGTTCTCAACGGGTGTTCATATTGCTATAAAAGCAGAGAGAACTTGAGGTGTCAGAGCTTCTTCTCAGCTGTGGGCACCCTCAGCCGCATAGTTGGGGGTAGGTAAGCTGGCAAATAGTGTGTCCTCCGTGCTGGCCTCTCAGAAAGGGCACGGAGTGGGGGTGGGGGCTAAGCCTTGGAGTGGTACTGAGAGAACAGGCTTCCCAGTCCAATCTAGCCCCGCACCCTTAAGACCGAAGTGGATACAAATGTTGATCGCTCTTCCTGGGTCCCACTCTTCTACCAGAAAATATGGCGTATGGCAGAGTGAATTAGTTTCCCACATATTTATATGTATTTGGAGCTGAGGGCAAGGCGGTAAAGGGGACCTGACCACCTTTCTTCGTGTCACCAAGGCAACTGGCAGAACCATATGACAGGACAGGCTGGAGAAGCACTTCCTTGCAGGCAAAGGAGGAACTGAATGGTATTGAACTCACTTTGCCTCTCTGATGGTTTACTGCTCACTGCCCCACCCTCCTCAGAAGCAAGCAATTGAGAGTTCTTTCTAGCCTTGACAGGGCTTTTTTTTTTTTAAAGATCTCTAGTGACCAGCGTGGTTTCAGTGTGACTTTCTACCTCTCACTTGTGTTTTACCATTAAAGGCTCTGGAATCATCTCCAAAAACCTCGTTTAACACTGCCAGGTCTGTGCAGGAATCTGAATACTGCCACTGAGACCAATGCAGAGGCCTCTTCCAGAGAGTGTGTCTGTCCCCTGAACCTGACGCCAGCACAGGAAGAGGCTAGAGTCTCTCCCCCACCTCCACCCTCCACCCTCACCCCCACCCCAGGACTTGCCTTCAGGGGCTGCCCAGCATTAGAGAAATTGGCTTGGGCCTTCACGTGGAAAGAAAAAAAACAAACGCTGAAGTTGACACTTAAACTACTTAACTATGGGGAGGGGCTCACTGACTCCTGATTGGTTTTACATTTCAACCTTTTTTCCCCCTCCTCTCCCTCTTTTCTGTTCCTGTCTCTGACCCCAGGGGAGGGAAAACGGGAATAGTGAGAGATCAAAAATAAACCTCTTATGTCAAAGCCGGGAAGGAAGTATAAATACGAAGGGCTCAACAGCCCACTCGGTGCTTCCCGAGGAAGGAGGCGACTGCACGGGACAGCGTGGAGGAGAGCGCTCGCGACCCGGGGCGCCAGCTGCTGGAGCTTTGCTAGGTTGGCTGGCGGGCGCAGGAGGAGCGGGCTGTGCGAACCAGAGGGGCCGCCAGGGGACCGCCGCGCCTGCTGCCGCTGGCCGAGTCGGCCTCCCCATCTGATTGATCATTTTTCCTGGAGAGAGCGGCCCGGCCGCCTTGGGCCACCAGCACCTGCCTGCGAGCGGCTACCTTCTTCCCTCTCCCGCGCTCCGCAGCCCTCTGCCCTCATGCTCCGCGACCCCACCGCCGCCCGGTGGCCGCCCCTCCTGCTGCTGCTGCTGCTGCTGTTGCAGCTGCCGCCGCCGCCACTTGTCTGCGGCGCCCCGGCAAAGCCGGAAAGCGGGTCGCAGGCCTCGGAGTTACTGGTGCCCACGCGGTTGCCGGGCAGCACGAGCGAGCTCGCCTTCCACCTGTCCGCCTTCGGCCAGGGCTTCGTGCTGCGCCTGGCGCCTGACGCCAGCTTTCTGGCGCCCGAGTTCAAGATCGAGCGTCTCGGGGGCTCGGGCGCTGCGACCGGGGGCGAGCCAGGGTTGCGCGGTTGCTTCTTCTCTGGCACAGTGAATGGGGAGCGAGATTCGCTGGCTGCGGTGAGCCTGTGTCGCGGGCTAAGCGGCTCATTTTTGCTGGCAGGCGAGGAGTTCACCATCCAGCCACAAGGCGCTGGGGACTCCCTGGACCAGCCTCACCGCCTGCAGCGCTGGGGACCGGGGCAGCGCCGGGAGGACCCCGGGCTCGCTGCCGCCGAAGTCTTTCCCCTCCCTCAAGGACTCGAGTGGGAGGTGGAGATGGGTAAGGGACAGGGACCGGATAGAAGTGACAACGAAGAGGACAGGGAGCAGGACAAAGAGGGGTTTCGCAAAGAGACAGAAGACTCCAGCGAACTGCCACCACCCTTAAGATTCAAAACTAGGAGCAAACGGTTTGTGTCCGAGGCTCGCTTCGTGGAAACACTGCTGGTGGCTGATGCGTCCATGGCTTCCTTCTATGGAACCGACCTGCAGGTAGGAGAGACTTCCACGGACACTAACAATCCATAACATCCTTCTCTATCCAAATGACTTTCAATTCTTCCCTTCCCACTGGGGCGGGGGGGGGGGGGATCTTCTAGCTCCCAAGCCCAACCCCAAAGGGGACTTTCTCCTTTCTGAGAAATAGCAGGAACTCCATTAATTTCTGCTATCCCGGCTTCCTACTTCCCAGCCCCTAGATCCCTTCCAATTTACAGTAGAGGTGCTGACTCTGACTCTCCGGAGATGCATCCCGAATCTCCCGCAGTCCCCAGACACCTGCTTCTCCCAAAGGAGATGAAAATTGCACTTTTTTTTTTAAGAACGCTGCTGCTTCTGGGCCTGCTTCCCACAACTCTCTACTGTCCGTGACTCTCTGGGGCTCCCTAGGACAGGAAGCTGGGTTGGGACAAGGTGGCTGTGACTGTCTTTGGGTACACAACCGAGGTTCCTGTAAGTGAAAGACATTAGAGGAACCTGGAAGCAAGCTGTCCAACTTCTGTACGCCCAGCTGGTTCTGATCAAGGGGCACGGGCTACCTTGCCAACCTGGCGCTCAGCCCTGGCAGAACTTGGCAATGCCAGCATCCAGTACAAGAAGGGAGGAGAACAGAATTTCTGCCTTGGAGGCTCAGTCCAGAAAACTGAAGTTTCAGTGAAAGGGGAGGGAGCTGAGCTAAAGGATGAACTTTTTCTGTTTGTGTCTAAAGGACCCAGAGCTGAGCTTGGTCCACTCAGACACCCTCAGCTCAGAATCAGCTTTCAAACGGCCTGGGCAGAAAAACTGAATCCAAGCAGTAGCCGAGCGTTTTTTAACGACATGCAGTTGGTGCTGACTCAGCAAGATGCGCCCACAATACCTCCCTCCCAAGACAAAACAAAAATCTTACCAGAAGGAGAAGCGATAAGGGTCGCATCTTCCAGAACATATAGAAACAAATGTTAACTCAGCTAAAAGAAGCTGACCTGCTCAGAGATCCCAGTTCCCCCAGTCAGGGATCCCAGCACCCAGTTTGTGGTGGTATCCTTGATTAGGGTCCTCATCCTAGACTCAAACTGTGCCTGACTGTTGGGGGTGCCAAGGACATGGGCATTACCTTTGTGGAATGGCCAGACAAGGGGACAGCCAGCCTTCTTTTCATCTGGTCCACCTTTCTGTTATGAAGATGTGCTCCATGAGACAGTCCCAGTGAAAACCGGGAGGAGAGGGCAGGAAGGGCTGTGGGTGGAAGTCTGCATGATTGCTCGTCTATCTAGTGCACAGACCCATTAAACCCAGGGCAGGCTTCCTGCATGCTTTTTGTGGTATTGGCTTTGCTCAGAGCCCTGCAAGACCGCCCTGAGCCATCGGAGCCTTGAGGTTTAATCTGTGCTGATGTCATATTTGATTCTCTGCCTACCCTAAGAGGAGGCACCAGCCACTTCTTCTGACTCCTTTCCCCCAGTAAGTATTGGAAATATGGAATAGGGTGAAGAGAGGACTTCCCAATTCACCAAGACCTGTACACCTGGCTCTAGGCTCCTTCAGGAACAAACCCAGAGCTAAAACTTACATTTATGCCCAAATTAGACCAGTCTCTGACATCTGCTTGACAGCCAAAATGTAGAAAGACCAACAAGAACATGGAGAAACTGCAGGAAAGTCAGTTTTTCAGAACTCAGAGCCAAAATGTCCTCCCTAGCACCTCTCCCAGCTCCTCATTTAAACGCTGAGATGTTAAACATTTCCTTCAAGGATGTACTTGGCATCTCCAGAAACCACAGCTGTCCAGCCTCCAGAATTCACGAGCTACTGAAGCAGGACATCTGGTTCTGGCCAGCTTATGCAGACTTCTGCTTGAGGTCCAGGTTTGTTGCTCATACAAGTTGACTTTCTCTGTGAAAACCACCAAGTCCTGATACTTCAAGATCTGGCTTGTTCAACCCTCGACCCCAGCCTCCCTACAGAAGCCAATCCTTAAATGTAACCTGCAGGGATCCCCTGAGCGATTCATTCACACCAATAGATTGCACTTTGGGGTGTCTTTGAGTCACAAGCAGACAATGGTGATGACAAGAGCCCCTGATTTTCCAAGGAACAAGAAGACACTTGGACAAGGTAATGGATTCTGGCCTATGCATCTGTGAGACTGCTTCATGATGAGCCAACTTCTGGAAGATTCAGTCATTCCCTGACCGTGTTTCATTTACAGGATGGTTTTACATGCGTGACCTCAATGGAAATGCTTGTGAGAGAGGCAGAGGAGGGATATGCAGCTCAAAGAGGACTGTGACTGCTTTCCTAAGGTCACACTGGCACACTGGTAGGTGTGGCAAATCTAGCTTGCCACACCTCCTGGATTTCCTGAGCCAAAGTCTAGCATTCTCTGCTGCTGTACCATGCTGCGTCTTCTCATGAGGAAGACCTGTGGTTCTAGCCACACTCTCACGGTTGCCTACTTTGTGGCATGGCTCCTTAAATCTGGCAGTCTCGGGATGTCCCACCAAGGTGCCAAGCCCTGTTCTGAGAAGAAACCATGATCCAGACTGGTGTCACTGCTGGCGACAATGACATTTAACAGGGCTCTGCAACTGAGTTCACTTAATCCCTTCATGAGGAGGACCCCTGCCCCCCACCTTATTACCTGGCTTCAGAGTTAAAGGCTCGTCGTAAAACAGTCTCAGAGATGCATAGACCAGAATCCATTACCTTGTCCAAGTGTCTTGTTGTCCCTTAGAGGATCAGGGACCCTTGTCATCACCATCGCCCACCCAGTGACCCAAAGACCCCCCCAAAGTGCCTTCTATCTGTGTGAATGAATGGTCCAGGGAATCTCTGCAGATTACATTTAAGGACTGTCTTCTGTAGGGAGGCTGGCGGCGGGATGAATAAACTGGGCCTTAAAGTCTCCAGACTTGGTTTTCTCAGAAAAAGTCAACTCGTATGAGCAACCCACCTGGACCTCAAGCAGAAGTCATCATAACCTGGACAGAACCAGATGTCCTGCTTCAGTAGCTCGGGAATTCTGGAGCCTGGACAGCTGTGGTTTCTGTCAGAGTTGGGACAACTAGAGGCTGAAAAGAGGGACCACCTCGGGAGTGTCCATTAACTTTGTCTACATCTCAGGTGCTACTAAGTGTCCCCTGGGTAACCTTGGAGCAGAACAAAGTTCCGGCAGTGAGCAGACCTCCTGAGCCTTCTCTTCAGCAGGGAGGGTCTAGGAGTGGTGCTCTTCTTCCCCAAAGCAGACTGGAGCACTCCCAGATGTCAGGGTCCTGAGAGATGATTCCAGGAACAGGCTGTTGCAACCGTCTCATTTACCTCTACCTTCTAAAGTGAGGGCTTCCTACCAGCCCTAGTACTATAGCTATCCTATACAATGGATTGCCACAAGGATCTCTGCCTGGTAGCCTAAATAAAAAAACAGTGTCATCTCTTGATGTCAGCAGTGTGATAGTTTGGGTGATAGACAGGTATTGGCTTCATCAGCTCAGTAACTATGTCAGTCTTCTTGGGTGGAAGACTGCTATGTGATATTAATTATGTTCAGCCCATCTTCTCAACAATGAGTCCTTTCTGTCTCTCGCATCTGCTGCAGCCAGAGTGAGCAAAGATACTGTTTCCCAAAGAAAATGTCCAATATCCTAACCTTGGGGGTGGAATGTAGATCATGGCAGGGTAGCTCGGCATTCTTATTTGCTTGCAAACTTTGGGTTTGGTTTTCCTTGTGGCAGCCAAGACTGATAGTAGTGTGGGACCAGGAATATAGACTTAGGAAAGACGAAGTCGCTGAGAGTTTCTAAGAAAGCATCTATCTCTCTGTACCTTGATTTCTTCACCAGGGAAAAGGGAGCAGGCACACCCAAGCGCTGAGACTGTCTCGAGAATGTAGCAAAGCGTGGAACCCATTTGTGCTCAGCAAGGCACAGCTATTCCTAGGGTTGTCTTTGGTGATAAAATCCACTTGTCAGCATGAGTCTACTATGTGGCCACACATACTAGAATGCGCTTAGCCACTGCTTTTTAGCTTTGCTGTCCCGCAGGGCAGAAAGAAAATCTTTGCGATTGCCCCAGCTCTGAGTTCAA
The DNA here is from genome assembly GCF_037038515.1 of Microtus pennsylvanicus. Taxonomy (NCBI): domain Eukaryota; kingdom Metazoa; phylum Chordata; class Mammalia; order Rodentia; family Cricetidae; genus Microtus; species Microtus pennsylvanicus. Next base: position 89,303,708 of record NC_134581.1, on the reverse strand, counting down.
GGTCGGTTTCTGGCGGTTGTGGATAAAGCTAGCTTTTGCAACAACACATTTTGCTGGTCGGGGAGCATGGTGAGATGAAGGATAGCTATGTGAGCCTCACTCTTTTCTCTCCCTCTGCTTCCCCTTTTCCTCCTTAGAGCACTATCCCAGAGCCTAGCATCACACCTAGATGTAAGAGTAAGGATGCCATGTGTGGACATACATTGCCACATCCCCAGGCATGCCACACGGGATTTAGTTTAGCATCCATCATGTGCGAGCAAAGAAGCGAAGTACTAAAGGTGACGCTGTAGACAGGATGAGAAGCCGCTGATAGTGCACTTTGCCGAGGCTTAGTCTCTCCAAGGATCCCAAAGGTAGACTTTGACTGCCATAGGAACATCCAAGAACCTGGGGAAGGAAAGGTCTTGCTTGTAGCTCAAAGAATTTTGGGGGTGGTGACAGAGAAGACTCCCACGGAAGTGCTTCCTTTACCTAGGGAAAATTAAGTTGTTTGACTTTCCTTGAGTGTAGTGGTTATGGGCTTCTACCACTCTGGGATAGTTCTGAGAGTTGCCTGCCAAACACCAGGGGCCTCAGTCAACAGGGGGAAGAATCTCATTCCTAGTCTTTAGCTCACAGTTTGTGCTTGAGTAGTAAGCAGGAAGGTATAAATAGACACCAGGTGGCAGAGCAAGCAAGCCATCTGACCTTTTCTTTGACTGGCACCTGGGCCCACTCCCTGTATCTGTAAGTCAGGTCTGTCCTTCAGGACCCGGAGAACAGATGGGGAATCAGACGCTCACAGGCTCCAGGTGACATGCCTCGCCCAAGCTCAGTAATCCTTGTCCCTGGCGAACAACGCCGTGACCATGATGCAGAGTCCTGCCACTAGAAGACCCAGCTGGACATGGGAGATGGCAGAGATGGTCTGCTCCTCTGTGGGACTGGGACTGCCGGTTCTGAAAGGAGCAATGGATCACGGAATCTTTGTGGTCCTCCACTACGTAGATTGTCTTCTGAGACAGTGACAAGAAAGGACTTAAGATGTCTTCGTAGCCAGCTGTTGTGTGGATGCCATGATTCCCTGGCCATCTCAGCCTGACAAATGCTCAGTGTCTGGAGGAAAGGATCTCATGGATTCCCTATACTGCACTCCCTCCACATAGCCATCTGCCCGTTCCCTGAAGGACTAGCGCTTCATCTCTCGCTCTAAATCTGGTTTGGTCTGGTCAATTTGCGCATACAGACCATTCTTGGGCCCTCAAATCTTCCAGTTCCTCATAGTAGACCCCCTTGGTTGAGTACCTAGAAGCCAGCATCTCGGTGTCACACTGTTTTGAATAGACCTCACCCTCCCTAGTTTTCCGATTCTGAGCTTGAACTCAGCAGGAAGAAATCCTGAAAGGATAGTTGCAAATTGCTCCAGAAGAGATTCCCAGGGGTTGGTCCAGACAGATCCTAGCCTCACTAGGTAGACCAGGAGACTGTCTGTCCTCTCTCAAGAAGCAGTGAGGATCTGGCCAGGAACTTGTCTCACAAGCTACCATTCCTCAGGACTCACCCCGAGTTGCATAATGATGTGGTTGCATTTTTCCCCTCAGCCATCCAACTCAGAGAGCAAATGCCAAGTTGCAGCTTCGCTGATAAGATGTTTACATCAGCCTAAACAAGCTGGGGCGCATGGCATGCCGAGTAACCTGAGCTCAGAAACCCGCCAACCGGTTTGTAGGACTAAGGAAACATCTGTTGCCTGCAGGATGCACAGACAGGTCCCATTCACAAATGGAATACACCTGGAACCCCCCCCCCACACACATGACCTTCCTCGATGACTGTCCCCGCTATAGCCTTTCCTGTCCTGCCCCCACTGTTAAGACCACAGGAGAACAGAGAAAGGGGGCTGAGGGGCGGGGGGGGGGGGGTGAGACTCCGGGGAGCTAAAAGGGCAAAGCATGCCGGCGACTGCTCAGCTGGCCACACCATGGGCTCAAGGCATGCCAGCTTGTCAACCTTTGTCTCTGCCTCTGAAAAATAATCCATGAGGTCCCCAAGGCAGGACAATAAGCTCCCAGCTGGCCTCCCCTCAAAGTCTCCGAATGCAGCAAGAAAGCAGTTGGCAGCTCAAGGATAGGCCGGAGGCCAGCTAATGACGTAGGCCAGCAGGCCCTTCGGTCTGCCTGGGTGGAGCTGAGAGCAGGTGGGAGCCTCAGCATGTGGGGCTCATTAGGCCCTCTGGCTTCTCTCAAGCCCTGTATAGGAGGGAATAATTCTGGAGGAGGGTGCAAGAACTGTCCAGGCAGAAGGCAGAAATCTGAACTCTAGGGACCGCTAAGGGGGAGTGTGGACCTCAGACACATACCTGGGCTGGTAGCTTGACTTTAAGGGTAGTGTGATCTACAAGGACTTTTTGAACTGGACTGACTCATCTATAAGCAGAATGGCAATGCCTGGCCTGTAGTTACTGTGAGAAGCTAACGAGGTAGTGTGTCAACTGTGGCCAAAGACTACAGAGCAGCCGCTGCTAAGGGTAACTATTGGAGCAAAGTCTTCAGAGTTAGCAGTTCCCATGCTAAAAAGTAGAAATTATCCCCATGAACACAGGACAATGCTCGGACAGATCCTAAGAGGGAAATTCCACTGACTGTGAATCTTCAGACTGTTGCTTCTGGAGGGAAGCCAGGGAAGATGGGGGTGTTTGGCCAGCAGCCACCTGGTGTGCTGGGCAGTCAGAATAAGCCATCCAACCCAAGAGAACTTTTTATTTACAGTTCCAACGCAACACCCATGCTCCGTGTACAGCTGCTGATGTGCTCGAATCATTGCTGGTGCAATGGTAGAACAGACTGGGTTGAATTTTAATTAATTACCAGGAAGCAGGTGACCCCATGAGCTGGTCTGGATGTGAAATGCTTAAGTTTTGTGATCAAACAGGTCAGATGATAGTTCGTTAGATTTGTGATCTTGGACTAGCCACTGAGCCTTGTACTTCTTCTCTGGGGAAATAACACCGAGCCCTCAAATGTTTGCCTAATGCTCACGAGATGCTGCACGTCCAAGACTCAGCCCAGAGTCTGACACGTGAGATAAGTGTCTCCTAATAGGAGGCGGTAGCATTGGGTCGTCAAGGACGGGAGCATGATTAGTGTTCTCCCACTCTTCCCCCACCCTGGCAGAACCACATCCTCACAGTGATGGCAATGGCAGCCCGAATCTACAAGCACCCAAGCATCAGAAACTCCATCAACCTCGTGGTAGTAAAAGTGCTGATAGTGGAAGAGGAAGGCTGGGGCCCAGAGGTGTCTGACAACGGTGGGCTCACCCTGCGCAACTTCTGCAACTGGCAGCGGCGCTTCAACAAGCCCAGCGACCGCCACCCGGAGCATTATGACACTGCCATTTTGTTCACCAGACAGGTGTGTGGGCTGAAAGCCCGGGGGAGATGGGATGGGCAGATCAGAGGGAGAGCTTCGAGGACTGCCCAAATGTGGGAACTGTCTCCCTGCTGGCCCCAGCTGGACGTCGGAGGCCTCTTGCTGGAATGACGAGAAGGAGGTCATGAGGACAAGTGGGAGGCCATTGCAAGGGGAGAAGAATCTCAGAAGGGCTCTTTTCCAAAAGTTTGTGACCAGCTGTCTGCTGAGGTCATACCAAAAGCAAACAGACTCAAGCTGCCCTGGGAGAGGTCTGGAAATGGAAATGGGAAAGGGGTTCCATCTCCAGTCTGGTTAGGCACAGAGATGATAACCTTGGGATCCCCGGGGTTTTCATATAGGATGGCTGTGGTGACTTAATTAAACCGCTTTCCTGAAGGCCATTGGGCACAGCCATATATACCAGGCCCCGCCTACTGCATTAGTCCTCACATGAGTCACTAGTGCAAGTGAGGTGGTGGCTTACCCACTTTGCAGCTGAGGTAACTGAGGCACCAAGAGACCATACAGCAGAAGTGCCCACAGTTAAACCCAGGCAGTCTTACAGAAGGGACAGACTCCAAGCAATCATGAAGGTCTGCCTTTCAAAAGCAAACCTTTGAAATCCCAGCCAAGCCAGTTGTCACTCGGTGCCCCCCTCTTGCTGCCGTGTGTGTGTGTGTGTGTGTGTGTGTGTGTGTGTGTGTGTAGTGCTGGTGTTGATGTTGGTATTGTTTTAGCAATGGTGCATTTCTTGGGCCCATCTTCAACTTAGAAAAACAAGGATAGGTGAACTAGCTGTCACAACCAAGACAGAAAAATCAAGAATACAGGATACCTAGGCGGGATGTCTAGATGTCTAGAAGCTGAGCTCTACTGATTATCCCATTCTTTTTAAAAAGCTTCAGATGGCGCGGTAATGTGTATACCATCAGGTAGTGTTTCTCAGAAGGCTGAGTGAGACACTAGGCACTCACTTCTGTCCTCCATGCCTGTCTCTACAACCTAACGTACTCTCTTCACCAAACAGAACTTCTGTGGGAAGGGTGAGCAATGTGATACCCTGGGGATGGCAGACGTCGGCACCATCTGTGACCCCAACAAGAGCTGCTCTGTGATCAAGGACGAGGGACTGCAGGCAGCCTACACTCTGGCCCATGAGCTAGGTAAGACTTGTCACACCAGAGCTTCCCTCACAGGTCAGAAGAAACTGCCCGGATGCTGAGAAGAAAGCAAGCTCACAGGTAGCCATTGACAACATGGTTCTATGTAGACAGACATTGTACGTGACGTCAGTCACTCCACTCCTATTCTGAGCATGAGACCAAAATGCGAAATTGGTGTCCTGGACCATCAGCACCATTACCCAGAGAATGCCAACACGTGGAAGAAGTGTTAGGTTACCATGATGATGTAAGTAAGCTAAGTAGGTAGGCTTCGTGGGGAGACAGGTTATGTAGAGAGAGCTGTGTTAGATGACCAACAGTAGAAATGAACAAGAGATCCAGAGAAATCGCCCAAAAAGTAAAGGGATCTCAAGACCTGAGAGAAAGACTTAAAACAAAACTGTTCAGGGAATCTGTGTGGCCATACCAGTGGGGACATGGTGACAGGAAAGGACCCTAAGCACTGCTGGCCACATAGGGAACATACGGGCAGGACAGGGCACCTGGAGGTGTGGGCAGCTGGAATGGACCACGGTTCTCTGCTCCTCCCACCCCCATCCAGGGCACGTTCTCAGCATGCCCCATGACGATTCGAAGCCCTGTGTGAGACTGTTTGGGCCCATGGGCAAGTACCACATGATGGCGCCATTCTTCATCCACGTGAACAAGACGCTGCCCTGGTCTCCCTGCAGTGCTGTATACCTCACGGAGCTTCTGGATGACGGTCACGGTAGGCCCCACTCGGCTCCCCCTGGCTTCTCCCCACCCATCAGCTGTAGAGCCTCTTTCGTGACTGCTGGCACCTGCTCTGCCCTGGGGACTCCCTGCAGCTGTGCTTTCTCACAAAGCCCATAGGGTGGGGAGAGACTTCAGAGGCATGTCATTCTAGAAAGGCATGCTAAGCATCCTCTCGGAATGCTCTTCCTTACCCCCATCTTCCCATAGCCCGAGCTCCGGGCTAGTAGATTTATTCATTCCAAAGCAGAAGGAATTAGTCTGAGAAGGTTGGCTGGAAGCGGTGAGTCTGAGCAGAACGTAGAGGAATGGAAGATTGTTTGTAGTTTGAAAGAGCAGGGAAGAGAATGTTCCAGGCTGGAGTGGTAGACGAGGAAGGAATGGCAGAAAGACTGTGGGCAGGTCACACGCGAGCAAGGATCTAGGGCAGGAAGTTGGGATTGTAGAACAAAACAGTGAAGCAAGTGTTCTAGATTCTTCTGAAGGAGGCAGGGATATAGCTGACGTAAAAACAGTAGGTTGTACAGATGTCAATAGTCAGGCTTTATTTGCATGTCAGGGTTCTTAAGTGGGATGTGCTTTAATGGAGCAAGTAGCTGGCTATCACTAGATGCATGAGCATCATTGGGAAAGTGTCTAACATGTTCTGGACAGTAAAAGAAAACTCATCCTACAGAAACCTTTGCTACAACTACCCAGAATTAAATGAGCTCTGTGTACGTGGTTGGATGTTGGTGAAGTTTAGATCAAGGTTGAAGAACCTGGGATGCCTAGACACTAAAGAATGATGATTCAGAATTGGAGCTTTGTGCAGGAGACCATGAGCAGCTGAGAGCAAGGCCCTGCCCTTGTTCTGACTTATTTCTTTCCTTCTGTTCTCAGGAGATTGTCTCCTGGACGCCCCCACCTCGGTCCTGCCCCTCCCCACAGGCCTCCCAGGCCACAGCACCCTCTATGAGCTGGACCAACAGTGCAAGCAGATCTTTGGACCCGACTTCCGCCACTGCCCCAACACCTCTGTGGAGGACATCTGTGTGCAGCTCTGGTGCCGCCATCGGGATAGTGATGAGCCCGTTTGCCACACAAAGAACGGCAGCCTGCTCTGGGCAGATGGAACACCCTGTGGCCCTGAGCACCTGTGTCTGCACGGCAGCTGCATGCTCAAGGAGGAAGTGGAGAATCCCAAGGTGAGGAAAGTGGAGAGCAGTTAAAGAGCAAAGAGGAAAGGCTGGAAGGGGAGGCTAAGGCACCATATTTGAGAGTCAAGCTAAGACCCTTCAGGCCAAGCTGCCACTTATCAGGAAACCACTCATCTTTTAACAAAACAAACTCTAATCACCCCCACGGGTGGGGAGCTTGGAGGCTTGCTCTGGGTCAACGGGCTGTGGCCAGGCTGTCTGAGTTTAGCGTCTCCTCCTGGGGTCTGTTTTAGACTGGTGAAGGCGTGAAGGCCAGAAGGTGGGCACTAAGCAAAGGGAGCCTGGAGGAATCCGCTATAAATAGAGTGACATGGGATTAGGAACATTCCATCAAGGTCTGGGTATTCGTAGCCTACCGTGTTTAAGCTGAGTCCCTTAGCAGAAATCAGAGAATAAGTGTAATAGTAAGAATGTCATACTCCCAAAGGAGAAGAGAAGGGATCCGAGTGGCCTGTGTCCAGAAAAGAGAAAACTTGACCCAGGACAGAGGAAACTTGCATGAAAAACCAAGGCAAGGCCAGTGAGGGTTTTAAGTGGTTCACTTCTTCGCCCTGCTCTTAATACATCCGAACAGCAAGGCTGATCACATTTCTCCTACTGCAAGTCATGGAGCCTTCATGATGAAATACCATCCGATGAGTTTCATAGCCTGGGCCCTGCCCAGCACTGAATCGCCACGGTGGCCCAAGCACATTCCAAGGGCTGTCCTTCATGGCATGCTCTTGTGCTGAGTTTGGGAGCCTTCCTGGGCTGTGGAAGCCACACACTCTGATCCAAAGCCTGTGCTGGATTCCAGCTCGCTCAGCCAGTTCCTGCTCTCCCATTCATTCTCTTCTCATGGTGTCGAGAGAAGAGGAGGAGGGTCCAACCACCCATCTCAGTGACATTAAACAGCCACAGGATCCTCTCTCCTTAAAGTGAAAAGGCAGGATTGGAAACTAGCTTTTGTATGCGGTGTCATGCCTGTCAAATGAAGGCACCACGGCTGTAGGATTTTATATTCAGAGCAGGAGAAGGGGAAGATGCTGTGAAAATCATGGGAGTGGCTTCGTTGGGGGCAGTGGTGCCCTTTGAAAGTTTGCTTTCTTTTTCTTTCTTCCTTTGTTTATTTCTTAAGTCTTCTGCTTTCATTTTTATATGAACAAAGCGTTGATTTAGTGGTAGAACAAAAATTAATTTAGAACTCTCTATGGAGCTATCAAAGAAAAGGCTTTGTTCTTTTAAGTCAGTTGTAAACTTGGAAGCGATTCTGTTTGTTGCCCAGCACTGTCCTATCCCTGGAACCAGTGGCTGATAGAATCGTGGCAAGACCTTTCACTGGCCATGACTTCAGATCAAGGGTTCTCAACCTTGCTGCTTATGACATCTGGAGCTGGAAAGGCTTTGGGGGGATTGTGCACTGCTGGTTATTTAGAAAAATCTTTGTCTTAATCCTCTAGGTGCTAGTGACATATTATCCTCCCTTAGTGAGGCAATCACACTGACTCCTTGCTCCTCCCATAACGAACAGTATAGGGCCCAATGGATACCTACTGCACCAGACCCAAATTTATCCATAAAAGACTCTCCCTCATACTCATTCAGCAGCTATGGTGTTGAGCACTTGACTAGGGTAAGGTGCTGTTTTATATGAGAAATCACAGCAAACAAACCCACCACAGTCTCTGTTCTTCCTAAGCCACACCCAAGAAAGCTACACTATCATTAAACAAGCAGTTGGAGTCATTTACAGAACTCCATACATTCAGATGAGAATAAGTAAATGAGGAAGTCGGGTCCGCAGTCAACAAGTGTCTGCTCCGCTTTGGTCCTGATTCGGTGGCATTGTGTGTTGCAGGCCGTGGTAGATGGGGACTGGGGTCCATGGGGACCCTGGGGAGAATGTTCTCGCACCTGTGGAGGAGGAATACAGTTTTCCAACCGTGAGTGTGACAATCCAGTGCCTCAGAATGGAGGAAGGTTTTGCCTGGGTGAGAGAGTCAAGTACCAGTCCTGCAACACAGAGGAGTGTCCACCAAATGGTAATTACCTACCAGAATAGCCCATGGTGTAAGTGCAACAGATTTCAAGAGGAGGAACAAGGGAGTCTTCCCAGGAGTAGAGTTGAGTCCTGATCCAAATTTACAGATTCTGCAAGATGCCAAGCTTGGGAACAGTCTTCAAGCACCCAGGGCAGCTCCTCCTTTAGGAAGAGGCTGGTAGTAACAAAGAAGGGAGATTACTTCCTATCCTGATCTCTGAGCTATAGAGAGACAAAGTGTGCCACTCCCGACCAAATCTGTCCAGAAGTGACCTTTGGAGAGGGTCGTGCAGAGGGTAATCATCGTCTTAGAAGCATCTGAATCCTTTTCTATGCGCAGATGGAAGACGTTTCCAAAGCAAGTGTCAGAGTCAAACCTCCCAGGTCTCTCCAGTCAGCAATCAGCTCAGGCAGGAGAGAGCATCTCTGAGTGTGATTCCTGGGCACGTTCCTTCTGCGAAGAGCTACCCATCTTCCTGTGGGGCCATGGTGACTGCCTGTCAGAGCCTTCCCAGGAAAGAGCACCACCTCTGCCCGCCCCTGCTGAGGTCTATCCCCTAGGTCATGCTGGAAGGCACGCATGTGAACTCCGATGTGGAAAAAGTGCAGTCACCAACTTAGGAAAGGGAATCAGGAATTAATTTTTTTGCCCCCATCCCTTCCAGCACCAGTTTGGGCAACTCCAGGAAGTTTTAGCAGTGTGAAAAGACAAGGGGAACTTTAGGAGAACTTCTCCTAAGTGCCAAGATGCTCTGGCATTGGGCTGGATGTCTAGTAGGGAAACCTGTAGGCTCCGGAGTTTGGCTAAGCAGGGAGGATCAGCAATTGCATGAGGCTTTCAACATTTCTCTCTGGTGTTGAGAGTCTGCAGAGTAGGCATGGAGGGCAGGTGACAGTATGATTTCACATGCCCTGAGATCAGCCAGTGCCTCTATGTGTCCATAGCTATAACCGATATAGAAGCTAGAAATAGACAAGGCATGGTCTCTGTCCTCAAGGACTTTGCAATGTGATTAGTGGTAAATTCTTTTACATAGTAATTATGGCTTCGTCTTTGAGGCAGCAACCCTGGGCTTATGAGGAATTCAGGGAAAGAAACTCAGAGACTTTAGGTCAAGGATGGCCCAGAGGATGATATATTGATGAGACAGGAGGGAGGTACCAGGATAAGGCAGGTATGAGATGTACTATCATTTGCTCAAGTGGAGCCAAGCAAAAGGTAGCAGCACAATGAAACCAGACCACAAAGGTCCTTAGAGCCTGAAACAGCATCTGCGAGTTGCCCATGGCAGCTGTCCTATCACTTTGAAGCTTTTGCAGATACAGCAAGGACCCTTTCAGTGGTATGGACTCTCAAACTCAGCACTGTACATCTGTGTTTAGAAGTCTCCATGGGCCATTTGGATGCCCAGCCAGGGTGGCGAGGCGTGGAGAAAGAGCAGGCTTATTTCAGGATTGTGCAAGGGAATCACTCACATCGGAAGGGTGGATTTGTCTGAAGGCAGTGCACATACACCTTCATGTATGAGAACCGTGGAGGCTCACTGGAGCCTAAGCACTGGGGCCCCAGAGGGTGGCGTGAGGCCTGGGCCTGGGATTATGGAAGTCGTATGCACGTATTTGAAATCACCAATTTCCTGAATTTGGCAGAGGGTGTCATGGTACATTAGAAACAGCACCGAGAGATGCTTGAATGTTCAAGATGCCGGGGTGCCAGTCTCATTCTGGAGCATAATAAATGCCAAATCAAACCAGTTATCAGAAGAATAAGATAATGCTGTTGGGGGGGGGGTAATTATAGTACCTGTAGATGGAGCTCTCCCATAGATATTCAGAATCACAGAAAATGAGATGTAGAGGCAAGACCAGAAACGTCAGTGAGTCTTTGCCACCCGTCCGTCGTTACTGGGGAAATCAACACAAAGCATAGTTAGCAAAGTCCTGAAAATATAGCTCTGTAGCAGTGACACGTGCCAAGATGGAAAGGGTGCTTGTACCAGAAAGCCCAGGGTGAGGCTGGACGGCCCCTCCCCTTGGATCTTTGAGGGAAGGTCCCTCAAAGCACCCTGGTGTGTCTAGAAATAATGGGCCAGTCTGTGTCCAAAGCCTAGAGAAAGAAAGGGGCCCTGCATGCAGAGCTTTCTCTACCAGAGCCCTTCAGCAGCTGTGTTACTCCCATGTCATTCCTTGTTCTTCTCAGGCAAAAGCTTCAGGGAGCAGCAGTGTGAGAAATACAATGCCTACAACCACACTGATCTGGATGGGAATTTCCTGCAGTGGGTCCCCAAATATTCAGGAGTGTCCCCCCGGGACCGATGCAAGCTGTTTTGCAGAGCCCGGGGGAGGAGTGAGTTCAAAGTGTTTGAAGCCAAGGTAAGAATCTCCTGGATTCAGACAGGGATCGGGGCACAGGGACATTTTGTCACCCCTGCCTGCAGACTGCTTCTGTGTGCAACGTGTCCCATCTTTCCTTTCCCAGGTGATCGACGGCACTCTGTGTGGGCCGGATACTCTGTCCATCTGTGTCCGGGGGCAATGTGTTAAGGCTGGCTGTGACCATGTGGTGAACTCACCTAAGAAGCTGGACAAATGTGGGGTGTGTGGAGGCAAAGGCACTACCTGTAGGAAGGTCTCCGGTTCTTTCACCCCCTACAGGTGGGTCTCCTAAGTGGCTGTACCTAGACAGAGGAACATAAGGGGCTTTGGGCACTGCTGGCCTCAAGTGGAAATTGTGGTTGCTAGTTAATAGATGTGTAGACGGGAGGTGGGGGATCGTATAAGTGCTTCAAGACCCTGGTTCTCTGCAGAATGTCAGTAGCCATCTCTCCTCACAGTCATGGTCAGGAACTCCTGAGGTAGGAGGTGTAGAACACGTGGTATAGGATCTGACCACGGAGAGGATGGTACTGGGGCAGCCGCTGTTTTATTAGTGCTGGAGACCACACAGTCAGGAATGTGTCTGCTCTGAGTTAGAGGAGAGCGGCACTGAGTAACACAGGACTCAGACACAAAAGACTCCTCCAGGCTGGTTATGGAAATGACGTCTAATCTTAAAGCAAGTGAGCCCTGTCCTTCTGTGACGAGCTCATCATCAGAGAAGAGAGCACAAACCAGTGCCTCAGTAGCCTTGGGAATCTAAGGACTCAGATCGTCTCACATCCAAGCACCCCACATGCCTTAGAGCTCCTGGGGTGTCCCAAAGTGCTTTCATTCTACTGGGCAAGGCCAATACTGTTATTCCCTACCTTAGGGTCGGGGAACTTACACATGAAAAGATCAATTGACTTTTCTAAGGTCACATTGAGAGCTAGTGATAAACAGAAAGAAAACTTGGAATTCTTTCCTCCCTTCCGCTGTACAAAGATTAAACCTAGAGCATCTCTGTGTATTTATGCGGCTTTACAGCATTCGAGTTTCCAGTCCAGCCCCAGTACCTCGGAGGTTTTGCCACTTTGCTAACTAATTTTCTACCTAGTGAAGTTTGCTCTGTTTTTCTCTGTGCTTCTCCCTCTCTCTTTTCCTTCCCTTCTCCTTTCCCCTCTCCCTCCGTCCTCTTCCGTCTTCTCCTTTCCATGCACATATTTTATAGTAGTGCCTATCTCAAAAAATAGAACCACTTCGTTTCAGCCAACTGAAAGTATTTTCAAATTTAAGCTCAAAATAAGTAGAGAAAAAGCATGAGCTATTCAGTTCCTGGGTCCATTTGGGCCCTTCCTCCTAGGTCTTAGACATATGGCCTTGGATACTCTCCCTAGCCTTAGACTGGCCCCAGCTGGATATAGAGAAAGAATAGCAAGAAATCCACCTGATGGCCCTCCTCAATAGCTTATCTCAACCCTGTGCAACCCAAATTCCCAGAGGAAGACAAGGGACTAAGTTCTGACATTCTACATAAACTACAATGAACTGGAAGCATTTTCCCCAATAAAGATGGTGCTCATGTTGTCTGGACACACTCAAAAGATGACTCCAAAGAAGCAAGCTTTATCCCACATCCTTCCCAAGTCCATAGTAACCAAATAATGTATAATGGTTGGCTCAAAGAGGCACTTAATCCTCTGCCTGGTTGGGTTCTGGCATGAGTGAGGGGAACATATTTTTCCACAGGAGTTTGAGCTTTGGATCTGGAGGTAGCCATGTCTACCTTTTTTTTTTTTTTTTGAGATAGGGTTTCTCTGTGTAGCCTTGGCTATCCTGGAGTTCACCCTGTAGACCAGGCTGGCCTTGAACTCACAGAGATCAGCCTGCCTCTGCTTCCTGAGTGCTGCGATTAAAGGCGTGCGCCGCCACCACCACCCAGATCCATGCCTACTTTTACCACTGCAATGTAGCAAATGTATTTGAATTCTCACCTGAACCAAGGAGAGGTCAGGTTGCCAGCACTTTTCTCCTAGGCTCTCCTGTGTTGCTGTCAAGATCTACACATCTAACTGCCTCAATATCCACTGTAGATTTGCCAAATGGAACAAAAACCCATGGAAAGCCCAATGCCCAAGACGATTCTGTCTGCGTTGGCAACTAATCTGTTTAGAACTTTGAGGCAATCACTTTAGCATTTGCTAGTTGTTCTGTCTGTTCACTCCCAGCCAGCTGGGGGAACCCATTTTAATTTCCAGGCTAGGAGGCCACCAGCCCTAACTGTTTTCGTCTCTATCATAGTTATGGCTACAATGACATTGTCACCATCCCAGCTGGTGCCACGAACATTGATGTGAAACAACGGAGTCACCCCGGGGTCCGGAATGACGGCAGCTACCTGGCACTAAAGACAGCCAACGGGCAGTACCTGCTCAATGGCAACCTGGCCATCTCTGCCATAGAGCAGGACATCTTGATGAAGGGGACCATCCTAAAGTACAGTGGTTCCATGGCTACCCTGGAGAGACTGCAGAGCTTCCAGGCCCTGCCAGAGCCACTCACCGTACAACTCCTGACGGTGTCTGGCGAGGTCTTTCACCCCAAAGTGAAATACACCTTCTTTGTCCCCAACGACATGGACTTCAGCGCACAGAATAGCAAAGAGAGAGCAACCACCAACATCATCCAGTCGCTGCCCCATGCGGAGTGGGTGCTCGGGGACTGGTCTGAATGTCCCAGCACTTGTGGAGGCGGCTGGCATCGGCGGACTGTGGAGTGCAGGGACCCCTCAGGTCAGGCCTCTGACACCTGCGATGAGGCTCTGAAACCTGAAGATGCTAAGCCCTGTGGAAGTCAGCCATGTCCCTTATGATCCCCTTGGTGGAAATGTCGCAGGCTCCTGGACTTGGGCTACCAGGGTGTATAGACAAGGGTCCCCTCCGAGGTGATACGACATATCAAGATGGCTTGGCCCTTCCCGGCCTCCTGTTACTGCAGCTCTTTGAGTACTGCCTAAGGGAGAGGAGAAGAGGGTACGAAGGTAACAGATCCAAAAGTTGACTGTCCGGTGGACTGGAACTTGCTTAGGTTCAAGTAGAGGGTATAGATTAAAAGGTTAAAGTGCACTTACTGATTCAAATGGGAGACTTCAGAGCCAGCCTTTTGCAAAGGACTAGCAATGTTAAATGAAAAGAGAAGAATTTGTTTTCTATTTGGTTTCCTCAATAATCAATCTACCTCACCATGGGGGGGAAATCAGTACGTGAGAGGTATGAGGGCAGATGTTGTAAATATCAAAGCAAGTTCTGTGGCTTTCTCCCAGTTGTCTTCAGAAATGACCATGGATATCTTTTGTGTGTCCCAGCACTCGGGAGGCAGAGGCAGGCGGATCTCTGTGAGTTCGAGGCCAGCCTGGTCTACAAGAGCTAGTTCCAGGACAGGCACCAAAAACTTCAGAGAAACCCTGTCTCAAAAATCCAAAAAAAAAAAAAAATTCAATGTCTAAAGGGGGGTGGTGTCCATCACAGGGCTATGGAGAGCCACTTGTCCTCAGGCTGCCACCTGCTGGGGCGGGCCCATTTCAACTATTTATGCAAATATGTCTCTGAACTAAAGCGTGATCTTATGCCAATGAAATTGTCTAGTCCAGTTTATTACTTCTTTGGAAAGGGCAGAGACCCAGCATCTCAAAGCAAAGGCTAAAACAAGCTTTCCTGGAGCACACATGGGGCAACTATCATCTTCCCTGGGTATCTTCGACTCTCAGTAAGAAGGCAACTGCCTCAGGTTCTCACAAGCCTACTACACCCATCTCATGCAGGCAACTGTTCATCTGTGTGAGCTACACCAGTGGTTCTCAAACCAGTGCCTTCCGAGGGTTCAATCCAGCATAATGGTGTCTGTGCTTCCTCAACCACCCGGGGAATATGAAGGCTGCTGCTTTAGAGACCACATTTCAAGAACCCTGCATTAGAGAAAATTCCAACCTTTAAGTTATGGTAGTTTTTAGTCCCTCTGGGATCCCTGCTTTTTTCATTGCTGTTCATTTTGATTTTTGGTTTTTTGTTTGTTTTTGGGAGAGGTCTCATGTAGCCCAGACTGACCTCAAACTCTCTATGTAGTCAAGGGAGGTCTTGAACTTCTGACCCTCCTCTCTCTGCCTTCCCAGGGCCGAAATTGCAGGGATACATCACCGTGCCTGGTTCCTAATTGTTTTTATTTATTTTTGAGGCAGGAGCTTGCCATTCTTGAGAAAGAGTATCATTCTATTCAGCAAGCTGACCATCAACCCTCTTATATGCTGGCCTGCTCATTTAAGGTAAACACACATAAACACACACAAGAGCCTCTCACCTTCTGCCTAGGGACCATCACTCCAGTGACATCCACACCTGCTCAACACCTGATCCCCACCACATCTCATCCATATCTCACAACTCCTTTGGTCCAACTCCCCAATGAGAACTTATTAACCTGGAATAACAGTGCCAATCTGCTACCCACTGGAAACCCCGAGAGCCTCTAAAATCCTGTCTTCAGAGCTCATTTTTCTCAAGGCTCAGAAAAGCTCCCTGGATCAATCTTCCGCATGCGGAACTCAGTCCTTGGTCACAAATGGATGAGAAGAAATGGGCATTTAAGAAAAAGGCGGCATCCTAGGAGCCGAAGAGATGGTTCAGGGGATAAAGTACTTGATGTACAGGTGTGAAGCCAGATCTCCTGTACCCATGGAACAAACCAAGTGGCATTGGCAGCCTGCCTGTAATTCTGAAGCTTGGGAGGCAGTGACAGGAACAACAAGCAAACAGAGTAGAGTTTACAGTAACTAGAGGAGCTAGATTATTGTAGATTAGTAGTAGATTAGCTAGAATAAACCAATCATCAAGCTCCAGGTTCAGCAAGACACCTCAATAAGCAAAGTGGAAGGTAATCAAGAAAGACAGCTGATATCAACCTCTGACCTCCACATGCAACCACACACACACACGCACACACACACACACACACACACACACACACACACACACACACACACACCACAAAGACAGACATGCAAAAAGAAAGAAAGAAGAAAGAAATGACAATATAGCGATAGAAGGGAAATACCTCCATTTACATTGTCCTATTTTACATTACCCTTTTTTCTTGCTTCCAAGTTTCTCTCAAGACATGGGACATGGGCAGACATGCTGCTAAACTGAGCCCTGGGGCATATGCCTTTAATCCCAGCACTTTAGGAGGCAGAGGCTGGTGTATCTCTGTGAGTTCGAAGCCAGCCCAGTCTACAGAGCTAGTTCCAGGACAGCCAGAGCTACACAGAGAAACCCTGTCTTAAGAAAACAAAAAACAAAAACAGAAAAAAAGGACTTAGACCTTTGGGGCACAAGGTAAGGCCAGTAGGATTGCAGCTACTACTGTCCCCTTAACTGGTCCCCAGACCGTGGCAGTTGACATCTGCTTTTTCCTGTCTGTCTAGTTTTTAGGTGAGTAGGAGGCTGAGCTTACCTAAATATAAACATGCAGGCACACACAGGCATGTGGTTGATGAGTGATAAACACTGTTCCCCCCCACACACCCGCTTTGGTGCGCCCCAGTTTGCTGAGCCTGATGTGTGTTTCTGCAAGTCTTCATGCCCTTCCGCTTCTCATCCTCCCCCGGATAATCAAAGACAAGTGTGTCGCCCTCACTAACTCCCCTGTCAGGCAGCTGTGCCATCCCGGCTGCATGCATCATTACCAGACACAGCTCTTGCCCTGGAGTTCAGCTGGCAGCAGAGCTGCCGATGTGCAAAGCAGAATGGAATCCAGCTTGGCTCTCCCTTGACGTGTGGGCTCAGCAAGGCTCACAGAATACATACTTGTTTGTGTCTGGAAATTCAACAGCTGCGGCTCAGTACTCAGCAAACAGAGCTACAGACGGAGACCACACCATGGTCAGCCCTGGCCAGCCACGGCCACCCTTTAGCTCACAGGAGGAGAGGCTGTATTTCCTCTGCTGAGAGTTTGTCTTCTCTAGCCATTGCTTCATTTTCTAGCCAGTGCTTGAAGGAGGCCCAAAGGCCCTAACTCGGCAGGTAACTCAGCCATTAATCTGGATATTCCAAAGGTAATGCATTAGCATCGAGTGCTCCCCCCCAACTCCTGCCCAACTTCTCATCCTTAAAATAAGTAAACCCAAAATTAGCCACAGTAGCACACCTATGCAATTCCAACACTCAGGAAGCTGAGGCTTGAGATTAAGTTCAATGTCAGTCTAGGCTACTTAATCAGAGCCCGTCTCAAAAGTAAAAGATAAATGAATCCTTGCCTGGGGTTCTTCTCTGCCCTTCATTCCTGAGTAGCCAACCAGAGACTGCAAACTGAGAAGGAGTATGCCCCTGCCAGCAATCCGTGAGTGTCATCATCCAACCCGAGTCTCATCATCAGTCAGAGCGCTGGCACCTCAAGGTCATTCAAATGAGAGAAGTGGGGAACAGCTATCCTGTGATTGAGGCAGATCAGCTGGGACTTACTGTCCTTTGGTGGCCTATGGCAGGAGGACAGCATGTCTTTATGAGGAAATCCCTTTTCCATGAAACATAAAAGAGAAAGTCACCCATGGAAGCTGTCAGTTTTTTTGCTGGCTCATTGTGGGAATCATTAAAAGAATAAATACTATGGTCTTATGTGCTTTAGCATAGGAAAATAATGTAGGGGTCTGGAAGTGTACTCTGTGGCTGAATGTGTGTCTAGCATGACTGAAATCCTGGGTTTTGATCCCCAGCACAGGAAAAGAAAGGGGGGGGTGACGACATAGGCTCGATAAGACAGAAATATAATATTCTTTTTTATCTTTGGTTTTTTCGAGATAAGGTTTCTCTGCAGCTTTGGGGCCTGTCCTCAAACTCACTTTATAGGACAGACTGGCCTCCAACTCAGGGAGATCCACCTTCTCTGCCTCCCGAGTGCTGAGATTAAAGGCATATGTCACCACCACCTGACTGAGATATAATATTCTAAACATACCAGCTAACACACCAAAGGAACTAAGTTGGATTTTTACATAAGCTATGAGTGAGCTGCTTCCTTGGTGGGACTGGGACGCCTCCTTGGTACCTATCAGTTTTCTAGACCAACAAAAACTGTAATGGCCTTGTCAGACTTGGCAAGATAAGTGTGCCCCATTATAACCTGCGACACATTTCCCTGGTTTGCTCTTCAAATGGGAAGATTCTCTGACAGTCCATTAAAGAAGTAGCCATCCTTGCTTAACATTGCCTTCCAACCCAGGAACCCCATAGAAGAGAGAAAGGGGTTCCTATCAGAAAACTGTTGGGAAGAGAAAGAACACACCAATATGGAAAGCACAGTCTGACATTGCAAGCCAAGGAAGAGAGGGAGAAAGACACCTGTCCTGTTTGGAACATTTTCCTCCCAGGCATGGGCTCTGTGAAGAGAGATCCAAACATCCCAGAAGATGATGTCCAATTGCCCCAGCAAAGGAGAAAGTAAAGAAGCCTTCCCCAGATCTCACCGTTCCTCATTCCAAACATCTTTTAAGTCTCAGGAGCACTGACAGAGTTGTCCTCAGCCAAACACAACTTCCTGTTTCTAAGAAAGGGAAGGGAAAGAAATAGTTGACAGGGTATTTGGACACTAGAGATTTCAAGTTTCTGTAAACGCAAGTGAATCAGACACATGTGGAATGCATTTCCCCAGAAATAAGAAAAGATGCTGTGAGTTCCTCTTGCTGGACCAGAGAAATGAGAAAAGGGAGTTGGGAAGGGAGGTGCATCAGATGCTGCAGGGAGCGAGAAGAGCCATGTGAGTGTCAGATCAAAGAGGTGGTCCCAGTGATGACAAGGGCCAATAGTGCCCCTCCCAAGACCACTTCCTGACTTATGGATTACTCAGAGCTTCTCCACCTCTGAAGTCATAAATCCAAATATCCTGCTCCCTGACCACAACTTGCCATGTTTCCAGATCTTTCTCTAGTCCCACTAAACATCCTTCATCCTTCATCCTTGGGGTTCCCATGTCCTTGACCACTCCCAAACATTCTACATCCTTCATCCTCGGAGTTCCCACGTCTTTGACCACTCCCATGTATGTACTTTCTTTATCTGTCTTTACTTTTCCTCTATTCGCTGCATCTTTTCCTGGGTCATTTAAACTTCATGTTCGAGCACCTCAAGGATGTTGAAATCTCAACAACCTTAACCCATTGACTTTCTTCTTCCCGATACCCCAGGCTCAGATTGGTAGGTCCAGTTGGTAGGTCCAGCCATTCCAAAAGTTGCCAAATTCCCCTACCTACCTTCTTCTAATATGCAAGAGGCAACTCACTTTGGAGACCTGCCACAGATATATGTATAACCCAGGATGAGATTTATGTCTGCTCCAGCTCATCAAGAGCCAACAAGAACACAGCAGATCCGACTGGACCCCCGATGCTTTCCAAGACACAGGTTCCTCTCCCAGGAAACCTGCTTCATTGACCTTCTCTTGTCCTCCACAGCAGAGGCCTACTCGACTCACCCAGCTCTCTCTTCACTCTCATATGGAGTTAAGCAGAATTCACACAACTGGGGAGATTACCCTATGGAGCACTGATGTGCCACTATAAAACTATGGTGTCCACTAGAAACTGTCCAGCAACCCAAGCACACAGCTCTAGTCCTAGATCTTCAGGAAATAATTTTGGGCTTTCTCCACTCTCCTGAAGTTCGTGACGATGCCACATTTCACTATGATGAGAAGCATTGGACTCTACTGCTCATTAGAACCCAGCGGTACATCTCTTTTCACAGTAGACAGGGAAGGACCAGCCACTGTCAACAGATCTGGCAGAGACAAATCTAGAAGAACATTACAAGTCTACATTATTCTGGAATAAAGAAGCATATTATAAGTTCTGTCAATCCTTTTAAATAAGCGTCAGGTCTAAAAGTCTTTTTCTTTTTCTTTTGCCTCTGTTCTTGTTACATGGAAGGGTAGAATATATTCCTCCTATCAAAACTGGAGACCCAGCTCTCAACCTCCTCAAGGTCCTCGGTCCACCTACCCATCCCTCCCTCTGCTGATCATTCCACCGCCTAGAGTGTCTGCAGGCTGAGTCTACCCACTCCTGCCATTTTACAGTTGTCTCTTCCCATTTCCCAGTGCTCCCCATGCCCCCCTGAAGCACATACTCACTCTCCTTCTGGACATTTACATATACTCTTCCCTTTCCAGAACGTTCGTTCCTTCTCTACACTCCTATGTACTTCTGCTCATTATTCAAGGCCCAAAGTAAAGGTCAGTGTCATCCTCAGGGTGGGCTAAACACTCCATCGTGTGTGCACTTTGCTTTCCAGATACCTTCCTGCCGTTGGTGCTGGACCACATACTCTGAGCCACACAGAGCATCTCGCATTCATTTGTATTACTAACTCTAGCTCCATACCTGTCACTTTTCCTTCTATCTTCCAAAATATGTGTACCCTTCCTTCACATGCCTCTGCCCCTCCCACCCTTGAAAGGACGGCTTCCCTCTCGTGACCCCTAATGAGCTAGTTCTTCCTACAACTGCCCACGGGGACTGTCTGGCCAAAGTCATTAATGATCTTGGGCTACATCCAGCCGACATTCCTCAGTGAGATGCCTGAGTTCTGGGCCCCCCTGTGTATGTTGTCTCCTTTTGTTTATCCCTCAGTTGTGGAATTCCTCAGGCTTCTACCTCACCTTCCTGGAATAGGCTGATGTCATCTGTTCCTCTGGGTTTTGGTTTCTTGTAGGTTGTGATTCACTTGTTAATGAAAACCCTGAAACTTCGTGTCAAGGGTCCCCCAAGAACTCCGCAGCTCGTGAAGATTCTCCAGGACTCAGGACGCAGCCTGTAGGTGGACTCTGCCTAAGGTTTGTCATAGGGGTGCAGCAAGGATACTCAGCTGGATTGTAAGGGTGATTCACACACAGGCAGGATCTGAAGAACCCCCACACGCAGCCTGCCTGTACCAGTTCCCTTCTGAGAAGGCTGAACTTCATTCATTCTCCCCAGACCTCAAAAACCCAGCGGCACAGGGGTGATATTGCTAGTGGACAGTACAAAGTCCATTAGATACCTGACGGCAGAGGGCTTGACTGAGGTTGAGCATTCATGTGGGCCCCTTCTGCTTTATATTGTCAAAAGTCTAATGGACCTTCAATGTCAATCTTGCAGCTTGTACAGTCTAATCGCTTTATCAGTAAACTATGTGGGAGCCAGTCTAAGAGTAAAGTTCCCAAATGCTGGCCTAAGAGCATCCCTGCAGCCAGGTGATGTGGAGAAGTGCAGTCAGGCCTGCTGCATTCAATGCCCTTCTGCAGTGACTAGGCTTGTCTCCTTTTCTGCAGACTCAACACGCTCTACCTCCTAGCTCTTGCACCTGTGGTCTCTCTTCTGTTTCCCCTCCTTTCTCAGCCACCCAGCCCACCAATACCTCTGCATCCCTCATCACTACCACCTTCTTGGAAGCTCTGGACCCCAGCACATTCATCTAGACCTCCCTGGTCCATGTGACCGCCCTCAGAACCTATCTACCTTCCCTCTGTTCACCCTGATTGTCTAAGCGTGAAGATCAGAACATTTCACTTCTCTGCTAAACCCTTCAATAGCTTCCCAATACGCTAAGAATAAAATTCCCACTCCTTGACAGTTCCCACGGGACTGCTGTCTGCTAGCTGACAGTCTCGCTTCCCATCACTCTCTTTCTCTGGTGACAATTTCTCCTGTCTGCTTCTTGCCAAAAACCCTTGTCGCCTCAGTGCTTCATGGATGTTGTCAGAAGCCTAAGAGCCTCTCTCAACTGTACGTGAACTATCTCACCTCGAATTATCATTTCGGTACAAGGCTGATGGCCATGCCCTTGGGGGATGTCCTCAGAGGACTCTCCGAGCCCCATAAGGCACCTGTTAATCTTTCATAATTAATCACTCCACCTCTTGACTCAATTGTTTATTTAGTGCCCCCTTGCTTCCCACTAGACTACAAGCTCTGTGAGGGCAGAACACTCACTTCGCCCCTGGATTATTTAAAACCAACCTAGCGCTGGTCATATGACCATAGACTCTACTCAAGCTCTGGTTATTGCACTTGACAATCAGCCTCAACATCAGGAACTCATCTCTCACTGCTCTGAAGGCTGGAAGCTCAAGAACCAAATGCCTGCAGGAATCTTGGTTTTTTTTTTCCTGCTGTTTTTTTTTTCATCTTCAACAGTTTCATTCTCTTCATTTTTAAATTAAACCTTTTTTAACTTTAGCATACTTTTATTTTATTAATGATTTTGTCAGCATACAAAGTAGTGGTTTTCATTGTAATATTTTCAGGAATATAAATCCTTCTTTGTTCTTATTCGCCTCCCCACACTCCTCTCCTTCATGCCTCCTCCCCGTCTCTTGCTGGGATTCTTCCCCCTCTGCAGGGAACCATGGAGTTGGGCTAGTCAAGCTGCCTTGAGAGGCATGTTTAATAGGTTTTTCAGGTTAGAGTCCTTGGCTCCTGGGACACAATGTGCCTTCCAGTTCCGAGAGACTGACCACTCCCTCAGGCAGTGGCACATTCAGGCCACTTTGGGTGTCTCTGTAGGTTCTTTCAGATGTCCAGGAAGCATGAAGCTTGACATTAATCTGTGTACCCTGTAAAGCCTGCAAACATCATTGTATCCTGGCAGCTAAGACTGTATTGATCTTGGCAACTGACATTATATTCTGTTTCTGATAAAGGTATGAAAAGTCTGATTGCTCTCAAAAAAAAAAAAAAGGTTGCCACAGCTTAAGTTCTGCAGTGGGCCCTCCAGCCGGCCTGGTTTAATTCCTCTCTGCCATATCAGGTGACCTTGGCCTGGTATAAGCACAGGTGTTTGCAGCCCTCTCCTCAGATAATCCCTTTACTTCTTTCCTGTCACAGATACTCCATTAGGACCACCGCTTCACCTGCTCAGCCGGCCCCTACTCAATTTTTGTTTGTGTGAGAGGAGGGGAGAGAGAACACACTCTGGTGACTTCTTACAATGGTACTGATCTGGTCCTGAGGGTCACCAACTCAGCCTCCAAACTGTGCCGTATCATAGAAAGGGTCTGAGAATCAGATTTCACTCTCTATGGGAAGTTAGTAGAGGAGATCCTGGAAACAAACACCTGCAAATACCAAGGAACAACTCCACCATTCTCCTGGGATCTAATGATTCACCATTTGAGCAGATGTGTTACTGGTGTTCAGAGAACAAGTGTATTAACCACAGATAAGGGACAAGGGATCTGGGGAGATTGCTTTATCACTCTAGAGCACTGGCTGCCCTTGTAGAAGACCCAGGTTCAATGACCCCACATGCTGACTCACAACTGTCTGTAACTCAGGTCCCAAAGGGATCAAACACCCTCTTCTGGCCTCTTTAGTCACCAGACATAAAAGTGGTATACAGATGTACATACAGACAAAACATCCATACTCATGCAATAGAATAAAAAATTAAAAACCCTACAAATTCAATAAACAAACAAACAAAAGGATGCAAGATTTTGTCGAACATTTACTCAAAGTTCCTCGGTAGAAAGTTCCTTTCTCAAAGATTCTGCTTCCTCCTGAAGTCTTCACTCAGTTGCGGAGTCCATAATCACCCAGCCACTGGCTCTTCTCTGTAGGGTCTCTCACAGTACCCCCTAAAAAACATAGCCGTCTTCTGCAGGCTTATGCTCGCTGGTCTCTTCAGCAGCACACGCAGCAAGAGCAGTGCTTCTGAGCATGTGCAGTAGACACAAGTGGCAAAACTGCCAGAAACCTGTGCTCCAGCAGCTTTGAAGCTGCGAAGAGAAACCCCATTCTTAAGGAATGAAGAGCCCAACACTCTGAGCTTGGCTTAGTCCTTGGAGAGATGAGGTCATTCAAAGATGAACACGGGGCCTCGCACTCTGTCCTGGCACCATCAGGTTGGAGCCCTTTGCCTGCCTTTGGGAATTGCCCCACCTGTTGGGTAGAGCACCGCATGATCTGATGTGAACTGGCTTTGCAAAGGTCCTTTCCACGCTCTGCAAGTGCTGGCAAGCATGTTCAATGCTTATCTACACATACGCATGCTCTTTCCTTCTGTCCTGGTTCCCCAAACTGTAGGCCGTATCCTGACCTTCACAGTAGACACAAGCTCCCAGTCAGAGGCTTCTAGTCTGGTCCTCCTCTCTAGACAGATGGCATTGTGCACTCTCCTAGGAGATTAATGTGACTGATTAATAAATTGGTCCATAATTCCTCCTGTTTGAAGACTTTAATTGTTCATGGAGGTAAATCTTGGGAAGAATCCGCTAGTATTCCAGTCTCTACCATATTCCAAAAAATATTACTTTGATTTCACAAATATAAAAAAAGAGGAAGAAGAAAAGGAAGGTAAAGTGAGTTGGTTAGTTTCAAGTTTTATCTCTGCCATTATCAAGTGGAATTTGGAAAAGCTACGAATTAAGACTCTGTGAACCTAAGTTTCCTCACCCAGATAATATCCCACTGATTAAAAAAAAAAGCAGTGTACTAAATGAATAAAGCGATGGGATGTGAAGGCAATCTGCAAATCACAGCATGAGTGTATACAGTTCAGCACCACATGACCTGAGGTGACTTGTCGGAACAGCATTCCAGCTGCAACAACACCCCTGCATGTGGGCAGGAGGAGCAATAACTCACAAGAGTTACATAACCCAGCGAACAGCAGACTCTGCTGCACGAATGCTGGGTATCACAGCCTGTTGGAGAAAAGACAGCAGGAAGAGGAAGCTGATGATGAATAATGCCTCTTATAAAACATGAAAATGTTATAAGATCCGTTATCAATGATACCCACAATTAAGGTGTGTTAATAAGGTTCTTGGTGAAACAACAAAAGGCAAAGCTGCACGTGTCTGGCTCTCCGGTGTGGCTCTCTATTCTAGGGTTGGGCTTGGCGGGGTTATGACACTCTACCACTCTCCTCCTTCCTGGAAGAACGGAGGCTCTGGAAAATAAATGTAAGTTAGAGGGACTATTTGACCAATGATGTTTGTTATAACCAGTTAGAAACAACGTGGTGCCCTCTGAATATGACTAATTGCATTATAAATTTATAGACATTTATTCAATGAAATACGATGCAGCCATTTCAAAAGGTGAAAACACGGTCCTGAACAAAATAAACAGTTTGCCATGAACTGACAGGGACTGGGACTGCCTGCACAAAGCCTGTCCAGTACCAAGCCAGACACACCCCACCATGGTTAAGAAAGAGCTTATGAAGTCCCACCACTAGCCAAAGAGCTTTTGACAATTGATAATTGCTATGGTTGTTTGAATGAGAATGACCCCCCCATGGGCTCATATAGTTGAATGCTTAGTCACCAGTTAGTGGAACTGTTCAGGCAGGATTAAAAGGTGTGACCTTGTTGGAGGAGGTGTATCACTGGGAGTGGGCTTTGGGGTTTCAAAAGCCCCAGGCTAGGCACAGTCTCATTCTATCTCTGCCTCCTGCAGGAGGATCAGGCGTGAGCTCTCTCCTATTGCTCTAGTGCTATCCCTGCCTGCTCATCTGCCTGCCTGCCTCCCACCATGATGGAAAGAGATTAAGCCTCTGAAACTATAAGACTAATTAAATGTTTTTCTCTCAAAGTTGCCTTGATTATGGTGTCTTTTCACAGCAATAGACAGCAACTAGGACAGCTGTTGAAAAGGGGAGAGTTTCTGTTTTCTTCAAGGTTTGCTTTGTTTTGGTTTTGGTTTTTTGTTTTTTGGGGTTTTTTTTTGTTTTTGTTTTTGTTTTGTTTTGTTTTGTTTTGTTTTGTTTTGAGACAGGGTTTCTCTGTAGCTTTGGAGCCTGTCCTGGATCTAACTCTTGTAGACCAGGCTGGCCTCGAACTCACAAAGATCTGCCTGCCTCTGACTCCCAACTGCTGAGATAAAGAGTGCGCCAAGGTTTTAACATCTAAGAGGATGCCCACATTTCCAGTGGATGACCCCATGCCTCTACTGGCAGTCCTGAATGGACTTGGTGGGGTTTAAAAGGCATTCCTTAAGTTGAGAGAGAAAAGCTGTCTTACTTATGGTTTCTAGTGTTGCAATGAAACACCATAACCAAAGAGCAAGCTGGGCAGGAAAGGGTTTATTAGGCTTACACTTTCCCAAGGTACAATTCATCATCGAAGGAAGTCAGGACAGGAACTCAAGCAGGACAGGAACCTGGAGACAGGAGCTCATGCAGAGGCCATAGAGGGGTGCTGCTTATTGGCTTACTTATCATAGCTTGCTCAGCCCACTTTCTTATAGAACCAGGGACCACTCACAATGGGGTGGACCCTCCCATATCAATCATAAATTAAAAAAAAAAAACACCCTACAGGCTTGTTAACAACCTGATCATATAAAGGCATTTTTCTTAATTAATGTTCCCTCCTCTCAGATGACTTTAGCTTATGGTGAGTTGACATAAAACTATTTAACACCAAAGTGGTTAGGGGACAATGAGAGAAGTTGGGGGGGGGAGGGGAGGATTGTAGTATAGGTTTGCTCCAAACATATTGCATGCAGGTATGAAATTCTCAAACAATGTTTTTAAAAGAAGAAATTAATTTTAAAAATAACAGACTGGTGATTGTCTTAGTTGGGGTTACTGTCATTGTAATGAAACACCAGGACCAAAAGCAAGCGAGGCAGGAAGGGTTGTGTGGTTTATGCTGCCACATCACTGTTCACCGTCAGAGAAAGTCAGGACAAGAACTCAAAACAGGGCAAGATCCTGGAGGCAGGAGCTGGTGCAGAGGACATGGAGGAGCTCTGCTTACTGGCTTACTCCCCTTGGTTTGCTTAACCCACTTTTTTATAGAACCCAGGACCACCAACCAGTGGTGACACCACCCGCAATGGGCTGGGTCATCTCTCATCAATCACTAATGAATAAAATGCTCTACAGGCCTGCCTACAGCCCAACCTTATAGAAGCGTTTTCTCAATCCAGCTTCCCTCCTCTCAGGGGACTATAAATGTCAAGTTGACATAAAGCTAGCCAACACAGTTACCTAATGCCATGTGGTCCGATGCCAAGTGGTCAGCCTTGAAATCATATGCATACAATCAAATAACATTATATGGACTGAATAGGTTATATGTATACATTTGAGAATATATACACATACGTATGTGTAACAACATTTAAAGAAATGGAGTCTATGAATTTGAGCGAGAACAAGTGGTCGCATCAGAAGGACTAGAGAGAGGAAAGCAAAGGGGAAAATGATGTAATTTTATTTTAATTTCAAAAGTAAAAAAAATATTTTTAAATATAATAAAGTGAGGGGGCTGGAGAGATGGCTCAGAGATTAAGAGCACCGACTGCTCTTCCAGAGGTCCTGAGTTCAATTCCCAGCAACCACATGGTGGCTTACAACCATCTGTAATGAGGTCTGGTGCCCTCTTCTGGTTTGCAGGCATACGCACAGACAGAATATTGTATACATAATAAATAAACAAATATGAAAAAATATATATAATAAAGTGAGTAAATATACACGTGCATATAATAAAGCAATGTGCTACTAGTGTTAGAAACGCGAGCATATGTGTATATATATATGTATATATACACTTTTTATTTCCTTTGTGCATATGTGTTGGGAACAATAGTGGATTTGTTTCAGCATGGGCTGCCTCTGAAGAGAAACACTAGAAAGAGGGGAGATAAAAGCAGGGAAATGTCTTATGCATGTCATCTTGTACCTTTTGGATAATGAACTATGTTACTGTAAGACTGAGTTGAATGCATGTGATTGTGTGTGTGTGTGTGTGTGTGTGTGTGTGTGTGTGTGTGTGTATTGGACTGTAGGTGGAGCAATAAATAAGCACCATGCTACAAGGTGCAGGATCTGAGCAATCAAACTGCTGCTGTCTGTCTTGGAGAAACACAGAGAATGGGGCCTGGTGGCAGTAGCCCCTTTCTAGTCTGACAGGAGAAAGAAAGGAACTGCCGTGTCTCCAGCCAGACACCCTCTCCCCATGCAGCAGCGCTGTGAAGAGTGGGAGACTGCAGACAATAGAGCCTCCAGCGGGAGACTAAGAGCTGGGGCACACATGGCAAACAGCGGGGCTGGGAGGTGGTGGAGGGAGCAGGAAGCAGCCGACAGAGCTTGCGTGGGGGGGGGGGGGGTAGAACTGAAGACTTATAAGGAGGGGTGGGTGGTGTCAGAGTTTTAGGAATGGTATGCCCTCATGACGACCAGAAAACAAGAAGATAGCCCTGGATGGGACCCGACATTTTATATAGTGCCCACTTGTGGACCACAGCATAAAGGAGACAGGACCTTTAGTCTTGCGTAATTATCAAGGATGCTGATAAGGCGGTGTACAGTGGTAAACCTCCACCAGAGCCTGATTCCACAGGACTCTGAGGAAACCCCTCACTCTCCTGCCTACTGCACTCCCTCCCCCCACATTTAGAAGACTCCCTAGCTTTGGCTTTCCAGTGTTCTGTTTTACATTTGGCTCCGTTCCGCAGCAGCCTCCACTTAGCCAATTTCTGCCGCACAGCCCCAGTGCCAAGAAACTACACAAGAAGACAAGGCCTGGACAGGATCAGAAAGTGCCAGAAATTTTGCCACCAAGCCTCATCCACGGAGACTGCCAGGAGAGCTTTGCAAATGGAATCAATCTGAATGCGGTTGATGAGAACCATCTGAATGAAAGAAGCCAGGACAAACAGGAGTCATGGAGTTTCCTACTGCCCTGGGCTGCTCTGGCTTTCCCAGTTTCTGTTCCTGTGAGTTGACTTTCCCATCCCAAGGAAGTCCTACTCCTTGCTAAAAGCCTGTCCAGGTCATGTTGATGAACCCTGACCTCACAAACCCTGTTTTCCCTCCACTTCCTCCTGCGTGTGTGTGCCAGTCTTCCCACGGCCATTGGGCCTTATTGTTGTGTTTGGTATTGTTTGATCGAAGTAAACATTTGGTCATAGTGTGGTTCCTTCTTCTCCTTTTCCTTCTTTTCGAAAAGGTCGAAAATCTCCTGTGCTAACCAGATATGTTTTCCTGATCATAATAAAAGTCCACAATATAAAACCAAGGGACCTCTTCAATGTGGTCAAGAAATTTGCAATATTTTTCTCACTGTTTTCTCAGGAAAAAATACCTGATGTCAAACAAGAAGGGACTTAATTCATGGTAACACATCTCAGATAATGCCATAACTAAGGACTGTTATTATCATCCTCAAGTTGATCCGAGAGAGGGAGAATTAGACAGGAAAACCTGGACATCTGCAGTCTAAATATTCCAAGGAATTAGAACCAAATTGGATCTTGGACTGGTGTAGACTTCAGAAGGAAAACTCAGAATATCCCCCAAGAGACTACCTTTAGATAGATGTTAGTTCATCTGTACTCAATTTCTTTTCCCCGCCTTATTTTTACTATGTAGGCTTTCGATTTTCATTCAGGGCAGTTGGCCCTCTGTAGACCCTCAGCAGAGAACAGGCATTAGATACACTGACAGGAGCCTTATCCATCAAGTGCTCTACAGTTAGCCGGGTGGATCTGAGCTAGTGCCAATGAGAGGTCTGGCATCCACAGAGCCTTGGTCCAGATACGGGACAGTGATTGATGGTTCTGTGATTTGATAATTAGGAGCTGCCAAATGGCCCATCCAGAGACGTTTAAGCGGTTGGTCAAGGAGTTGCCCTGCTTCTTAGCTTCTTTGAAGGATAACTTAGCTGTGTATTGCACTGAGGATAAACACTGTGCTGACCTTGATCCAGGAATTTAAACAGTGTCATTTAACGTAAACACTAACAAATATCTTCTTGCTGAAGTGCTCTGTTTTCAGTATGGTTAGGGCTTCTTCTCTATAAAAGTACTTTGGGTTTTTTAATTGGCATCATAATTGTACATCTTTAAGGAATATAAAGCGATTTTTGGTACTCTATACATTGTGTAATGGATAACTCAGGATATTAAAGCTATCCATCACTTCAACCATTTGTCATTTCTTTACGATGAGAACATTTAAAATTCTCTTTTAGCTATTTTGAATTACATGATACAATGTTGTTGACCACAGTTGCCCTTCTGTGTAATTCTACACCAAAACTTAATCTTCCTATCTGACCACAATTGGTACTTTTAATCACTATCTCCCACTTCCTCCATTTTCAGCCTCTGGTAACCACTGTTCTTCTCTATATTTCTCTGAGGTCGGCTTCTTCAGATTCCACAGATGAGTGAAACCATGTGCTATTTGTCTTTGTGCGCCAGGCTTATTTCACTTAATTATGATCTCCAAGATCAGGAACAAGCAAGGAGACCCACTTTCGCTGCTCCTTTTCAGCAGCGTGCTGAAAGTGCTAGCCGGAGTAACTAAACAAGAGAAAGAATCAAAGAGCATGTAGGTAGAGATGGAGGAAATCAAACGGTCCTTGTTTACAGATGACTTGGTCGAATAGAAAGAGCATTCTAGCAACTCTGGGGGGAAAAACATTAGCAGTAATAAGCATAAAGTTACAGGATCAAAGCCAATATTCAAAATCAAGAACTATGCTCTTATTTCAAACTACCTTAAGAAAGAAAAAAAGGGAAGGAAGAGAGAGAGGGAGGGAAGGAGGGAGGAGGGAACAGAAACCAAGGGGACTAGAAAGATGCTTCAATGGTGAAGAGCACTTTCTCCTGTTCAGAAAAACTCAAGTTCAATTCTCAGAACCCAAAATGCTTCCACATACATGCTATGGCATTTATGCACACACATAATATATAAATAAATACTTAGCAAAATAGTTTAAGATATTTGTTTCTAATCATTCTTATTCTAGAAAAACATATTTTATATGACCAAGGAGGTAAAAGATCTCTACAATGAAAATCATTAAATATTGACAAAAGAAATTAAAGAAGACACAAGCGAAAAAAATTCCATAATCATGGGTTAGAAGAATGAATATTGTTAGTGTCCATGTTATGTTAACCCACAGTGATCTGCATATTTAATGCAACCCCTAACAAAATATCAATGCTGTATTTCACAGAAATAGAGAGAATGCTCCTAAACTTTGCATGGTACATTAAATTTAAAATCCAGTCAGAGCTTCGCCCACTTGCTTTGGTTAGCCCTCCAAGCATCCTACCAGCTTCCACGGTTGAGGGAGCCCTCTGCTGATGGCTTGACTAACTTCAGAGCACAGAAAGGGAAAACTGGATGAACTCTAAACATCTCCTGACTCTGGGAACTGTAATCTGTCTCAGGACCTAGAGCAGACTTTTATTATGAAAAACTTGCTCTAGAAATGCTTTGATCTGTCCAAATTACTTTAGGTTTTATTCTTTCAAGTAGTAGAAGAAAGTAGGTCCACAAAATGCACACAAGTTTCTAAACACACACACCCGCATACATGCATGCACACACACACACACAAGCACATGCATGCACACACACACACAAGCACATGCATGCACACACACACACGCACGCACACACACACATGCACATGCATGCACACACACACACACACATGCATGCACACACACTCTACAGTTATGGCATCACTACTCACTACTAAAGAAAAAAATCTGCTTTCTGCTTGCTTGTGCCCTCTCTCTCTCTTTCTCTCTCTCTCCCTCTCCTTCCCCCTCCCCCTCCCCCTCCTCCCCTCTCTCATATGTGTGTGTGTGTCCTGATATAAATGAGTAGGAGGCACCAAGTATTTATAGAATCTCAGAGTCATGGGATTAGTTAGACGAGACATTTATCCTTTGTGGCATGTCTAGATGAAAGATTCTGACAAAGCCACAGCTTGAAAGAGAGGAATTCTCTCCAGTGGCTGTGGCCTTGATTCTGGAGGTTAACAGCTTAACACCAGAGTATGGTGCCTGATACAAACTCTGGAAATTAATAACGATAAGGGTGGGCTGCCCGCCAAGATCTAGAGTGTGAATCCTAAGAGAAACACCTTCTATTTTGAGATCTCTCTCAATCCACTGTGTACTGATCTATGCTCTGACCCATACCCCACCTCTGCCTGCGTGCTTCTTTTTCCCAACTCTTTCATTCCTAGACTCACCTGGGTTTCCAGCTCATAAACAATAGCTACTGAGTGTGTGAGCCTTCTGGTTCACCAGAAGAAAACTCAGTCCCTTGATAGTGACTGCTAAAGCAAATACTTGACGTAAACCTCAGCAAAAAGAACAAGCAATAGACCACCTTTCTTCTCTTGCCAAAGATGTCTGAGGAAAGACATGGGATGGCGAAGGACCAAACAGAAGTTGCAACAAGAAGAAATGGCAGCATAAATTCATTTTCCTTGAGAGAGCTGCTTTGGAAAGGGAAAAATAAACATGCAATCTCCCACCATGTCATGCATCCAAGACTGTGTATGCAAAGGAAGCCACCTTCAGGAAAAAAAAAATATAAGAACCCACAATCCCTCTGCTCAAAAGCCTTCTTTCAACAGTGCCCATCCTCCCCCCACCCCAATAAATCTAAACTGTTGGGCTAAGGAGATGGCTCAGTCAGTAAAGACTTTGCCTTGCAAGCATGAGGACTTGAGTTTAATCCCCAAAACTCACATTTTTAAAAGTTGGGTTTGGTGTGCTTGTAATCCCAGAGCTTGCCAGCCTGACCTACTTGGTGAACTCCAAACCCGTCTCAAAAAAGAATGTTGACGTATCTGAGGAACAATACCAAAGACTGTTCTTTTGCCATCACACACACCTAGAGAGCACCCACACATCATCAATAATATCATTTTAGATTTATTTATGTGTACGTATGTCTGTGTACCACATGCATGTCTGATACCCTTGGAGACCAGAAGAGGGTGTTGGATCTCCTGAAACTGTAGTTATAGATTTTTATGAACCACTATGTGGGGGCTAAGAATTGAACCAGTGTTCCCTGGAAGAGCAGTCAGTGCTCTTAACTAATAAGCCATCTCTCTAGCCCAAGTCTTTTTCTTTTCCTTTATTTTATTTTCTTTTCTTGTGTGTGTGTCAGAGCAGCCTCAAACTCCATATGTAGCCAAAGATGATGATGACCTTGAATTTCTGATCCTCTTGCCTCCCCCTAGGGTTAGAGTTGTACGATACCACACCCAGTTTTATGTGGTGCTGGGGACAGAACCCAGGGCTTTCTGCATGCTAGGCAAGCGCTCTGTGTACTGAGCCCTATCCCCAGCCAAAGTCTAAAGTCTTTAAGAGGGCATTCAAAGTTCGTTCCCTCTCCTGCTGCGGCACAATCCACCCCGCTCCTAGTCCTAACCCTTGCATTCACACTGTACTTTCATCTTGACAACTAGTCCACTCTTCCCTCCTGTTTCCCCACTACTCTTCCTTCTTTCTCTTTTGGCAAGGTCTTGCCGGTACCTCGAGCATTAGCTCAGAGGACATCTCTTCCCTGAAGTTTTCTCTAGCTCCATCAGAATGAATTCTTCTCATTCCCACATACCGGAAGTCTCTTTTGGTCTACCTCCCAGATGCCACCATTGTAATTCAACCTTCTCCAGCGTGTGACGTGAAGTCATCGTTGCACCCTTCCTTGAAGTCCATGTCTTATGTGGCCCTCCGTCTTTCATCCTCTGTTCCCACGATCAAGCTTCCTGTGGGAAGCCTGTCATAGCATCTCCTGGGTATGAGATTCATTGTTCACTCCATGCCACTAAATCAGCACTGAAAACTACAGTAAAATATCGTCACTCCAAAGAGACAGGACATCTGTATATAAGTACAAGAAAGACCGGGCATCCACTGGGCATGATGGCACACACGGTTAATCCCAGCACTCAGGAGGCAGAGGTAGGTGGATCTCTGTGAGTTGCAAGACAACCAGGGTTACACAGTGAGACCCTGTCTCAAAAAAAGAAAGAGAGATGCATCCAGTTCTAAGTGATATGAGTTTTGACTTGTCTGTTCCTATGAAGGTCGTCTAGAAGTTTATCAGCATTTAATGCTTTCAGTTCAGGGGCATTTCCTATGTATGTGACTAAGGAATAAGGAGACGAACTTTTGAGCAACTGTGAATTATAACCCTTTCCTTCCTATAAACTACATCTCCAAACTCCAGAAATCTACCATGAACTCACCAAATGTTCTGAGCTGACAGGTGGCACCCCCAGAGTCAGACAGTGAGCAGCTCTAAGCTACCTTGCACTTGTAGCAAGCTCCATATCCACGGGTGTCTGTCCTCCATAATGGGGCTTATGATAGGATGTGGACTTCGGAGTCTGAGAAGTTCATGTTTCTGTCATGGGAAACTGTTACAGCCTTCAGCTTTCTTACCTCTTAAATGGAACTCAGAACTCATTTTTTAAAAAAGAAAAGAAGTCAGGCAGTGGTGGTGGCGCCTGCCTTTAATCCCAGCACCAGGAGGCAGAAGCAGACAGATCTCTGTGAACTCGAGGTCAGCCTGGTCTACAAAAACTAGTTTCAGGACAGGCTCCAAAGCTACAGAGAAACCCTGCCTTGGAAGAAAAAAAAAAGTCTTTTCACAGGAATGTTTTTATCTTCAAGTGAGTTGTTTTTTTTTTTTTTTTTAAGATGACCCACAGCAAATACTCAATGAATGGGAGCTATTCCTAGCAGAATGATTCTCAGATATGATGCATTTCTGATGATAATTCTCTTTTGGGCTTATGTTTAAAGTCATTTTATAAACATGTACAAAATTCATGATGGGTTGCTATTGTTAGCATATGTATCTCCTTTGTTGTATTGTGTGCGTGCATGCATGCTCCCGCTAAATAGAAATATCATATGTGAATCTCCATCTAATTATTAGTCAAAAATAGCTAAAAGTTATGTTAAAGTGCTTACAAAAATCAAATTCAGGGGCTGGAGAAGTGGTCCAGGAGTTATGTGCACTTATTTCCCTCAAAGGGGCTCAAGTTTGGTTTCCAGCACCCATTTGAGGCATTTCCCAACTGCTTGTAACTCCAGCTTCCATGGGATCCAATGCTTCTTGCCTCCATGAGTGTCTACACTCATGCAAACATATCCACATACAGATATAGACGCATACTTAAAAATAATTTAAAAGTCAAATCAACTCTTTTGTAGCTGTTATTGTTGTTGTTTTTGTTTTTGAGACAGGGTTTCTCTGTGTAGCTTTGGAGCCTGCCCTGTAACTAGCTCTGTAGACCAGGCTGGCCTCGAACTCACAGAGATCTGCCTCTCTCTGCTTCCCGAGTGCTGGAATAAAGGTGTGCATCACCACCGCCTGGCAAGTCAAATCAACTCTTTAAAGAAAAACTTTAACAGTCAGGAATGGTATATTTTAGGCATTGCTCAAAGACTAAATTTAGGGATTTGGGGGTTTGGCTCAGTAATAGAACACTTATCTAGCATGTATGAGGTCAACCCTTAGCATCACACACACAAAAATCCCTAAATTTGTGATAAAAAGAATTTACATCTAATACAAATATCCCAAACATTCTTTTTAATATCTAATAAAATGCTAGCCTATATAGCCTTTTAATTCTAATGGAGTTGTATTAACTATTAAGGCTGTTAAAGGATAACAATTATAAAAATTAATTCTTCTGGGCCAGGTGGTAGTGGCTTATGCCTTTAATCCCAGCACTTGGGAGGCAGAGGCAGGTGAATGTCTGAGTTCAAGGCCAGCCTGGTCTATGGATTGTTCTCCAGGACAGCCAGAGTTACACAGAGAAACCTTGTCTTGGAAAATAAACAAACAACGAAACAAAAAAAAAAGAATGAATTCTTCTAAGTTCATAAAATGGAATCCCAGGAGACCTAAAACACTGGAAGCGATCCAACCTGGAAGTTCAGTTCTATGCTGACCTTCTGGATGGTTCTGTCACTGCAGGGGTGTAATGTTCTCTGGGCTCCCTTCAACACCTGAGAATAACTCTAATTACCATTTCATATGCCAACTTCCCAGGATTTAGACAGTGAAAGTCCCTGAAAGTCCACTGGGGTTCACTAGTGAGTGCTGGGAATTCTGCTCTTTCAAGTGTGGGTTGTTATTCAATCAACAAACATAACTGTTCATCACTGGGCTTGCTTTGTTTGATTGCTTGGTTGGTTGGTTGGTTGGTTGGTTGGTTGGTTGGTTGGTTGGTTAGTTGGATGACTGGTTGGTTTTTCAAGACAGGGTTTCTCTGTGTAGCCCTGGCTGTCCTGGAACTCACTCTGTAGACCAGGTTGGCCTTGACCTCACAGAGATCTGCCTGCTTCTGTCTCCCAAGTGCTGGGATTAAACGCATGCCCCACCACCACCCAGCCGTCTTTGTACTTGTTACAAAAATGCACAGACTCCCTTTTCTTGAAGAGTTTCTAGTCTAGAAGATACCAATATAAAGTCTGTCTGTGATAATCCGTGGACAAGGTGTTAAAGAAAATACTGTATGTAATAAATCAGCCATTGAACAAATACTAGGAAACAGTTCATGCTATCATGAAGAAAGACACCCATGAATGGTAATAGGCAGGAGGCCTGAGATTAATCTCAGCCTTTGTGGATAGCAATGCTTTTCCTAGCAGAGAAAATGGGAATTCACCTAGGGGAAGAGACCACTACATGAATAACATATGATCTCAGGAAACAGACCAGTCTTTACACAGAAACTAGAGGTGTAATGGTTATAAACGTAAGAAACGTGATTTGAGACCAGGTGATAAAGAACCTGACTACCAGAAATAAAAAGCCCTGCTCTGTGCTATATCCATCAGGAAATGATGTTCTTGTGTAGGAACTGGGAAAGAAATTTAAAAAATAAAAAAATGGACTTCTCAATGGGCCCTTTTGAAAGTGTCCAAGAGACACTGGGAAGTGAGTCCAACTTTTCAGCACTAAGAAGAAGAGAACAATAAAAGAAGATAATGGTTTGGGATTCGTTGTACAGTTCAGTCTTCCATGTTCAGCTGGCCTCTCTGACCGTGGCCAGAGGTAAGGAGAAGCTGAAACAGAACAGATAAAATAGCTCTGAGTGACGAGTCGCTGGAGAGAAGCTGTTCCTGGCAGTGAAGCGTGCCCGTCTATGCCTGGACTAAAGCAGTGGGATTAGGTGGTTTTCTGGGCCCCACGGTATGGTCTGTGGAGCTGTCAGCAGCCTTTAATCAAAACATGACGGTGTAGCACGCAGGGTGGCTGGTTTATGTTCTGGATATTAAATGTGGGCTTACGTGTCCCTCTATTTATACATGCGCCCAGGCCTGCTGGATGGCTGCCATTCCATTCAAAGGAGGTAAAATAAAACCCTCCTGTGTAGCACGCACATTCCTGGAAGCAGCAGGCAAGAAAAATGTTTGCCCTCCAACCACAAAAGGGAATCCAGTAGGGGAAACCACACAGTGGCCTAACTGACCACAGAGAGAAATTCATCTTGAGAGTGTCGAGAGCTGGGTTTGGGAAAGTAGTGGGTGGGATTTGGAATAAGCCATCTCGGGCTTTGTGATGGGAATGGCAACATAAAAGGCTCTGGGAGCCACCTGCCTGCCTTTGCATCAAGGGCATTGTCAAACTTGTCAAAATCTCACCCTTAAGAGACTGTCAGGCAGACACCAACTTCATTGCCAAGTCACCAGGCACATCCTTCCGCAGTCCTTCCCCACAGGGTGATAAGGTTTCAACTCGAAGGAAGGCAGTCTACAGAAGTCGACATGGCAGGTTGTATGGGAACTTGCAAGGCAGAATTGGAGAATCTGTATGGAGACAACTGGTAGACTGCTTTCACTGGCAGAGTGCTCTACTACCCAGACCCTCATTCCACACCACACCCTCCCCCTGTTCTTACTATTCCCAGCCTTGAGCATCTATAGACATATGCGTATTTTAATTGTATTTCTTTTTTTTCATGTTTATATGTATGACTATTTTGCTTGTACTTACAGTACCCAAGAAAGCCAGAAAAGGTTGTCAGATCCTATGAAACTGAAGTTATAAGTGGTTATGAGCCATCTTATGGGTATTAAGAATCAAGATAGGTTCTCTGAAAGAGCAGGATTGACGGAGGTTTCTATCCCACCCAGTCCCAAAGAAATACCTAGAGGCCTACATTAATTATAAACTGATTGGCCTATTAGTTCAGGCTTCTTTTTTATAATTTATTTAACTTTATTTTATATGCATTGGTATGAAGATATCAGATCTCCTTGAACTGGAGTTACAGACAGTTGTGAGCTGCCATGTGGGTGCTGGGATTTGAACCTGTGTCTTCTAGAAGAACAGCCAGTGCTCTTAACTACTGAGCCATCTCTCCAGCCCTAGTTCAGGCTTCTTATTAACTAATTCTTACGTCTTAAATTAGCCCATAATTCTTGTCTGTGTTAGCCATCTGGCTTTTATCAGCGAGGTATTCTCATCTTGCTTCTTCTTGGTCTGGGTGACAATAATTCTGTAATTACATTAATTAATATAAGCATTTCTATTATTATTTGGGACTGGGTGGCTGAGACAAAAGAAAAACTCTGCCTCTGCTTACACTACAGATCAAGTCTGAAGGTAGCCAAACTTAGGCAGTGAAAGACAGAAAATTGGTAAAGATGTAACTGAGTGAGCAGGCCATGTTCCAGGCCTAGCCACCAGCAGACTTGTCAGGTTTGACCATGTGGTTCTGGCTTTAGAGTTAAGGATAGAAGAAAGGAGTTGTGGAATAAAGCTGCTGAGAGCAGCCATGTGTCAGGGGTGTCCCTGAATATGGAGTCCTAGCAGAGAGGCCATTTCATGAAGCTGTGAAGTTGAAGCCTGGATTGCCTTGCAGAGAGCCCAAGATGTTAGAGATGCCAGAGTCTTGGGATACCTGCTGGGGAGAGCTGCTAACAGGAAGTGGAACCAGACCAAGAGAATGAAATGTTTAGTCAACAAAGTTGAGCAGAGTTGGAGATATGAAGTGTTTTGACATCAGACACGGAGATGCAGCGTTTGGAGTTTGCCCAGCTGGTTTTCAGTCTTGCTTTGGTTCTCCATTTCCTTGCTACGCTCCCTTCCCTTGGTTTTGGAATGATAACGTATATCCTGTGTCATTATATGTGGGAAGTATGTGATATGCTTTTTGGTTTTGATTTTTACAGGTGATTACAGTTAAGAGATTGCATGAATCTCAGAAGAGACTTTGAACTTTGGACTTTAAAACATTGTAGAGACTGTGATAGACCATGGGGACTTTTGAAGTTGAACTAAATAAATTTTGTATTATGATACTGTTATAAGCGTATGGGGGCCAGGGAGTAGAATGTGGTAGTTTGAGTGTAATTGACCTCCATAATCTCACAGGGAGTGGTGCTATTAAGAGGTGTGACTTTATTGAAGTGGGTACGGCTTTGTTGGAGGGAGTGTGTCACTGTGGCGGCAGGCTTAAGGTTTCCTATCCTCAGGATACTGCCCAGTGGCTCAGTCAACTTCCTGTCCCCTGAAAGTCAAGATGTAACCAGTACCCATGCTTCCCACCATGATGATAATGGACTGACCCTCTAAAATTGTAATCAAGTCACCCAATTAAATCTTTTCTTTATAAGAATTGCCATGGTCACGGTGTCTTGTCACAGCAATAGAAACCTTAACTAAGACACCCAGGTCCCTGAGCTATCTAGTCCCAGGTCGCCAGAACAGTGTCAGGCATGGATTCCAGCTCATGGAGTGGGCCTTAAAAGAACCAGATATCTTTTATGCCACTATTTCACCAACATATTCTGCGCACAGGACACCATGGTCGGCAGAAGAGTTTGTAGCTGGGTTGGTGTGGACCTTTTTCCTTTTCTAACACACAAAGTATCCTCCAGTAGCGTGAACACCAGTTAGTACAAGCAAAGGCCCTAGGTAGACACCAGCTAAACTTCTCCATGTTCAATGAGTTGTCCTATTGCAGCAATAGGACTTACCATCACTTTGTAGAGGAAAAACTAGCAATAGCATGAGTTATTTAGGAATTTCCATGGTGCTCCTGTGGCCAAAGAGTCAATTAGATGTAACCCATTCCTAGCATTAGAGGTCTCATTTGTTGGTGTGAGAGAAATAAACACAGTTTTGTCTCCCCCATTATTGAGTCCATTAGATTTCTTTTATATATGTATATATTTTAAGAAGCTTCTACTAGATTAAGTTTCTACATGTTCCTTCAAATGGCCCTTAGCTGTGTATTCCAGCCCGGTATTCACAATCTACTGCCTCAGCCACTCAAATGACGGAATTACCAGTGTGCGCCACCCTTCTTCTTGTGATGATGTGAGATTCTACGCTGCCACCGGGTGAGATGAAGCGAGATGAGTGGTGTAGACACTGTGACATCACGTCAGGATACAGCATTGAGAGCTGATACCTGAGGTGGCTACTAGGTATAAAGGGATGATTGGTACCATGTGGATTTCCTGGGCAAATGGAATAGTACCAGCATTCCTACATGATCTCTGCACCAGCTTCTGCCTCCAGGTTCCTGCCATGTTTGAATTCTTGTCCTGACTCCCTCTGATTATGAGCAGTGATGTGGAAACCTAAGCCAAATAAGCCCTCTCCTCCCCAAGCTGCTTTGGTTATGTGTTTCAACACAGCAATGGCAACCTAAAATATAACAATACACAATTTAAAACCTACTAATTCTTTATTTTTGAAATCTTCCATTTAATATTTTAGGACCATAGTTGTCATGGGTAACTCATATTGCAGAAAGTGAAACTGGATTTGAGGGTTTGGGCAGGTCATCATACTTTGTTGGGGTACCATTTAGTCAACCTGACTTGCTCTGGACAGATGACTGGACGTGAAAACAAGCGCTACTCAAAAAGTAGGGTAGCCATTCATCCTTCAGATCATCCAATCAACAGAAGTCATCTTCCCCCAACGGTCCTTGCCTCACTACTTCCCATTCACCCACATAGTCCACGTCACCAGTCTCAAAGTCCCTCTTGTCCCCACCCCTCGGGTTCAGATACTCATCTACTGTCCCTGGAACTGTGGCTATGTCTTCCGCTTGAATTTTCTCTTCGTGGTTGCTATCTTTTGTTTAGATGGTTTGTGGTTTCCCAGACACAGTCCTCCATCCTCCATTTCCAGGTCGCTTGCTCACCCGTTTAACATGCCCGCGGCGTATTTACCCACATCTGCCTATCTAAACTCTATTTAATTCTTTAGAATTCAGTTCAACTAGTTCATCCCTTGTGAATCTCGCCGCAGATCCCCTCTGGAGCCAAGGTCTCCTTTTCTGAGCTCCTGTGACACTTTCGGACTGTGCTTGTCACACCCCATGACAGCTTCTTGTTAGGTTGTCTTTCTCCTCTCCATTTAAAATGGAATTCTGAAGGACAAAAACTGCTATTCTTTTAATGTGCTTTTTAGACGTATTTTTGTCATTTTTAGGAGTGTGTGTTTCTATGCAGGTGCCCTGGGAGACCAAAAGCACTGAGTGACCTGGGAGCTGGAGTAACAGGCAGTGGTGAACCACCCAGAAAAGGTGCTGGGAACTGAACTCCGTCCTCTGCAAGACTGGGGCATACTGTAAACCGAGCCGTCTCTTCAGCCCCAAAAGCTTTCATCTTATTCCTCATACTATCTTGCTTTGCTCATTTTATGGAATATGATTTCAGTAGATGCTTGTGCGGGGAAAGAGCGCATGCATAAATGAATGTATACGATGAACGGCTAAGTGAATTCATCAACACTGGTTTGCCAGTGTGGCCCAGATTTAAGAAAAGTGAAATCCTACCAGATGATTTTCTGGCCAGACAGCTTAGCTTCACTTTGATTCTTTATTCTTAGCTTTCTCCTTCAGGTGAGACAACTGAGGTCAAGGTAGACTAAATTCCTCCTAAGAGTCACACTGTCCATTCCCAGTTTAAACATCTTAATTCTAACCCATTCTGCTCAATATTGGTCTCTTACTTTTCGGTGCCTGCTCATATAATGGAATTAACTTCAGGAAATCCCCCCCAAAAAGTACCCTACTTCTTTTTGTACCCCTCTTATTAGCATTTTCTTAGTTCTATGCCTTCCTGGAAGTCACAAAGGAATGTTTGCTATAACGGGAAAATGTCCTGCTCATGATACACAAGGCAGATGTGGTCTAAACCAATCCCAAAAGCTTGCCTGGCAAGATCCAAAGACATCCCCGTAATAGTGTCTATGGGCATGGCAAGGAGGTAGCTAATATCAAAAGAAGCAGAACCAGGCACGGGGTGCATGCCTGTACTCTCAGCATTTGGTAGACTGAGGCCAAGGATCACAAGTTTGAAGCCAGCTTGGATTAAATAGAAAGACCCTGACAGAAAAAAGGAAAGAGAGAGAAGAGAGGAAAGAAAGAACCACATAATGGGGGAGTCTAAGCAATGGTCATAGTTGCCTCAAGATATGCCTGCTGCGGGAGCTACTTTTGCTCCTTCAGCCAATAGCCTTTGAGATACCAGCCCACTGCGGTGTGGTATCTTTCATTTGGCGACAGCCCTCTCTCTCTTGCTTGCTTTGGCTTCCGCTTCTGGCTATCGGACGCTTTTCCTGGTCGTGCAGGAGGCTGTTGTCTAGGACGGTGATCTGTAAGTTTTTTCCCTTTAAATAAATAACCCTCTTATTAATCATAATTCCAAATTGGTGTGGGATTGTTTTGTTTTGTGACTTACTCCTTCATATGCCTTCATAAACAAGGCCTGTATAATGACAACATGAGTTGACGTGCCAATTCAAATAGGGGACATGGCCAGGTGGTGGTGGTGC
The DNA here is from genome assembly GCF_037038515.1 of Microtus pennsylvanicus. Lineage (NCBI taxonomy): Eukaryota > Metazoa > Chordata > Mammalia > Rodentia > Cricetidae > Microtus > Microtus pennsylvanicus. The sequence continues at coordinate 89,261,204 of NC_134581.1, read as the reverse complement.
ACTCCTTTAATCCAGCATCTGTGAGTTCGAGGTCAGCCTGGTTTACACAGCTAGTTCCAGGGCAGCAAGGGCTGTTACACAGAGAAACACTGCCCCCAAAAAGCAAAAATAAGTAAATAGACAAATAAACAAACAAATAGGGGAAATATCACAAGGCCCTGGCTTTAGATAAAAAGCTACAGGTTATCAATGGCTACTGAGAGGTGGAAAACCAGTCTTCTCCAGGGTCTTCACTGATTGATTATCCAATGTGCAACCCTAAAGAGGTCATGAACTGGAGTGGGGGTGAGAGGGAGGGAGGGTGGAGAGGGATATTAGACTAGTTAGATGTGGGAAAGAGAGGGCTGGAATTCATGCAAATGCAATACTAATGTATAAAATTCTTTTTCAAAAATTATTTTAAATTCTCTAAAAATTATTTTGGAGAAGTAGAAGGTAAACAACTCTGTGGAAGAGTCTCCCTCCCTTCTGGACACAACACCAGGATGTCTTTGGTAAGTAGCTGCCTAGACTTCGTTCAGACCCTCCCATAGGATATTCTGAGGTCAGGCTACAACCTTTTCCCTCTGACAAATGACCAGAGAAAGTATACAACCCTCAAGGCCCTACCATGAGGCAGCCCTTATATCTAAAAGATCAGAGGCCCAGCCTCAGGGAGAGAGTGGACCTGGGCGTGGGAGTGTCCCTAGGCCACAAGCATTGGGCCTAAGCATGCTGTTTAAGCCTGGTCCAAGAAAACTTCTGGTAAATGTTCTCACAATTTGATTTGTGCTAACAGCGGTTCCTGATTAGAGCTCAAGAAGCAGATAGGAGGTATTAGCACCTCTGGGGCAAGCCCTGCAACTCCTTTGGCAGTCTTTCTGCATGTTAGGGAAAGAAAACTTTAGGGGCGGGCAGTGACAGAGATCAGCCTAGAATACAAAGTATTTCCTGCCCAGCCCTTTCAGGAGATAACAAGCTAAGTGGCCTTGCACCGTGTTTCCCTACCGCTTCAGAGTTAGGCAATCCAAAATTCCCCAAGCAGCATCAACCTGATTGGGCACTCTGACAACAACAACAACAACAAAAATCCTATGGTTCCCTCATGAATAGGAACCTTCTTCCAGGAGCCTCTGGCATCTGCGAGTACTTCCTCCATAACTGACCCCAGAACACTGTGGGTTCCTGGCTGACCCTACTTCACTGGTGCCTCCACTCTGGGTTAACTACGAACACTCTGTAGTGATCCAGTGCTTTCCCCAGCACTTTGCATACTGACTAGCAAGTGACAAGCAGGTAAAGCAACTGTAGTGGGTGCTTGCTCCGCCCATGGCTGTCTGGACCAATAGAGGTTGTGCTTCCCTACTGTCTTTGTGAGCTCCGGTAAGGAAGGGAGGTCATAGTCACGCTCTCTTGGGTGAAAACTGAGTCTGATGGACTGAAGCTGCTTGTGATCAATCCCCGGCTTTCCAAGGATTCTGCAACTGGATTTACCATATTCTGTATTCCCCTTTCATGTCTTAATAAATCCTTGATATCCCTTAACAGACACAAGTGAATTTCTTTTAACAAGCTACTCCTCTCAATCATTTGTTGGTAGTGAATGAACTCCAGGAATTCTCCCCCCCCCCCCCATACCGGAATCCACCACTGCTTCAGACTCTTAGGTAAAATGGCATGATGTTTGCATATAGCCTACACTGGTCCTCCCGTCATCTCTAGGTTATCTTTCACACCCAATGCAATGTCATTAGTACACAAAATTGTTACAGGTATTGCTCAGAGGACACTGCTTAGGGTCTTCACCCCAGCTCTTGGCATAAGCTCCCTCCCCTGGGAGTTGCCTCAGTCCAAACTCCACCTCTGAGAAAGACAAACTATAACCCCTCACCAGGGAGGGTCAAGAAAGCCCGCCAAACAGTAACCCCTCCCCAGGGAAGGTCAGGACCACTCCCAGAGAATGAACACGTGGTCTCTGGATTTCGCGTGATCTTCCCCTCTCCTGTTTTCCCCGGGCAACCCGGGAGCATTCCATTAAACATGGGCATCTTTTAATTCAGTTTAATTTGGTTTTATTGAAATTATTTGCATTGGCAGAGTGATTTGGCATCTTAAGAAAATTCTTAAGAGATACTAACAAAGAAGTCTTACCTACATAGTACACACAATTTTTTTAAAATAAAGATTGATTTATTTTATTTTATTTATGGGTATTTTCCCTGTATGTATGTCTGTACACAGCATGCATACCTGGTGCCAATGAAGGCCAGAAAGCAGCTTTGGATCCTCTGGAACTGGAGTTACAGTATGGAGCCACCATGTGAATTCTGGGAATAGAAACAGGTCCTCCAGGAGAATAACCAGAGCTTTTAACTACTGGACCATCTCTCCTGTCCCAGTGAGGACAGTTCTTTAGAAAATACCTTCAGTCCTCAGTTGAATCTAGAGGTAATGACAGCCAACATTCACTTTTCAGGTCACTGAGCAACATCGACTTGGACATTCATGCATTCATAGTACAGGGACCAGCGGGTCGGTTATCTGGAAAAAGAACAAAAGACTATGCAAAGATACTGTACACTAGAAACAGAACCAGGAAACTGGAGGAAGACGTCTACAGGGGGAGGAAGAGCAATGAGATGGTTCTGAGGTCACAGCTCTTGCCACACAAGCCTGATGATCTGAGTTTAATCCCTACAACTAAAAACCTGAAGGCAATCCCAGCTGGCCCATATGGCAAGATGATGGGTGGACAGAGATTCACCCAGAAGCTCATGGGCCAGCCAGCCTGGCCCCTGTCTCAACAAGGTGGAGAACGAAAACAAAATCCCAAAGATTGTCCTCTGGTCTTCATACACAATACACAGACACAGAGAGATAAATAATAAATACGTAAATAAATTAATTAACTAAATAAATAAATAGGAGGGCAACGAGAGAAGGTCATGGAACACGCACATCATGAAAGTCAAGGGGAAAAGAATGGACCAGTAAGAGAGGAGGAGGACAGAGAAAGCAAATAAGAATAAAACATAATGTTATATATGTATGAAAACAAAGCCTGTTTCTCTGTATGCTAATTCAAAACAGTTTTAAGGCATTTCACGTTACACTCTACCGTGTCCTGAGCTTTATGGTGAAGAACACTTTTAAGTAGATGCCACACATTTGTCTTGTTAACAAAAATAGCATTAGTTTCCTTCAACACCAATCCCTTTGGACATTTCCTTGATTTCCCTAAATAGGGCTGCTTATTATTGATTTACTCATCAGGATCTAAGTAAAGTTCTCACATAGCCTTTGGCTGTTACCTTTTCTCTGATTTTCTCTAGTGTCATTTGCTCAGTGTATAATAAATGTAAAGAAACTGGGTCATTCTTAGAGAATGCTTCCCATTTGGATTTAACTGGTTGTATTAAATTATTTTTTCATCCCTCAAAGTTTGTGTAAGATAACTCCAAGTCCTAAAGAATGTAAACAATCAATTACAATTGTTTGGCCAAGAAAACATTACAAGAGACAATTCATCACACCAAAAGGCACCTTATATTTGGGATGTGCTACTTCTAAAGAAACCAAGATGGAGTATATCTAAGACCAGCCTGACCCTTTCGTAACGATGTTTTTTCCTCTACTGCTACAGCTAATAGCTTTAGACTCTTTAACGAATATTGCCTGTCAATTATTGTCAATCAATTACATCATAACAAGCTGAAACATAAACTTAAAGCATTCCATCACTTCTAATTTATCAGTTGCAATTCTTCTTTATAGACAGCTGTTGTTCTGAAACACATATGACAAAAAAAATGAAAATAAATGTTTTCTAATTCATTATTTATTTCCAGAATAAAGCAATCAACCTCCAGCAACAAGCAGTTAGCTGTCTGGAGTTGGGCCTTCTACCTGGTTGTCTTTCTGTACTGATATGAACTTACTCTTTCAAGTATGTGAGGGGGTCTGACTCATTGTATTGCTGTTCTTTTGAGGCACAGATGGCCTCACGTTGACTCATGGGCGCTCCTTTAAAGTGGTTCCTATGTCATCTGACATGACTCTAAAAAGTCATTGAAAGCTTCTAGCCACGCTAGTTGTCCAAAGTTCATTAACTTTGTATTTGAAAAGTGCCCCCAAAATCCCATGTGTTGGGGTTGTAGAGAGAGCTAAGCATTAAGAACACTTGCTGCTCTTACAGAGAACACAAGTTCCATCCCCTTTCCATGTAAAAGGAGACTGCTCGTTTATTTCCTGGCCACCCAGAGCCAAATAGTCACACAAAAACTATATTAATTACATCACTGTTTGGTCAATGGCTTAGGCATGTTCCTACCTAGCTGTTAGATCTTAAATTAACCCATTGCTATTAACCTGTGTATCACTACGAGGCTGTGGCCTACCAGTAAGGTTCTAGCATCTTTCTCCTTCAGCAGCTACATGGCATCTCCCTGAATCTCTGCCTTCTATCTCTCTATCTTTGTTTGGAGTTCCCTCCTAGCTCTATTCTGCCCTGCCATTGGCCAAAGCAGTTTCTTTATTAACCAAAGGTAATAAAACATATTTATAGCATATAGAGGGGAATCCCACATCATCCAGCACCCATATGACAGTTCACAACCATCTGTTCACAATTCCAGTTCCAGAGGATCTGATGTCCTCTTCTGGTCTCTGTGGACACAAACCATACAGACAAACCATAGAGACAGACATGTAAGCCAAACACTCACATGCATAAAACTAGAATTAATGTTAAATTCATGCATTAAATGCTTGGACCACAGTTCATTACACTGTTGGATATTTGATGAGTTGGAACCTCATGGAGGAAATTAGGTCTTCACTGGCATGGCCTTGAAGGGATATTTGAACCCTGTCCCTCTTTCTGTTTCTCCTTGCTTCCTGACAGCTGTAAGATAAACAGGTCTCCTCTGCTGGGCCTTCCCACCAGACACACTATGCTGACACAGCTCAGAGCCACAGGGACGGATGCCTACTGTGGACTGAATAGCAATTGAGCCAAAATAGACCTTTCACTGGGCTGGAGAGATGGCTCAAAGGTTAAGAGTATTGACTGCTCTTCCAGAGGTTCTGAGTTCAATTCTCAGCAACCTCATGGTGGCTCACAACCATCTGTAATGAGATCTGGTGTCCTCTTCTGGCCTGCAGGCATGGAGGCTGAACACTGTGTACATAATAAATAAATAAATAAATAAATAAATAAATAGATAAATAAATAAATAAATAAATAAGCAAGCAAGCTTTTACTTAATACGCTTATTTAGTACCTGGGGTATTTTGTAACAGTGACTCCCATTATGTACACTAATTTCTCAGAACCAGAGGCAGCCATTTCATCAAATGATTTTTAGAGATTTTCTTCAGGGCGCTGTTTAGCTAAACATTGCAAGAGTTATTGAGACTTCTTGTGTTGATATCTCCCTGCTCCTATCTCCTTTCCCTTTGACTGATGACAGCAGTCCCACTATGAATATAGTATCATTTTTTTCAAACCCTTACATACACTTATGTATTCAGAAGTCTGTGTTAATTAACTGACCAGATTAGAAAAATACCACAACAGATAGCTGTGGTGGTTTAAAGGAGAAATGTCCACCATAGTCTTGAGCATTTGAACACTTGGTTCCCAGCTGGAGGCACAGTTTGGGGAGGTATCAGTGGTACTACCTTGCTGGAGGAAATACATCACTAGGGCAGGTTTTGATGATAAAGTCTCAGGTCACTTCCAGTTCTTTCTCAGCTTCTGGCTCCACATTGTGCCTGCCTGCTACCATGCCTTCCTGGTGATGGATTCATCCCTCTGGAACCATGAGCCTAAAGAAACTCTTCATGATGTTACCAGCACGCACCACCATGCCCAATTTTTATACCTGGGTTCCACCTGAAACTCAGATTCTCCAGTTTGCAAGGCAAGTACTCTATTGACCAAGCAACCTTCCCACCCCTGCTTATGATACTTTTTATTATTGTTAAAAAGCAAAAAATAAATAAATAAAATAAAAAACAAACAAAAACCTTAATTTAATGTAACGCTATCTTTGTCTTTTTTCCTCAAGACAGAGTTTCTCTGTGAAGCCCTGGCTATCCTCCAATTCGTTCTGTAGATCAGGCTGCCCTTAAATTCAGAGATCTGCCTGCCTCTGCCTTCTGAGTGCTGGGATTAAAGGTGTATGCCACCATGCCTGACCTAATGTAATACAGTCTTCATCTTTTATTTTCTTTACATTTAAGTTTTTGGTATATGGCCTAAGAGATATTTTTATAGCCCAAGGGGTTTTTTGTATCTAATTTGAATTATCTTTATTAAACAAATTAAATATTTAATTAGCATACAAAGTAAAAGGCCTTATTTTGGCATCTCAAACTTAATTTGTTTCTGTTGAATTTCCTTATTACTGTAATTGAATATCCAAAATAATAACACTTATTATGGCATTTTCAGATGTAATTTGTTTCTGTTGACCCATTTTTCCCACCCTGGACCCTTCCATCCCCAATACTCTCATGTCATATATATTCCATCTATAGTCTTGATGATAGATTTTCTTCAGACACTTAGATTTTCTCTTTCATTCGTAGAACTTTTAGTCCACCTGTGATTAAGATATGGATATAAAACTTTTAATAAAAAACAATCTTTTCCAAATCTAACCAACTCAGCTACCACACAAGACACACATCCAGGCCTTTGAGTTGGCCCACCCCAACATCTACCCCATCTATGGCATCCTGAAGTGTGTGAAGGGACCGGTCCTGCAGAACCATAGCCACAGGATCTCCATGAATCAAGACAACAGCAGGATACCCAAAAGAAGTTTCAGTGAGGGTTCAGTACTGATGATGTAGCAGAAGCCAGAGACCTTGAACCAGACCAACAAAACATTACACAATAAACATTTGCAAGGAAAGCTGCTTGAATATACTGTATATACAGTATATAAAATAATATGCTGCATGATACACAGCAGCTCCCAGTGCCACTAAGATGATGAAGAGGTGCTGAAGAGGCTGGAAAGATGGAGGAGCGAAGTGGCTTTTTATTTGTTTGTTTTTGTTTTTCTTTTTTAAATTAATATTTTGCTTTATTTTGACACAGATGATATAAGGGTGAAGGGAAGATATGAAGGGACTGGGGGGTGAGTAGGATTGGTGTACATGATGTGAAATTCCCAAAGAATCAATAAAAAATATGTTCAAGAAAAGAAAAACCAATTTTCCTAGCAATATGTTTTAATAGCTTGCTATTTTCCCACTGATATGTAATTCTAACTTTATAACACATTGAGCGCTCAAATATGAATTTGTTTCTGGACTTGATCTCTGTTCCATTGATTTATTTTTCCAATCCTTGCACTGTTTCACTATGTCCTAGTTTCTGTAGCTTTAAAATAACTCTGAATGTCTCATTGTGTTAGTGAATTTGACAGAATCTAGAAAGAGCTGGGAGATGGGCCGTTGGGCACAACTGGAGGTTATCTTGATCAAGTTAACTGATGTGGGAACACCACCTTCATTGTGGAATCCCCTATTCTCCGGCTAGATTTTGGATGGTGTAGTGGAGAAAGTGAGTTGTCCAGCATACCTAAACTCATCCCTGGCTCTCTGTGTGTTTATTTTTAATACAATGTGACCAGTTGCTTCAAGTCCCTCCTTCCTTGATTTTCCTGCTGTGATTGGAAATACCTCAAATTGAGGGCCAAAGCAAACTCTTCCTTCAATGGCTTTGGCCAGGGTATTTTATCACAAGAGAAAGATGGCCAAGATGCTCCTTGAACAAGCATCTTCATCTTCCTTAAAACATGGCATCCAGAATCATATCCCCCTCTTCCCTGGCTGTAGAAAGGTACTGAGGATTTCCCACATATTCAAAATCTATCTGTATTAAGTAGGAAGAGACTATCTCGAAGGCCACTTGAGACCCATAATAGACTATCTGCCACTATGGCATTACCTTGGATCTAGCAAAGAGAACTTACTTCTAGAAGAAAAAACAAAACTAGGAATATGCATGAAATACTGATTTCTAATGGTGAATTCCAAATGACAGGATAGGGAAAATGTATTATCCTGCTTTGAATAAAATAGCAGGTGAAAGAATCTCAGAAATGGAAAAGAGATGTCAAAAACAAAAAGCCTACAAAATGGGCTCAATGCTAGAACAAGTCCAGCTTTAAATTTTCTTTAGCACAGGATGTTTAGATACCAGTTGGTTACAGTGCTGGACAACCCTTCCCATTGTTCCTCTCCCAGCCCCTGCTTGAACTTTCTCTGAAGAAATCAGAGGTTACACATCATAAATTCATGAGAGGTGAAAAGGGCTCAGTCAGGGAAAGTGGGTGAGACACTCTGCACTCTCATTCCCATTATGCTTCTCCACCTGCGACAGGCTCAGCTTGGCCAGAAAGAACTCCCCCAAGTTTGTGGGTGACTTAGCATTTAGTAGTGCCGTGATGAAATACCATGGCCAAAGAAAGTTGGGGAGGAAGCAGTTTATTAGGCTTACTCTTTCACAATACTGTTCCTCACTGAAGGAAGTCAGTACAAGAACTCAAACAGGGAAGGAACCTGGAGGCAGTAGCTGATGCAGAGGCCATGGAGGGGTACTGCTTTTTGGCTTGCTCCCCGTGGCTTGCTCAGCTTGCTTTTTCTAGAACCCAGAACCACCAGCCCAGGGATGGCACCGCCCACCAAGGGCTGGGTGCTCCCCCATCAATCACTAATTAAGAGAATGTCCTATAGCTGAATCCTATGGAGGTCTTTTCCAGTCGTGGTTCCCTCTTTTCAGATAACTCAAGCTGTGTCAAGCTGACGCTAGACTTGCACACACAGTGAGGTTGGAAGCTTGGACTATTACTTGGAACTAGATATCTTTTTTTTAACTAGATATTTTAATCCATAAACTAGAATGGCTTTTCATGGTCGCTGTAGCCAGAAAAATCAATGACATCTGCCAGAGGTTTCATTAAAAGGCAACAAAGAATTAGCCTTACAATTGAGTTCTCCAGATCAATAGCGAGAGAGAAGTATGGTGATTCATGATCAGTCACATCTCCTGAGTCCTATTCATTTAAATATTTAGTCTATAATTTTTAGTGCACAGCTTAATTAACCAAACATATCTGTTTAGCAAAATAATAGAAGTTGTTTCTCCACTGGGTCTTGACTTCCCTGGTTACAGGTTTTTGTCCTGGCTTATATGTCTACACGTACACTCTTAAGTAGGATTTATACATAATTTTCTTTTAGTTCTTTTTTTTTTGTCATCTTCAAAACCCAAGTCACACACAAAAAGAGATTTAGGTAGCTTCCCTCCTTTGCTTTTATACAAACAAGTTGTATAATATAAGGATCTTATGTTTGTTGATGGTGGCCTCTAAAACCACTAACAAGTAAGGCAGCAGGCTGATAATATGATCCATACTTCTACTTTGGTACAAATGAAGTCTCATTGCCCAGAAGGTAGTGAAGACTGAGATAATCACTAGCCCCCTGTTATGTGGGACACTTCTCTCAAGACACCTCATTTGCCATCTGTGGCACCAGGTCCAAGACTGAATAAGAATGGTAGTGTTGATTTAGATATGAAATTGTTAGCAAAGCTACATTTCTTTCACCTAGAAAAAGTGTATTACTTATCTGTGCATTTTTACATGCCTGTGTGAGTGTATGTGCACTGGTGTGCGTGGGTGCACACACCTGTGCAAAGGTGTGGAGGGCAGAGGAGGGTGTTGGATACCCTTCCCTAGCACACTCCTCTTGTTCATTTTGGGCAGGGCCTCTCCTTGAACCTGTTGCTCTCATTTTCTCAAATGGGCTGAAAGCCAGCAGACCCCAGCAATCCTCCCGACTCCTCGCTCTCAGGCGCAGGCTGCAGGTGTGCTTGGGATGCGCCACTTGTCACCCAGGTACTGGGATCCAAACTCTGGTCTTCATGATTATGCTGCAAGCTCTCTTAACCAAGCAGCCAACCCCTCAGCCCACTTCATTCCTTTTTTAGAAATAAGGTTTAAACTGTGTCCTGGAGAATAGACTAAGCAGGCTTTGAAGCCAAAGCAATTTTCTCCATGGAGAAAGGAAGAGAAAGCAAGGACAGTGACCACTTCTGGAAAGTTCAACCTGCAAGAGGCTGTTGGGTAGTGTGCATTTCCACCTTGTTCAGGAATAAGATCTACTGCGCACACTTAATAACAAAAAAAGATTCCCAAGGTTAACCCAGATTACTGAATCAAAGTGTCCTGGGAGGAGCGCCTGAAAATCTGTACTTTTAATAAATACGGTGAAGAGTCTTGTGCATGGGCAAATGTGGGAAATACACATGGAGAATAAACATGCGCTGTGGAATTAGGCTGGGGACTCACTTTTAGTTCTTGTGTGGCTTTGAGCATGTCACTTAACCTCCCTGTACCTCCTTTCCTTGTTTAGAAAAGGGACAAACCATTCCTCTCAGATAAAGTAATCTCCAAGACTCAATGGGAGGGTATAACACAAGGCTGGCACTCAGTGAGGAGTTGTCTTTACTATGAAAATGTTCTAGACCAAATCATAAAACATCAAGCACCAGGCTACAAAACTATTTCTGAAGTTGAGAGGGAAGAACAGGACCTCAGCTTTTTGTCATTTGTTCAGCATCTGCTCCCCAATTTTACAACCACGGTGTCTGGATTTTCTTAGTCTATACAATTATGGTGAAAGATTCAATCATGTCTTCCCACTCCAAAGACGAGACTGTCTCAGCTTACCCAGTCAGCAAGCTGCATTCTCTCCGGCTGCCAGAGTCGGTTCAGAAGAGGACTGTGACATAAACTGTCAGTTGAGATTCAGCTTTGGAATGTCTACCACGGTTGTGTTTTCTACTAAGCTGCTACAAGGGGGAATGAAGGAGAATGAATTCCCCACAATCTGAAGCTTCCGTAGCTACAGGAGATACAAGAGCCTCTAGGGATGGAGGATGCAGAGGAGCAAATCTTGAAGCTTCATTTCTTGAGCCATGGAATCTAGATATGCGAAAGAGATTCTATTCTAGGACTTTGCAGTTGTATAAGTTATTAAACATTTTTCCTAAAACAGTTTAAGTTAGACTTTCTGTAACTTGAACTAAGATAGATCTTGACATTGATTCTTACAACATTTTTTTCTATTTTTGTCTCTAGCTCACTGTGGAGTCATACAAGGTTTTTTCCTTTTTTATTTACTTATTATTTATTTATTTTGGTCTGATACATTCCCCACATTTATTAGGTAGAAACAGTCCCATGCCTTAACATTGGGCCAGTGGATAGTGGAAATTGCTGAAGCATCAACAGTCTCCGGGGAGCAGAAATTCAAATCTATTCCATCTAAATGGGTCCTTTCTCTCAGAATGGGAAGTGGTGATACTGAGGTAAGTCTCTGCGCTGTTCTTCAAGCCATGAGAAAGGTTGTCATGCAAGGGCAACACAACAATCGAAAGCTGTGGGGTATGAGAATGACAAGCTTGGTTGGTATGCAGCACTGTGTCACTGAGATTATTCTCAATTAATGAGCAGACATTACACAATTGTCTCTTTCAAGTTCAGAGAGCTAATACATAATACACAATCAGAGGGCTTTGTACGTCGGAATATAACTCATTAGCCAATGTCAGTTCCTTACCCCTTGAAATGAAATTTCAATTCCATTGCCTGTCAGAGCTTTATTTTAAGTCTGTCAAATTTGCAGCTATAGGCCCGGTGAGGATTCCAAGTTGGGAAGAAGCCAATTGGGGTTAGAAATAGGACTTCCGGTAGACATCCATCAAGCCAAAACCAGTGACTAGCAGAAGGACAGGCTGAGGTGCGAAAGAGGCAAACTGGAGTTTGACCTCTAGTGACTTCCACTCAGTCCCAGTCAAGGACCTCAGGTAAACTAGCTGAAGCAGCATCTGGCCCTTGTAAGGGACATCCCAGAATGGACATGTCCCTGTGTGACTTACCCAGTGAATACCAAATGGATTGGGTCATTTTATTCAAACCTGGAGGACTTGGCTGCCCGAGCACATGCTCTGTGGATGAACTCACTTTTCCTTCAGTCCCACATGGTGGCTGAAGGCTGAGCAGCTCAGACAGCAAGGGACAGCAGAGAGGAGAACAGAGGGCAGATGATCAGAGAAATCCAAGGAAGGGGATTAAGTTACTGTCAGATCAGAGAGTGTGAGAGACTCCGGGTAGACTGTGGAAGAGTCTACGCGCCTGGCAGAGAACTAAGAACTGGCACGGCCCACTAGAGTGAGCCAGCTGCCCTTTGTGTACAGAGCACAGGCTAACTGCGCAGGAGGGAGTCTTAACAGTGACCCCAAACACCCGGCAATGCACAGCTCTACAGACTGGAAAACAGAACATGCTCTTTGGACTCCAGATCCCCCAAACCCTAATGATAACTGTGTTATCCAGTTTCTCGCTGCATGGGGACATGTCCTACTAGTGTCTCCACAAATACGAAGAGCCTTCCAAATGCCATCAGCTGTACTAGGTGCTGAAGTGACACAGTATTTCCCTGGAGAAGCGAACATCTAGTGAACAGTTTCAAATGTAGTGTAGTGAGAACAGGGTAGAAAGAAAACACAAGATCAAACAAAACAGACAAAAGTCCAAGGAGTTTACATCCTAGAGGTGCCATGGAGTTTTCTGGAAAGATGAAAGAAGCACAACCATGGAAGATGGGAATGGGGAGTGGTACATGTATGTAGGATTAAGCTTGTAGCTTGCTAGCAAGCGTGTCTGGACATTCTAAAACATTACATATGTGCACGCTAACCCATAGCAGCCTCTACTTTTAAATAGAACGCTGCCACTGAGTAGTTTAGGTAATGGTAAGGGGTTTGAACAGAGTGGACTATCTATGGGCTCTTGATCTGACCTCCAACAACCACAAACAGAGCAGACATTTGCTAAGCCTCTGGCTCAGATGGGTGGGGAAAGAAGCCCTGGTCATGGGAGCTTTATTCTCATTCCAAATGAAGCTAAACAGTTCCCAAAAGTAACGCCCTGACCTTCCACTCTCATCTTCTACCGGCTAGCTTCAACAGCACCCTCAAAGGAAGACAACCAAGGTGTGAAATAGAACCAGAGCTCAGACGTTAAGTTATTGCTAGACCTGAATGGCTGTGGGGGATAGTGTTACCATGTGAGGTCATGTACAGCAGATGAGACAAGATGAGAGAAAGCTGTTGAGCGGGCTCAGTGGAAAATGCAGTGGTGGAAGGGTGGTTTATGTGATTAAAAATCTAACTCCTCAGCTTCAGATCATGACTTATGTGATTTGGTGCCTATTTCAGGGCATAGTCCCGGAACAGTGCCTGCTCCTAGTCAGTAACTGGATAGGAGTTAGACATGTGATCTGGATGAGGCAACGCTCTTCCCGCAGAAGGACCTCTGAATGAAAGAGAAGAGGCACTTCCTTTTGGGACTAATAAACTGAGAGATAAGACTTTAGTGGGTCCTCCTGGCTTAAAGTAGTGTGAGAATAAACAACAACAATAAATAAACAAACAAACAAGCAGGACCAGGAAATTAAAAGGTACAGAGTCCTCTGAGTCTCTATATTCAGCCTTGCTCATAAGACGACAATAAAAGTTTATAATGGTCATTTTTGTTTGATTGCTTGCTTGAATTTTTTCATTATTATTGACTAAATAATAAAAATTTGGCTATGCAATGGTGGCACGCACCTTTAATCCCAGCACTCGGGAGGCACAGGTCGGCAGATCTCTGATCTTGAGGTTAGCCTAGGCAGTCTACAGAGTGAGTTCCAGGACAGCCAGGGCTACACAGAGAAACCATGTTTTGAAAACCAATATGTGTGTGCATATATATATATTTGCATGTAGATCATTTTGTGTATGTATGCAGTGCATGCTGGCCAGTCTCACTTTCCCACCTCATCCTAACCCTCCTTTCCCTTTCTCTCATGTTTGTGTCTACTTATCTTGTTTTGTGAGCCACCAAGATTAACCAGGGTCGACTGTGTGACTATGGATTTGGTTGGAGCTATCAGCTGGATCTGAGTGGGCTCCGCACTGGGTACACAACTGAAGTCAGTTATTTCACCTCTCCCCAAAACTACCAGTAGCTAATAGTTCAGAAGTAAAGAGTAAGGCCCCTGAATCTCTCCGTTTCTTGTTTGTTTGTTGTTTTGTTTCTTTGCTTTTCGAGACAGGGTTTCTCTGTAGCTTTGGAGCCTTATCCTGGAACTAGCTCTTGTATGCCAGACTGGCCTCAAACTCACAGAGATCTGCCTGCCTCTGCTTCCAGGGTACTGTGATTAAAGGCGTGTGCCACCACTACCAGGCTTCTCCCTGTTTCTTAACCAATCATAGGACAGGTCTTGTGTGAGCCCACTACAGGTCACTACAGTTCTTGGGACTTGTACTAGATAGGTTTTGCATCAACTTGACATAAGTTAAGGACATCTGAGAGAGGGGAACTTCGAATAGAGAAAATACTTTCTAAGGCCTAGCTGTGAGCAAGCCTGTAGGACATTTTCTTAATTAGTGATTTATAGGGGAGGGTCCAGCCCACTGTGGGTGGGGCCATACCTGGGCAGGTGGTCCTGGGATCTATAAGAAAGCAGGCTGATTAAGCCATGAGGCTGATCAAGCCATGAGCCAGTAAACAGCACTCCTCCATGGCCTGTGCATCAGCTCCTGCCTTCAGGTTCTGGCCCTGTCTCAATTCCTGTCCTGACTTCCTTCAGTGATGAACAGCAATATGAAGTAGTATAAGCCAAATAAATTCTTTCCTCCCCAACTTGATTTTTGGTCTTGGTGTTTCATCACAGCAACCTTGACTAAGACAGGAGTTAAGGGCTACAGTGAGTATGAGTTCAGAGAAATGCATTTCTAAGCCCTCCAGTCAATGGATTTAAAAAACAAAAAAAAATTTAGTTTAATGAAACCGCCTTTTATCTGCAGTGAAAGAGTTCTGAGTCTCTTTAACAGTTACTACGTTCCCATGCTAATATTAAAGAGATGGGCTAAGGAAATAAAATCTGTAGGGCCCGTGGGTCTACCCTCTTCCCGGGGTTCATCTTGAGGACAGTTCCTGGCCAGACATCTTTTTTTTTTTAAGATTTATTTATTCATTATGTATACAGTGTTCTGTCTGCATGTGTGCCTGCAAGTCAGAAGAGGGCACCAGATCTTACTACAGATGGTTGTGAGCTACCATGTGGTTGCTGGGAACTGAACTCAGACAACTTTGTTGCACTAAACATCCTGTTTGTTCCAGTGTTCTCTTTGCCCCACTGGGGATTAGCTATAGGGCCATTGTTTACTCCATTCTGGGCTTGGTAATTTCCCACCTCCCTGAGGGGAATTCCATTGTGCAGCAGTTAGGTATATAAGGGATTTCCTAAACTTGAATAAATGGCATTTGGCTTATCTCCTCTCTAAAGACCCAGGTCTCTTGTGTGTTCTTTTAACTTCCAGGCCCTTACCTGGCTCACGAACTGTGCTGTAGAGAGAAAAGCAGGCAGGCAGGCGTTACAGAAATCAATCCCAGGTGATAAGGTATTTACACTCAGTTCCCATAGCTTTTGTTTTCTGGTACCCATCCTCCTAGCCTTGACAGCTCCCACTCTGCATTGCTTTCTCATGGGATGACTGGAAAGAAAGGCCACATTAAGTCACGAGGCTGGTTGTTACTTTGTCAAAGAAACCAGACCCTAGATGAGATCTATCTGATTTCTACTCTTCAGTCTTTCTTTTCCTAAAGCAAAGTGGCTGTCCCTTGTGCTTTTGGCCATAAGGTAGGAAGGGCCATGATTCCAGTGAGGTCATAACTGGACTGCATCCCGGGTTTCTTCTCATGCAGGAGGAGGAATGTGTTTTTCTGAAACTGATTTTGACTTGGGATTCCCTCATAGTTACCATCTAGATTATATTATCTTTGGAAAACAACAGAAATTCAGAATTTCTGACCAGGTCTTCTTAAAAAATCTATTTCCTCTGGCATATTTGCTATGTAGTTTTACAATGAGAATGATTCTTGCTTTAGACTGAAGTATAAACTTCTGTTAAAATGTAAATACTTTCTTAAAATGTTCATATTTGGGCTTATGAGCCATGTCCAGCCTAGCATGAATTTACTTGGCAGGTCAAACCTTAGAGCATATTTTCAATGAGAGATCAAAAGCAAAAGAGGTTAAGTTGAAGCGGAAATTCAAAGGAAAAGCAGGAGATGATACAAAACAGAAATTAGTATGGAGATGGAAAGATGGGGACGGTTCAAAAGCTTCTCTTGAGAAGTCACTTTTGAGGGAGAATTGTAAACCGATAGGCACGCTAGGACGTGCTGACGGGAAGTGTCCTGAAGAATGAAGTGGGCTAGATGGCTCTGCGTCCTGAAGCGTGGCTCTAATGTGGTTCCAGAACAAGCTCTCATTCTCTTCACATGCTCTTCTACCGGGTCACTGCTGGCATCGCTGTAGACCATTCATGAGCTCGAATTAGAGTCGCATCCAGAAATCAGACCCAGCCATTCACAGCAGGAGAGTGCAGCTGTCCCGCACTGTCAGCAAGCACTGGCCCCTCTGCGATTTACTACCTGGACAGAACTTACGGGAGAGCTTTATCTGCTCTCAACTGCCGCCCGTGTCCTTGTCCATTCTTCAGCTACGCAGTTTTAAGTCCCCATCAAGCTCCTTCTGAGTGGCTCTAATGTGTTAAGACTGACCTGGTTACCACAGTTATTTTACAATTGAACATTTCCATTACTTGTCAGGTCCTCCAGTGCCCTTGGTGACACCACAAGAGAAAACAAGATCATGTTGAGAAGAAATACATCAGCAAAAAGCAGACTAGAAAGTTTCAGCTCGCTCTCTCTCTCCTGTAGAAACATACAGGGGTGGGGAACTACTTGAATGGCTCTGTTAGCGTTATCATCCAGGCATACCGGGCCCTGCCCCTTGGGGGCCTGGCAGAGTGCATCAGCCCTGCACGCATGGCAGGCAGTACCCCGGCCTGCTGTGCACTCTCTGCACATGTGCTGTACCCCCTCCCTTTAAAAGATGGAACTCCAAAAGAAAAACATATAGGCATCCTCCTGAATATTAACCTTCATCAGGTGAGGAAAGGAGACAGAGACAGAGACCCACATTGGAGCACCAGACAGAAATCTCAAGGTCCAAATCAGGAGCAGAAGGAAAGAGAGCACAAGCAAGGAACTCAGGACCACGAGGGGTGCACCCACACACTGAGACAATGGAGATGTTCTATCGGGAACTTACCAAGGCCAGCTGGCTTGGGTCTGAAAAAGCATGGGATAAAACCGGACTCGCTGAACATAGCAGACAATGAGGACTACTGAGAACTCAAGAACAATGGCAATGGGTTTTTGATCCTACTGCACGTACTGGCTTTGCGGGAGCCTAGGCAGTTTGGATGCTCACCTTACTAGACCTGGATGGAGGTGGGTGGTCCTTGGACTCCCCACAGGGCAGGGAACCCTGATTGCTCTTTGGGCTGACTAGGGAGGGGGACTTGATTAGGGGAGGGGGAGGGAAATGGGAGGTGGCGGCGGGGAAGAGACAGAAATCTTTAATAAATAAATAAATTAAAAAAAATAAAAGATGGAACTCCACTTACTCCCTTCTCTTCTTCCTCTGCCTCTCTTTCTCTCTTTGGCTCTCTGTCTCCCTCTGCATCTCTCTCTCTCTATGCCTCTCTGCACAATTCATGTTAAGACTATAAACTTTTGGAGTCTTACTAGAACCGTAGCATAAAGAGAGGGAGAAATCTGGAACATGTTGCAGTCTTTCAAATGTCTCGAATCACTTTCTCTTTATCAGCACTTAAGCCTTTTTATCCTCAGACCTCTATAACTTGCATGTACAGACCTTAAAACACCTTCTTAGACCCTAAAACGCTCGTAGAGCCCCATATCTTATGCTTTCTATCTTTACATAAGTGCACCTCAATACAGCTTCTCCTTTCCCCGTCCTCATGGCGTCACCTTGACACTCCGGAGACACAGGTGGTTGATTGCTGAGTCACTGCCAAGGAAGTTCCTTTAAACAAAGGAATGGGAAGAAGTTGCACTGAATTTGTTTTGTGAGTTTATCTCTCTTTCTCTTTTTCGAGTCTGGTAATGAGGCAAATTGTGACTCGACCTAGTATTGGCTCTAGGAGACTGAGACCTGTGACCTGAACCCTACAGCAAGAACTGAGAAGGCAACTGAGACCCTGGCGGCTGCTGCTGCCAAACTGGCAAAGCTACCACTAGCCTCGTCGTCAAACAGCATCAGAGTTCTAAGAAGGATAAATTCCACCCGAGCTAGCAATTAAAATGACATAGACCTACTTGCTGGCTACCTAGACAGCCACCCAGGGCCCTCCATAGTCATTGAGGGCAGAAGTCTCAGGGCAACATATGTCTTCCAACGGCAAGAGGTAGTCCTGCAAGGCCCCAGAAGATACCACAGGCCGCTGTAGAGTAAGGACACAAGGGAGGACCAGCCAGTCTTTGCCTAGGCAACTTGAGGCAGTCGATTCCCTCGTGTCCTGTTGTCCACAGTCTGAAGAGGGTCTTTGTAGCTGCTGAGGTGAAAGGCAGGTTTGCTCAGTGGCTAGTGCTGCCACTTTTGAAGCCAGTTTTGGGTGGAGGTTCTTCTGAGCCAGTCCATCTTCTCTGGAGGAAATAGGGGCGCTGTCAGGAGATAGTAGGTCTCTCTATTACGAAAGTGTTTTAATTTTAAATGACATTTTCTTGAGATCTCTGAGCATTTGAGGATTGTCTAACGGTCATAGCTGAGTAGACAAACTTTGTTTTTAGTTACTTATTTACGCTTAACTCTGAAAACATATAGGGGACTAGGTAAGGCTTTATCCCTGCAATTAATTACATCAGTACTTAGCATGACTACAATTAAAGAGCTTGATCATTTATTCCTTAACAGTTTGACTAGATTTTATAACCTTACATTTTATCACCAGAGTATATTTTAGACCAGATACACAGTATGTCGTAACAGATCTAACCATATATTTTATCATCATGCAAAAGTACATAACTGAGGGTTGGAGAGATGGCTCAGAGGTTAAGAGAACTGACTGCTTTTCCGGAGGTCCTGAGTTCAATTCCCAGCAACCACATGGTGGCTCACAACCATCTATAATAAGATGTTGTGCACAGAGCACTATATACACAATAAATAAGATTTTTAAAAAAAGGTACATAACTGGTCTCATATATTTGAGACTTGTTGCTTTCTTAGTCTAGAAGGAGATACAGGGAACAGAGGCCTCATTAAGACTAAGAAGTTAATTCTTTAGCCTTAGTTACCTGCACACATACATACCCACAGTTGAATCTAAACTGCATACATACACACAGAGTCAAAGCTAACATATATATATATACATATACATATATATGTATGTATATAATATATATCTTAAATAGGAGTCATTAGGTATATCTAAATCAGACATGTTGTTTAGGCTCAAGTTTGCCTTCACTATCTCTTTTAACCTCAAACAAAATGGTGGCTGTACACTCGGTCACCCTAGTAAATGGCAGTTAGGTCATCTGACCTGTCTGTCTTTGCCATTGGCCAAGATGGTGCTTGCTCACATGGTGTAAGGTATTGACAGACCACGTGCTGTCTTTTAGAGCAGTTTTAATCTAGAGTCAGAAATCTTACAGATTTTAAACTATACCCAATTAGCAAGACACACATACAGTGTTATGCCCAGATCCGCAAAATCCCCCCAAAAACCAACAAGGAGACTGAGTCCCCTATGTAAAAGCAAAGAGCCTTTATTTTATACAAGTTTGTAAACTCGATCTCTCCATGTGTCCAACATTTTGGAATGATCTCAGAGCCCCGAGCTCAGTTAGAGTTGGGTTTTTATAGTAGTAAAGGTGGGGGTAAGGGGTTTTTAAGGTTCAGGACCCCTGATTGGCTGACATTTGCCTAGGGGTGCCCTGGTGAATGTGTGCTGGCAGGTGATCCTATCTACAACAGGTGGAAGGTTAGGAATTTCCTTTGGATGGTCTGTTCCTGGGTGGTGCCTGGATAGTCTCAGTTTACGGTCTTGCAGCCAGGTATTGCCTTAGGGAAAACTACTGAGACCCAGGCCCCCATTAAGCTTATCATGGCTGGGTCCTACCTACAGGACAGGTAAAGTCAGGCATTCAAAACAATCGGAAGCACACACGTGTTGCAACACCATTCATACATAATTTTTCATACATATGAAACAAAACTTTTGGGAGGGGAGGCAGGTAGAGGGAGGATCCCGCCCTAGACAGGCTAAGCCTTAGCCATGGGGAGGCCAATGTGGCCGTGGGATACAGGAGCTCAGTGTGGCTGGATCACACATGGGAAACAAGAAGCAGACAGATAAGCAAAGAGAATAAGGAGAAAAAAACAGAGAGAGCTTAGGACAATAGGCACCCCTTTCCAGTTGTTGGATCACTGGCAGAAGTTGTGAAGGTCCCGTGAAATATTGGGATTTATAGTGCCAGTAAGCCATTTGGGTTGCTATCTAAGGGATAAGACACAGTTCCCATGAGTGAGGTTAAAAAAAAGAATAAGGGGGGGGGGGGGCTGGAGAGATGGCTCAGTGGTTAAGAGCACTGACTACTCTTCCAGAGGACCTGGGTTAATTTCCCAGCACCCACATGGCAGCTCATCACTACTTGTATCTCCTGTTCCAGGGGATCTGATATCCACACACAGACATATGTGCAAGCAAAACACTAATGCACATAAAATATAAATAGATGATTAAAATGTTTAGAGGAGGAGGAGGAGGAGGAAGAGGAGAAGAAGAAGAAGAAGAGGAAGAAGAAGAAGAAGAAGATGAAGAAGAAGAAGAAGAAGAAGAAGAAGAAGAAGAAGAAGAAGAAGAAGAAGAAGAAGAAGAAGAAGAAGAAGAAGACGACGACGACAGGAGGGGGCAGTAAGCCTGAAGGACTAGCTGAGAGGTGAGAACGCACGAAGGCTGAAGAGCTGAGCACAAAGAATGCTTAGGTCCGAGGCAAGAAAGGCTTCAGTCACGGGGAACAAGCCAGAAGTGATGAAGGAGTGGCTTACCAATTATGTCGGTGTTGAGTGGATGAGTCTAGAGATCCTTTAGGTGGAAAAGGGGCGCAGATGAAGGTTGCAGGGTCCGACCCTCAAACTACCGGCAGCAGGAGGAACAGCCAGGAGGGCCTGCTGAGTCTTTCACAACACCAATGTAATGATAAGGCAGGAGATGGACCTTGGTGGGTTGGGTCCAAACCAAGGCGGTAAGGGACAAACACGCTATGCAGACAGAGTTTACACGGGGAGTTTTATTGAGGAAAGGGAAGGGAGTAAGGGAGAGAGAGAGAGAGAGAGAGAGAGAGAGAGAGAGAGAGAGAGAAAGGGCCTGTGGGAAGAGAAAGAAAGAGAGGGAAAGAGAGAGGGAGAGGCAGAGAGCCAAAACGAGAGAGGTGGGTGGGAGAAAGTGGAAAAGGAAGAGGAAGAAGAGAGAGGAGTAGGCAGAGTTCCACCTTTTAAAGGGACAGGACACAGCACGTGTACAAAGCGACCACACAGCAGGCCACACTGCCTGCCCTGCATGCAGAGATGACTCACTCACTCCGCCTGATCCACAAGGGGCAGGGCCAGGCGTGTCTGAATGCTAACACAGCCTTCAGCGGGTGAGGGAAAAGTGCACACATTGGATTTTCAGAGTCTCCACACTTTAGTTTTCAACAACAACGAAAGGCCCAAGACGTTCAAAGAAGTAGTAGCCTGGACCGCATGGCAACCATTGCTGCTTGACAAAGTTCTCCAGCACCTTTAACTTTCATTTTTAACGATTCTCACATTAATGCCTTCTCCTTTGGGAAATTTTGTGCAGGCTTTGGTAAAGGACGAAACTGTGTTCCAGGGAACTGGGAATCCCTTTGTGTCCTCCTAATGACACTAAGTCAGAAAAGTTAGAGATTTACCAGACACATCTGATCCCAGGGTGAAATGCCTACAGTTCAGATCCAGAGCCTGAGACCATTGAGGGCAAGAGTTCAGTTAATAAATATAGAGAGATCAGAATGGTACGGTATGATGGGAAAAGAGTAAGAAAGACATCAGGACCTTCCCTTTTGGGAGCTTCATGATGGGCCCCTGTAGTGGGACAAAGAAATAGTAGCAGAGTGTCTGGCCCCCAGAAGAAGTCTTTTTTCCAAGATCAGGCATTCAGATAAGAATCTCCCTTCCCTCTGGAGCTTGAGGAAAGTTTCTCCAATCTCTGGAAAGAGAAACTTGTGGCCCCTCCATTAACAAAAGACTGGCACCTATTGTCAAGGTCAGTGCTAGATTCCTCCAACCCTGATTTCAAAAGGGTCTGAGCTCACCTGCTCCCTGTTCTCCAATTCAATCCGATGTGCAAACATAGATTATAAAAGGTATATTCTTTTTTTCAATTAAACACTGTTGGCAGTCCTCCTGATTTACCCTCAGAGAGTGTCTGTCCATCCCAACCAAACCCATGATTCCACACCTCCTCTTTGGGACGTGAAGCCCCACTAAAACAGATCTTCAGCAAAGTAGGAAAGCATTTAAAAGAAAATGATGTCTGTGAGAAAGCCCAGAGATCAGATGTACTACACAAAAATCAAAATGTGAACCAAGAAATGAAGGAAATCACTGTTTGCAAGTTTATGTCTAGCCAAGCCTCAAGGCTGAATTCCTAAGACCTCAGGTTATGATACATGAAGTGGGCCTTTGGGAGCTAATTAGACCATGAGCATCCTTGCCGTGTGGCCTTCGAGAAGAGGCTCACGAGAGGCTCCTCATCCTTTCTTACCTGTAAAGACAAATAAAAACGGTAGCCATGCACCAGAAAACAGGCTTTCCCTACACACCACATACCATGACCGCAAATATTTTCTCTGGGAAATTTGGGTCTCTGTGTTCTATATCATTTTGTGACTGTACCCTAAGCAGATGATGCACCACTGAAGATTTAATATTAACAAAAAGATAGGTGGTCTGGCGGAAGCTCCACCTCAATCCTCCTCCCCCATCTCTCTCCCCAACCCTCCCCCCTCACCACAACACCCCCATCTCAGAAAGCCCGCCAAACGCAGCTCCACCCCAAGAGATGCTGAAGACCACTCCCACAGAGTATTTACACTGCCCCCCAGAAAACAGACATGTGGTATTTCAGTCTCTCTTCTCCATCTCCTGTCTGAGGGCCAAAAAATCACCCAGGAACATTTTACCCATTAAACTTGGGCTTTTTCTAATTTCGTTTGATTTGGTCTGTCAAGTTGGGAGTGTAGGCCCCAGCCCCTCGCATCTATCCCAGCCCCTCGGCCTGGTCTGGACTCCAAATCCCAGCAGGCCAGGTCCTGAGGGGTCAGGACCACTTTCCCCAGGTTATTTAAGTGATCTCCTAAAAGAGGAACACATGGTTCCTTTTCCTTGGGGGGGGGGGGGGGAGGTGTAGCATTTGCAGGGCTTCCCAGTTTCCCCCGTTGGGGCCACCTGAGAGTGCAGAACTCCCATTAAACCTGGATATTGCTTAATTTGGCTTGTTTTGATTTGGCTTGATTGGGAATTTTTGCTTCGGCAGGGAGCTCTCGTTAGGAAATATTCCTAACAGGTCTAATTTGGATTGCTATTTCAACTGAGAGTCTTATGGGGTGCAGAAACTTTTCAATAAGAAAATATAAAACAAAACAACAAATTCTGGAGCTAGGAAGTACAACTGAAGTGAAAATCTCCCTAGAAGGAATCGGCAGCGCCTGTCTGAGCAGTCGGAAGAAAGGATGCGCAGATGTGCAGTCCAGGCAAACTTAAAACTACACATTTCAAAAAACAACGGAAAATGGAGCAAAATGAACAGAGCCTAAGGGAATTTACAGACATCTCAAAAGAGGATGAGGGGGAGAGGAAAAAGATTATTTAATGAAATCCTGGTCAAGGAAAGCTTCACAAGTTTGATGAAGTGCATCATCTAGTAACTCCAAAGAAGCCAAATGAACATTAAGTATGAGAAACTAGAAAGGCTGCATCAAGACACTCTGTAAGTCAAACTTTCAAGACAAAATATATTGCCGGGCGGTGGTGGTGCACGCCTTTAATCCCAGCACTTGGGAGGCAGAGGCAGGCGGATCTCTGTGAGTTCGAGGCCAGCCTGGTCTACAAGAGCTAGTTCCAGGACAGGAACCAAAAGCTACGGAGAAACCCTGTCTCAAAAATTCAAAAAAAAAAAAAAACTTTAGAATTCAAGACAAAATATATTGACAGCAGCAAGAGAATGCCTCAACATGTAGGAAGAACTTCCAATAAAATATCACCGGATCCCACATCAAAATTCTTGGCCAGAGGATGTAGACTGATATTTAAATAGTCAAAGATTAAAAACTGTCAACCAACTTACAAATTGTTTCCTCGAAAATGAAGAACCAGGACATTGTATTGTCAAACAAACAGAAGCTGACAAAATCATTGCCACCTAAACAGGCCCTGTGAAAATTGCTAAAGGAAGTCTAAGGCATTAAAATCTAGGATGTTAGGTAGACACTCAGCCATATGATGAAATAGACCTAACAGGATGGCATAGTTTTGTGTCTAGTAAGCAGGCAGTCCCCAGCACTGAGTAAAGATCTCTTGCAAAGAACTTTGAAGATAAATGTGTTAAACATTTTTAATAAAACTATATTATTGAATACTTGGGTTTGAACTGTGCTCTTCACATATCCATATGTTGAAGTCCCAATGTTCAATATATCAAAATGTGTCTGTCATTAGGCCTAACATTATTATAGATGCCATAGTTAAGATGAGGTGACAATGCAATAGGGAGCCCTGAGTCTAACAGGACTAGTGTCCTAATAAACAGGAAAACACTGGAGGCAAGCACACAGGAAGGATGCCATGTAAAGAACAAGAATCATAATGAAGAGAGGTACCAGGGGAACATTTCCACAAGCCAATGAGCACCAAAGGCTGCCAGGGGATTATGGGACAGTTTTCCTCTCACAGAATCACTGTGAGGAAGCAGCCCTCCTAGCCTTCCAACTGGGAGACAAAAACAATCTCCCATGTACCAACCAGTTTGTGCTATTTTGCTATAGCACCCCTTGGTAACTAATATAAGCACACCATACAATACAAGCAGTTTATAACATCAATTACAGAGAGTGAGGCGGGAGGACATATCTGGACAGAACTTTTGTATATGATTGGAATTAAGCCGCCATTAATTAAAATCACATTATTATAATTTTGGGATGCTATATAATATAACTATAGTAGCCATAAAATATTGTGGTAGAATATATACAAAAGGAAATGAAAAAGGGATTGGGGTGCATGATGTGAAATTCCCAAAGAATCAATAAAGAATTGTGTTATTAAAAACTGGCTAAAATAAAAAAATTTATGAGATATATACCTGTATATATAATATCATAAAATTTAACTAGTTTACATTAAAATTTTATTTCACAATTCTCAAAGACCACTCATTAGCATATCAATTAACTTTATTTTCCATTACTCAGTCAAAATGTATTGAATACCATTAAAATGGTAGTTCTCTTTCCATTTCCCAGCTTCCAAAGACAACTAAAATAAGTCTCTACTATAAAAGACTTAACTGTGAGTCCCCTATAGTAGAACATGCCTATAATACCAGCGTTCAAGGATGAGGCAGGAGGATCAGCTCAAGTCCAGCTTTGGCTACATAGGGAGTTCAAGGCCAGCATGAGCTACAAGAGAACCTGTCTGCTTGGAAAGTCAAGGGAGTAAAATTAGAAAACATCCCATGTGATGAGAAATGCCACAGTGGTAGGAATAGGGAGGTTGGGAAACAGAGAAGTAGGAGCACTTGGCTAAGACAAGAAACGTCTTGAAACACTTATGGGAGGACAGGGATAAATTAGCTGCTGTGGTAGTTTGAATGTAATTGGCCCTATAAACTTTTAGGGAGTGGCCCTCTTAGAAAGTGTAGCTTTGTTGATGTAGGTATAGCCTTGTTGCAGGAAGTGTGTCACTGTGGAGACGGGCTTTGAAGACTCATATATGCTCAAGCCACGCCCAGAGTTTCAGTTCACTTCCTATTGCCTTTGGATCAAAATGTAGAATTCTTGCTGGCCAGTGGTGGCACAGCCCTTTTATCCCAGCACTTAGGAGGAAGAGGCAGGCAGATCTCTGTGAGTTTGAGGTAAGCTTGGTCTATAGAGTGAGTTCCAAGACAGCCAGAGCTACACAGAAAGACCCTGTCTTGGAAAAAAAGAATTCTCAGCTCCTCCAGGACCATGTCTGCCTGCACGCTGCCACGTCCCACCATGATGATAATGGACTAACCCTCTTAACTGTAAGCAAGGTATCCCAATTAAATGTTTTTCTTTATAAGAGTTGCCGTGGTCACGGTGTCTCCTCACAGCAATAGAAACCTCAACAAAGATAGTTGACGTTCTTGTCATTATGACAGAATGCCTGACAAAGCCACCTTAAAGGGGGGAAGGGTTTATTTGGTTCACAGTTTCTATTAATCATCATCGCAGTTGGAAGATGTGGAATGTTAAAATAGATTTTTAAGGTATAATGTGTATATTGTGTGCATGATGTGTGTTGGGGGTACACGTGTACCATGGCCTACCTGTGGAGTTCAGAGGACAACTTTGTGTGGAGTTGGTTCTCTATATCTACCTTTATGTCATTTCTGGGGATTGACCTCAGGGTCCCAGGTTTGCATGGCAAGACCCTTACCCACTGACTCCAGTAAAGTAGATTCCTTACCTCACAGCATAGATAAAAACTATAGAGAAGGGACCAGAAACCAAGCATAACCTTCCAAGATATGCCCCCACGTGACCTACTTCCTCCCATTTGACCCCTCCTCCTAAAGTTGAACCACTTTTCAAAATAGCACCATGAATCTCTGTGAGTTTGAGACCAGCCTTGTCTACAAGAGCTAGTTCCAGGACAGGCTCCAAAACCACAGAGAAACCCTGTCTCGAAAAAAAAAAAAATAGCACCATGAGCTGGGGACCAAGCATGGAAAAGTAGGAATTGGTCACTGACCTGAGTCTTAGTGAGTGTGGAGAAGCCAGGCAAAATAAAAAGGGGTTCAAAGAGAAAAGAAACATCACGTGAAGGCACAGGTAGAAAAGAGAGCACAAGGAAATTAGAAAACTTATGATATATGAAATTGGTAAAGATGGGTGATGAAACAAAGACTGAAGAGATGGACAAGATTCATAAAAGTAATCTTATACACTAATGAGAGCTCATGGTTTAGCCTAAGGGCAATGAGTACCCACTGAATAGTTTATAGAGTTGGGAAAAAGGAGTAGTCAGTCATGTCCCTAAAACAGGCCTCCCTGGTTATCTGGTGAGAAAAGACAGACGAGGGGACCAACTCTCCAACCTTACAGTCTATACAACTGATAAAAGGCATGACCATGATAAGGGGATGATCACGAAGATAATTAGAGTCAAGAATTGCTGATGAAAAAGACTCATTTAGTAGTTAGATGTAAGTGATGGGAATGCGTGGGTTTCTGGCTAGGAAAATTTGGCATGGACGGTGGTGGCACAAAACTTTAATCCCAGCACTCAGGAAGCAAAAGCAGGTGGCTCTTTGAGTTCGAGGCAGCTTGGTCTACGGAGTGAGTTTTGTGGTTTTCTAGACAGAGAAACCCTGTCTACAAAAGCAAACGAGAGAGAAAGAGAGAGAGAGAGAGAGAGAGAGAGAGAGAGAGAGAGAGAGAGAGAGACAGCAGGATGACGGGTAGGGAGAACAGATGGTTTTCAGGAGTGGAGTCTGGGAAATGCATGGTGTGCAGAGATTGGAAAGTCCACTGGACAGAAAGGAGAAATGCCCTGAAGTTTAAGAGAATTGATGTCTAAATGCAAATTTCCATAATTAGAAATAAATATAAATCTGCCAGTGGGTAATTTAAGCAAGAGAACAACTCCTCTATATGACACCAAGATCAAACCATATGGGCCATTGCCCACTCAGCTTTACATATAATAAGCTTATGAGAATAAGTCAACTAAAGATAAACGTGGACGCTTTCCAACTGGTTTTCATCTTGAAGCAAAAAGATGTTTTCTGTGGCAAATCAAAATCCTAAATTCTTTCTATTTGAAACCAATCTTTTCGGGCTCTTGTTTACAGAAAGGAACCAACAAACAAAAACAAAAACTAAACAAATGCTGTCATGTTCTGCT
Source organism: Microtus pennsylvanicus (assembly GCF_037038515.1). Taxonomy (NCBI): domain Eukaryota; kingdom Metazoa; phylum Chordata; class Mammalia; order Rodentia; family Cricetidae; genus Microtus; species Microtus pennsylvanicus. Next base: position 89,233,028 of record NC_134581.1, on the reverse strand, counting down.
CTTGTATCAAAGAGAAAACCATCATCAGTTTTTCCTACAGATGACAGGAACCCTTCCTAACCAGTAAGTTCTATCTGAATAATTCCTGAGGAACTGGATCAGATCAAACAGAAAGGAAGACTGAGCAGGGTGGTGGTCGTGGTGGGTGGCGGCACTAGGGAGGCAGAGGCAGGTAGATCTTTGTGAGTTCAAGGCCCGCCTCCTCTATGGAGTGAGTTCAAGTACAACTAGAGCTGTAACACAGGGAAACCCTGCCTCAAACCCCACACCCACACCCAAAAGAAGACTGATCTTTGGATGAAGAAAACTCTAAATTGAAATCATATTCCATTTCTTAGAACATGTATTCATGCAGGGTGTGGTTGCTCACACCTTTAAGCCCAGCACTCAGTAGGCAGAAGCAAGTGTATCTCTGTGAGTCAGAGGCCATTCTAGCATACATAGTGAGTTCCAAGTTATCCAGGATTACAAAGAGAGACCCTGTCTCAAAGAAAGAAAGGGGAGTTTGGAGGTAAAGAATCCTCATGCAACAGATGGCTGCACCTTCTTATTGATTGATTGATTTTTTTTTATTTGACTTTATTTTATGTGCATTGGTGTGAAGGTGTCAGATCTTCTGGAACTGGGGTTACAGAGAGGTGTGAACTGTCATGTGGGTGCTCAAAATTGACCCTGGGTCTTTTGGAAGAGCAGGCATTGCTCTTAACCACTGAGACAACTCTCCAGCCTGACTATAGCTTTTCAATGTTATTGCTGCCAAGGGCTCTCTCCCGTTCATTTGGAGACTTTGACACTGCGTTCACAGGATCCTCTCTAAATTCTGCAGCAGCCTAAATTAGCCAGGGCTCTCCAGGGAGACAGAACCCATAGGATACATATGCAGCCAGAGAGACGTTTATGTTAAGGAGTCAGCTCATGTAAGTGTGGAGACTGTCAAGTCTGAAATCTGTTGAGCAGACCAGCAGGCAGGATTTCTACATTGCAGTCTTGGGGAAGAATTTCTTCCTCTTCAGGAAACCTGTTTTATTCCTGGAGTTCTTCCTCCTAGTTAGCTTCAGCTGTCAATTTGACACAGCCCAGAGTTATCTGAGTGAGTCTCAACTGAGGGATAGCCTGGATTATACTGGCCTGCGGACACGTCTGTGAGGCAGTTTCTTGACTGCTAACTGATACAGAAAGGCCCAACCCACTGTGGGTGGTACCATCCCTAGGCAAGGGGGCCTGAACTTAAAAAAAAAAAATGCTAGCTGGGCGGAAGCTAAGGAGGAACCAGCAAGTAGCTTTCCTCTATAGTTTCTGTTTCAGCTCCTGCTTGAATCCCTACCTTGAAATCCCTCAGATGGGAAGAAGTGTTAGCTGAATTGAACCCTTTCCTCCCCAGGGTGATTTTGGCTGTGGTGATTATCACAGCAGCGGAAAGCAAACTAGAGTATCAGCTAATAGGAAAGCCCACATACATCAGGAGCTCAGTCTGTATATAAATAGAGGAGCTGATGAGATGACCCAGGCAACAAAATGTTTGTTGTACAAGCATGAGAACCTGAGTTTGAATCCTACATAAAAGCCCGGCATGGTGGCATGGGTCTATAACCCTAGTGCTGGGAGAAGGGCAGAGACAGGTTGAGCCCTGAAAAGCCATGGCAAGTCAGCAATTCTAGTCAATCTGAAACCGAGGTTCAGTGGGAAACCCTGTCTCAAAAAAAAAAAGTGGAGGGCTGGGAGATAGCTCAGTGGGTAAGAGGGGTAAGAGCACTTGCCCTTCACAAAGACCTGAGTTCAAAGTTCCAGCACCCATGTAAAAGCTGGCCATGACTGTGAGTACCAGCATTGGGGGACATTTATATTAATCTACCTTTGTCACCTGGATTTTTAGCTCTCCTCCATATTGTATGTCCAATTTCTCCGTGTCTTGCTGGCAAATTCTTCTTCCCAGAGTTCTTATCTCTTCCTGAAAGTCCTGCCTACCCTCTTCTGCCTGGTCATTCATTCTAATTAAACCAACCAGAAGGTGCCTTGACAAAGACACATCTTCATAGAATACAAAAAGATTATCCTGCAACTACTTAACCAGCTACTCAATCTAAGAAAGATCACGTTTAAGCCAGCTTGGGCAATTTAGCAGATTCTGTTTCAAAATAAAAATCTTAAAAAGAGGGCTGGAGAGATGGCTCAGCGGTTAAGAGCATTGTCTGCTCTTCCAAAGGTCCTGAGTTCAATTCCCAGCAACCACATGGTGGCTCACAACCATCTGTAATGAGGTCTGGTGCCCTCTTCTGGCCTGCAAGCATACTCACAGACAGAATATTGTATACATAAAAAATAATAAATAAATATTAAAAAAATCTTAAAAAGAGGGGCTAGAGATGGCTCAGGGATAAAGAGCTCTGCCTGCTTTCCCAGAGGTTCTGAGTTCAATTTTCAGCCACCACAAAGTGGCTCACAACCATCTATAATGAGATCTGGTGCTCTCTTTTGGCATGCAGGCATCCCTGCATGCCGAACACTGTATATGTGATAAGTAAATTTAAAAACATCTTTAGAGAAAGAAGAGCTGGCTAGAGAGTTCAGCAGTTAAGAGATGTATTGTTCTTGCCTAGGACCCGGGCTTGGATTCCGGCAGCAGCATGAGTTGAATCATAACCATCTGTAACTCTTTTCCAGGGGATCTGATGTCCTCTTCGGGCTTCTACAGATACACACACACACACATTGAATCTTTAAAAGGAAGGAAAAGAAGAAAAAAGAGAAGGAAAAGATTGAGGCCTATTCAAGGACAGCACACACGTTCATTACGTCTAAAGCCCTGAATTCACACCACAGTACCAAACAAAACAGCAAGAGCAAACAAACAAACAAAAACACCAAACAATGGTCAGTCCCTTGCACAGCTACCTCTTCACTCATAGGTCCATTCTTCTGTTCCCCACTTGCTTCCAAGCCATCTCTCTGGTGTCTGGAATCCACAGCACACATCTAAACACTCTACCTCTCAAATCCAGCATTGTGGACTTCCTTTATCTTGCTTTACCCACCTCTGCAAACACTCAAGATTGAATATAACCAGACACTGTCTTTCTAATACATAGCCATGGCAGAAGCAAATAGGAACTTTTGAGAAAAACACTGCGGTACACGATGCCCGTCTGTCTTCTTTGCGCTGCCATACAATTCCTGAGCTGGGCAAGGGGCTGGAGATTGAAACACACAAAGACACAGAGACAGAGAGAGACAGGGACACAGGTCATTCTTGAAGCCAGAATGCCCCAAGAATGCCCCCTTTATTGTGTACAGAGGCAGCTTATATACGGATAGCCACGCCCCAGCCAAACGCACCAGAAACAATTCCCCTGCCATCAGGAACTCCTGAGGGTTTCCTGCTCAGAGCAGCTGTAGGCACTCAGATCAGGGGAAAACAAGTTGTTTGCAAGAAATTCAGTATCCTGGGGTTCACAGCTCCCAACAAAAGACAGCTCAAATTGCATCTCAAGTCTGCCAGTTACTAAGTAAGTAGACATGGGCAACCTATCTTAAGCCTTCATTTTACCTCAATAACTATTTCTACATATTGCATTATATACAATAAACACATAATAATATTTATCTAAGTATTATCAGAATTAATAAAATAGTGAATGTAAGGAGATTAGCAGAGTTCCTGATGCCACCAATAGATAGTGGCCATGATAAGCTTCTGCTTAAAATTCTCCAGACTGATGCTTCATAAATAGATTGTTTTCAACTTCTGCAACACCTGTGTGAGGTTTGAGACCATATCAGGCTCCACCTTTTCAATTCCCTGCCACTGCTCATCAAGGTCAAGCCACCGCCCACAACTCTGATCTTGCTCTCAGCAGGTAACTTTGCTTCCTAGTCAGTGAAATCACTGGGAGCATCAGGTACCAAGGACGATTCTCCTGGCAGAACCCTGGGACAAACATATAAAGCATAATCCACTCTTTCAGGGTCTCATTAAGTAGCTCAGGTTGGTCTGAACAATATATAGATCAGACTGACCCTGAACTCACAGAGATCTCTCTGCTCTATCTGCCAAGTACTGGAATTAAAGGCATGTGCCACCCCACTCGGCAAAAATCCATTCTTAAGAAAGTGAATTAGGAAATAGATGCCCATGAATGTTTCTGGTCTTGCCCTGAACTTAATTATTCTCCTCCAGAAGACACAAGTTCTAGATCAATGACCTCTGTGTTTTGTGTTCCTTTTTCTAATCTGCCCCTTCAACCTGTTTTTTCCTTTTTCTTTTTGAGACATATAGCTTAGTTGGCCTCAAGCGTCCTAGGTAAACACTCTTCCTAATCTATGTTAGCACAAGGGCCTGAGTTTGGTTCCCAGCACAATAACAAAATAAACAAAAAGGAATGTATATTCTACTTGTCTATTTGCCTTCCATTATTTTATATATGTTGTACTTGAGAAGTGGTGCAGTATACACACATTTCATTCATTGATTTCAGGTCAGCTTGGGAGAAGAAAGCGTTAGTGTTGATTTACCTAGTGAGTGAGTGCCCAGAACAAGCAGAAGCCACCTCTGCTGGCTAGCTTTGTGACAACTTGACAAAAGCTAAAGCCATCTGAGAGGAGAGAGCCTCAACTAAGAAAATGCATTTTCTTAATTAGTGATTGATGGGGAAGGACCCATGGGGTGAGTGGTGCCATCTGTGGGCTGGCGGTTCTGAGGTCTATAGGAAAGCAGGCTGAACAAGCCATGAGAAGCAAGCCAGTAAACAGCACCTCTTCATGGCTTCTGCATCTGCTCCTGCTGCCAGGGTCCTGCCCTGTTTAAGTTCCTGTCCTGACTTTCTTTGATGATGAACAGCAATGTAGAAGTATAATTCAAATAAATCCTTTTCCTCCTCCAATTTGCTTTGGTCATATTTTTTTTGTCACAATAGCAGTAACCCTGACTAAGACAATGAAAAACACAAATCTGCCATTCCTTCCACTGGTCTCTGTTTCTGGGTGCCGCTCATGGAGTGAGTAGCTAGCAACGGGAACCGGAGTCTAGAGTTTCTGAAGTCAAGCCACTGCCTTCCTCTCCTGTTCAATGAAGGAACGAATAATCGGCTCCAGCACAGAAGAGAACTCACAGGGGTGAGCTTATTGAGAGAGACATGGCAGTCTCTCGTGGCTCATAAATACAAATGACTTGCTTTATAAGTGATTTAAGAGATTTTAAGTGCTATTTTGACTATACATGATTACTTGTAACATATTTGTTGTATTATGTAAAACTTTTCATTTGACTGGAAAATCATAAAAATGAAGAGACTAGCTGAAACTGAGTAGAGAAGCAAATGGCATATGGAGCTTGTTAGAGAGAGACAAAAATAAGCAGGCTCCATCGTCTAACCTACATAGAGGAGGGGACCAAAGAGGAGCAAATATTTATGATTTGTCTTAGTTAGGGTTACTACTGCTGCAATGAACCATCATAGCTGAAAGCAAATTGGGGAGGAAAGGGTTTTTTTGGCTTACACTTCCACATCATTGTTTATCATCAAAGGAAGTCAGGACAGAACTCAAGAACAGCTGGAACCTGGAGGCAGGAGCTGATGCAGAGGTCATGGAGGGGTGCTGCTTACTGGCTTGCTTCTCATGGCTTTTCTTTCACCAGGACCACATGTCCAGGGATGGCACCACCCACAATGTGCTGAGTACCTCCCATATCAATCACTAACTAAGAAAATGCCCTACAGGCTTGCCTACAGCCAGATCTTATAGAGGCATTTTCTCAATTGAGCCACTCTTTTCTCAATTGAGGCTCTCTCCTCTCAGTTGACTTTAGCTGTGTCAAGTTAACATAAGACTAAAACTAACCAACACACTAACAATACATCAGGCACGTTAAACTTTCAGCATTTATGTCTTAAATGAACCACTCACGGTTGACTTTACTAGTCCTTTGCCTACCTTCCTAACGTAAACCACATTAGAACTACCCATTAAGTTGGTTGGTAAGATTCAGCTATTGGCCAGCAGAGCTGTCCTGCAACCTCTGCTATCTTTCAAATATAAAAGTACATAAGCTCCATGTATCTTCAATCTATGGGCGCCTATGCTCAAATATGAACTCTGATCCTCAGATCCACATCATAAAAGAGGAAAGCAGTAGCATGATTAATAAAAACCCAGAGACAGATACTGGAATTCAACCTGAAGGTCAGAAAGGCAAAACAGCCAGCCACTGGCTCTGACCTCTACCTCATTCTGAAATGGTGATCCTGCCCCCAGTAATCCTCAGAAAGAGAGTGACTGAAAGCTGCCTGCTCCTGTCTTATATTCCTCTCTAGAGCTGGGATTAAAGGCATGCACCACTAACTACCTGGTTTCTGTAGCAAACTAGTGTGGCTACTGGGATTAAAGGTGTGTGTCACCACTGCCAGGTCTATATGGCTGACCAGTGCAGCTGTTTTACGCTCTGATCTTCAAGCAAGCTTTATTTATTAAAATACAAATGAAATATCACTACAGAAAGCTGACTTGGAAGAGGACGAACAGAAACATGAACACTGCAGAATCCACAGTCAGGTAGCATGGTCTACCGCTCCACTATACCTTATCAACTATGTCGATCTACCTTATCTCTTTCCTCATATCTTTCACTGTGTCTCTTAAATTTTATAATCAAATACAATTCAAGTTTCTTATTTTAGTCAGTGGTTCTGTTGTTGTTTTTGTTGCTTAACCTTTTCTGGGAAGGCAAAGAAATTTATTCATACCAGACAAAGAAGACACCAGCAAGCCAAAGAAAGGATTCCAGCCAAGTAAAGCTTGATAAACCAACAAGTGTAACTAGGGTCAGTTGTGTTTTTCCTTTTCCCCAACAAATGCCTTTCTTCAGCTGGATTCTGTCTGCTGCTAATGGCAGTGTCTGAGATTTCTCTACTGCTATCTGTCCTGCTCCAGATTTTTCCTGCCTTTTAATTCTTTAACTGAGAAAACAAAACAAACCAATTAAGACCCCTATACTCAATCACAAGGAGGGAAGGGTCCTCATGAGGTTCTGAAGAAGACTAATGCATTTTGTGAAGCTCATGTGCCCCCATGAGCCACACAAACTTTGTGTACATCCCCTTCCCTCCAGTAGGGAATATCAATGGGCCCAATGTCATGAGAGTCCCCTGTGGACAATCATACTACTCTGATTCAAGATGATCATATTCAACCCAGAGGAAACAGGTATACAATACTACAGTTTTTTCTTTTGTTTCTTCCCACCTCATCTTCTTGCGCATAGGAGGTAATGATATAAAGATTATATAGGTATTATCCCAGAAGTTTGACAAATTATGAGTTTCCATAATAATTATGGTAAGAAGTTTCTATTACTGCAGCTGTCATGAGGAGCAATCTACGGGTATAAACACAGATATTTAGAAAGGAAATTCATAGATACATTACATCTGTTTAACAGAGCAATAGCAGCCGCCTCTCCACTCCTCCACCATCTTCCTAGCAAACATTTTTTTTGTCTGTGGTTACAATATGAAATATGAATCCTCTCCTCTGGAGTGGGGTTTAAATCCAATCAGAAGATAGTAGGTTGCACCCACAACAATCATGCCAATGTTGTACCAATAGGCACATCTTGCCAGGCATGGTGATAGCATAACATGCCGAGACCATAGCTGAGCAGGACCTTTAGTAATAATTGTATCCCAGCAGCCCACGTATGTATCAGGCATATAAATGCTAGCCAATAGGAAGGAAACTTACAGCACAGTGCAAGTTTGATTTCTCTGTGTCCCACAATCATACTATATGGTGTCGTCAGACATCGGAACGTTCCACATAGTTCTAGTGTGTAAGCAAGAACAGTGACAAGAGCTTGTAGGGGATGCTGGTGGAGAACAGGAGCTTCCCTGGACAGCAACATATAAAGAGGCAGCCCAATCTGTCACCGGCAGTTCTAACCAACAACCTTAGGGCTTTCAAAATGCTCTATCACACTCACACAGGGAGCCTTTATTCAAACTCACTAGCTATTGTTTTCACTGTTTCCTGGATGTTGTTCCAAGTCCAGAATACTCTTGAGTCAGCATTATATAATGAAACTTTTGCAGTGTGTGTGGACAGGATCTAGGAAGCTTTGGTGCCATCATTTCCAAGCAAATACAGTTTGGTCTTGGGACCTAATAGCTAAGGGGTTGTTACTTGGGAGGGTCCAGTATAGCCTAAAAACACCTATCCCAACACTTGTGTCATTTGTCCCATCAAGGGAGTGATGCTGAACGTACTGTTGTGGCTGAGGAACTTATTTAGACGAGATGTGCATGGGATGTCCACAGACACTTTCTATTTCTGTGTGGTCCTGGCTGTCCTGGAACCCATTCTGTAGACCAGGAGGGCCTTGAACTCACAGTTCTGCTTGTTTCTGTTTCCCAAGTGCTGGAATTAAAGGCTTGCACTACCTCTGCTGGCTCTATTTAGCTTTTTATAGTCCACTTTACCTCCACAAACTGTCTGCTTTCTTTGCCATCCATAATGGGCTACCAAAAAGGTATGGTCTATGAGCCCATATCACCCCGCCATGCATGTTTGATTTTATAGCTTAAATCTTCTAGTGAAAACTTCCATTAATGTGTGGAAAATATATTTGAACAGTACATGCATGTGCTGTCTGTATACTTTCACAGATGAGAAATGTACACAGCACACTAATAATTTTTTACACGTACTGTTCCATCTCCACTGGCCTTTCTGCTTTGGATGGTTGCTGTGAATTAAAGCACACCTAGCTCAGCATCTACAGCCTTCACAATAGCTTCACAACAAATCCCATCCAAGTGAGGGCCTCTGGTTACTCTCATGGCCTCCACAGACCTGCAACACTAGCTAACTCCTTCGGGGAGTAGTTAGGGTGGTAACCATCCCGCAGGTCTTCTTCCACAATAGCTGGTGGACAGGGGATCATCTGTACTTCTTTTGCCATTCATCTTTTCAGTGAACTGTTCAGACTTTAAAGCTTTCCAGAGGCTCATAAACATCTTTTTATCCCCCAACCCCCATCGCTCTCTCTGTCTGTGACCCAGACAGAGCTTTTCTATGATTTTCCTTAAACTCTTAAACTTTCCATTCTCTGTAAAAACTAAAAACTCAGCACTTTTTATCCCATCTTCCCTCTTATCCACATTTCCTACTAATAAAGAAAGTCCCTTCTGTGTAGTGTAATATTATTTTAAGATGCGTTACATTTGTTTATGCCGTGGAACATGTGTTTAATGATGCACAGATGTGTTGCATTCTTTTTTGTTGCATTTGTTTAACTCTGTGAAGCTGTGTTACTTTACCTGTCTAAAACACCTGATTGGTCTAATAAAGAGATGAACGGCCAATAGCATGGCAGGAAAAAGGATCGGCAGGGCTGGTAGACAGAGAGAATAAAGAGAGGGAGAAAAAGATCAAAGAGGAGCAAGAGAACAAGGAGAGGAGGACACTAGGGGACAGCCACCCAGTCACAGAGTAAGAGTGAAAGTAAGCTATACAGAAGTAAGAAAAGGAGAAACCCAGAGGCAAAAGGTAGATGGGATCATTTAAGAAAAGCTGTCTAGAAATAAGCCAAGCTAAGGCCAGGCATTCATAAGCAATAATAAGAATCTGTGTGTGTTTATTTGGGAGCTGGGTGGCAGGCCCCCAAAGAGTAAAATAACCAGCTACACTCCTGTATATCTATTTCCAGGTCTAGTTCCCTTAGGTGGGTAAGTTCCCTTGGGACAGACAGATAAGCCTCAGCTGCATGTTTCATCACTGTCAAGAGAGATCATATAAATGCAATTAGAGCTTGTGGCAATCCATTCGACATCACCCCAGGGTTTCTCCCATGGGCACACCATTCTGTAGTCATCTTTGATTCTGTCAGTTTCACATGTGAGATATCATGATAATCTTCCTGGGGAAACTAGTCATCTTTATAGAGTGGCACTACCAGACTCAAGATAGGTTCCATTCAAGTCCAGATTGGGGAAACAGGGACTATATTGGGATTGCTGCAGAAGCATAGGCGACACAGGCAACTCTGCCACCAGTAAGTCCCCTGGGCAAATGCGGCCAGCTACTTCGCTGAGGAATCCCACCTATACAATATCATTCCTGAAAGAAGCACCACTTTAGAGTCCCTTGAACAATCTATGAGAAACTGTACTACCGAGGAGTTCCCAACCCCCAATCAACCTTCCACCTCCTATATAACCTAGGAAAGTAGAGGGACTTTGTGAAGATTTCATGCAGATTCATGAGCCCCGTGAGCCCCACTAAACGAATGCCAGGAGCTTCCCCCCTCTTTCCAAAAGAGAACACTAATCTGTCCAAACTCTTGAGGGCTGCCCTTACAAAATCATGGCTACTCTGATACAAAATACAATCTAGAGGAAACAGATGTAGAACTCTGCTGTTGTTTTCATGACTACTTTTCCTAAGGCTTTTGGAAGCAAGCGTTGCCCCAGGCTAACTTCTTGTATAACATAAGCTCACTTCAGAAACTTTAACAAGAAAAACAAAAAACAAACCTGTGATTTTTACGGTTTCAAAGGTCATTAAATCTGTCTATTAGAACATAGGTTGAAAAATTACATGCAATCACATTCAGATTTCATCAACAGCCAGTGGATCTCTAAATTTGAGGGTTGCCTGCCTGGTCTACAGATCAAGTTTCAGGACAGCCAATGCTACGCAGAGAAATCCTGTCTCAGAAAACAGACAGGCTCCAAACCTACAGAGAAACCCTGTCTCAAAAAAAAAAAAAAAAAGAAAGAAAGAAAGAAAGAAAGAAAGAAAGAAAGAAAGAAAGAAAACAGAACTCATAAACAGAGATTTAGGACATCAGTATTAAGTACAATACCTTGGGTTCTGGAGACAAATTACTTCTAGTTAAATCCTGATTTTGATATTTAATATCATATGATCTTCGGCAAATGTCTTATATTTTTGGTTGTGAGCCTAGCCTTTAACGGCTGAGCCATCTCTCCAGCCTAAATGTCTTCACCTCTCTTCAGTTACCTCATTTGTCAGACAGATAACTACAGTGTTTACTTCATATATTTACAGTGAATAGTAGAGCATAAAAGAGCATCTTCTACCCATGTATGAACACGCATGCATATCAAGCCTGTGTCCGGCGTTCCTTCTTATACTATACTATTAGATAATAAAATAACAAGGAGGATTAATTTCCTTTGTAACTAATAAAATAAGATGAATAGAATTTGTAGGTGGACTTTTCATTGAGCCTCCAGCTCACAAATAATGACACAGAGACTTACTATTAATAATGAAAGCTCAGCCTTAGTTTAGGCTTGTCCTACTAGTTCTTATAACTTAAATTAACCCATTTATACTAATTTATGTTCTGCCGTGTGGTATTACCACATCTCCTTACTGCCCACCCTGTTTCCTCCCAGTCTAGCTAGCAACTCCACCTTCTTCTCCGAGTTTTCTCTCTGCTCAGAAATTCCACCTATACCTCGCCAGGCTATTGGCCGTTCAGCTTCTTACACCAATCACAGCAATGCATCTTCGCATAGTGTACAAATACCCCACACCAAGAATTATATCACCACATAAAAATTCCTAATCAATTAGTTGATATAAACATTACTCATCAGAGGCTGTTAGCATTACAAAAAGAAAAAGGCTAGCGCACATTTTTGTATTGCCTAGTGGAAAAACACACAGCCACCTACAAAGTAATCTGTCCTAAATAAAAATTGAATCTGAGGGGGCTGGAGAGATGGCTCAGAGGTTAAGAGCATTGCCTGCTCTTCCAAAGGTCCTGAGTTCAATTCCCAGCAACCACATGGTGGCTCACAACCATCTGTAATGGGGTCTGGTGTCCTCTTCTGGCCTGCAGGCATACACACAGACAGAATATTGTATACATAATAAATAAATAAATATTTAAAAAAATTGAATCTGATAAAACATCTAGATCCCGTTACTGATTCACACAAAAATGCAGAAGGGAAAGGAACATGTTATACACATCAAGTGTCAAAAATCTACACTGTGGTAAATAACATAATATAATCCCTTATCCCAAAAGAGAAAATAATATAGAGGCCCTAAAACATGTACCAACTAAGCCAGGAGTGGTGGTGCACGCCTTTGATCCCAGCACTCAGGAGGCAGAGGCAGATGAATCTCTGTGAGTTGGACCAAGCCTGGTCTACAAAGAGAGTTCCAGGACAACCAGGGCTATTACACAGAGAAACCCTGTCTCCAAACAAAAAAAAAAAAAGCACAAAATAACTCAACAAACTGGGAAAAATATTATATTATATGCAAATGTGTATGGGCAGAGAGAAGCTACGTTAGTGGTTGATCAGGACTGGAGAGCTGAGATAAGGAGAGTAATAGCTACGTAGGTCTGGGTTTCCTTTTGGGTAATGAGAAAGTTTAAAAATTGTATTCTTGTTGGTCTGTATGGGTCTGCAGATGATAAACAACAGCCGGACTTCCAGATTTGAATGAGCAAGTTTAGAAGAACATAGCATGCAAAAGAAAGAATAAATAGTGGCTGGAGAGATGGCTCCGTGGTTAAGAGCACACTGGCTGCTCTTCCAAAGGTCCTGAGTTCAATTCCCAGCAACCACATGGTGACTCACAACCATCTATAAGGAGATCTGGCGCCCTCCTCTGGCATGCGGGCATACATGGAATGTTGTATACATAATAACTAAATAAAATTCTAAATAAATCTTTAAAAAAAGAAAGAAAGAATAAATAGCTGGGCAGTGGTGGCACAAGCCTTTAATCCCAATACTTGGGAGGCAGAGGCAGGCAGATCTCTGAGTTCGAGAACAGCCTGATCTACAGAGCCAGTTCCAGGATATCCAGGGCTACACAGAGAAAATCTGTCTTACAAAACCAAAAGAAAAAAAAAAGAAGGAATAAATAGGATAACAAGGAGCAGAAAGAAAGCAAAACATCATCCAATTGGGTACTTAAAATATCCAGCAGGAATTGACGGGGGAGGCCCCACTGAGGCAGCCAGCTAGAGTTCCTGACTGAGAGAGTGAAGTCTCCTCAGGAGACGCTTCTAAGGAAAAGAATAAATAGCAGCAGAAAGGTAACATCATCAAATTGAATTTTTAAAACCATCTGGCAGAAACCAACTGATCAAATTGAAGCAGTCAGCTGAACCTCCAGTTCCCTGTGCCTACTGCAGGCATCTTAGTAGCATGGGATAAACAACAGTAACCTCTGCTAGAAATGGTTTGCCTCAGGGCTGTTTTCAAATACTTGCTGTTTCTACCCTGGGCTTGTTGGACTATTTTCATCCTCTTGCCGTTCCAGAAGTGTGTGTGTGCTAGGATGGCAGCTCATTCACAAACAAAGAGGCCTTAGAAGAGACTATGAGAAAAAGAGGCTTCCCTCTTAAATGGGGAGCAGGAAGGCAACCCCATTTCCAGAGACAACTTCTCAGTGAGATCAAACAGCACATGAGCATTTACCAATATTATGTACAGTAGTTTATGTAACAAATATAGTTTACATTATTCAAAGTGTATCACATAGAACTATCAGATACGTAAAAGAAGAGCTCTGAAGATGGAGGAAAATATCCAAAGAATAAAATATTACAATTTAGAGGAAATAACATAATCAAGAAAAAGCATGGTATTTTAGAGATTAAAAAGAAAAGTCACTCTGTGACTGCCATGTTTCTTTAAAGATGACAAGGAAGGACCCACAGTTTATGAAGACCACAGTAAGAGTTGGGACTTTACCTGAGAACAAGAGAAACTGTTGGCTGTTGGCTGACATGGTTTCCAAGCATTACAATTCTGGCTACCGTTTGGTTAGTGAAGAGAAGAGGGAGTCTATTTGGGAGCCAGGTAAGCCATATTACCATTTTCTAGGTGCCATCTGTTCTGTTTCAGGATGGTGGCAGTGGGAATGAGCATATTTAACAGGAGTTGTTCAATTGGATTGACTTGCAGTAGGGTAGGAAAATGACAAGGTTGACCTACCCAACTGAGCAGATGGTGAAATGGGAACATTGGAGAGGGGCGCGTTTCAGGGTAAGGAAAAGAGTTTTTGTTTATATAATTAGAAGAATCTAAAAGGAAGAAACTTGCATTGTGTTTTAGGTAAGTAATGGGCTCTTGTAGAAATAATTCCAGTCAGACTAGAAATCTTTCTCGTGAGTATAAAGCATTCTATCTCTGAAATATGTTTTGGTTTAAATAACTGAGTTCCCATTCAACAGTAATGATCTACCACAAGAAAGTACTGTTTTTACAAGAAATGAGTCTCCCAAGCAACTCATGGACAAAATAATACCCCCTCCCCAGAATTTGCCTGGAATTTGAATTCCTCAGAATCATCCACGCTGGGTTAATAATTAAAAGTCCCTCACACTGTCTAGTTTGTTTGTTTCACCTGTGTACAGGATTCCGATTTCACAAAATCCTCCCAACAGAATTATTCAACCTGGTGTCAAAGAAAGGTCTACCTATTCTAGCAACCCAAAGGCAAGTCTCTGCTAGCTCGGAAAGAAAAGAGGTGGGAGGCTCAAGAAGCCACAGAAGTTGATCCTGCCTGGAACCAAAATACAGAAGAGGCTTCCAGCAACAGTCGATCTTCTTAGCATTTTTTTCTCACAACACCTTCTGCAAGCATCTAGAACTCTGCCTTTAAGAGACCAAAAGCCATTTGTCAATAAATTCTTCAGACATAGGGTGGGAATGGGATGGGAAGATGATAACATTTTAGAAGCAAAATGAGAAACAGACAAAGCTAAAGAGAGAAAAGGAAATGAGACAAGAGAATTAAAGCTGTGTGTGTGAATGTGTGCATATGTGTGTGTGTTTTCTGCCCAGCCAGTCAACATTAGCTATCTCCTCAGTCCCTTGAGTCACAATTAGAGAAGTCCAATTGAATGCTCTTTTATTGACTGTCTATTAACTACCCTAAGACTTTGTCTACTTTATTCCCTCTAGATTCTTCACCGGTTGTTTCCATGACACATGTTTTCAGCACATACTCCACCAAGGGCTTTAAACCCAGGCACCGCCCTAGACAGTGAGATTCTTCAATTCTCAGTGCAAAGACACACCCAAAGTATTTTAAAAACATGACAGAGAAATACTAAGAAATCTATAGATTAGGTTGTCGAGGATTAAATACCTTCTATATACTTGAAAATTTGTTGGAAACTGTGAAAGGCTGCCGCAGACCTTGGTTTCGTTACCTTTATATTGAAAGAACCTTTCTTTGGGTAGGGAGCTCTGATGCTCGGAGGTTTGCCATGTGGAGGGTGGATTAAAGTCGGAGGAGGCCAAGTGTCTATTGCAACCGGGAGATCAACCTTGCACAAAGAAGTCTTTCGGTTTAAAAGCTGGAGGTGTGGGTACATAGTATACTAGTATACATATACAAATGCACAGCGCCCAAGGTGCAGAGCCTTGACTGGCATCCTGCCCTCCTCCACGCTTCCTTGGGCACAATGCCACCTGTCTCCGGGGGTACTCCCGGGGCACCCCCCGGCTTAATCACCAAGTCTGGTTCTCTGAGGGAGTTTTAATACCTAAGCGCTGATTTTGCAGGCAACCAAAACTTGAAAGCCCTTTAGACTGTATCAGTCAAGTGACCCCCACATTCCCTCCCCCAAGAGCAGAGAAGAGTCGGTGTACTAGGATGCCTGCCATTCACGGTTGGGGAAGGAATAGTTCACAGTCGCTTTAGGTTGTAGAAGCCACTCTGTGTTGGGGAAACGAGAGAGACATGGGAGCCGATTTCTCTTTTTCTAGTCATCTCAAAACTGCACTTCCTGCCACGGTAATCAGAAAAATGCTAGGGCCACCTCACAGCACTGCGAGGATGCCAGGCGAGCCATTACGCTCTGTGGGACCACTTATAAGGGATCCCTGTCCATCATGGAGAAAGCAGGACTCGCTAGGTTCTCAGCGGCCCTCGTGGCCACGCCTGGATAGGCCTCAGTTTCCACGTGCGAAAAAAGGCCACATGACCCAAACTTCTTTTCCGACAGAGAAGGGCTGGGGTGCTTTGCAGCTGCAACCACTAGAGAAAAACAGTTTCTTTAGGTTTTTAGTTTCAAGGAAAACCAAACCGTCCTAACGTTTCCCTTGGTGCAGCTCAGGGCACGTCTACAGAAGGACAAACTGGACAAGCCTCACGGCGCTTGTGCACACGTAGAAGCACACAGACAAGTGCACAGACCGGGTCAAGGCCCCGCGGTGCTTCTGTGTCTGGCTGGCTCGACAGGCTAAGGACAGCTCGCTCTGCGCTTGCGCAATAGCCGCGCACCGCCTTCAGCCCGGCCCCGCCCCTCCCCTTCCCCAGCCCGGCCATCCGCGCGGAGAATTGTGGGACACAAACAAAGTGCCCCCAAACAGGCTGGAGTGAAACGAGCGGCTACGGCGGCGCCGGCCCGCACGCGCGCTGCGGCGGCTCCCTCCCAGCCTCCCCTCCCCTCCCCTCAGTCCCTTTCCCCTTCCCCACCCCGCCCCGCCGGGCCAGCGCAAGCCGTCGCCCGCCCTAGGCAACCGCCCCCAACGGCCGCCCGCGCGCCGCGGGCTGGGCCCCTCGCTCCTCCTCTCAGGCCCCACGGGCGCCGGGCGCTCTCCTCCCCGCGCCTCGTACTCTCACACCTCGCGGGCACGCGGGCGAGCGGCGCCGCCATGCGCGCCCAGTTCCAGGCTGCACACTGGCCTAGGCGCGGCGGCCCGAGATAGGGTCCCCTGAGCCTCCCGGGGGAGGAGAGGAGCCAGCCGTGCGCTCCGCCCCCTCCCCCCGGGGTTGCCGGCGCCGCCGCCGCCGCCACCTCGCCGCCTCAGCCAGGCGGGGAGGAGGAGCAGGAGCAGGCCTCCGGACCCCCGCACCGCCGCCCGCAGGTAACGGGGAGGGGAGGGCCGGCGGGAGGAGGAGGGAGAC
The DNA here is from genome assembly GCF_037038515.1 of Microtus pennsylvanicus. NCBI lineage: Eukaryota > Metazoa > Chordata > Mammalia > Rodentia > Cricetidae > Microtus > Microtus pennsylvanicus. The sequence continues at coordinate 89,216,117 of NC_134581.1, read as the reverse complement.
GGCGGGCCCGCCCGGGGACCGACACCACGCGTCGCCCACCTGGACGCGGGGGTCGGGGGGAGGAAGACCGGTTTGTCACCCCGGTTCGTACCGGGAAACACCCCACAGGGCCCCCTCATTGGCATTTAATCGGGGAGGGGGGCTGGCCTGGATCCCTGCGGACCTGAAGTAGTCACCCGGATCTTCCGAGGGAGCGGATTTGCAAGACAATCCGCCCCACAGCAAACGCGCTGCTGGCGGGTGTTTGTACGCGCTCACCTGGTCTCCCCGCGAGCCCTAGACCTGTTTATTCCTCCCCTCCCGGCTGCTTCCTCCAGCCCCCCCCCCCCCCCCCGTTTTTGAACGGCACTTTTCTTTTAAAAAGAAAAGAGGAAGAGGATGCAAACACACACCGCGCACACACACACACCTACCTGAGGATCTCTCTGTATCTGGTCATTTTACTGTCGGCCTAACAAAAAGAAAGAGGTTACCTGCAAGTGAAATGACGACTTAAGTTATAACCGATTAAAGGAAATTGCATGTTGGATTTTTTTTGAACCCGAATCTATTGTAAACTGTGATGTCCGTGTACTTTCTAGTAACTTAAAGAATTTAAGACCAAAACTTACTTTTTTAATATATAAGCATACTAATCTGTTGAATGTTTATCGAAAAAATTCTTAACTTCCGCTTATTATCATTTTATGCGTAGATAAGTTAATATCCAAAACAAACTATAGATAATAGATACCAGAGACTGGATAAAGATTTGATATTTGCTTTTGCTCTTTTGATAATTTTTGGTTTAAAAAAAATATAGATCTTGATTTTTTTCTCATTCACATTGATTTCCAGCTGATTTATAATATTTGTATCTTTTGGAGTTTTCCACGTGCAATGTAAAAATGAATGTTTTCTTAATTTTTATTTTCTGATTTGATTTAATAAGGAGAACCAGATTTACTTTGTGCAACAGTGTTTTGCTTTTTATATGTGTGGTCTTAGTCTCAGAACCCGATGATGTAGGTAACTTTTGAATTTTATAGAAGAGACAGAAACTTAGTAACATTACTTGTAACTTGCCCTAGGTTATGCAAGTAGTAAGTTGACAATTGAACCCAGGTGTCTTTCTGCTCGTCCTCTCAGCAGTGATATTATTTCATTTATGGCCTGAAAGTTTTCAGTTTTACACAGTTGTCTGGAAAACACAGTGGCCGTATTAGTACCAGATTCAGTATTCAATGTTTCTTCCTATATTGCATGTTTTATTCTTGTTGAGACAGTGTGCCTCCTCCTGTTTGATTCTTAAATCTTTCCTAAAAATACCAAGTCGATAACAGTGCCCATCAAATTTTTTATTCAAATGTCCTCAGTAGTCCCAAAGTATCTCCACAGCTGTAGCCAATCGAGATTCCTGTACTGCATTTGGTGATTATGTGTATTTAGTCATGCCTATTGTTAAAGAGGGTAATACCCAGACTATCCATGGGGGGGGGGTGCACTTAACTGACCAAACCAGTTGTTTTTTGTAAAACATTTGAGCCGTGCATGACCTTGTCCTCTGAGTGTCATTTTATTTACTGCTCTTTCTTTTTAAGTGAAAGTTTGATTCCAGACCTGCCCAACTCTGTTTGCATAAGGCCAAGGATATCTATGAATACAACCCAACACAAAGTTGTAAACTGAAAATATTAGGTTTTTGTGTGGATAACATGGTTGTGCGGTCCTTTGAGAACTGTAGATAAAGATAGTATCTTGTCAAGAGATTGAACATCTCTGGAACAGAGATTTCATTGGTTTAAAGTCAAGAATGCTTAAATAGGTGATGCCCTATGCTCCAATTGTATGTGTTAGGAGTTGGTAGTGTTTGAACACCACACAGTTGACGGTGTTAAATAGAATCACTTGATTAAAGGGGTGACTGCAAGGTCTTTTGTAAAGGTGTGGTTTGACATTTTGATTATATGTGGTCTTAAGATAATAATGGACAGGGAAGCAAGTAACTTATTTCTGACTACTTTCCTTAGTGATTTTTAGCTCTTAATTATTTTATTGAATAATCTCTGAATTTTCTTTCTTAAGTATGAACTAAATTCCTAAAAATGCAGATTAAATGCTTGATTTTATCACCTTAATTGTTGGTTAATTTTAAAGATCTAGGGAAATTGTTATCCTAATGAACATACACACATATATATATTTCTTCGTTTTGGGGGGGTTATTAAACCATTACGGACTTGAGAGTTGAGGGAGTAGTACCACCAGGGAATTTATTAATTTTATAACCAATTAGGATCGTTTTTGAGGGCCACATTGTCACCAGTTTGGATATAAGAACCCTTTCAAACTGGCTACAGTGTCTTCTTTATCTTGAAGCACTTTGTTGTAAAAGGTACCCAAGGCTGCTTTTGCTGTGCCATCTGGAAAGGGCTGTTTATCCAAGGAGTCTTGGTCTTTTCAATGAGAAATGATATATATAAAAAGATCCGAAAGTTTGGCATAATCGTTGCTGCCAGAGTATTACTGTTTCTAGACTTGTTTGAAAGGGTAGAACTAAGAATTTACTTAGGGTCTCATTCTGGAACTCAAAGACATCCTTCTACCTCTGCCTTTCAGGTGCTGGGATTAAAGGTGTGTGCTGCCACACCCAGCCATTTTGCATTTGTTTAATCCTGAGTTCATAGTGATATAGCCAATTCAAATTAGCAAGACAGACTTTGTCATCTTTGAGTCTACTTTATCAAAAATGAACTTTTGCGGGGGGGGGGGGGGGGGGAGGTTTGAGACAGGGTTTCTCTGTAGCTTTTGGAGCCTGTCCTGGAACTAGCTCTTGAAGACCAGGCTGGCCTCAAACTCACAGAGATCCATCCGCCTTCCTCTGCCTCGAGTGCTGGCATGTGCCGCCATCGCCTGGCCTAAAAGTGAAGATCTTGCTAACGAAAGTATGTTTGTTTTCTGCTCTATTTACAATTTAAAAATTGCAATACTGGTACTACTGATTCTTATTAAAATGAAGATTTATTTTATTATTTGTTTTTTAAGATTTAAACATTTTTTTGTGTGGGGGTGTTTTGTGTACTTATTTGTCTGTGTACCATATATGTGCCTGTTGCCCTCAAAAGCTGGAAGAGGGTGTTGGAACCCCTGGAACTTACAGTTGGTTGTGAGCTGCTGTATGGGTATTGGGAACTGAGCCTGGGTCCTCTGCATGGAAGCAAGTACTCTTAATTGCTAAACCATCTTTCTAGTCCCAGGATTTTAGTTTTGAATGTATAAAATATATGCATAGTTCTAAAATAATGCTGTAAAAACTATGCCTTTAGTCAGGCGGTGGTGGTGCATGCTTTTAATCCCAGCACTGAGGAAACAGGCAGGCTGATGTCTGTGAGTTTGAGGCCAGCCTGGTCGACAAGAGCTAGTTCCAGGACAGGCTCCAAAGCCACAAAGAAACCCTGTCTTGAAAAACAAACAAACAAAAAACAATACCTTTAGAAACTACACTTAAAGCTGGGTCTTTAATCCCAGTACTCGGGAGGCAGAGGCAGGCCAATCTCGTGAGTTCTAGGCCAGCCTGGTCTACAGAGCAAGTTCCAGGACGTGCTTCAAAGCGACATAGAAACCCTGTCTTGAAAAACAAACAGACAAAAAAAAAAAACCTTCAGAAAACTTCACTCAAGGGCCTAGGTACAGGCCTCTAGTATTATCAGAAATCGAAATCAAAACCTTGGCTCAAGTGCCAGAGGGTTAGCAGTAGGATAGGCTGAAGTCACATAGTACTATAGTTTTACAGCTGCATTCAGATGCCTTTGGCTAATCTTCAGAAATTTGCAGAGTAGATTTGAAGCCTACTATTGCAGGTGTCATATATTCATGAAAGAAAAACTGCAGTTCTTACTTGTTCTGGGGAATGGGAGTAGCTCTGTGGATAAAGTACCTGCCATAGCAAGTGTGAAGACCTGGGTTCAACTCCCTAGCACCAGTGTGTGGAGAAGTTGGAGCCCAGGATTTGAGGTGTGTGGAGAAGTAGCAGGATCCTAAGACTTGCTAGACTGCCAGTTGAGCCAGTAGATGATCTCCAGGAAAGTAATAGAGGAAGACAGGAGACTAACCTTGTACCTTCCTTGTTCCCCACTCAAATCATCCTTAAAGCTGAATATATTTGATAGAGGTTTGTGAATATTTGCTTTTATACTATACAACAAAACTAGCTGCATATGCTGTCTGCAGATGTAAAGGTCGTTTGGACTCATGATCAGTGAAGATATGGATTAGATAAATTTTGTTAAAACTCATAATTATGTGGAATGAAATACTGTGTCCATAGTTTTCAGAGGAAGCAGTGGTTGTCTAAAGTATAGCCATGCAGCAGCTATAGCTTATTGTAGTATGCTGTGTGGGCTAATCTGATTGTAATTACTAGCCATTGTTGCACCTTTCCTGTGCTAAATATTTTGTAAATTATCTCAGTTAAGGCTCATTTTAACACTTATGATATTTTTTTACTAGTGTTTTATTTTGCAAGTAAAACCGATAGCTAGAAGAATTAAATGACATGTCTTAAGATGTCATAGCTAGTGAGTAGCAGACCCAGGTTTCAAATTCAAGTGTCTTTTCAGAGTTAGCACTCACCTAGTTGCTGTACCTCACAACTGAGTGTAACAAGTTAAGACAATGAACTTATTTCCAGAACTATATGTAAGGAACCACATGACTTAAATTATAGTGTAGGAACACTGAAATTGTAGGCCAGAAGTCACAAGTATTTGTCTTTATAAGTCCTTACTTATAAGTCCTTATTTATAAGTCTATTATAAGTCCTTAGATTTCCCTTCTAAGAAATTTGGGAGTCCTGACCCTGTGTCAAGAATGTTTGTAAGATAAGATTTTATTTAAAGGTATCAGAAATCAAAATGAATTGGTAAGTGGATAGGTTTGTTTTTTAAAAAAAAAATTAAAAAGTGGGAAATTATAGTTAAGGGAGTGATTAAACATCCTTTTTTTCCTTTTTTTTTTTTTTTTTTTTTTTTTTGAGACAAGGTTTCTGTAGCTTTGGAGCCTGTCCTGGAACTCACTCTCTCAGCCACTTGTCTTTTCCTCCTGAGTGCTAGGTTAAAGGAATGCTCCACCACCACCCAGCTAATGTCAGTTCTTATTAGAATCCAAGGCTGTAGCTCAGAGAAGAGTGCTGCCCAGCAGGTGGGGTTCCGGCATCGTGTAAACTGAGGTAGTAACAGACATGGTGAGCCTGTAATGCCAGCACTCCAAAGGTGGAGGAAGCAAGAGGATCATCCTAGACCTAAGCCAATTTAGGTCATCCTGGATTGTTGCATGAGATCCTGTCTCAAAATCTCAAAACTACAATAGGATTTGAGTTCTTCAAGACAAAATAAACAACCACTCCTCAGCTCCAATATTATGGCAGTTAACACAGAGACTCACACTATCCCGCCACACACAACCCAGTCACTGTACAGAAACTAGGAGATGTGATGTACTTAGCCTAAATGAGACATATAGTATTACTTCCAAGGCTTAGGATCTCCTACGAAGAGGGGCAGAAAAATTGCAAGAGCAAGTCAAAGGTAGTGGCTGACTTCAAGGAAATAGTACTTTCTGCACACAACAGGGTTTCTGTTCACATACACTCAGTGATTGTGATAGCATGAGCAAGACCTGCACAAGATCAGGCCAGACAAAATTCCTGCATTGTGGGAATGGGTGTAACAAGTCTTTGTCCTGACAGCCAACTCCCAAATAACAAACAACATGGAGACTTATTAATTGTGAAAGTTCAGCCTTAGCTTAGGCTTGTTTTTAACTAGCTCTTAAAGCTTAAATAAACCCATTACTACTAATCTACGTGCCGCTATGATGCATGTGGCTTTTAATTCTCCTGTATGTCCTGCTTCCTCTGTGTCTGACAGGTGAGTTCTCTCTGGAAGTCCCACCTATACCTCCTGCCTAGCTATTGACCATTTAGCTTTTTATTAAACCAGTCACAATGACATATGTTTACACAGTCTAATAAAATATTTTACAACAAATGGGCAGTGGGGATGGGCACAAAAATCCTATGATAAGCCGAGGAACTATTGATATTTGATAGTTGTTGAGAGAGACAAAGTTGATTTTCTATAATGTTAAGACTCCTGGTAGATTGACCACACTACAGGGCAGATCTACATGCAAGAGAAAGTTGGGCAACATAATTGGATTCATGGAAAAATGAGGAGAAAAGGAAAATTCAAAGTTAGGTAGGCAAGGGAGTTGAGAGTGGCTATGAAAGGAGTTGGTATAAATATGATCAAAATATGTGACATTCTCAAAGAATTAAACATACTGTTTTTATCCCAGTATTGACAACTACTTAAAAATCAGTAAGATACAGTATCCCCCGTGTCTTTATGTACAGTAATCCCCTGAAACTTCTAGTAAATCTTTATAGATTTTTTTAAAAGATTTATAAGAAATTATATTGGGGGAGATGAGTATGTAAGCTTAGGTGAGTGTAGTTATAAGTAGTTGTGAGCATCCTAACATAGATGATAGGAGCTAAACTCGGGTTCTCAAGCATCAAGGGTTAAGAGGGCTCCTATGCACTGAGCCATCGCTCTAGCCCCTTTCTAGACTTATAAAGGGAGTTTCCTCATTGCTTAAGAAGCTCTTAATTAAGTACCTAACAATAATTTTTAATGCCCTTATAATTATTACATATATCAAAAACAATTTCTCCCTGTGGTTTCTTGATATTTTGTAGAATGCAATTCATATAAATTTATGGGATAGTTTTATATGCCTCTACATTCATTATGAAACAAATAGTTCTCCCACTAAATAAGGATTGGTTAATAATTGGGTTAAAATAAAAGTCTTGGGGAAGTTGTTTGTTGTTCTTTGTATTAAAAATACTTTGTTTTACCTTATAAGCTGAAAATCTTTAGACTTAGTCACAGGTAGGTTTTTGGTATTAGCAATGTTGGCTGAGATTGGGTTTTATTATGTAGTCTAGACTGTTTGGTAACTCAGTATGTATGCTAGGCTATCCACGAACTCCTGACAGTTCTTGTATCTCACTTTCCCCAGTGTTGGGATTGGAGGTATTATACCACTATCTATGCTTCAGTTTACTCAGTAGTGACTGCCTGTATGTTTGCCTTTAAAAATACAAAGAAACATTAGGTTTGCATTATACTCTTGCCTGAATGCTACATTAATATCTTTATTTAACATTACTGCCTCAGATGTTTTTTCTTGGCCAGCAGTTTTACTTATTCCTTATTCTGGAGTAAATCCTGGTTTCCAAGAGGCCAAAAGTAGGTGTCGAATCCCCTAAAACTGGAATTATAGGCACTTGTGAGTCATGTGAGGGCTAAGAACTGAACTTAGACCCTGAAAGAGCAAAAAAGTGTTCTTAACCACTGAGCCATCTCTTTAGCCACTCTGAATTTTTAAAAAATTTTTTTCTCCTTACATTTTATTTTCTTCACTGATAAAATTGAGATTCTAAATGTCTATCTCAAATGGTTATGTGAAAATGAAATCATGTACTATGAAAAAATACTTTAAACATTACTAGGCACTTATTTATGATTATTGTTACTGTTTTCAATAACAGAATCTTCTTTTTAAGTTTATGAAATATAGCTTAAATGTAACTCAAAAAGCCTTGGGTCATTCCTGCTACCGATGTTGGCTCTCTGATTTAAATTGAGTTATCAGTGGCTCCTTGCAGTCCTTCTGATTTGGCTTGGTTGATTGGTTGGTTGGTTGGTTGGTTGGTTGGTTGGTTTGGGACAGTCCTGCTGTAGTGTCCATGCTGGCCTGTACAGCAGTCCTCCTGCTTGAGCCTCCCAAAAGCTGGGATTACAGGCACTTACATGTATGTCTGTTTTGCTTGAAAGTGTGTCTACACCACATGTGTGCCTGGTACAGGTGGAAATCAGAAGAGGGCATCGGATGCCCAGGGCCAGTCACCCTATCCCCCTCTTTGCCTGCAACTTTCAAATCAGATGTGAGCACTTAGCTACTGCTCCACCATCATGCCTACTTGCCTACTTAGCACTGTGCTCCCCTCAATGATGATCATGGAGTAACCCTCTGAAACTGTAAGCAAGCCCCCAATGTACCCTTTTATAAGCTACCTTGCTCATGATTTTTTTTTTCACAGCAGTAGAACAATAAGATACACTGTAAATGGAAAGTGACATAGAAATAGAAGGGATTGCTAACATTTGGGGTAGAGAGCAAAAGAGTAGAATTTAACCTGTTGAGAACATTCAAGTACAACTTCCCAAAAGAGTACCAGAGGTTGAGAACTAGAAATGCATATGTTGTATTTAAAGAATGAGGAACCAGAGTAGGTTTTGCTGAAGTAGAATTCATATTAGAGTTTATGGAGAGAGAAATGGGAGCCTAAAGCATCTAAAAGGAGAATGGAGCAGATAGTGTGTATATGAGTGAGAAAATCTAGCAGACTCAAAGTTCATATTACTGGCCTTGTGATGTTTCCCCTCCCTTCTTTCTTTACTTCTTTCTTTACTCCCTCCTTCCCTCCCTCCTTACATTATGTGTGTGTGTGTGTTCTGTACATATAGGTGTGCATATGGAGCTCTGAGGACAAAAGAGAGAAGTTGGTTCTCTTTTACCATATGGGTCCTGGGAATTGATCTCAGGTCATCAAGCTTGATGACAGGTGCCTTTATCCATTGAGCCATCTTGCCAGCCCACATTTCTTCTGAGTCTCCATTTCCTTGTTAGTATAGTAGGAAATAATGATTCTTATGTTAATAATCTTGTATCTTAAAATCAGTATTAAATGCTCTAGCCTATGAAAAGTGCTGCAAAGCACCAAGGGTTAATAGTTGTTTAATGTGCTAAAACATGATAATGTCTGAACTCCAGTGATTGTCTTATTTAAGTAACAATAGAGAATTTAAGTTTGGGTAAACTCAACACTCAGGATACTGGTTTTGGGGGGGGAGGGGTTGTTTGGTTGTTGTTGTGTTTTTGTGTGTGAGACAGTTTCTCTCTGTGTAACTCTGGCTGTTCTGAAATTTGTTATTGTAGACCAGGCTGGTCTCAAAATCACAGAGATCCTTATGCCTCTGCCTCCTAAGTGCTGAAATTAAAGGCCAGTACCATCATCCCCTGCTAGATACTGTTTTAAGTAGTCTTAACATACTTGCAGTATAGAAAGGAATTTGGTCGGGGCTGGAGAGGTGGCTCAAAGGTTAAGAGCATTGCCTGCTCTTCCAGAGGTTCTGAGTTCAGTTTCCAGCAACCACATGGTGGCTCACAACCATATGTAATGAGGTCTGGTGCCCTCTTCTGGCCTGCAGGCATACACACAGACAGAATATTGTATACATAATAAATAAGTAAATATTTTTAAAAAGGGAATTTGGTCTTAATGAACAGGTTTATGTTGAAAGGAAAGAAAAAGAATTGTATTAATTTCTAGAAGGAAAAGAAAAAGAATTGTATTAATTTCTAGATTATTACAAATTGCATAATTTACAGTCACATCTAATACTTTTCCATAAAGGTGACACTAGTAAATACAGATTAGGTAGGATCCGGACATTGGTGGGAAAGTATTTCTATTTTTGTTTTTGTTGTTGCTTCCTGGAGACATTGAAACTTAAAAAGTACTTTTGTAAGGCATGAGAATAGAAGTTGGACTTTGTATTAGTAACTGACCAAATATCTGATAGGAACAATTTAAAGGTGGGAAAATGTATTTAGAAGGGGAGAAGGAAGGAAGGAGAGTTGGAGGGAAAAAAAGAAGATGTATTTGTATCAAGGTTTGAGAGATTTTTAAACTGTTTCTATCAGGTGGGCATGGGGAGTTCAACTCATGAAAGCCTTAAAACAAGGGAGATTTTTTGTTTGTTTGTTTTGAGACAGAATTTTTCTGTGTAGCATTTGTAGCTGTCCCAGAAATCGCTTTGTAGACCAGCTGACCTCGAACTCACAGAGATCCACCTGCCTATGCTTCCGTGATTATGAGCATATGCCACCATTGCCCAGCTAAGAGAGAATTCTTAACTGGTTTTCTCTTTTTGTTTCATCCAGGACCCAGCCTATGGTGGCATACTCCCCACATTCAGGTTATACTTTTTCTCTAGTTACTACTCTCTAGAGACATCCTTACAGAGATACACTTAGAGTTATGCTTTGTCAGTCTCCTAGGTTCTTCTCTAGCTTACCAAGTTGACAGTCAAGGTCAGCCATCATGGGGCTGGAAAGATGGTTCCTAGTCAAGAGCACTTGTAGGTAGGTTTCTATTATTGTAATAACACCAAGTCCAAAACCAGCCTGGGGAGGAAAGGGTTTATTTCTTCTTACAACCCCAGCTCACAGTCTACCATTAAGGGAAAACAGAGCAGGAACCCTAAAGGCAGGAACTGAAACATAGATATACATGGAATGGCATCACTGTCTGAGAGCTGTGGCTTCCATATCAATTACTAATCAAGAAAATGGCCCACACTAACTTGCCTATAGGCAACCTTATGGAGGCATTATCTCATTTGTGGTTCTTCTTAGATGACTATCTTGTCTCAGGTTAATTAAAAAACTAACCAGTACATCCTTTTTGGAGAAGACCTAAGCTCTGTTCCAGCACCTACATCAGAAGGCTCATAGCCATCTCTAACTCCGGTTTAGGGGATCTGAGGCCTCTTCTGGGATCCATGACCACCTGCACACATATAGTGCACATGCATACACTCAGGTACACACACACATAAAATAAAACTTAAAAGCCTTAACAAAGATAAACCATCACTCACCATTTGAAGTGTCTATGAGATAGCTATATGAGGATACTAGTTTTATGTATTAGCAATCTTGATTTGAGTAGCTAAAACAATAAAAGCATTTGTCATTTCAAATAAGACATAAGCAGTACAGGAGTGCAGCTATGGAGTTGTTTTATTTAACAACTCAGTGACATCATACACTTACGTTCTCACATTTTCACTTTGCCATTCTTACACTAGCTCATTGATGATTACAAGAGACTCCTGATTCTCAATCTTAAATCCAGAGATGAAAGCACTCAAAGGGCTTGTTTTGTGCTGTACTTTCTTTTTTTTTTAAGCCAAGAGATTTAACTGAAGTTCTAGTTTTCTTGGCCAGATAAACATTTTTTACAGCTAAATTGAGAATCTGTTGAGGTCTGTACCTCTGCCCAATAATACAAACATGTCCTTCCTTTATGACGTTTTAAGTGTTAAATGACAGAACAGACTATTTGAGCACTTGTCATGAGACACTAATTTATTGTTCATCAGGCACTGGTTAGTGGTTAGTGTTGTCTGGGGACTCTTGTGGGGATCTCTAGAACTTCTAAGAATCATTGAGGTCAAAGCAATTTCATAACAGTATTTTATTATTATTATTTGCTTTTCAAGACAGTGTTTTTCTGTGTAGCACTGACTAGCTGTTCTGGAACCTGCTTTGTAGACAAGGCTAGAGCCTCAAACTCAGATTAGTTTGCCTCAAAGATATGTGAGTGGTGACCATCTGGCTCATAACAGGATTTAAATGCTCTTTACAGCTTTCTTTTTCTTTTCCTTTCCAGAACTAGCCATGGTAGGTAGTACATACCAGTAATTACAGCATTTGGGAGCCTGAGGCAGAATTACTAGCTTAGTCAGAGCTACAGTGTAAGCTCTAGGACAGCCTGGGCTAAAGTGAGACCTGCCTTCCAGAACAAAATCAACCAACAATAGAAAATTCTGTGAAACAGCAGCGTGCAAGTGCAATGGAAGAATTCTACTGATTTCCAATAACCAGAATCAACATCACACTTTCTACCTCCCCTTCTTTTGTCTGAGAATTTTTTTTTCTTGAGCACTGGCTGCTCTTTTTTTTTTTTTTAAGGTTTATTTATTTATTATGTATATAGTATTCTGTCTCCATGTATGCCTGCAGGCCAGAAGAGGGCACCAGATCTCATTGCAAATGGTTGTGAGCCATCATCATATGGTTGCTGGGAATTGAACTCAAGGTCTCTGGAAGAGCAGCCAGTGCTCTTAACCACTGAGCCATCTCCCCAGCCCGAAAACATTAAAAAAAAAAAAAACTATTTTATGAGGTGGGTGGTGGTGGTGCTCACCCTCAATCCCAGCACAGAGGCCGGCCTCTGCAAATTCAAGGCTGGTGTGGTCTACAGACATTCCAGGGCAGCCAGATCTACACAGAAACTAGTCACAAACCAGACAACAGCAAAGTTCTTTTGTGTTTACGTGTGATAGACTTGTTTTTAACTGAATCATTTTTTTCCATATTTATATTGTGTGAGTGTAGGTGTGTGTGTGCTAGTCAGATCAGCTTGCAGGAGTCACTTGTCTTCATCTACAAGGTGGCTCCTGGGGATGGAACTCGAGATGTTTTCAGGGGTGGCAGCAAACACCTTACATGCTGAGCCCTCACACCAGCCCTGAATCTTTTTTTTTTTTAATTTGCAGGTTTTAAATTATAATATGGGAGGTTTTTGAAATACGCATTTTGCATACACTTAAGAGTGTAAAGAGACAACAGAGTCTGAAATCTGACTGCTAGGGTTAATGTCATCCTCGCAGCATACACCAGAGTTTGTTTCTTGTTATTTTTCTGTCTTGATTATCAGTGTACATACCATGGCTTCATACGCTGTAAGGGTTCTTGAGGGTATTTCAGTCATTCTTGCTTTTTAGTATTTGTCCCATTGATAGGGCAGCGTGCTTAATTCCCCCCATTCTTTGTTAGTCTAGCTATTTCTGTACTTATTTGTTGTAATATGAGCGACGGGGCTGCGTCCCCAGCACCCTGGCCGCCTGCTAGCTTATGCCTCGAAATAATTACACGGACACTGTATTCTTTTAAACACTGCTTGGCCCATTAACTCTAGCCCTTACAGACTAATTCTCATATCCCGATCAATCCATCTCTAATAATCTGTGTAGCATCAGTCTTACTGGGAAAGATTCTAGTTTACTCCATCCTGGGTCTGAGCTTCATGTGTCTGCCTCAGAGAGCAGAGCTATTGCGTCTGCCCGGGAGAGGGGAGCATGGCGTCTCTGAGCTCACTTCCTCTTCCTTCCAGCATTCTGTTCTGTTTACTCCACCCACCTATGTTCTAACTATCAGGGCAAGCAGTTTATTTAATTAACCAATGACCTTCCTCCATCACTTATTTCAATCAGAATGTCCTGTTTTTGTTTGTTAACATTTTTTAGCATTTTTACTGGTTTTGTGCCCACCAAGCATGATGGATTTTTTTTGTAAGATTTTAAAACTAAGCACAGAACAAAGCAGTAAAGATCAGAAATCCAAGAAATAGATGGCATTATAAGTTCATTATTATTGACTGGATATGCTAACACATACATATAATACAAACTCTCAAAATGAGACTGAAGGTCTACCAGATAGATGTTCAAGGCAAGCATGGACTATATAGTAAGTACCAAGCTAGATGGGGACTGCATAACAAGACTGCCTCAAACAACAACAAAATTTTGTTATTTCTTAGTAGTAGACACAGTTAATACTCTTTCTCTGGAAAATGGCTTTATCATTAAACGTAAGTAGAAGATAGTCCTTAATCTGAAATTTTGGCTATAAAGGAAAATACCTGAAGGATGGTTTCCAGGTTTTGGTAGGTTGGGTTGGAGGATTAAAAATGAACAGTTTCCTTAATCCGCAGCTTGACTTTTGCCCTTTGAGCTACTCATGATAAGCTGTAAGTGCCATAAAAATTTTAAGAGAAAGACCAGGTTTACATAACTTTTGTTGTGTATATTGTTAAAATTGTACTATGTGGTTTTTGTTGTTCATTTCTTTCTGGTTAGGTCTGAATAATAGGGGTCAGTTCTATTACTACACATGGCTTCAGGCATCCACAGGGGCTTTTATAGCCTCAAATAAGAGGGAACTATTACTCTTAGATTTTAATCTGAGTGGCTGGGCAGTTGAAGACATCCATCATTAGAGGAGCCCATGCCTGTAATCCTAGGAGAGGCTCACGGAGAAAAAAATAAATCTGAAGCCAGTCTGGGACTCAGTAGTCCTGTCTCAAAAAAAAAAAAAGAGGGGTATGAAGAGAAATTGTGTAGCAGAATGTTAGCTCAGTTTTAGATACTGAATTTGAAATGTGGCAAACACATCCAAGTGGGATTATCAAGGTCTCTCACTGGTCATTAGAAGCCCGAAATTGAAGTTCAGGAAGGATGTTGGAGATTTGAGATTGATTTGATCAGACATCGTCAAATCTACCATTGTTTACTCATTGCTGTACCATATCTTTGTGTGTGTACTGTGTGCTAGCACTTGGATACTTTACTTATATTCATTTCATTCCTATACCTAACTTGAGTCATCCAGTTTCTTTGGTAATACAGTGATGATTCAGGGTTATCCAACTACAAAACTCTTTTTGTTTTTGTTTTATTAAACTAGGCGTTGAATCTAGGGATTTATACATAGCAAACACTGAATCATTGAGCTATAACCTCAAACCATTTTTACTTTTATTGTAACACAGGGTCTCATTAAATTGTCCAGGTTATCTTTGAACATTCTGTAACTCAAATATATGTGATCCATCTGTCTTTTTCCTACTGGCTAATTTTATAGGAAGTGAAGGAGTCTTGCTACATTTGGGGCACTACAAAAAGACTTTATTTTTAAATTAAAGTATAGTAATGTACTAAAGGCTTGATGGATAATCCTTAGTCTTTTAAATGGACAGATAACAGAATGTCTGTCATGGCAGATCTAGAATTAGAAACCTTAATTGGAATTGAAGAATAGCTATGATTTAAGGTACATACAGTTTATTGGGAAGACTTGAGGTAATAAGTTTCTAAGAAAATAATTGAAGTTAGATCCAGTGGCATGTTCCTTGACCCTCGAAGCTAGGTTCTATAAACATGCCTGGGAGCTCAGATGATTAAGATAGACACAGTACTGTAAAGCAGGAATCAGATGAGTTGTGTAATTTGATGGAGACATGTCAGCAGTCGGATAAACAGTGCATTCATAATATATAGAATGGTTGAGAAGGCAGGCCAGCTAGTTCATCTCTGTAGGGGAACAGTCAGAGCAGGGATGCAGCATGGGAGAAGGGACAAGGTGACTGCAGAACGTGCTTTTTGTATGTACCGCTTAGCAAAATGTTAACCTTTTGTCAGTATTCCTGCTTGGACCAGGAGAAGACCTTATCATTTCATGAGTCTAAGGCATTGGAGTTATTAACTTGGCCATGCTCCTATCATGAATACTCATTTACACAGGAGTAAACTCACTCTCCAAAGGCATGAGCCTGTTCTTGTCCAGCTACTAGGGTTGCTAAAGCAGCATAATCTCTTGAGTCACTTTAGTTTTAGTTTTGCTTTTGAGACAGGGTCTAGCTACGTAACCATTTCTCAGTCCTGCTCAGCCTCACGAGTGCAGGGATTATAGGCATGCACTACTATGCTAGACTGAGCCCAGGAGTTCAAGGCCAGATTTAGCAATAAACAAGATCCAGTATTTAAAATAAAATTAAAGGGACTGAAGAGTTGGCTCAGTAGTTAAAAGCATTTGTTCTTACAGAGGACCCGGGTTCAATTCCTAGTACTCTCATGGCAGTGCAGGGCAGTCTATAACTCCAGGGAATCTAACACCCTCTTCAGACCTCTGTGGGCACCAGGCATGCAAGCAAAATACTCATGCACCTAACAAAAAAAAAACAAATCTAAAAAAAAAAAGTTTAAAAATAGTTTTGTTTTGTATTTCAAGACAGAGTTTCTCTGTGTAGCCTTTGTTGTCCAGGAACTCACTTTGTAAACTAGGCTGGCCTCACTCAGATCTACTTGCCTCTGCCTTGGTGCACCACTACTGCATGACAAAATAAATACATGTTTTTAAGAGGCTTTTTTTGTAGTTTTCATTTTCACTTGCAGATTGAAAAGTATTTCTCTGAGACACTCAGACAGTCTTAGGTGCTACTGTCTGGGTCTTCATAATCACTTTTCCTTACTTGGTTTTCAAGCAGCAGTACTACATAAGAGAGCTTTTAGAATTCTAGCCCAGGCTGTGGCTGTGTGTGGCTCAGAGGTACTTGCCTAGTGTTCTGTGGTGTTTGACTTGATCCCTATCACTTCAAAAGTGACAATCATTATTCTAGCACAACAATAATTTTTTTCAATCTTTTGTTTTGTGTTTCAGTCAATATTAGTGACCTTTAAAATTTTATTATTATTATTATTTTAGTCTTGGTTTTTCAAGACAAGGTTTCTCTGTGTAACAGTCCTGGCTGTCCTGGAACTCACTCTATAGACCAAGTTGGCCTCAAACTCACAGAGATTCGCCTGCTTCTATCTCCCTAGTGCTGGATTAAAGGCGTGCGCTACCCCAGCCCCCCCACCCCCAAACTTATTATTTTTAAAAATGTCTTACTGAGGATCAAAAGTAGCACCTTTCACATGGAAGACACTATGACACTTACCACACTAAGCTAACTCTCCAGCCTCTTGTAGTACACCATTTTGTTATAGGACTTGCCTAACTTTGCAACGGCTTGATAGTTTTAACTAAAAAAGACAGTGTTGTAACAAGCCCTAACTTTTCACCAGAGGAACTGCTTTATTTCTGTATAGAAACAATTTGACACTTTTAGGAGAGTTGGTCACAAGTTCTAGAAAGAAAAGATTTCTATTCTATTAATAGTTGTCCTAGGACAGGGAAGGTAACTCAGTGGTAGAATGTTTGCCCTAACATGTGGGACACCCTGGGTTCTACTCTCAAGATTAGATACCACATCCCACCCTGTGTAAGGAAAAAGACAGTTGTTCCTTTATAGGCAGTTATTTTATTATTAGCAATTGCAAACCTAGTTATGTTAAAATATCATGAACCAAAAGCAATTTAGAATTTTATTTTAGCTTTTGGTTCTGGGGTTAAAGTCCATAATGGTAGAGATGCATGGAAGAAGGAAGGAGTAGCCATGGTGGTTGGAGCAGGAAGCTGAGAGATGACATCTAGCAAGCAGAGGGAGCAAAGTGGAAGTGGAGTGAGGCTCTAAACTCTTAAAGGCCACCCCTGTGATGGCCCTCCTCCAGCAAGGTTCCATGAATTTCCCAAATGACTCCACCAGCGTGGGACCAGGTATTCAAATATGTGAGCCTGTGGGGGACTTTTTTTCATTCAGACCACCACAACTTGGAATGCAGATTCAGGGTGTGTGTTTGCGCACGCGCATGTCCGTCCACCCTCCAAGCTCCAATAATCCTCCTGTCTCTGCTTCTACTTTCCTAAACTCTACAGTGACACCCAACTCCCAGCTCCCACTATGACTGCTAGGGATCTGAACTCAGGTAAGGTCCCAATCCATTGAGTCAACTTCCCAGTCCTCAGGTTCTAGTTTTAACGCTTGAGTTTTGTGCAAAGTTGTGGATTGTTAGGAACCAAGTTATCTGGGGTCTACTTCTAGTTCTGCTAAGTTACTAACTTAGCTAAGCTTTCTGAATTTTAGCACACATATCTGGCAGCTGATAAATGTTTAATTAAACTCTTTTCAGAACTATTTTTATATCTAAAATTCACATTCCTAAAATTATTTTAGTGCTTTCTTGTATAAACACATGTGCATGCCACTGTACATGTATAGTGGTCAGAAGTCAGACTTGGGTGTTGGTTCTTGCCCTCTACCTTGTTTGAGACAGAGTCTCTGTGAATTCTGGGCTAGCTGACCCATGAGCTTCCCATCTTACCATAGGAGTGCTGACATGACATGCACCACCCTATCCCCCTTTTTTACATGGTTCCAGGGATGCAAACTTAAGTCATCTGATTGTGTACCAAGTACTTTTATCCATTGAGCCGTCTCACTGGTCCAAGTAGTTTATATTTGTTTTTTTGGGGGGGAGGTATTGCCTGTTTTCAATTTAACCATATTTATCTTTTTAACCTTAAAAATAACATTTAAGCTATGAATACTAATATCTATACAGTACATGAAAATGAAAGGTCCCAGTTCCAGTGTCACATTGGCTGGACATATAGATTAACTAATCTAGAGCAGTGGTTCTTAACCTGTGGGTCAACCCCTTTGGGAGATCTAGGTGACACTTTCACAAGGGTCTCATCAGGTATTTGCATTATGATTCATAACAGTAGCTAAATTATAGTTATGAAGTAGCAGCAAAAATAATTTTATGGTTGGGCTACCACAATATGAAGAACTGTATTAAGGGGTCACAACTTTAGGAAGGTTGAGAATCACTGATCTAGAGGCACTTGGAATATTGCTATTATCAAAGCAAAATGTTTCTCTGTAGTTGTCTATATCTACACATTAACTATTTCCAGAGCAGCTATTTGAAGTCCTGTTCTTGATCAGTTTAGTCAAAGTCTTCAAATGAGTAGATTACTTATCAAAACTTTTGTGATTGTCATATGTTAATTGGTTACAAGTAAATCAGAGCTTCAAGAGTTGAGTTTCATCCTAGCACTAGGGAGGCAGAGGCAGACAGATCTCTGTGCGTTCAAAGTCAGCTTGGCCTACAAATCAAGTTACAGGACAGCAAGGGTTGTTAAAAACAAAACCCTGTCTCTTAAAAACAAAACAACAGAAAATTGGTTTTCTATCTTAATTTTTTAAAAGAACCATTACTAATATATAGTATTATTAATAGTGTGGTAGTTATCAGTTATTGGCATGATTGTGATTATTAGAATTCTTGTTTTTGGTGTGTGGTTATCACTATTATTATTATCACTACTTTGCAGTTCAGGGGATTCAATTCAAGGTCATACACATGTTGGGGAAGCACTGTGTGTACTCATTGGGCTACATCCCAGCTCTTGCTATCTGAATCAGCTGTCTCTGACTCCTGAGTACTGGAATTAAAGGCATACATTACCATACCTAGTTTGAATTTTTTTAAAAAATATTATTTTATGTGTATGGTGTTTTGCACATGTAAGCTTGTACACCAAGTATATGTCTGCTGCTCATGAAGGCCAGAAAAGGATGTTGGATTCCTTGGAACTGCAGTTACCCTACACCATGTGGATGTTGGGAATCAAACCCAGGTTCTCTGCAAGAGCAACAAATGCTCTTAACCTCTGAGTTTTGTCTTCCTTCCCCCAGCAATCATCATCATCATCATCATTAAGTCGAGAGAGGGTTTCTTTGTGTAGCCTTGACTGTCCTGGAACTTAGTCTGTAGATCAGACTGGCCTTAAACTCCCTGCCTCTACCTTTCAAGAACTGGCATTAAGGGTGTGTGCCACCACCACCCAGAACATTAATAACTTTTTTTTAAAGACTTATTTATTTATTATGTGTACAGTACAACATTCTGCCTCCATGTATGCCCTCACTCCAAAAGAGGGCACCAGATCTCATTACAGATGGTTGTGAGCCACCATGTGGTTACTGGAAATTGGACTCAGGACCTCTGGAAGAGCAGCCACTGCTCTTAACCTCTGAGCCATCTCTCCAACCCCATTAATAACTTTTTTTAAGGGAAGAAAGGGTATGA
Organism: Microtus pennsylvanicus; assembly: GCF_037038515.1. Lineage (NCBI taxonomy): Eukaryota > Metazoa > Chordata > Mammalia > Rodentia > Cricetidae > Microtus > Microtus pennsylvanicus. The sequence goes on along the minus strand of NC_134581.1, from coordinate 89,196,615 downwards.
TAATTGTTGTCATCCTTATTACTTACAGGCATCTAAGATAATAATAAAAGAAATTCCAAAAATATCCCCTTGTGTAGATTATGAGTTCTAATATTTGTGAAAATTTTTATTTATATATAGTATATGTACTTATCTTTGTGATATCTGTGGAGTAAAGAACAAGAAAGATTTCATATGGTCAAAATTGTTTTTTAAAATGAGGTTGAATATATTAATTATATAAAAACAATTTTGTGCTGTTGAGATGGCTGCACTACTACAAGTCTAACAACTTCCATGCCATCTCTGGATACTACGTAAACATAGCCAGAGAGAACTGACTGTACAGAGTTGTCCTCTTACCTCTCTGTAAGCATACCTTCCCACACATAACATGCACAAGTATGATAATACATTGTTTTAAGGAAAAAATTGCTGCCAGATATGGTAGCATATGCCTTTAATTCCAGCACTGGGTGGGTGGGGGTGTTATGAGAGAATGAGAATTTAAGTGCTTCCTTACACTTTGTAAAGTTCTTAGGGTATAACCATGTTAAAAATCTGGTGTTAGACTGGAGAGATGGCTCAGAGGTTAAGAGCACTGGCTGCCATTCCAGAGAACCCAGGTTCAATTCTTAGCACCCATGTGGCAACTCACAACTGTCTAACTCCAGTTCCAGGGGATATGAAACCTTCACACCAAAGCTCATAAAATTAATTTTAAAAAAAATCTATGGTAGTATTTACTTTACTTCCCTGAAAAAAAAAATTTTTTTTCCCCTTCGGTTTTTTTGAGACAGGATTTTTCTGTATAGCCCATTGTCCTGGACAGACTGGCCTCAAACTCACAAAGGTCTGCCTCCACCTTCCAAGTGCTGGGATTAAATGCATACAACACCACCTGGCCCCTGAAGTTTTAAAAATAGGTAAAAATGGTTCCACTTATGCTGCATATGGTGGAGCACATCTTAATGCCAACATTCAGATGTTAGAGGCAGGCAGATGATTGAGTTCCAGGGCAACCAGACCTTGTCTGGGGTGAGGGGAGACAGGGGGTGCTACTTATATAACAATATGAACATACTTAAGACATTGAACTGCACATTTAAACTTATTTTCAGAATGACATTTGTTAGGCTATCAGCCTAATTTTTTTAAAAATATGTATTTATTTATTGTGTATATAGTGTTCTGTCTGCAGGTATGCCTACATGCCAGAAGAGGGCACCACATCTCATTACAAATGGTTATGAGCCACCATGTAGTTGCTGGGAACTGAACTCAGGACCTCTGGAAGAACAGTCCATGCTCTTAACCTCTGAGCCATCTCTCCAGCCCCTTATTAGCATGATTTTTATAAAATAGTTTTGCCCATGGAAGTGTATCACATACTTGAAAATCAGTCAGTCATTATATGTCATGCTAAAATAATTAAAATACAAATGAGACTGTTAACTTGGAAAAGAAAGAAATGTGAATCATTTAAAGTAGTCACTGTTCTGAAAATACAGTGAAATGTTAGGATTTGATGTTTGGGAGGTCTTGAGTCAAGTATATTAGAAGGCTATAGGCATGCATAGTCATTCAAAAACACCTTTCTAAAGAGTTGAATTTGAGCACATCTCATTAATGGGTAAAACAAATGCTATACGTTCACACAGTATTGTAAATTGATAAGCTGTGGTGTGGCTCACTCAGGAGAGCATTATGCAAGTGACCACTTGAAAACCTTGAATTGTAAACTGAGACAGAAAGTAGGGAAAGGAAAAACTGAAGAGTTGTGTTTTTTGGGAACTAAGTTCCATTTCAAATTGGTGAAAACAATTTTGCATTACTGTCTCAGAACTATAAATATACTTAATGCCACTGAAATGTAGACCTATCTCAGGGTAAACTTTACGTAAGTAGCAAGTGCTCTTGAAGGATGAGCCGTATTTCCAGCCTCAAGAGGTTTTTGATTACTTCTTCAGTCATTTACTAGTCTTGAATTTGTCTTTCTCATCTTGGTTTCATGAGTCCATCTATTTGAATCTTCTCTTTTAGTTAGTTTGGCTATGGGTTTTTTGATCTTGCTAACTTTCTTAAATTTTTGTTTATTTTTGTTCTAGAGACAGGGTTTTTACATAACTCTGGCTGTCTTAGAGCTCACTATGTAAACCAGTCTGGCTTTAAACTCATATGGATCTGGCTGCCTCTGTGAGTGCTGGAATTAAAGTTGTCTGCCACCACCGTCTTGCTTTTACTCTTCATTCTCTTTTGGTTAGTTTGGCTATGGGTTTTTGGATCTTGTTAATTTTTTCAAAGAACCATTTCTTTGATTAAGTTAATTTTCTTTCTTGTTTCAGTTTCATTAATTACTGACCTGACTTTATTTGGGTTTCTATTGTTTTTAAATTAATTATTTATATTTTTGTATACATGCTCTGCATGCATGTATGTATGTATGTCTACATGTTAGAAGAGGACATTAGATACTATTATAGATGGTTGTGAGCCACCATGTCATTGCAGGAAATTGAACTTGGGACCTCTGGAAGAACAGCCAGTACTCTTACCCACTGAGCCATCTCTCCAGCTCTAAGTTTCTATTATTTTTGTTTTTACGAGGCTCTTGGAGCACTAAATTATCCATTTGAAGTCACTCTGCTTCTTAAAAATATTTTATGCTGGGGCAGGGAGGAGCACACATCGTGTGTGTAGAGGACAAAGGACAGCATATAGAGTTGGTTCTTCTCTTCCACCTTTGTGGTTTTGAAGACCAAGTTCAGTAATTGGACTTGGCAGCACGCGTTTTCCTTACTGGCCCATTTCTTTACCCTTGAACCATTTCATTAGACACCTGGGTTTTGTGGATTTTTTTTAAAATGTAGTCACTTGTAGTTGATTTTCCTTCTGTAGTACAGTTTTCCTGGTATCCTAAAAGTGCTGGTTTTCATTTTGATTCACTTCTAAGCATTTTAATAAATCTTACCCTCAAACTGAGCCAAAATAAATCCTCTCTTAAGTTGCTTCTTAAGTATTCTGTACAGCAAGAAAAAAATAGCTAGTTCAGAACATTGGTACCAAGAAGTACGTCTGCTATGTAATACACCTGACCATGTGGTTCTTAGGTGTTTGAAACTGGTTTGCAGGAGGAATGTGGAAGAGTTTGGAATTTGGGACTAGAAAATTGCTAGAATGCAGAAGTTAATGAGTTATTCTGGTTGGAGTTTGGAAACTAAGAGAAACATAAGGTGTGGATACCCAACTCAAGATGTTTCAGGGCCTCTATTAGGAAGTGGGCTAGATGCCATTCAAGTTACAAGGTTATATTGGTACATGAGAGGGGCAGGGGCGGTGCAATCAGTCTTCATTGTGACTGTGGCCTGAGAAATTTAGTGAGGCTGAATTTTAAAGTAATGAGTACAGTGTGTTTGGTGGAGAAAGTTTCAATGCAAGAGTAGCATTCAGAGTGTGTCACATGGCTACTTGCTCACTGCTCTTACTCAGGTCTAAAGAGAGCCACCATTTTACCCATAAATTCTCTGCTTAGTACTGAATTAAATTCATGTTAGTACTGAATATTTGTAGGGTTCAGTCATTGAGAATGAGAATTTGAACCTTTATATGAAGAACAATGATAATGTCATTGACTTTTGAATGTGGAAGATGTTGTTGATGATTAACCCATTCTAAAAGATTTGTTATACATTTTTAAAAATTTTACACTTTTAAAAAAATATTTGTTTTTATATCTATGGTTTTGCTTGTTTGTATGATTGTATATGTACTATATGTCTGCCTGATGCCCAAGGAAGCCAGAAGACATTGGATACCTTGGAACTGGAGTTAAAAAATTTTTAAGATACAGTGTAGAGATTCAGGGAACTGAACCTGGGTCCTCTCTAAGAACAACAAATGATCTTAATTGCTGAGCCATTTCTCTAGCCTGGGGTGAGCCTTGTAGACAGGGAATGAGAACATAATAAGCCCAACAGTCTTTAACTAGAGTGTTTTAGTATAGTTCATGCTCTTATGCCCTTTTGGATGGTTTTATAGTATAGAGTGAACTCTAAGTCATGATAACAAAGTTTCTAGAATTTCTAGAACAAAGTTAACAGAATTTCTAGAGTGAATAAAAGAAGTTCAGGTCATTTGGTAGAAATAGTAGAGTCATAATGTAAGCAGAAGAAATGATTACCACACAGCTGGAAATACATAGGCTCTAAAACACTGACCCAGGAGAGGAACAAGAAAACCCAAAATTAAGGATTGTTTAAATTTTAAACAGTTTTTATTATTTTGTTATTTAGTGTGCATAGGCACATTACCTGCATGTACATGTGTGCACTAAATGTTTCAGAAGGCCAGAAAAGGACAACATTAGATCCCCTTGGACTGGAATTACTGAAATTGTGAGCTGTATGGGTGCTGGGGACTAAACCCGGCTCCTCTGGAAGAGCATTACTGAGCCGTCACTCCAGCTCACGCAGCAGTTTTTAAACACAAGGTTAAATTTCTTGGAGATGTAATTAATTAATCTTAGAAATCTCCAATAGTATTTGTTCCAGGCTGGAGTTAGGGCATTCACAATAGCCTGAACAGTGGGCAAACTACTAAGGTATTTAGAGTAATACCCAAGTATTCCTGCTTTTTCAGACATGCGGATTTTACGTTTTTGAAGAGGAACTAGTCACTTGTAGATTTGTTGGTATAGTGTGAAAAGTTAGCTTCAGTTTAGCAAGACCTGAGATAAGAATCTTGAAAGCCTAGCTGAAGTGAGAGTGGTGAGAATTACCTTCCCCTTGGTTGAAAAGGTTGTTTGTCCTTTTAGGTCCTTTAAGAGGATACAGTTTCCAGGCCTGATTTTAAGATGTAGGGAGAGATATGAAGAGGGTGCCAGGAAATGTTGACCAGCATGCTTTCTGACCAGGCTTCTAAGAATCAAACTGTAAAGACTGACCTGGTTGTTCCTAAGATAGGATTTGGTAGGCATGCCAGTGTTGAGGAGAAAAGGCCTGTGGTGGGATAACTTGAAAGTGCTTAAGCATAAAAATGCTCGTTACCATTATTTCTTTTCCTGTTGCTATGACAAACTACTGACACAAAAGCAGCTTAGGGGACAAAGGGTTTGTTTATTCTGGAGATCATGGTTAGAGGACAGATCTGTATATTATCTCTTGTAAGAATACCTGGTTGATTTCTGAGGCATATTTTGTTTTGGGGAGAAAGACTTCTAGGCAGCCCCAAAAGGTGTCAATAACATTGAATAAACCACTTACATTATTTGTATATAGATATGCGCGAAATCCATTTGCCAATCCCATCTAGATATGTTTTCCCTCAACTAAGTGGGAAAGAAAGAGGTTAGCCTGAGATGTCCTTGAGGACTGAAAGGCCTGCACATAGAGCAGTTTTTACTGAATTAAAGTTATAATTTAATTCCTGGTTTGAGAAGTAGATAAAGGGGAATATGGAGATTGTGAGAGACTTGCACCCTACATAAGTATTATGTAGTCTGAGAGATGTTGCCTTGTTGACAGAGGAAGGATTATTTTTTTCTTGTAAGGAAAGCCAGAATCATTCTTTGTTAGCTTCTTCCTCTATTGGTTCCTCCTATCTTTTTAGCCATACTCAGGACTGATTGAGGAAATGAATAGCCAGGGCTGCAGTGGCTGGGAAGGGTTAAAGGACAGCTTTCCTTCCTTTTTTTTATCCATCCTGATATTTTTGCAATGCTTCTGAAGCTTGAGTCTTTTGTGTTTTGTGCAGTAGATAACTGCAGCCTGGCTTGGGTTTAGGGCAGCCCCAGTTAAAAGTCCTCTTCTAGATTGCTGCATGTGAGTGTAGGATGTGGAAGGCATGTTAGGAGTCAGTGTGTATGTTAAGTCTTGTACTTTTTCCAAAAGGAGAACTCTGGTAAAGGCAGTAAGTTATATGTCTTGAGAGTAGATGTTGTTTAGGGGTATGTATAGACCTATAAAAACTAAGAATCTTTGCCCCCACGCAATATGTATGAGATTGTCCTTAACCGCAGTATTCATAATCAAAAAATAGAAACAGGCAGAAGAGAGAACTCAGTGGCTCGGGTACTTGTTGTATAAGCACGAGGATCTGAGTTCAGTCCCCAACACTCATAAAATGTTGGGCATGGTGTTATGTACCTGTGATTCCAGAGCTGGGGACACAGACAGAAAGATCCCAGGGGCCTAATTGTAGTTTTTGGTACTTTTAGGATTGAAAGAGACTACTACTATTCCAACTACTGAATTTCTTTCTCTGTTGCTTGTTAACTATGTATTCAATTAGCCTCCAGTCTCTGATATAGGTTCTATTATCGCTGTTTTACTGCTGAAGAAATTAAAGTACAAAGGTTAAACTTCATATCATTATATACATGATGTGATCAAGATGGTAATCCAGTATTCTGGTTCCATTCTATGCTTTTAAATCAGACTCATATCCTTCAGAATTTACCCAAGTATAATAGGCCTGAGATAAAGAGAAAACATGCCTCTGCTTTTAAAGTTGGGCCATTAAGAGTGATTACTTTGATTGGCACCATGTAGTTGAGGGCAGTCACTAATTTTTTCCTTTCAGGAGAGAAGAGAGTTGAATAGTGTTTGGAATTCAGGACTCACTGATTATTGGCAAAACTCCTCTTTTAATTTCTGGCTCTTTAATCATAGAAGATGGAGGTAACGCCAGATTGAAAAAGGTTTTCACTCCTTTCTTGTCTGGGTAGCCTTGAACTTTCTTGAAGGCTGGTACAGTATCTAGGATCTCCACCCAAATCAAGTTTGAAGTGGTCTGATTTTAGGATTCTGTTTAACATTTTCTAACTATGACGCTTAATTTCTAGTTTTTTAATATCTGAGTTCATACAAATGGTCCCTAGGCCTTGAGTATCATTTGCTCTGAAGGCATGCTACTGCTGTCAACCACATGATGGGAATCAAAGTATATTTACTGACATACAGTCAATGAACAACACATGTATACAACTTTCTGTTATACAAATAAGAGAAAAAATTATCAAATCCATTAAGTTACTTTCTGCCTAGATCAATCCTAACTGTATTATCTCTTTGTGATTAATTTGGGGGTTTTGTTTGTTTGTTTAAGTTTGGAGTTTGGGTGTTTGTTTTTTGTTTTGTTGTTTTGAGTTTTTAAAGACAGAATCAGTGTATCGCTGGTTGGCCTGGAACTAACTAACTAACCATGTAGGTCAGGTTGGCCTTGAACTTGTGGTTATTTTCCTAATGTACTGCCCCTACAGTGCTAGGATTACAAATGCACATTACTATGTCTGCCTGTGATTTCATGTATTTAGGAAAAATATGTGGAGTAGGGCTTGTTTTGAATGATGTTCCCTGATTTTTCTCCTTTGGAAGATTGAGCAACACTTCAATCTGCATAACAGAGTAAGTGTTTCTGGAGGTTTGATTTGGTCAAAGCATTATTTCTACCATATCAGCTCTCTTGCCTTCTTAAGATTCATCTTATGTTATCTTTTATCATGATGTCAAGTGGGGAACAATTTTGTCTCCTGCCATTAGATTATTCAGACTTTTTAAAAATCTTGAAATCTTTCTTTTTCCCTTCTCCCTTTCTCCTATACCTTTATCTGAATAAAACATTTGACAGAATCATTATATAATACTTGCCTGAATTATTTACTGCATGGTCATATTTAGAAGCAGGGATAATTATATACCTTCTGACCAAGGTGTCTTTGCCAGTCAAAAGATTGTCATGTGTTAAGTACTTACAGCAATTTCTAGCACATAAAAGCACTCTATAATTGTCACTTAACTATCATTTTAAAATGCTGCTCATGGGGCTGAAGAGATGGCTCAGAGGTTAAGAGCACTGACTGCTCTTCCAGAGGTCCTGAGTTCAATTCCCAGCAACTACCTGGTGGCTCACAGCCATCTATAATGAGATCTGGTGCCCTCTTCTGGCATGTAAACATACATGGAAGGAATGTTGTATACATAATAAATTAAAAAAAAATGCTGCTCATTAGTAAGACCACTGGTTGATGGCATAGAGAATATATCTTTATTATTTGTGCATTCATTGTATTTATTTGATACAGGATCTTATCCTGTAGTCCAAACTGGCTTCAAACTTACTGTGTAGCACAGATTGGCCTTGAACTTGTGGCAGTCTCCTTACTAGGATTATAGGAATTTGATACCACAACAGACCAGAAAATATATCTTTATACCTCCCATACCTGAAATTTTTCACTGTCTTATTTTAGGCTTTTTATTTGTCACAGTGATTACATGAAAATGGTATAAATAGTCCATTTCAGCTATTAAGATATCATTTTGTGTTTTGTTTTCTATATTTTTTAGGACATTTCTGATTGATTGCATCCTTGAAGAGCATCAGTAGAAGAGGAAAAAAAAGATGGGTGTGAAAACGTTTACTCACAGCTCCTCTTCCCACAGCCAGGAAATGCTGGGAAAACTAAATATGTTACGAAATGATGGACATTTTTGTGATATCACTATTCGTGTCCAGGATAAAATCTTCCGGGCTCATAAGGTGGTACTAGCAGCTTGCAGTGATTTCTTTCGCACAAAACTTGTGGGCCAAGCAGAGGATGAGAACAAAAATGTGTTGGATCTTCATCATGTTACAGTGACTGGCTTTATACCTCTTTTAGAATACGCTTACACAGCCACTCTGTCAATTAATACAGAAAATATTATTGATGTTCTAGCTGCAGCCAGCTATATGCAAATGTTTAGTGTTGCTAGTACCTGTTCAGAGTTCATGAAATCAAGTATTTTGTGGAATACACCCAATAGCCAACCAGAAAAGGGTCTAGATGCTGGGCAAGAAAATAGTTCTAATTGCAATTTTACTTCTCGAGATGGAAGTATTTCTCCAGTGTCTTCAGAGTGCAGTGTTGTGGAAAGGACCATTCCTGTCTGCCGAGAATCCCGGAGAAAACGCAAAAGCTACATTGTGATGTCTCCCGAGAGTCCTGTAAAATGTAGCACACAAACAAGTTCACCCCAGGTATTGAATTCCTCAACTTCCTATGCAGATAATAGAAATCAGCCAGTTGACTCTTCCTTAGCTTTTCCATGGACTTTCCCTTTTGGAATTGATCGAAGGATTCAGCCTGAGAAAGCAAAGCAGACAGAAAATACCCGGACTTTAGAGTTGCCTGGCCCGTCTGAGGCAGGTAGAAGAGTGACTGACTACGTGACTTGTGAGAGCACAAAAGCTACCTTGCCTCTAGGTACAGAAGAAGATGTGCAGGTCAAAGTAGAAAGATTAAGTGATGAGGAAGTCCATGAGGAAGTGTCCCAGCCTGTCAGTGCATCTCAGAGCTCACTGAGTGATCAGCAGACAGTGCCGGGAAGTGAGCCAGTTCAAGAGGACCTTCTGATTAGTCCACAGTCTTCCTCTATAGGTATAAATGCTTCTTATATTTTTCATTTTTTAATAATTCAAACTTTTTTATTTTCTGTGCTCAGTCTTATAAAAATCATAAAAGGGGGAAGGCTAAAACATAATTGAATTTAATTATTTGTTTGTTTGTTTGTTTGTTTTGGGTCCAGGTCTCAATAGATAGCCCTAGCTGGCCTGAAACTCATAGAGATCCACCTGTCTCTGCTTGCATAGTGCTAGGATTGAAGATGTGTGCCACCATGATTAAAGTTTGATGTTTGCATTTTCAAAATTATTATTAGCACTGTAAGTTTTGTGTATGTGTTTAATAAGTTACACATTAGGAAGAGGGTCAGTGGGGTATATAAGGTCAACGGGAGATATAAGGGTCAAAGGCAGAGATAAAAATTGTGAGTTACTGTTTATTTAAAGAGACAGCCTTACTTTGTAGTCCAGGTTGGCCTTGAACTGCTGTTTCTCTTACCTCAGTCCTAGGTGCTGGGATGACAGGTATGTACCACTGCACCCTGCTGCTAATCACTTTCAATATTTAAAAAAAAAACAAGGATTTTTGAAAACCTAGTTAAAGAATCTAGGCACAGTAATGTAGACACTAAGAAAACACAGGCAGGAAGAGGGCAGTAGCTCACAACTGTCCTCAGCTGCATAATCAAGATGGCTGTGAGAGACCCTGTGTGTCGTGGGGATCTACTTTATTAAAAATGGGTGAAGGCATTTGCTGCCTGAGGACCTAAGTTTGAGCCCTGGAACCTCTCTGATAAAAGACAGATCTCCTCTCCCTTTTCCCTCTCTCCCCTCTCGTCCCCCCCCCCAAACACACACACACACACACACACACACACACACAATACATAAATCTAAAAAATAAAAATATTTATTGAAATTTTAAACAGTGTGCAACACATGGTGCTATGTAAGGAGAAGACATCACTCTTTTACAACAAAAGAGATAAAGATATATCAGTAAGTGACTACAACAGACTAATGAAGATCCTGTGTTAGGCAAATTAAAAGGCATTATTAGTGTAGCAATAGAAAGAGCAAGTTAACCACATATATTTGAGTGGAGTCTTAAATACCAAGAATTTGCCCAAATAAGCCCACAAAGTGAAGATGTTAACAAACAAAGCATCTAGTAGAAGAGCTTGATTGATGGTTTAGAACATCCAGTAAGCAGCAGATTTAATGCAAAGTGATATATAAAGGGAGCATGGATACTTGAATCTTTGAGGAATGAGTTTGGAAAGTCCAGTTAAGGGTTACATTCAACTGCATGTAACAGAGCCCTTCTACAGTGGCTTTACCAAACAAGATTTTATTTTTATTGCATGGTATGTTCTAGAATAGGAAGTCTAGAACTTGTAATGTGGATCTACAGTGTAATCAGTTCCAGGCTAATTGTATATTTATAACTTAACCATCTTTAGTTACCTGTTTAGATGTAAGCTTATTTGCTTTGTGGTGATGACTTTGTCTTGACTTGCCTTCTAGAACGGGATAGATATCACTTGTAGTCGGAAATGCACTAATGAAGGTTTCCCAGAAGCACTTCTTAAGAAACTAGTGCTATTTTCTTAGCTACAGAGAATCTGAGAGATTATTTGTTGAGTAAATGACTACTTTGAACAGAATTAGAGCAAAGTAGAGCTGATTGTAGCAATGCATGCCTTAACTACAGTATTAGGAAAGTAGATGCAAGTGGATGGGTCTTGAGGACAGCCAGAGCACTACATAGTAAGAGCCTAATCTCAAAAATACAACAGCAATAATAAAGCACAGTGGATATTGAATATGCGGCAAGCATTGCCCACCATAGATAGGCTAAGTAAACTTATATTTTACCCTAGTTTATCTTAAAAAGAATTTTTAAAGTATGCATATACTTAAGGAAAACTAGTAAGTTTGCTTATTTTATTTACTTAATGACTTTTTTTTTTTTTTTAATGTATGAGTGTTCTGTCTGCCTGGCCTGCATGCCAGAAGAGGAGCTTTTTATAAGATGGTTGTAAAGGCACCATGTGATTGCTGGGAATTGAACTCAGGACCTCTGGAAGAGTAGCTAATGTTCTTAACTGCTGAGCCATCTCTTCAGCCCCTAAAACCTTTTAATTACAATATTTTATAAATAATACAACCTAGTAATGTTGAATGTCTGCAGTGAGACAAAGAAGTCAAAGTGCTCAGGATGAAATAAATTTTTTCTATTACATTAATTGATTCTAAGTAACAAGTTTAGTTTATTGTCTGAATTCAGATGTATCTTATTATTGATAATCTTTGCCATTGTTTTTTTCTTTCTTAAGGACACAAAAATTGATAATTATAAGATGGATAGAATTTTTGTCATCTAAACGCAATAACTACAGTATGAACATTGGTAGGAGAAGGTTGGAACCTCACTTTTAAGAATAATCAGCAAGATCAGTTGTGTGTGAATTTTGCTTGAATATGACCAAGCAGTGTCAGGCCACAATGAAATCAAAAGGTGGGATTGGTAATAATTTACAAATTTGGACTTTATAAAACTATGGAAGAGCCAAAACTCTTGAGAGATTCTTATACTCATGGTTGGGAAGTAATAAAACTAATAATAATAATTAGTAATGATCTCTCTAAAAGATTAAAAGACTAAGAACATATTAATTTTGTTAATTTCTTGTTTGACATACTCTTGAGTTTCCAGGATTGCTACAACACAGTATCACAAGCTTGATAACTTTGAAACAGTACAAATTTATTTTCTCAAAGTTCAGAAGGCTCAAACTCCAAAATAAGGTGTAGAATATCTCTGTTCATTTAAAGGCTCCCTGGGAAGAACCCTCTCTTGCCTCTTAAAGTTGTCACAGTTGCCAACCATCATTTACATTCCTATAAATTACAGTTTTATCATTAAAATCTCTACTTTTATCTTAACATGACTTTCCTTGTGTGTCCAGATCTGTCTCTGAATGTCTGTCCTTATGAAGATGCCAGTCATGGCGTATAGGACCTCATTTGGTCTTTTGTAACCACATTCCAACTTGATTCTATCCACAAGAATCCCATGTGCAAATAAGGTCTTATTTTTAGTACCACGGTAGGACATCAGCTTTTGGGAGACATTCTATACCTCTGAATTTGAGTCAAGAAATTTTTGAAGACTTTGAATAAATATAACATTGATAAAATGTTTAATGTATACAGATCAGAGCCATTTTGAATCTTTAGTCTTAAAACTATCTTAGTACCTTCTAAATAGTAAATAATTACTATTTACTTATCTGAAAATTTAGAAACCCAAATATTTAAATATTTTGGTAACTACATGTGAAATATTCATTCATTACTTCCAAGTGTATCTAGTCAGTTTATATTTTGCCTTTACAATCTTATTAAACATTGCTATATAAAGAAATGAATATGAGTAGACAAAACCTTTAAGTTATATAAGTACAGTTTTTGCCTATATTGTTGTGGATTCTATACCATGAACATAGGAATATCTGTCCTAGATATCATGTAATCACATACTCTTAAATGGATTTTTTTTCTGCTTTCATATCAAGTGCACTAATTACTTTAACCTATCTTACTTACATCAACAGATTTCTACATTAAAGCAAAAGTGTAAAGAACAGAAAAATAAATTCCTAGGATACTGTGGTCAGTCATTCTGTATTTCAGAAGACCATTAATGTGAACAGTTCATTTTACGTATTAATTCATTAAAGATACCAAAGTGATAGCTTAACATTCCACTGACTGATAAATTTGATACCTAATACATTTATTTTGAAATTCTGAAGTAGTAAAAATTTGACTACCAGTGAATTGTATTCAGATGGAATTGTACCTATATTTTAAGTCCTTATTTTCACTGATTGCCCAGTAAGAGTAAAATTTAACACCTTGAATATATAGGGTAAGTAAAAGCAACCTTTACAGCAAATCTGAAAGGGGAAAAAATGTTGCCAAGATGTATCCTTTTATCCAGAAAGATATGACTGGGGCTGGAGAGATGGTTCAGGGGTTAAGAATGCTTCCTGCTCTTCTAAAGGAATGGATTCAGTTTCCAGCACCCACCAGGTAGCTCACAACTGCCTGCTAACTCCAACTCCAGGAGATCCAGTGCCCTCTTATGGCCCCTGCAGGTAGTGCATTCACACACAGGTAATTAAAAATAATGTTTTTAAAAAAATAAAAACACAGAACAATTTGTAGAACGTTTAAAGAAAAAGAGAATCTTAGATGTAATGTCTTCATTACTTTATTTAAAGTATTCAGTTATCTGTATTCACCAAGGACAAATATAAATGACCTTAGATAAGCTAGTAAAGGAATTCTGAACTCTAGAATTCTACCATTAAAAATAAAGTGACTAAAGTTTGCTCAGTTATCTTTTCCAGAAGTCCAAAACTCAACTTTATGAGATTGTCAGGAGCTGCTCCTAGTGTCATTGAAAGCAGCCCCTGCCTGTTTGCCATAGAGTTGGAGGCAGCATGCAGATCTTTTGAAGTATGATCATGCCCATTTGTAAGAGTAAATCATAAGATTCAAAGTAAAATTCCCAAATGTAAAAGATTATCTATTCACTTACATGTCTTTTAAAAGACAACAAAACAATTAGTTTCATCAAGGAACAGTTTGTATCTGGTTAAATAGCCAAAATACTACTAAAAAACCTTACTTATGAGAAGCAAAATAGCCGGAAGGTGATGGTGCACACCTTTAATTCCAGGCAGAGGCAGGCAGATCTTTGTGAGTTTGAGGCCAGCCAGGTCTACAGAGCAAGTTCCAGAATAGGCTCCAAAGCTACAGAGAAACCCTGTCTTAAAAAAGGGGGGGAGGGGGAAAGACACCAAATAAACCTAGAGGTGGTGCACTCTAATCTCAGCACTCGGGAGGCAGACACAGGCGGATCTCTGAATTCGAGGCCAGCTTGGTCTACAAATTAAGTTTTAGGACAACCAGGACTACACTGAGAAACCCTGTCAAAAAAAAAAAAAGACAATGAACAAGAAACAAACCCAGCAACAAAGAGCAGTCACTGAAGTATTTCAGCTTGGTTCATGAATTTACCTACCAGGCAAGGGCAGTTTGCATCTCAAAGGATTTGCCCAGCTTGCTTACACCCGAAATAACCACACAGAAACTGTATTCATTAAAACACTGCTTGGCCCATTAGCTCTTGTTTCTTATTGGCTAATTCTTACATCTTAATTTAACCCATTTCTATTAATCTGTCTATTGCCACGTGACTGTGGCTTACCAGCAGGATTCTAACCAGCGTCCATCTTAGGCAGGATCCTTGGCATGTCTCACTCTGCCTTTCTTCCCAGCATTCAGTTCTATCTTCTCTACCTTCCCAAATTCTGCCCTATCAGACCCAAAATAGTTTCTTTATTCATTAACTAATGAAAGCAACACATGAAGAGAAGAACCTTCTACACCATTTACCCTTTTCTGTTTAAACAAAAAGGAAGGCTTTAACTTTAACATAGTAAAATTACATATTCTAGTCTTCAGTGTTAATCAAAGAGCTTTAATGCATGACAGCTAGACAATCTCCTAGGCTACTATTTCTGTCAGATCCTATCACCAAAGACGAACTATAGTGAACAGTTCACTTCATTGCTTCTTTACAAGGATGATCACACCACAAGGCTTTTAGGGTTTTGGGTTTTTGTTTTTTTCTTTAAGATGATCAAATAGATACCAAATAAAGTTACTGGAAGGACCCCAACTCAAAATGGCTTACAGATCACTAGAGCCATTTTTATTTAAGATTATTTTTATTTAAGACCTTTGTCCAATTCCATGCTGCAAAATATTGCTTGTGTTGGGCAACATCTTCTGGCTCTGCAATCAAAAATGCTCCGTTTGCCATCATTATGAACTTCTGCAGTGCTTAGCCAGTGAACCTGTTAAACACAGAACACTGCCACCGTCTCTGCCTTAAGAGAACTGCCAGATGAAATACATTTTCAGACATGGTCTTCTGGCCCAACTTCCTTACAGTGTTGAAGATGAAGACCACAAGAATATACCCTAGCCAAATGGAAGAGGACCATGATAATATCCCACATGGGCATTTGGCCTCACTGGTCATAAAGTACTCCCACTGGTGCCTTGGCCTGACTTAGAGCTATGTGATAGTCAAGATCATAAAGGCCATGATTGTGAACCTCACCACCAGCTGTGTGTACTTGCATTTCAAGAACAATAACCAGCCTTGTATCTTTATTCCAATTCCCTCGACTTTCAGGTTAGTAAGATGGAACTCAAATACTACTAAGCAGATATGTCAGAAGTAGTGTTTCTCACAGATGAGCTATAAGACACTGTTGATTCTGAAGAATGATACATGTGTGGTGGTGGTAGACTCCAGGGAAAACTAGAAGATCCAAGGGTAATATACTTTTTGTTCCTAAGAAGCCTATTGGCAAGAAAACACAACCATCTGTGATAGCAAGGACTGTAGCCAGTTAGAAGTACTGATGTCCAGAATTCTTCGAAAGCCTAACTTCTACCTCTGGAGCCTGTTTGAGCATCACAGGTTTTGTGTCAGCTACTGTCCATCTCGTGAACCCTGGCTTTGCCTGTCTGCTGCAGTATCTACTCTAGGCTTTTTCATGCTGACCCAAATGACTTCTTATTTTTAACTGTCAACAGCAATCTTCCCAATAACCTACTATTGATCATGAAAGAATATCTGGACATAAGACCCTGCTGTGCAAGAACCAAGAAAGCCTGGTGTCAGCCATGACAGAACCTTCTTTGCTGTACTCACACTACGCTGTCATTGTATTCTTTATAGTAGCTGTACATTGGTCTGTGGTAATTCTGAAAAGGTTTAGAATCCTGAATGAGAAACAGAAAGATTGAAGGAGCTCCACTTTCAGGTTTGCCGTTATTTTGAGTTTTGATTGTGAGCCATCACATTAGACATCATGCCTGTTGGTTCTTTTCTGGAAGAGGTTATTTTTATAGCTCTCTCTCTCTCTCTCTCTCTCTCTCTCTCTCTCTCTCTCTCTCTCTCTCTCTCTCTCATACAGTATTTTGCCTGCATGTCAGAAGAGGGCACCAGATTTCATCACATGGCTGTGAGCCACCTTATGGTTGCTGGGAATTGAACTCAGGACTCTGGAAGAGCATCCAGTGCTCTTAACCATTGAGCTGTCTCTCCAGCCCTATTTTTTATAATTTTTAAATAGTTTTTCTAGCTCTTTAGAAGCTCTTCCTGTATCCTTGCTGCTCCTCCTTTTTTCCCTTTCTCTGAAAGAATAAGTGAGGTCTTCTGTTGTGTAATCAAAACTTGTAGATTTTCAACTGGGCATGATAGCGTACCTGTACTCCCAGCACTTAAGTGAGACAGGAGGATTAGAAGTTAAAAGTCAGCCTCTACTATGTAAGGAATTTGAGACCTACAGGAGCCACATGAGAACCCTGTTTCAGAAAAACCCACACTGAAAGGGCCTTATGATTTTTTTTGGAGGGTTTTGTTTTTGTTGGTTTTTCGAGACAAGGTTTCTCTGTGTAGCCCTTACTGTCCTGGAACTCTCTCTGAACCAGGCTGTTTTGGAACACAGAGATTTGCCTGCCTCTGCTTCCCAGGTGCTGGAATTACAGGCATGCTCTACCACCTCCCAACTATGGGCCTTATATTTTTTAAGAATAGTACAAAACTAACTAGTCATAGACTCTCTCGTTGAGGAGAGAATGTTGAGAGCTTTGCTAGACACAGAGGGAAGAGTATGGACACCAGGTTTCTATATGAGTAAGTGCAGGTTTTTTCAGTCTTAGGTTGCTCACTTGAAAAGACTGGATTGCTAGGACTAAACCTGCTCCTTATCCTTTAAACTCTAGGACTAGTCTGTAGCAGTCATCTGTGGCTGTTGGCAGATTAGAAGAGGGAGGAGGGAACTGGGGAGGTAGTTCAGTGGGTAAAACATTTGCCAGAGTTCAGATCTCCTAGCAACCACATAAAGCCAGGCAAGCATAGGATTTATAATTGCTTAGAAGACAGGACTACCCCACCCCCCAGAGCTGGCTACACTACACTAGCTGTATTAGTGAGTTCAGTGAGAGACTTTACTGAATTCAGTGTATTCAAGAAAGAGCCAGGTGTCTACATTTGGCCTACACACATGACTACATGCATATGAAAGAGAAAGAGGAAAAAACACTTGCCTGAAAAGTGATCACCCACTAGATCACACACATATAGTCAGTCATTCTGGGTATGCAACATGTGGACAGGCCAGTAAACTCTGCAATATCCTCTCCCTTATTTTCATGTTTTACCAAACCCTTCTTTCTCTAATAGTCTCTATTTTGTCTCTTCTCAACAAAACATTAAAATGATTTAAATGATTTTAGATTCTCAATTCTTTTGCTAAATCCAATCTGCTACCAAAATATTCAATGAGATTTGTTTTTTAGCTAGAATTTTTCTTTTAAATCTTTTATTTTGTGTATAATTCATTGTTCTCTGCAATCGTTCAAACCTGTTAAGTGGTTTTCTATCTAGTTTTTTCTAAGTTTCTGTCATCTTTTCCTTGTAGGTGTGTCTCTCTGTTGCCTTGCTTCCTTGCTTACCCCGGTTGTTTGTGGCCTTGTTTTCTGTCTTTTATGAATGTAAGGGATCAGGCCGGCAGTGGTGGCACACACCTTTAATCCTAGCACTTGGGAGGCAGAGGCAGGTGAATCTCTTAATTTCAAAGCCAACCTCATATACAGAGTGAGTTCCGGGACAGCCAGGACTACACAGAGAAACTGACTCTGCTCCCCCCCCCCCAAAAAATCCAGACAAATTCATGCAGAAATATAAGTATTACTTATACAACACAGTGATAATATCTGTAGGCCTAATCATACAAAGTACCAGAAAATTTGTTATAGAATTGAAGCAGGTAGGAAAGGAAGTTGAAGCTTTGTATTATGTAGGAAGTAGTAAAGGTTTTGGTTAGACTTGGTAAGTTATATCCTGCCCCAGGTTCTGGGAGAAGGAGTTGTTAGGGACAGAACCCAGGTCATTGTCCATGCTAGGCATTTGATTTACTACTGAGCTACACCCCAGCCCAGCATATATGTAATGACTAAGATAACCAACCAGTAGAAACAGTAGGGAAGGTATAAAATTTCCAATAGGGAAATTTGGATCATACATATGTGCATTAAGCTACTTCTGCAAGAACATTTACACCACTATAGTTCATACTGCCCTTACAAGGGGATGTGTTGTTAATATTCGATAACAATGAAAGTAACCTAATTATATATAACATGAATGTTTACAGTGTCTAAAGAAGCAAACCCCATGAATATGTATGAGTATGTAATTCAACTTTACATAAAGAGTTTATAACTAGACATCACTAAACTTTTTTGTGGGATTTTTTTGGGGGAGGGGTTGTAAATAAACCAAGATACTAAATTGTATTGTTTTAGTGGGTTGATAAGCTTTTCCATAAATATCAAATAATAAATAGCTTAGACATAGATGCCATATAATCGCTAGCACAACCACAGCCAACCTTGTCACTGTGTTTAGTGGGTCAAAACTGACACAGTCAGTGGTAGCATGTTTGGTACATATATTTGATAAAAAGATTACTTTAAAGGAAAGGGAGGGCAGATAATAACCATAAAAATGGGTTATTGCCGGGCGGTGGTGGCGCACACCTTTAGTCCCAGCACTTGGGAGGCAGAGGCAGGCGGATCTCTGAGTTCGAGACCAGCCTGGTCTACAAGAAAAAAAAAATGGGCTGTTGGAGGAAAGGAGATTACTGATCAATGAGGACTTGTAGGATGTGGATACTTCATTGTGGCTTGTATTTAGAACACTTTTTGCCCTTTTAATTTTTTCCATTATTTGTTTTATGTGTAGGTGTTTTGCCAGCATGTGTCTCTCTGTACCACCTGTATTCTGATGCCCTTAGAGGCCAGAAAAGGTGGTCTTATGCCCCGAAACTGGAGTTAAAGACAGTTGTGAGCTATCATGTGAGTGCTGGGAATTGAACCCAGGTTTCTGGAAGAGCAGCCAGTGCTCTTAATGGCTATGCCATCTCTCAGTCTAGACCCCTGTCCTTTGAATTTTTTGTAAACATTATGTGTGACAGTGTACCAACTCTTAAAAGTTCTAAATTGTCTGGCTGGAGAGATGGCTCAGCGGTTAAGAGCATTACCTGCTCTTCCAAAGGTCCTGAGTTCGATTCCCAGCAACCACATGGTGGCTCACAACCATCTGTAATGATGTCTGGTGCCCTCTTCTGGCCTGCAGGCATACATGTATACAGGATATTATATACATAATAAATAAATAAATATTTTTTAAAAAGTTCTAAATTGTCAAATGCTTTCTTAAAAATATGGTTAAGTATCATTTTAATTTTATATGGATTTCAATTTGCATTTAAATTGTGTTTTCCCAAGGTTTCTATTAAAGAAATATACCTGAAAGAATTTAAATATTAAAACAAAGTTACATTTATTGTCATCTTGCTGGCTTTAAAACAAGTGAATATTTAATCAAAAATAAAATATAAATACTGCTTTTTAATAGAATGTGAACACTAGATAAGTTAGAGGATTGGGTTTGTGGCGTGCAGTTAACATCATGGCTTATTTGCATCATGCATTAACAGCTGTCCCTCTTAAAAACCCTTTCACAGGCTCAGTAGATGAAGGAGTTACAGAGGGGTTGCCTACACTTCAAAGCACTTCTAGCACCAATGCTCATGCAGACGATGACGACAGGTTAGTACCAACATAGCGTGTCTTTTTCTTATGAAGGTTGTTGGGCTTACAGCTCTAAATTCAGACTTGTATAAGAAATTTATTGAGACTTTATTATAATTTTGCACATTTCCAAATTTGTGTAGTCCCCCCACACCTTATATAATGATTGCTCTCTTGCCTGCTACAGTTTCCCCAGTCCTGTTCTACATATCATCCAGAATTCCCAAGGAATTGTCTTCATTCAGCTTCTGAGGACTATATTTTCCTGTTTTCATCTCATCACTTCTCATGTAGCCGTCTGTATTTAATCTCTAAATTCTTTCAACTCTATCTTCAGAATCCTTAGTTCACTTTTGCTCTGTACTACAGTCACATTGGTTTAAATCATCTTACTATCATAGTTTTCTTAAAATTGGCCCTTGATTGCATTCTTCACTTAAATTCATTCTCCATGTATTACCAGAGCATTTCATTTCATTTTTAACTAAGATGCTATGGTTTTTACTTAAATTCTCAATTCTTGCTGGGTGATGGTGGCACACACCTTTAATCCCAGCAGGTATTAAAGGCGGAGGCAGGCAGATCTCTGAGTTCAAGGCCAGCCTTGTCTACAGAGTGAGTTCTGGGTCAGCCAGGGCTACAACCCTGTCTCTAAAAACAAAAATAAATAAATCTAAATTCTTTGCTGTTTATAAAGTCCTGCATGATTCAAATTTACATGACCCTCATCAGTTCTTAAAACTGTCCATATTGTTCCTGCCTTTGGTCCTTTCTATCTCATAATCTTCTTTTTTTTTTTTTTTTTTTTTTTTTTGGTTTTTCGAGACAGGGTTTCTCTGTGGCTTTGGAGCCTGTCCTGGAACTAGCTCTGTAGACCAGGCTGGTCTCGAACTCACAGAGATCCGCCTGCCTCTGCCTCCCTAGTGCTGGGATTAAAGGCGTGCGCCACCACCGCCCGGCTATCTCATAATCTTTTGGTGTGGGAGAATTGTCTGTATTCTGTCAATCATGTTTTAAATAAACACTGATTGGCCAGGCAGGAAATATAGGCAGGAAAACCAGACAGGAAGTAGAAATGATGTAATGAGAACAGGAGAATTCTGAGAAGGAGGAAGTTGATTCCTCCCACTCCTGCCCAGACCACTGAAGCAGCAGGATGTGATCTTCCCCACTGAAAAAAAAGGTACTGAGCCACATGGCTAACCTAGATCAGGAAATGGGTTAATCAAGATGTGAGAGCTAGCCAGTGAGAGGCTAGAGCTAATGGGCCAGTCAGCTTTATAACTTATAGAGGTCTCTGTGTGGTTTTTCTCTGGGACTAAACAGCTGGGGGACCTGGCAGGACAGAAACCCCAACAAGCAGGACCCTTTCATATTACAATCTTTGCTTAAAATAATTTCTCCCCTGATTTCTACTCACTCTTAATTTTAATAATTTTATATATATGGGTGTTTGGCCTGTGTATATGTTTGTTTACTACATCTCTGCCTGGTACCTGCAGAAGCCAGAAGATGGCATTAGATCCCCTGGAACTGTGGTTTCAAATGGTTGTAAGGCACCATGTAGGTACAGGGATTCGAACCCTGGTTCTGGAAGAGCAGCCAGTGCTTTTAACAACTGAGCCATTTGTCCAGCCCCTTCTTTGACTGTGGCCTTCAAATCAAAGACATGTCAGTTCTCAAAGAGACCTTCTGACTGCCAGCTTAAACCAACACCCAATCACTGTTGGATCTTTCTGATTCAATTCTCTACCTTCTGGTCCTTTCTATGATTATTGCTTATTTCTCACCACTGAATGTAGAGTCTACTGAATGAATAATTCCTCATACAGAGAGCAGAACAGTCTTAATACCTATATTTGCTGAAAACTTGAAGAATTCAAAGATGTATTATTCTCCAGTAGTTAAACCTGGAAGATTATGAATTAAAATTATTTCATTTAATTAACAAAGGCATAAATAAGATCAAGTGTCCTTATTCCTTAATTTTAAATAGTAATCAAACTGTCTGTTCTTTGCCAAGTCATGGGAGTATGGAGATGAAATAGCCTTTTCTCTTGAGCTCTGTTGAGTTTTCAGGGAAGGAAAGAGGTAGATGATGTAGGGAAGCAGAACATCAACAGTAATCTGCAGGGAGTTTGTACTGTGTTTAGGAGATTACCTACTAAAACAGTAAGTCATTGTAGGTTTTCAGGAAGAGAAGAGAAGGTACTGACTTGTTGGCATGTGGTCTATAGAATTAACCAGACTAGCTTTAATATAAAATATTTAGCTTTAATAGGGGGAAGAAGAGGGAAACTTACAAAGCCAGAGTTTCAGCAAAGCACGGGAAAACAAACAAAGAGGGAAAACAAGCATACATCAATGGTTTTATGGGCTGTTTGGGGCCCCAGGGAAACACACCCCACAAACAAGGTGATTGGTTGAGATTCCCCACCACTGACTCACTACATTTTATAAAATGAGTGGATACTACTTAAGCAAAGAAGGTAGACTTGTAGAGAAAATTCACTGTAGGAAAACACAGCATATGGTACATTAGAGGAATTATTTTGCATCAAGTATATTTTGGGGAGTGAGAGTGACCAAAAAACGAGACTAGATATGGGAAGATAAGAGTTCATATATGAGTAGATTTAGACCCTTTGTGGGGGTTGAGAATTTATTCTGAAAAGCCACTTTTAGCAAGATTTAAAGGGGAGGGGATGATAAAGGCCTAAATTAAAACAGGAGCAGAAAGGATGGAATTCAAAAGATTGAAGGGTATCTAAGGTAAAATAACTTGTGATATGTTCTGAGGGGTTTATGTCTATACTGAAAGATGCAGGCATTTTGGACAGTAATATTGTTTAACAAATATTTCTAAGTGAAAGTCTTTGTAAAAGTCTTTGTTTTTCCTCTTTTTGCTTAGCATTGGGCTGCAGAGATGTGTGTTCAACTTAAAAATCAGAGCCTGGTTTCCTTCTTTGGTTTATTTTTTTAGATTGGAAAATGTTCAGTATCCCTACCAACTCTACATTGCTCCTTCTACCAGCAGTACAGAACGACCAAGTCCAAATGGTCCAGACAGACCTTTTCAATGTCCAACCTGTGGGGTTCGATTCACCCGTATTCAGAACCTAAAACAGCACATGCTTATCCACTCAGGTAATCTTTGATGTTGTTGCATAAGGGGCATACCAAAACATTTGACTTTGCATTCCCAATTAAAATAGAATTTGTACTGGACATACCGGCCCATGCCTGTAATCCCACCACTCAATAGACAGAAGCAGAAAGATCCAGAATTTGAGATCAGCTTGGACTATGTAATATAATAGAAAGCCTCCATCCAAGAAAGGGGGAGTGGTAAAGGAAGTGGAGGCTTAGTGGAATAAGGGAGGTGTATTAGAGAACAGGAAAAAAAAGTTAAAAGTCCAGAGAAGTCAGATGACACTAGGTTGGCTAGCTATGGTCTCCCCCTGCCCCCAAATTGTGGTAGTGACTATAATGATACTGTTAATGTACTTTATAACTCCCTTCTTATTAAACTGGGCATAGTGGTGCACACCTTTAATCCCGGCAATCAGGAGACAGAGGCAGGTGGATCTCTTGAGTTCGAGGGCCAGCCTAGTCTACAAAGTGAGTTCCAGGACAAGTAGGGCCATTACACAGAGAACAAAACTCCCCTTATTAATATCTAACAATATTAAATACTCAAAAGCGTATTCACCATAAAGTGAGCCTATCATGATCATAACATACAGAGATGTATGTAATCTTCTTATTTCTATCTAACGTAGTATCTTAGTTTTCTTGTTGCTGTGATAAAATACCCTGAGAAAAGCAACTTTAAAGGAGAATAGGTTTATTTGGCTCACAGTTCCAGGCTACAATAAGTACATCATGGCAAGGAAGTCATAACAGCCGGGACTTGAGAGAACAGTCTTGATCCAGTGAATAATGTATGCATGGGAGTATCCATTTTGTCCTGTTTGCTAATACAGTCCAGGATTACCTGCTCAGGAAAAGATCTCACTGGCAATGAAGCTAGATCTTCCCACACCAATTAACTTACTAAAGCTAAATCCTCAAAGACATGCCCAGAGGCCCATGAATCATGACATGCCCTACATGAATCCTAACAGATAGGTTTCAGTGTAAACCTCTCTAATGAAATATATTTTCTTATTGGGGAGTTGGGGTGTCTAAGTGGTATAGTTTAAGTGTGTTTTGTGGCTAGAGGTTTGACTCCATGGTAGGAAATCGGGGCAGGAACTAACAAACATAAAATCCCTGGAGGAATGCTGCTTGCTCACAAGCTCATACTTAGCTAGTTTTCTTATACAGCCTAGAACCACACACTCTAGAGAGTGATGCTACCCACAGTGGGCTGGGGCTTTTCTACATCAGTTAGTGATCTAGACAGTCCCCCACAGAGATGCAAGCTAATCTGATCACGAAATTCCTAAATTGAGATTTCATTCTGATGTGACTCTAACCTGTTGTCATGCTGACAGTTAACGCTAACAGGACAATTAATTCATTTTTGAAGTTTCTAAATACATGATTCAGAAAACAATTCAATAGATAGTACCCAGTACCTCCCCATTTTGCCCTTTTTTAAGCACTAGTGACTTCAAATATTCTGGAACATCTCTGAAAAACGTTAGTCTGTTTTATTGGCATTTTTTTCAATTATGATAAAATTGTTACTCAGAAACGTGACATCTTAGAACCTTTTAGTTTATTTTAGTTTTCAGATGGTATTTTGCTGTTTTGTTTTATAGGAATTAAACCATTTCAGTGTGACCGCTGTGGAAAAAAGTTCACCAGGGCTTACTCGCTAAAGATGCATCGCCTAAAGCATGAAGGTAAACGCTGTTTCCGGTGCCAGATATGTAGTGCCACTTTCACTTCCTTCGGGGAATATAAACACCATATGAGGGTTTCCCGGCACATTATCCGCAAGCCTCGGATTTACGAGTGCAAAACATGTGGCGCCATGTTCACCAACTCTGGAAATTTAATCGTGCACCTGAGGAGTCTGAACCATGAAGCATCAGAGCTAGCAAACTACTTCCAGAGCAGGTGAGGTGCACAGCGAAAACCCAACCAGGAAAACTGCTTTCTAAATCTCCTGCTTTAGGGCAGCCTCTGTTCTGTTAGCAGGTTGCCAGCTAATTAGTCACATCCATTTTCAGTTGCCACTGTGCATATATACTCTGATCTCCTGATCTGATGAGCTTTTACTAAATCTCCTAAGTGACAAAGTAATATATGTTGTATAGTTGTATAGTATTAAAAAATATTTACTACAAAACAAATAGTAAAAATATCCCCACAGAAGACTCTTAAATATTTTTTTAGTGAGGTTAAATAAATTTCTATATTGGATCTTAACTAAATTTTACTAGCAGTATCTTAGTAATACGCAGTTCAGACTAGCCGCTAGCAAAGTTCCTCAGCACCACCCCTCCTATTTAATATCTTATGTTGCTGGGTGGTGATGGTGACACATAACTTTAGTGCCCGCACTCAGGAGGCAGACTCCGGCAGATCTCACCTGGTTCATAGAGTTTGGTTCCAGGACAGCCGGTGGTATACAGAGAAAACCTATCTTGAAAAAGGAAAAAGAAAAAATTGAAATCTTACGTAAAGGAATATCCATTGATCAATAAAAAGCATTGTTTGACAGCTATTACCATGGATATGATTAGATCCAGTAAGTCTCCTGTTTTTCTTAGTTTAGTGCTCTGGCTTTTTAGCATTAATAATTTATTATGGTATTACCTTTCTGATTTATAGGTTATGCAAGTAAATATGGTTCTATTTCTAGCTCTGCTGTTGATTGAGCATGTCAGGTATCATTTAAATTTTAGCTGAAGATAAAACACAAGTTTTAATAAGATGGTATCTAAATCCTCCTTAGATATAAAACTATTGTGTATTTTTTAATACTTCCTAGGAATTCTACCTCTGTAGAAAGCCTTAGTTTCTCAAATATAAAAATCCTTCTAAATCCTTAGTTTTTAATTTATCTTCTTTTTTTAAAAAAATCTTTTCAGTTCCAAATTATTCATGAATAGATTTTGTTTTTCCCCTTAAACCAGGCATTCATTTTTTATTTTTATTTTATTTTATTTTATTTTTGGTTTTTCGAGACAGGGTTTCTCTGTGGTTTTGGAGCCTGTCCTGGAACTAGCTCTTGTAGACCAGGCTGGTCTCGAACTCAAAGAGATCTGCCTGCCTCTGCCTCCGAGTGCTGGGATTAAAGGCGTGCGCCACCACCGCCCGGCCAGGCATTCATTTTATTTAATCACTTCTGATTCTGAATATGTGGTTATTGTCTCTAAAGCTAGATTATATACTTAATAAACATAGTTGTTTAGGAATAAAATAGTTCGGTTTCACTACTCCTTTGTGTATATTTCCCATATAGGGCCCTGTATCTTATACTGCTCTTGTCTAACCCATGAAGACTATTTAGGAAATACAGCACAAGACATTAGAAATTACTTTGCAGACAGAGAAACAGATTTTATTAATACTGAATTCTCAAATTATTAAATGGTTACTTCAAATGTGTTATTGACAGATCTAGCATAACATCCTCTTAAGTTCAGCAGTGAAGGTTTTTTGGTTGTGTTTTGTTTTTCAATACAGGGTTTCTCTGTGTAGCCTTTGTTGTTCTGGAACTAGCTCTATAGACCAGGCTGGTGTTGAATTCACAGAGATCCACCTACCTCTGCCTTCCACGTGCTGGGGTTAAAGCATGTACCACCACCACCCAACACAGTGAAAGTTTAAATAAAATATCTGACTTATTTTTAATAAGAGATTCTTTCTAAATTCTTATTATTAAAAGGTAATTTATTACTGTTTCCATATACTAAATCTGCTAGTAAAATGAGCACTATTTTCTCCATCTTTCAGCTTCACATAGTAGAATATATGTAACATCATCTATGCATAAGGACTTGGCTTCTTAGCTAACCTCTATCCAGTTGGTAATATAGAGGGAGGTTTATATATACCTCCTATTCAGTGTGTGTTCCAAGAGAAGTTAAACATTTACATTAGTCACATGATTTTTGCTTTAGTGAAGTGCCACTTACGTTATATACAGACTCCTGTACGTAGATTCAGAAAGACCATTGAAGTGTCCAAAGAACCACTGGAAGTAACCATTAATCTTTTTTATTGCTCATAGGGAGCTGTGATGCATCTACTGAATGACTTCAGTTCATATTCAGGAAAGCTTATTAACAACTTCATTGAAGAATTAGTGAAACAAAAAGTTCTACTCTTGTTTTACAAATGACATTTCTTTATTGTGGTTTGAAAATTAATTCTGTATTTTATTCTTTGCCTTCCGTTTAGTGATTTCTTAGTGCCGGACTACTTAAACCAGGAGCAAGAAGAGACTCTTGTTCAGTATGATCTTGGAGAAAACACTTTTGAAAGCAACTCTTCTGTTCAAATGCCTGTGATTTCACAGGTCTCCTCAACCCAGAATTGTGAAAGTTCTTTCCCTTTGGGGTCTCTTGGTGGGCTTGCAGAGAAGGAGCAGGATGTGCAAGACCAGCCAAAGACCAGTGCTCATGCTGAGGCCACCCAAGATGACCCCCCAAAGTCAGAGCTGTCTTCTATAACTATCGAGTAATTTTGTGATTTGGCCTTGGTTTTGGTTTTTGGAAAGTGCCTGTGCTTGGTCTTTAATGTTTAAAGTTAACTTTTTAAACAAAGAAGGGTGCCCTTTGTAAGCCCTGAAATTGGAGGGTTGCTTTGTTTTTGTTTTTTCATAGCTGAGAGATTGCTTCTGTATGTATACAATAACGTAACATTGAAACAGAATATAAACTCTGAGAGTTAAAGAGAAGCAGCTGATTTCAAACATGGCAATTCTTCCCATTGTTAAAGTGGGCAGCAGCAAATACAGAAGAAACCAGGTTATTGTTGACTTTCCTGAGATAAGAGGGCTCATGGGAAGTTAGTAAACAGAATTTGACAATGCCTAAGTAAATGTTTACTCCTAGATGCAGGGTGTTATAAACCCTGTAGTTTTGGAAGTATTTATGGTAATTTTTTCAAATGAAGGTAAATAACTTTTGAAATCCAGCATATTCTTTTTTTAAGCCATTATGAATTTTCATGGTGAAAAATTGGTATCGGGCAGGCATTTCCTGTACCTTTATAGTACCACTCCAAAGGCTAAGAGGTGTGATTGAGAGAAGCCAGGCTGTGCATGGAATGGCCAGGGTACAGAATGAGGTATGTATACCCCAGCTTTATAGGAATTGTTTTAATACTGTTTTTCTTACTAGAATGAATGTTTACCTGGCCTTTGAATGCTGATACCTGGCTAACTAGGACATTGCCCAGATAAGTGTCCTATTGTCCCATCAACAGTACTTTCACTTGCATATACTATTGTGCTGCCATATAAAAGAAAAATATTGAAGATATTCTATATTTTATATATAGGTTTATGTATTGTTGGGGATGTTTATGCTGTGCTGTTTTGGACAAAATAAAAGAATTCTGTTTTGAGGCTACATTCTTAACCCAACTAAGATTGTTTACAAGATCACATATGACAACAGTACATTGTCCTTATTCTAAAATGGTTTGAGGTATTGCCAAGTTTGTTAAAAGCGGTTATAGTTTTCACAGGATGTAAGCAATAATGTGAGAGATAAGAAGAGGTTGTAAGATGATCATCCGTGACGCAGAAATTGGGGGTTGTTAAAGACTAAAACCTAAAAACTTTGCTACTCAGATGATAACATTTATATGATACCCTAGATTGGTATATACTTTTTTTATCTGGTGCCATTAAAGCCTCTTTGATCTGAAATATTCATGAGTCCATGAATAATAAACTTTTGAGTAATTTTTCTGTATAGAAAATCACCCCAAGTTTCATTATTATGATAGCACCTGATGGGTTAGAAAATAGAAACAACATATGTTTGTTGTTTGTTTGACTTTGGATACTTTCTTCTGTTTTGTGACAGGATCATATGTCACCATATGATAGGCTGGCCCAGAACTCATGATCCTCTTGCCTCAGTTCCCTCACAGCTCTTGCTAGCATTATATATTATAGACACTTGTCACCATACCCAGAGAAAACTATAGTTTCTTAGTCAAACACATGATCTGAATTTTCTTCCAATGCCAGACCTTACTTACTTTTTACATTATAGTAGCCTATTTCTTTAAAATTTATTGATTCTGTAATTTAGTTTCTTTCTCTTTGTCCATATTTTGCTACCTTACTTCTACTTTTTCTTCTTAATATTGAGAATTGGACCCAGGACCTTGGACAGCATGAGCACATGATCTTTCACTGAGACACAACCCTTTCCTTTCTTTCTAGTTTTTCATCTGACTCACTTGCTCCCAAGCATAGAGAAAAATCAACTATGAAAGTCAGTAGGTTTTACTTTACTGCCAAAAATGATATTCTAAAACTGTGCCTACTAATAAGTAAATTCTAAAACTCAGAATCCTGTTTTAGAATGGCAAAGATGTGTTAAATTCTTGTAATCAAGAATTATATTTTTGGTTCTAAGTTTTATTGTTAAGAGTCACAAAAAAGAAGAAGAAGTAAGAATAAATCAGAGACGAACTGTTGAATTCTTTTCAGATTTTTTGGTTGAAAGTGTTTCAGTCTACCCTCTCCTAAGAATTCTTGAGTTAGGGTGTCCCTGGCAGCCCCCTGTGAAGGACACTCCCCACTGTGAACTTTCATTGCTGATGACAAATCTTGTAGCCAGCCTTTGTGAAAGATTGGAGTATACCGTGAAAACACTTGTAGTTAGTTGCCAACTGCCCAAATATTTTATAAAGGTGACTGACCAGAGTTTAATATAAAATGATACAAAGACCTTTCTCTGTTCCAGTGAGAATCTACATCTTGACATTTGTTTATGGGTCTATAATAGGAAACACAACTGCAAGAGATCATTTTATATGTAGCAACATTTAATGTTTATTGAAAGTTGATGTCAGAAAGAATGCCTAGATAAGTACTTTTTACCAGAATGTATGGAAAACATTTTGAAGAGATGAAAACCAGTCATATGATCCCTTCCAAAGAAACCACCACGGTGACCAAGCAGAAGAGCATTCTTGTTTATAATATTTAAGGTAACTATCTTTCATAAGGCCTAAGAGGGTAACTTTGTGATATTTAAAGGGCTTAAATTTTAGAATGAAGGGTATATTACTTTTTTTAAAAAGCTAAGCATTTTATACAAGAAAAGCTTTTGTTTTCAGTTTTTTCCCAATTATCAAATGGATAGGATGTGTTTGAGGAGTAAGGTTTTTGCCATGGTATTAAGTCTGGCCCCTCCTGTCACATTGTAAATCCAAATGCATATCACTTGTATATGCCAGTGATTCTACTGATGCAAAGACAAATTGACCATGGCTTTTACTTTCTGCTTTTAAACTTTTCAAGAAATGAATGTAGATAAATGTTGCTATCCACAAATCTCTTATTTGGCCATTTTAAGTAGTCCCAATTTTTATTTCAAGTAACCACAGTTCATTATATTAACTCGCTTTTGTTTTGGGTTTTTGGAGGGTGGCGTTTGGTTCACAGTTTTGTTAAAATGAACTAAAATATTTAAATGGCCTCATTTCAGTCTTAAGTTTGAACATAACTCCCATTAAATAGGTTCAATGTTAAGATACTTTGTTATTAAAGACCAACGAACAAAAATACTTGTATTTTATTAATGTTTTACGAAATAGAGTGAAGTAATCAATGCCTCTGATGAGCTGAGTCATTGGTAACCCAGTTACTGTCTAAACTGCTGAGCCAGGCTCTCCTGTTCCCGAAACTGATCCCATTCCTATAGTAAGTCTTTCGCTCCTTTAAAAAAAAAAAAAACAACTTATTTTATTCTATTAATCTAATAGGAGCTGCTTGTGCAGTTAGTGGCTTCTGTGTTGGTTTAGTCTGTTAGCTGTGAGTTTCCACAAGGTACGTCACCGTGCAATGTCATGGTAGACGGCAGGTCTCTAGTGTCACAGGATTGTTTCTTAGGACGACAGATGAACGTCCTGATATTTTAACTGAAGAGATTTTGATTTGTGGAAGTAGTGAACAGGCATATTGGAAATTTCCATTGGTACTGCATCATCTGAATGAAGGAACGAGTTTTGAGCTCTTAACGGGGTGGGGAAGAGATTAGGAAAGCTCACATACGGAGCAAGCCGCCCAAAGGTGGAGGAGGAAAAGGGGTTCTCAAGGTAAGTTGTTGACATCAGAGTTTTTTATATTTTCATAATTACTAAGAGAATGTGTAGAAGCCAGAAGGCACTGGAAGAATTGAGGGATCAGAGAGACTTTATCATGGTAAAGACAACTATGAGGAACATTTATTTACCACTAAACACGGGTTTTAGGAAAGATCATCAAAATTAAGATTCCTTATTTTGCTTTTATTAGGATTTATCAGTGTCATACTTAACAGAATGTAGTGACACGGATTTAAAAAAAAAAATCCTCAGCAAAATAGTTCAAATAAACAGTGAAGTGGAGCTGAGCCAGTCCTCATACAGGCTGGGGCAGGCTGTGGGTGTTTCATTACATAGAGGTTAAGATTTTTGCTGTGACCTGAAGAGTTAAACTATGCTGAACAAGGAATTGGTACCAGCTATCACCAGGAGTTATACTTTTTATTTATTAATTTATACTAATGTGATAAGTTAGATGTTTCCCCTATATCATAATTCTGTCTTTATAACAGAAAAAGATAGTTCCATAGTTTTAGAAATAGTTGCTGTAGCAATTTCAGACAGTGCACTGGAGCTTTGGTTTTGGCAACATCTGGGCAGCGAAGCTATCTTCATTTGTTTCTGTGACTTCATTACACTCTGAGTAAGGCCCAGGCCAGCAGACACCAGGCTTCCTGTACACAACAGTTTACAAAGAACTTAGTTCAGACCATGGTTGAAAACATTGAAATTAATATGTTTATTAATTAAAAATAAAATATAAAATTAAAGTTTTAAGATGAAATTTTCTTTTTAATTTTAGTGCCTAGTTTATATAAAGTCAAGTCCTTTATTTCTTTATTAAGTTAACTAGCTTTGCTAAGCCTAAAGCCCTGGGCTCAGTTGTGATGTCTTACTGGTAAAATCACTGATAATCATTTGAGGAGCTATAGTATCATGACTCTTAATAAACTCCTTTGTTTTTTCAAATGCCAGTCTGACCGTACCTAGAACTTGAAAAGTCATCGTGTGAATGAATGTTGGTTACCAAATTGCATCACCTGCTGAGGAGTCGGCCTCCCTGCACTAGGGCGGGTTGTGTTGTCTTCAAGACAGGGAAGCTGTTTTTGTAGAGAGAGCCTTTCCTGTGACTGGTGTGTGAGCGTGCCTTCTCCGGGACTGTCGTTTTAGGTAGCAGTTTTCAAGTTGACAGACATTAAGGGACGCCTCTCACACTGAGCATTGCAGTCTTGAAGGTGTACTGCGCTTCTGCTCCCTGCAGTGACTGGCATCGGATATTTAGAAGTGAAGTCTTAAACTTTGGTTTTTGCTTATACAGAATGATGGCTTCTGATGTTTAAAGAAACAGCAATCCCTGATGGGGTAAAATTTGGTTTTGACCCAAGTTCCAAGGATGTATTTAGTTTGCTGGCCCTGGTGTCGCCTGTTGCGTCAGCTAGATATTGCCTGCCTCTTTGTTAGGCACCCTTGTGGCACCTTATGTTCACCTTGAGGGATAGTATGTGGCCTCTTGGTGCCTCTACTATCTTTTCAAAAGCCATTTTATAAAAATCTTAGGTACCCTATTTTAATATTTAAATATATATATTTGTGAAAAATACTTTTAGAACAGACTTTTTTTTAAACATTAAAATTCCTGTATTCCCATTTTTAAGAGTAAACTAAAGCTTTTCCAGGCTTAGGAAGTATCTTTTTTTAGACCCGTAATAAAGTCAGTTTGAGGTAAGAAACTGGAGGGTTCAATGATAGAGAGAAAGATGTCTGGTGAGGGGAGACAAATTTAAAGGTGAAAACAGTTGCTTTGATGTAACAAAGGAATTTTTAAAATAAAACTACGGTTTTGTCTCTAATTTCGTATTTGCTGCTACAGTAGCTCACTATTTTACAGGGCTAATATATGAATCCGGCCCCCTTTAGAAACTGGAGTCCTTTCTAATAGAAGCAACCTGGAAAGAGACTGCACCAGTCTGCCAGACGGTGGCGGAGTGTTCTGTGTAGCTGATGCGTGCTTTAATATTTGCCTGTAGCTGGCAGCACGGAGGTCAGGGAAGCTTCCTACCCTGCCAGCTAGAGCAGTACCGACTCTTGGGGAACTGGCATCTGTGAAGCAGGCCAAAGAGGGGACTTCTGAGGAGAAAATGTGAATTGAGTTACATGAACGAGTGTGTCCATGTCCTCTACCCTCTCCACTGTGCCAGTCCCCAGCTCACCAGCTTTGTACCAGTTGTCGTCATCTCATTCAAGTATAGCTGTACTTGGTGACAGTGGCCATAGCTAAACTACTTGGCATGTTTGACTTCCTACAAATGGTCTTAAATTTTGTTTTGTTTGATTTCCTTTAAAAAAAATGTATACAGTGTCATACATAACTTCACATTTTATATACTGGTATCTGGCTATTAGTATTTTACAGAAACCATGGTTCTTGGTGACTACATATATATATATATTTTTGTGACTTTTTTGTAAACTAAGTGCCGTTTCAACGTTACAATCATTTTTAGAGTTATTGTAATCAATGTGAATATCATGTTTTTTCAAATCTGTTCTGAGCCTAGTGTTTGCTTTGTGAACATACGTGTATTGTATATATTCTGTATAGTTAATACTGTACTGAAATATTAGCTTGTTTGATATGAGAAAAGTATGTATTGAGTACTTTTTTGCTAGCCTGATTGCTTAATCTTTTTTTTAAAAAGATTTAAACTTTTTTTTTTAATCTTTAAACTGGCCTTTATTACATGATCACAAATAAAGTTGCAGTTAGAAGGGATGGACAGGTAAAAATTAATCTTGAATGTTTTGGATAGAAACATGAGACAAAGATTGGTTTTTCTTTTTCATCATTAAAATGTCTTACTGGTGTTTTATGAAAGAAGTTTTCCTGCTGTTGTCATTGACTGCTGACTAGAAGGAGGACCTGGTTATTGAGTATGTGCAGTCTAGAGACGTTCACACTGCACCGCACCTGTCATCTGCCCGAGTGCAGATCCTGTCGTACCATGTTCAAAGAGGGCAGCTGAATAAGCTGTCAGGACATGAAGCTAGGAGCCAGGTTCCTGGGTAAAAGTACTTACTGGGTGGTGGGCTGCCTCTGAACTTTTTAAAAATTATTTTCTATTTAATATTGACTAGAGATACATTGCTGCCGTTTCAGTGATGACTCACGAACAGGATCAAAACAAGTGGGAAATGGAAAAGTAGCTTATTGCGGAAGTGTAGTGTGCCCGTGCAAGCCTAAAAGGGGCCTCAAAGGAAATGACTGTCATGAGCTCAGTCAACCAGGACCATTTTAGTCAGTTAGGTTCAGAGACAGACGTGTTTTAAGAAGTGCTTTGGTAGTAGGCACTGTTAACAAGTTTATCAGATCTCTAAAAGTCAGCAGACTGGTTCCTTGATATCCTGAATCATAATTGATAGGGCAGAGGGAGAATTCAAAATGATTTTATCTTGCTGTTTTTATGAATAGAAAGATTTAAAGAATGATACTAAAAGCAGTAATTGGTTAGAGTTAAAATTAATGATTCGAGCCTTTTATAAACAAGAGAGTTTGTTCTAAGAAAAAGTAGCAAATTATAAACCTACTAAACTTAAAGGAGGGGAGGTGTGCATAAATCTCCCATAATGTAGTGGTTCTTTTTCATATCGATAAAAGTTCACAGGTATAAAAACAGAGATAGGTGTGTTTAAACTATAAAGCACTCCCTCCATTAGATTGCTCTGTGACCAGGGTTAACACTCCTAGACGAGCATACAAGGAACAGACCCGTCTCTGCCACCTTTGTATTTACCTCTCTTTCCCACCTCAGAGTTTCTCTGCTATTTCAAATTTGATTTTCTTTTCCAGCTTCTCAGGCTATTTCAGAGACTTCACTGTGCTACCTTGCAGCATGACATAGTGTCTTTGACCTTCTTCCCAGACCTCTGTCCTCTATCCTAAGTCCTTTTGCTGGTTTTACTAGAAGCATTTGCTGAGTAAAATCTCATCAGAGAACTTGAAAACTTGGGCAGGATCAATACTTGCCCCACCCTCAGGTAAATCACCTTTGATTCTCGCCATCTAGAAATCATTCATTGGGAAAGTAGCTATAGAACACAACCAAATAAAGATTCCCAGACTCTGGTTTAGTTGGGGCCAAAGGCAGAAATGCTCTCTTACAATTCATACATATGTACGTAGTAGGATCCTCCAGTAGAACTTTTTTTGGTCCAGTGGGCTGGCCACTGTAGCATAGACAGACCTTTAATCTTTAGAACAACTGCTCTTGGCCAGGTCAGAGATACCTCACACTTTCCACAATCCCATGTCTGCATTTTCTCCACCTGCTTTTTCAAACATCACAGTCCATATCTCCGTTGTCAAGGGAGCCTCCTGCTCGCAAATGGGGCTTCTTGCTTTAACATAATGTTCTCTATTTTCATCACTTGTCATTGACAACCATCCTGCTCTCTGGGTGGATGAACCCTCAGCCTTTTGGAGGTAATGGCTTTTGAAGTAAAGAATTTTCAAAAGAAAAAGAACAGACTAGAGGAACACCAAGGAAAGGCTGAAAAGTGGAGGAACATCCTGACTTGACCTTACTGACAGGAAAAGGCCTGGGGAGGAGCCAGCACTGAGTGGCTCCTGAGAAGAGGGTGTTTCAGGTAGAGTTCTGAGTGAGTGCAAGGCCATTGGCTGGGCTTTGTTGCATTCCTGAACAGGATTGTAATAAAAGCTTGGCGGTGGCCAAGCTAGAGAACTGTGAACTACATACAACACCCACCCATAATCCCAGCACCTAGGAGGGTCAGAAATTCGACACTGGCCTGGGAATTTTTTGAGGCACTGTCTCAAACACACTGTATTTGGTAGGAAAACAGGTCATGTTAACTGAGCAAAAGACCAGGATCAGAGCTCTCTAGAAAGATTAAGAACAAATTGAGAGAACAAATAAAACTTCATTGAGTTCCTCAGACTTCAAGTTAGAGCCCAAGAGAAGATAAGAGTAGAGATACCAGAGAAGCATCAAGTTAGAGGTTTGACTGAAAAGTGGGCCTTGAGCCTAGGGCAAGTCTTGGTCCCAGCAGTAAGGAATATGTGCTATGTCTGTCCTATACCCATGGCCTATTCCACTTCTCTGGCAGCCTGGCCTTGGTTTTGAAGGGAAACTCTCCAGAACTCAGAAAGACTTGAGTTCTGTCTGGGAAACTGCAACTTGCATGTAGAGTGTGCACTCACGTGCCAGAGGCCTCAGGTATGACTGCCATCACTGCAGGTGGAAGGATGAGCTTACATCAGGCTGAAGAATGTGGTTGTACAATACTTAGCTTGTTATCAGTGTATATGTTCTCGAGCAGAATTTATCTACTGAACCCACCAAGTTCCTGAGATTGAGTATTCCAGACATTCTGTTCATAAGCATTGGACAACCCAAGAACAAGGTGTGGTGTTGGGCATGCAAGCACAGATCCTGCCCTGCTGGAGTTGTCCTTTGGGGGGGGGGTCGGATATATAGGTTAGTACATGCTGCAGGAAGACATCTTGGTAGACTGAGGTCAGGTGACCAAAAGTGACAGTTAACTAAAGTCCCTAAGGAGGCGATAAAGACAAGAGTGTCACAAGCATATGGAATTATGGTTGTGAGCTGTCATGTGGGTGCTGGGACTAGAACGTGGGTCTTCTGGAAGAGCAGTCAGTGCTCTTAACTACTGAGCCATTTCTTTGGTCCTTGATTAACATGCTAGTTGCACAAAATAATGACCTGACATTTTCCTACATGAATATATCATGCCTTGTTCTTTGTCACAATTTCTCACTCTCGCTTTTTCTCACCTCCATACATTCTTCTCCCTGCCCCCTAATCGTTTCTGTCTTCAAGTTATCTTAGTTTTTGTTTTCACATGTAAAGATAGATGTCTTAATCTAAAGTATGTCCTGGCTCCAGCTATGGTTGGTTGGTTGCCATGCTGAGGGTAGAACCCAGAGAGTCTCCAGCATGCTAGCTAGTCCACCACTGAGCTAAATCCACAGACTCCAATACTTGTCTTTCTGGGGATAAGTTACTTTACTTAATATGCCTATCCCTTTTCTTCCAAATGACAGGATCTCATTCTTTATGGCTGAATAATACTTCATTGTATACATAAACTATATTTTCTTTATCTGTTCATCTGTAGATAGACACACAAGCTGATTTTATAACTCAGTTATTATGGGCAATATTGCAGTAGACATGGGAGTACAGGTATCTATATTAGGGCTGATTAGATTCCTCTGTGTGTTCCCAGGAATGGTATTGAGTCATAGGGTAATTCATTTCAGTTTTTTTGAGAAGCTTTCACACTGACTTCATGTTGTGTTGTGTATAAGGGCCCATTTTATATCATTGCCAATATTTGCTGTCTGTTGATCACCGTTATGACTGGAGTGAAAGTAGAATCCCAATGTGGTTTTGATTTGCATTTCCCTGATGACTAAAGATACAGTAGCATTTTTCCCATTTATGTTGGTCAGTTGTACTCCCTGAAGAAGTATCTATTCAGGTCATTTGGGTATTTTAAAAATCTGTATTGTGGCCGGGCAGTGGTGGCGCACGCCTTTAATCCCGCACTCGGGAGGCAGAGGCAGGCAGATCTCTGTGAGTTCGAGGCCAGCCTGGTCTACAAAGGGAGTTCCAGGACAGGCCCCAAAGCTACAGAGAAACCCTGTCTCGAAAAACCAAAAAAAAAAAAAAAATCTATATTGGCCAAACAGTATTGCAAATGATATGGTTTCTATGTGATTATTTTGGGGCTGATCAGCTGATAAAAAAGTCGGCCTCCTACTATATGAAGCCATTATGAAATGAAATTTTTTACAATCTCAGCAATGGCCTCATTTTTAGCAATCAGAACAACAGTAAATTTATCTGGTGGTACTTTTTGAAGTCTTCAGAAACACTTTATTTCTTCCTCAGAAATGCCTGTTTGTATTTATTGTACCATTATTGAGTCTATGTCTTTTCCCCACTAACGCAGGAGCTCTTAAAGGTCAAGGACAGTGTCTTCCTCATTTTTAGGGTCTAGAAGAGGAGTCTGTTGAAGGGCTAGTACATAGTAATAGCAGGTGCTCAATTAAATGAAGATTTAACTCTGAAAAAAATCTGGTCCGCCCATCACTCTTTTTGTCAAGTATTTTGAGTACCTTTTGATAGCTATTAGCCTCGTAAGATGAATAGCTGGCAGAATTGAAGTCAGAAGACTGGTCCAGCATGACCCAATCTATGCCTCCTTTCTTATTATTTTGGAGTCAACGGCGGTACCCTTAGTGGCTGGAAAAGAAACTTGGTACCTGGTAAGAAATCAGTAAGTATCCTTCTGGGTCCTGGTGGGGAGAGCAAGCACATTGGGGAATCCTGAACTCACTTATGACCTTAGAGCCAAAGGAGAAGTGGGAATGTGGCTGGAAAGGGTGCTGCAGCTGACAGCAACAACGACAGAAGTCAACAAAAAGGTGTATGGCCAGCTAACATGATGTGGAGGCTAAGCCAGGAGAATCGCTTAAGACAAGGAGTCCAAGAGTCAGTGAAGGCACCCCAGTTACAAGCTATTCACAGAGCAGCAAACCTCCTCTCAGCTCTTGCATGCTCTTTGAAGGCCCCAGTGTAGTAAATCTGCTGGCCTGTCACCTGGGTACCCTGTCCCTTTAAGAGACATGCCCCACCCACTCCTAAGATCTCAGTGTCCTCTCCAGTCTGTGCTTTCTGTGTTCATCCCTTTTTTAGAGGCAGCTTCTGCCTCTCTCCTTCCCCTCTTCTCCCCTTTCCCCCTTCTCTTTCTCTCACTTCTCTCCACCCCTCCCCCCAAATAAACTCTACCCAAGCTCTGTTTCCCACCCGCCAGGGGACCCCTGCGGCCTCAGGTCACACGCATCATGAATGATAACACTCAGTACAAGAAATAATGCCACGAGATGCTTTGCACGACCTTAGCTTACATGTACATGTCCCCAGTCTTCAGCTTCCCTGGTACCTGAGGTGAGCAGGAAGGCTAGAAAAGCAGGCTAACGGTATTAGGTTCACATAACCTTAGGGAATGCTTTAGGGAATGAAGATTTCCAGGTGCCTTAATGGGGATGGAATACAAACTCTGCCCAACCTGTCCTGAGGAGCGCTTCCAGGCCGTCCTCTGAGAAAAATGAAGGGCCAATGCAGTGGCTCACTGGGTAAAGGTATTTGCCACCAATCTTGTATTGGAGTTCTGTCCCTGGGACCTACATGGTGGAAGGAGAGCTGATCCTGTGAGTTGTCTGACTAGCTCTGTGCTATGACACATCACTCTCCACACACATCCCAAATAAATAACTAACATAGTTTGAAAAGAATGCTTGCTGATAGGGGCAGATGCAGAGACCTACAGCAAACATTAGGTGGAAAGGGCCCAAACTGGACAGCTCCATAGTGTCGCTCCCACCGGAGCTCGGGGGTAGAGGAACCCCTCCAAAAAGGAGGAGGAGGAATTATAGGAGCCAGAGGGGTCAAGGATACCAGGAGAACACAGGCAACAGAATCAGCTCGACAGGGCACACTGGGTCTGTGCTAGGGATCCTCTGCTGATGTTATGGTTGTTAACCTGGTGTTTTTATGGAATGCCTAACAGTAGGAATTGGGGGGGGGGGTGTCTCTGACTTTCCCCTCGTTTGGAGACCCTTTTCCTCATAGTGGGTTGCCTTGTCTATCCTTGATATGAGGGTTTGTGCCTAGTCTTGTAGCTTGTTATGCCATCCATGTTCTGCAGAGATCCCTGGGAAGCCTGGTCTTTTCTGAAGGAAAACAAAGGAGGAGTTGATGGGGGTGGGGGAGTGTGGAGGAAAGGGACCCTACAGCCAGGATGTATTGAAAACAAACAATGTTTAATTCCCCATCGCTAAGGCTATGCACCCACTTCCTTGGCCTCCCACAGACTAGCTCCAACCTAGGTATCAGCTGAGAAAGCCTGCATCTTGTTTGTTGTGAGATGGGGGCCTCACTATGTAGCATTGGCTGGCCTGGAATGTACTATGTAGACCAGGCTGGCATCAAACACACAAAGATTCACCTTCCTTTGCATCCCAAGTGCTGAAATTAAAGATGTAAGACACCACGCCAGCCCGAAGACACAAGCTTCTACCCTTAGCTGTGTCTGTCATAGCAGTGAAGCTCCCGCCACATGAGCAAGTGTTGGCTGTCCAAGAGCTCAGGAGTCATTCTGGTTCTTAAAAGGAGTCTACCAGTTTTCCTGTTGTATTAAAAACAACAGGCAGTATGTGCTGTCACCCTTGTGATGTTGACATATTAGGGCTAAGCTTACAGCATAGGAAAGCCAGCACAACCGGTCATGGAAGGCCACCTTGACAATGGCATGCAAGCCTGTTGTCGCTCTTTATGGCGAAACAGGTGGTCAACATCTGTGCCTGCTAAGATCACATAATTGCATGGGAGGAGGCTAGTGGAGATCTGCCCAACGCTGCCATCTGAACCTCACTTCCATCTCACCCCACTGCTCTGGTCACTCACCACACTTCATACAGTGTGTGAGCACCCACTACTGTTCTCTTGGAATCGACTGCAAGGGAGGAACTAAAGACAAACTAAGCTTCCTGTATTTGTTTTTACAAAATATTTTAAATCCAATCAAAAAGTTTTTGTTGAAGCACCTAATGAGCTTGTCCAAACTTCAACTGCTTGAGTTTTTGTTTTCAAAATTCCTTAAACAATAACACAATGGAACTGTTTTCCTTCTTACTCCAGTACCCAGTTCCATGAAAATCCTTGGCTCTCAAGTATTTCTACCCTCCACATGACCAAGGTGTACACCCCTGAGATCACAAAACCTGACAAAGGGGATTGCCCTAGATGCAATGGCAGCTTCCCCCGCCCCCAGCCCTTTCTAACCATCTTCCCAGGCCTGGTTCAAGGCAAGGCTACCTGCATCGTGGGCTCTGTTCCTTTGCAGAAGCCTCTCATGAGGCCATGCTGTTTTCCACAGAAGTTCAGGGCTCAGGGAGGCTAGTGAGGGGCAGGGGCTAGTCCTGAACCTCAGGATGGGACATGGTGTTCTGTTGCCCATAGCCAAGACCTCAAGGAAACATTTCTCCATCCACACTGCCCCAAGCAGGCTAGTAAGAGAAAGCAGATGGCTTGGCCCCTGAAAAAGGGAAATGCCCAGGGGCTACTAGAGGTGGCCAAAGAAGTGGGAAAGATTGGGAAATGGGGCCAATTCAGCCCAGCTAGTGAAAGTTCCGTTTAGCGTTTTCCACATGTGCCTCAGCCAGTGAATTTATTACCTGGCAAGAGAGTTCTGGCAATTTAGAGTTCCAGGTGGACAGGGCCTTGGCTCCAGAAAGGAACCGAACTCCTCTTTCCCCGGGCAGCTATAGAATTCTCCACCCCTCCCCATTACTGAGAAACATGGAGCAGGGCATTTACAGGGCATCTCTGGGCCTGCTGCGCCCACTTGATGACAATGATCGGTCCATTTTAGAGGCTGTGTGGAGAGGGAAGCAGGCGCTGTGGACAAGGCCATCGGCACATGCCACTGTTGTGCCGGTCACTTACACCGTTGAGCAGATAAGCTCAGGCCTTGTCCATCTCTAACACTCAGCAGGTGACACAGAGGGACCCTAATCCCATTTGACAAGGGCAGGTGTGCAGAGTGGAAACACGGTGACTCTTCATCCAAGAAGCTTGTCTGCTTTCCTGACTTAAGTCATTCCAGTCTTTCCAGGAGGCTGGCCCCAGGGATCTTAGGTTTAAGGCCCTTTCCTTCCCCCCCTCCAGGTGGAGGATCGTGTTCTCCTCTTCTAAAAGGGTGGCCTCAGCAGTTATCCCAGGAAATATTTGACACTGAAGATCTGAAGGGTTTGGTAAAAGTCTTGCATACAACCCGTAAGATGGCTTAGCCCATAAGGGCAGTTACCATCAAGTTTGATGTTTTAAGTTGCCCACTGACTTGAAGAAGTCATCCTATATCAAGTACCCTCAGTCCCAATCAGAGCTGGCATCATGCTGAGTTCATGAGCAAATTCTTTCCTCCTCTGCCATGGCTTATATGATTAGTTTGGTGTTTCTTTCTGTTTTGCTATAGTTACGGCGTTCAAACATTTTATTTTTTTCCTGGACTAAATCTGTATTCCCATGATGTCTTGTAGACTGTCTAGCTATGGCCCTCTAAGAGCTAGCTCTGAATGCACTCCTGTTTGAGGACCTCTGCCCTCCCTTGGAGGGCCTACTCTTCTCATAGCCCCCACCCCTGCACACCATGTTCTTGGAGTGTTGGCTAGGCCAGAACTGAAGAATTTCCCTGTTGCGTTAAGCAGGACCATACGGAGTAGCAGAAAGCTGGCGTGGAGATGATCTATTCTGGATCACGGGTGTGGCAGGGGAAGCTATGATAACCTCCAAGGTGAAGGCAAAGGCATTGTGGAGGGGAACCATATGAGTTAAGAGGAAGGGAAAGTTGAGCTCACACTCCAGGAAAGCAGGGCCTCCTGCTGAAAGATACTGAGACAATGGAACAGACAGACAATGGAGCCTGTCCACCTACGCCTGGAAATACTGGCTTTTTAGGAAATGAAGGGAGGCAAGTGTGCATACAGCTGCAGGCGTGGGGTGATCAGACTAGAATGGAGAGGTGGGGAGCGGGACAAGGCTCACTGAAACCCTGAGTTAGGTGTCTCCATTTGGTTTTCTCTACCCAGTTGCCATTAGTGTGACATACACATCTATTTGGGGCAAGATGTTGGAACATCATTCTGTGTGCAGCGGGGCTTCTTGCTTCTTATGTCCCTCTTTCTACTGTCTCTGTCACAAGCTCAAAGGAGTCATCTCAGAGCAGAGCTGGGCTATGGCTGTCACTGGCACTTGCTGGTAGTGGGTTTGCAAGCACCCGTGTATGCCGCCCCTGCACCTACGAGAGCCATGTTTGTCCCTCTGTGGGAGAGCAGCTTGGTCCGGCCTTTAGACAATTCCAAGATCTAAAACCAGGTGAGAAATGCCCAGTGTTCTTGGGTAGCTTCCCAGACTTTCCAGACTCCGTTGCTGATTGCCACCCAAAGGAACCCCACTCCAGTGGCCTGGCCTGAGATATCTGTTCATTCCACTCCCCACAAATATCCTTACTTGGCAAACTGAGGTAGCTACAAAGCTATTGACTATTAGTAGCTGGACCCCTATTCTACTGGGCTGGCAAAGCCAGAGGAAGGGATGTGCGTG
This sequence comes from Microtus pennsylvanicus, assembly GCF_037038515.1. NCBI lineage: Eukaryota > Metazoa > Chordata > Mammalia > Rodentia > Cricetidae > Microtus > Microtus pennsylvanicus. The sequence goes on along the minus strand of NC_134581.1, from coordinate 89,153,056 downwards.
AAAGGCCTAGAGCAAGCCCCAGCCTAGAAAACACGCCTTCTGGCTTAGGCCAGGGGCAGTCATGCCTGGAAAAATAGTTCCCAAATGCCGGACCTCACCTCCCAGCTACCCTGAGGCAATTTCTCTGGCATACAGAAAAAAAAGAGGGCCCCAAATTAAATCCTTTAGAAGACTTTTGTACTAAAGAGTATGAGCCATCTTCTCTCTATGTTACAGTTTCCTTCTTCGTGGAACAGTGGCAGTACTCAAACATACCAAGAGCATGCTAGAGGGGACATTTTATCAGCACCATCGATAGTGTAGGGCTTCTGAGTACAGGCCCTGGGGCTGCATCACCAGGGTTCAGACCCCCCGTCCATTTTTCTCTGTGTGGGCTTCGGGAAGTCATCTAAAGTCCTGGTCCCCTGGATTTCTCTGTAAGATGGGGATGACATAAGACTGTTGTGAGGATTGAGGAAATCCCATAATAGACCACTTCTGGATTCTCCTGTCATTTTACAGCCCCAGGAAAATCCACTGCCTAAGGTTCACCAGTTGGAAGAACCATTTCCCTTACGTGTGGTCATGGGCTGGGCAACACACAGACTCCACTTATCATTCATTCACGTAGCATTGACTTAGAACCCATAGGTACCTTGTATGTTGCTTTGGAGACTCTCTCTCTCTCCCCTCTCTCTCTGTCCCCTCTCTCTACGTGAGTGAGTGTGTGTGTGTGTGTGTGTGTGTGTGTGTGTTGCACACGCACACACATAATACATTCCTCCAAAAGTTTGTTTTCTCCTAGGGAACTAGACTATTTTATAGACTTAGGTTTGTTCGTTATGCAACCCAGCCAGCTCATTTGCAGACAGTAAAGAATTGGCACAGACATGCCCATGTGTTGTGGGGTCCAAGGTGAGCTGTGACAGGTACCTGTTGTTTCTTATGGGATACTTCTTTACCCCTGCTTGCCACCTAGAGACATACCACTTGACACGAGGCCATGACTGCGCTCCCACAACATCTCTTGAGCCTGCATGGTGATGAGCTCGCTAGAGTCTAATGCTGAGGGGCAGTGGGTCCTGCCTGCAGACCAAGGGCTGGAGAACTGACTGAGAAATGCTTTGGGCTGGGGCTCCTTGGCTGCTAACCCTGAGACAGGAGCCAATTCTACTGCACTGAAGTATAATTAGAGACCACAAGGTGTGGTGGTGCACACCTTTAATCCCAGCACTGGGGCAGGGGCAGGTGGATCTCTGTGAGTTCAAGGCCGCCAGCTCCATCTACAGAGCGAATACTAGGACAGCCAGGGCTGTTACAAAGACAAACCCTGCCTTGAAAAACCAAAAGAAAAGAACCCAGAAGGTCCATTCGGGTCAAGGGCACCAGGAAAACACAGTCCACAGAATCAACTAAACCAGGCTCATAGGAGCTTACAGAGACTAAAGTGACCATCACGAGCCTGTGCGGGTCTGTACTACATCCTTTGCTTATGTTATGATTTTGTAGCTTGATGTTCTTGTAGGACTCCTAACAGTGAGAGGTGGGGGGGGGGGGGTGTCTGACTCTTTCGCCTTCTTTTGGGACCCGTTTCCTCCTATTGGCTTGCCTCGTCCAGCCTTATTGAAATTTGTTGTGCCACGTTCATTTGACATCCCTGGGCGGTCTGCTCTTACATTGCAGTCAGAATGCAATGCATGAGAGAAGAATTTCTTCTTAAGTTATATTTCTTCTTAAGATGTAATAAAGGAGCCGGGCGATGGTGGCGCACGCCTTTAATCCCAGCACTCGGGAGGCAGAGGCAGGCAGAACTCTGTGAGTTCGAGACCAGCCTGGTCTACAGAGCTAGTTCCAGGACAGGCTCCAAAGCCACAGAGAAACCCTGTCTCGGAAAACAAAAACAAAAAAAAAAGATATAATAAAGGAAAGGAAGGAGGACAGACAGCCTAGAATCTGGCCCCACCTTGTGAAGGACTCTCGATCCTATGGCAGCACAACACTGCCACCATGTGGACTGAAACCTGAATGACCCCTTTGCAGCCAGTCCTGCCCAGTGGCTGTGAATCAGGAGTCCCCTAGCTATAGGATTTGACACTCCCTAACCTATTTCACTGTCTCCTGCAGAACCTTGATGGAGGCTGGAGTTCTTGTAGATGCAGCACACAGGACCTGAGTGTGTTCATTAACTTCTGAGATTTTGATAAGTGGCTAAAATAACAGAGATGCCAGGCAGTTTGGGAGGACCAAAAGATGAATGGCTTTGAGATCCCCAACGGAAGACGGTCAGCCAGGGGAAGACTCCATGGTGTGTGCTGAGCTTGTGTGGCCAGTTTCAACACCGAGCTATCGCCAGGAAGCCCAGCTGCACACGGGTTATCTGCGAGCAGGGAGGCTCTCAGCCTGGCACTGCTGCCACCGCTGCCTCATCCTCTCAGACCCAGCTACATCACCAGCTCTTAAGATGCCTTCATCTATGCAGTGGGGCAGAAGCCGAGAGGCTAGATGTTACACACCACATCTCACCTGTCGTGACCACTTCTTCCAGCTCCCCCATCCCCATCATCCTTTAACTCCATGTCAGGCTGCCCAGAGAACGGCACAGGATGCAAGGCAAGCTACAGAATGCACGGAGCAAACTGAAGTATATAGAGCCCTGTGTAAAGGCCAGTGTGGAGCATGGAACCCAGTGACAGGCCCGTCTGGGCAAGGAGCTCAGCACTTCGCAGGCATAGGGGAGACACCCGTGCCTGGCTGCCTGGGGTGGAGTAGAGGGCTCTCCAGCTTTCAGCACCTTCGCCCCAGGCTGCAATGGCAGTGAGTGGTCTCCGAATGCATTATTCATCCCATGCCCCGCACAATGGACCCTGGCTACGGCTATTGCAGCCTGTCCTAATTAAATTGAAATTTCTGTCACATGCTTGGAGCTGAGTTTGTGAATTGAAAATGCAAATGTGTGCAAAACAGTCTTGGCCATGAGTCCCCCTGACTTGCCTCAGTAAAGCTAAGATGGGCCAATGCTCAATACCACTGCAGAGCGGTGTAGCCGAGTGCTCCACAGTGCAGTGGCACCTCTGGTGTCCCCTGACTCTGGTGGTACTAGTGACTTGTCCCTCTCAGTGATGACTGAGTTCCTTCTGGCTATGGGTCCTTAGCCTATTTTAATCTGTCAATAGAATAGCCAGACTTGGCTTCATAACCTTGATTTATATACAATTTTATTTTATTTATTGTTTTAGTACATTTCTTTGTGTGTCTGCCAGAGTGTGGGCAGAGTACAAAGGGCAATTGAGAGTCAGCTCTTTCCTTCACCATGTGGATCCTAGGGCCAGAATTCAGGTCGCCAAGCTTGGCCGCAAGCCCTTTCACACACTGAACCACTTGCCAGTCTCCATAATCAGTTTTGGAAGCATCAACATCTGGTGGAGTTCCTAGGGATTAGAAGCCATTCCAAGGATTCTGCTAATACTTTAGGATCAAGAATACCTCAGCAGACCTTGCTCAGGATGTCATACGGAGCCCTCCATGGCAACCTCAGAGTAACAACCCCTTCTGACACTGCTTCTCCATCTCCAACTTGTGTTAGTAACCCTCAGGAGATCTCCAGAGTGAACCGCTGCTGCCTGCACCTCCAGAATGAGATCTCAGGAGCCCTGTGGGAAGTTCTACCTACGAACGCCCCAGGCTCTTAAAGCTCCTGCCTAAGGACCACTCTTGGAGATCCACTGTCCAAGACTACAGGCCTGGTCTCCACCTCTAGGGTCCCGGAAAGAAAGAAGTGGCCCCCAAGGCTAACGAGTTCCCAGGCAGAAAATAGAGAGTGGGGCCTACATTAACCTGGAACAGTGGGGTAGAGCAGAATGCCTTTCCCAAGAAGTTTCCAGGCAGCCCCGCCTGCGTGTTTACTGTCAGGGAATGAGTCCGTGCTGTGGATGGCAGCTCTGCTGGACATTGAGATGCTGTGTGGGTGGCCCAGTCTGCACCAGCCTCCCTGAAATAGCATGTGTGAGCTGGCTATGCACATACGCATGGAATCAGCTCACATATGTGCCGTGCAACCCCTCACTTAACATAGAGCCTGGCTGCGTCCTTCTGTCCCACACCACCAGGAAGGAGCAGCATGTCAGGAGAAAAGGAATGTTATTTACCTGGTGAATCTTCCCAGAAAACACTCAGGCTAAAACCAGAGACCCCGCACAGACGATAACTCTCTTCCCTTTTGTTAACTAAACTCACCCAGAACAAAGTCCAACAGTGATAGCACCATCCGGAGCTTGAGGCGTGTGAGCCGGAGTAGATGATGGGCAAAGAAAGACGTCTTCCCTCTTGCCACTAGCACAGTCCCTGCTAAGTCCACCGGGGGCCACTCCTTTTCCCCAGCCTCACCCATACAGGGCTTCGGGAGCCTTCTAAGGCTTTAATCCCACTACTCAGACCTTTATGAGTTCGAGGGTGGCCTGGTTCACAAAGCAAGTTCCAGGACAGCCAGGACTATTACACAGAGAAACACTGTCTTGAAAAACAAATAAAAACAAGAAAGGGGGAGGAGGGAAGGAGGGAGGGAGGGAGGAAGGGAGGGAGAGAGAGAGATCTCTAACCTCTCCCCAGATCTACCCTGGGACACTCCGAACAGGGAGAGAACATTTTATAAAGACACAGGAGGGATGGCCAGGAGGTCTAGGTACCTGTCTGCAATGCAACATCATCATCATCCCTCAACTGGTACCCATCTGTCCACCCAACCATGCTGACAGCCAGTCCATGCACGCCCCATGCACGCATATATGCACACACTCAGCATATATGACCACCTCTGCACTGAATGCAAACCTACAACCCTTTGCACCGTCCTCTTCCTCTGACATGTCACCACCAGCATCCCCCACCACTGGTAGGGCCAGGCGTGGGCAACCACAGTGCCCTCTCTCCACATGATGCCTCTCCCTGAAACTCCCTCCTGACTGTCGCAGTCAGGGAGTCAGGCCCTGGCATCTAAGTGAGCACCTGCTACAACAGAGGACAGAAATAACCTCTGGCCTAGGGACGGCAAGGCACTGTGGTCTACACCCAGTATGACACCATACAGTTTATGCTAAAGGAAATTTCATTCCAGTCTGTGCAAGGGGAACCCTTCCTAGAAGGGGTGGGGGGGAGGAGAGCCCACTATGGCAAGAAAAACAAGTTACCTAAAAAGAAATAAAATGTTTTACTAACAAATACCCACCCCTGGAGCCAGCAACGCAATTCCAATCTTAGGTTCCACTTTTTTTCCGCGGTCCCTGGGGGTAGGGTTTCCTGAAGAGAGTGACCCTAGGGGACCTCAGCCCCTCCACCCTCAGGGCTCCCAGGGGCTCAGTGATCGTTGCCCCTTTAGAGTCAGGTATCCAGGCAAAGGTCATCTTCACCCAGCTCAGGACAAGAGTGGAAGGCTGCCATCAAATCCTTGCCCTCAGCCGAGCTACGGGCACTGAAGTTCTCTGCTCAACTCCTGGCCCCACTTGGGAGCCAAAGAAGAACCCTGAGTCCTGGGATCCAGCTCACAGCCTGGGTTGTGGGGCCGAGGCCACAGATTCAATGTCCTCCATGGTCCTGGCCTCTCTCCAGGTGTGCACATGGGTCATCCCTGTGGATGTTATGGCAGATCATCCATGCTTCTACACCCCAGTCTGATCTTTGATCCAGTCCCGAAGTACAGGGAGCCTCGTGTACACGCCTGGCTTGTTCCTCTGAGCGCAGCCTTCACCCCAGCTCACCACACCAGCCTGGAACATTCGTCCTTCTTTCTCCACGCTGGACAAGGGGCCACCAGAGTCACCCTAAGTCAAAACAGATTCTCTGCATGAGGCCGTTGCCCAAACTCTCAGGAGCGGCCTCCACCAAACTGGCCCCTCCCATGCCCAGTTGACCCCTCGGCTTGCCCTCTTGACTTCTGCTCTCCCCTGCCCAGGCTTGACCCCACCTCTCCCTAGCTCCAGCCTAGTTAGGCCCCTCTTTTCTCTGCCTTTCCCTAGCCCTGCCTCTTTCCCATCACCCTCTGCCTGGCCCTTCCCCTCCCCGGCCTGGCCTTTCCCCAGCTCCAGCCTTTCTAGGTCCCTACTCCTCCAGCTCGGCCTCTTCACACACCTGACAGGAGTCTACACCCCCGCTGAGGAAACCCACACACATCATCCGTGGGGTGATCTGCTGTGGCAAGAGGCCCTCACAGGTGGTCTGGTTGATGACACGGATCTCGCCCTTCTGCAGGACCAGTGCTCCAGTGCCTGGGAAGACAGTAAGCCAGGACAGACTGAGGCAGGTAGTTCCCCAGAGAAGCCACCCTGCACAGGGGAAACTTAGTGGAGTTCCCCACCGCTCAAGTCTACAAGCAGGGCTTGGAAATAGCCCAAGTGCCTGCAGCCGGCAGATAGATGGGCAGGTAGCTAATAGCACATGGAAGGGTACTGTGCAGCCATGCACAGTGACAGACTGCACAGTGACATTGCTGTTGGCAGGTCATGCTCCAAGGTAAGGCATGGGTAGAAAGGAGGAACACCAAAAATGCCACAAAATGCCTCCGTGACTGTAAGTCACAATGTGCTAGACTGGTCTTGTAATAATGGAGTTTTTCAATCCAAAGTTTCCCTACAAACTGCCTTCCCTCCACAGGGCACAAAAGCCCCACAATGGGTAATGTTGCAGGCCCAGCTCAAAGGCTTGTCTAAGTCAAAGATAGCGCCCACCCCTCAGCCACACTTAGCATGTCTTTGCAGGTGAGTAGCCACAGTTTCTAGATTGAGCAACTGGCCACTAGGCTGTTGGGTGCAGAGTCGAGGCTTTAATTAAGAGCCCAGCCTGCAAATTCTACACCTTTTACTAAGAATTTCCTATTCCTTTCTACCCCCAACAGCATCATCCTGACAGGCACCAGGAGGTTGAGTCATCCACAGACTGAACTCTGTGCCGTCAAGGCTAGACACCAAGGGGCTGCAAGTGTGTAAGCAGAAGGCCTAAGGCTCTCTGCAGGCCCTGGCCTGGCTCGACAGATGCTCACCTCCTTCTTGGGTGAGCCCCCAGCCTGTGACCCAGATGGCCTTGCCCGCAGGGAAGACGTGGGTCGTGTCGGGCAGGCAGATGGGTCGCACGACAGTGCTGTACTCCGCGGGCTTCTCGAGCTCCAGCAAGGCGATGTCATAGTCAAAGGTAAAGTCATTGAAGGACGGGTGGGTGATGATGCGTTTGATCTTGTGCTCCTGCACCCCAGAGGAGCTGCGCTTGCTCTGGTCCAGCAGACCCAGGAAGGCCGTCCACTTCGAGGCGTCTGAGTACCTGGCAGAAAGGCGGGAGAGCGGTCACACATCTGTGGGAGGGTATGAGTGCCCGGGAAGCCTTCTGTGGGCTGCCCACCATAAACAAAGCCCTAAGCAGCTGCCGAGGACCAGGAGGCAGAGGGAAGCCCTCTTACTTGGGCTTAACCCTAAACCAGAGACTTTATTAAGCATAGTAAAAGGTCTTGGGTCCCCCTGGACCTGGCGTCATAGGCAGCTGTAAAGCGTCTGATTTGGATGCTCAAGGACTCACGTCCTCTAGACAGTACATCCCCTTTCACCAGTGAGCCATCTCTCCAGCCCAAAGCCTTCCACTTTCTAATGTGGCCTCCCACTCTTCCTCTACCCCAATGGTGTATTCGTCCACCCGTTTTTCAATCGTTTGCGGACGTCTATGATATTCCAAGAATGGCCCTAGAGCCAATGTCAAGTTCAGCGTGTACGTGGGGTGAGACATAAAAACCAACTACAGCATCCCACAGAGGACAGGGTGGTGACAAGGACTGCATGGGAGGTAGGAGGGAAGGAAGCAAACCTCAAACTCAACTACAGCTTTGCCAGCCAAAGCCTGCGGAGTGGGGGCTGGGGGCGAGAAGATATGGAGCACAAAGGGAAAGACCGGGAGGCGAAACTGAATAGGGAAATGGGCAAGGATGGGGAAACTTCACCCCACCAGCCCAGCCTCCCTACACGGGACTCCCTCTTCCCGGGCGTCTGAACCACAGCTCCACCACTCCGCCCAGACCCGCCTGGACCTCTCAGGAGGTCCAAACAGAGCCAGGGCCCAAGGTAGCCCATACCTGTTTCCGGCACAGCTTTTGCTACATGTGTGTGCCTATACATGTGTGTATGTGGGTGCACACAAGCATGTATGCATATTTTACCCTCTGTCCTAGCCAGCCTGTGAAATACACGGAACAAATCTTATTCACACGTATTTCCCAAATACCAACACTAATGGAAGCTGACTATATCAATCCTTTTATTCTTTTTTTTTTTTTAATTTTTTTTTTTTTTTTTTGAGACAGGGTCTCATGTATCCCAGGCTGGCCTGGAACTTTAAGTCACTGTAACCAAACATAACCTTGACTTTAAGATACTCCTGCCTTGTCAGGTGGTGATGGCTCATGCCTTTAATCCCAACACTTAGGAGGCAGAGACAGGTGGATTTCTGTGAGTTCGAGGCCAGCCTGGCCTATATAGTGAGTCCCAGGACTGTCAGGGCTATGTAGAAAGACCCGTTTGCAACACGCCCCCCCCCACACACACATAAAAAAGTTAAATTTTCTTAGGACTGTTCCTGGGGTACCTGCCACTCCTCCATCCCCCTGCCCTGGTGCCAGCTCACCCTGGCACATAGGAGGCCTTACTGCACGCCTGGATACTTACTTGAAATTTCTGTCATCCATAAAGCAATGAGCTGCAGAGACCAGCCAGTTGGGAGAGATGAGCGAGGCCCCACACAAGTGGCCCTGGCCCTGGGCGTGGAGGCTCACCTGCCAGGGCCACTCGCCCTCGTCTGCATCTGTGCCACCAACCACCCGGGCCTGTTTGGTAAACGATCGCAGCCCACAGTCTGGAGAGGGGACAGAGAACCAAAGTGAAGTCGCTGAGCATGAAAGGGACATTCGCTGCGCACAAGGAGACTCCTCGGCACAGGAATCTCCCCGGGGCATGCGCAGCAACACCAGAGCAGAAGGGTGCGAAGCCTCACGGCTCCTCCGTCCTCCCCATCCAGTGCTGCGCCGCACAAGTGCATCAAGACTCCAGACACCAGTCACTTTGCTCAGGCTCGGTGTGGTGTCGCTTGCCTAGATTTCCATGCCCAGTGCTGCCCCCGGCTCAGAGCACAGTGCACGGGGACACGAAGGCAACCCAGCCAGCTCTTCTAGGGCTCACAGGCTGTAGCTTAAGGGATGCACGGGTGAAAACAAAGCCCTGTCTTGTGCTCGGGCAGCTGGGCTCTTCCTCCCTCGAGCCACTCGCCCATGGCTATCTACCTTTGGAGCGGCCAGTATGCCAGCTGTGTTTTGGAGGCGCTGACATGCTTGCTGGCTTCCCATGGGACGGTGTGCTTATGCCAAGTTGTACAGTGGGCACTGGGCTGGGGGAGTGAGGTTCTGGCCGGATCTCCGCCCCTGGGCCTTTACTTTGCGCAGCAAGCACCCCGCACCACACGCAGCTGCCCCACGTACCACAGTTCTTCTCATCCGAGCCATCACTACAGTCCCTCTTGCCGTCACACTCAGGGTTGCCCTTGTTCAAACAGAGCCCATTCTGGCAACGGTAAGTATATTTGGTGCAGGCGACGACATTCACTGTTTAGGGGAGAGGACACAGCACAGGGAAATCGATCTTTTGGCAGTAAAACCCCAGGTGGCACTTCCATCTTGCACCCCTCACCCTAGTGGGCCCCATTTATCACACCCATGTCCACTGTCCTTTCAGACCAGCTACAGGTTCTCCACCTTCTGGGAAATTCTTCCCAGACTTAATACACAGAAAACTTAAGTTTACAAACTCTGGGTGCACTCCATAGAGCCTGATACTAGCTACTACGTTGGGGTGCAACTTCAGTGAGAAGAATGTATTTTAAGATGTGTTTCATTTGTTTATGCTGTGCAACATTTGCTTTAAAGATGCAAAGATGTGTTGCGTTCTTTTATGCTGCATTTCAGCCTGTCTGAAATACCTGATGGTTTAAATAAAGAGCTGAAAGGGCAATAAATAAAGAGCTGAAAGGGCAGGAGACAGGATAGGCGGGGCTGGCAGGCAGAGAGAAGAAATAGGAGGAGAAGAAAAGGGCAAGAGAGATTAAGGGAAAGAAAAGAAGGGGCCAGGCAGCCAGCCGGCCACGGAGTAAGAGTGAAGGTAAGAATACAGAAGTAAGAAAAGGAAAAAGCCCAGGGGCAAAAGGTAGATGGGATAATTTAGGGTAAGAAAAGCCAAGCTAAGCCAGGGCATTTATAAGAAAGAACAAGACAACCTGTGTGATTTATTTGGGATCTGGGTGATGTTCCCACAAAACAGCCAAAAGAGAAAAAAAAACCCAACATTTTGCATTCCAGTGTGGGACTTAAGAAAATCCCCCCCGACAGCCAGCTGGGGCCGGGCCTCACCACTGTCACACGAGGCCTCATCAGACCCATCGCCACAGTCGTCCTTGCCATTGCACTTCTGGCTCTGAGGGACACACTTGCCGCTGGAACACTTGAAAGTCTCAGCAGGGCAACCTAGAAAGGCAGAGGTCCTTAGCAACTGCTGGCGTGTCCTGGCTCGTTGGGCCAGGCAGGCAGTGGGATCCACAGCAGCCCCCTCCTGGGGCACTTACTGCACCCCTCCTCATCGCTGCCGTCCCCACAGTCATTGACGCCGTCACACACCCAGAAGCGGGGCTTGCAGAACTTGTTCTTGCACATGAACTGGCTGGTGGTGTTGCATCCTGGATGGGAGCAGAAGAATCAGCTGGAGGCCCCCAGCAGTAGCCTGGGCAGTCACAGCTGCCAGAGATGCTGTTCCATCTGAACAGCAGCGAGCTGCTCTGCATCACCAGCGGTTGATGCTGACAGACACTCGCCTGCCTGCCTCGGTCTCCCATAGTGGGGGGTGGGAAGGATACAGCAGTGAGAACGGGGTCACACAGCAAACAAGGCCACAAAACTGACAAGACAGAACCAGGGCAGGAAAAGGCCAGGCCACTGGACAAGAAAAGGGGATGAGACAGTAGGAAGAGGCAGGAGGGGACAGGGCAGGGGGTGAAAGACGGCAGGCCATGGCAGGACTTACGGCAATTGTTCTCGTCACTGTAGTCTGGGCAATCTGCCCAGCCGTCACAGCGCAGGTTTCTGTGGATGCACCGTCCGGTGTTACACATGAACATCCCTGGGCACGCTGTAGGGAAGAAAAAGGCCTGAAGTCCATGGTTGTCCCCTCTCTCCCTAGTAGCCACCTCACAGCCCCACTGAGAACTCAGCCTGCAAGCAAAGGGACACTGAGAACTGGTGTGGGAAGTCCTTCTGTATATGTGTGGCTTTTATTGGTTAAAGAATAAAGCTGCTTTTAGCCAATGACTAAACAGAGTAAAGAGAGAGTAGGCGGAGTAAGAGAGATGCCATGTAGCCGCCACAGGAGACAGATGCCTCTGCCGGAGCCTGCCGAAACCTTGCAAGTAAGTCACAGCCACATGGCGATACACAGATGAATAGAAATGGCTTAATTTAAGATATAAGAGCGAGCTAGCAATGTGCTTAAGTGATTGGCCAAGCAGTGTTTTAAATAACAGAATTTCTGTGTGATTATTTCGAGTCTGAGCAGCCAGGAAACGAATGAACATCCTCCAACTACAGAGGCCCAAATCTGACAACGGGAGCTCTTAAATCAGCAGCCAGAATGGGCAGCAGGCGGTTGGCACTGACCACGGACTGAGCTGAGCATAGCCATGGGGGAGAGCAGCCAGCTGTGTGAAGAGCCGTCCACTATCCCCCCTGTGTGTCCCTGGCAGAGTCCTCTGACATCACAAACTGCCTGTGGGGTTACAGGGCAGAGGGTCCATGGGGTGTGCTCCTAGCCAAATGAAAACAACACCAGTCCTTCATGCTAACACGTGATCTGAAGTTCAGTGTTCCTGAAACAGGGAGAGGTCTGACAATTGCTCCTTGAGGACAGAACTGTGGGAAGTCTGTTATCACTGCCCTCGCACACACACACACACACACTTTCGTCACAAGCATGTCCTATACCAAAGGTATCTGCCATCTAGTAAGATTCTTGGAAACTATGTCGTTGTGTTGCTTTTTGTCTTTTTTTTTCTTTCTTTCTTTCTTCCTTCCTTCCTTCCTTTCTTTTTTTTCTTTCTTTCTTTGGTTTATTTATTTTTATTTTATCTGTGGGAATGTTTTGCCTGGATGTATGTCTATGCACCACATGCATGCAGTGCCCATGGAGACCAGAAGAGGGCATCATGGCCTCTGGACCCAGAGTTAACAGATGGTTGTGAACCAACCACTCTATGGGTGCTGGGAACCAAACCCAGATCCTCTGCAAGAGTAATAGATGCTGTTGATCCCTAAGCCATCTCTCTAGCCCCTGCAGTTACATCTTAAATCAAAGGTGAATTTAAGTACTTAAAATGCCTTCGAAAGGGTTACTCCATGATTCAGGGTCAAAATTAAAAGTTACAGGTTGAACATCCCTCAGCCAAAACACCAAAGCCCAGAGGGAGGCAGAATTTTTTTGAGAGTTTACATAACGCCATAGGGGAAAGCCACATGCCTGACCTCATGTGACCAGTCAGAACACAGATGTGCGGTTGTGCTGTGTAACGAGGTCCAGGAGAAACAAACTTCACTTTTATGTATGTGTGTGTACATATCCATGTGTCCATGGTGCACGTCTATATCCGTGCACACAAAGCCAGAAGTTAAAATCATGTGTCGTCCTCAATCGCTTTCCACTTTTTGTTTGTTTGGTTTTGTTTTTTAAGTCAGGCCTTCTCACTGAACCAAAAGCATTGTCAGTTTAGCTACAGCGGCTGGCCAGCAGGCTCCCATGTCTGCCTCCCCGGCTCTGAGATATGGCTACACAATCCAGCTTGGTGTGTAGGTGTTGGGGATCAAACCCAGGTTCTCGTGCTCTGCAGCAAGCACTCTACTACGTGAACTACCAAATTCCAAGTCTAGACTTGGGTCCCCTTCCCAAGATACCTCACTGTGTATATACACAAAAATGTTAGGGCTGAAACCTACCACACTTCTAGTCCTAAGTATTCTAGGTATGGGACTCTCAAACCTGTACTGTGTATGCCAACGGATTGCTGTTCACACAGACAATTGTATTTTCTAGTGTTTCAAAACTACAGATTAATCCTAACAGTGCTAGTAGGTTCCCAAGAGAAGTACAGATTCTCAAAAGTCACTGTGATGCTGAACCAAAGAGGCCGGACCCAGGGGGTCGGGAAGGAGAGTCCTGGGCCTTCCTTTGCCGCGCTATGGGGAGCAGATCTGAGAAGCACAGGATACTAGCTCTCAGCCTTTCCTTGTTTTCATGCCGGGGCTCGAACCCAGGGCCTCGCAGGTGCTTGCTTAGCAAGCTCTTCTAACACAGGGTCCAGCCTTTTAAAGAAACAGACATGTTTTCCCCGTAAAGCTGCTGGGAGATGCATGGGAGGCTGTGCCCTCTCAGAGGACGCTCAGTGCAGGACAGAGCACTTCCTGCGCCAGTCACTGCATCCACTCACGGTTGTTGGAGTCATAGGACAGGTACTCGGCGAGGAAGCCGGTGTCTGTGTAGGACTGATCAGAGTGGAAGCGGACTGTCATCTTGCTGCTGTTGCTGCTGACAACGAACTGGGACTTCTGACCACAGTACCTAGAGGGCAAGTATGAGGCTGAGGACGATTGGGGGGCAACCAGACAACGGGGATGCTGGAACCCAGCCCTCCCGACCCTAGGGTGATGACTGCCCCCTCTGGGGCTCACCTCTCCCCGTTGATCTCTACGTAGTCCTTGGGACAGGTGCCCAGTGGTACGTTGGGGTCCACCAGATAGAAGAGATTAAAGCGCACCTTCACGTTCCGGTTGTTAGGCACCTGGACAGAGAGATGCTTTGGAGACCCTGGCTTCTTTTGCTGTTTCTTAACCCAAAGGATGTCCATGGGAGGGCAATGGAGCAGGGTAGTATATGAACCCCACACACTAAGATTTTTCCTCTTAGATATGGGTTTGCCCTTTTTGTTTTTTTAGGTTTTAAGATTTATTTTAATGGATACATAAAACGTAAAATTGATATACATTAATACTACATAATCCTTACATCAGAGTGCCCGGCTGCCCTCTAACCAAACATCACCCCCACCAGTCAGCTTCTCCTCCCTGTTCTCTCCCATGTTCTCAGTTTCTAAGAACTCTTAGGGATTCCACAGACGAGCATGGTCATGTGACCCTTGTCTTCCTTGTGCCTGGCTTATTTCTCTAACATAATCCACAAGTCTGAACAACGTCAACATAATGGCTTCTTCACTATTCTCATGAAATAAGATACTCACTTGTGGTACTTTATATCTTTTCTCTGTGGTGTAGCCAAAGAGCCAGCATTTGGGGACCATTATTAAGTAAGAGTTCTTTGAATGCAAGCACTATGATACACAACGGCCAGCGTGATAACCAGGAAGGTTATTAAGTAATTAACGGGCAAGTAGCACATGCAGCCTGGGCACCCTGGACAGAGTGGCTATTCTCACCCATGTGGATGGACTAGGACTGCCAAAGATGTCACCGTGTTCCTCAGAATGATGAGCAATGTAGAATGCACGAATTACTTATTTCTGGAATTTTCCATTTAACATTTTTAGATTGTGATTGACCATAAGTAATTGAAACTTGGAAATCAAAACCACAAATGTGTGAATGAGAATTTGTATTTTATTACTTTAAATAAGTAGCACAGTGTCTCAAAATCTTTAAGGGAAGACTTCCAACAGGGAGGAAGTGAAAGACACCTAAAAGCCCCTCTTACTTGCTCTGTTTCACACACTCATGGCATCATCATGACAACACCTCACAGACAGACACTCAGCCTCAGTTTACCCAGAAGCAGGCTGACACACAGAAAAGACAAATAAGTGGCCATGTTCTCTCGGCAGTTACCTAGGACGTAAGTCTGAGTGTGGCCAGTCTGCAGCAAGCGGCTCCTTGGACTGTTGGCCCAGTCTTGTGGGGCTCATGAATGTGGCTCTTTGGGTTACTGAAGGAGCCACTGTCTCCCTTCTGTTCATCCTCAAGTTCTGTCCTGATGCACTCAACACCCCCACCCCCACACACACACATCCTACCTTGATATTCCATGTGCAGTCGATGTTGGGTGGGTAGTGGCCTGGATAGTAGGGGCTGCTAAATGTTCCTTGGACTTCATTCAAGGAGCCTCCACAGTCTGAGAAAAAAGGCAGGAGAAAGTGGGGAAGTTAAGGATCCCCAGTCAGGGGGTGCGGAAGAGCTGTACAGTCTAGAACTCAAGCCCCGTGCCACCTGTCTACAAACAGGACACTGGACTTTGGCAAAGTGCTCAAAGCCAACTACTTTTACAAGTGGTCCCTTAGCTGGGCGTGGTGGCACTCGCCTTTAATCCCAACTTGGGGGGCAGAGTCAGGCCAATCTCTGAGCTTGAGGCAGCTTGGTCTACATAGTGAGTTCTGGGACAGCTAGGGCTACACACTGAGACCCTGTCAAATAAAAAATAAAAATAACCGTCCCTGATCTGGGTGGCTAGCAAAATGCCCTTTGGTCTCAGCTTCCAGCCTGTCCCCATGAAGGCCCAGTCTGCCATCTTCCTGGGTTCAGGAGACCCTCTAAGGCCTGTACCTCTCTACAATTTGATAGCATGCCCACCGTTGGCCCTGCCCATCCTTACTGCTCATCTTAGGCAGCTGGAAGAAAGTGGCCTCAAAGCCGGGATGCCGCCGGTCGGTGTTGGTTATCAGCGTGACAAGGAAGACGTTCTGGGAGGAGAGGAAAGTCAGGTTGTAGGAGGGAGGGTAGGTGCCACACAGCCTGCAAGGCAGAGAACTGGAGTTAGTGACAGACCTTTCACCACAGCTTAGCTTCTGATCAGAGAGGCCCGGGGACCTCATTTCTAACCCTACACTCGAGCACAGAAGAGCAAGGGCAGGGTCAAAAGGTTTCCCAAAAAAAAGAGGCATAGTAGCACAGATCTGAAGCCCCAGCAACGGGAGGCTGAGGGTTCAAGGCTATCCTAGGCTACAGAGTAAGACTCTTGGGAAACAGGTCTCACTGTGTAGTGCCTAGGCTAGCCACAAATTCTTAGCCTTTTTCCTTAGTCTTCTGAGTGCTGGCGGTACATGCCAAGCTAAAATTTAATTATTTTATTGTTCTGAATTATTTATCAGGTATAAATTTAATCAGCATTCGTTATGTTAGCGGCTACATTGCAGCTGGAGCATCCTGTGCCTCCTACAATCTGTAGAGTGCAAACCATCAGCAGTATTTTGGGATTTGTAGTCCTTTCCAAGGCTGCATTATCAGTCTGGGAAGCTCCCTGAGCTATGGACTGACCTGGGGCTTCCTGGAGTTTTGAGATTCATTAAATGGCCCAGTAAACCTAACAACAAAGAACTTGTCTGTGGGGTCTTCTCCAACCCAATAAGAGTTTGGGACCCTCAGAGTACCCCAGTGCTGCTCAGCTATCTCCTTGGCAACAGGCTTCAGGCAAACTCCAATGGGTTAGCACCATGACGGGCAGGTTTACCATAAGGGTATGTGTGGCCACTACATTACACGCGAACTCTGCATACGACATGACCTTGCTTGGCCTCAGAGCCAGTCTGGATGCTTTAATTGAGCCCGGAGAAGCACAGAGCCTCAGATGAAAGCCCACTACACTGGACTGTGTCTTCCTCATTGCTCCAGCATGGGCTTGTGCACACCCAGCTTGGCCCACCTGACAGTCGCTGACAAAGCTAGAGATTATTCTGTTTGTTTTAAGAAACGTTCTCACTATGTAGCTTTAGCTACTTAGAACTCAGATATCTGCCTGTGTTTGCCTTCTGAATATTTTCTTATTAAGAACACGTCAAAAGGGGACTGGAGAGACGGCTCAGTGATTAAGAGCACCTGCTGGTCTCCCAGAGAACCTAAGTTCCATTCCCAGCACCCGTGTTGGACACCTCACAACTGCCCATAACTGCAGCTCCAGGGCATCTGGGACCCCCTTCTGGCCTCTGCATACTCATGGCATTTGCTCACACATATTTATAGATAAGAAATAATGGTAACAATAAATCTCTTCAAAAAATAGCTTGACAGACATAGCTCTCGGTGAATGGTTTGTGTTCATTTCTTTTCAGAGCTGGGGATAAACTCAACTCTATACAAACACTCAACTGCTGAGCTACAACCCTAGCCAATCTATTGACTCAAAATCTCCATGACAATCTACAGTAGGCAGTAGAACCACCACGTCACAGAGAAGGACACTGAATCACTGAGAGAGGTTAAGAAGCTCCCCCTGGATTCTATGCTTAATATATGATGAAAGGGGTGGGTGGCGCACGTCTTTAATCCCAGCTCAGGAAGCAAAGGCAGGCAGATCTCTGAGACCAGCTTCATCTGAAAAGAGCCCCCTCTCTCAAAAACAAACAAACAAAACCTAAAACAACAAAAAAACAAGCAAATACAGTGTAATCCTTTCTGTGAGCTTGAGACCAGCTTTGTCTGAATAGAGCCCCTTTCTCAAAACCAAAACAAAACAAAAAAGAAAAAACCCAAATATCAACAAATCACTAATTAGTGTATGTGTGGGGATGGGGGGATGGGGGGTTTTACACTTATAGCCCAGGCTGTTCTAGAACTCACTAGGTAATGCGGACAATCCTCCTGCCTCGGTTTCCTAAGTGCTGGACTCAGTATAAACCACATGCCTGGCTTTAGGCATTGGGGGGGGGGGGGTATTTCTTTTTTTTTTTCTCAAAGTTTTATTTATTATGTATACAGTGTTCTGTCTGCGTGTATGCCTGCAGGCCAGAAGAGGGCGCCAGATCTCATTACAGATGGTTGTGAGCCATCATGTGGATGCTGGAAACTGAACTCAGGACCTTTAGAAGAATAGTCAGGCTCTTAACCTCTGAGCCATCTCTCCAGCACAGGTATTTCTTTTATACACAGTTAACAGATGGGACAGATACTTAAAGAGAGACGAGAAAGGGGCTTAGTCCTGACTTCTAAGCTGTGTCAAAAGATAGTTCTGTCTTGGTTTGGGCCAACATGGATAGAAGGCTTTGACCTACTGAGTGAAGGAGAAGGTGACCATCCCCCAGCACCCTTAATAAGTGTGAGAAGAACTCCATCCTGACATGGGGTGACATGGGGCTATGTGGGACACCCATCTTGGGCCAGCCCCACCCCCACCCCTGAGCACATATAGTAATGACACCTTTAGTTTCTGTAATTGTGATGCTCTGGCATCTCTGGTTTTGCCTTCATGGTACCAGCAAGAAACTACGAGAGCTTACCTACCAAGACCTTCCAGATGCCTGCCTGCCAATCCACAGCCCCCACACTTGCTCCATCGGGTGTCACATGTGGGGTCCGGTAGCAGACAGCTAGGGGCAGCCCTGGCTCCAGAGCTGAGATGATCCCAGTGAGCCAATCCGAAGCTATTCCCCTGTCTTGGTTTTCTTTCTTTCTTTCTTTCTCTTTCTTTCTTTCTCTTTCTTTTTTTTTTTTTTTTTTTTTTTTTTTTGGTTTTTTTTTTTTCGAGACAGGGTTTCTCTGTGGCTTTGGAGTCTGTCCTGGAACTAGCTCTGTAGACCAGGCTGGTCTCGAACTCACAGAGATCCACCTGCCTCTGCCTCCCGAGTGCTGGGATTACAGGCGTGCGCCACCACCGCCCGGCCTTTCTTTCTCTTTCTTTTCCTCTTTCTTTCTTTCTTCCTCCCTCCCTCCCTCCCTCTCCCCACCATGAGGGCTCTGTCTACATATATGCCTGCATGCCAGAAGAGGGCTTCAAACCCCATTATAGATGGTTGTAAGCCACCATGTGGGTGCTGGTACTTGAACTTAGGACCTCTGGAAGAGCAGCCAGTGCTCTTAACCACTGAGCTACTTCTCCAGCCTCAGGTTTTTGTTTCTTAAATAAACCGTAAAATCTTCCTTACTCCCTCTGCCTCCCAGCTGACCTGGCACTTCCGGTGTTACCCTGAATGCTAAGAGCTTTGCTATGCTGAGCTGTGTTGTACCGCGTCCCCTCCTCTTGGGAACTGTAACCATCTACCTTCTCAATGGTAACTGTCTACTGGACTGCAAGCCTGGCTATCTCTGCTTGGTCACAAATCTGCCTTTCTGGCAGCAGACTCAAGTTCTCTCGGCAGTCAGGGAGGCCCATGCTTCTCTGCTGGACGCACACCAGCCTTGATGCTGCCAAAGCTGAGGATCCCCTGGCTCACTCCCTGGAGCTCACGCTGGTGTGCACCATACCTGCCCTCCCCTGTGTGTTTCAGAGTGGCCTGTGACCAAACATCACAAACTACATCACAAACCTATACCACAATCAGTTCAGATGGTTCATCCCAGCGAGGGCCAGGCTCCCTCAGCCAAGACCTCCCTTGTTTCCTCGGAGACTCACCGCACCACGGCATGGGGTTCCATGGGGCTCAGGGTATCGTACACGGTGACCAGATCACTGTCATAATCATCACAGGGCGCGACATCAAAGCTGCGGAAGGTGAGGCTCAGCACAAAGTCGGCGTCCCCCCGCAGGACCCACTGGCAGCGGGCATGAGCTGGGTAGGGGCTGTTAGGGAAGCCAGGGGTGGTGAAACGCATCACCTCCCCACCGTGGGCATGCAGGGCAAAGTTGCAGCTGTCTGTGTGAGAGAGAAGA
The DNA here is from genome assembly GCF_037038515.1 of Microtus pennsylvanicus. Classification (NCBI taxonomy): domain Eukaryota; kingdom Metazoa; phylum Chordata; class Mammalia; order Rodentia; family Cricetidae; genus Microtus; species Microtus pennsylvanicus. The sequence continues at coordinate 89,133,386 of NC_134581.1, read as the reverse complement.
CAGAAGGAAGCTGTGCACCCTGCAGGCCACACCCCAGGCATAGCCCCACCCCAGTACATCCCAAATCAAGGAAAGCTCAGGTAGACACAAGGAAGGGGGCTTCTTGGAGGGGAAAGGAACAAAAATGAATGCCTGTCCTTCAAACATCCTCTAACTTCTGGGAACCCCACAACTTAAGGGGCATCTGACAAGATCTTTTTCTTTCCCACCAGGGGTTAATATGATACTTACAATCCTGAGACCTCTGTAGCAGTCTGGGGTCAGTGGCTGAAGGACAAGAAGGCAAACATTTCACTTAAACACTCAGTTTCCTTATTCTTGCTTCCTCGTTACCAAAAGGGAGGAGCCAGTCAGCAAGCTGTCCTCGGGGCACCTGAGCCGGTGAGGTTGCCCTCCAGCCCCGCTCCTCTATATCCTGGGCCGCACATCCCCACCCTGGTCTGCCCCTTACTCACGGAAGGCCACCACAGAGGTCAGCATGAAGGATTTCAGTGCCCGTGCTCGAGGTGGCAATGTGACTACTCGCTCCACAGCCATGGCTCGTTCAACCTCCTCCTCCAGGTGCGGGGGGATGCTGAACTCTGACCAGTAGTAGGCGATGACACTGCCCTCACTGGGGAGACAGGGGGGAGCCTAAGAAGGGGTGCTCCAGAGACCTACATTCTCTGTTACCAACTAACACACACACACGTAGCAGCTCAGGCTACTCTGAGAGACACTAGCCTGCCTCCGGCTCTCTGCTTTAGCCCTTGACCCTTGCTTGTTCTCCTGGTCTCAGCCCTCAAGCAGACACGTCCTGGGGCCAGCTCAAGTTTAGGAATGAGGAGGAAGCCCGGCCTAGGCTTGAGCTCACGACATCTCAGTAGAATCTTCCTGGGTCTGATTGCTCCTTTGAGACAGGTGTGAGAACACCACTGTCTGCTGCCCTGCTTTCCAGAAGCCTTAGCTGCATAAACGCAATCAAAGCACTTCCGAGCTGGGTGTGGGAGCAACACCTGCACTCCCAGACACTGCGCCAGGAGGACCGCAAGTCCGAGGCCAGCCTGGGCAACCTGAGGAGATGATGTTTCCAGAGAAGAGGCAGAGGTTGCCAGCTTGGCGGCAGAGTACTTAGCATCAGTGAGGTCCCGTGGTCATCTCAAAGGACAACACGCGTGTACGTGGGGAGCCAGGCACAGTGACTCTAGCCTACAGTCCCAGCGACTCAGGAGGAGGCTAGGCCAGGAAGGTCACCCAAGTCCACAAGTTTGAAGCCAGTGCAGCAGCACAGTGAGAGCAAGTCCCAAAAATAAGGAGCGGGAGCTCATTGGTAGCACCCTTGCCTCTTACATGGGGGGTCCACCCCCAGTGCTCTAGAAAAAGGATGAAAGCAATTCAATACTTTGGGCAGAAAGTCTATTAAAAAGAAAACAAAAAAGAGGCCAGGAGGTGGCACATGCCTTTAATTCCAGCACTCAAGAGGCAGAGAGGCAGGGAGATCTCTGAGTTTGAGGCCAGCCTGGTCTACCAAGTAAGTTCCAGGACAGCCAGGGCTACACAGAGAAACCCTGTCTCCAAAAAAAAAAAAAAAAAAGATAGAAAAAAAACGAAAGAAAGGAAGAAAGAGAAGAGAGAGAGAGAGAGAGAGAGAGAGAGAGAGAGAGAGAGAGAGAGAAGTTTGAACTTCCTGGGCACCTACTTCCTCAAACCCAAATTTGGAAAAACGGTCTCTTTCTGGGTGTGGCACAAGTGGGAATTCCTGTGGAAATGGTGTTTGTGGACTTTACCCAGCCAGCACCACGACCGTCATTCCCTGCCTCAGACACAGAAGGACCAGGTAGGTGTTCTAAGTCAGTGCCACAGAGACAGACACACCATCCTATTCCCGGCAGTCAAGGCTCACATCAGCACACCAAACCCACCTGAATGCAGTTACCGTCGACCGCTTGTGGTAGGGACCCAGGACAGGGACTTCACTGTACAGCTTCTTCAGCTGAGGAGGGAGGACAAGGCATAAAGCCGGCCAAACAGTAGAAATGACCCCTTCCCCAGGCTGCCCCCATGTCAACCCCCCCCCTTCCCCAGGCTGCCCCCATGTCGTACCCCACCCCCAGCTCAGGAATCTGGAGGCAAAGATGAGCTGAGTCACGGCGGGGTCCTGGGACAGGCAGGGCAAAAGGACATCCCCTGGGCCTAGACTCACCGCTTCCTTCACCTGGTTGGCCAGGCTTATGAACTCCGTGGAGTTTGAGTTCTCATAGGCATCCAGAAAGTTCTCATTTGTGACCCTCAGGTGGCCATTGAAGACCTTTTGGACCCGAACATTTGAATCTGCCAAAGGCCAAGAAATGGTCACGGACCGTGGTACAACTTCACCAGGCCCACCCTGCTGCCCTCAGCTGGGAGGAACACATGGCAAGGGGGCCAGATCTGACCAGTCCCCATCATTCACCATCACGGCCTGAGAGGGCTCTTCTCCCTAGTCCTCCTCCTCCCATCCGCTCGCGTCCCTTCCCCCATTCTCTCCCTGATCATCACAGGTGGCCCTTCAGTCTGTCCACTGAGGGAAGAGGGAGCGCCGCCCCTATGTCACCCTCCCACATCCCCGTCATACTCACACTGGAAGTGCCACACCAGCAAGCCAACCACAAGTGACAGCAAGAGGAAACTGACCAGCAGGGCCACCAGCACCACCCAGCGCCGGGGGCCGCGCTTCTCCACTTTCTTGGCATTGTTCACAGGCAGGAACTCCACACCCTCCTCGAAGCCATTCATGTTCTAAACGGAAAGATGTTTCAGGGCTCAGAAACGCTCCCCACAATAGCTTCCCAGTCCCAGAAGTTCAGTGATGTGTGTGAGCTTGGGAGAAGCAGGACTGGGCCATAAAGAAGGGGCTTCACCCAGAAGTGCAGAGCCTCTATGCCCCTCCACCCCCCATTCCAAGCCACAAAACACCACCCTGGTAGTGGAAACAAAGGGGCTTCTGGCCACACCTCCGTGGTCGGTGGGTACAAACTGCTTAATAAAACCGGGAGCAGGATGGGCTACCATAGTCCTACAAGTTCAGCACTTGGGGCTTGAGAGCAGAGGATTAGGAGTTTAGCGAGGAGTTCGAAGCCCCCCTGAGCAACGTGAGGAGTTCAAAGCCAGCCTGAGCCATGTGAGGAGTTAAAAGCCAGCCTGAGCCATGTGAGGAGTTCAAAGCCAGCCTGAGCCATGTGAGGAGTTCAAAGCCAGCCTGAGCTATGTGAGGAGTTCAAAGCCAGCCTGAGCCATGTGAGGAGTTCAAAGCCAGCCTGAGCTATGTGAGGAGTTCAAAGCCAGCCTGAGCTATTGAGGAGTCTGGAGCCAGCCTGAGCTATGTGAGGAGTCCAAAGCCAGCCTGAGCTATGTGAGGAGTCCAAAGCCAGCCTGAGCTATGTGAGGAGTCCAAAGCCAGCCTGAGCTATGTGAGGAGTCCAAAGCCAGCCTGAGCTATTGAGGAGTCTGGAGCCAGCCTGAGCCATGTGAAGAGTCCAAAGCCAGCCTGAGCTATGTGAGGAGTCCAAAGCCAGCCTGAGCTATGTGAGGAGTCCAAAGCCAGCCTGAGCTATGTGAGGAGTCCAAAGCCAGCCTGAGCTATGTGAGGAGTCCAAAGCCAGCCTGAGCTATGTGAGGAGTCCAAAGCCAGCCTGAGCTATGTGAGGAGTCCAAAGCCAGCCTGAGCTATGTGAGGAGTCCAAAGCCAGCCTGAGCTATTGAGGAGTCCAAAGCCAGCCTGAGCTATTGAGGAGTCTGGAGCCAGCCTGAGCTATGTGAGGAGTCCAAAGCCAGCCTGAGCTATGTGAGGAGTCCAAAGCCAGCCTGAGCTATTGAGGAGTCTGGAGCCAGCCTGAGCTATTGAGGAGTCCAAAGCCAGCCTGAGCTATGTGAGGAGTCCAAAGCCAGCCTGAGCTATTGAGGAGTCCAAAGCCAGACTGAGCTATTGAGGAGTTCGAAGCCAGCCTAAGCTATTGAGGAGTCCAAAGCCAGCCTGAGCTATTGAGGAGTCCAAAGCCAGCCTGAGCTATTGAGGAGTCTGAAGCCAGCCTGAGCTATTGAGGAGTTCGAAGCCAGCCTGAGCTACATGTGACCCTTTCTCAAGACAAAAACCAAACAAGTGCAGGACTTGGAGAGCGTCTACCCCGGTGCTGAAGGTTTGGCGCAGGTGGCTGCCTAAATGCAGGAAGAGCAAACAGCCCAGGAATAAGAGGGCACTGTGGGGACTTCCAAGACCAGCCACGACTGTACCCAGTGGTCATCTGGGCCAGAAAGTCTGTGGGCAGGATGGAAATTGCCCACCCTGACTGCTGCCTTATCCCTGATACTGCAAAGAAAGTGATGGCCTCACCCTGATCTCCTCCCTGACTACCTCAGCTGTTTGAAGTACTGCTGATGTCACCTAGGTACTGTATGTCAAGCTCCAACCAACATCCCTTCTTCTTTTAAAACGTGTGTGTATGAGTGTGTGTGTGTGTGTGTGTGTGTGTGTGTGTGTGTGTGTGTAGGGCAGAGGACAACATGCAGGAGTCCATTCGAATCTATTTCCACCACATGGGCTCCAGGGACTAAACTCAGGTTGTCAAGCTTGGTGACAAAGAAGGCCTTTAGCTGCCCGGCCACCTTGATGGCTCTTCTTAGACAATTTCCTACATGTATAGGATACATTCTGATGATTCTCTTCCTACATTCTCTTTTCTCCCTCCTATCCCTATCAGCTCCCCCTATTCTTTTTTTAAAATAATTTATTTACTTTTATTTTATGTGCATTGGTGTTTCGCCTGCACGTATGAGTGTGAGGGTGTCAGATGTGGGAGTTACAGACAGTTGTGAGCTGCCATGTGGGCGCTAGGTTTTAAACCCAGGTCTTCTTAACCACTGAGCCATCTCCTCAGATCTCCACCCCCTCCCCATTCTTCCAAACAGTCTCTTTCCCAGGTTTATGACTTCGGGTTTTATGGCCGGCCCATTGAGTCTCCCCAGGGCCAAGTGTGTGATGTTTTGCATAGGAACCTTCACAGGAGACTTAAGAGTCACCAGTCACACAAGGACTTTCCCTGAAACTATTCATTGTAGCTCAGGAATGAGAGCCCAAGCCCCTCCTCCATCCATGCCTGCCTGCTGGCTGCTGGCAAACCCAATGCAGGTAGTCACAGCCGCTGTAAGTTCATAATTACAACGGCTGAGTCTTGAACAAAATGGCGTTTGCCGCCCGCCGGAATATCTCCCAGCCCTTCCATTCTCTCCGCCGTCTAACACAATGTTCCCTGGTCTTGGGTCTTAGAGCAGAGCGGGGTAAGTGTCCTAGAGCCAAGAACTCATCCCTATTCCCAGCACCTTGAGCGGTCAAAAGTCTTCGCCTGAACAACATTCGATCTGTCACAGGGTTACCGTTGATGTGACCGAATCCACCCCTGCCTCAGGAGAACACTCCCACCTCAGAGTTTCAGGCCTCTGCTTAACTGATCCCACAGATGCACATCTCAGAGGTAGGCACTCAGAAATCATTCATTCTCCTTCTGGAAGTCACTATACAGAGCAGACTGACCTCAGATTCACAGAGATAACCAGGCATGTGCCCCTGAGCCCAGCTAACTTTCTAAAATTCTGTGTATCTGTGTGTGGATATATGCACGTGAGAGCGGGTGCCCACGGAGGCTAAAAACGGCTGTCAGATCACCTGGAGTTACTAGCGTTTGTGAGCTGCCTGGTGTGGGTGCTGGGAGACAATTTAGGTCCCCTGGAAGAGCAGCAGGCGCTCTTTATTGCTGAGCCCTGATTTGCTATTTTGATAATGAAATTATAACATTTTTCCTTTTTCTCCTCCACCCCCACAAAATCGTAGTTCCAAATTTTAACAAAACAAGCAAACAAACAAACAACAACAAAAGAAAACAACCATAAACTAGGTAGTGGTGCATACCTTTAATCCCAGCACTTGGGAAGCAGAAGTAGGTGGATCTCTATGAGTTCAAAGCCAGCCAGGTCTACACTTGGAACCACACAGAAAACTCTTGTCTCAGAAAGAAAGATTATATCCTGATATACCGCTAGGGGTAATGGCACACATTGGTAACCCAAGCGCTCAGCAGGCAAGGGACAGTGGGATTGCCAGTTTGAAGCAAGCCTGGACTATATAGCAAACACCAGACCAGCCTGGGCTACATAGGAAGACACTGTCTCAAAATGAAACAACTCTCACAAACCAAACACTTTTTAAAAAATGAATGAGTAAAATCTTTTAGAACTTTCATTAGACTAGTTCACTCACTACTGTTTCCTTTCCTATAGAATTTGTTTATTTGCTACAATGTTTCATTTACTTGGATTTCACCAAACACTCCAGTTTTTACATAGAATTGCTAGGATCTTGTAATTCTTCTCAACTTTCCTCATATGAAGTCTGTCAAATAACTCACTTCACTTTCTCCCTGTGAGCCTTTCTCCCAGTGCCCTCATCCTCTCTCCCATCCGAGCCCTCTGACTTTCCACACCTGTGGCGAACTGCCCCCCCTCACCTGGGCGCTTCCTTTGACTTTGTCTTGTGTGGACGCTTCTGTTTGCTAAATTCCACGTCTTCGTCTGCTTGGCTCATTTCACTTTTACTTGGTTTTTGATGTTTTGTTTTGCTGTTGTTGTTTATTGGTTTTATGAGCAGTGTAGCCTAGGCTAAACCGGAGCTCACTATGTAGCCTAGGATTGAACTCAGTGACTCTCCTGCCTCAGCTTTGAGTCCTGCGATTGCAATCATGAGCCACTCTGTCCAAAGCTTATTCCACTTTTAGTGGATATCTGAGATGGAAAAGTTTTGATACTTTGCATGCTTTTAAATATAGTTTCATTTGTGTGTGTGTGACACACCTTTAACCCCAGCATTCAGGCACTCAGGAGGCAGAGGCAGGTGAGCCTCTGTGAGTTCAAAGCCAGCCTGGTATACCTAGTGGGAAAAAAAAGACCCTCCCTATTGCAAAAGTATGAATAAATTATATATATATATATATATATATATATATATATATCTTTTTTCTACACTCAAATTTGTTGATAGTTGGGACGGGTATAGAATTATAGCATGAAATAGTTTCCATTTTAAACTTTGAAAACACTACATTTCGAATTTTGCTTCTGAGAGACATAAATCTGTTTTCTTTCATTTCATGGTTCGTCTTTGAAAACCTCAAAATGAACTCTGAATTGGCTCTGAATTTCATTGTGCTGAAGTTGCCATATGCCCTTTGAGTTTGGAAATTTCCATGTTTCAATCTAAGACACTTTCTTGTGATAGTTCTTAATTTATTCCTCTCCATTTTCGCTGCTCTGCTTTTCCTAACATTACCAATCCTTACTCATCCTTTCTCTGTATCAGCCACCCCATTCTTTCACCATTTTACTACATTTGGTCATGTTTGCTACCAAAACTTTAATAAGGTTTTTCATTTCCTCTTTTATTGTATCTCGTGTTTGTTTTGCACATGTACGTTTTTCTCTTTATATTTTTTAAGGTACCTTTCCTCTGTGTTGAAGCTTCTCTGCAAATCCTCAAGGATCCTTCATTGTCTATGCACATCACAAAAGGAGACCCTAAAGGCTGTTCAAAGCTTCACATGCATATGCTACTGTCCGGCATATTGTCTACTAGGCACTGCCAACAGCATGTAGATCATTCTACGGTATGGTTTCACTGCGCCAAAGAACATGCTGCTTTCTGATTCCTCACTGCCTCTACACGCAACTGTTAGCTTCCGGGAACAGGTGGAGGGAAACACCCATCTCCCTTCCTCCACCTCTCCTTATAGTCTTCTTCTGACCTTGGAGTCCTCAAGTCACCACGCTCTCTGGTTACACTTCTCCAACTCTCCCTCCCATCCACTATGGGGATCTGAGGGGCAGATGTCTCTGCTTGAGCAGAGACAGAGACTTGGAGATTCTGAACTAGACATTTCCTGGTCTCACTCTCATCTTCAGTAACACTGAGGCCTGGGGGCTTAGCAAGTACAGTGCTCCCCAACAGCCATGGCGGGGAAGTGATGCAGCAGGCAAGCATGGGAGCTAGAACTTTCAGCTGAGGGTATATATCTCCAACCATAAGCAGGAAGGAGAGAGAGAGAGAGAGAGAGAGAGAGAGAGAGAGAGAGAGAGAGAAGCCAAACTGGGAATAGTGCGTAGCTTTTGATACCCTAAAAGCCACTCCCATCCAGGGATGTACATCCTCCATCAAGGTCACATCTCCTCAGTCTCCCAAAACACTGCCATCAACTGGGGACCAAGTATGGAAATGCCTGAGAAAATGGGGAGATCTTACTCAAGCAGCCATGCTATGTTAATGAAACTACTCAGCAAGTACATACGCCCTGCAAGAGTGTTTGTATCGAATACATTTTCACTTCTGTAGGGTGAAGATCTCACTGTGGAGAGGTCCATCCATATGGCAAGGACGTGCTGAGCTGAGGAACCACCACCAAACTGCCTCATGAAGTGGTTGTGCCATTTCACGTTCCCATCGCAATGCATAAAAATCCTAGATGTTCATGCCCAACCTAGTGTTAGGTACGGTCAACGCGCTGGTTACTGTCAGCCAGCTATGAACTAGAGCCACCTGGAAAGGTGGATTGATTGCTGGTTGCTGTGAGTGGGTTCAGCCCACCGTGGGTGGTGCAAATCCCTGGGTAGGTCTTGGGTTACGTGTGGAAGCAATCTGAGTTAGCCACGAGGAGAAATAGGCAGTTTCTTCCAAGGAAAGCCTTGGCTCTTGTTTGAATCATTGTCCCAACTTCCTTCACTGACAGGCTGTGACCGGGACTATAAGCCAACTAAACCCTTTCCTCCCCCAAGTTGCTTTGGGTCATGGTATTTATCACAGCAATGGAAAGCAAACTAGGGCAGTCAGTCTACTGAATTTTCATAGATGCATGTGGTGTCTCACTGAGCCTCTAAATGGCTTGTCTCTGATGGGTTAAAACGCGCTCCACTGTCCTCGGCCGGCCTTCTTGGCTGAAGTGTTTTCTCTAATCTTTTGCCTACCCTTTTCATGACTACTTACACCCCTGTCATTGCAGAACCACATAGCACTTGGAGGCCGATCCATGGTTTAATTTCTGCCTCCCTGCATGATCACCTTCCAGAATTTAGAGAGCAAATAAGAGTTCTTGGGTTCTACTCAACCCAGATACAACTGTTTAATCAATAACTTGCCTGTCCCTTTACATAACCACAGCTTCCTGGCTCCATTTTCAGGCATCAGAGAGGTTGTCTTACCTAATTCCCTCATTTTATTGACGAGGAAACTGAGGCTGAATGAGAGGGAGTGGCCAGTCCAAGGTCTCAAAGATTAAGTTGGCAACGGGGTGACTCGGGGACAAGAGCCAAGCTCTGCCGACTGGAAGCAGGATGTCAGGCACGTGTGTGCTTGGCCCCAGAGTCCAGTGGGAGAGTAAGTGGGAAGGATGAAGGCAGCAGAGAGCCCTCTGTGTACAACCTGGTGTAACTTAACCCATGGTCTCTATGCAGGCAGAGACAACAGGAGAGAAAGTACACCTGCGCCTGCCTCTGTTTTCTGCTCCTTAGAAGCAAACGTATCTGCAGGTGCACAAACAAAACTCAGGGTCCTGAAGCCAGGTGCTTGCTTACTACAAACAGAAGCCTCGTAGCTATGGTGGCCTCTTCCTGCCCACAACCTCCCGTTTGCTACTGGCCAGAGTAGCCAGAAACACCACATGGCCCCAGGGCACTGAGACAAAAGAGTGCAGGATAATTTCCCAGGAAACAGAATGAGTGGCTTGAAGTGTGTAAATCAGTACAGGCCCTGGGGCATGAAAGGGGAAAGCCCTGGGCTCAGGTGGCAAGGATGACATCAGAGTATCCATTCTCACTCAGCTTCCTGGAGTGAGAAGCCCTACAGTCCAGAAACCCAGAAGGGAAGAGCACAGCAACCAGAAGCCCTGGAGGAAATAAAGTTTTCTTTCTTTCTTTCTTTGGTGTGTGTGTGTGTGTGTGTCCATGCAGGTGCATATACAAGTGACTGCACGTGTGTGTTCAAACGCATCAACGCCAGAAGACGCAAGGTGTCTTTCTCAGACTCTCCAAGACAAAATCACGGAGCTCGCCTCTTACCCTGCGTTGGCCGCCAAGCTCTGGTGATCCGCCCATCTCCTTCCCACGAGGATGTAAACTCAGGCACTTTTGCCAAACGCCCCACCTCTCTGGAAATCACATTTTCTGTCATTCTAAGCACACTGGTCCTCAAGACCAGAGCTCATCAAAACAAACAGCAAACAAAACTGTATTTATAAAAGCAAAAAAAAGGTGCATTTTATTTCCTGATATATTCCATCATGTAGGAAACCAACCATGGCTGAACGCCAAATGCTGAACTAACAAAACTTCTCGAATCAACTAAAGGATCCTCTCATTGACAGGCTCCCTCTGCTGGTCACCGGCCCATACAGACGCATCCCCAGGGCACAGTCTCTCTGAGGTCCATAGTACGCCTGGCTCTGCGACCAACAAATCAAAGCAAGAATTTGCCATTGTTAGCTCAGAGACCAAAAAGGATGGCCCTATCAGGTAATTTAAATAATGCAAACTTGGTCCAGAAAGAATCTTTAACAATACCATAGAAGAAATGGGAACTGGTCAGGCTAAACGTGGCCAACCAAGCTGACCATGGTCCTGCAACAGAGATGTGGCCTCTAAACCCAGACTTCCCCCAGAGTCAAATAGCAACCAGCCAGGACTGCCCTCATTTGCATGTCAGGTGGTGATTGGTGGGATTGAGGACGGCTCCAAAAGGGAAGCCACCAACCACTGCAGCCCGGGCCAAGGCAGGTGGTTCTTCTGCTACTGTCCTTATCCGTGGCTTCCTTGCAGTAAACTTAGCATTTTCTATTCTGGTCTGATCTGGGTGAATTCTTTCGCTGCCTGTCCATTCCTTATCACACTAGACAAGATCCAAAGAGATTCCATCCAAATCCTAGCAGGAAAAAAATAAACCTTCACTCCGGGCTCATACCTTAGAAGTTGGGTGTGACCTGCTGGGAAGACAGGGGTAATCATGGAAGCCTGAAGAGGTTACTCAGACTCTCTCAGGGAGGGTGAAGGGCAGTCCCATGATAAACGCGAACCTGCGCCTGTCTGCTGCTCGAGATCAAGGTCAAGGGGCAGAGGTGACGTCATCTTCTGGGGACATGGGTGTGTGGCTCAAACCCGAGACCAAGACAAGGGTGGCTGGACACATTAGCCACTGCCTGTCGCTGATGTGTGGCAGTGACTCAGTGTATCGACGCAGCAGGTGGGATGGAGCTCAGTTCCGTGATGTCACCACCACCGGGCCATGAGAACGGTAAAAAATCTCCCTATGGCTCTTCAAACAAGTAATAAAAGTGCCATGGCCATGGCTGAGCACCGGCGGCGCCACCGCGGCAAGAAGACAGTCTAGAGCATTTTGAAGACATCTGCCTGCTCAAGAATGACCCACCCCGCATAACCTTGCCAGTCAGTTCCCCAGAAATGCCACAGAGCCAGAGGCCACCTCAGACAGAGAATGAGCTCTGGAGGGGAGCCGGGTGTTTGTGTCTGGGCAGGAGGAGCTGAAAGAGGGGCGGAGTCAGAGAAAGGCCAGAGGCCAAGAGGATGATTACAGATCTCATTTTATGGCACTCCACTTCATTGCTGCAGAAATAGGGTGTAGCTTTACAAACCGAAGGCAAGGCCACCTTCAATCTCAGCAGGCGCCATTTTCGCAGCAGCTCAAATGATCACTTACATTGTTTTTAGCAAGGGTGTTCTTAGTTAAGTTGCTACATTGTTTTGTTTGTTTGTTTTTAACACTTAATGGCATAGCAGGGAAAACATTAACTTTCATATGGACTGGAAAACCAGAAATCTACGGGACATTCTGGTTTTTGCAGGGGCCTGAACCAAACCCACAACATACCCCCCCCCCCCCCCCGGGCTTTCCTGCCAGGGGCCCTGCTGAGAAGGACTTTCTCCCGGGAACCAGCAGACACAGAGAAAGATGGATTCCATCATCTGAGGCTTCACCCAATAAACCACTACCACAGTGCAGAACCGGGCACAAACTTCAATCCAAAGAGGACCTTGGGCACACAGGAGAATGGAAGAAAAAGCACACACCAGAAACCCAGCCATCAGCCAAAAAGCCGAGAGGCGCTTTTAGTCCCTGCTGAGCTCACAAGCCAACCCTCCCTAGACTAGTAAGAACAAACAGCACTCATTTGGGCGTCTGGATCCCTATGCCCATCCCCCTCCAGCCCTCCCCCCCCTTTCTCTCTCTCTCTCTCTCTCTCTCTCTCTCTCTCTCTCTCACACACACACACACACACACACACACACACACACACACACACCATCCCCTGCCTCTCTCCTAGTCTCTAGATCCTGCAGACCCTGGTGTCTTGGGCAGCAGGGGCAGGGCCTGGGATCTGGAAAGGTCTAAACAAGTGCTTGGGTCACTTTCTGGCAGCTGACTCTTGAGAAACTCCACCTACCCTTTCCAGTTTCCAGGCGGTCAGGCTCACCCACTTCTCATCACTAGGGAAGAGGTAGCCCGGTTTACCAGCTCCAGCCAGTTTATTTTAAGCCACCGGGATGCAAGGAACCTGTGGTGTGGGTTGACTTTACTTCCTGCCGTGAGGACCCTCCCATAATAGTTAAGGCGTCCTCCTCAAATTCCCCTGGGCTGTCGGAAACACACAATTGCCATTCACCGAGCCAGCCTCAGGCCAAGACACATGCAGGGTGGGGTAGGGGGTGGGGGCTCCTCAAATCCCGTCCCCACTTTCCCACACTCTGACCCTGTCACTGGCCTCAACTGTCCCATCAGACATGAATTCTGGGAAATGAGTGGATGAAGAATTTCCGTCTGTCTGTAAACTACAGTCCATCAGAACAGAACACCAACAGAATAAACCGAAAGTCTCCATACCTGATTTGATCATGAAGGAAAGTCCCCAGGACCTACCTGACTTCCACAACACACAGAAAAGAGACTCTTTGCCAGGGAACTGCAGGCTCCTTCTGTGGCTGTTCTATGCCTCCCCGCTAAACTGAGGCCCAGGGTTGCTGCCAGCACAGCCTGGGGACAGAAGCCACACATCCCAGCCACAGGACACCTTCCTTCCCAGAAGAGAGGGAACACACTGTATGAAGAGAGCTACCTGACATAAATCTCTTTCCTTTTTTTGTGAGGTGAAGTGGGTGTGACCTACATGGCGATTCTGGGCTGAGCCCCCTAAGTCCGTGGGGCAAATGCTTTTCATCGGGCCTCAGTCTCCCTCTCTTAAAACTGGGTTAATGACCCCTTAGAGAACATAATTAGCTGATTCCTGCTAATGACAGGGCCTCCCTGCTGTGCCTCTTTGATTTTTACTTCCCCACCCACCATGAATCCACCTATCCTGAGCAGACTTGACAAGCCCAGGACAGACCAAGCTCAGGTGTGGCATGGGGCATGCCATGGAGGCCAGCCCAACTGCACCTGCAGCTGCGTGAGCCACAGAACCAGAGAGGCCTCTTCTCCTTCATGTCCTCCATCCTCCGTTCCACCCAGACGTATCACTTGACTCTGATTTGGAGGAGCTGGGATGAAGCGGCGGATAGGGATTGAGACCTGGCCCAACCACCTCACCATCCTCTCTGCCCAGAGTCACCAAGTACAACAACACACACACACACACACACACACACACACACACACACACACACACACAGTCACTAAACTAAACAGAAATGGAGGTGTGCCGAGCATCTCCTAACTTCTCATTCATTTTCTTGACTTTCCACTGAGTCTACATTCCAATTTCACAGACTAGTATATTTTTTAATATTGTAATTTTTGTTGCAATAATTCAGATTTTCACAAAATTGTGAGGAAACAATGAGATGCTTACCTGAGCCTCCCCCTCCCCCTACAGCCATGGTAGCGCTTGGGAAAGTCTTACTAGTGCGACACTGATACAACCCACAGATCTTCCCCAGATTTCCTGTCTGACTTGTACAGTGTGTCCCTCCGTGTGCCCTACCTCGGGGGCGGGTTCCCATGTCCACTATGGACAGGCCTGTGCGCCACTCCAATGCCACGGTCCCTCCTGTTGTCTCTTGTTGGGGGGTGGGGTGGGGTTGAGACAAGACTCCCCACACAGTCCTGGCTGTCCTGGCACTCATTACGTAGGGCTGGCCCAGACTCACAGAGATCTGCCTGTCTCTGCCTCCTGAGTGCGTGCGAGCCTTAAAGGTGTGTGCTGCCAAACCCAGCCCATCGTCGTCTTTTTGAACCACACCTGCCTTCTTCCTGCCCACCGTCCTTCAGTCTCTCCTCCACTAATCTGTTTAAGCTTCAATAATGGATCATTTTAAAAATGGTATCTAAATACACAACATGTAGGATTCAGGGAAAACTGGCTTTGTCCCCCTCTGTTTTTCCACTGCACCAAGTTCAGTGGTAGAGGTATCGCTTCTACCAATAGATGAGTGACATTCTTTTCTCTGATTGAGGAATAACCCACGAAATGTAGGTACCACACTGCTTTGTGCTCGGGAGGCCCTCGGATCTGCAAACAAAACCCGCAAACCTCCACAAATTGGTGAGATTCTGAAACACCTGCTCTGCGGCTCCCAGGCCCGTAATTAAACTGAAGATCTAAGGATAGGTTGGCGTGAAAGGACTCAACATGCAAACAGGGAAACCCTTCCCGCTGAGTCCATAATTACAAGCCAGGATCTCGGGAGGTGGTAGCAGTAAGCTGGGGGGGGGGGGAAGCTTTGGAGCTCCAGCCTTCCCATGGGACAGACTCGAGGCCACATCCCACACGCAAGCGCGCAGAGCAGCGCAGAGCAGTTTGCTTCTGCAGGAAATCTCATTCTCACAGGACGCCAACAGCACAAGTCTTTCCTCTCTCCGGTGTGCTCAGCTTCGGGAAGACCTATCAGCACTCTGCATGTTCTCTCTCTGCTTTCTCTAGCTAACCATGCTCGATTCCTCCAATCAGGCAAACCGAACATTTCCCAGACCTCTGGCCATCTGCCTTCACCTCATCATTAGTCCTATTCCTGTGAACATGACCTAAATTCAACAAGAGATCTGACCCAGTGGGTTCCACGGGGCTGCCGGTGGGCAGGGACAGCCGTCATCCTTCCTGCTACACCTCCATCAATCATCCAAGGACACATTCAAGGGGCTCACCCAAGCCATCAAAGGAAAGGAAGGGGTGAGAAAGGCTTGAGGGACAGGCCAAAATGTCCTTTCAAAGAACAGGTAATTAATTAACAAAGGAAAAGGAAGAGACAGAAAGAGAATTCATATTCGTCTGAAAAAGTCACCATCCCTAGCCACAGAAGACTAGTTCCAGGTTCCACTGTATGCCAAACTTTGTGGGCCTTCAGGTGCAGGCCCTTCCATAAAACCAAGTACTGTTTGCACAGAACCTTGACACATCCTTCCGTACACTTCAAACCACCTCTAAGTGTTAACTGACGGCATGCTGTGTGTTTCAGAGAAAAAAAAAGCAAGAAAAGCCTACACGCCTGTGTGTTTTTCTCCAAACATTTTCATCCAGCAGTTGGTTAGCTCTGCAGAACAGATCTGGAGGGTCATAGCAAATTCCTGCCCCCTCTATGACCATCAGATGTCTCCCGAGAACTCTCTGGGACTTTCAGTATGATGTGGGAGGTAAGGAGAGGGACTACATTTTAGCTCCATAGTTCTAGCACGGATTAAGATATTTAATAAGGCTGGGTGGTGCTGGCGCATGCCTTTAATCCCAGCACTCAGAGGCAGAGGATCCAACACTCTCGCACATGCAAGCAAAACACCAATGCACATAAAATTTTTTGTTGTTGTTGTTTTGTTTTTCAAGACAGGGTTTCTTAGTGTAGTCCTGGCTGTCCTGGAACTAGCTCTTGTAGACCAGGCTGGCCTTGAACTCACAAAGATCTGCCTGCCTCTGCCTCCCTGAGTGCTGGGATTAAAGGTGTGTGCCTCCACCACCCAGCAATACCCCAATTCTTATATGAAGAGATGACTTATTAGAAAACGAGCTTTCTGTTATTGTCATGAAATACCTTAATCAACTGATAAAGAGAAAGATTCAACTTGATTGACAGCTGTTGTGGAACATCACGGCAAGAGCATACAGCAAAGCAAAATACTCAGCTAGTGGTAGGAAGCTACCAGTGTCCCATGCTTCCCTCAGAGGGATGCCCCGATGACCCAAAGACTTCCTGACCACTTACAAGGATTAAAACCTTAGGGAGCAAGGGGCTGGAAAGATGACTCTGTGGTAAAGAGTGCTTGCACTCCTACCAAGGACCCAAGTTCAGGTCCAGTGTCCACACCAAGTGGTTCCAGGGGCTCTGATGCCCTCTTCTGCCTCTGAGGAACCTGCACATGTGTATTTATACATACAGTGATGCACACACATAAGCAAAAGTGAAAATAATTCATAATTTTTTAAATTAATACCTTGAGAAACAAATCCCAGAAAAATTCACTTTCTAATCTGAATCTTTCTATCCTGCTTGACTTCAAACCCCTCCCCTAACTTTTGTAAACACAAACAAACAAACCTCGGGAGAGCACTTGGGGGGCAGAGACAAGCTGGTCTCCGTGAGTTCAAGGCCAGCCTGAGCTGCACAGTGGGTGAGGTCAAGGACAACCAAAGCTAAATAGTAGCCACCGTGAAAAAACCAGAGAGAGAGAAAACATGTGTAAACAACGGCAAATTGCTACAACACTTCCCCTTCATTTAAAAATTCTGGCTATCAGGTCTGGAGAGATGGCTCGGTGGTTAAGAGCACTGCCTGTTCTTCCAAAGGACCTGGGTTCAATTCCCAGCACCCACATGGCAGCTTACAAACTTCCTGGAACGCTACCTGCAAGGAATCTGACACCCTCACACAGACATACATGCACACAAAACACCAATATACCTCAAGTAAAAATAAATAAATCATTTAAAAAGAAACTCTGGCAACCTGGATTGACTATATTTTCTTTGAACATATAATTCCGTGGCTTTTTAATAACATTTTAATTTTTTATTTTACTTATTAGTGTGTGTGAATGTGTGTGTGAGTGTGTGTGTGTGTGTGTGTACGCGCGCGCACGCACGCCCTGGTGCAGGCGGGGCAGTCAGAGTACAACTTTGGAAGTCGGTTCTTTCCCTCCACTTTACTCTGGCAGGATCTTTCTTGTTTTCTGCTAGGCACTGTACTGCAGGCTAGCTGGCCCTCCAGTTTTTCAGAATTTCTTCTACCTCCACCTCCATATCACGGGAGGAACACTAGGATTACAGATACAAGCCACCATATGTAGCTCTTGTGAGTTTCAAGAATAAAATTATCGTCACCAGGCTTGTTTGGCAAACGCTTTTACCTGCTGAGCCATCTTGCTGGCCCTTAAAGATATTCTTTAATAGCTCTAACTAAGTATGGTCTGAGAGGAAAGCAAAAGCAAAAACCCTTTCTTTAGACTTGGAACAGCCGCATGACAAACGCCAAGCCTGGCCTCTCGCTGTCAGTTCACCTCAAAACTCTGCAAGTACTGGGGCGGAGCAGGCTCCTCACCCTGCACCACGGAGGGAGGTGATTTCTGGTTCCGCCTGAGAGAGTGGTGTCGCGTGGGTAGCTAGCTTTTCCTCCAGACCCAGATGGACACGTTTCCGTTTCTGCAATCCATCTAGAGGCTAGCAGCTCCTTCTGACTCAACATGAAACCATCAGTGTCACTGGCCTTTCCCTCCCAGTTTAGCATCATGTGCAGAGGCCAAGAGGTGAATGCCCGGTCTGAAGGTCCCATCTGAGTTGTTACTAAAGAGGAAAAGTCACAGTGCCCAGCAGGAAATGAGGGGCAGCCCGAAGGTCACCAACCAGAAGGACCCTCTTTAGCACAGATGCTCAGTCATTTGCAAACTTACCCCACCATGAGACTTCCCGGTCCCTAGCCCTCCATGGTGCCCGGAGGACAGGATCACTACTGTGTCTTTGCCAGACTAATGGCTTGTGCACAACAAACAAGGTAAGTTCATGAACCGAGTGAGGAATGGAACAAGACAAAAGAAATGGGGACTGATCTGGTTCGCCAGCGTGGGTTGGGTGAACTGTTTTTCCATTTAAAGTTGCGCCACGGGTTTTAACTATGCACATAATAAATGAAGGTGCATTTTGTTGAAAGCCACGTTGAAGTCACATCGGCTATGTGCCTAGTCTCCCAGCTAACTCAGTCCATCAAAAGAAAGACCAGACAGGTTTGGAGAGAGATGACTTGGGCGCGCTGGTGCCGGCGCCTGGTGATCACCACTTCTTTTTTTAATGTGCTCACAACGCCCTAATGATGTGTTCTGGGATTTGCTGAGCAGATGCGTCAATCACCCCTGTCTTTGGAACACAATTTTATAATAGCATTGTGGTTAAGCCCATGGGCTTTGAAGTCACACAGATCAAGGTCTGAAATCTTGCTCTACCTCCCACTGCCTTTGGGAAGTTTACACAAGGCCTTTGAGCCTCTGAGTTTTCGGCTGTAAAAACTACGCTTTTAGTTTCTCCCCATCAACGCTGTGGCGAGTGAGACAACGGACTTATTTAGGCAAGGGGAGAGGGGTTCCATCCACCTTTCCTCCATTGACATCCATGATAGCCAATCTACCTCAGCATCACCCGCAGGGGCCACAGACAGAGAGATCTGAGTGTCTAACCACTTAGACAACAGGCAAAAAATTTCAGAGAAAACCTGACGTATCACTAAGCTCGGCCAGAAAGGGCAGAACAGGAAGACAAGTACCTCAGAGGAACTTTTAGTAATGACCTGCTTCTAGAAAAGTTGTTGACAAGGACCAGAAGGCTGCCCAGAGGCAGGACAGTTGGCCCACGTGCACAAAGCCCTGGGCTTAATCTTTAGAACCGCAAACAACCACTGACAAATAGAAATGGCTGATAAATAATTAAATAAAAACTGTATCTGTGGGGAACAGATAAACATTTGTTTATCTCTAGTTTAATGACTATTTTTATTGTGTTTTATACTGTAAGTAATTTAGAGATGACCTGAAGTACGTGGGCATGTGTTAGGATTGTATGGGAATAGTCAAACTCCACAAAGCAGACTACCGCACACAACAGTATATACCACACAGCCCCAGTATGCGGCAGGCTACACACACCAGACCACCTAAAGACCAAGTCCTCGGAACGTCTCCCTACAGTGAATCCAACCATGGCTGTACAATGCCATCATACCGAAGGTACTTGAGTACTTTAGATTCTGGGATCCGCGAGGGTACTGGAAACAATCTCTGGGACACAAAGGGACATTGTGACCTCTGAGAGGACAGTGTGGGCTCCCAAGTACTAGCAGCAACAGCTAGTGCTGTAGCTGATCCAGTCCTGTGGTCACCATAGAGAGCCAGATAACATCTTTAAGACCTGGACTCTCTGGAGACTCTGTCCCGTTCTCCCTCCCATCTCAAGAACACCTGCACTTCAGGAGAGAGGAGCCAGCAGCCTGGGGAAGAACAATAGAGAACAAACAGATACCAGGGGAACTCCAGGGCCGCAGGGCTCTGAGGCCGCTGTCCACAGAGACCAGGTTGAGGAAGGGAGTTAGACTGCTTCTCCTTCCACAGTCTGTGATGACACCTTAGCCACAGAGGGCCCTCAGCAAACCCTCTGGGAACGGGAGACCCAGTCCACAAAAGCAATGCTCAGAGTACAGAGGTCCCCTCCGTTTCAGCTTTCCAGACGCCTAAATGAAATGGCAATCTCAGATGTTCCTAGGAGCCGGGGTAGGGGTGAAGCGTGGGTCCCCCGATACCCACTGGAGAAAAAAGCCTTCCTCTCCACTGCCAGCACCCATTCCTTTTCCCACCCACACAGACTCCCAGGGCTCACTGCCCCCTCTATTCTCTCCCTCACCCAGCACCCAGTACTTAGGAGAACAAAGAAAGATCTCTATAGGTGTGTTTTGCTTGGTGGGAGCGGAAAAGGATCTGAGGGAAACAGTGAGCAGGCCACTCATGTTCTTGTCAAAAAAGGATCTTTCTTCATAGAAGCTGGAGACGGTGTGTGTGTGTGTGTGTGTGTGTGTGTGTGTGTGTGTGTGTGTAAGTAGCTGAAAGAGCTCAGAGAGATGGCCGGCATGGCAGAGAGCTGGGGGTGTTGCTCCCCAGCTCACCCTCTGTGATGCAGTGCTCACTGTTCAGCCAGGCCTCTCAGCACTTACATAAAGTCAGGATCCCATTTAAAGTGTAGCCTCTCCTGATTTGCATCTCCCCCCAAATAAATCAGCTCCTAGTGGTCTCGGGGCCTTTAAACTCAAAACCCCCTACTGCTTGATCTGAAACCACTGCAGATTGACCAAGGTTTCCCATGCAAACAAAGTACTCCTTTGAATCTTAGCAACAAAGCTGGGCCATACATGCCATCCCATTTAATAGCCAGGAAAACCGAGGTTAACTGGGATTGGATAACATCTCAGATCGCCTGGCTAGGTAGCAGCAGCTCTGGGTTTTGGTCCCATGTTGTCCCCTCTATAACCACATCACAGATCCTGCAGCCTAGTACAGCTGCACTGGCCATTCCACACTTCCAGCTTGGGCTAAACAGACGCCTTTCTTTCCTTTTATTTTCTTTCTCTTTCTTTTTCTTTCTTTCTTTTTTTTTTCCAAGACAGGGTTTCTCTGTGTAACAATCCTGGATGTCCTGGAATTCACTATGTAGGCCAGGCTGGCCTCGAACCTGGAGAGCTACCTGCCTCTGCCTCCTGAGTGCTGGCATTTCATGTGCCAACACCACCCAGGAACAGATGCCCCTCCAAATGCCCACTCTGTGCTCGTCCATACTACCCACAGTGGCCCTGAAGGCAGGGACTGGGACTTGGATCGGTCTCAACACCTGGCACGTGAGTGGTCACTGGGTACTTAGTAAACACCTGTTATGCAAATGAGTGACTGAATGAATGGGTGAATGTTTGACCAATTAAAAGGTGACTGTAAATATTCAGGGTTGGAAGACCTAGCTCCCAGACACCTGATCTTGACCCACAGCATCTAAGTTCCCAACCTGTCTCTCTACAGTTATGGAACACCGAATCTCACCTTCGGAAATCATTACGGATCATATACGCATTAGGTCAGGAACTTCACAGCCACCAGCAAACATTCAACACGGACTTAACCATTCACTGAGATCAGCTTCTCAGTTCTCACTAGTGGCCGTATCAACTGGCATCTGCACACCTGCTCACACCTGGGCAGGGCACACACAGTCCCAAGATATGTGCAACGGGGAAAACAACCCCGTGGAATAACCCTTTTCCTCCATTGGAGTCACGAGGGCAGACCGGGGACCAGAACAATAAGTCTTAGGAAGGAGGCAGTCAAGACACAAGGAACCCAAAAGCCACGACAGTGTTTGTCCTGGGACCCAACATGACCTGAGCCAGGCTCTGTGACAGAAGTTACCGGAGAGGCAGCAGCCATACAGACTGATCAGAAAACATGCCCAGGCGGATCTACAGACCCCAACTGTAAACCGGCACTGCTGGGTGATGCCAGAGAAGGCGCAACAAAGCCTAGGGTGGGAGACATACTGAAGACTTCCTGGTATGAAAGTACGCTGTGGCGACTCTCTTGTGGACACACTGCCTCGTGACAAATCTGTGCTTTTCTGTTCACATGTCCCACAAGACAGCAAGTTCCTTAAAGTCGCATCTCTCTGAGAGCCCCCTGGGGCAGTGAATGCCTGGCCCGGCACCGTTGGGAAAAAAAAAAAAGACAAAGAAAACCACTGAACGAGAAAGAAACCGGCAGAGATGATGTAGGAGTGAATAGATGAATGAGGACCTAGGGGGAAGGAAGATGAGGTGGAGTTGCTGATGGAGAGTAATCTAGCAGGAGCCCAGGGACCAGGGAGGTAAGCCCCACCCGGACTCCAGTTGGGGAGGAACTTTGCGCACCCCCAACCCCCGTGGGATGTGGTGTAGCCCAGAGAGGAGACTGAGTTCAGTCCCCAGAGGACCCACTTTCATTATTAGCAACAGTCTTTGAAAGGGAAGTCAGGAAGGGCAAACTTGGAAGAGGAGAAAACAGTCCAGAAATGAAACAGCACACAGCAGGAAGCAGGAGCCCGAAGCAGGCAGTTACTAAGGATTCCCAAACGCTCAACTACCGAAAGGAAGAGAAGGAGGCAGCAGGTGGGAAAGGCTGGAAAGCATCTCACAGCAAGGCTGAAGCACAGGCTACAGGGACTCCGGCCACAGGGAGTGAAAAGTGGAGACAGTAGACACCCCACCCCACCCCACCCCCGCCCCAGATCTCGTCTTCTTCAAGTCAGTACGGAAAGAGTGCACGAAAAAGTGTCAGAAGGGGAAACCGGGCTCCAGCAAACTGCCTCGCTCAGAGCAACAAGCCTCTGGCCGCTAGTCCCACCGGAGCACTGCCCCCACCCCCACCTCGTGTGTCCTTCAGTAAAGTGACTGAAGCCCTCCCTCTCTCTGTACAGTAAAGGACAATGCTTTGGAGGTCTTTCAAAAGACTTCTCCGGGCTTCTGCTTCCTGCTTCTGTATCTTCCAAAATCTAGTTAAAGGCTCCGTCACCACTGCCCAGACAGCCACCTTCTCAAGGGCCAACAAGCCCTCATCTCCACGCTGTGAGATTACCCCCACATAAGGGCCAAAACACCTTCTGACCGGGAAGACCAAAACTCAGGCAGAAGCCAAGGACAGACAAGTCTCCAACCCCTGGATGTGTCCTTGACGTAGCCCAGATCGCCCGCTCAGGGCACCCAGAACGAATGGGACCACCACCGAGGTTCTCTTTCAAGCCAGCGAGAGGGCAGGAGGCAGGAGTAGATCCCCGACGC
Organism: Microtus pennsylvanicus; assembly: GCF_037038515.1. Classification (NCBI taxonomy): domain Eukaryota; kingdom Metazoa; phylum Chordata; class Mammalia; order Rodentia; family Cricetidae; genus Microtus; species Microtus pennsylvanicus. The sequence goes on along the minus strand of NC_134581.1, from coordinate 89,110,520 downwards.
CTCCAGGCCCTGGGGCTTCCCGCTTCCTCGGTGGCCGGTGCGAGGCAGATCTGGGGCCGAGGTCCGGCCAGCCCCGCCCCGCAACCAGAGGCCAGGCACCCACCGAACAGGAAATTCCACCTGTGCGCCCGAGCCCGGGCCACCCACGGGTCGTAGAGCGGAGCTCAGGCGAAACCAAGAACCTCGCGCAGGTGCCGGTGCGCGAGAATCCGGACGGTGGACGCCCAGCCCAGGTTCCCCGCTCCCGGGTCCCCGGACCTCGTTCACCTCTCGCCGGGAGCTGTACTTAAGTCCCTCGCTGAAGTCCTTCGAGCCCCCTCCGGCCTTTCGGCCCCGATTGCTCCCCATCGTCTCGACGGCCCGATCGCCGGTCTCAGACGCGTGGTCCCTGCAGGCAGCCGACTACCATGGCCCGCGGGGCGTTGGGGACACGAGGGACGCGGAGTGCGAGGAGAGGTATGGGCCAAGTTCCGGGGCAGGCCCAGCGCGCCCGACCGGCGGCAGAGGCTCCCGTTCTCATCCTTCCTCCCCGCGCAGGTAGTTTCAGGGTGTGGCCTCCCCGGTTGCCCCGCCTCCAGCCTGCCAGCCCCGGCGCCCGCACACCTGTCACGACCGGTCCCGCCCTCCGCCATGCCCCCCCCCCCCCCCAGGAAGCTCCTCCCCTCCGGCCAGAACCCCCGAAAAGGAGCACCGCGAAGTGCTGGTGCTTTCTTTCACACAGGTGGCTCTTTCTCCTGGGGCGCAGCTCTTCCTCGCGGCCCTTTGATACTGACCAGCTCTCCACCATGCCCTTAAGCAACTTTAATCTCTCTCCCCTGGGCCTTTCCCTACAATCATCTTGACAGAGATGCCTGTGTCATAGAACCACCAAAATCCCAGCCAGCTGCTCTAAGACCCAGTCTTCCACTGCTTGCCATGTGCCACGGACAGACGCAAGGACCTTCCTCCTCTGGGGACAGTAGCAGCTTCTTCGCTGTGGGAGGCGCTGACTGTGGCCTGTGCCCAAAGAAATAATAGTGGATCCTTAGAGTCATCCTCCAACTGTTTGCCACATCAAATACTGACTGCAGATCCCTCTTGAAAAGAGACTTTCCTGCATTTTTTTTTTCGAGACAGGGTTTCTCTGTGGCTTTGGAGCCTGTCCTGGAACTAGCTCTTGTAGACCAGGCTGGTCTCGAACTCACAGAGATCCACCTGCCTCTGCCTCCCAAGTGCTGGGATTAAAGGCGTGTGCCACCACCGCCCGGCTTCCTGTATTTTTATAATCCTTCCTGATACCTAAACACCAAGGACCCCAACATTCCCTCGTCAGCCTCCTCCTTTTTTTTTTCCTACACTCCCTTTAAGCTTTCATGGTAGTAGCTGTTGTTACATTTATCTGAGTATCCGGGAACAACTCGCAAGGACTCAGGTCCCTCCTGTCACCATGTGGGTTCTAGGAAAGGTTAGGCTTGACAGTAAGAGTCCTAACTGGCTGAGTCACCCTGCAGGCCCATTCACTTTCCTTCTGGACAATTCACCTCCAATAAGGAAACCCGCTTTCCCAGAAGACACGGCAGAAGCGCCTGTGCCCAGTCTGCTTTAGCAACCACCTGGGTACTTCTCCACTGGCACCCTGCAGTCCTGTGCGGTGAACCAAAACTGCTGAGTCTGTGGCATGCGCTAAACACTGTCCTGCGTTTTGGGAAACAAGAGTGGATAAAACTGTAACCCCTACTTTGAAACCAACAAGACCCAGGTTTCCATCCAGAACTCACCCATCTTCTTAAAGTAGTATAATCTCCGTGAGTCTGTGTCACACAGCAGCTACAATAAGCAGAGTCCCCTGCTGACTCCAGATATAAGTGATATGTGACAACTCTGGTGACATTAGACCAATGAGAGCTGACGGTTGTGTCTACTGACAAAGACCTGTTCTATCTCGATGGACAGACAAGTCCCACCATGAGCCTCTTCTTTCCTCGTGAGTCGGAACTGGGTCTGTCTGTCCCTCTATCGTTACATTGCTGTGTCTCACTGACCTGAACCCTCCAAGTCTGAGTTAGGTCAATTTAATGCATAGGGAAATAAATCTGCCATCCTACTGCGTACAACGCACTCCCGAGCCAAACGGAAGATACTGAGAACTAATTCCCTGCTTTGGATTATGACGGGCACAGCACCCTTAATTAGGGAATGACTGAAAGCCAGATCGGAGGCAGCAAGGACTCAAAGGTACTCTCTGTACTGAACTTGCTCTTCTGTTGTGAAAGGGTGACTCATAGTCTCTCCCGTGTGGCTAGAGTTTCATCCCTTGTCTCGGGGGGCTAAGTGGACATCTTGTCTGCCAAAGGCATCCATGTGGTCATCTGAAGGTAAGGTAACGCCACAAATTTGTTGTAAGTCCAGAGGAAGAGCCGCCTTCCTGTGCTATGCATACCCTATGTGCATGCCTACATCTGTGTGACCTACAAGAGGACAGAGCAAACTTTAGTCTGACATCTTAGAACTGTTTGGTTTAATCCTTTTACAGGATATATAAGCTGGGCGTGGTGGCACACAGGGCCAGCCCTGTCTACATACTGAGCTCCAAGTCAGCCAGGTTACACAGGGAGACCCTGTCTCCGAAAATAAAATAAAATAAAAGTATACAGGATGTTAAATACTTTCGTCTCTAAATTGTCAATGAAGAACCCTAAGAACAGCCAGTGTAAAACCCCAAACCTGAGATGTAACTCAGAGATAGAGTACCTACCGTATGAGTGTTTATGCTGTTGACACCCAGGATTACATGCGCACGCACACGCACACACGCACACACAGTCTTCAGCCTCCGCCATCTCTCACTAAGCTAGGATAACTCACAGCCCAATTAGTCAGTCTTTACCACGTGCCTTCCCCACTGCATTACCATGCCCGCCCATATTCGAAACCAGCTTATTCCAAAGCAGCTATGATATCTGTCCCTGGATTTCTCAGAGCACACTGCCTGCTGGGAAAGTCAAGTTCACGTTCCTAGGACCCTCTGAGGAGTTCTCCAGCTTATGCATGTCTTTGGGGCACTTAAAAGGTGGACATATGTGGGCCTGACTCTGGCGAAACCACCTACCTAGGCTGGTGATGATATGGGAAGGTGGAGCCATGGTGTGGAGACCTAGGTCAAGCTTAGAGTCACCATGACTCTGTTACTGGGGAAGACAACAGGACCAAGAAGTCTGAGAGCCACTCCTTCAAGGAAGAGGAAAAGCCTGAAGCAGGTGGGGGAGAGCTGTAAGATGAACACTATGAGAACCCTCATTCATGAGTGTCTCCGCATCCCCTGGTGTGAGAAGGGTTATCAGTCTGACAACTTCTTATGGCTCTTACTTGTGCTAGTTGTCTTGTGTGATAAAATGCACCTCGTAAGCCCCAACTGTGTAAATGTCCCCATGCTAACTCAGCCTGTTCCCTTCCAAGCCCCGGCTCTGACAGATCACCCCATTTGCCACCAGCACCCCCCCTTACTCACCATAACCACTTTGCCTACTCGTGGTGAGACCCCAGTTCACCTGGAACCTCACATCCGTGATGTGACGCTTTCCCCAGGCATAGCCAAGCTCTTCTCCCGGAAACTGTTGCATATTTTTGTCTTCCTGTGATACATAAAGACTCTCAAAACACTGTTGCAAAACAGAATGAGCGATGGCAGCCGTCCATGAAGCTGAATATCTGTCTATTAAGCCCTTGCTCGGGCTCTTGTTGAGTTTCTTCACTTACCACCTAGAAACAAAAGCATATTGTAACTTTATGAGGATTACACCAAATGGATTGAACTTAATTAGCATAGGGCTAAACAACGTCTGTCATGCAGAGTGTACTCGATACCTTGATCCCACACAGTCATCCCTTGGAAGGATTTTTGGCTGCTTCCTCTCTTCCTCGGGATTTGTAATGAATGCATGGCGTTCGAATAGCCACATGAGTGCCTTCTATGGGTGAGACACCTATGTAGTTCTGTGAGCTAAAAAAGAACGTTCTAAAACCCAAGACGGGCTATGAGCCACTCGCTTGCAGCAGAGAAGCACTTCTGAGTACAGTCTCACGTCTGTCTGCATCTCACGTCTGTCTGTGGCTCTGGACAGGCCATCTCAGGACTGGCCATCTCATCTCTCCAGTCACCAGGCTCTAGAAGCATTGCTGATGAAGCATTGCTGATGCCTTCCCTTACCTCTCCCACCCACCCACAAACAACAGATGCACAAATCACTAGCCTGATAGTTCTATCTATCTGGGGTGATCTATCTGCCCCAGCCCAAGCTACCATCATCTCCTCCATAAACTCCTCATTCCTCCCGGAAGGCTCCGCTTTATACACTCCGCTCCACTCGAATTCCTCTGTTTCCTTTGTGATGTCCAGAATCAAACTCAGCTGTCTTGCGCTGTAGGCAAGCATTCCACGCACGGAGCCACATTCCCCATCCTAAGTCCAGTCTATTGGGATCACAGTCAAAGACAGAGTGTATCCAGTCACTCTCAAAACACAGAACTCCCGGCCGGGCGGTGGTGGCGCACGCCTTTAATCCCAGCACTCGGGAGGCAGAGGCAGGTGGATCTCTGTGAGTTCGAGACCAGCCTGGTCTACAAGAGCTAGTTCCAGGACAGGCTCCAAAACCACAGAGAAACCCTGTCTCGAAAAACCAAAAATAAAAAAAAAACAAAAAACACAGAACTCCCAAAGGCAAGGATTAGCATCTGTCTCTCTAGCACACACAGCGAGTCATAGTTACTAAAAGGTGACTATGTAAAAGTATCAATAAGCGCTTTCCAATTTTCTGGTATCTAAGTTTTCAGTAATGAATATAGTGAAAATGCAGAAGATAGCATAAGATGGATATTGTCTACCCCCCACTGGCTACTGTATGGCCACACTCCTGGGATGGACAGCTAGGTGAGAAAATACAGGTCCTCTGTATCCCTCATCTGAAATACTTGAGTCCAGAAGGGATGTAGGAATGTTTGCATATGCATGATCGTATCTTTAGGGCAGGACCCACACTCTAGCCACAAAGTTCTTTACTTTTCGTATATAGCTAGCTATAGCTACATGCACAGCTGAGTACCATCTTAGCCACCATTTCTACTGCATGTGCAGCCCATCCCAGGTGTGGGCTTTTCTACCTGTGGCATATTGACACACCAGGCTGGCCTCAAACTCACAAAAATCCGCCTACTCTGCTTCCAGAGTGCTGGGATTAAAGGCATGCACCACTGCCTGGTCTCATTTTTCTTTTTCAGAACAGGGCTGGTCTCTACCTGTAGAGTTAGTCAGTTAGTTCGTTCGTTCGTTAGTTAGTTAGTCAGTCAGTCAGTCAGTTAGTTAGTTAGCCTGCTTGTTTGACATAGTCTCACTCTGTAGCTAGCCTGGAACTCACAGAGACCAACGCGCCTTCCTCTCCTGAATGTTGGGATTAAAGACATCTGCCACCATGCCTGACAGCCTGCAGAACTTCATCAGCTTCACCGCAAACCACACAGGTGTTCCCAAATCGATCTCTTCTCTTAGCAATGTAAGAAATTGTTGTACCAATACTCTGGTCATTTCTTTGGAGACAAGGTCTTATTATTATTTTTCATTATTATTTTTAGATAGGCTGTCCTCAAATTCATCTTTCTCCTGCCTCCTTCTTCCAGGTGCTGGGATTACAGCTGTGCGCCACCGTGTCTGGCTCTACTTCATCTTGTTTTGTGTTTTAACTTTTCCTTTATGATGTGTTCACTGAGGGCTCCCACTGTTTTCCATGCAGACGTTCCCGCAGCTGCCATGTTGTTCATGGTCTAGACTTTCATTCTGTAGTCTGTTCAATGGGCTTGCAGGAATCTTGGTTTTCCCTAAAAACCAGCCTGTCCAGAAACTTGCCAGACCAAGGCTTATTTTCTGTTCTCATCCATTTGTTTGTGTGAACACTCTCTGCCTCAGTGGCACTTATATTAAGGGCAGTGGCCAGTCTACTGAAATGTTTCTCTCTTGCTTCTGTTTTGGGGGGAATTGATTTCACAGGGAGTGTTTTTGTTGTGTGTGTGTGTTTTTTTTTTAAAATAATTATTTTTATTTTACGTTCATTGGTGTTTTACCTGCATATGTCTGTGTGAGGAACTGGAACTGGAGTTACAGACAGGTGTAAACTGTCATGCATATGTTGGGAATTGAACCAGGGTCCTCTGGAAGAGCAGCCATCGCCCTCAACCACTGAGCCATCTCTCCAGCCACCTACAAGGAGTGTTTTTGCTTTGCTTTGTTTAGTATTTTAATATGGGGTTCTAATCTGGTTGTCTCTTGTTTTCTAGTGTATGCTCCATGCTTCAATTCTAAATTCATTAGGAAGTGGAAACAGTAATATTGAACCCATCATTCCTGTTTATTGACATGTAGGAATACTTAGAAAGTAAATCTTCACAACATCTGCTTAGTTACCTCATGATAATGCCAGTGTTTGCACATCTGTGCGCATGCACGACACACACACACACACACACACACACACACACACACACACACACGAGGATGGGAGGAAGACAGTAAGGAAACCTCTGCTCATCTCTTCCTTCATTAAACGGGCATAAAGGGTTCCTTAGTATCTTCCAAGGGAATTTAGTAGCTTTCTGGCACTGTGACAATTGTCTTACAAAGACAATGGACTTACAAAGAAGGCGGCTGCATTTTGATGTGCTGCTTTGGTATGTGGTCAGTTGTCTGCATTGTTTGGGGCCTGCAGTGGCATGGGATAGTGCGGTGGAAGCATGTAGTGGGCTAGAACTGCTCATCTCAGGATGAGAGAGAGAGAAAAGCCAGCATCCCACAATCCTTCTCAAGGGCATGATCCCAGAGACCAAATGACTTCCTGTTGGGCCCAATTGCTAAAATTTCACTGCCTCTCAACAGCACCAACAGAGATCGATCCAGCCTTTAACACATAGCTAGTGGGGACCTCTTTATACCCAATCTATTGCAGACTAATTTTGCTGTTTTGTTTTGTTTTTGTTTTTCCACAGAATTGGGGCTTAAGCTCAGATGCCACACCTCTGGCAAATGCCACACCACTGAGCTACACTCCTCGTGCAGTCTGTTGCTTTTGTAGGACAGGAGGCTGGGACTTACACTTGGTTCACGGACATCCTTGAGCATTTGTGTTTCAAGAACGCCCTCTTTGACCAATGGGAGTTGCTTTCAGCTGCCGAGAGTTCTTTGACTCGGTCCAGGCATCGTTATATATATCTTTTCTTTCTGGTATGACATTACACATTGACAGCACTCATGGAGGGTCATAGTGGGTACACTAGCCATTTCTTTAATATATTTTGATGTGATGTAGAGAATAAATGTTAAGGTCTTAATCTGGGCACAAAGCATATGCCTTGGTCATTGTTTCTTGGGTTTCCAGTTAGAAAGGTAGGAGGTTTTGTTTGTCTTTTTAAAATTTATTATTATTACCATCATCATTATTATTATTTATTGATGCTGGAGGCCAAAGCCAGAGCCACACTCATGCTGACCCATGTGCTGTAACGTTGAACTACAGCCCTGGTCTCAGGAAGATGGGACCTTTAAGAAATAAAGTACTCTTCGTGTTCCAATTGAGACCTCCATTTACAACGTGGGACCACACAATATCAACGTATTCTATCTGTATCTTTTCCCCATTCACAGAGACCCCTCACATGACTGTTGTTGCTGCTCTAGCCACACTGAGGATTGAACTTGAGGTCTTGTGCATGCTGGGTAAGTACAGTTCCAGCCCTCACTTTGTTTTTTTTTGTTGTTGTTGTTGTTTTTTTGGTTTTTTTTTTTTTTTTTTTTGGTTTTTCGAGACAGGGTTTCTCTGTGGCTTTGGAGCCTGTCCTGGAACTAGCTCTGTAGACCAGGCTGGTCTCGAACTCACAGAGATCCGCCTGCCTCTGCCTCCCGAGTGCTGGGATTAAAGGCGTGCGCCACCATCGCCCGGCCCTCACTTTGGTTTTTAACCTTAGCTTTTTATTTTTAAATATTTCTATTATTTTTTTCTTAGATTCTTAAAAACTTTTTCAGTGTCCTACCTGCCATGTATTTTCTACATGCACCATGTGCGTGAACCATGTGTGTGCGCCATGTGTGTGTACCATGTGTGTGCACCTCATGTGTGCCTGGGGACCACAGGAGTCAGAAAGCAGCATCAGATCCCTTGGAACTGGAGCTACAATGGTTGTGAGCCACTATGTGGGTATTGGGAACTGAACCCAGGTCCTCTGCAAGAGCAGTAAGTGTTCTTAATTGCTGAACCATCTCTCCAGCTCCCTTAGCCCTAGTTTTTTGGTTTTTTTTTTAATATTTATTTATTTTATATACAATATTCTGTCTGTGTGTATGCCTGCAGGCCAGAAGAGGGCACCAGACCTCTATTATAGATGGTTGTAAGACACCATGTGGTTGCTGGGAATTGAACTCAGGACCTTTGGAAGAGCAGGCAATGCTCTTAAGCTCTGAGCCATCTCTCCAGCCCTAGTTTTTTGGTTTTTGTTTGTATTTTCTTTTCTTTTTTGAGACAGGGTTTTTCTGTGTATCTTTAGTTGTTCTGGAACTCACTCTATAGACCAGGCTAGCCTCGAACCCACAGAGACCCACCTGTCTCTGCCTCCTGGATCCTGGGATTAAAGACATGCAACACCATGCCCGGCTTGTTTGGATTTTCAAGACAGGGTTTTCCTATGTAGCCCCAGCTGCCCTCGAACTCAGAGATTTGCTGGGATTAAAGGCATGTGCCACTACCACCTGGCTAAACCTAGTTTTTAAAGATAAAGGCAACAGGTGATTTCTTCCAGGAGCAGTCAGAGAACTTGTCCTTAATGGAGTTTGCCCACACCCCAGCTGACAGAGCACTGTGTGAGCAAAGAAAAGGGCAGGGGCAGGATTTTTTTTTCCCCGTTAAGATTTTTTTTTTGAGAATATCTTAAATCCATATAGTGTGTTTTGTTCAAATCCATCTCTCATGACCACCCCTCCAATTATCCTTCTGCTTCCCCTCCCCAATAGTTCCCATTCCCAATGTCATGTGTCTTCTTACCCACTAAATCCACATAATGCTGCCAATACGTTTGTGAATGTGGGGCCATCTACCGAGCACGGGCAGACTCTCAGGCTGTGTAGCTGAGGAGAACTGACTTTCATTCTGTCTGGTTTGATCTTGAAGTCTTGTGCACGCTTGTCACAACTGTGAATTCTTATGTGCAGTCGCCATTGTGTCCTGCAGAGCACAACACCTGTCTGCGCTCTATGCGCTATCATACAGTTCCCGAGCTTCAGGCAAGGGGCTGGAGGTTGAAACATACAGGAACACACAGAGACAGACAGAGAGACAGAGACACGAACCTCTAGTCACTGGTAAGAAGCCCTTTATTCAATAGCACCATGGAGGCTTATATACCCAACAGTCAGGTGGGCCAACAGGTCAAAACCTTATCCTCTGCTCCTCAAGGCCAAGGCAACACGTGCTCGTGAAGCAGAGCTGGTAAACAACTTTGACACAGCCTTTCGTAACTCAAATCAGAAGGAAAATAAGGATTTCTAGCAGAGAAGAGCAACCGGAGACCGGGACTCCAAATGGTCCCAACAGTGTCCAGAAAATGCTCTTTGCTATAGCCATCTACCGCCTCTGGATCCTATAATCTTTATACCCACTCCTCTACCATGATCTCAGAGCCCTGAGTGTAGCACAATTAATAAAAACCCACAGACAGAAATTGGGCTTCAACCTAAAGGTCAGAAAAGGAAAATAGCCAGCCACTGGCTCTTACCTCTACCTTAGTCTGAAATGGTGATCCTGCCTCCAGGAATCTCAGGATGAGACTGTGTGTGAGAGCTGTCTTCTCCCGTTTTACATTCCTCTCTAGCATGCACCACTACCGTCCGGTTTCTATGGCAAACTAGTGCGGCTACTGGGATTAAGGGTATGTGTACCACTGCCTGGTCTGTAAGGCTGATCTGTGTGGCTGTTTTAGTCTCTGAACTTCAGGCAAGCTTGATTTATTAAAATATAAGTGAAATACCACTACACTTGAGGGGTGGGGTGATGATGTCCCGTTTAAAGCTGTGCACTCTGAAGTCTTATTCTGTGCGTGATCATCAGTTGTGTGTCTCCATGTTAGTTACCATCTACTGCAGAAGAAGCTTCTCTGTGGGAGGTTGGGAGATGCACTCGTCTAGGGGTTTAATACTAAGGCCATTTAGCAATCAGTTGTCTCCTAGGGCCCATGATCTACCCTGTGAATGGTGCCACATATGAATTTTATCTTGTAGAGTGGGTCTGAAATCCAAATCAAAAGGCAGTTGGTTACTCCCATAATAATCATGCCGTTATTGCACCAGTTGGTAATGCCAGGTTGGTCATTTTTACAGTTCATAGATTCACATCTGGGTAAGACTATTGATTACTTCTCTCCCCGAGTAATGCACATAGCACCCATGGAAGTTAGCCAATAGGGATGAAGCTTGATTTCTCAGTGTTTTATGACTTAAGTATGCAGTACCTTCAAAAAATAGGATCTTTTATTATTGATTTTTATTGAGCTCTACATTTTTCTCTGCTTTCCTCCCTTCCTCCCCCTAGCCTTCGACCCTCTCTCAGGGTCCCCATGCTCCCAATTTACTCAGGAGATCTTATCTTTTTCTACTTCCCATGTAGATTAGATCTATGTATGTCTCTCTTAGGGTTCTCATTGTTGTCTAGGTTCTCTGGGATTGTGATTTGTGGGCTGGTTTTCTTTGCTTTTTGTTAAAAAAAACTACTTATGAGTGAATACATGTGATAATTGTCTTTCCGTGTCTGGGTAAAAATAGGATCTTACCCTCAAGTTCTGGAAAGTAAACAAGAGAATGGCAATAGCCTATAAAGTTTGGGAGGTCTATAGAATCCCATTGGCAAATAAGTGGAAAATATGTAACCTATACCTGGCACTTAGCTTTTATTTCACTTGAGACAGGGTCTCACTAAGTAGCCTTAGTTAGCTTGGAGCTCACTATGTAGACCAGGGCCTCAAACTAACAAAGAGATCCACCTGCCTCTGCCTCCCAACTATTGCGATTAAAGGTGTGTTTCACCACAACTGGCATACTGTGTCTTTCCTTTGATAGCCTATGGTATCTAGGAAAGGCTTTGTTTTCCTGCTATAGGGCAACTCTTACACACACACACACACACACACACACACACACACACACACACACACACACAGATATGTATGCATGCATGTATTTTAGGAAGCTTCTACAGTATTAGTTTTCTATATGGTGTTTTCAGGAGTCTTTAGTGTTTGTTATCCCTCCCCATACTTACTACCCTGCCTTCCCACCCCATATGCCACTTAATTCTTCTTCACTTTTTACGGCTGGGGATAAGGAAATGATTCTAAGCAAGTCACACGGTGTCTTGGAGAACCAGAGAGGCAGGAGGGGAAGAAACTGCCAGGAACAAGATCCATCACACCGAACTGCTCCTACCACTCATTCATCACAGAGCTCGAAATCTGGACTGCAGCCAGGATGCCACTGTTGTCCACAAAACCAGGGGTTTCCTCCTTGACTCTCGGAAAGCAGATTCTCTGAACCTTTGGAAAATCTCTTCCGGGCATGTCTCACTGGGTCGGTGGCCAGAGAGCCATGTAAGCCAAGAACTGTCTAGTCAGGACTCAGTGTAAGCTCTCCAAACAGGGCAACTTGAAAGCCAGAGTCAAGTTCAAAGTTATATAAATGCAGATGGACTGATGGATCCATGGCTTGGGTTGCAAATGTCCCCAAAGGCCCCTGTGCTGAGGCATTCATTCATCCTGTGGTGCCCTAAGGAGGTCTGGGACCCTTTGGGGGGTGGAGCACAGTCGGAGTTAGGTCACTAGAGGCATGCCCTCAGGGAATACTGGGACTCCAACCCTGTTGTCTCTCCTTCCCGTTCCTCTATGACACACTCCCACCTTGTACTGTGCTGCTGTAGACCCAAAGCACAGCAGTCAAATGACCATGGGCTAGAAAAGCCTTTCTCAACCTGTGGGTCTCAACCCCTTTAGGGAGCAAAATGCCTTTTCACAGGGGTCGCATATCAGGTAGGATTTGTACAGTAGCAAAATTAGTTACACAGTAGCAACAAAGTATCTTTATGGTTGGGGTCACCACAACATGCAGAAACTCTATTAAAGGATTGCAGCCTTAGGAAGGTTGAGAACTCCTGGGCTAGCAGCTCTGAAACCACGAGCCAAAATAAGCCCTTCCTCTCCTGAAGCTGTCTCAGGCACTGTCTCGGCAAAGGCAACGTGAACACACTGACGTGTTCACTTGGGAGCTGTTCTCAGAGCACCCTGGGCTAGTCCATGCACCCCTCTGACTTCTCCTACCCTGTCTACCTCCTCAGGACATCTAGGCTCATCCTTCCTACAGTGTGTAGCTATGCCGCAGCCTACTGCCTGGTCCATAGTGCCACGTAGGCTTTTATGAAAATCAAAGTCCACCGAGTCATCCGATCACATGCTTCAATCAGTCCTCAGGTGAAGATGCTTATCATTTGATAAAGACCTGGTCAAGCCAGGCGGTGGAGGGCGGTGGAGGGCTGAGGCAGGCCGATCTCTGTGAGTTCAAGGTCAGCCTGATCTATAAAGGAGTTCCAGGACAGCCAGGACTGTTATACAGTCTCAAAAAACTACCCAACCAACCAGACAAATAAACCATGGCCAAGTAATTTTTTTACAATTTTATTATCAAATATATACACATATGTATATACGTATACATATATACATATTTTATTTATTATGTATATAGTATTCTCCTGCATGTATGCCTGCCTGCCAGGAGAGGGCACCAGACCTCATTACAGATGGTTGTGAGCCACCATGTGGTTGCTGGGAATTGAACTCAGGACCTCTGAAAGAGCAGCCAGTGCTCTTAACCTCTGAGCCACCTCTCCAGCCCCCATATATACATATTAACACCACACACACACACATTTTGTCTGCATACATGTCTGTGCATCACATGCATGTCTAAAAGCCCTGCAGAGGCTAGAAGAATGTGTTGGATACCCTGAGACTGAAACTATTTTTTTTAAATAATAATTTATTTTTATCTTATGCACATTGGTGTATATGTCTGTGTGAGGGTGTCAGGTCCTTCCCCTGAAACTGGAGTTATAAACAGTTGTGAGCTGCCACGTGGGTGCTGGGAATTGAACCAGGGTCCTCTGGAAGAGTAGTCAGTGCTCTTAACCACCGAGCCAGCTCATGGAGTTAGTTTTAAGTTACCATGGGGTTGCTAGGAATTGAACCCAGGTCCTCTGGAAGAACAACCAGTGCTCTTAGCTGCTGAGCCATCTCTTCAGCTCCTACTTATTTTTTAAATCATAAGGACCCTGGAGCTATCCTGACATCAGTCAGTGAGCAGATTCTCCACCACTCTGGGGGGGGGGGACTGGTAATTCCAGGTGCCTACCACCACACTGGTTCATGCAGTGCATGGATTTGAATTCAGGACTTCCTCCATACTAGGCAAACACTCTACCAACCTAGCTACATTCCCAGCCCGAGTCACCCAACTGCCCACATATGAACGTTGTCTATACCACTTTCCCATTAAGTTACTTAGTAGCCATTCCAATTATCAGAGCAACAACATTGTATCACAGTGCTTATGTTAACATAACCCTTACCCACAGTGTCACGGTGCCCGCAGCATCTACCTCACTTCATCTGACCACACAGGCACTGCATGACATCACATGACCTCAGGAGAAAGGATGAGCCCAGCACTGAGAGAACATTTGCATAACTTACTACAGCAGTTCTAACTGTCCCATTCTTGCCAGTCTCTTACCGAACATAATAAATTAAGAATGTATTATGTTAGGCAGCTTACTAGTACCCAAATAATTGCATATCGACTTATAAGGAGAAAAGGGCAGCAAACTGAAAAACCAAAAAAGGAAAATTGTTCAACCATGACAAGCCAAGGAGAGAAAAATGGGGAAGCTGAAGCCCCACAACCTCCTTCAGAGGCACCCCCTAGTGACTTGAGGACTTCCCACTAGATCTCACTTTTGTTGTTATTGGGATTTTAGTTATATTTTTTCATTTATTTTATATACTGACCAGTTCCTGCCCCATTCCTGCTATCTACTCCTCCGACTCCATTCAGAAAGGGGCAGGCCTCCCATGGCACATCAAGTTGAGGCAGGAACAAGGATTGGGTTAGGCCACCCAGTATGGGGATTAGGAGGACAGTAGACCTCACTTCCCAGTACTGCCAACCTGGGGACTCGTGGCCTTGAAGAGATATAAAGAGCCACACCAGAGAAACAGGTATGTGTGTGCAGGAAGCTTTTTCTGAAAGGAGTTGGTACTGTGGCTTCAGGCAGCCATGGGGGTCTTGGAACTTATTCCTCATGGACAGCAGAGTACCTGTATATAAAAATGTGTCTTGGACCTGGAGATATAACTAATGAGGCTAACATCACTAATAAGGTTTAAAAATTAGATGTCCCTATTTGGGCAGTGGTAGCACACACCTTTAATCCCAGCATTTGGGAGGCAGAGGCATGCGGATCTTTGAGTTCAAGGCCAGCCTGGTCTATAATAGAGCTAGTTCCAGGATAGCTAGGGCTGTTACACAGAGAAACTCTGTCTCAAAACAAAACAAAACAAAACAAGAAAACAAAAAAAAAATTTAAGTGTTCCAGGATGTGGTGGCCCCCTCTGATTCCAGCACTCAGAAGCAGAGACACAGATATCTTGGTGGTTCCAGGCCAGCTAGAGTTACATAGTGAAACTCTATTGGAGAATAGTACAAAACATAAAAACAAGTGTAGAATCTTTATTTTTATTGTGATTGGCTCTCAGTTACTTGCCCATGATTGGTGTAGGAAGTCCTTTCGTATGTGTTGCTTTTATTGGATAGGGTAGAGTAGAGCTAGGCAGGAAAAACTAAACTGAATGCTGGGAGAAAGAGGGCGGAGTCAGTGAGATGGGGCAAGTGTTTAAGGTGGCTGAGTTTGCAGGTGTTTAGTTACTTTCCTATTGCTGTGACAAAGCACCCTGACCAAGGCAACATACAGAAGCAAACATTTAACTGGGCTTATGCTTTCAGATGCCAGAGCCAAAGCAGGGTGGCAGGACAGCTGAGAGCCCATACCTTGATCCACAAGCAGGAAGCAGAGAAGACACTGGGAATAGGGTGAGTCTTTTTGCAATTTTAAGCCTTTAAAGAAGTTGTATTATTTTTAATTCTCCGTGCATGCATGCCCACATGTGTGTATCTAAGTGCTTACAGAGGGTAGAAATGTTGCATCACCCAGGCTGTTATTAAAAAGTTGTAAATTGCTCAACGTAGATGCTGGGAACTGAACTTGGATCCTCTGCAGGAGCAGTCTGGGATCTTGGCAACTAAGCCATCTCTCTGTCATCCCTTTCTAGTCTAAGTAGTCTTTGTGAGGTACCTCATTTTGTTTGTTCGTTTGAGACAGTCTCGAGCCCCCTACATGGCTAAGGAGGACCTTAAATTCTGAGCTTCCTGTCTCCACCAAGTGCTGAGAATTCAGGCGCGTGTCTGACTTATGCGGCACTGCCAGTGATGGAACTCAGGTTTTCATGAATGCTAATCAGGCACTCCGACTGTGCCCGAGCGCCAGCACGCTTAAAAATAAAAAGACAGCATTACTGAGTGTTGCAGTTAGTATTCAAACATTTGGCTCCCAGCTAGTGGCGCTGTGTGGTGTGGGAATGTTACAGAACCTTTCGGATGTTGGGAAACATGATGGAAACTTCCTAGCTGGAGGAATACGTCATTAGGGTCAAACTCTGAGGGTTTATTTCTGATATGAAGTCTCACCACATAGCTCTGGCTGGCTTCGAATTCTCAGAGATGCCTCTGCCTCTGCCTCTCGAGTGTCAGAATGAAAGACGTGGACAGCCATGCCTGGCTGAGCTTTGAGCTTTTATAGCCCGACTCCACTCCTGTTCACTCTGCTTCCTGACTGCCTTGCCCACAACAATGGACTTCATCACTTCTGGAACTGTGAGCCAACAGAAACCCTCATCTAAGTTGTTCTGTGTGTGGGCACCTATCACAGCGACAGGAAAGCAGATAATATACCGCACAATTACTCATACGCAATAAAATGTGTATGTGTCTGAGTTCTGACATACGATACCTGAGGAAACACTACCACAATCTGGAATGTTCTTTCAGTTTTGATCATCATTAAGTATAGCATTGCAACAACCTGACCTTAGAACCAGGCCCTCCAATTGCTCTATTTCAAGGCGTCAAAACACAAGCTAAAGAACAGTGAGAGAGAGAGCACAGTCAGCATGCCATCGTTGTGACAAAATGCCAACTGAGCAGCTTCTGAGGAGGAAGAACTATTTTCACCCACAGCTTTAGTCTGTGGTCACTCAGCCTTGTGGCGAGACAGCCCATCACATTGAGAAACTTGCAGCCTGCTCACCTCCTAGAGGCCAGGAGGGTGCAGCTCCCAAGGGCATTTCCCCAGTGATCTAACTTCCTCCTCCTAGGTCTCAACAGTATCAAGCCTGCCAAATGGGCCTTTAAGAACTCAAACTTGACAAGAGTACTCACCAACCAAGCATTGAGTTCAAGGTTGTTCTCCAGATCTAAATAAACCTGGTGAGACACAACATCCCTATAATTCTAGTACTTGGGATGTGGAAGCAAGAGGAACAGTCAAAAACCTAGTTAAAAATACTCCATGCTGGGGGAGTGGGAGGAAGCAAGGGGGGTGGGGTGGGATTGGCATGCGATAGACAGACAGCTAGATAAAATATTCCCCCCTGGCTGCATAACAAATGCGAGGTCAGCCTGAGCTACTTGAGACCCTGTCTCAACCCCCTCCCCCATCCCTTTTTAAGCCATAACAAAAGTGCTGACCTCTCCGCTCTAAGTATGGGCTACATACATGTAACAGTACCTTTCCAAAGACAACATTGTGGGGGAAGGTAAAGGAACTTCAAAGGAGATAAATCTGACAGCACTGGGCCACCCAGGTTATCGAGGTCACCATCACTGTTGAGTCCTGTGAACAACGTGCTTGTCTGTCTGCGGTCATCCAAAGCAATGTAACGCAAGCTCAGAGAGCTGTACTTGTTTCATGTGTACAAGGTCTTGGGTTTGATCCCAAAGAAATTAAAGTAAAAAACATAAGTCCTAGGAAGTTTTTACAAGAAAAACACCAGACACACTCCCAACAGTGGAACATCTTACAAAACAAAACAAAACAAAACAAAAAAACACAGCTAACCTGTTACTCACTTGTCGAGACCACCAACACAAGGGAAGTCACTTCCTAGGACAGAAAGGTGGCAGTAGATATAAACCACAGCAACCCGAATAACAATGACCAGTGACGGGGACAGGATACACAGCATGAGTGTGCACTGCCACACTCAAATCAGAGTGAGCACAAGAGTCACTGTGGCTAGATGTGGGGCCAGCAGTATGCCTGCAATGTCAGTACCGGGGAGGTGGAGACAAGTGGACTGCTGGGAGTTTGGGGCTAGCCTGGTCTAAGTAGCTTTATCCCCCCCCACCCATAAGCATGCATGTGGTAACTTACTAGATCCAAAAGGTTTTCTCTTCCTATTAGGTAAATTATTTGGGAAAAATTATTTCATCTCTTTTCTTTCTTCCAGGTTTCTATTTTGGACACGGTACATACATAATTTATAAGTAACTATGTAAATATTCACATGGTTCTGCTTACTAAAAAAATTTCATTGATTCCTTCAGTTCTATTCAATTAGACTTAAAAAGGGGGGATGGGAAAATGGTTGTCAAAGGTTTGCTATGGTCCCCAGGGTTTGCACAAAAAGGCGGGGTGCGGCAGCACACACTGCAGTCCTAGTGCTGGGAGGTAAAGGATTGTTAGGGCTTGTTGACCCGTCTAGCCAAATATTCAGTGAGAAACCGTGTCTCAAAAACAAACACACACACAAAACCCCGTGCAGATTGGGCTGGAGCCAGAGCTCAGCAATTACAAGAGCAGCTGCTGCTCTTCCAGGGGACGGGAGCTGTTTCCAGCATCCACACTGGGCAGCTTCTCATTATCTGAAGTCCTCTTCAGGCCTCTGCAAACATATACACAAATACAACATAAACGCACACAGATTTTTTTTTAAAAGGTGGAGAGGGAAACTGAAGAAGACATAAGACACCAAATGCTGGCTTTCATTGCACATGTATACACACGACATATGTACACACACACACACACACACACACACTTTTTTTTTGAGTCTCCTGTGTAGTCCAAGTTGGTCTTGAACTATGTAAACCAGGCTAGCCTTGAATTTGGAGACTCTCGTGACTCAGCCTCCCAAGTGCTGGCATTCTAGGTGTCCAAAACTGCAACCCAACACCTAACTTCAAAATTGTTATCCTGAAGGTGGGTGGTGGTGGCGCACGCCTTTAATTCCAGCACTTGAGAGGCAGAGGCTGGTGGATCTCTGTGAGTTCCAGGATAGCCAGAGTTGTTACAGAGAAACCTTGTCTCAAAAAACTAAGGCAAACAAAAATTATTATCCAGGTTTGGATTTTTTGGCTAGAAATCTACAGATTTCTCAAGCCATTTCCAATCCATTTCAAAAGTTTTAGAGAAAATATATTTTATGTCTAATCTCTGGGCTGCTTGGCAGCAGAAGTGACCAATGAAGTCTGATCAAGAGCATGAAGAGGATAGAAAAGACATCCCGAGTTCACAGGCAGAAAGGCAAGGGACACTGGTCTCTTGGTTAAATAAAGACCACCTCACTCTTTGTCCTGGGTACTGGAAAAGAGCCCATTGTTCGTAACCAGACTTGGGTTCTACCACTAGGTGCAGGTGACCCTGTAATCGTGTAAACTAAAATCATAATGTCCCTTTTACTTCCTTCTTCTTTGTCCGTGTCTATGACTTCTCGTATGAGTTTGACAGTATGTTCCTATGAGTGTGCCCCCTTGGACCCTCTGAAATTTCAGGGACTCATTACAGACTAACCAGTATCCGTTGTCACAGCAAACGAAGCCCTACAGACCATCCACATGCCTGGGTCTGGCAGAAACTTCAGTTGCTGGTCTTGATTTGTAGTCAGGACCTTCACACCTACATAGCAGCCAGCACCTGAGGCTCACTGCAAGGTGGGTAGGGCCGCATTCTCCAGAAGTCCCGGCTTAGTCATCGAAGCAGAAACCAAGAGATGAGTAAGTTTCTTTCTGTGCCCATGAGGGAGCTTTCCTCCTAGGGTGAGGTCAAAGGGCAGTTCCTGATTGACATTTCTGTGGGTGTTTCCTCAGGAAATTTAATCATTATATGGCCACCATAATACAGCCACCTCTACAGGTTAAGGAGAATTCAATTAAATGAGTCCATGCATACCCTGCTGAGTGCAAAGCAAATCTGTACAGGGTGAGAGAGACTCGGGCCTGGTTGCACTAATTCTTGTGTTCTGATCCAATCTCCACTGCAGCTGGGCCAATCTCATGAGCTCTGCATGTCTCCCAGGACTATTGTATTGTCAACAGAGTGCTGTTGAGAAGTTCTGAGAGCCAATCAGCTGGATGGAATTTGGACAGGGTTGGTTCGCAAAGGTGACCAAGCCACCTACTGCTTGATAGGCACCAAGTAAACAAAACTGATCTGCTGTATTTGGAATGAGATTATGAAAGGCAAAGTCACTTTCCAGACTGCATAGAGGGTCCAGTGACACCTCTTTAGAGCGCTCTGAGAGAAACTCACTCCAAACATAAAGCTCTCTCTTGGTGACTCCCCTGGGCAGCAAACTAAGGGGACATCATAGGAGAGGCAGCCAGAAGGTGTTGACGGTTACAGAGAACTGGAGTGCTGAGAGACTCACCCAAGGTGCTTCCTGGCTTAGAACTCATACAGTGGCCGCTCCCTATCCCGGCGTCCCGAGAAAGATTGCTCATATGTGTGCCTGCATACAGACATATGCAGTATGACCCTAATAACCACATGCATCAGAACATGTATTGACCACTCCATGGAGTCAATGTATTCCATGTATTGACGAACATTAGAAACTGGGTGCTAACAGTGCTCGGGCACAAAGCCCTGTAAGCAATCAGCAGAGGGAGCCTCCTAGTGGCAAACTGCTTAAACTCAGAAACAAAAGCTATAAACATTTTCTGGTCAGTATTGACAGTCTGACTTTGCTCCCCAGTTAGGATCCTGCAATGTGGTCAAGGCTGGCCTCCAACTCAACAGTACCAAGTGCTGAGATTAGAGCCACAACACCCAGCTTTCCTGACTGGGGTAAGAATATTTTATGTGCATGAGTGTTTTGCCTGCTTGTATGCAACATACCATGTGTGCCTGAAGCTCATGGAGGCCACAAGAGGGTGTCAGATCCCCTGGAACTAGACTTACAGATAGTTGTGAGCTGCCATACAGGTGCTGAGAACCCAACCTGGGTCCTCTGCAAGAGCAGCTAGTGCTCTTAACTGCTTGGCCATCTCTCCAACCACTTTCTTCTTCGAGTGAAAATGAAGCTCTTGGTTTGACTTAATATGGCCTCTGTAATGCAGGCTATAATTCTTCACAGAAGATGCCCTTCATCTCCAAGGCAGGGCCAGAAAGCCCCATCGTCGCAGAGCAATGCCATGGTCAGTACACAGGCACTCGGGAAGTTAAAGTGTTTATTGATGCGGTCGGGTTCTGTACATTCTCACAGAGCATACTAAGAAGTTTGTAGGTGAAGTTTCAGTCTGTGCATAGTGAGTGGGAAGAGACATGGCTAGGGCCAAGGGGGACAGAGGAAGGGGAGGAGAAAAATCACAGAAAAATACAAAACACAACAATAAAACAAAACCCCCAAACAAACCAAAAACAAAAGGAAACCCACAACAGGTTACCAGAACCTTGAGAGTAAAACAACAAAGTCCAGGTGATGAGCATCAACTTCAGATACACAAGCATTACAATTCATGTAAAACAAAAGTTGTCAAAGACTTCCACAGTTACAGATCCAGTTTCACGGACGACCCAGAACACTCTCTTTTCATATAGAGAAGCCTCCTGTGAGCTCTCCTGGGTCCTCTGCCATGTATTTATTATGGTATTCTCTGAGTGAACAGCAAAGGGGCTGGGAGACTGGGGAGGGGGGAGGCACAAAGGAAGGCAGAGGTCAGTGCACTGGAGGGAGCTGTCCACAGAGGAGGTGCTGCACATCAGGACACACTTGGTAAAGGAAAGAGGACAGCGAAAGCTACAGTAACCAGGACTGGAAGAACAGCACATAGTAACTACAGGCTAGTTGCTGCGGAAGAACTGGATTTGAAGGAAAGCACAGTGGCTCTCTGTATGCACTGGGCTAGCTCAAGGTGCCTTAGCCCTGCTTGGTGACAGCTGGTCCAGAAGCACCCAGACACCAGCACGGGAAACATAGGCTTCCAAAGAAACTATACCTTTAAAATAGCTCAGTAACTGTATCACAATGTACTTCTGTTCCACTGAAGTTTCTCAGTAACCTGAAAAAGGGAATACTGCTTTTTACATTAAAAACAAATTATAGAACCAGCACAGCAAGTGAGCCTAAAGAACTGACTGACGTAAGGTGAACAATCTGTGTATATAGTCTATCATTGAAAAATCAACATTTCCCATTTATATAGAGCATGTGAGACAATACAATAGAAGTGGCATTTCTAATTTAAAAAAGAAAACTACATCCATCAGATATCTGTAATAGATCATTTTTTCATTTCACTTAAGGTTTATATATCATATATTGTTATATTAACATTTTTACCCATTTAAAAGAATGGAAATTGCACTCCTACAGTAGTACTTTATAGTCTTAGCAATCCAGGAGAGCAGGATGTACGATGGGGCCTTCTGGCACCACTGGTGGTCAGCAGTCAGGCACAAATGCTGAACCTCTTCTGGCCCACCTGTACCAGCCTCCAGCCAAGGTGTCACACAGATCCTGTCCTTAGATCTGCATCTGCTCCAGGTACTTGTAGGTTGGGTTCTCATAACCATGGTTCTGCATCTTGTTCAGGTGACGCTCTTCTGGGGTGAGCATTGGGTCAACCTGTAGGAACACGGGCTGCAGGTCACTGTGGTATACTGGAGGGCCTGCAGAGCCTCAGGGTGTCAGGCTATTTGCTGCCCAATCCCACGGGACTCAAAGCAGCCCAGCACCCTCTTTTACTGGACAGAGCAAACAAGAACTGGTATCAAGGACACAGGGAAGGGGGGAAAGGAAGAGGTGAGAGGTAACGCTTCTCTCTACAGTGAAGCTCTGAAAGCCTGGTCCAAGTGAGAGAACAGATCACTGACAAATTGGGTAATTTCAGTTTGGTCCTTGGGATCCACACGGATGGAAAAAGACTTCTAAATGTCATTGGATTTCTATATGCAAATCATGCACACACACACACACACACACACACACACACACCGAAAAAGAGTAATTTAAAATGACAGCCCATTACAGAGGCTATACCCATTACATACGTCAGTTCTTTAGGTTCTGACTTTTTTTTTTGCTGTGCTGGTTTTATGGTTTGCTTTTAAAAGTAAAAAGGCAGTATTCCCTTTTTCAGGCTGCTGAGAAACTTCAGTGGAACTGGGTGTACTGTGACACAGTTGCTGAACTAGTTTAAAGAACCAGCTTCTTAGAAGCCACAGTGACAAGTAACCAACACTTAGTTTTTGGGATAGCGGAAGCAAGTCCTGTCATGTTCAGATATGAAATAAAGAAAGGGGCCAGATGGTCTGCAGTCATTCCCCGTTTTAGAACGCTACAGCTGAAGCCAGGCGTGCGCGTCTACGGTATTCTTCAACAGTGCATCATATTCCTTAGTGCGTTATGTAACAGTTTCCACCATCCACTAAAGGAGTGAGCAGCAGAGACAGGACAGTAACAGCCTGCGTTAGTCTTTTTGTTCCCATCCCCAAGCAGTACAAAAGAGGCACCCGTCTGAGAGTACAAAAGAGCATGTGCCTAGCACACACAAGGTTTCTGGTTTGATCCCACCAACAGAAACAAGTATGCACGTGTGTGCACGAGAGAAAGAAACACACCAAGGATAGAGTGTTATTCTACTTTCTGAAGCATAAAATGTTATGAACTTCTGATATTGAACCATTTAACTGATTAAAACCCAAATGGATGCTGAAGTTGGTGACACTCACAACTCAGCGATGGCTCATCTCCAAATGTAACCTAATGATCTAATGAGCAATACAATCGATGATGGCAGCATGCCCAGCAACAGGTAAGTCCAGATCTTCCAATCCCATACAGATCCAGTCCTAGCCACACCCCCGCCTCACCTCCACAATCCCATGGCTGATAGTGCCGTACTGCCTCTTCCTCAGCATCACCAGGCTGATGACGATGACGGTAGCAATGGCCACGGCAATAACCAGCAAGCCAATAAGGGCACTGCTGCTCAAACTGAAGTCCTCCCTCAGAGGTCCCACAGATTCCTAAAACAACAAAGCATATAAGAAACAATGTCCCAGGGACAACCTGACTCAGGAACCCAAGGAGGACCACAAGCCTCTCAGCCTGTCTAAAAAACTCAGGGCCACCCAACAATCCCACTCTGTTGATAACATCGACCAGATCAGGGAGGATGCCCACTTTGCTAACCTCCAAGGAAATTTTCATTTCTTTGATTCTTACTCAGAAAAGAGGGAAATTGGGACCCAAGTCCCTTATTAACTTAATACCAGGTGTCTTTTATCTCTATTGATCTAAGATGACAAAAAGAAAAAAGAATGAGCATTGCCCCTCCATTCTAGAGTAAACACATACCGGCTCTTCTTCTAGGCCTCCAACTCTCTCAGCATTGAAGATCATTTCTTTAACATCCAGAGTCTCATCAATGACCTGAAATAGTCACAATTATTAGCATCTCCTCAGAGAATGGGAGAGAAATGAACATAAATGTCATTCATTTTCTATTGAATATGGTGTTGGGAAGCTGTTTCTTTGGTCACACTGATCCAAATGTACTCATCAACCCTCTAAAAGGAGGTAAGTGTGGGCACAGGAGGGGGGTAAGTGGGGGCACAGGAGGGGGTAAGTGTGGGCACAGGAGGGGGGTAAGTGTGGGCACAGGAGGGGGTAAGTGGGGGCACAGGAGGGGGTAAGTGTGGGCACAGGAGGGGGGTAAGTGTGGGCACAGGAGGGGGTAACTGTGGGCACAGGAGGGGGTAAGTGGGGGCACAGGAGGGGGTAAGTGGGGGCACAGGAGGGGGTTAACTGTGGGCACAGGAGGGGGTAAGTGGGGGCACAGGAGGGGGGTTAACTGTGGGCACAGGAGGGGGTAACTGTGGGCACAGGAGGGGGGTAAGTGGGGGCACAGGAGGGGGTAAGTGGGGGCACAGGAGGGGGGTTAACTGTGGGCACAGGAGGGGGTAAGTGGGGGCACAGGAGGGGGTAAGTGTGGGCACAGGAGGGGGTAAGTGTGGGCACAGGAGGGGGTAAGTGGGGGCACAGGAGGGGGTAAGTGTGGGCACAGGAGGGGGTAAGTGTGGGCACAGGAGGGGGTAACTGTGGGCACAGGAGGGGGTAAGTGGGGGCACAGGAGGGGGTAACTGTGGGCACAGGAGGGGGTAAGTGGGGGCACAGGAGGGGGGTAACTGTGGGCACAGGAGGGGGGTAACTGTGGGCACAGGAGGGGGGTAAGTGTGGGCACAGGAGGGGGTAACTTGGGCACAGGAGGGGGTAACTGTGGGCACAGGAGGGGGTAAGTGGGGGCACAGGAGGGGGGTAAGTGGGGGCACAGGAGGGGGTAAGTGGGGGCACAGGAGGGGGGTAAGTGGGGGCACAGGAGGGGGTAAGTGGGGGCACAGGAGGGGGTAAGTGGGGGCACAGGAGGGGGGTAAGTGTGGGCACAGGAGGGGGGTTAACTGTGGGCACAGGAGGGGGTAAGTGGGGGCACAGGAGGGGGTAAGTGGGGGCACAGGAGGGGGTAAGTGGGGGCACAGGAGGGGGGTAAGTGGGGGCACAGGAGGGGGTTAACTGTGGGCACAGGAGGGGGTAAGTGGGGGCACAGGAGGGGGGTAAGTGTGGGCAGAGGTGCTGTGAGGTGGCCAGTCCAGTTAGGCTCTTTTTTGGGGGGTGGGGTGGGGTAAGAGACAGGGTTTCTCTGTGTAGCCCTGGCTGTCCTGGAACTCACTCTGTAGGCTAGGCTTTCCTTGCCTCTACCTCCCAAGAGCTGGGATTAAAGGCCTGTGCCACTTGCCCGGCTCCAGTCAGTTTCTTTACCTGAACTTCCCACAAAGTAACGGTGGCAGAGACAAAGCTCAGGACAGACAGCTAACGAACTACACTGCAACTCAGGCCAGCCAGACAGCTCAGCATGTAAGAGTGCTGGCCACCAAACTTGACAAGTTCAGTTTGGTCTCTGGGATCTACACGGAAGGAGAAATGACTCCTTTGATCTCTGCACGCCCACCATGGCAAGCACGTGACCGCACACACCCCCAAGAGTAATTTAAAAAGAAAAAAATCAAATTTAGCTGAGGGCAACCAAAAAACTTAAGTAGTCCGAAAACTATGAATGTAAGAAGAATAAGAACAGCAGTGTAAGAAAAATAACAAAAAGCTCAATTTTATTCAGTTTTCCACTTAGTAAGTTTTAACTTACTTGAAAACAGCCTCTGATGTTAGTTATATCTTAAGCTGTACATGAATTCCCTACCGTATAGTAAAAGGTAAACTACTCAAGAAAAAAGCAGCTTCACTGGTTCTCTCATGCAAATGCTAACCAGGAAAAAGCAACCTTTGGGAGCAGCTGGGTCCTTCTCTTCTACCTTGTGGAAAACTGGTACACACATTAACCTGGAAGTACTAGCCACCAGGCTACTTGCTCCAGTGTACGAAAGGGAATGTGCTATGCAAATGACAATGGCTCACCATATTTTCATCCATCTTATTCTTACTGTTAATCACTTTTTCTTCTGCACCAATCAGTCCCCCGTCTTGCTCTGCCATTCCAATTCCAGATCCTGTGTAGAAAATGTTGACAGCTGAGTTTCTAGGCAGCCCACCTCAGGCCAGTCTCTCAGAAGCAGCGAATCCCTGCCTGGGCCAGAGAGCTTCTCAAACACTCCCCAGACTCCCTGTGCCGCCGCATTGGCATGTTTGAGGATGCACTGTGCTCTGCAAGGATGAATGGTACAAGCATTGCAAAGGACTGATGAAGGAGACGGTGCTTACTGGTCTCCCACCTGAAGGGATGGAATGCAAACCTTTGGAGAAGCTGAGTCTGGGGGAGTTTCAGGATGGAAAACATGTTCCAACCCTTACATGGGACTGTAATGAGCACTAGCTACCCAACAACACAATGCTTTGGTACCCAGATTCTACTGCACAGATGAAGCACTACTCCTGTATGTGTGCTTTGAGCAGAATAGTTTTCTCCACAAGAAATTATTTCTGCTTCCAATATCAACCTTTGCCACCTTCCACCCTCAAGTCCTCTCTTTGCCTTTAAGTTTCAGGGTCTCTAGGAAGACATTTCCAGGTTGTAGCATTTAAAATTGTTTTGTAATTATCTATCCCCCCTCCCCCCCGTCTCTCACTGGATGTTTTGTCCCTCAGATCTGGTTCCTAAATAGTAACCCAGGTGAGCAGGAAGAAATCAGTTCATCAACAGAAAGAATTTTAATCAAGGTGGAAAGAGCAAGAATAGTAACTGTCTTTTTTCCAAGGTCAGAAATGGTTTGAGCCAACATCATTCGTGTGTGGCACACAATGTGACCACAGCATATCTGGGCTCAGCACAGACAGAAAAATCCTTTTTAGTTTTACTTTCAAGCATATGCTTCCTAGCTATCACAAGCTTCTTCTTATTAACAACATATTTAGTTTGCATATACCTATGATTTGAACCTTTTATAGAGACTTGGTAACCAACTTGACATGCTAGTGAGTAGATTCCAATGGGAGTTACATTCAGCACTGCTGTCCAGGAGCTGCCAAAGGCAGGCAATAATGTCAAGCCCAGCCATATGTTTTCTTAACATAGACCAACAGGAGATTAATAATGGCCATGTGGCTACTGAACTTGTGGCCTAATTAAATTTTTAACACATTACACTGCAGCCAAAGCGATGCACTCTTTCTCTAAAGTGTTCCCTTCAAAAGAAAAGCACAACTTGATAGCAGTTAAATCAAGGCTGGCTCTGGTGGCTCAAATAAAACAACCCTGCCTGTCTACTAGTCAAGGAAGAGGGGATCTAGAAAGTCATAAAAGGAAAGATTCTCAGAATGCAAAGAGACACTGAACCAGCTCATCTAAGGGTTGGCCTTGGTCCAGGCTGGTCTAAGGCTTTCCAGTGTTATAGCCGTGGCTCTTTTTAACACTGACTAAGCTCACTTTGACTTCATAATACACACAAGCGACTTCAAGAGACCAAAGTTAGTAGCTATATTGTCCCAACACATTTTTGTAAGTAGAAAAAGCAAAAGTCAGGCAGGCTTAACACCTAAGACATAGAGTTGTGAGGAATGTTAGCATAGTGACTTGCAGGAAGAAGAGACACAGCTGAATAACACTAACATGCAAGGACACTCACAAGAGTTAGATCCTACTTACTGATTCTAAGAATAAAATATGACATAAATTACGACACCAGCTTCTGAGCCAGGGACTTTCACTTGGTCCGCCCATGACCAGACTACCAACAGTGAGAAAGTAAGTTCATAAAATACATGAAGAACAAGCGCTGCTGCCAATGACTCAAGAGGGGACTATCTACCACTTGGGGGGTTCTCAGCTGTCACCAGCAACTCAGGCAGCAGAAACCACATGGGCTGTGAAGACAGTCTCAGGTTCAGACCTCGGTCCTCTCTGCTTATTAATCTTGCCAACTTAGGAAGCAATACCTGAGTGACTTTTTCAACTGCTTAATCTATAAAACTGAGCAAAAAAATCCTGCTCAAGAGGGATCTGGAGGGTAAAAATGATGGTAATGCAGTTAGCATAGAGCTTTCTACAGTACACACTGTCTTTGAAGACTGGGGACTCGCCGCACCTACAGCCCACATGTTTCTACCTCTCTCGGCAGCAGCAGCTGTGTTTAAGGAATACTGCAACTCAGGAGCATGAGATGTGGTACAGATGGATGGTAAAGACAGCTAAAAGGGGGAAAGGGCAACTGGTAATAATAACGGGAAAAGAGAGAGAGGGACATTTACAGTCTACCTGACTGCAAAAATCAAACACAATCCCATATAGACCAGCTATACACAGAAATTTTGTTAAACTGACATACTTTTTTGACATTTACCCAGACAAAGAAAGCTGTTTCTTGGGACTCCCCAAAGCCAAGTTTGGGTGTCACATAGCACTAGACTCTGCACGCCAGGAAAGCCAGGGAGCTCGTTAGTAACATGAAGGCAGGACTATTCTAGCTCCACTCAGCCATGGCTGAAGGAATGAGGCGGGGATGTCGGATGGTAGGATGAAACATAAAATGAAACTCCCAACACACTGGGGAAGTGAAAAGGAATGGAGGTCTTAAGGGAACATCTTGACAAACCAACCTTTTTTCATTGGGTGGTACAACTCCGGCTGAGTGTCTAGCAGAAAGGAAAACAATAAAAAACAAAATAGCACAAAAGGAGATTAAGAAAGAAAATGGTTTCCTTCTAAGTTCCTCTCTATAACGTGAACAAAAGGCATTTTTCCTTAAATAATCCCATAATCAAGCCAACAGTAATCTAAACAGGAAATCACTAGATGCATCCCTGATGAGAAAAGTAAGTGGGAAGTCAGGATTGGACCTTTTAAGAGAAATTTTGGAAGAATCCCGTATTATTTAGTTTACCCCACAAACTACTATTATTTTTAGAAAACAGCAAAAAAATGAAGTTAGTATTGATTGTGGTTCGTTGACAAAGAGACAAGGTACTATTAGGTTGAACTTTGCCCATAATGCCCCAATCCCAAACAAAAGCCTAGAGAAGCTGCCATGTGTGGCCGCCCCACAGCCTCATGGAGCTTTGGGATCTGTGGAGTGAAGAGCTAGGAAGGGGTGACACCACTTCACCCCCGAGTCTCCCAAGCACTGCAGCTGAACCTCTGAGCTAACAGGTTATGAAGGTGTTTTTGTTTTAAGCTCCAAGGTGGGGCTGGATGCACATTTTCCCACTGGTCTGGTAGCTGCACTAGGCTACTGTATCTAATCAGTTTTGTGACTGTATCACAGGAGCTGTAGGAACTGGACTGTCAGTGTGGATCCAGTTCCACTTAGAATCTAAGCTACGTGACACCCTGGACAAGTACCTCATCTGCTCAAATCTCAGAATCTCCATGAGAGACACCCACAGTATCTCCCTTCCAAGAGTGCTCTGAGGGCTGAATGAACTGCACCCAAGTCCAGTGCTTGACTAAAGCTGGCACAGAATGAAGACTCCAAAGCCAGGGGCCATTTTTATCATCACCACCCTGACCAGCAGCAGCAGCAGCAGGAAATAGAAGCTGATTATACAAACTAGTCTTAGGGCACAAGTCTCAGCAGCTTGTTTATTTCTGGTACAGATTCATAATTTTAGATCCTGAGAACCAGCAAGAGAATAAAGGAAAACATGCTTGGGAATCAACTGATATCAGAGACATGACCCTGAGCCTGGACACCTCTTTTTTTTTGGGGGGCGGTCGAGACAGGGTTTCTCTGTAGCTTTGGAGCCTGTCCTGGAACTCCCTTTGTAGACCAGGCTGGCCTCGAACGCACAGAGATCCGCCTCCCGAGTGCTGGGATTAAAGGCGTGCGCCACCACCGCCCAGCACCTGGACACCTCTTCAGTCTCTCCCCCAATCTGCCTCCCTAGACCGTTAGGAAAGACAATGATGTCCTATAACCCAAGGGACACCACAGAGACAGCTTGTTATAAAGTGTAAGAAATCTACTAAATGTGAGAAATATTTCTGATTTCCCTGATATTACTGTGTATTACTTGCCCACACACAACAGGGGCTTGGGAGATCCATGCCTTCCCTTTCCCTGCCCTCTCACACGACGCAACCTCCCCAACTCAACCAGATTTTTAAAAAATGTATTCCAATTTTCTAATTTCATTCTCCTCTCCTCTGCTCCTAGGGATGGCTCTGAGGACCATACATACCTTCATTCTCAGACAGAGATGGGAAGGGATGGAAAGGGTGGAACGGCGGGATCTCCTCACTCTCCTCAGAGCTCACCCGGACATCCACAGGGCTCTCTGAGATGGAGGAGGTGAACTGGTCCATATCTGCTCGCTGTTCCTGAAGGAGTTCATCTAACAAAAACAACATGGAGCAGAAAAGCAGCATTTAAGAAGCATGTCTAGGTACATGAAATGGGTCAACTCTTGTCATCCTAGAGCTCAAGACCAGGCAATAGACCCAGTCTGACCCACCTCCTGCCTAACTCCTGCCTACATCTACCTCCTGCCCACTTTCCAACTTTATAGGACCCGTGGTCCATCTCTAAATAAGTCATCACACATAACTGCAACCTCACGCCTTTTGGATGACTTCACTATCTGCATCTTTGCTACCATTAACAAGAATTCATGCAGATACTCTTTACTAGTAAACCATTTTGCTCTGGAACACTGAGCAGTGGACAGAATGATATACGGGGTAAACTGGTAACAGGAAACGTCCCAGGCCCCTGCAATTTCACACTCTTGAGTTTCTTCCGCTAGTAAAAGTGAAGGTCAATGAAATTCAAGGCTCTGTGGCTCCAGGCCAGTACATCTGTCTTTGGAGACTCCTCAGTCCTGTCATGGAAATCTCCAGTTGATTCTAGACTTTCTGAAACCATGGTGTGCTAATGTCTGTCTCACCAGCCTTTTTTATATCATTCTTCCCTGCCATCACTCCTGAGCCTCACCAAAAAAGTCCAGTCTGGCCTTGATATAATTAGTACTCACCGATTTCCTCCTGAATTTCTTGAGCCACATAAGGAACTTTGTACAACAGAGAAAGGCTTTGATTCCTTCTTTCTTCAATCACATGGAGGTGCGTCATCACCTAGGAGTAGAGGATGGGGAGAGATCTTGTCACTGAAAATTGTAAGGTCAGGAGGAAAAATACCCACATAGTTCCAGAGACTCAAAGGCTCTGCTTCCTACTAAACAAGGCAAAACAGCTGGAAGGAGAAGTCTATTACTTTCCTTGCCAGACTGGCTGACCTCTAAAGCATAAGACAGCACATAGTGTGAGTGACAGTCATTTATCTACAGAGAGGGCTTCCAGTTCAAATACTCATTTTCAGAATATGGTCGTGAGGAGCTGGACAGATGGCTATGAGCATTTGATGCTCTTGCAGAAGACCAGCATTCAATTCGTAGCACCATCACAACTGGCTGTTAACTCTAGTTCCAGGGGGTCCAATATCCTCTTCCAGCCTTCACAGGCACCATGCATGCATATAGGCAAAACACTCATCCACATTAAAAAGACAAAACAAAACAAAAAAACCAATGCTTACTAGTCAGTTGACTTGGTTTTTATACAAAACAGCTGTCACTAACTTTACTGAGTCAAGGCCCTGGTTTATAGGGTGCTAAACCTTTTGTTGCTGAGTTTGAGAAAGGGAGAAAATGCCAGTCACTTTTCTCAACTAGCCAAAGCAGAGCACGCAAACATACACTGAAACTAGTGGCAGGAAGGCAGGGCTGCTCATAGATTCGCTTGGTGAAACAACTATCTAAAACTGTTATGGTTAAGACAAAAATTAATGTATTTCTATTAAAATTATGGTGCTTTAAAATAATTCATGATAAGGCATAAATAACCCATTCTCTCTCTCTCTCTTTTTTTGGTTTTTTGAGACAGAGTTTCTCTGTAGCTTTCATGCCTATCCTGGTACTAGCTCTTGTAGACGAGGCTGGCCTCAAACTCACAGAAATTCGCCTGACTCTGCCTTCCAAGTGCTGGGATTAAAGGCGTGTGCCACCACCCATTCTTAAGTGTTGAAGAAAGGTTTATTATCCACGCTAGCTCACTACTTTCCTAAATGCAAACACTGTTAATCCAATGTAACAACAAAAGCATCCAAGGTTGAAAAGACAGGTGACTGTGATCCACAGACGCGGTGGGGTGGAGTTTTGCACCAGCAGCTCAACAAACTCCTGGCCACATTACCCTCTCCAGCCTAAGTTTGCACTTACTCAAATTCTTCTAAAGAGGGCGTGCACAACTAGTGGACTGGGTGGCCCTGAAGACATTAACATGAAGGGTTGAAACGGAAAAAAATTAAAGATGCTTTTACTGTAGATTGATGTGCTTCTGACCTTTAAAAGCAAGATGAAAGCAATTTAATTTTGTATTTGCTATTCTGCCAATCAAATTGATGGGAAAACTTAAGTGTGAGGGCCTTGGCAAAAAAAATGCAAATGGAATTGCAATGAGCAGCCCAGAAACCAAGCATGTATAGATACCATTATACTTCCTCAGATGAATTAAGGAGCCCTTTGAGAGGACAAGAACCACAGGTACAATAGTAGGAATTAGTCATTATAGAAGCCTTCATGCTAAAGAGCCTAAAGGGTAGGTTCAAAATATAGGAGCACTAAAAATATTGCATGACATTACTTTCAGACTATAAGGTATATATAAAACATAAACCAATTTCAGGTTTAAATTTGGGTCAGGCTAAAGAAAAAATATTTTACAAGATTTATTTATTTTATGTGTATGGGTGTTCTGCTTATATGTAAGCCTGCATACCACATTTGTAACTGGTGCCTCCAGAGGCCAGTAGAGGGCATCAGATCCCCTGGAACTAGTTACGGATGATTGTGAGTGGCCATCTGGGTGCTAGGAATCAAACCCAGGTCTTCTAGAAGAGTATTCAGCGATCTTAACCCCTGAGTCTCTCTCCAATTCCAAGGAATATATTATTACATACAAAGCAAAAAATTTTTTTAAATCCCTAATCAGAAATACTTCTGGTCCTAAATATTTTGGATAAGGGATATTTATCGTATAAGGAGCTGAGTGTTTGCATGCTGAGTGCTCAGGGAGCACAGGAACAGGAAAGAAAATGCAATTCAGTGGCTCTGTTTCACTGACATCACAAACTGAGAACCGACTTGGAGTTCCCACGAGAGCTGGGTTTCTCCTCAGAACTGCTAGGATGAGATGATTCTATTTCTCAGTTTATTTCCTATGGATCTTTGTCTCAGGAATTTGCTAATAAATTATTTATATACCAATCAGGCCCAGGGATAAGTAGCTCAGCAGCAGAGTACTTGCCTAGCATGTGTAAGGCCCCACATTCTATCTTTGGCACCAAAACAAGATTCTCTCTCCATTATATCCTTAGAATATGGTACATAATATATATAGTGCAAAATATCCACTCCAAAAATATATTTGATATATACCATATAAACTTAATTTTATTTTCATCCCCCTGACCTCCCTCCCCCCATAAGATACAACAAAAATATAATAAAAGATGTGGATCAAATCAATCCAATCCTGACAAGACTCATTTTTCCGCCTGTCTTCCAAAGGCAGTCTGGAACTCTTGGTGTTTTCCTTCTTCCGCTCCATCTAGAGTGAAGTGAAACCTTAACACAAGACCTCAGAAATATCCCTTCCTGCAGTCCCACTCTTCAGGCAGCAAAGCTCTTTAATTCTCTCAAATATCCAACTTCTAATGTGAACTCTGCATCTTGGAGGAAAGTAATTCTTCATTTCATAGTTAACAAAATTAATCTCTATTAGTCTTTGAGCTGTATTCAAGGGATCCAACTTCATTAGACTATATGTGAAATTTTATCATGTAGACGGTAACACAAACTTCTGCCCAACAAAGGGAGTGGTTTCTGGGTAACTTATTTTATGTTCTTACTATGAGAAGTTGGGAAGAATTTCTGGGAGAGCACTATGCACACACCCATGTATGTGAGTACTCATAATCTGCACGGCTGATTACAACAGGGCAATAAAGTAAGGATGGTGATGCTATTACACCGTCCTCAGAAAACCAAGGGACCGTCAGACTGCAGTCTTTTGCACAGTTCACCGTCTATGAATACATGAGAATCACTAACGTATGGATGAGAGCTAGAAGAAGAAACAGAAGAAAAACCTGTACAAACAGTAGTGGAGTAAAGTGGGCTCAGCATAGGACAAACTCAGAAATGTGTTTGTCTGAATAAAAACTTCACTGGATACCACAGGAGGTGGAGTATCCTGGGGCTCATCAAACACACCGGGCATCTGCCCTACCACTGAGCCAAGAACAACTTTTAAGACCTGCACCATGTATCTGCCTAGAAAAGGGTTTCACATACCAAATCGGTGATAAGCTGAATCAGAAATGAACTGACATAAAAATTTGATTGGAAACTCACTTATCTCTTTTGGAAAAACCCAACAAGCACAAGCAGCAGCATGTCTCAGCACCTGCTGGAAATGTCTCGCTTACCTGGGATTTCATCTGGGCAGCCTTTTCTGGGTCAACAGCCAACACATGCTGGTAATGACGAATGGTGTGCAGGCGATCTTTATTCTCAGCACGGACATAACGACGCAGAGCTTGCAGAATACGATGTGGCTGCCAAGACCAGAGAATGCAAAGTAGGTAAGGAAAACGGAAGTTTCAAAATTGATTAAGGATAAAAGCTATAGCTTGGAAACAAGCTATGTTTCTTGGTAAAACCAAAAAAACTATGTTTGTTCCAGACTCTTCAGCTCATGGTCCTCCTGTGAATTACCTTCTTCCCCCTCCTGGTATGGCTAACACCTATATTGTGAGCTAGGTGGTTTTCTGTGTCACTCTAGAGAGAGACACTTCAATGGCTTAATCAAGAAAGATACAAATATCCTTCTGACAAACACTTTTTTAGGTAATAAAAATTATCAACAGTATGTACACCTAAGTACACGAGTGGGGGAGGCCAGGCCGCAGCATGCATGTAGCGGTCAGGGAGCAATGCTGTGGAGTTTGCTCTCTTCTTCCAGCTTTATGTGGGTTCTGCAGATTGAACTCTGGTCGTCGGGTTTCTGCAGCACAAGTGTCTTTATCCTCAGTGTCACCTCACTAGCTTCCTGTCCAATACTTTCTATCACTCTCAAAGCAAGACAGGTTCGATTTATGCACTAAAAAAGCTTGAGACCACTTATTCAAGTGGAATAATTCATATTCCACTATGAATTATTTTACAACTTTCCTTCTCTGTTTACTAGACAGCCCCAGGCTTGAGACTCCCCTGTCACTGCCTCTGAAAGGCTCAGATTAAAAGTGTGCACCACCACTGCCCACACCTTTCCCTTTCCTGTATAATATTACTTTGATGGAACTGGTTCAAACACGTATATTCAAAGAAGGCATGCTTTTCTTTTCTGAAAGTAAGGTAGCACAGAAAATCCAGAATTATGGAAACAGTTGAGTCCCCTGAGTTTATGCTTGTCCACTTGCATATCACAGGTAGCATATGTATGGTACCAAGCTCATACACGCAGAGACTAGACTCGGTTCCTTTTCTTTTTTTAGTCTTTACCTTCAATTTTGTCAAAACTTATCATAAAAATCTGATTTTTTATCAGGCTGTATGCGGAACATTGGAGTTCCACTAAGTACACGCTTTACACAGGCAGCAGGAAGAACAGGATTTGTCTATAACTGCTCTGACCCCCAACTCACCCGAGGCGGGTCGGACTGCAGGGCGGCCAGGTAATTCTCCAGAGCTACCCGCCGGCGTTCATTCAGCATGGCTTCCACTCGGGCCAAGTGCGTTTCCACAAGCTGCTGCTTCTCACTGGCTGCCTCCTTCTCCAAAGCTTTAACCATAGCTTGAAAATGCTAAGCCAAAAAAGGAGGAACAACACGGAACTCATGGCATCAGTAGGAAGTCTAAGCAAGCACCCTCAAGATCCAACGCTTTTCTTTGCCTAGTGCCTCTGTGTCTATAATACCGTAATAGACCCAGAGCGACATCACCTCTGATTTCTATTAGGATGCGTCTGTGTTAGAGACCCTCTTGAATTTCTGAACTGAAATGACTAGGTTTGCAATTTAACATCTGGTTTTCAATGCTCACTATCATGTTTTCCATGCTCTACAAGACACAAACTTCTAAATCCGGAATCCAGTAACTAACAGGACATATTTTGAAGCACAGCTCAGTAATGTGCTGGCTCGCCTTGAGTCACACCTACTAGAGCTGTAAAGAGAACATTATCTGTGAGCTGTCTGGCCATGTTCACTGGCAGTTTCCCTATAGAAGATAAAATTGCTTATGTAAGAATTGAAGCTCTGAGAATTTGAGTGACTGACTAAAGAAGCCAGGGTCCTCCAGGAAATATACCAGTGATGAGGAGAGAGTTCACCTGGTATATACTAATTTTAAAATATGTGCTTAGTCTGGGTGAGGGTGGGGGGCTCTTTTGTTCAACTCCCAAAACTGCTCCCACCCACAAAAAATTAAAGCAATAACACGATCCACTTTTCAAACCCAAATCAGTCTTATGAATTGCTGTTTCTATTGCTAACCCTTCCTGTCTTCTGAAGAGGATACAATAGCAACAAATCTGTTGCTATGATTTTGAGGTTACAGTTTTACAAAGTTAGGGATAAAATGCATTAAAGAGCTGTGTTTTCTGCTTTCTGGCTTGTCAATGAGTCAGGTTCTTTTTAATCCAGTAGTGTTGAAAAACAAGTCAGAGCTCATGAACAAGACAACAGAGGGCTTTTTGCCAGGAGAGCAGAATTAACAACAGCAAAGCCAAAGTCACTTCCTGCACCAATTAGGTGTGTTTGGTCTATTTCTACTTCAGACAAGCAATATTACTAGGGAAAACTAAATGGGGAAGACAGGAGAGAAAGGGAAGAAGGCGGAAGAGGAGAAGGGGGGAGGGGAAGGGAGAAGAGAGAGGGAGAGAAGAGGCAGAGAGGGGAGAGTGAGAGAAACTTCCTTGTAATTTAAGTCCTTGACTAGGAGGTGTTAAATTCAAACTCCCTGGGAGCTGGCCCTGACTGTGTTTTCTGCAGGTCACACTGGACCTTTTGTCCCCTCTGCCCTGAGAAAACGTTCTACCTGAATGAGGGTCTGTCTCTCTGCTTTGGGGAGGTTTTTGGCTTGAAGCTCTGCCTCTTCCCATTCCTTCTTCACCTAGAACAAAGATCAAAAGCATTTATTAGAGAATAAGCCTCTGAAACAACTTCTCCATTTTCTAAAAATACTGATGGGTACTGAATCCAATGCCGGAAATTGTGCAAAAGGAAACCATACCACATGATCTCTTGAGGTCAGACTGTTGCTCAAAAATGTCTAGGCCTGGGCCATCCCCAGACATAACTTCAATTCCATATCTCCTTGTTATATATCTTGGGCAAGTTACTATTATGCTTATTCCCCCTTCATTAAAAACTAAGATTAATGCCTATTTTTATCAAAACTGATGACATTTTGCTATGATTAAGTCCAGTGTATAAAATATGAGGAGCACGAGCCTAGCAACCAATTCCTTCTGTTATTGCTGTCTTGAGACAATCTTTTTTCCTCTTCTTTTTTTTTTTAATTATTAAATGTTTTTATCCATTTTACATACCAACCACAGTCTCCCCCCCAACCCCCATTCCTCCCTAAGGACCCCATGAGCGAGTCAACAAACCTGGCATATTAAGCTAAGGCAGGACCAAGGCCCTCCCCGCTGCATCAAGGCTGAGCAAGGCATCCCACCATAGGAAACAGGCTCCAAAAAGGCAGCTCAGGCACCAGGGTTAGATCCTGGTCCCACTGCCAAGGACCCCTCAAACAGACCAAGCCATACAACTGTCACCCACATGCAGAGGGCCTAGTTTGGCCCCATGCAGGCTCCCCAGCTGTTGGTTTAGAGTCTGTGATGTTTTGATACAATCTTACAGTAACTCAAGCTGGCCTCAGGCTCCAAGTATAGCTAAAGATGACCTTCAAGTTTTGGTCTTCCTGCTGTTTCCTTCCAAGTGCTGGGTAACAAGTGCCCCTCTACCCTGCTTTGTATGGTACTTGAGACTGAGCCCAGGCCTTTATGCATGCTAAGAAAGCACTCTCTAAACTAAGCTATATCCTAAGTCCCCAGGCAAGGCCACCTACGTTAAACTATGCATGATCATGAGGAGGATGTACTATGGGTCTCCTTGCTTTAATTTTTAGAATGTTTCCAAGTAAATAAAGATTCCAGAGACTTAGACTCTTCCCTCTGCAACTAGAAAGCATTAATGACTGCTTTACTTCATCTAATCTACTTTCACAGTTTCATAACCCAAGTCTTCAATTTTGACAGTGACAAAAAATTTGGATCTTTAAAAATAAAAATTTAAAGTCAGCAATAGCAAGAGTAACAAGCACATACCAGTACAGGGCGTGTTCAGAAGTGCAACGCCCCTGAAAGTAATTTCATCACATGAGGGAGTAGGTGGAGAAAAGGGGTTCATCCACTGGAGGTAGCTCCCCAGAACCTCATGGCATTTTAGCCAGCAATGTTCCTCTCTTCCAAGTATAAAAATCCTGCCTTGCAGGGTACTTGCCTCGTGTGCATCAGGTCCTGATCCAATTCCTAGCACCACAAACAATACAAACCATTACCCTGTCCATTCGATTGCGATGCCGAATCTCCAGCTGTTCCTTAGCCTTCTGGAAGCGGGCGTGCTCGTTATCGTCCGCTGAGGTCTCAAAATACACATCAACATCATTGGTTGGCAGGGGAGTTGGGGGAACTGAAAGAGTCAGAGAGAGAGTCAGCCAGATAATCGAGCACAGGAGCCACGGGATGGACTAGATTTGTCTGTGCCTCTGTCAGAAAGTGCAGGGTGCTGCTGCCTGCCAAGACGCCACTGCGAGATTGCGGTGGGCAACCTTCTTTGCGTAACATTCGCTAACCATGTCAGTCCATGTCAATACAGTAATTTGTTGGCA
Organism: Microtus pennsylvanicus; assembly: GCF_037038515.1. NCBI lineage: Eukaryota > Metazoa > Chordata > Mammalia > Rodentia > Cricetidae > Microtus > Microtus pennsylvanicus. Next base: position 89,071,619 of record NC_134581.1, on the reverse strand, counting down.
GCCCAAAGCGCTAGCATCTTCAGAACCCAGGAAGCATTTACTTAGGACTGCAGGACAAAAAACACAGCTGCTTCTACAATCTTACCCTTCAGAGCTTGAAACCTAAAAACCTATAAAACATGCCACCCTACTGTTATTGCTATGGTATCTAAGTGGAAACCAGGACTAAAATCAGACCTCACGGAGACATTTCCACAAAGGTCTCCACTTTTAAGGAACAGTTTCCTGTCTTTTTTATGGCACTCTATGGGCTGTAATTTGGGGAAACTGGTTCAAGTATGCATTCTTTGCGTTCAGGCTGAGTGGAGAAAGTTCACTGAAGGACGCTTAGGCCTCTGTCTAGTAACAAGGCTAACAAAGGTTAAACTGAATTTATGTATTTGATGAGGACACTTTCTACTGATGGGAAGATGCTTTGGTCTTACTCTACTCATGACACTGACTAAGGCTTGCTTCCAGGTGTTCTCCAGAGCACAGACCATTAAGACAGAAACCTCTGACCTCACTGCTCTTAGGCATGAGCTGCTATGGCCCCCAAGGCAAGTGATTATGTGCACAATGGACTGGTGGGCAAGTCCACTTTGTGGAAATATATAGTTTTAACCCAGAGAGGAAGTGTGAAACTGGTTTTAAAAAATAAAAAAGCTAGAAATCAGCTGACCACTCCACAAACTATCAGAAGCCACTTTCTGTGCCCCCCTTTAATTTAGTAAACCTTGTAACTGTAATCTTGTTGATACTTCATCTCTCCGTATTTTGAAGAAGGATCTCAGTACCCAGCTTTCAAATGAATTAAATTACAGCGTGTTTCTTAACAAACCATATTCCTCTAGCATTTACTCAAAGTCCAGTGAAGAATTTCAAATCATGTGTGCCACTCTGTACACAGTCATCGGCAACACACATAGAAGTCTAAAGGCTCTCGTGCTGCGAGGACGGTTCCAGTCTTTGGGCTGGGAGAATGCTAACAGTGGGTCCAACCACCCCTAGAAACTAAAAAGGAAAAGCACAGCATTCTGGAGACTTCCTTCTAGAGACATGAAGTACAGGTCAGATCATGACAGGCTCAGCCTACCCACTCAGCGTGAGCACAGACAACCTGGTGTGCATAGGTCTTCAAGGCTCTCCAGCTGAGGACCCTGAAGCACACACACAACTGCTTCTCCTCAGCAGAGAACCCCTGATGCACAGGAGATTTCACCTTGTTCAGAGTACTGTGTGAGATTTGGGTATAGAGAGTATCTCCACACTTTGATGATCCTGAGATCATCAAAGGGCCTCAATTCCTTACGAAGTAGTCCAAAATAATGTTCTCTATATCCTTAGCCGAGTCATTTTTAAAAGCAGTAAACATCACAAAAATTCTTATCTCTACATCTTTCCTAAATAAATTTATGGATGAAAGTTCCCATGGTCCATTTTTCTTTAAACCTTTTCTGGACTACTAAATAACGACAGCCTTTCCCTAGTGTGGCTGGAATGGAAGCAATAAAGCACACCACAAGAGATTAAGATCTTAAACATTTTTTGGAAGACAAAGAAGAAAGTCTGTGAAGATATTCAAATGAGAAACTATCAGAAGCTACAGCAAACACCAGGAACAGGCAGAGGATGAGTTCTAGAGCAGGAACCGAGGGAAACTACCTGGCCAGAGAATTTTCCTAGCATATAAATTAAGATACAAGACAGGACCTTGACAAAGAAAGTAGTAACTATAAGAAAATCGCTCCCTATGTTTAATGTAAGTCCAACTCAGCTGAAGCACTGCCCTTCCTCTGACACCAAAACCACACACAATTAGAAATGGACTCACTTCCTAGAGCCCTACAAAAACCCATGTGGCCACAAGACTGTCGAAGTCAAGTCAAGAGGTGTGGGGCACAACTCTCACCAGAGTGCAGAAAGTGAGGTATTTCAATACTCTGGAATCCCACAAGTATTCCTGTCACTCCTTTTGATGGTGGCTGTCCTAACAGGCAGCCTGCAGCACAGGGGTCAGCAACAGGCTAGTCAGACACAGAACAAGAGGCGTGGGCCAAGGCACATATTGAGCAGCCCTCAGTGCTATCCTGGAATTGCTCTGAGTAGTACCTCTCAACAACAGATGACCGGAGGACACAGATGCCTTCCCGAAGACACCACCCCCACCCCCACAGCCTATCAACAAGATCCTGGTTGTGCAACCACTGCACCAGGGTGGGCACACTACCACTCACTGCCAACCATCAGTAGACACACAGGGAGCACGGGACACCAAAAACTGAGCTCACAACTGCCAACAGGAAGACAAAGCCTTGGTCTAGAAAGCACAGAGATGGGGGAAAAGACTGACGGCAAACACCCGAGTCAGCAGAAACATGACACAGATGCAGTCACAAGGACAGCAGGATAGACAGAAGGCTGGACAGGATGGCACTGCTGCGCAGGGCCGGCACAAGGCGGGACTTACTCATCGTTTTACACACAGCCATACAATAATCCTCAGACTCAAAATTGTTCCTGTTGCCGCCGCAGCCGCCATATATAAAGCGTACGCACTTTCCCTTGGAGAGGTCGAAGTACCAACGAGGCATCACAGCCCGGCAGGGCCCCGTCATCGCCTCCTGGGAGCAGACAGCTGTGTGAAAATGGTCAGAGTGTCAGCAGGGCAGAGGCAGTGCTTCAAATGCTTCACAGTGCTACAGGCCAGCCGGGGCAAGGTGGGAACAACTGGCCTAACAAGCCCTGACCAACCTCACTCACCAATACAGGCAGACGGAATCACTTTCACGTGATGAAGACATTTAGGGAGAAAGCTAATTTTACTTTTCTATTTTTTTTTTGTACTGAGTCTAGATTAATACCACAGGCTGACATAAAGGATCTGCTTGTGAGCCTCACACTTCTGATCTGTGCAGTGGTGACAGGTGTCTGCTTTGTTCTGATGGCTGCTCGTAGGATCAAAGGAGTCAATGTGAGTAGAAAGGCCATTTCAGGTGTAATACCTGCAGCAGGGACTACAGCACCCGAAAGGATCAGCGTTTGCACAGTCTTCACCTCCAAAGTAAACTGCACACTTCTAGACAAAGTCAAGTATTTCCCTCAGTTGAGTCCTAATTCTTCAGATCTTAATCAGCAGTGATAATATGTAAGTGGCTCTGGAACTATCACAGCCTTTCCCTTCTCAATTTTATCCTACCCTCTACAAAAGCCCGACCACAAAGTCTACAGGCAGAAAAACCAAGCAAGTCCCTCCCTCCCTTCTAAAAAGCTGCACTGAAGTGAGAGCTGCCCCTGGGATGACAGCACATTCTAAGCTGGCTATCAAGAGTCCTTAAGGGTGGCTGCTTCCTGTTTTCTAACTGGAGCTCTGTCATGCCAAATTCTGCTTTCTGGTTCCATTCCGATCCCGTCTTGGACCTGCCCAGCTGCTCATGCTGACAGCTCCACCGCCACACTAGAGAAAGCTGCATTCCTGCGGGTACAGACGCTGCTTTGCCTTCTGAGACTTACCCATGGTGAGTGAGGAAAACAACACAGCCTCCAAGGAAAGAACCATGTGGATGTCATGCCATGGCATTATGCTGAGTTACCTTTAACATCGTGAGCAATCTCCTTGTCTGAAACAGTGCCATCACGGCTGGGCTCAGTTGGGTTCTCCTCAGTGTAGTCATCTCCTTTAAAAGAGTCATAGTAGTAATCACGGTCTTCCACTACTTCCCCTTCCTCCTCATCCTCATCTTCCTCATCCACAGCTGCTTCTGTGAAGTCTTCCAAATCTGCTTCAGTAGGAAATTCACTAGAGGCCATAAGCCAAAAAGGAAGGTTAGTAGCAATTTCTATGCACAAAGCACAATTCCCTTCCCTATGCTGAAACACACAAACAGAGACAGGAAATAAGTTCATCTCACATGTAACTGTGACATCAAAGCCCTTGGCCCAGCTTTACTGGCAAAAGGGAAGTTAGTGAATACAGACTGCATTATGGAAGATAATGCGGCCCAGGGGCTGGAGATGGTTCATCGATTCTTGTTGCTCTTGCAGAGGACCTAGGTTCACCTACATGGAGCTTCACAATCATCTATCTGATTCCAGTCCCAGAGGATTCAGCACCCTCTTCACACTTACAAGAGTACCACCAGGCACACAAGTGGTGCACATATATTTGTGTAGGCAAAACACATCGTAAAATAATAAAATAAATAAATCTTAAAAAAAAATAATGTGGCGTGGTATTGGTGGCATACACCTTTTATCTCAACAACTGAAAGGCAGAGGCAGTTGGATATCAGAGTTCAAGGCCTGCTTGGTCTACAGAGCAAGTTCCAGAACACTCAGGGCAACACAGAGAAACCCCATCAATGATGATGATGATGTAGTCCAAAGACAAAGGCCACAGGTTTTCATATATTCAGGTTATGGCTAACATAAAAAGCAGGCTGGATGAAATTCAGCACAAGGGGACACTCACTATCCTGGTTGTTGGGATTTTTCGTTGTTGTTTTGTCAACCTGACGTAAGCCAGAGTTTACCTGGGAAGAGAAACCTCAACTGATAAAATGCCTCCAGCCAAATTGCCTGGAGGCAAGTCTGCAGGGCATTCTCTTGATTAATGGTTGGTTTGGAAGGGCCTAATCCACTGTGGGTGGTGTCACCCTAGACAAGTGGACCTGGGGTGCATAAGAAAGCAAACTGAGCAAGCCTGTAAGTGGTACTCCTTCATGGTCTTTGCTTTAATTCCTGCCTCCAGGTTCCTTATTTCCCTTCATGAAGGACTGAGAAGCTGTGCGGTGGTGAAACAGATCCTTCCCTCCCCAAGTTGCTTTTGGTTAGTGTTTTATCATAACAACAGAAATCCAGCTAAGATATCAATCTTACGTTATCCAACAACGAGAGACCAACAGCCACTTTTACAGAAGGGCAAAAACATAGGCCAGCCTGGTCTCTATAAGGAATTCACTGCCAGCTAGGACTACACAGATCCTTGTCTCACAAATGTACAGCTGTCCTTGACACCCCCACTGGGAGGCCCTGTTAGGCAGAGGCTGCAGTCTACCATGGCCTGGCAGCTCTTTCTGAGCTCCGCAACATGGAGGACCCCTTCTCCCCTAAGTTTGGGGGAGAGGGGCTTCCTACTCTCTATCTGACCTTATTTGGAAAATGTCTCTAGGTCTGGCTATCTGACTGACCTCTACACAGTTCCCTGCAGCTTTCCCCCTGGTGCCCATATGGTAATTAGTCATTGTGCTAGGAGCTTTAGGATAGGACCACGCTTCCACAGATGATAACTAAGACTTGTGCTTGGAGCCTTATAATAGGAATGTGCTGTTTAATGCAAGGTAGGCGATGCCCCAGCCACTGTCCCCGTCCTTCATATCTCCCTTCACTCTGGAATAAAGTTGAGCTGCCTCCTGGAAGGCTAATTCCACTGTGTTCCCAGGCTATACAAAGCTCCTGGTCGCCATTTCTGCCCCTATGTCCTTTCAGACTTGTGGCCAACAGACCTCAAATAAAAAAGGGGACCCCACAGCCCCCAATCAAACAAAACTAGGAAAAATGAGATCAACACTCTAAACAACAGTTTACCTTTTATCAAGATCATAGTCTTCCTCTTCATCCTCCTCATCCTCCTCCTCTTCCTCTTCCTCTTCCTCCTCCTCTTTGGACATGGTAGAATCAGAGTCAACAATCTTTGACTGAGGGCAGCACACATACTCAGTGCCATGGAACTGGTCTACCCCACAGGGCAGCAGCATGCCATAGCTATGTAAGGTCATCCCTTCAGTCAGACATGCCTACAAGAGACCCACAGACCACATCAGGGTATTTCATAAGACAAAATGATTGGAGGACAAATCTAACTGAAGGATCAGAGTAAGAGAGAGTATTCCTTCCTACCACAAGAATGAAATGGCACCCAAGCTCGCCTTGCTGTGTTTGTGTGCATGCACACACCACCGAGGCTGTGTAGAGGTGACCTTAGTTCCACAGTGACCTTAGGGGCCAGGAAGCCGTCTTGGGAGCCCTGGTGACAGCATACACTATCAACTGTCTTTTAACAGCCCACTCTGTGGCTTATACATGCTAAGCAACTGTCCTTTTACTCAGCTATATCCCAGCCCAAATGAAGGAGTAAATACCGCTAAAGTATTTCTGCTCTTTTCACAGTGCTAGGAATAAATGAAACCCAAGGCTTCAAACGTGCTATGCAAGAGCTCTGCTACCACTTTATCTCCTTGGCTCACTAACAGTTTACACTAGGAACCTGGGAGCCAGTGGGCGTGGCAATCCATCTGCTAAGCTCCAGGTGATGTGGCTAAGCGGATATTGAGCTGCAGATGGAGTGATGGAGGCATGAGGCTGCATCTGTTCAGAACCAGGACATCAACGTGATCCAAGTAGCATGGTTCCCGAGGCGCTGGCGGGGTCACTGAGAAACCTCTGCTCTACTGTAACATTGTGTGGGGTGGTCCTCTTAGGAGACATCTGGCAACATTTAGATATAGTTATGGAACAATGGAGCCGCATCTCCTCAGCCCAGGTGCCTGAGCCAAAGTCCTTCGAAGCAGGATCTCTCCATACCTCTCAACAGCTAGATTCTGGCTAGAATTGTACCCTGGCCTTGGTGTCTGGGATCGACAGACAAGAGGTTGAACTTGGAATGGAGACTCTAGATTCTGTAGATGGAGTCTCCACCAAGACTACAACCATCTGTTGATTTATTTTATAAAATTTCTAGTTTAGTCTTTTCTTATTGGGCTATTAACTGCTTGTTGTTGATGTGCAAACATTCTTTATATATGTTGAACATTCTATAGATTGTAGATCTTTGTCTACTGTGTGCATTATGAACTTTTTATTAGACTGACAAAAGACAAAAAAAGAAAGAAAGAAAAACAAACCTCTAGGAACCAGACTTTTTCATGCTGTACCTCTGTTTAAAAACATCTATTCTCCCAATTATTTTTTAAATTATTTTTATTTGTGTTTGCCACCTATATGCAGATGCCTAGGGAGGCCAGATGAGGACATCAGATCTCAGAGACCTGGTGAGCTGTGAGTCACTTGATATGGATGCTGGGAACCAAACACAGGTCCTCTGAGAGGGCAGGAAGCACTTGTAACCACTGAGCCTTCTCTCTCCAGCTTCCTCCTAGGTATTTTAATTTAACACAGAAATACCGAGGTGTGGCAGTACATACTCCTCTGAATTCCAGAGAGAGGGAGGCTACATAAGAGGATTGTGATAAGTTCTGGGTAGGCCTGAGCCTATCAAGTACCAGGCCAGCTAGAGCTAAATAGCTGAAAACCATGCTGTCTTCTGAGGACTGGCAGCTTCCTTCCAGCAGTGTTCTTACCTCCTTGACCACGGTGTGCCAGCGCTGGTGTTTCTCACACACCTCCATCCGCTCTTGGTGGAAAAACTGGCAGTTTTCTGGAACCAGCAGAACATCACTAACAAACTCGCCCACTGTGGGGAAGAAAAGCCTTTGTCAGAAGCAAATCTGGTTGTAATTCAGGGTACAATCAGCCTTCAGTACAGATCTTCCTAATAAAGTATAAAAATTAGAATTATAACCAGCATAAACAGTATCAAGCAAGAAACATATGCTAAATGTTTCAATAATTATCCTATCCTAAGGAGTCTATGTCTTGTTGTAGATAGAAATAGCTTGGCCAAGTCATGAGAAGAAAGTAACTACTACTATCTAGTCTTCAACCCCATTGTAGACCTGAGAAGGGAAATAATATTACTTGAGTAAACAGGAAGTACAATCAAGCAACTTCCAAAATGAGCAATAAATGATAGAGACAACTGGCTACCAGGGCAATCACCCACAAAGGGGGGGGGCAGGAGGGAATGCTAAAATGGGAAACAAACACACATGGAGTGCTGTTACAGTATGAGAATTTTACAGCCAGATTTCTCACAGTCAAATGGAAGGGAAGACTGTCCTTAAACCACATCATACAAAGATTTTTAGCTCTGTGCCACACTGCAAGATGTTCAGATTTAAAGGAGATGGCTAGGCAAACACAACGTCCTCCCTTCCTTCCAAGGAATGATGTACATCAACATAAGAGTTGCCGCATACTTGGTGCAGTTCTTGGGTCTAGTTCGTCCTGTTACTTGGCCACTCTTCCTTGATACATATAAGCCTAATAAAAGCACCATAATCCATTTTGCTGATGTCTGTAGTTAAGGGAAAGTTTTAATGAAATGAGAGAGAAAAATCAATTTTTGCTTTTGTTTTGTTTGTCTTTCACGACAGGGTTTCTCTATGTTGCCATGGCTGCCCTGGAATTCACTATGCAGACCAGGCTGGCCTCAAAAGTATGTACCACCACATGGCTGAGAGAAATAAATTTAACAGATGGCTCAAATTAGATCTAAAGAACTCCTCAAGTGTCCGTGTTAGTACCTCCCTTGCCTGTGTTCATACTATTTTGGACCAACTACCAGTATGCCATCCTTACTAGCATCTGCCACCCACTCTGCTCTTGAATCACGCAGACTGTAGTTATTCACTAGGTAAGGTAGGGAAGGGCTAAGACTACACTCACCAAGTGACAACCCTGTTTCTGAGAACACACTGTCACTCGCAGCTTTCTTCAAACTGGCACTAAATGTTAACACCAGCAGTAACATGACAACACTTGGGTAAGGCCCCAGCACTTCAGAATGACGGGACCACACAGCATCTGGCCCTGGCACCTGACTACATTCCATGAGTCATTTTCCTTCCTCCTGAGAACTATCACCAATCTGACTAACAGTCAATTTAAACAAGACAGACTGTAGGGAACAGGGGACCCTTTTCCTTGGTTGCCTTCTTTAGTGCTGTTTCAACTATCTTTCCTAGTACTGATTTCAAATAGTAAATATTAAGAGTAAAGCTGCCCTGCTTTGCAAGCAAGGCTTCTCTTTGGTGTCCTGGAAAAGGCTCATCCTCCAGAGTCAAGAGTCACAGTGGAAGAGGCAGTTAGCTCCAGAGAATTTACCATCAACACAGGGAAGCACCAGGTACCCACAGGAAATCCCTCCAATAACTCCATTTTAATAGATGTAGATACTTTACTGTGAGCCAAGAACGAAGCTTACAGGCTGGAGAGGACACTTCTAAAGAGCAACCGAAACACTTACCAAGACACTTGAATGGAATAACGACGTGACTCTTGCACTGTTTTTTGTCCCTTCTGCACCAGTTATCAATACTGACTGGCTGGTTTGCTTCCATCACATTTGTGATCTGCAGCTCTGGATATATCTGTTTAAGAACAGTAACAACAACAAATCCACACAATAAACCATAAAATGGGTATTTCTGCCTCCACCCATATGCTCCATCAACCTTAAATGCTATTACACTATTCTATATTATACTGACAAAAATAAAAATATACTAAACTATTAGTTTTCTTTTTGTTTCTCACTGTTTATTTATAACAGATATTACCCAATTTCCTCTAGTCAAAAAAAATTTTTGATAAAACACTATCAGTCTCAGCCAATCAGAGAACAAAATCATCTGATTTGCATATTTTGCCACAGCATGTTTTAAAGTGGTCATTAAACCTGCCTGTGACCTTGTCAGTCTTAACCACACTCATCTGGAAAGACATGTGGTCCTTTGACACCAATGATGCGGTTGATCCCTGGGCGTTTCCACAGATGCACAGGGCCACACGTCTGTCACTGTCGTTCTGCATGTAAGGGTGCATTTGTTCTCTCTAGTTCGGGTGAGAACAGACAGGACGAAGGCTGGTTTTTCTTTTGATACCTTATATTTCTGACTCCTCCCATGGACTGCATTTAAAAGGGAGTCTGTAAATAAGGCAAATGCAGGTTTTCAACCCAAAACAAATCTGACTCAGTATCAAGTTCACACACAGGATGTGTGTACAGTGCTGAGCTCTTAAGTGAAAGATAGAGGCAAGTCTATGAAGTACCTGCTAACGGAGTTAAAACCATACTTCACCCCGGTCCTACACGTGAGAAGTTACACTCATATTCTTTTGCAAAGGGTCAAGTTGACTCATATCTACAGGATTCTTCACAACACTGGCAGCTTTCTATGAACAAGCCAAAACCACAAATTCTACACTTGACATATTTTGTTTTTCATCTTCCTAAAACAGATTGAGCTCACAACACAAAAAAAGAAAAACCTCGGCAATATCTAAATTTAGAAACAAAAGGGACTGGAGTTCCAATTCTTAGTACCTTGGTCTTGGGCAGGGGGAACACATGCAACCCTGACCCAGGAAAAGAAGCGGAGTGTTAACTTTCTGGCAACACTCTTACCTCCTGGCAGTACTGAAGAACTTCTTCCTTTGTTCCCAGGCAGCTCCTGGTGCCTGTTGGGTCAGGCTCCCACTTCCCAGTCTGAATGTTCACATGCATGTTCAGCTTCCCACAAAACATTGCAATTTGAGGCTCAGCAACAGCAAAGCCTGTTCCAGCATTGGCTGCAAGAGCCTATCAAAAGAGAAAGCAGAGACCTCAGGTTTAGTCAAAAGATATGCAGACAGGCACAGGCATTTAACAGTTGATACAAGATCAACATCTTACAGCTAAACTACTTGGTACCGTTCTACTTATTACACTTCAAGATCTAAAAGCTGAAAAGGAACCAAAGGGTGGCTAGAAGGTGCTAAAGTATGACTCCTGTAGGAATATTCCCATGTGATCTAGAAACGCAGAATCACCAAACTGGCAAGAAGCCTTAGCAGGGAAAGGCACTGTTGCCAAGCCTGACAACCTGAGTTTGATCCCTAGCATCCACGTAGTGGAAGGAGAGAACGGATTCCTGCAAGTTGTCCTCAGACCTCTGTGTGTGTCAAGGTCCTTGTATCCTCTCAACCGCCACCCACACCTGGGAGAAGAAAAAACCAGAATAAAGTAACTACCAAAAACTGCATAGACCTGAAGTACCTTCAAGCTTGAAAGCAAGCATTTTAAGACAAACAAAGGAAATTCAACTTTGTATTTATGGAAACTAATTCCTAAATATAAACAGGTTTGTACCAACTGACTCCTGGTCTCCAGGTCAAACTACTGTAAATTTAGAGTGTCTGAATATCAGGAAGGACAGCTAGTCTCTATCAGCACCTCTACTGGTCTGCTTCAAGGTGCAGTTGGCAGGAACAGGTATGGTTCACTATCAACTTTTATTTGTTATCTCTTTTCCAAAATGTCTTATAATCTCGGGTATTTACTTTTTCTCTTTCTCCCCCTCTGGTACTAGAGATTCAATCTAGGGTATCACACAGGTTAGGCCTGAACTCTATCACTGAACTAAATCCCTACTTCATCTATACATTTTTTATTTTGAGACAAGGTTACTCAGGCTTGTCTTGAACTCTTCCTGCCTCAGCTTCTTGAGTGACTGGGATGGTAGGCCTATAGTACTTTGACATAAACTAATTCTTGTTTCAGGAAGTATGCCAGAATTTAAAACTGACCTTTGTGTGTATATAAAAGTGAAAAGCTAACGGGAACTCTAACCCTACTATACTGCTCACTTGGAAGACCTTGAATCTGACTGCTGTCTGTTCTAATACAAGCTACCTATTCCTTCACACACAACACATGAAAACAGAGAGCTGTTAAAACTTCCAATAATTTACTTATTCACTCATACAGCAAAAACATCTTCATCATATTATGTATTAACAAAGTGCTAAAGGCTCAGTATACAAGCATGAGCAAAGAGTCGTGACCCCTACTTCCTCAGTACTCCATCTGGTGTCAAATCAAAACTTACACAAAAAAAGGGACGGGATTCACAATCCTACAGAGGAAAAGAACACAGCACTGAGAAGACATTAAAAAGAACATGACCTCAGTTTGAGCAGAGAGCTAATAAAGGAACTTTCCAGAAGAAAGTGAGGCTTGTGCGGCGGTGTGGATGAAGTGTGGCGCACTAGCACCAGGTCTACACTGTCGGCACTTGAAGTGCTGAGATCACTCCCAATTCCTCTTCTGGTTGCAGAGTAAAAATGTACTGTAAGCAAGCAGAGGAAGGGGTCAGACCACTATCGCAGAGAGAAAACAGCAAAACATGGTGATAGATTAAATATAGAGAACAAAGAAGAGGGTATCAAGTTAGGTTATTTGCAATATGCCCAGCATGCAAGGCTTCTCTCAAGCAATGCATCCTTGAATAACACCGTGCATTTAGTGTTACAGTAGTCAGTCCTTTATCCCTAGAGCTATGTCCCAGGACTCCCAGACAATACCTAAAACAATATAGTTCGCTGAACTCAATATATGCTTTTCCCATGTCATAATAAAATTTAATGTATATTCTTCTTCTTCTTCTTCTTCTTCTTCTTCTTCTTCTTCTTCTTCTTCTCTCTCTCTCTCTCTCTCTCTCTCTCTCTCTTTCCCTCTTTCTCAATAAATGTTTATGGCTAATAAAAAATTTAATGTATAAACTAAGCATAGTAAGAAAGAAAGAAACATCAAAGGGCTGGAGAGATGAATCAACAGTTAAAAGGACCCAGGTTCAACTCCTAGCACCTACATAATGGTTCACAACCAACTGTAAATTCAGTTCTAAAGAAATGAGCATTCTCTTCTGGACTCTGCATGTACTAAACATGTACATACAGGCATACATGCAAGTAAAACACCCATACACATAAGATTAATTTTTTTAAAAGGAGAAAAAACAAATTTGAAACAATTTGTTTCCTCAATTTATACATGAACTAGAGTTAAAGATTAAAAGGTCTTAATGTTTCAACTACACATGATCAGGTATGAATCCATTAACATTGAAGGCAGCTACTGAATAAATAGGTTTTAGGGTGCCTATCTAATAATTCAGAAGACTGAGAGAACAGGGGACAACATTTGACCCTTAAGTCCCCAGAATGATCACAGATAAGAAAGAGTTGATTAGTTGTGTGAGCTCACTGAGCCACGACATTGAAACGGTCCATTCTAGTGCATTCATCAGCCAGGACTGTGTTCCACATGTTACTCATTACAGCTGTTGGCTACAAGACCACAAAAGTTTCAACTGTATAAACGCTCAGTTAATGGGTCAACCACGGAGGTCAATACATCAGTGTAAGTGCATTTGATTTCTGCACTGAGATGGTCAGTGTTATCTTCCCTAAAGAGTCTAAAGTATCAGAGGTTAAAGCAACAGGAAGGAGAGCAAAACAGCCAGATCCTCCCATCAGTTACCACCAAGAAAGAGTAACTGGAATCAATCCAGACAGCTAATAGGATACAGTGATTCACTTCTGAGTTCAGAAAGATTAATCCTTGTGGTCATGAGAGACTCTCAAGACAGTATCCTCTGAAATATAAAAGGCCTCTGTGGGCCACATCTAAGAATCAACTAATCAAACATACCCCGACCTCACCTAGAGTGTGACAGGGTCACCATTCTATGATGTTTGTGCTTCTTTACTTGGAAATGCTCTTATTTAATGTGCTCTCCATTTTCTTAAGCACCGACTGTGCCTTGATCCATTACTTCAACATATAAATCAATCTGCTTCCTAATCTAACATGTTACAAATGGGACTTCACTGCCAAGTCAGCACTTCTGATATCCTGTGAACTTAGAATCCTCTATGAAAGAAAATTAATGCCCCCACGTGTTGGCACTTAAGCCAGTGCCTGAGATCTATGCACACGGCAGCACTTTCAGGGCTTTGAAAACAAACTACATCAATTGCTTTCCTATCCAATGCCTCACTTTACTTAATACTTCATTCTTAATAAGAAATGCCATTTCATTAATTTGGCTGAGAAAGAGTTCAGCTAGCTATCCAAGGAAAGAAATTCAACTTAGCAGTACGTGCTCCTAATAATGTAAAGCAGTTTAAAGCATTTACAGTCAATGTACAAAATACAAGTCTGAGCCTGCAACAGCTCGTCTGTCCATAATGTCACTTCAAGAGCCCAACCCCTGGGTGGAGCTCATAAGCTGTCCCCCTTCTCAAAGCTGCTAGGGACCAATGCGGCTCCCGTACATCAAAGCTCATGCTTGAGCAGTTCTTTCCTCACTAAAGCTACTATACTGCCCCCAAATCAAATCTGGCCCTAAGTTTGATAAAGAGCCTATGCACCATCTTCCCAGGGCAGGGTTTTCTCCTGTAGCTGTGGGAATGAGGATTCCTTAGATGGAAAGGCACAGTTTATAGCCCATTCCACCCAGCTCGGCTATCATAAACACGAGTGAAGCAGATGTCTGCTGCATCCAGCTAGGCTTACAGGCTAGTGATAAGACACCAACCCAAACGTCCTTTCCTTTACACCTTAAAATCTTTAAAAAGAAAAATTAACAATCAAAATTTGAAGAGCCTGTACCATTTTCACTCCTCTTCTACTGTTGAATAAACCCCCATGACCCAGAGGCTGGAGAGACAGCTCAGTGGTCAAGGGTACTTACTGGCCGTTCTTCCAGAACCCAGGCTCAGTTCCCAGCACCCACAAGTTACAATTGTCTATAACTCCAGCTCCAGGCTTCTGACATCCTCACATAGACACGCATGCAGGCAAAACACGAATGAACATAAATAAAAATTAAAAACAAAAAAACAAAACCTTTGTGACCCACAAATTCTAACAACCACTCGCCTTTAATTCCAGCACTCAGGAGTCGGAGGCAGGCGGTTCTGAGATCCAGGCCAGCCTGGTCTACAGAGTGAGTTACAGGATGGCCAGGGATATACAGAAATCCTGTCTCAAAATAAAAATTTAACAATTTAAATATATGCCCACAAAGTCTTCAAAGATTTCTTATCAAAAGAAAGCAAAATACAATCTGTTCTTAGCATACCTCAAGATATTTGTCTCGGGAGAAAGAACATGAAGTCAGTTGGGGGGATCTGGAAGAAGCTGAGGGAAAGGATATTACTAAATTATACTGTATGAAATTTTTAAAAATTATGAGAAAGGAAAAGTTTTCTCTCAAGCTATGATTAACTACAATAAAGGAAGGCAATCAGAGTGAGAACACCAAGAGGACGCCAGTGTGAATGTCGTCAGCAACAAGACACTGAAGGAAACCAGTCAGGAAAAAAACTGACAACAGTTACAAATCAGCAAAGACCAGGCACAAACAAAGAATGAATGCAGTGTGGAGCTTGAACAGGATCCTGGAACAGGAAAAGGACATCGATGGGGGAAACCAGAGCAATCATTTGCATAAGCTGTGCCAACACAAGCTCCTGTACGTGCTCTGTGGGTTATGTAAGACATTAAGTCCACAGCCAGGCATAGGAGAATTTTGCAGTACCGTCAACTTTTACTTAAGGCCAAAAGATGAATATTTGAGAGCTGGTGTAGCTTATCAAAACAGCGCCTGCTCAGCATGCATGACAAATGGGACAAAACCCAGCACCATAAAAATAACAAGTGTTTTTGTGTTTAATCCCAATAAAACTTCCTAGATTTCACTTTGGAGAGCATAGTTTCAATTTACAAAAATCCAGTCTGTCAAAAAGACAACACAAGCTGGGTCTGGGGGCATGTATCTAGCGCCCAGCTACTGCTACGATTGGGTGGGATGACTGTCACAGCCAGATCTTTCCTCAAAAATGGGGACTGGGGGTGGGGGCAAGGGAACAAAGGAATGAAAAGATCCTTTAGATCTATCTTTTAGGCAACCAGTAAGGATTTTCAAAGCACACTCAATAGCTGAAAAGCAAACGTCCTAATATAGCATATTATCATAGATTTTACATATATTAAGCACTTTGGTTGCTGTTGAAAGTGTGAATTACGGTGGTCAAACCTGTCGATTTGACATTTACAATCACTTAGAAGATACCACCCCTAGGCATGTCTGTGAGGTCATTACCACATGGGCAAGGGTCTCAGGCTGAAAACAAAGGAAGTGGCATAGCACACATTCACCTCTGCTTCCTGACTGAGAAGGCAATGCAATCCAGAGGCACAAACTCCTGCTGCCCCAGCTAGAGCTCCTCTTAGCACCACATGGTACCTACTACCATGATGCTCTCTGCCCTCAAATCATTAGCCAAAAACATACGCCCTCCTTTCCTCAAGTTGCCTTTGTCAGGAACTGTACAGGAGCATCAAGAAGAGTAACTGACACAATATGGTTTAGCGCCATGGTCCTTAACTTTCCTAAGGCTGTGACCCTTTAATAAAGTTTCTCATGTTGTGGTTACCCCTAAACATAAAATTATTTTGTTGCTACTTAATTAACTGTAATTTTGTTATTCTGAAATCACAATGTAAATAAATATCAGATATGCAACCCCCGAAGAGATCAAGATCCACAGGCTGAGAACCACTGGTTCAGAATTTTCACAGCATCTTCTCCAACAGCACAGAAGGAAAAGTTCAACCTTCAAACATTTCAACTATTTGACAAAACAGCAGAACTCTTAAGCAATGCGAGAAAATAAAATAAAAAAGCCTTGTTCTTTTTTTTTTTAAATTTTTTTTCCTTTTGTCTTTTTTTTTAATATTTATTTATTTATTATGTATACAATATTCTGTCTGTATGCCTGAAGGCCAGAAGAGGGCGCCAGACCTCTTTACAGATGGTTGTGAGCCACCATGTGGTTGCTGGGAATTGAACTCAGGACCTTTGGAAGAGCAGGCAATGCTCTTAACCTCTGAGCCATCTCTCCAGCCCCAAAAAAGCCTTGTTCTTAAAAATAACATCTGATAAGGCTGGAGAGACGGGTGGCTATGGTGGTGAGCATTACTGCTGTTACACAGCATCTGGGTTCAGTTCCCAGCACCCACTATGGTAGCTTATGTAACCTCAGGTGATCCAATTCACACATACAAGCAGGCAAACAAGACACAAAATGAAAATAAACGGTTTCTTCTAATGAAGGCATTACATTAGAAATTTTTATATTTTGTGTGCGTGCACATGCACATGCCATGGTATACATGTGAAGGTCAGAGGCCAACCTTCTACCAAATGGGATTCAGGGTTGGAACTGGGGGTCATAGGTTTTCATAGTACACATAGAGCCATTTCTTCAGGCTACATCTCCAAGTTCTAGGCTTTATTATATTCCAGATTAATTCTAATTAGAAAGAGGTAAAACTAAATATAGGGGGAAAATTAAAATATTACAAGTTATTATTATTACAATGATACATATCAGCCAGTAGGTGTTGTTTACAGACACAATAGTTTGTACAAATAAACAAATAACTTCACTGTTATTAGAGCTTTAAATATTAAAGCAGAAATGAAGTATTGTTTCCAAGACTGAAAATGGTTTAGACTGTCTCCACAGCTTTTTATAGGGACATGGTAATTTGTCCAACTAGATTATATTGATAAAAATCCAAGCACCATAATCAAATAGAAGCCTGGCTTTCACTTTACAGGAGATGGAAACTGAGTCTTTCATTTAAAAGGCTGTAGAAAATATATTGATGCTTAAAATTGGTTTCTGTTCCTGCATAGTTGTTATCGTAACACAAGAAGCCTAAGAAACTTATTTCCAGGTGTACTCAGCCAATAGGATAAACAGCATTCTTAGTGCACCCTGCCTCAAAGGTGGAGCACGGATGGTAGCTAAGTATGTGATTGTAAGTCCAGTTCCATCACCAACTACTTGTGCTACCTGTGAAGGTTACCTATCCCTCTAAGTCTACTTCTTCTATTAAAATGATAGGCCAGGAGGACTGGAGAGACGACTTAACAGTTATTAACACTGGTTGTTCTTTCCAGAGGACCTGGGTTCAATTACCCAGCATCCACATGGTGGCTCATGGTTGGACTCCACTTTCAGGGGACCCAATGCCTTCTGACCTCCACAGACTCCACAGACAACATGCACACACATGGTACACAGCCATATATCCATACACATAAGATAAAAAAAAAAACTGGAAAAAACACTTCTAAAAGCTAAGCCAAGCATGGTAACTTGTACCTCTAGACCTAGCACTTAGGGCGGGAGGGGGCAGGGCAGAATAAAGAAGATTATTACAAGTTCAAGCCACTATGGGATACAGTGATACGGGGGTGTGGTGTGTGACTGGGAAGATGGTGAGCTGTGTGAGCCTGAGAATATGAGTTGAACAGCCAGCATGAAAAAGATCATGCAACAGCAGGGGCTTGTAATAGCAGTAGACAGGAGGGGTCCCATCAAAGTGAACTGGTTCCATCAAAGTCCCAGGTTTTAGTGAGAGAGAGATCCTGTCTCAAAGGGGGTGGGGGTGGTTAATTCTAAGGAATAACACCCAAAGGTGAGCCTCTGGTCTCCTTAAGAGTGTACATCCATGCTCTTCTCCAAGTCTGCTCCCACCCCCACAAACACACACATCATTTTTAAAATGTGTGTGATATTGCATGAGCTTATGTAAAACGTTTACCAGAGAAACATAACAGACCTACAGTAAATCATGATTTTAAAATAAAATTTAAAACAGAGTGCTTGAAATATTGCTTATCATACAAAAGGAGTTTAAGTGCTGGTGACCATTACTATCAGGATTTACATTTCTTCATCTGTAGAACAAGGCCACTAATATACCTACTCCTCCTCTCTGGCCCATTGTGGGGATTAAATTACGATAATTCATACAAGCATTAAGCGCAATGCCTACTGCAGAACAAGCACCATTATCACTGTGCTTGCTCCTGAAGATTTAGTTCACCCTTGCTACAATTACACACAACTGGGCTTAAATCAGAGGCACTCAAGTGAAGAACACAGGAGGACCCACATGATATCTATCCTGCCAAAGCACAGGCTGGTATGACACAGGTTTAAAAGAGATTTCATTTTTTTATGTTATTAAATTTGAAAATGAAATTTTTTTAAAAAGAGTTGCAATATTGCTCCATACTTTATTTAGTGGGAACTCAGTCATCAAATATTTATGTGAACAGACCCTGTCATTTTTAAAGAAAACTACCAGGAGCTGCTGGTTTCGTGGCTCTGAACCACTTTTCAGCTGAACCAGAAGTGAGGTTAAGACGAATCTACTACTACCACCACAGCACATCTGAGACTGAACTATGGGGGCCGGAGAGATGGCTCAGCAGGCAAAGTGTTTGCTACACCAGCCAGGTGATCAGAGTTTAATACCCGAAACCTGTGTGAAGGAAGAGATTTACTCCACAAAGATGTCGTTTTTACCTCCACAAAATTACCACACACCTCACATACACACACACACACACACACACACACACACACACACAACATTAACAACAGCACTATAATCTAAATCTTTATGGGTTTATGTACCTTTTTGTGAGCTTCAAGCATACACACTAAGTATTTTGGTCACATTCACCCTCAATTTGTTTTCTTGGTATCATTTCACCTACTCATTAGCTACAAAAATCTTAGAGGAAGTTAATCCTTCCTGATTTAGTATTTGGTGAAACATAAATGAATTTTAGTTCATGTAATAGATGAGGAACCTCCAATTCAAAGGGTGAGGCTTTTGTTCAGTCTGTAACAATCAATGGGTACTTTCTCAAGGAATAGCACTTGGAAATTCACTGAATCACATTTGTCTCTGATGACACGGCAGCCATTTGCCAAACTCTGCAAAGCATGCCAGCTAACTGCAGAAATCAGGATGCTCAGGGGCTTGTGTATAAATATAATATGACCTGAATCGTGTAAACTTGGGTTTCATCTAGTAACTCTTTGGCACCAGCATTACTTAGGCTGTTACTAAGAGCTGCATATGCAAGGTTGGGGAAAATGTACAGGAATGGATTTACTTACGTCTTAAAGGGAGAAATGATTTCAAGTAGCAAACACCCAGGAAATGCTGTGGATTAAATTTTCATAATGAAATACATTCAACCTACATTATTCTTAGTGAGTCACATAATAGAAATGATGGAGCATTTTCCACAGAATACCCAAACACAAGCCTGGCAATCCTCTTACATTGTAAGTAGCCTCTGGCTGATCTGATGCTCTAGAATGTTTTGTTTTTATAAGAATCAAATCACTGTCAATAAAGTAATTGTAAGCATCTTTTAAGTTCTTACAAAATTTCTTAAAATACTCTACTTACAGATGATTTTACTAAAATGAATATTTACCTTGGAGATATTACCAAGGCTGAGAAACTATCCAGCATTTCCTTTTCGCTAAAACATATGTAACAACACAGTGTCAGGACTTCAAATATGAATAGACAGTCTGAGACACGAGACTGATTCCACACCAGCCCACTTTCCCTTTAAGATAGCTGGGGAAGGATAAGAAAACTAAATCTACATAACTGGAAACACGATCTCATACACAGGATTATTTTGAGGGTGGGAGGAAATTTGAAATGGGATTTCTCTGTGTAGCCTTGGCTGTCCTGGAACTTGCTCTGTAGACCAGGCTGGCCTCAAACTCAGGTCTGCCTGTTTCTGCCTCCCAAGTGCTGGGATTAAGGTATGCGCCACCACCACAACGTTATAGGATCATTTTTTAATATTTATTTTCAAGCGTTGAGTTGCCATGTATGTCTGTGTACCATGCACATACATTCCCTGCAGAGGTCAGAAAAGGGCGTTTGGGGAACTGACATGGAACTAGAGTTAAAGACCGGTTTCAGCTGCCACAGGAGTGCTGAGAACTGTCTTCTACAAGAGCAGCCATCTCTCCAGTCCCTAGGATCATTTTTACTGATGCTTTAAAGCAGAAGTTCCCCAGACACCTACTAGGGAGCTAAAGTTCATAACAGGTGTTTAACAGCATCCTGAAAAGTGAGAAATATAGAGTGGTGGTGTGGCTAAGTAGCAGAATGCTTGCCTAGACTGCATGAAGTTCTGGGTTCAAACTTCAGCACTGCACCATAACAAGATGGAGGTAGTGGGAGGTGAACACATCCGGTACTAGTGTATGCACGCACGCGGTACGTAAGGCTATAGATTCACAGTCTTCTTTTGAGACTAAGTGTCCTAAATTCTAAGATACCTTCCTTCTTTTCACCTTTTGTTATTAAAGTCATAAAATTATACAATGGTAAGCAGGTGGCCTTTCTTTTAAAATATATTCTTTTATAATGTGAAGCAATTGCAATCTTATCTACCCAAAACTTCCTTGTTGGGCTTGTGAGACAGCTTAGTTAGTGGTGATGTCATTTGCTGTGAAGCAGAATTTGATCCCCGTGGTCCACATGATCAAAGGATAGAACAGAACTTCAGGCTGTCCTCTGGTTGTCACATGTACACTGCTGGCAACAAAATGAATGTTTAAAAATATAAAAAAAAAACAAATACTGGAAGTCACAGACCTAGCTAGCTCTTTATTTCCAAGAGTATGATGTTGAGTGGCAAGAAATTCTTGGGTGAGTCACCTATACCATTTTTTAATAACAAAAACAAACAAATAAATAAATAAATTTTAATGACCAAAAAATTTTCATAGGACAGAATTTTAAAGAAATGTTTAAACAGTTCTGTTAAGTATTTTCCTAAGTGCAAGCAATATTACATATCAATCTTGATTAACAAATTTTAACTTTTAATGTCCATTGACACTGTGAGAATAAGGAAAATATGAAATTGCTCCACCTTCAAGTTCAAAGCAAGTCAAAAGACGTCTTTCTTATGGTTTATGTAGCATTTAAATTTAAAAGTAAATAGACTGCACTATCAGCATGCACCAGATCCGCTGTCAAACAATAATTCTTCCTGCCTTGGGCCAATGCCCAAGTACATTACTGTAATTATCAGCAACTTCAAAAATAAAGTAATAAAGCTAATACACTCCAAAAGTCAGTGTGTTTACTGCTTGCCGAACGGGCCGCTAATTAGCCTTTCTTGATACAAGTCACCTATCTACTAAGCAAATGCATAAAAGGGAGCAGGGAAGGTTACACTCAAGAAAAGGAATAAGTAGGGATGAATATACAGTGAACACCCCACTCAGCAGAAAGAGCAACAGCACTTTAGTTCTGTTAGTCAGGTGCTACCAGGGTGCTAGATCAGCCTTTGCTCTCCAGGATCCTGTCTCCACCAGCCCTGGGTCCCAGAAACAGCAGCTTGTTCCAAAAGAACAGCATGGCAAGTATGGCCTGCAAGGCCAACAGTAAACAATCCCTGGTTGAGCCCATCTTCCCACACATTCGAGAGCACTCGCACTGTTGGGCCGAGCCGCGGTGCCTCTTCCCAAGCCTTCCCCAAACAGATGTGGACACCCTCAGAGGCTGCCTGGCAGTCCTCCTCAGCCTTGCTCATGTGCTAGCCAGGCCCATCTCACGGAGCTAGAATTTAAGAGACTCTTTTTCTAATCTCTATCTAGTAATAGGACCTAGAATCAGTAACTCTGAGCTCTTGGAGTCCCTTTATGTATTTTCCTAAAGTACAGTCAACAGTGATTCCTCGGTCAGCACAGCATTAGCTTGTGTATCAGCAGACCTACGAAGAAGAATTATGTGCTCAGGAGATGGTGAAGCGTACTTGCTGCTCCTGCATCAGGCAGCTCACGACCACAATTCCATCTCCAGCGGATCTGATACCCTCTTCTTGCCTCCACATACACACCTGTTTGGATGTGAATTCAGACATACATACACATATCTG
Source organism: Microtus pennsylvanicus (assembly GCF_037038515.1). Classification (NCBI taxonomy): domain Eukaryota; kingdom Metazoa; phylum Chordata; class Mammalia; order Rodentia; family Cricetidae; genus Microtus; species Microtus pennsylvanicus. The sequence goes on along the minus strand of NC_134581.1, from coordinate 89,049,117 downwards.
TTTTTTAAAAAAAAAATCTTTTAAAAGAAACTAAGCAAGGTGGGGAGAAGGGAGGTGGGGGAAGGAACATGAGGAGATGAGGGGAAAACTGTGGTTGGTATGTAAAATTAATGAATTGATTAATTAAAAAAGAAAAAAGAAACTAAGAAAAATAAATGACTAAATAAATAAAAATCTATGCAGGAGGGCAAGCTTCAATTTTGAAAGCTGCAATCTTTTCCAAAGGACATTTTTACATACATGGTTTGAAAAGCTACACAATACAAGCAGGAGCAATATACTAACTTAGTCCCACTTAGCCCAACATGAGCACAGCCCTCAGAGGTACCTGTTTACCTCCTCCTAACACATTCTTAGCATTTTCTTGGTCTTTCAGACCAGACATTAAATTTTTGTTTTTTAATTTGAAAATGTCATGTTTCATTTGTGGACAAGGTGTTTGTGCCACGACACACGCAGAAGTCAGCTCTTCTATCTTGTAAGTCATGGATATTGAAGTTGGGTTGTCAGGCTTGGCCCTAAGCACTTCCTTTACCCACTGAGCCACCTCCCTGGCTCTACACTTTAAAAGTTCTGAACTCTTAAGCCATCACACTTACTATCTTAAAGCATCTACTCCCTTGCCCTGTTGGTTAAAGCAGTATTCATTTCCAGCATATACATGTATGTGTGCTGTAAATTACAATTTCTTTTTTTTTAAGATTTATTTTTATTCTACATATGGGTGTTTTGCCTGCATGTATTTCTGTAAGGCATGTGTGTGCCTGGTATCCAAGAGGTGAGAGCAGGATGTCAGATCGCCTGAACTAGAATTATAGATGACTGTAAGCCACCATCTATATGGGTACTGGGAATTGAACCTGGGTGCGCTCAACAAACAAACAGTGATGGTAACTGCAGAGCATGTCTCCAGCCCATACTTGGGTATCTGTTTCTCCCTAGATGTCTTAGCTAGTGTTCTACTGCTGTGAAGAAACACCATGACCAAGGCAACTCTTACAGATGGGCACATTTAATTTGGGGCTTGCTTATAGTTTCAGAGGCTTAATCCATTATCATCATGGCAGGGAGCATGACAGTACACAGGCAGACAAGGTGCTAGAGAAGGAACTGAGAATTCTACATCTGATCTGCTTGCAGACAGCAGAAGAGGGAAAACTGGGCCTGGCATGGGCTTTCAAAACCACAAAGCCCACATCCAGTGACACACTTCCTCCAGGCCATACCTCCTAATCCTTCTCAAACAGTAGTGCCTTTCTAATGACTTAGCATTTAAATATACTAGCATTTGGGGACATTCTTATTCATACCACCACACCAGAGATACCAATCATACCTCACCTTTTATCTGCTTGGTGTCCCACACGCGGACCTGAAACTGCCAGAAACGCCCATGAACACCCTGCAGTGCACACACTGAGGTCTGCTGCTTTTGCTTTTTCCTGAAGCCAACACTCCTCCCACTTTCCACCTCCCCACTCCATCTGGACCCACTGTTCTCTAGGCCTGAGGTCATCAGTCCTGAGATTCCTTCCTCTTTCCTCTGGTTTCCTCACTATTTTTGTCTTTCTTGACTAACTTCCGTTTTAGGAGCTCACAGCTTCCTTAAAAAACACCTAAAAATAGAAAACTTCGAACATAACGGATCTCAAAAGGGCTTTTATTTTATGTACACACTTTATGGGTAATATACCTAAGCAGTAAGTTCGTCTGGAAATTACATTTTCCCTCAGAATTTGAGGTCTTCTGGCACAGATGCTAAGAGCTTTCTGTGCAGGCCTGTTTTTCCCGACCTTCCCAATATTTAGCATTGTTTACCTTCAACCTGGTGTGCCTTGCTGTGGCCTCTGTCTGTCACCAGAACTAGCTCTTGGCTGGACTGCACAATTTCCCATATGCAGCCCTTAAGATTTCCTAGACCAAGTCTCTAGTTTCTTTTTCTTCCCTCTCTGATTTCAGTTAGTTCACTCCTACTAATTTTTTTCTCAGCATTATAAGGCCCTATCATCATAAACAGCAGAAACAAAAAAGTCCTGGTAACTCATTTCTAATTACTCCAGTTCCAACTGGCACTAATGGTCTATGACGGTGGCCTCGTTGGTCCATTTTCTAACGCAGATTCAGCATCTTCACCCACACACATCGTATCCACAAATTCACAATGGCTCTGCTTGGTGAGGAGCTCATATTCAATCTTTTAAGATCAATACTAAAGATATTTTAATCTGTCCTGAGTATTACTTCTGTTGTTTTAGAAAACACTGAAGACCATTCAATTTCTATGACTTTTATCAATGCACAAGATTAGTCGTTCAAGATAATAACACCCAGCAGGATGTTTTTTAATGTAGACCCTGAAGAAGCTAGCAAAGCCTCAATAATCATCTCTCTAATAGTTTCTGTAAAAGACAGAGGAAGTAAGATTTGTTCTAGTTTCCTTCTGCTATGATTAAAAACACTGACAAAAAAAGAAACAAAACAACAATAACAAAAAAAACCCAGAACAAGCAGCTTGGGGAGGTGAGGATTTATTTGATTTACTATTCCAGATCACAGTCCATTATTGAGGGAAATAAGGCAGGAATCTGAAAGCAGGCCTGCTGTTCCATGCAGAACTATCTATAACCTCGGAACTCACAGCCTAGGAAATACAGCAAGAAACCCCGGGTCCCTCAAGAATAGCTTGACTAGCTCTTATGAAAGCCTGGACTAGCAGTCCATAAAGGGCCGGATCCTCCCACATCATTAGCAATCTGGACAATCCCCCACCAACCTGCCCACAAGGCAGCTGATCTGGGCAACCTCTCAACAGACTCCCTTCTCAGGTGACACTAGGTTGTGCTAAATTCACAGTTAAAGCTAACTAGGTTGCTCTAAAGAAAAAACATGCAAGGTTAAGCAGAAATACTGGTGGGAAGGGGATTAAAAAAAAAAGTCACCAAAGGCTCGGCTACAAATTATGGCTCAGGGTAGAGCCCACGTCAAGCATATTCACCAATGGGTGAGCTGCAGAACGAGAGAACTACCAGCAGCTCATTACTGAAAGTTTCATTTTCCATGGTCTCCATTATCTACAGAGACTGTGGACTAGAAATAGTACAAGAGAGATTCTGGAAATAAACAATTCATAAGTTCTGAATTGCTTACCATTCTGAGTTACAAAATGAAATTTCTCTCTGCCTAGGGCACAAACCACTCCTTTGTCCTATGTTGCTATCTACCCCTTAAGTCATTTAGAAGCCGTCTCAGTTAACTGTTCCAGCAATGTGTTTAAGTAACCTTTACTCCACCTAGACACAAAAGCGGTGACGGTAGCAACTCAAGCCTGCTTTTTTCTTTCTTCCTCCCTCCATTCACTTATATTTTGGTATCGATTAAGCCAAGGACCAAGCATGCACACCATAAAATGCTCCTTTCACATACCATATCACACTATCACAAGGGGCAAGTTCAGTTCAGTAAGATACATTTGTGCTAACTTATTCGCGGCATTGTTTAAACTTACCCTGCTTACTACTTACCAGTATAACTTACTGCACCTAATTTATTAATTAAGCTTTATCACAGGTGTGTGTGTGCATGCGTACGTGTGTGTGTGTGTGCGAGCGCACAGGAAAAAACACAGAGTTCAGGGCTCTGCAGGTTCAGGAATCCATTGCACATTTTAGAACAGACCTTCACAGGTGAGGGAGACCATGAGATCATGTCCAAACCAACTTTTCCTTCTTCCTTTTTAACAAGGGTTGAAAAACATCAAATGCCTTGTACATAACAAATAGAAAGCAGGATAGGTAGCCACAGCACTTCACTGACTAAAAGGAGCCCGTTTCCACTTGCTCATGCTGTCAGATAGCCTCATTTCTTCAAAACCTGGCAAGAATTTTTTTGCATTAAAAATCCTATTATTTGAAAATGAAAATATGTACCTAGAATTTAAATACATTTAAGTCTAACAAGGTAAGGACAAAATAACATAGGTACAAGGCCACACTCTGTTTGCAGGCTGCATTTTTTTCCTTTCCTTTTCTTTTCTTCTTTTTTTTAAGACCTAAATTTAATATACAAGACTTTAGAGTAAAGAGGACTGACGATCTAAAAGAACAAAGTTTGGCAAACCCAAAAGGCAAAGTATAAATTAGAATTTGATTGATTCTGTCGATTACAAAATTACTATATTGATTAGCTTTAAAGACCTTAGCATTTGGGGCCGAGGGTGTAACTCAATGGCAGCGTGTATGGTTAGAATGTGCAAGGCCCTAGAGATTCACTCTTAAGACTGAAAGATAATTCTGACAATTGCAGATAGGAAGACTTAATATTGTTAAAATAACATTACGACCCAAAGCAGTCTACAGACTCAGTGCAATCTCTTATCAAATCTCAACAGTTTTTTAAAGAAATAGAAAAGGCCAGCGTAAAGGTCATTTATGGGATCTCAGAACCTTGAAAAGGAGTTCAGAAATAAACCAAATATATGGCCAACTGATTCTTGACAAAGATGTCAAACCCATGTGACAGGAAAAGGAAAACTCCTTGAAAACAAATGGTCCTGACTGGATAGCAACCTCTAAGAATGAAACTGGACCCCTACCTTACATTTCATATAAAATAAAGGACCTGGGGAGATGAGTTGGTGGGTGAGAGCACTCACTGGGAAAGCAAAGGACTCACAATCTAATCTAATCCCGGCATCCACATAAAAGCTGGGGCATGGCTGCACACACCTGGAACTCAGCTTTGGGAGGACGAGGCAGGAGCGTGTCAGCCAGTCAGTCTAGCTGAGACACTGAGCTCAGATTCAGAGGGACCCTGTCTCAGAGAAGGGTGTAGACAGAGATATTCATTCGTTTCCCAACTGCTCAGACCAAACAATCACACAGAAACTATATTAATTACACACTGTTTGGCCAACAGCTTATGTATATTCCTAGCTAACTCTTAACATCTTAAATTAACTCATTTCTATTAATCTGTGAATCACCACGAGGTTGTAGCCTATTGGTAAGGTTCTGGTTGGTGGACGTCTTTCTCCTTTGGCAGCTACATGGTGTCTCCTTGACTCCACCTACTTTCTATATCTCTATTCAGATTTTCCACCTGGCTTTACTCTACTAAGCCACTGGCCAAAAAAGCTTCTTTAATAACCAATGGTAACAAAACATATTCATAGCATACAGAGGGGAATCTCACATCAAAAGGGACTAAACATCCTCCTTTGGTCTCTTCAGGCACACACGTACACATTCTCACGCAGATTAACTCAAAACTATGGAACACGTAAGCTTTACACTACAACTCTCAGAAATCTTAAGGGAAGAACTCCATGACAATATTTCTCAGATATGACATTAAAACAGGTAATTACAGGGAAGAAACAGAATTCTAAGTTTCACTTTATCAAATTTAAAAACTGTACATCAAAGGACACTATCAAGACTGAAAAGACATGAGACAGTATTTGCAAATCACTGTTCTGATCCATATCCAGAAAAATAAAAGATCCAGATAAAATGAAAAATAAAATATCCAGAAAAATAAAATTCCTGCAATTCAACGGTATCAAATTGTCTAGTCTGGGGCTAGAGATATGGCTCAGTGGTTAAGAGCACTGGCTGCTCTTCCAGAGGTCCTGAGTTCGATTCCCGGCAACCACATGGTGGCTCACAACCATCTGTAACGATATCTAGTACCCTCTTCTGGCATGCGGGCATACATGGAGGCAGAATGTCATATACATAATAAATAATATTAAAAAAACTGTCTAGTCTGAAAACAAACATTTTGAAAAGACATTTCTTCAAAGAAAAGCCAACATGAGAGGACATTCAGTACCACTAGCTATCACACTAACAAACCCATACCACAGCAAAGATGCAGCTCCACAGTTAGAACGCCTGTCACTGAAAACTAGTAACTCTTGAGGGGAAAAGAATCATTGTCAAGGATATGGAGAACCAGGAACTGCTCATGGAAATGTGGAATGTAGAGTCACTGTGTAAAAACAGTTTGGCAATTTCTCAAAAATGAAAACAGAATTGCCAAACACCCAGCAATCCCACATATGGCTGCGTGGCCGAGGGAACTACAGCATGATCTGGACCGTGCTCACTGTAGCACCAAGATGCAAAACAGTGTACCCCACTATCCTAGTGCCCACAAGGCCCCTTTTCAATGCTTGGCAAGGAAAAGCAAACAAGAGATAATTATAAATTTAGGTGTAATCCCAGAACTGAATGGCAGGAGAACCAGGAGTAAAACAACCAAAAAGGAGAGGGAAGAGCGGGAACAGATGGAAATGGAAGGAGAAAACCCTGTCTTTATAACAACATTAGTTAACAGGGAAGACATTGTTGCAGAAAATAAACCAGTGAGGTCAAAACTGAACATGATTCCACTAGAGTATGTCATCTGAAATAGCAAAACTCAGAGAAAAAGAGATCAGAATGGCGGTAACCAGAGGCTAAGTGGGGGAGAAAAGGTTACCATTCAACAGGTATGAGTTTCTTCATAAGTTCTAGAGATCCACTATACAATTCTGTCTAATCCTTAATAGTGTATTGTGTGCTTAAAATTTTAAGAGCGTTAGCAAGAGAGCTTGGCAGGCAGAGTGTGTATTCCCCAAGAATACAGACCTGGGTTTGATCCCCAGAACCCACATAAAAAATGCTAGGGACAGTAGCATACATTACAAATGCCACAGAACAGGTAGGGGCCAAGCAGATCTCTGGGGCTCACTGACCAGCCAACTTAGCCTATTTGGCAAGCCAATGAGAGATGCTGTCTCAGAAAACAAGGTGGAAAGTGTCTGAGGAACAAGGATGTTCCTACACATGTGCACTCAGACATATGTACCAACATATGAATATATATCCAAAGATCTCACATTAAATGTTACCAACAATAAAAAGTTAACTTTTAAAATTATAAAATTTCACATATATATTTTACTACAAACTCACAAAGATGTGGATTTTTGAATTGTGTGATTTAAAGAATTTTTGTATCTTTTGGCTAAGATGTAAACTGTTATGAAATAAACCTATATAATCGGTAAAGAAAGGGAGGATAAGATAGATTAAAATATCCTATATTAAAACACTGACCAGGCACTGACTGCCATTTTGCGCACAGAATCATATTTTTCACTCATCTCAGGAACTATGGTGCCTTTAGTTATGTTCTGTCAAAACACCTTGCACAGCAATTCAATCCAGCTCACTAATAATGATTAACTATGCAGAACTTCGAATGAACCAATTACCATGCCAACACCTTCAACTTTTAAACAGTCAAATCCAGAAGTCCTTTAAAAGAAAATGTAGATGCATTTTTTTATTTGGTGTGTGCCTGCTTCTCATGCACCGTGTGTGGAGATGGCTTCAGAGACTAAAAGAGGGTGTCAGGTCCCCCAGAACCAGACTGCAAGTGTTTGTGAGTCTCCCAATGTGAGTGCTGGGACTGGAACTCGGGTCTTCTGCTAAGGCTCTTAACCACTGTGCCATCTTTCCAGTCCTCTGGATATTCTTTTAAATAATAATTTTAGTTATAGCTTAAAGAATTGTAAAATTCCACTACCTGCTATTTTCATTAGAGAAATGTTAGGAACATGTGTGACAGAGAGAAGGGTCAGCAGCTGCGAGCACTTGCTGCACAATCATGAAGACTGATGTTTGGAACCCCAGGACCCACGTGAAACTGGGCACAGTAGCAGCTATCTGCAATTGAATTATCAAGACAAAGAGGGGTGTTCCTTGGAGCTCACTAGCCAACCAATCTAGCTGAATTCGAGAGCTCCAGGTTCAGTAAGAGGCCCTGTCTCAGAACTACGGTGAGAGTCAATGAGGAGGACACCAACCTTTGGTCACCACCCCCAACATGGTCAAATTACCAAGATATGCCTACCATTTAGGTCTTCTGCCATTAGCAGCTGGTAGATTATCAAATCTCAATTACTTCAAGTGTTTGGGGGGGGGGGAGAGAAATGCTTGAAAATTTACAGTTTTTAATATATTCCAACTGCACATGATCACCAAATTTAAGATTTCCATCTAGAAAGCACCAAAAAAGCACCAATCTATCAACCAAGTGCTTTTCATTGGTATTTTTAAAAAAGCACCAATCTATCAACCAAGTGCTTTTCATTGGTATTTTTAAAAAAGCACCAATCTATCAACCAAGTGCTTTTCATTGGTATTTTTAAAAAAGCACTTTTGTCTATCATTTTCTCACACACCCTTAAGGTATGTGTAAAATACATCAAAATATAGTCTACTTGATGGCGGCAAGTCCTTCTCTAAAAATAACTCAATGTATTTATGCAAAGTTTATGCATCTGAATCAGAATTGAGGGTATGGAAGGCTACTTCAGAGGGTGAGTACTGTCCACTTAAAATTTCAGCAAATCCAAAATTTCCAGACCACGAGGGTGAGTCAATTAAAAGTAATTTCAAACCAGGCGATGCTTTAAAACATTTAATGTCCTGCAAAGTTACTCAATACGTTTACTGGAAAAAATGAGTTGCAAAAATATAAGGGGACTCTACTATTTGAGAAATAAGGATGGCTAGAAAAACAAAATAGGCTATTTATCTAGATGGCAATTTACTTTTTGTTTTGCTTATCAGTATTTAAATTGCTCATAGCAACTACATAATTCTTCCTTAATGGGATTTAAGGAAGTTCCCACAAAAATCACTTGAGAACAATCTATTTTTAAAAAACTTTTCATGTGTTGCAGGCATGTATGCACCCAAACACCACTTAGCACACACTTCAGCTCATGCTACAGCTTAAGCTACAGCGACCTAGTCCTTTCTAGGTATTTATAACAAGACATTTTAAGAAGCAAGTATAACCTGAGATGCTTCACACAGGTTCAAGTAGTATTGTGCTACTATGGGAAACCTGAATTCCTAACATGCTAGTGATTTGGTAAGAAAACTGAAAAATCATATTTTTCCTTCATTTTATAAGACTAATGACCACCTAAATGATGAGGCCTAATGGTTAGGCTTATCCAAACGTCTTGGTACTCACACTGATTTGAGATACCCTACCTCAAAGGCCAACTGTCCTCCAGTCAGCACAATTACAGAGCAAGTTCACACTTACTCGTCCGACTGGTTAAGGTACTCATGTGCACTCACCTCAGCACACACATCTGTAGAACAGATAATCCTAACTCCTGTCCTGCTCCAGTGGATACGAAAAACACCAGACACTGTAACTGCTCCAACCAGCAAAAGACTGCTAATCATTTCTACTTTCTTAATTACTTAAAGATTCACGGGAATACCAGCCCCAATACACAAATACCATAATTTCAGACAGACTGCCCAAGGCATCAAAATATGTTCAAAGATAAAACACAATATTGGGAATTTCAATTGTGTACTGGCTGGTTTTGTGTGTCAACTTGACACAAGCTAGAGTCATCCGAGAGGAAAGAACTTCGGTTAAGGAAATGCCACCATGCTGTAAGGCATTTTCTCAATCAATGATCAGTTGGGGAAGGCACAGCCCATAGTGGGTGGTGCCATCCCTGGACTGCCAGCAAGTGGCTTCCCTCCTTCAACAATGAACAGCAATATGGAAGTGCAAGCCAGATAAACCCTTTTCTCCCCAGCCTCCCTTTTGGTCATGGTGCTTCATCTCAGTAATAGAAACCCTAACTAAGACAAAGTGTGACCTAAAAATAACGTTTTCAATTACAAAACTGGAATTAAGAATTCAATGGAGCCGGGCGGTGGTGGTGCACGCCTTTAATCCCAGCACTCAGGAGGCAGAGGCAGGCGGATCTCTGTGAGTTCGAGGCCAGCCTGGTCTACAAGAGCTAGTTCCAGGACAGGAACCAAAAAGCTACGGAGAAACCCTGTCTCGAAAATCAAAAAAAAAAAAAATTCAAGGGATGAACAGGACTGTGGTGGCATATGGCTTTAATCCCATCACTCAGGAGGCAAAGGCAGAGTTCAAGGCCAACCTAGTCTACAGAGCAGTTTCAGAACAGGCAGTGCTATGCAGAGAAATCCTGTCAAAGGAAAGAAAAGGAAGGAACGAAGAGAATTCTATGAATAGAACTGGAAAGAGAGCTCAGATAGCAGAGTGCCTGTTTAGTATGTATCAGGCCAGGGTTCACCCACAGCAAGGCACAAGCTAGGCACTGTGGCATCAACCCAACAGGCAGAAGCAGGAGGATGACATGGTCTACATGACTCCCTGCCTCAAATAAAGAGAAATAGAAATAGCAGTTTAGTGGGGCAATGTCTTAAGATATGTTTTGGAGTCCTATAGGAAAAGAAATAATTAGGCAGAATGAGTTATTTAAATAGGTATTTAGATATTTTTGAAAAGATAATGGCCAAAAACTTACTAAAAGTAATGAAAAACACCAAATCACACATATTCAAAGAGCTCCGCATGCAGACCTCATGCCTAAAAGCCAGGTGACAGAGGAAAGAGGATCAGCAATGGAGTAAGTTCAAAGTCATTCCGGGCTATGTGAGAGTATCTTAAAAAATAAAAAATAAATAAATGCGGGCTGGAGAGATGGCTCAGTGGTTAAGAGCATTGCCTGCTCTTTCAAAGGTCCTGAGTTCAATTCCCGGCAACCACATGGAGGCTCACAACCATTTGTAATGAGGTCTGATGCCCTCTTCTGGCCAGCAGACATAAACACAGACAGAATATTGTCTACATAGCAAATAAATAAATATTAAAATAAAATAAATAAATGCATAAATAAATAAATCGCCCCTAAATATACAGTAGAAAAATATTTAAGGGGCTGGAGAGATGGCTCAGAGGTTAAGAGCATTGCCTGCTCTTCCAACAAAGGTCTTGAGTTCAATTCCCAGCAACCACATGGTGGCTCACAACCATCTGTAATGAGATCTGATGCCCTCTTCTGGCTTGCAGGCAGACACACAAAATATTGTATACATAATAAATAAATTAATTAATTAAAAAAGAAAATATATAAGCGCAAAACTCAACAAAAAACATTTTAAAAAAAATAATGGAAATGCTGGGCAGTGGTGGTGCACGCCTTTAAACCCAGGACTCGGGAGGCAGAGACAGGTGAATCTCCGTGAGTTCGAGGCCAGCCTGATCTACAGAACAAGTTTCAGGACAGGCTTCAAAGCCACACAGAGAAACCCTGTCTTAAAAAACTAAAAAGAATAGAAACATAGGAACAAAATATTGATAAAGGAGCTGGGGGAGATGGCTCAGACAACGGTGATTTATCTAAGTGATCTGAAACACTCAGGACCAGGAATGGACTATGATAAAAGAGCTACCACACCTGGTACCAGAGTAACTGAAAGTTATTAACACTTGTGTATGCATGTGCTATGTGAAAGTGGATGGGTGTGTATGTGCCACAGTACAGGTGTGGAGGTCAGAGGTCAACTTCAAGAGTCTGTCTCCTACCACGTGGGTCCTGCAGGTCACAAAAACCCAGTGACAAGCACCTTTGCCTGCTAGCCCATCACTGTTGTTACAACAGGTTGGTAACAGGATTTCTATTTATCACATTAAATTATTACTGCTGTTGTGTGTATGATGGAAGGCATGCACATGTCATGGAATGTTTGTGGAGGTCAGATGACAACTTTGTAGGGCTGGTTCTCCCCTTCCAACTTTATATGGGTTCTGGGGAGTCAAGCTCAGCTTGCCAGGCTTGTATAGTAAGCACTTTACCCACCAAGACATCATGCTAGCTCTTTTATCGTCTGAAAGATCATATTTCACTTCTGGGTATTGACGGTTATAAGTCACTTATTAGGGTTAGTTAAATTCTTTGAAGAGACTCTGTAGCTCTTTTCTCTAGTTACTTTTAAGCTTTTTTTGCTGAACCTTGTTTTCAGTAATTTTCTGCAAGCATGAGGACACCTGTTGAAACACCAGACTTCATACAAAAAGGCAGGCAGGTGTGGCCAGGTAGTGGAGAATTAAAAGTGGCGCATGCCTGTAATCTCAATACTTGGGAGGCAAAGGCAAGCAGACCTCTGTGAGTTTAAGGCCAGCCTGGTCTTCCGACCAAGTTCCAGGACAGCCAGGGCTACACAAAAAAACCACGACTCAAAAAATAGAACAGTGTGTGTGTGTGTGTGTGTGTGTGTGTGTTGTAATAATCCAAACAACATGAAAACAAGATTAGAACATATATAAACAAAATATACAACTTCTCTTGTGCACACAAGAAAAAACATTTTAGTAATACATGTTTCGGGGCTAGAGATATGGTTCAGTGGTCAAGAGTACTGGATGCTTTTCCAGAGGCCCAGGATTCAATTTCTAGCACCCACAGGGCAGTTCATAACTGTCTGTAACTCCAGTTTCAGAGGCTCCAACACCCTCCTACAGACATACATGCAGGCAAAATATCAATGCACATAAAATAAATTTTAAATGTTTCAAGAAATTTCAAAGGCAACCATCAAATAGACCAAACACTGACCATAACACAATTAAGCTTAAAATAACAAAGACAACCAAAAAGCTCCACATAGCTGAAAATTAAGCAATATATTTAAATGTGAAGGCTTATATGTCAAACCCACTTTGGGGCATGAAGGCAAAATCTGAAACAAAATTTTAGCAAACCAATCCAAAAAAATAAGTAAAACAAAACAAAACAAAACAGTAGGGGGAAAGAGGAGGACTTTGAGACTGTAACAGTTTGAGAGGAAGAGGGAAGGAGAATAAAGGATATTCACAGGGCTAGAGATATGGCTCAGTGGTTAAATTATTAGCTGCTCTTCCAGAGGACCCAGGTTTGATTCCCAGTACCAACTGATGGCTCACAACCATGTATAACCCCAGTTCCATCCTGTGCTAGTTTATGCAGGCAGTGATGTACACACATAATGCTCGTATACACACACAGTGCACGTGCACACGTGCACACACACACATACGGCAAGACACAGATAAAGACTTCTTATCTGGGATCTTTAAATATCATATAAATGTAAACACAGCTTCCCTCTGAGACCAGGGATAACAGATACTCCACCAACGCTAGCCTTTTCACCTACATAAAACATTTACTAGAGTTTTCTAGCCAGTGCAATTAAGCAAGAAAAAAAAATGCTTATACGGACTGAACATAGGGCAGTCACAAATCACAAAATACATTCCTAAGTAAATTATTAGAATTTAGACAGAAACAAAGTTATTGGACAGAATGACAATTTTACATTATCAACACTGATGGAAGAAATGTCAAATTTCCTCAAATGATCCATGAACTCAGTGCAATTCCAAACAAATTCCAACAGGTATGTATTTGGTGATATGGTAAACATACAAAGAAATAGGTTTAAAAAAAGAGAAACAGATAAAACAACCAAGTTGCAAAGGGCTTGTTCTAGTAAATGTGAAATGTATTACTGAGCACAAGAGCAGAGAGGGCAATAGAACAGAAATTTAAAACAGAATCAAAAATAAAGGCACTTAATAGAGAGACACCGTGGAGTCCAGGTCTGCAATTCTAGCACCAAGAGACTGAGGCAGGAGAATCACAAGTTCAAGACTGAACTGGGTACCTATCGAGACCCTGACTCAAAACAAAAAATGAACAGGTCTGAGACAGTCTCCGCCACAACACACTTGTCTTGCACATGTAAAGCCCTGGGTCCAATATCCATTGCCACCACCACACCACCAAAAACTGGAAAACAGCCAACGCTGAGAGGAAACAGCAGGCTCGCTTTCTGTATGACATATACTGAATACTTGAATGGAAAAAAGCAGAACTTCTTCAAAACCATTATTAAGAGAGTAAGGGGTAGGTAGGCTGGAGATGGTTCAGAGGTTAAGAGCACTTGTTTCTGTAGAGAACTTCAGTTCTGGTTCCAGCACCCACACAGCAGCTCATAACTAGCTGTACCTCCAGTTCCACGGGATCTGATGCCCTCCTCTGTCCTCAGAGGGCACTAAGCACAAGACACATAAGCAGACAAAACACTCACACATATATATAAAAAATTTAAAAATAAATCCTTTGTGGGGTTTGATTACTTCAGCGGTAGAGCATGTGGTTAGAATGCTAGAGACTCTGGGTTCAATTTCCAGAGCCTGAGAAAACAAAAATGTTCTCAGTAAAGCCAGGGAAAAAGCACATCTTAACTCCAAGTGGTAACAACTCAACTGTCCAAGGGCTATGTAAGTTGTGGTTTATTCAGACAATACTGCAACAGAAGCCAGTAAGCAACATTTCTGCTCAATACAAACAACTCTCAAAAACATGTTTAGTGAAAGACACCAAATAGTAAGGAATATGTTGAGTCATTCCATTTACAGGATCTTAAAAAGTGAAAAAGGAAATGTCAATGAGGACATCTGCTAAGCCTGCAAAGGATAAATACCTACTAGCTGGGGAGAGTTACTTCTGGAGGACAGAAAGGAGATATGTTTTGGGGGGGGTTTTGTTTTTGTTTTTTTTTGGGGGGGGGACCTTGGAAGTGATTCATGACAATATGCTTAGCTACTTTCTTTTATGTATTTGCAACTTTTAAACGCTCAAAATTAAGGGACAGTTGGGCCCAAATTTCAGTTGGTAGAGTATGTGTCTAGTGTGGTCATAGTCCCAGGTTCCAACCCCACCACAGTATAAATCGGGCCAGGTGGCACACACTTGTTAACTCCAGCAAAGGAAGTAGAAGCAAGAGAAAAGTCAAAGGTTAAACTGAGCATGGTGTTGCACACTTTTAAACCCAGTAATGGGGAGGCAGAGGAAGGGGATTTCTGTTAAGTTCAATGCCAGCCTGGTCTACAAAGGAACTCCAGGCCAGATAGGAATACACAATGACACTTGGTTTCTTTATTTTAAAAAAAAAAAAGTGCTGTGGAATATTATTTTTAACTAGGCAAAGGTGTGTTGAATTTGATTCTGCTGCCTTTGTTGACAATGCAAAGATGTGCTACATTTGTTTATGCTGCATTTGTTTAACTATGTTGCTCTTTCACCTTGCCAGCCTAAGGCACCTGATTGGTCTAATTAAAAAACTGAAGTAGCTAAGCAGGAGAGGATAGGCAGGACTGGTGGGCAGAGAGAATAAATGGAGAAATCTGAGCTAGAGAGGAGAGACCAAGGTAGAAAAAGAGGGAGGTGCCCAGGGCCAGCCACTCAGCAGATACAGAGCAGGACATACAGAAAGAAAGGTAAAAATCCAGGGAAAACGTAGATGAAGAGAAACAGGTTAATTTAAGTTAAAGAAAAAAGCTAGCCAGAAACGAGCATAAGCTAAGTCGAACATTCATAACTAATGAGACTCCATGTCAGCTCCGTGGGAGCTGGTTGGTGGCCCAAAAGAAAAAAAAAAATCCAGTACAAAAAAGTCAAGGTTATCCTCTGTTACACAGGAAGTTCAAGTCCAGTCTGGGCTGAGACCTGGGGTGGGGGAGGGGCAGCACTGAGACGGTCCAAAGGTAAAGGCACTTGCTCCTGAGTATAATACCCAGGGATCCATGTGCTGAAAGAGAACTGATTCCTGCCCACCCCTCCACACACACGTGCACACGCATGCACACAGGTGCACCAGAGCGATCTCTCAGAAAACGTCAAAACAACAAAAGACTTGCGAAAAGCCCTGCTAGGGAGGCCAGCAAGTGAGTGGGCACCTTGACATGTGCTTTCCACATTCTTACCTCAGGAGATCCTCACAGTAGGTTCAAATAAGGAGGAGCATTGCATCAGTAAACAAAGCATTCCATCTCATCCGCTAACTTTTAACTCAGAGTAATTCGGTAGGTAGGAATACTTGTTTCTCTTTAAGACAACTCACATATAGGGCTTCCCAAGTGGAGAGTGCTCTTGTAACAGACACTGGATTGCTACCATCAATAACTCTTCAAACCAAGTCCAATCTGATTCAAGGCTGCTTTGTTCTCCAAAGCAGGTCCAAGGGATCGGAGACTACTGAAGTTGGCCTATCCCTCTTCTACACAGCCTTGCACTGGTTAAAAGCACACAATACTAATTTTGGCCAGTGACATTTAAGGAGTCTCTTGCCAGCAAACTGGGAAATGTTTCTTCGCCACAAAGGGAGACACACAAGACAACTTTCTCCTCTGGACATTACCATCTTCAGAGAAGTGAGTCTCAGGAAGGCAGAGTAAAGAGGTCGCTGGTGAGTTGCTCAATTAACTAGCTTTACAGCTATCCCATGCCGAAATTTAAGTAACTTCTGTCTGAACCTCAATTTTACTAATTACACAGCTCACTGACCAAGATTTGTAAAATACATCCTGAGCCGGCAGCCTCTTCCCTGAATAAAGCCACACCGCCAACTCTGATACAACCACCTCACAGTGAATAATGCTGTAATGTGTGTGTGTGTGTATGTGTGTTAGAACACAAAGATAAAACAAGCTTACTATAAAAGAGTTTGCACTTTATGAAAAAAATCACCAAAAGGTTTTTATAATCAATGGAAATACATAAAATGGCAAAGTTCCGTATAATGACATGAAAGAGTTGTTGAGGTTGGTGTGTATCAGTTCATAATATAATTTGCATGAATTTACAGAAACCTAGAGCCAGAAACATCAGAAAAGAAAAGCAGTGGACTTAGAATAAAACAGACAGACTCATGCCCTGGCCAGACTGTATGACCATCAAACCCTGGAATCTACTGGAGTCAGTTTTTGGGTGGTAGTGAGAATACCTATTTCACCAGACTAAACTGGTGTGGGGAGCATCGCTCATTTGGTACAGTATTTTCCCTAATTTCAGTTCCCTGATGCTGCCAATGAAATCCTGAAAACACATGCAAGTGCATTTGGACAGCAGGAAGCAACAGATGCATGCAGCTTCCATTACTGCATCATTTGGCATCCTGCACAGAACCAATAAGCGGTTAGTACTACTAGACAAATAAAAAAGGAATAGTCAGCTTTCTAAGCTTCCTATTTTAAAACATTACAGGGGCTGGAGAGATGACTCAGTAGTTAACAGCACCGCTGCTCTTCCAGAGAACATGGGTTCAATCCCGAGCACCCAGAGGGACTCACAACCACCCAGTTCCCAAAGCTCTGGAACCCTAATCTGACATCTTCTAGTGCAAGTATGAACAAGGTATAGATATATTCAGGCAAAAACACACATACAGTAATAGCAACAATAATGAAAGCAAATACAGTTTAAGACAACCTCATTTAAATAATATAAAACAGCTGGAGATACAAATCAGGGCAGAATACTTCTCTAGCATTCTTTTAGGTCTTAATATTCATTTCTCACCAGAAAAAAAAAATTACTTCTCAGCTGGCCATGGTAGCATGCCTTTAATCTCATTACTTGGACAGCCAGAAACAGATCTCTGTGAGTTTGAGGCCAGCCTGGTCTACATAGCAAGGTTCCAGGCCAGTCAAAACTATATAGTGGAAACCCATCGAGAGAGAGAGAGAGAGAGAGAGAGAGAGAGAGAGAGAGAGAGAGAGAGAGAGAGAGAGAGAGAGAGGAAAGAGAGACAAAAACTCACTTCTCAAAACTTCAACACTTCACGATAGTTTAGTTTAAAAAAAAATTATTCCCTCAGCAAAAATAATTATTTGTTGTACTTGATACACAGGACTGGAATCCCTTCCTATCTGAATGCACCTACATGGTCTACTTTTCAATTTAAGCCATAAATCAAGGTACAGTATACTAAACTCAATTAAGCTTTGAAGTAATCTAGTTTATCACACTAAAAAACAACATGAAAATCAAATTAGAGGCAATTTAGAATTCTCTTCTCAACTGGCCCTTCCATGGCAACTGC
Organism: Microtus pennsylvanicus; assembly: GCF_037038515.1. NCBI lineage: Eukaryota > Metazoa > Chordata > Mammalia > Rodentia > Cricetidae > Microtus > Microtus pennsylvanicus. The sequence continues at coordinate 89,031,346 of NC_134581.1, read as the reverse complement.
AATCTAACAGAGATTAGCTCTTACCTTTAGTACACAGAAAAGTTATTTTCTGTAAGTAATTCATTTTAAGAGAATTAAAAATAAGTGCTGATACCAGTTTCAATATGCAGAATGCGCCACTTTTGCAAAGCTCCTATACATCATATATCTGGAAATGGAAACATCACCAAAATTTTTGATGCTGAGTGCAGGTAAATTTCATGAGCGCTGTTTGCACAATTTTGCATTTTTGCAAGCTTGGGGTCATTTCTAATACAACTTGAACTGAAGAAAAACGTTAACAAGGGGAAAAAATAACATTCAAAATTGTGCTAAAAAAAAAAAAGGCCACCCCCCACCCCCCAAAAAAAAACCCACAAAACTAGGGCTCATGTCAACAACTTGAAGCAAGACTATGGGGTAGGCGGTAGCATTGCTATATTCAGTTGTGCTGACAATGTGCAGGACCAGCCGTGAGCAGCTGAGCACACCTGCGCACAAGAACTATAAAGGGGCTTACATAGGTAGCAATCAATTTTCTAGCAGCCACATCAGAGCACAAAGAAACTGAAAATTAATGTAAATGCATTTTAATTAGCCAATGCATTAATATAAAAGTTGATATACTTTAAGTTTTCATACTGAGTCTTCACATCCTACTGAATATGTTACTTCACAGCGCATCTCAATTCAGAAGCTACAGTTTCACAGGAAAATATCCGACTGGCATTTTATTTCATAAAATAAACTTTTCAAAGCAAATTCAGAAAATGAAGCTTCTTCAGAGTTTGTTTTCCCAGTCAATGAGATGTCTCAGTAGATAAAAGCATTGTTGCCAGGCCTGATCAATTGAGTTTGTTCTACAGGACCTACACAGTCAAAATAGAGAAGTGACTCCCACACTTTCTCCTATGACTAATGAATGTATTCTTACAAATATTTTAAAGAGGGGCTGGAGAAATGGCTCTGATTGAGAGAGCTTCCAGCTCTTCCCAAGGGCCTGAGTCTGGAGCCGGGCATGCACATCAGGTGGCTCACATTCAATCACTTGCAACTCCAGCTCCAGAGAATTAATCCAACAACCTCTTTTGGCCTCCAAGGGTACACATATGCCTTATACTCAACAAAGATACATATGCAAACATAAAAATAAACCTTTTAAAATATTTCAAGGATTTTTTTTCAAAATTGCAAATATACACTTCTTTCCTCAACCATGTAAGGCATGTAGCAAGCAGGATTCCGCGTCATTGGTGGCCGGTCACACTATGTATGACTGCTCAGTTTTGGACGGGAATGAAATAAATCCCTTCTACAAAAGAGGACCACATTGGTAAGATTCAGTGAGTTCCTCTGTTGCCAGCAGTGTTTTTAAAGCATAGCTGTAACAGAAGCAGTACCCTGATAGACTCCGACAGTCCGCACCACCTTCCAGTCTTTCCACCTTGGTTGCTGTACTTGCGCTTCCTGGACACTGCGCTCAAAAGACTGCTTTCAGATGGAGCAGAGCAATCAAGTTCTGGCTCTCAGATGCTTCAACATCCATAGTAAAGGGAACAGTTTGGGCACAAGCACAAATCTCGTGGTTCCTAAGTGGGACTTCAAACACAAGAGAACTTGCCCTGGGATTTATGAAAGGAAATGCCCCGAGCAGAGGGAGGTGGTTTAAAAAAAAAAAAAAACAGGTGTAAGAGATTAATTTAGTCACCACCAAGCAACAGTAAAGATTCTCCAATCAATAATTCTGTGCCAAGCAACCTGATCAGATCAGGGATTTGGCCAGAATCCCTCTGGCTAATCTCAATAAGGGCCTTCTCAAAGACATCCTGATTTAAGCCATTCTCATCTAAATTAAGGCTTTAGCAATCCTTTGCCTAACAGCAAGTACAAATTACACACGTGAGTAAAATTCTGCCAGTCAGCAAAAAATAAAGACCACTTGAAAAGATGACAGTGTGAATGAATACAGTTCCAAGGAAACAAAGTCTCCATAAAACACCATTTTTAAAGCGTTTTGCAAAAATGATTCTTACTTTGTTTAGCGAGACTTTTCAACTCACCAGTGTGGCTAACAGTCAAAACGAATCCCTGTAACAACAAACCCTGATAATGGTATTTTCCCCTGGAGACCTGTTAATGGGTTCTTTAAAACTGGTGAATCCTGTGCTGCGAATTCACTAATGCCTGAGGTTTCTCACACCACTGGGAAGTGAGGCTGAGTGTGAACAATGGTTTTAGACACCCTGACCCATTACGTCCCACCTAATATATAAAACTCAATTGCCCTACCCCCAACCTCTTACCTGCTTTATGTAGCTGTTTCCACAAGACAGCTTATCCGGGATCACAGACACCGCTTACTTACTGTGTGAAGGGCAAAATAATCTAAAAGTTCACGTATATGAACATCAGCTATTTTCCACTTAACACTTATCATCTTTTTCTCCACCTCGGTCAAAAAGTTTTAAGCAGGACGTATACAAAGGTTTTCTTGAGCTGTTCCACCAGGAGGATTTTTCCTCATCAGATTTCTTCTACCCAAAGACATATTTACACATTCTGTAGAAATGGATACATCCTAAGCTGGGGTTTTACTCACAAAGTTCTCAGGTAATCCCTATTTAATCAAACGCAATCTCTGACATTAGCTCAACATGCAGAAAGCCACGGTGGTTTTTAAATACAACGAGCAGGCACTAAGAAATAAACTACACCAGAAACACACATTCCAGCCCAACGGCTCAAGCACTAATTCGAGAAAACAGGTAAACAAAGTCCCACATCTCCCTCGGCGACAGAGGGTTCTTGCGGTGAGGCTAGGTGCAGAGCACGCCGCAGTACGCGGTCCACACCCGCTTCTTCCAGCGCCTTGAACTCCCCGCCAACCACCAGGGACCCCCGCCACTTCACCAGGGCAAGCAGAGATGTTAACAGGGGTGACCTCTGGTGCAGAGCAACCCGTGGGATTCTGACCCCGGGAAAGTACTCCTGAAAGGCTTTTCCGATGTGTTGGCGGGGACCTTCCCTAAAGGCTCATCGTTCGTGGGAACAGGAAAGCCCGGCTCCCTAGTTTGCCAGACTTAAGCAAACGGCTGGGAGGCGGTGGAGGGCGCAGGGCGTCCCGCTGTCCCGGCGGCGTCTCCCCGGCATCTCGGCCGCTCGCCAGGGCTGGAGCCGCATCCCTGCTGCCAGGTCCACCTGGCCAACCAAGGCTGCGAGCCGGCTGCCAGGTGCGAGCCCGAAGCCGAGGCCCCGCGACCGCTGCGGGGACCAGGGACAGCGCGCCGGCCGCCCCCATTTAGAGAGCCGCTGAGCCGCAAGGCGCACGGCCGAGGCGCGCACCGTCCCGAGGGAGGGAGGGCGCGCGGTGCGGTGTCCCTGAGGATGCGGCGGCGCCGCCGGCGGGTAGGGGGCTGGGGCGGCCCCGCAGCCCCAACGCCTTTCATTTGGCCTCTGCGGCGACGGAGGCAGCCCGACCTCGGCGCTAAGCTCTGCGCCAAGCTGAGGCGCGCTGGCGGGGGGCTGGGGCAGGCAACCCGCAGCAGCGCCGAACCTCGCGACGCGCCCCCGCCCGCGGACCCACGCCCGCCCGCAGGCCGTGCTCCCCGGTGGCCGGAGGACACACCGCTCCGGCACTCGCCCGGTCCTCACCTCGATGTAGCCAGCCAGAGCCGCGGCGGGTGCCTTAAGCCCAAGCAGCAGCAGGACAAGAAGCTTGCCGGTGGCCGCAGCGGCCGCGGTCCCAGTGGCCGCCATCCCTCTCCGGGTAGCTGTGGCGCTGGACGCTCCCGCTCTCACGGGCGATCAGACCAGAGCGCTTTTCGCACCGCGACCCAGAAGCATCTGAAGCCCGTTCGCCGCCGCCCCGGGGGTTTTACACCGACCGGAACTGACTTCACAAAACCACACCCCTCTTCAGCGGGGCCCAATACGAATCCGCATAACTGGCCTAAGATGCCGCCCCTTGCTCAGCCCAGATCCAATCAGGGCATGGACGCGCCCGCTCCCCTCCCCGCCTAGCGCGCGCCCCCGCATGGCCCCGCCCCCACCCGCGGCCAGCCCCGCCCCCGCTCCGGACCCTGGGCCGGGGGGCGCACGAGTGTTCCTGGGGCGAACTGTGGGTTGCTGCTCCTAGGGCAGGAGGCTCCCGTACGGTTATCAGTCGGTGTGGCTCTGCTTCATCCGCCCTCAGCCTCGGGATTCGGGCAAGCCCCACTCCCCCACCCCGGCGGGGTATTTTCCATATTCCTTTGGGTACCGCCCTCTTTGGGGGGTTCTGGAAAATGTTTTAATTAAAAACAGGATGAATTGTTGGGAGTCCAGGACGGTTTACAGAGGACCATCCCCGAGGCCCGGGAGAATGAAAACCAGCGTTCTGATCTCCCTAGCGCTTCACGGGCTGTGCTCTTCCCCCAGACCGCTGCGCCCTTGCTTCGCCCCAGAACAGCGCAGTGTCTGCACGCTGTTGACCTCTGCTCCCTAGGTCCTTTCCCAGCTCCTGCCTCGCCGCAGCCCCTGCCGCACAGAGAGGCCTTCCACCGAGGCCAGTGGCGCCAGGACCACTGAGACACAAGCCATCCCCCCCCCCCTTTCTCATGTATCAGGATAGGCTTCTGGCATCGTTTTTCTTCAGTTTAAGATCTCTAAAGCAAAAGACCCGCTTTCTCTCTCTTTTCATGCTTCTCAGCATCTCGGCTCCTGGGAAAGCGGCCTGGTGCCCCATTTCACAACTGGCACCTTGTCCTCCCCATCACGAGGGCTCTGCTGGCTTTGTTTCCTTTCCGTAGCGGGTGATTTATGTACCACCCTCTGCAGAGACCTGGACTCATTTCTTTAGCTTCATCCAAATAGAGAACCGGGTTCCTCCCCACAGGAAACTCGTAGTGGAGAGGGAGAGTGTCCATGGTGGGCCGAGTAGGACAGTAAGGACCCTGTATTTTACAGATGCATTCTGCAACTACGTGCCAACGTGAGAAGTCCCGCTGTGGTGAAACTGGCTCTGCCTCATTCTCCAAAGATGCCAGGCACCTTTCCATTGCACAGCCCTTCCTGCTCCTACTCTATCCCCGCGGTTCTCCATTATCCACCTACAGGAAACATCGTCATTCTTTCATGCAGATGTCTTTTCACCCATCTCAAAATGCTGGGAGGGCTGTATCCCACCTCCTTGAGCTAGGTCTCTATGTCTCACATCACTGACAAGACTTGTGTGTTGTGCCCAGTGCCTCTCCAAATGGGACATCATCCAATAAACGTTGCGTTATTCAATCCAGCGGCCATAGAACTGGCTTGAGTTTAATGCTGAATTTGCTGTCGCTCTCATTTATACATTGAACAAATGTCGTGACATTTGTCAATGAAGCCTTTGGAAGGTAACTAGGTTTAGCTGAGGTCATGGATAGGGGGCGTTTCATGATGGGATTAGTAGCCCTTAGAAGAGATAAGGGCACTGAAGAGCTTGCCCTCCCCTTTTTGGATCCTCCCCCTTTCCTCTGTCTCTCTGTCCTTTATGAAGACATAGTTAATGGCATCTAATGCGTGGGAGAGAAAATAAAATATAGGAAATGACTTAGAGGTCTTCAGCTTAAAACAAGTTGGTCCTGAAAAAACTTTATTTGTATTTTCAGTCCTAAATACTAAAGAGTGTTCATGAAAAGTAATTGGTACATTCACCAATATTCTGGACTCTAAAATGTTACTGTTTTTATTAAGTGATATTGTTGGAGTGTACTTGGTCTTGAAGCTCACATATAATAAATTGTTCCAAATTATGTTCGTGTCAATGACCAAGGTTTAAGAGTGCCAGATCTTAATTTTTTATTATCTTTTGTGCACAAAAGTAAAAGGCTCTAAGATAAACTTTTCATTCTATTTTCCTAAGAGACAGACTTTCTCTTAAAACAGTTATCCTCCGTGTACATGCAAGGCATGTGCATTTCTTTGTTTGGGAAAACTACTTCTAACTCTATCAGGATTCTTTATTCATCTGTCATGCATGTATCCAACATATATGGAGAATGCAGACTGTCCATGACTGCTGCTCCCAAATGAAATTGTTTTCCAGAATCAACTAAGATCTTTATTACAAAGAACTCAAACCTCACAGTCGGGAGGCAGAGGCAGGCAGATCTCTGTGAGTTCAAGGACAGCCCGATCTACAGAGTGAGTTCCAGGACAGTCATGGCTGTTACACAGAGGAACCCTGTTTTGGACCCCCTACCTCACCCCCCCCCAAAAAAAAGAACCCAAAGCTCAGAAATTCTGACTCTCTAAGGCTAAGATGATCTAAGGGAATCAAAATATGCAAATATTAATAAAGCTTCCTAGGAAATTTAATTCACTAGTATTTTATTTACTCTAGCTCTGGTAACTGGACACAGGACTTTGAGCACACTTCTCTTTTGCAGATACTCCGTCTTCAGCTACATCCCCAAACCACTAGTCCTCCTAAGTAAGGATCAGCACTCAGGCAGACCAGTAGAGGGTGAGGGTTGCTTGTAACCTCCTCCTGCTCTTTTCCCATGATCCAACTGTGTAATTTCTGGTCAGTGATTCTAGGCTTGAAATAATCCATAAGTGTCCAGTTTCTACACTTTATCGTCTGCTAAGAATTTAAAGGAAGAAAATCACATTCTCTGTTCAGCTGTTAATCCCAGAATCCATATTTAGTTCTATAAGCTTTTCCCTGCTTTTAGTTTTGTTTGGGTTTTTGGCTCATGGATTTTATTTTTTGTTGGTCTTTAAGAAATGTAAGAGAGAGAAGAATTTAAGGATTTTTTAAAAAATGGATTGGTAAGTGGAAAAAGAGAAAAGAATCGGTGCTCCAAAGCATTAGTTCCTCAATTCGTGGATATGACGGACAGGAATAACACCACAACACCCCACAACGTTGTTGTTCTTGCAGTTCAGGCTGGCCTCAGACTCGTGACACTCCTGTTTCTGTTTCCCGAATGAGGTTTTGCAGGCCTGTACTACCAACCTCGGAAAAATAATTTTAATTGGAAACAAACTTGCAGATTTTTTTTTAGCTTTCTAAATTAGAACATTAAATTACCATACCTAACTTGAACATAGGGGGCGTCACGTATACTTGCACTTATTCGGACGGCTGAGGCAAGGCATCCATTGGCTCTGCAACTGGACGGAGGGCACCTCGAGCGACATGGAGACCCTATTTCTTTGGGAAAGCATTTTCTATGACTAAACTATAGCTATATTGTCACCACGGTTTTTATTATAGAGCAGCTAACAACAAAAAGGGTAAGAAAAATTTACTTTCTGATAATTTCTTGCATGCCTTTGTTGTTTCATTACAAATCATGCTTGTGGATGTTGGTAATGGAATAGTCCTGTTTAACCGCTGCTGGGACCATTGCAGCAAGGGAAAGAAATGCAAATGACTAATATTCCTTGGCTAATGCTGGTAGCCTTCACACACCTGCTTCCTGCTGCATGTTGTCTTCTTCCTGATATCTTTGGCTGATTCAGTATTTAAGACTTGGTCCATGTATTGTTTCCTTTGGGGTAATTTGGTCATTGTCATTTTCCTTGCTGAATTTAGAACACCTTAGTGTCTCTCCAAAGACACACACCTACCCCCTGCTACACCATTTGTTGGTACCACAAAACCCTTGAAGGGCTACCTTCAGAGTCTAGCATTGGGATTATTCTTAACGAGCATTCAAAGAGTATTTGCTAGGTCAGAAGCATGCATAGCTTAGTGGCACAGCGTGTGCTTAGCGTGGATGAGATCCTGGGTTCCATACCCATAAAGCTGTTGAATTGATGTCTAACGTATTGAGCTTTAAAATCTGGCAGAGAGAAGAAAAATTAAGCATGCATAAGTATTGTGCCGGGTGGAAAGTCATAACCAGCCTAAGGGGAAAACTGGAGTTTCTTAAGATGAGAGTGTGAAGGAGGAGGAGGTCAGTCACACCTGTGCTGAGGACCTCAGCCAGAGAGTGTGAAAGAGAGGGTACGAGAGACTTCCTGGGCATGTACAGCGAGCATGCACACAGGTTGTACATAAGCCGTGTCGGGGGAGAACAAACAGCATGGAAGAAGCAATCCAAGCCAAGTGTGGCCCTGGGAAGCCAGGGAGTGTGTAAGGGAGCATATGAGCATTTGGCTTTATTGGAGAGGAGAGTTTTTAATACATAGCGAAGACAGGAGAGTTGATTTGTTTACCCAAGAAGGTATAGATAAGAAGGCCAGCCTGGTCTACAGAGAGAGTTCCAGGACAGTCAGGGCTACACAGAGAAACCCTGTCTCAACAAACAAGCAAACAAAACAAAATACAAAACAAAAATAGTGCAATAGGAGCTTTATTTTAGATTCATTTATTTATTCACTTCATATATATTGGTGCTTTGTCTGCATGCACACCTGCACACCAGTCGAAGGCATCAGATCCCATTATAGACAGTTGTGAGCTGCCATGTGGGTGCTGGGAGTTGAACTCTGGAAGAACAACCAGTGTTCTACACCTCTGAGCCATCTCTCCAGCTCCCCCAGAGCTGGTCTTTTTAAACCAGAATGAATGTGACAGCTACATAAGGAATCAAGTGCATAGACATATGACAGAGAGGCACTGGGATTGGATGGAGACAAAGACAAAGGGAATCTCTTGTTCAGTTGCTGCCTGAGAAACCATGGTATACAGTGGAGGTAAAGAAGGGGAATAAAAAGAACTTCAAATGTCCAAACAGAGCAGCTAGGAAAATGTGCTGCTGCTGCCGCTGTCATTGGCAGAAATAGAGAAAGTATGGTTATGATATGGGAGGCAGATGATGTGACATCCCAGAGACGGCGCCTATACAAGATGCCTCAAGTACTTGGAGGATGATGCCCAGAGAGATGTTGGAATCAGGGTTAGAATTTGGTGAGTTATCTACACAAAGTTTATCACTTCAATCTGTGAGATAGCTAATGGGAAATACAACAAGAGGAGCAGAAAAAAATCAGAAAGATGTTATTTTTCTAGCCAATCAATGTCAGGCAGGGTAGCAGAGAATAGAAAATTAGACAAAGTCAAGTAGTATGAAGACTAGGATGGGAATGCTGACCTTGGAGACGTGATCACTGGTCATTTCTTTGTAAAGAGAAAAGCTACTTGTGGGAGGTGTAAGTGGCTGTTCAGTGAGAAGAGCTAACAAGTAGAGTCATCTCTTAGAGATGCTCCCTGCTTGGCTTTTGATTTGTCAAAAAGACACTCTGATAAGTCCCTCAGTGGGCACATGAAAATACATCAACACCTTGCCTTTCTTTTCTCTCACATTTGAATGCGGCTTTGTGATCTCCTGTAAAATCACACTTCTAATAATAAACAGAGAAACCTCTATAGCGATGACTCGGAGCTCTGCCCACTGACGGTATCCCAGCCAATGAGATTTCTCCCAGGAGTGATTGCTGCTAATTAAAAACATGACTCGGGAGGTGTTCGAAAGTTATCTAGCCAGCCTATCTTTCTCTCCGGCTTAGAAGGCTTCAGTGTTCGCTCTGCCACTAAGCAGAGCAGGTGGAATTACTTCTCAGGGAAACAATGGCGCTGCTTGAAGTAGAACAGGTTTGGCCTTAGCAGGTTTGGCCTTATGTGAGTCACGGCTTTACCACATGAGTGGATAATGAGGATGTGGAGATTTTCATTTGCAAAGCCTTTCTTCTAATTCCTGCTGTTCTAAACTAGAACAAGGATTTGTCAAAGAAGACAAACATCAAGTGCTTTTTTATCAGGGTATAGTCCCAAATTTGAGGCCCAAGAGTAAACATGTGAATATTGTTTGTTTTCAAAGATAGCATTGCTGGCACTAATTAGAGTCGAAATACATCCTAGACATGTAGGTATGTCTAAGATCAAATGCCTGAAGATAACACTTAAAACATACAATGAATGTGCTGATTTGTTCCACTAAGACTCTGGCTTGCAGGCTTGAAGCAAACAGATCTGGTTTGGTTTGGGTTTTAAGGCTTCTTGGACAAGACTGCTGGGGCTCTCACCAATGCTTTAGAAAAAAGACTGGGGCAAAAGGGCAGCCTCGAAGCTTAGTGTTTGCTCCCGCTGCAAGTGATGAGGGGAGGAGTGGTCCATGTGGGTAAGCCAGCCTGATTGGCTTCCTTCATCTGAGGCTGCTCCCAAGTCCCCTTGAAAGAAGCCGAGCTTGCACTTTACTTGGTTTGTTCTACCTCCACGCTGTGATTGTTTTTCTCAGGTGTCTATAATAATGTCATTTTTGGGGGGTTCTTTTTTGGTCTAATTCTAAGAATTAGAATGATCTTCAGCCTCTAGTACAGAAATGTAAAATGCTGATGAAAATCTCGAAGGCAGGAGCTGCCTCCACTGTAAATTGGTATCCATGGCCATCTCTATATGACACTTGAAGGCCTTCACTCTGAGATACCCAAATCAAAGAATTTGAAAGTGATTGATTGAGGGCTGGAGAGATGGCTCAGAGGTTAAGAGCGTTGCCTGCTCTTCCAAAGGTCCCGAGTTCAATTCCCAGCAACCACATGGTGGCTCACAACCATCTGTAATGGAGTCTTCTGGCTTGCAGGCATACACACAAACAGAATATCGTATACCTAATAAATGATAAAATATTTAAAAAAAAAAGAAAGTGATTGATTGAAAGTGTCACCCCAGCCCCTGGCATTCATCCTTGGGGTGCCAATGGGGCGCCAATGGAGCAAAAAGCTCCATCTCAAGCCCCCTCCCTCTGGGAGCTACCTTGGTCCGGACTCCAGCTCCGGAAAAGCTCAGCAAACACTGACCCCTCCCCAGAGAGGGTCAGGACCACTCCCACAGGCTATTTAGGATGCTGCCTAGAAAAAGAACATGTGGTTTTGGGTTTTACGTAGTTTCCCCCTCCAGCGCCCCCCCTTTTTCTCTTTCCCCCACCATGTTTTCCCAGCCACCCGGGAGCGCTGCAGTAAACACGGGCATCTATCCAGTCTAATTTGTTCTGATTGGAATTATTTGCATCGGTGGAGAGGCTCGTCTTAAGAATATTCCTAACTGAAAGCATTAGGCCATCATCCTATCCTGTGCAGAAGTCCCTTCTACAATATCCATAATGAAGCTGGGCTCAGAAGTGAACACTGGGAATCTTGTCAGAAGGGAGACTGGGAGATGAGAATCACTTGAACCCCAAAAGTCCAAGACTATCCTGGGTAATGTCTTGAGACCCCAGTCTCTAAAGAAAAACAAGGAAGCTACAACATATGTAATGAAAAGGTGGGGAAACCCACAGCTCTACTGAAATATGTCTCTTATTTTGAGACAGGGTCTCATTTACCCTTAGTTGGCTGAAACTGATTATGTAGCTGAGAATGACCTTGAACTTTTTTCAGTTTGTGCTACCACCGTACCTGGTTTATGTAGTGCTGAGGCCTGAACCAAGGGCCTTGTGGGTGTTAGGCACATCGTCTATCTAGTAATTCTACATGCCCAGCCTCCAAATTTTTGTCTTTCTATGGAGCAGATAGTCCTCATACATCCAAAGGCACTGTCATTCTCCATGTGGCCCCTCACTCTCAGATCTTTTCCTTTGTTATAAATATGACCCCTTCTTTAACTCTTTTGACTGTGACGATGTCTCCAGACACTCGGGTTATCCTTATACCTCTCTCTATACACTTCCTAACCTTCTAATGACCTTAAGATGTGGAATTTAAAAAGCACAAAGTCATCTGGATAGGCGTTGACGTGGGACATGAAGCAGCGTGACAACACATGGACGGAGAAGAAGAAGAACCCCGAGGGACAAAGATTTTACAGTTTATTTTGACGGCTATAGAAAACCATTAAATGACTGTCAGATGTGCAGTTTAGAAAGATCACTCTGTGCTGAAGAACAGATTAGAGAGATTGCACAAGAGACTGCAGTAACCTAGAGACCACGTAATAGGAATCTGAACCAGGGTGGAGACAGGAATGACAGGGGTTAGAAGCTGCCCTTAGTCTGTGTCTTCAGGGATGCAGAAGAAATGCAAGGGCTGAAGTGTTCAGTGGAGCTGAGAGCTGTGCAGAATGCATGGTGGGACAGCGGGGGAACTTTAGATTCAGGTCCGTTCAGAACCCCTGTCCCTGCTCTGTCATTCCTGGCTGTATGTATCTCAATGAAGGTTGGCATTCTTTCTCCCCCCACGCACCCTGAGACAGGGCTTCCCTGTGGAGCCTTGGCTGTCCTGAAACTCACTCTGTAGACCAGGCTGGCCTGGAACTCACAGAGATCCTTCTATCTCTGCCTCTGCCTCCCAAGTGCTGGCACTAAAGGAGTGTACCATCACCTGGGGCTCTTTTTAAAAACTAGAATGATATCACCTCTTTAGCAATGGTTTCTTTCATAAACATTACACATGATGATGGAGAAAGTGCTTATGCTGTTGTGTGTAGCTATCCTAACCAAGCAACTACCATCTTGGGGAATTCTGCTAAGTCAGGTTGCAAAAGAATTATCCAGCTGGGTTTGGTGAATGTTTACATCCCCTCCTGGAGGGTGGAAAGGGTCATGTGATTCTCCCTTGAATATCTAGCATCTCCCTATTACCTGTTTGGTCAGCTCTGCCTTAATTGCACACGGCCTTGGAGAGGAGTTAGATTGACTCAGAAGGGAGGTATTGTATGACGTACCTTGGCTGAAGAAAATGCAACGTACATTTACTTACCCCAGATAGGGAACCCAAGAAAGACCAAAGTATGGGTATATCACGGAAGTCCAATTTGATGAAGTCCGATGAGTGTTAATTGGTATTACTTACAGGAGCAGAAATGACTCCTAGATAGCAGCCTTACTAAGGCCCCCTCAGCGTGGGTGATGGCTCACACAGCTTGGAACCTGGAGCACACTGTACAGCCTGCCAGCAGCTCAGCAGTTTGGAGAGGTACCTGGGTTGGTCTAAAGCTCTTCCAGGCAGCACAGCTGATCTTGGAGTCTTTAGGCTCACTTTCTTTCTGCCTGAGGTGGGGCTTTCAGCTTCTGCCCCCTCTCCCATTCTTACTGGGAGGGGCCTAGTGAATTTGGTCACTTTCAGGGACTTCCTGAAGCTATTTTGAGCTGCTTAAGAAGCTTCCCTGCAGGATGGAATGTTTTGATCTTGGAGGAGACTGTTACTGGGTAGACCTTGTTTATCTCAACCCAAGGGAAGGAATTTTAGCTAGTATTTAGCTCAGTACACAGTACTTAGTAAGTGCTTGATAAAGGATGGCAGGAAGTCTGGGAGAGTAGAAAAAGTTAGGGTTCAGAGATGGCAAAAGCTCAATAATAGCTCAATTTGAACAGTAATTTTCAATTTACAAATTTCTTTTGTATACACTATGTAGTTTCTTTTTTTTTTTTTTTTTTTTTTTTTGGTTTTTTGAGACAGGGTTTCTCTGTGGCTTTGGAGCCTGTCCTGGAACTAGCTCTTGTAGACCAGGCTGGTCTCGAACTCACAGAGATCCGCCTGCCTCTGCCTCCCGAGTGCTGGGATTAAAGGCGTGCGCCACCACCGCCCGGCTACACTATGTAGTTTCGTATCCATATGCACCCTGTACTCACTTCATTTCCAGGACTCTAGCCTAAGAAAATAATCTAAGATGAGAACAAATGTTTAATAATAAATGCATTTGAGAGATTAGTTATTTACTTCCTTCTTTTGAAGTTGAAGACTGAGCTCAGAGTCTCTTGAAGGCAGTTCTCTTCCTAGTTCTTAGTTGCCAGGAGACACAAGTACTGTTATTGTAGGACTCAGCCATGACAAGCTCAATAGAGGCCTGAGTCTTAGTAGTTTGCCCTAAAGGGCTATACCTGGTTCCAAGAAAGACCACAAACTGAGACTATCCAGGCACCACCTGGGAACAGACCATCCGAAGGAAATTTCTAACATTCCAATCATTGTAGGTAGGACCACCTGCCAGCACACACCCTTCGCTTTTCACCAGGACACTCCTTGACAAACGTCAGCCAATCAAGATTGAACCCATCACACCACACCTGGCTAATGTAACTTTTCTGGGTTTTGCCTTTAAATAGTGTCCTCTAGAATGGCAGGGTACCTCCTTTCATTGCTGTGCTGGCGAGGTCCCTGCTGGCTTGTAACGCACACACAATAAACCTTGTATTTGCATTTCGGTGAGTTGGTCTCGCTGGTGGTCTTTTGGGGTCCTCACTGACTGGACATAACAGTTATGTACCCAGACTGTCACTGAGCTTACTGTATAGGTGAGGCTGTCCTCAAACTTTTGTTCCTCCTGCTTCTGCCTCCTAGTACTAGGATTACAGGAATGAGTCACCAGACCCCAGGAGATATGATAAACTATTTTAAAACGTAATGCAAATTGCCTACATAGAGTATTTTTAATTATGCATTTAAAGTAGACTAGAAGAAAATAAACCAACATATTAATTTTCTGGATAGTAGAATTATAAACAGTTGCTTTGGACATCTCGATATATTTTCTATAATGAACATGTATTACTCTTATAATATGGGGAGAGATGGCTCTCTTCTCTTTTGTTTTTCTTTTTTTTATTAACAATCCATTGTTAAGTACATAGGGTAGTTGCTATAAATTCCATTTAAAATACTAATGCTGCCATCAATGTACTTGCTGTAACTCTTTCTGAAACTTTCTCATGCCAGCCATTATAACTCTTTTAGGATGAATTTGTTAGGATGATAGCTAGCCCTGTCTCATTAGCTGTTTCACTATAAATAACAGAAAGGTCTACTCAAACTGACTTAAACAAGAATGCATACTGAGGTATAGCTCATTGGTTTAACTTTGGGTTCAGTCCTCGGTGTAATGGTCTGTCCTGTCCCTTTAAGAGACAAGCCCTGCCCACTCCCTCCCCTGTCCACTGCTGAGGCAGCCAGATCTTCCTTCCTGCCTGCAGCCCAATCCCTTCCCTTTCCATCTCTCTCCCAAAGAGGTAGCTGCTGCCGTGGCTCCTCTCCTCTCCCCCACCTTGCTCTTCCTTACCCCCTCTCCTTCCCTCCCCCCTCTCTTTCTCTGTTTCTTTCCTCATCCCCCTTCTCCCTCCCTCTCCCCTTCCCTTCCATAACCCACTAAATAAATATCCAACCTCACTTTGCATAGTGTGCTTATCCATCTCAGTCTCTCACCTGCCTGACTGGGACTTGCTACTCTGGGTCTCTCACCCACCATGTGGCTTCTGCCTAGGACCTGCTGGCCCTCATGGCCCAAGGGCCACTCGGGGGCTCCCTGCCTGGGACTGGTTGCCTTCGTGACGCCGCCATGGTCTTGGGACCTGCTACCTGCTGCTGCCACTCAGGGACCTGCAGCATTTTATTTAAACCATAACACTCGGTATTAGGAAAAAAGAGAGAGAAATAGTATTCATAAACTTACTTGTTGGAAAAGTCTTACTTAAAAGGGAAGAAACTAGGCTTGATTCCAATCAAGACTTTTTTCACATCAAAAAAATAATGATTGTAGGGACTGGAGAAATGGCTCAGCATTTAAGAGCACCTGCTGTTCTTAGAGGGGACCCGGGTTTAATGCCCAGCAGTCACATGACAGCTTACAATCATTTGTAACTCTAGCTCTGGGGGACTCTGACGCCCTCTTTCGGCCTCCTCAGGCACCAGGCACACACAGGCAAAATACTCAAATACATTAATTAAATAAACAAATAAATAGATAAATATAACTTATCACAGCGTGTGTGCATGCATGAGAGTTCATGCTCATTCATGGTGGGCATGTGAAGGTCACCAGCGGGTCTCTTTTTCCAGCATGTGAGTCCCTGAGCTTCACTGAGTGGTCAGGCTTGGCAGTAAACACCTTTAGCTGCTGAGCCACCTCAGCCGTCCATTTGCATCTTTATTATGATCCTCTTGGCTATTCTGATGTGACTGTGGCGGGCTGTGTGCGGGCTCAGGTCCTGTGCTGTATCCTCACAGGGAATTGTGCAGAAAAGAGAGCTTCTTCACAGCCTTCTGAACAAGTCCTGAGATTTTCTGGCTGAACAATTTAGGTCACACGCTCTCCCCAATCAATATCCAGAGGTTGGGGTGGGAGGAGAAGGTGGAAATAAAATGTACTCTGTATCTTAAGCCATCTAAGTCCTCTTGGGAACTGGAGGAACAGTGTGGGGGAAGGGTAAATAAATGAATGGATTATCAAGCAGAAAGGATACACTGGGAAAGAATGCTAAATAGGCAACAGACCATGTTCCTCATGCTCTCTCAATAGTTCCTTTAATTTGGTACTTATTAGTCTAACTAATGCCACTCCTGTGGTCCTTATTTTTTAGTTTATTCTGTGATCATTAAATATACACAGACTAAGTAGAGTTTACAAAACTCCCGGGCTTTAAATTACCTTAGTAAATCTTCCACCTGAAGATAAAGCATAGAATGGTCAGTACATATTTTTTTTATTTGGCCTATTGGTCAGCAGGTACTTTTTAGTTGTTATTGTATGTATATGGGTGTTTTTCCTGCATGTTTCTATGTCTTCTTACTATGTACATGGCCTTGATGCCCTTGGAGGCCAGCAGAAGGTTTTGGGTCCTCTGGAACTCAAGTTACAGATGGCTGTGAGCCACCCTATGGATACTGAGAAATGAACCCAGGTTCTCTGGAAGAGCAACCAGCATTCTTAACCAATTAGCTATCTTTCCAGCTCCATTTTACTTGTGTGTGTGTGTGTGTGTGTGTGTGTGTGTGTGTGTGTAGACACGCACAGAGACAGAGAGACAGAGGAAAAGAGGGGAGATATGTATATATGTATGTACACATATATAGGCTAGAGAAACATGTCAGCTACCCTGCTCTACCATGCCAATGACCGTCCTGTCTTTGGGGTTATTAAATATACTTTCGGGCCAGGACTGTTGGCATATGACTATAATCCGGCACTTTGACTGATTCAGGAGTCACAAATTCAGTGCCATTCTGGGCTACATAGTGAGCTCCTGTCGCATACATATGTAGACTGGGAATGTAGTTTGTTAGTAAAGCATTTGCCTAGTACATCAAATTTCATGTGATTTGATCCCATTACCACCACACCTACATAAAAAGCACAATCTCAAGACACGTAATTTTGTCATAAAGAACTAAAAGACACATCTCAACTAATAGTGGAGTTACAGATTTCAGGAGCCATAATGCCCACATGGGGAACACCCCGTTCTTAAGGTATCTGAGAAACTGAAATATTAACTGCCTGTTTCTTTTTTTTAGTAGTTGTTTTAGAATTTTTAGAAGATTTTATTCTTATTCATGTGTATGAGGGTTTTGCCTGCATGCGTGTATATATAAGCGTTGTATGCAGGCCTTGTGCCTGCAGAAGTCAGAGTGGGTGCTGAATTTCCTGGGACTGGAGTCTCAGATGCCTGCCTATAAGCCACACGTAGGTGCTGGGACTAGACCCGGGTCCTTTGCAAGAACAGTAAGTGGTCTCATCCCCAAACCATCTCTCCAGCCTTCTGTTTTTTATTTTTTTAATCGTCTATGTGGTTTTTTGAGGGAGTATGTTCCTGTGTGAGTGTAGGTGCCCAAGGAACTGGAGTTCAGGCAGTTGTGAGTCACTAGATGAGAGTGCTGGGAACCGAACTTCACCCTCTGCAAGGTATGTACATATGTATGGTTCTCAGCTGCCGAGCCATCTCTCCAGCCCCTGAACTAACTGACAAAATGTTAATGGCAAGCTTCATACTCACAAAATGCTCTGAGGCTTTAAGAAATGAAAGAATTTGTTCTACATTACATAGAAAGTAAGTGAAACCCAGGATTTGAACTCAGGTCTGCCTCCCCAACACAGACTCACGCTGCTCATCCTCCTTTGCTTTCTGTTGCAGTGAAAAACAGCATGATTTAAAAAAAAAAACAACTTGGGGAAGAAAGAAAGGGTTTATTTCAGCTTACGGGTTTCAGATCATCTTTGAGGGAGGCAGGGCAGGAATTCAAAGCAGGAGTCTAGAGGCAGGAACTGAATTAGAAACCATGAAGGAATGTTGTTCGGCCAGTTTTGTTTTGTTTTTTAATGCTGTCCAAGTCTGTCTGTCCCATGTGTGCAGGTGGCTGCAGACATCAGAAGAACACGTCACAGCCCTCCTGTGTCCGTGAGCAGTCAAAATAGCCCACAAATGTGCCCACAGGCCAATCTGGTGGAAAATATTCTTTAGTAGAGGTTTCTTCTTCCCAGGTGTCAAACTGACAACCAAGATTAGCCATGAAAGCCTCCTTAGTGTTACTCTTTCTTTTTCCTTCCTTTCCTTTTTTTTCTTTCTTTTTCTTTTTTGAGATATGATTTCTCTGTGTAGTCCTGGAACTCACTCTTGTAGACCATGCTGGCCTTGAACTCACCCTGTAAGCCAGGCTGGCCTCAAACTCACAGAGAGTCACCTGCCTCTGCCTCCCCAGTGCAGGGATTAAGGCTTGCACCACCACCACCACCCCGCTGCAGTGTTACTCTTGAACGGTGGCCTGGTTTCTAAGCTCAGGGGGCATCCTGTGGCTCCCTGTGTACTGACTGCTGAGGAGGACAGCTTCAGCATCAGGCTTTCTGGCACACCTCCTCAAACACACAGTCAGCAGCACTCAGATCAGCCCCTGGACGCCTGCCCTACAGAGGCTTTGATGGTGGCTGTACTATTTTGAGATAAAAAGAGTTCAGCATCCAGTGGGCCAGGAACATATTCCACCGTCAGCTTTTTTAAACTGCTGGTACGTTGTACACGGTGAGCTTCAGGAGAGGCTTAAGCTGTTTCCAGTTCAACTACAGTAAGATGGATTTCGCTCCGACAGAGGTGAGCTGTATGTAGGTTAGGCGAGGCATTGGTCACGACGTGGTGACTAGCACTACCATCACGCCTTTGGATATTGCTCATCTTGGGATGTCTAGATTTCTGCCAGAAATTGTCAGCAAAGCAGAGGTGTCACCTGTGTTGTGTTTATGTTCACATCTAAGTTACACAGGCATAGTAAAATATGGAACTAAGCCTCGTCTTGTGAATTAAAAAATATTATGTGATTGTGGTAGAGGGAATGACTGTGCGTATAAGTGCAAGGGCCTGCAAAAGTCAGAAGAACGCATCAGATCCCCGGGAACTGGAGTTCAGGCAGCTGTGAGGCACCTGGTGCAGGTGCTGGGAAACACTCTGAACGGCTGAGCTTTCCCCCCAACTCTCTTATCTTGAGAACGTTCATGGACTTTGTTAGCAGAGACAATGTGTTATAGTTCCATGATAAAATAATTTGTCTTAGTTAGAGTTTCTATTGTGTGAAGAGACACTATTGCCCATGGCAACTCTTATAAAGGAAAACGTTTAATTGTAGTGGCTTGCAGCTCAGAGGTTCAGTCCATTAGCATCATGGTGGGACATGGTATTGTGCAGACAGAAGTGATTCTGGAGAAGTAGCTAGCTGAGGGTTCTAGATCTTACAGGCTGGGCAGGAAGTGAACTGTCTCACTGGGCGTGGCTTGAGTTTATAGGAGACCTTAAAGCCCACTTCCATGGTGACACACTTCCTCCAACAAGACCACACCTAATCCAACAAGGGCACACCTGCCATTAGTGCCACTCCTTTGGGGGGCCATTTTCTTAAAAGCACCACATACTTTCCCCCCTTTTGAGATGTAAATTAAAAAGCATTTAGAATGGAAATAAAAAGTAAAAGGTTGCCTTTAGAAGAAGAGCTGGAGAGGAGCTGAGGAGATGGTTCAGTGCAGGGCTCACTCACTGGCATTTTAAAATTATAATTAAAAAAAAATGATGTGGGGACATGGCTCAGTGTTTAAGACTAATTGTACAAGCATAAGGACCTGAGTTCAGGTCCATGCCCCCACATGAAAAAAAAAAAAACTAGGCATGAAGTACTTGGATTAGTGGTGCATGCCTTTAGCCCCAGCACTCAAAAGAAAGAAAGGCAGATAGATCTCTATGAGTTTGAGGTCAGCCGGGTCTACATAGTATGTTCCAGGACGGTCAAGGTTACATGGTGAAAAACAAAAACAAAATATAACCCCAATGCTGGAGGGAGGTGGGGGGGGGGGGAAGGAGGGTTATTGACTGCCTAGCTCCAGGTTCAATGAGAGACCTTTGTCTCAAGAGAGTAAGGTGGCAACTGTTTGAGCTGGGCACCTGACATCCTCTGGCCTCTATGATCTTATCCGTATACATACACTATATTGACATATGCATGGTGGGGTCAGGGAGAAGGAAAGGGGGGGGGACTTTGAAATGGAGACAAGTGAATATTTAATACATGTAGTTTAGAGTGTATAGCTGTTTCTTAAATCGCTCCAGTGATTTAAGAACCACCTTTCAAATCTGGTAGAACTCGTTTGCATGGAACGCAGCAAGACAAACTATAAGGCATTCATAGGGAGAACTACACACATTAGGTGAAGATAAGTGTTGGTGGGATATCTCAAGTTCAAGTTAATGTCACCAGATAAAATGATGTCATAAAGATTGCTGTGTGGGGCAATCGCCCATCCGTGCAAAGGGGACTTATTCTTTTGTGTGGGTTTTCATCTCAGGCTCTTGGCTGCTTCCCTAGGTATTGACTTGAACCTACAGTGACAAAGGGTGCAATATCAGCAGATGGGAGGGTTTGTGTCTTTGAAAATGGATAAAGAATGGCTTCTCATCCAGTTCCTCATCTACAACCCCAATTTGTTTACTCCTGATAAGCCATTCTCTGGTGTTCGGTCTCCAGTTCTCGTGTTTTCTATGAATTATGTTCTGTGTTGGTTATAATGGATGAACAAAAACACAACTATCCGTCTACTTCATGTGCTGTTCAAGACCTCTGTCTTAGTTTCTCAACCTACTAACCTTCTTTTCAGGCATTCCCTTGAGGATATTTTTTTCCCCCGAGTCTATTTCACTCCTGTTTGAGCAATCATAGTAAAAGGTCATGTGGGCCTGCTGACAGAAGAAACACACAGTACTGAGAACGTCACACCGAGACAATTAATTAAAGTGAACATCGGAGGATACTTGTGGTTTTCCATTAAGGAAGTTGTACCTATGTACTTATTTATTCTTTTTTTTTTTTTTGAGACAGGGTTTCTCAGTGTAGCCCAGGCTGTCCTGGAATTCATTTTGTCGACCAGGCTGGCCTGGAACTCGGAGATCCTTCTGCCTCTACCTCCCAAATTCTGGGCTTAAAGGAGTGCATCACCACGCCCACTTGGAAGTTCTGCCTCTTAGCAAAGTAAATCAGAGCCATTTGTTTGAGAAGATCCCATAAATCCTTTAAAATGGCCTTAGAGTTAGTCTTATTTCTTCCTGCCGCTTAGTGAATCATTGGGAATGAATCGACAATAAAGCAGAGCTGATACTACACTCAGGAGACGGAGGCGAGAGGCGTGTGAGTCTGAGGTCAGCCTGGACTATACAGTCAGATACCACCAAAAGAAAAAAATTAAGAAAAACTGGAAATTTCAAATTTTCAAGCAATTGCTGATACCTTAGACCAGTGGTTCCCGACCTTCCTAATGCTTTGACCCTTTAACAGTTCCTCATGTTGTGATGACCCTCAAACATAAAATAGTTTCATTGCTACTTCATGACTGCAACTTTGTTACTGTTATAAACTGTAATGAAAATATTTTTGGAGAGAGAGGTTTGCCAAAGGATCAAGACCAACAGGTTGAGAACCACTGCCTTAGATGCTGATAGATTACAGACTATTTCAGGGACTAAAAGTATTCTCTATTTGATGTCCAATATGTTGGCACACACCTGTAATCCCAGCATTTGAGGGGTAGCAGGCAGGAGAACCAGGAGTTCAAGGTCATCCAAACTACACAGCAAGTTCAAGGCCAGCCTGGATTCCCGTGAGACTCTGTTCCAAAAAATAACAGCAAAAATTCTACATTTTTATTGTGATTATATTTCTTAAAGCTTAAAATTGAAAGATATGATCTGATAATGCAATGAAATATTCTAAGATGTATTTATTATTATTTTATGTGTGTGTGTTTTGTATGTATGTATGTACATATGTATGTGTGCCACATGCATGCCAGGTGCTGTGGAGGCAAGAAAAGGGTATCAGATACCCAAGAAGTGGAGTTACAAATCTTTGTGAATTAAGATGCTAGGAACAGAACCTGGGTCCTCTTCAAGAGCAGCAAATGCTCTTAACTACTGAGCCATCGCTCCACCCACTTGGGATGAAGATTTTAAAGATGTTTAAAAATATTCTATGCATGGGTGTTTTACCCGCACGCATGCCTGTGTACCGTTCATGCCTGGTGACTACATAGCCAGAAGCAGCTTCAGATTTCCTGAAACTGGAGTTACAGGCGGTTCTGAGCCACCATTTGGATGCTGGAAATAGAACCCAGATCCTTTGGAAAATCATCCAGAACTCTTAACTACTGAGCCATCTCTCCCACCTGAGACGAAATGCTCTGTATTAGAACATTTAGCCACCATGCGTTCTAGACAGTTATAGTATTTCCCATTATGCTCTTTGTTTATAATTGCTTTTATTATTGTGTATTCAGCAATTTTGGCCTTAATCAAACGCTTCCGCTAAGAAGGGAATCAATAAAAGGAACATGTGTTAAAGAATAAAAGAAGTCTAAAATGTAGTGGTGCAAGAAAACTGAAAATCACAGTGTTCAGAAACGTAATATTCTTCCATTAACGGTAGGCCATTATTTTTAATAAGCCTTAGTTTGGAGGAGTTATTAGGCCATTTAAAAATTGCTTTATAATTCTGGCAGAGCTGATTTTGTAAGAACAAAAGGACAGAAATGTAATCTTCCTGTATTCTGGACTATGGAGATTACTTGTAGAGTACTGTGTACTATTTTGCTTCCTGATAGAAGAAAGATGTGCATAACTTTGGGATAGTCTCAAGCAAACTATTCAGAGGCTGGCAAACAAGCCAGGTGGGATTTATCCTACAGATACACTCACACAATGAGTCCTAATGAGTGAAGCTCATGCTCCTTAATAAAAGCAAAAGGCTGGAAGCCTTCCATGAATGATGACACATCTCTATGACGAACTCACCTCAGATGGAATTAAAAAAAAAGATTGCCGAGTAGGAGCACAGCGGTACAGACACTTCTGCATTCCTAGTAACGTCTAGAGGTTGAGACAGGAAGAGCCAGAGTTCAAGGCCAGCCTCATCTACGTAGCAAAACCCTACTTCAAAACACTAAAAGGAAGCCCGGCCGTGGTGGCGCACGCCTTTGATCCCAGCACTTGGGAGGCAGAGGCAGGCGGATCTCTGTGAGTTTGAGGCCAGCCTGGTCTACAAGAGCTAGTTCCAGGACAGGCTCCAAAACCACAGAGAAACCCTGTCTCGAAAAACCAAAAAAAAAAAAAAAAAAAAAAAACCACTAAAAGGTTCTATTACAGAAAGAGCTCCAAGGTTTATTGTTAGACAAAACAAGAAAGGCACAGAACTTGTATATAGGATGCTGCCGCTGTGTTAGAAAATGAAAAGGGAGTAGCAGTGAGATGGCTTTGGGTACAAGGTACTTTTTTTTGGGGGGGGGGGGATTTTCGAGACAGGGTTTCTCCGTAGCTTTTGGTTCCTGTCCTGAAACTAGCTTTTGTAGACCAGGCTGGCCTCGAACTCACAGAGATCCGCCTGCCTCTGCCACCCGAGTGCTGGGATTAAA
Source organism: Microtus pennsylvanicus (assembly GCF_037038515.1). Classification (NCBI taxonomy): domain Eukaryota; kingdom Metazoa; phylum Chordata; class Mammalia; order Rodentia; family Cricetidae; genus Microtus; species Microtus pennsylvanicus. Next base: position 89,007,762 of record NC_134581.1, on the reverse strand, counting down.
GGCAAGCGCCACCACCGCCCGGCCCTAAGGTACTTCTTTACTTCTTGTCAGCCTGACAGCCTGAATTTCATCCTTACCACCCCTGTGGTAGAAAAAGAGTGAGTATCAGTTCTGACAGGCTGACCTCTGACCTCTACACATCCACACACACAAAACAAAGTTAGTACAGTAGCAACTTTTAATTAAAAGAGGAGTCTCAGTGGCAGAGTCCCTGCTTAGCATGTGTGAGAGAAGAAATAAAAATAGGAGAATATATGCAGTTATGTCTGTGTATAAATAAAATTAAGTCGGAAAATATACACATGAAATCAACCGCAGGGATTTTCTAAGAAAGGGGTAGGAACTAGGTAAATGGGCAGGAGAAAGAGAAAGTGATATTGTCTTCTGTAGCTTTGTATACTTTTGACATTTCCTAATGGATGAATTATTTAAAAACCAAATAAATAACATTAAATGAAGAGCAGAAAAGAAACAATATGAAGAAAAATGACAAGAGGGGCTGGGTGATAGTAGTGCACCCAGCACTCAGGAGGCAGAGGCAGGAGGATCTCTGTGAGTTCGAGGCCAGCCTGGTCTACAGAGCGAGTTCCAGGACAGCTAGGGCTGCACAGAGAAACCCTGTCTCAAAAGACCAAGAAAACAAACGGCAAGAGGGCCGAGAGTTTCAGTTGTGTCTGCGCTTATGAATGGTCCTAAAGACGCCATGATCACTGGAAATCACCACATGGTTAACCCAATCGCAAAGACAATGAAAGCATTGCTCCACAGTAGAGTTCACTCATGACCCAGACTTGGCCCTCATTCACAGAGGATAATATTGGATTAGTGGATGCTTTGTGGTTTTTTTTTCTTGCTTTTTGTTTATTGTTTTTTTTTTTGAGGTAAAGCATTAGTCAGTAGAAGAACAATACAAGTCTCTACTCCTTAGACTTAATGACTGTAAATTTATTGTTTATAAACTGTTTTCTCATTTAATCTACCTTTATAAAATCCATTCTGTAGTATATAGGATAGAAATTTCTATTTTCTGATCTACAAATCAAGTTTCAGGACAGCCAGAGCTACACAGAAGAAACCCTGTCTCAAAAAAAAAAAAAAAAGAAAGAAAGAAAAGAAAGGAAAGAAAAGAAAAGAAAAAAGAAAAGAAAACAAAGAAAATTTTTATTTTCTATTTTCAAGTTATAAATAACTGGAACTAAAAGGCCTGGGACATGGCTCAATGGATAAGAACATTTGCACGGCAAACCTGAGGACCTGAATTCAAATCTCAGCACTAGTGTAAAGTGTAGCATGACTGTAAGTGCCCACCACCCCGGCACTGCAGGAAGGAACAAGCGGAGAGCTCCCTGGCTGGCCAGTTGAGCCCAAACGGGTGAGCTTCCAGTTGAGTGAGAGGCTCCATCGCAAGGCAAACAGTGATAAACAGAAACACCCAGTGTCATACTACGGCCAGGCATGCAAACCTACACACTCATGCGCATATACTCACACACACACACACACACACTCACACACACACACACGCACAATAGAAACAGATGAAAACTTACCGACAGTTCCAACTACTAGAACACAGTTGTGTTCGTTTTGTGGTGCTAAGAATGGAGCCCTAGGCCTTCTCCACAGTAAACAAGCTCTGTACCACTGAGCAACCCTCAGTTCATGGAATACGGTATTTGAAATTGCCACTAGCTTGAAAATCAGAGCTAAATCATCGCCCAGGGCTTGCCAATTCCCCAAACTCTCTAGAAGTCCTTATACTGTTTAACGGTGCCTACAGCTGCTGTTTCTGGCCCGGAACTATTGCATAATTATTGTTTTTTCTTTATTCTGATCCAGAGATTTTGTTGAATTTCAAACCTGATTCTATAGAGTAAAAAGCAAATTAAAAAACTTTTCTAAAGTGTCTGTCATCTAGCCGAGTGGTGGTGGTGTCGTGGCACTTACTCTCAGCACTAAGGGCGGAGGTGCAGGGTGTGTGTGTGTGTGTGTGTGTGTGTGTGTGTGTGTGTGTGTATGTGTGTGAAAGGGTGGGGGGTGGGGGTGGGGCACAGCAGAGGCAGCCTGATCTGCAAAGTGAGTTCCAAGACAGCTAGGTTACACAAAGAAACCCTGTCTCAAAAACAAAAACAAAAACAAAAAAACAAAAACAGGCTGGGCGGTGGTAGTGCACACCTTTAATAACAGCACTCAGGAGGCAGAGGCAGATGGCTCTCTTTGAGTCTGAGGCCAGCCTGGTCTCCAGAGCTAGTTCCAGGACAGCTATGGCTTGTTACACAGAGAAACCCTGTTGCAAAAAAAGGAAAAAGAAAAGAAAAAGAAAAACATACAAACAAAAAAATTCCATATATTCAATCTCAAAATTTAATGTACATAAAGAATTACAAAGAAATCTTATTAAAATGCAGATTTCTGGTGCCTCTCTGTAATGATTCTGACTGACTGGGTCCTGGGTGAGGCCTGGGAATGTGCTTTTTATAAGCACACAACTGTTCTTACTGGGGGGATCGGAGTGTGGCCATAAAAATATCTTCAACATAACCTAAAGAAGCTGAGTAAGAAGGTGAACCCAAGGAAAAACATATAGTTATCCTCTTGGATAAGGGAAGTAGACAAAATTGCCGGGGAGAAAAGTGGGATCTTGGGGGTGGGGTGGGATGGGGGTAAGGGGAGATGGGGAGAGAAAAGGTAGAAGGGAAGGAGGGGGGACTTGGGGAAACAGGAGGATCGGGATAAAGGAAGGTTGGATAGGGGAGCACGGAACCACAATTCTTAGTTAAGGGACCCACTTTAGGGTGGGCAGGAGAATTGACATTAGAGGGGCTCCCAGGTGCCCAAGCTGAGGTCCCCAGTTAGTTCCTTGGGCAGCTGAGGATAGGGAACCTGAAATGACCCTACCCTAGAGCAATACTGACGAATATATTGCATATCATCCTAGAACTTTCATCTGGCGACGGATGGAGATAGAGACAGAGACCCACACTGGAGCACTGAACTGAGCTCCCAAGGTCCCAATGAGGAGCAGAAGGAGGGAGAACATGAGCAAAGAAGTCGGGACCACTAGGGGTGCACCCACCCACTGAGACAGTGGAGCTGATCTACTGGGAGCTCACCAAGGCCAGCTGGACTGCTACCAAAAAAGCATGGGATAAAACTGGACTCTCTGAACATGGCGAACAATGAGGGCTGATGAGACGCCAAAGACAATGGCACGTGGTTTTGATCCTACGCAATCTGCTGGCTTGGTGGGAGCCTAGCCAGTTTGGATGTTCACCTTCCTAGATATGGACGGAGGGGGGAGGACCTAGGACTTACCACAGGACAGGGAACCCTGACTGCTCTTTGGACTGGAGAGGGAGGGGGAGAGGAGTGGGGGGAAGGGGAGAGGGGTGGGAGGAGGGGGGAGAAGAGTGGGAGGAGGGGGAAAAGAGTGGGAGGAGGGGGAGGGAAATGGGAGGCTGGGAGGAGGTGGAAATTTGTTTTTTTCTTTCTTTATTGTCTTTTTATCAATAAAAAAAAATATCTTCAACAATGAGATTATTTGTAACTAGTGACTCGGCATGCTGATTAAAATCAGCACAGCTTCTCAGAAGCGCTCCCCGAGCTCATTATTGCTAATACAAAGAGGCAAAGATGAGGAGCTGGTGATGATTAGCCCCAGAGGGCTGAGAGGAGGACGTGGTGAGGCACACACCCTGGTGTTGGTGTGCAGTTCAGAGAAGACGAGTATTACATCAATTGAATCTCTCTCCTTTACCTCGGAGACTCTGCAGGTGTGCACTAAAGTGTCTTTGGGGGTGCCGGGGTGGGGTGCTGGGGTGGGGTGGGCAATCAGAGGCAGTTGCCTGTTCTCTTCCTAACAAGTTGACCATGCTAATTAGAGACCTTGGTGGTTTGGGATTCTGTTACCCAGTGACTGCTGTCTCCCCTGCAGCCCTGTGCCATCTGAGATTTGAGAGCACGCCTACCGCCTACCTATGTCTCCGAGTTCTTACAGAGCGAGGCCTCACTCTGTTCGGCCTTGTTTACTTGACTGCCTCTCCACTCCGATCTTGCTGGAGCCCCAGCTTGAATTTTTCTACAGTTTGGCACAGCATTTCCTTTCTTCAGTTGACCTCTCTGGCTGAGAGTATTTTGTGAAAGCGACTTCAAAATTATTTGAAATGGCTTAGTGCCTAACGCACACATTTGTCATTTGCTGAAGGGTTTTACAGTTTTACATAACTTCCTGAGCGTTTTTTAACTTTGCGCTTATGGTCCAAGGCAATTATTGCAAAGGACATACTTTTATTAATTGAAATCATAAAAACTTTGTAGGTGTTCTAATAAAATGAGGTGATTTAAGGTTTAAATGGCATATTGAGCCATTCACAAACAGCAACACAGCCCACCTTGGTGAAAGCCAACGGAAAATTACAGGAGAATGAAAAGGTTAAATAGCACCTCACAGAGGTCATAGGGAATGTCAGCAGTTTGGTTTGGTTTAGTTTGGTTTTGTTTTTGCCAGGCATTAGGGATGGAGCCCAGGACCTCACGCCCGGCTAGGCAATCCTTCTAGCCCTGAGCTACAACTACAACCCCTTCTGAATTCTAGAAAGACGTTTTCACTGGAAATCTCACTTGCGAATTGTTTTTTCCTCAATGCGAAGATTAGCAGGTGTTAATTTATCAAGATGTCTACCCTACTAGGGATGATTCTGTACTGTAACCACGTATGGGCCTTATAAAATCACGGAACACGTACTGGCCAATTCCTGTTTTCTATACACTGCATTAATGAGAATCACTCATTTATTTTTCAAAAAGGAAATACAGATGCACTTTGACAATATGTGTCCCCAATAACTCCAACATATATTGAAAGTATCATCTGGGCCGGGCTGTGGTGCAGAACTGCAAACAGCACACAAACAAATTACCCACAAGTGAAAAGTGCATGTAAGGACTAGGTATGGGGGTGCACACCTGTAATCCTAACACTTGGGAGTAGAAGCAAAGGACCAAGATTTCAAGACCCACCGGGCAGTGGCAGTGTGTGCCTTTAATCCCAGCACTCAGGAAGCAGAGGCAGGTGGATCTCTGTGAGTTCAAGGCCAGCCTGGTTACAGGGTGAGTTCCAGGAGAGCCAAGGCTACACAGAGAAACTCTGTCTTGAAAAACAAAAACCTAGCTGGGCATGGTGGCACATGTCTTAATGCCAGCACTAGGAGGCGGATCTCTGTGAATCTGAGGCCAGCCAGGGCTACATAGTGGGGCCCTGTTTAAAACAAACAAACAAAAAATAGTCCAAGACACAGCCTGGGCACTCAAGCTACTTGAGACTGTGTTTGGAAAAATAGCAACAATGAATCCATTTAGTGTCTGACATAGTGGCACACTGCTGTAATCCCAGTACACAGGAGACTGAGGCAGGAAGTAGGCCTTGTTTAAGGTTAGCCTGGACTGAAGCATGTACCAGGCCAGTTAGGACTACAGAGTGATGTGTATCAAAAACAAAAATGGGGCAAGATGGCTTAGTGGGTAAGGATACCTGCCACCAATCTTGACCATCAGTGTTGAATTTGATCCCCAGAATTCACATGGTGGAAGGAGAGACCTGAGGGCTGAAACTTGTCCTCAGAGCTCCGCCCAGGCACCGTCATCTGCACGCGTGAACGTGCACTCTAAATACATGCTAAACATGAGAAACACATTTAAAGGCAGGCATGGTGGGGTGCACTTACAATCCTCGCGTTCAGGAGGCCAAGGCAGGAAGATCGCAAGTTCAAACCCATCCTGTGCTACATAGTGAGACCTTGTCTCAAACATGCATTTCATATACATGATGTATGACATGACATAGCCTAGCAGGGTAAACAACAGAGTTTGGCGGTTTCCTCTCCTGGTCTCAGGCTGACTAGGAACTCTGCTACTTGCTGTTGCCTAGACTCACAAGAGAAAATCACACCATGAGTTGTTAGCTTGAGAAAAGATCAAAGTTTGAATTTCAAAGTATGGGCTCAGTGGTAGGTAGAGTGCTTGACTACCGTGCTCAAGGTGTGGTGTCCTGTGTCACCCCAAAGAGAGAAAGAGAGAGAGAAAGAGAGAGAGAGAGAGAGAGAGAGAGAGAGAGAGAGAGAGAGAGAGAGAGAGAGAAAGAGAGAGAAAAAACAACAACAAACAGCCATCTCTAGGGAAGATCAGAGGGGACTCTGGTAGGCTCTGCCTTCATCCCTCACATTCCTTACATCTTCAACCACCTTGAGCCAGCAGAGGTTTCCAAAGCGAAACTGAAGTTGCATGCTCTCCTGGCTCTGGAAATAGCCAATCCCCAGAAGAACCAATCCCAATAAAAAAGGAAAAGAAAGAAAGAAAAGAAGTAGGATTAAGGGGCTCGAGAGATGGCTCAGAGGTTAAGAGCACTGACTGTTCTTCCAAAGGTCCTGAGTTCAATCCCCAGCAACCATATGGTGGCTCACAACCATCTGTAATGGGGTCTGGTGCCCTCTTCTGGACTGCAGACATACATGGAAGGAATGCTGTATACATAATAAATAAATAAATATAAAAAAATGAAGTAGGATTAACTAGCCAGCCATGGTGGTGCACTAGGGAGGCAGAGCAGGTGGATCTCTTTGAGTTCAAGGCCAGCCTGGTCTACAGAGCCAGTTCCAGGACAGGCTCCAAAGCTACACAGAGGGAAAAAAAAGGACGTAGAACTAGTTAGTGCAGTTTAGAGCTGACCTTTGTCTTAATTCTTCCACCCATTCATTCATTTTGGGGTGCTAGCAGTCACACCCAATTCTTTGGGTATGCTGACAAGACACAGCACCACTGAGCTATACCTTCAGTTTGTTGTTGTTTGGTTGGTTGGTTTGGGGGTTTTGTTTTGTTTGTTTGAAACAAGTTCTTTTATTTTATTTAATTTTTGGTTTTTTTTCAAGACAGGGTTTCTCTATAGCTTTGGAGCCTGTCCTGGAACTAGCTCTTGTAGACCAGGCTGACCTCAAACTCACAGAGATCACCTGCCTCTACCTCTCTCTAGTGCTGAGATTAAAGGTGAGTGCCACCATGGCCAGCAACTCTAGTCTTAATGAACTTGAATTTACACAGCCACTAGCTACTGACTACTATCTTGGCCAGGGAAGGGAGGGTCCCACATGTTAGGCGCCAAATCCAGGCTGTTTGATTGAGTTTTTTTTTTTTCTTTTTTGAGACAAGGTTTCTCTGTGGTTTTGGAGCCTGTCCTGGAACTAGCTCTTGTAGACCAGGCTGGTCTCGAACTCACAGAGATCCGCCTGCCTCTGCCTCCCAAGTGCTGGGATTAAAGATGTGCACCACCACCGCCTGGCCTTGATTGAGTTTTCAAAACTTAACTTTGGATTTGCATTCAAAGAAAAGAAAGTCGATTGTTAAAAACTCAAAAGAATGGAAAGAGAAAAATATATCCTCATTTATTATTTAGGTAGGAAAAACACATCTAATTGTAAGCCAAGCAGACAATAGGAAAATGTAGTTGATTGTCTGAATATTTGCTATCCTTACATCACCAAGGAACCATTCTGATTCCTTCCCTCCCTCCCTCCCTCTCTCCCTCCCTTTCTTTCTTCAAATAAATGGAATGGAGTGAATTGGCAGATAAATTTGGCACTATGTAGCATGGTGAAATATAAATGAATAACAAACACCAGAAGGCCTAAGTGGATGTGGATTAAATTAAATATTTACACACTACACAGCAGATCTTTCGTGAAGGGCAAGTCTATGAACCAGAAACTTCCATAATAAAAGGGGTTGAAAATTGTTTTGTTTGTTTGAAGCCTGCTGTTTGACACCTGGGCCAAAGGCAGTCTAACCTAGCTGCCAGCAGGTAGCCCAAGATCACAAAATAAAGCCATCCAACTGTTTTAAAACTGCATTTGTGTCTGTGAATGAAGAAAAGGATGGATAATGGATATGCCAAGCACACTGGCCGTGATTATTGCTGTTAGGTTGGGTGGTTGCTGTTACTATTGGTAACCCTCTGTGTTTTCTCCAGATTTTCAGCACTGAGCCAAAATGTGTTTTGTTTCTTGAAACAAAGCTTCAGTAAATAGGCAACCCTAGCCTTGAATTTGCTGTTGCTGCTGCCCCCAGAGGGCCACTGTTCCAGGTATGTACCATCATGCCCAGCCTTGAAACACTTTTTATGGGGGTGGTGTGAAGAGGTGGGCTGGGGGGGGGTGGACCAGGAAGACTCCTCAGTGGGGAAAAGTGCTTGCTGTACAAACATGAGGACCAGAGTTCAAATCCCCAGCAGCCACATTAAATAAATAGAGAAGCCAGCTATGGTGGCACATACCTGTACTTCCAATGCTGGGGCTGTGGAGACAGTCTAGTCAGTTGGTGAGCTCCATGTCCAGTGAGAGACTCTATCTCAAAAAATAAAGTGGAGAAGAATAGAGACATCCAGTGTCAATGTCCCACTTCCATATGAGCATGCACATGAAGATAAAATACTATTTTCTATAAAGAAAAGCAGGAAGTGGGCTCATGCAGTGAATACTCAACACACATACACTGGATTAATACATCCTCATTTGTCTCATTTGCTTTGACATTCCCCTCTTTTTTTCTCCCTCCCTCTTCCTTCCTTCCCTCTCCTCCCCCTCCCCACTCCTTCCTTCCTTCAGCTGTAGCTGAAGTCCCCAGTCTATCTCCACTGCCCCTTCCTTCCCGGAGTAGCCATTAACATGAATTACGGTGCTTTCTACCCATTTTAAGTGCTTCTTCTGACATATGCACGCACCTGTGAACAATCTGTGGAACATGTGTGTGCTTTGAAAGTCACGATAAATCATATTGCATTTGGGAGCTGGGGGATTGTTTTGAGATGAGAGTCATGGTATACAGCCCAGGCTGACCTCACACTCCCGAGACTCCTGCCTCTCTCTATCGTTTACAGTGCTGGTATGTACCACCAAATTACTAATTTCCATTTAATTTTCATCTGTAAGATGCTGAAATACATTAGGATATTTTTTTAAGTGTTCCATCAAATCCGCTATCCAGCCAGTGAGATGACTCAGTGGGTAAAGGCATTTGCTGCCAAACCTGAAGACCCAGTTCAATCCCCCATGGTAGAAGGAAAGAATTGACACTCACTCCCACAGGTTGTCCTCTGGCCTCTACACACATGGTGGGGTGCACACATGCAGTGAGTCAACAAATGTTAAAAAAAAAAGCTTAGGAATAAAATAAAAACAAACCATGCTGACAATAACAAAAGGTGACTTTTTATTTCACTCTCTTGGGATAAAAGATTAGCTGGGCAGAGAACACTTGGCTAGCATTTGCGAAGCCAAGGTTTGATCCCCAGCACAAAGTGGGTAAGAAAGAGAGACAGACAGACAGACAGACACAGACAGACAGAGAGAGAAAGGCAGACCGACAGACAGACAGACACACAGACAGAGAAGCACTATGGTGCGTGTGTGAGTGTGTGTGTGTGTATGTGTTTTCTTTCACATTTATCATTTCAGGTCCACAGCAACCTGGGAGAGCAGATATTACCAACTCCACTTAGATAAGGGATGGATTTCAGAAAACTGAAAGACTCATGATAGTGGTTTATGGCAACACAGACTGCTTCAAAAGGGGAAAAAGATGTATATTGGTAGATCATTTGCCCAGCATGCATGGGGTCCCTGGTTCTATCCCTAACACCATGGAGTGAAGGTGGGGAAAGTTCAGGGACTTGTCCAAGGCTAAAGCCATGAAGCAGAACCTAAAGTCAAATGCTGTCCTCCTAGTCAGTTTGGGCAATGCATCTCAACACATTACCACAGTACCCTGGGGTAACTCATGCTGAGAGAGAGAGACAAAGAGACAGAGGAAGTCAGAGCGAGTTCATATATATGTATACGTGGAGGCCACAGGACAACCTGGCATTTCAGTTCTCTATTTTTAGAGACAGGGACTCTTCCTGACCTGGGACTTGTCTAGTAGGGTGGCCCGTAAACCCCAGGGATCCACTCATCTGCATTTCCCCTGAGCTGGGGTTACATGTGTATGTCATTCTCAGGACCACAAAGCAAGCCCTTTCCTGACTGAGCTATCTTCACAGTCCCTCGTGACTTTTCATTTTACCCTTCTGCCTTCAGTAGAGAACAAAAGTGCTGGACAGAATGACTCCTTGCTGAACAAACGCAAGAGTCAAGAAATGAGCTGGGGCTAGGCATGGTGGTGGCACACACTTTTAAGCCTAGTATTCTGCAGGTAGAGGCAGGCAGAGCTCTGAGTTTGAGACCAGCCAGGGCTACTTGGTGAGCCTCTGCAGGTGTTTGTTGTTGTTTGTTTGTATGAATAAAAGTAAAACCAAAATAAAAAAGAGGAAGAGAGCAGGGACCCTGGCATAGCAATGCCCCATGGTCTCAACTACTGGAAAGGCTGAGGCAGGGGACAGCCTTTGAAATAGCAAGACCAAGAAAGAAAGAAAGAAAGAAAGAAAGAAAGAGCCGGGCGGTGGTGGCACACGCCTTTAATCCCAGCACTTGGGAGGCAGAGGCAGGCGGATCTCTGTGAGTTCGAGGCCAGCCTGGTCTACAGAGCTAGTTCCAGGACAGGCTCCAAAGCCACAGAGAAACCCTGTCTCGAAAATCAAAAAAAAAAAAAAAAAAAAAAGAAAGAAAGAAAGGAAGGAAGGAAGGAAGGAAGGAAGGAAGAAAGAAAGAAAATAAGTAACAGAGAAGAAAATAAGAGAAGAGAAAATGGAGAGTTGGGTAGTAGTGGCTCACACCTTTAATCCCAGCACTCGGGAGGCAGAGGCAGGCGGATCTCTGTGAGTTTGAGGCCAGCCTGGTCTACAGAGCAAGTTCCAGGATGGCCAGGGCTACATAGAGAAACCTGTCTCAAAAACAAAACAAAACAATAAAAGAAAAAGCAACAGAAATGGAGGACAAATTAGCTGGCACACTCTTTTTAATCCCAAGCACTTGGAAAGCAGAGGCAGGCAGATTTTGGAATTTCAGGCCAGCCTAATCTACAGAGAGAGTTCCAGGAAACCCTGTTTTGAAAAACCAGACGAAAGGAAGGGAAGGAGGGTGGGAAGGAGGATAAACTAAGAGAAAATGGCCCTTTGGACTAAGCCTATGGAGGTACAGATGTGCACATCTTGGGAAAGACAGACCAGAGTTTATGGAGATTGAGAGGAAGCCTGGGGTCAGCCTGTTATATTCTCATACCCCAGTTGGCAGCCCCAGGGTTAGAGGAGGGGTCTGCAAACGGATCTTCACATCCCAAAACAGCATCCCAGAACACTGAAGCCACCAGAGAAAATATCCGTAGACTGCTGGAGTCAGAAAATGAGATCTCCTGAAAATATTTAATCCTCATTGACTGAGTTTAATGAACATTCAGAATCAAGCACAAGACAGAAAGTCCGTGAGTCATCATGCTGCCTCTGTGGCCCTCAGTCTCTCGCCTTTATCCTGAGAAGGAAAGAGTATTCTGTTTCCTGATGTTTTCCTATTGATCAAGTGCTACTAACTTGAAAAAGCAAATTTTCTTTAGTCACCTCTTGGGCAGAGTCATAAATGTCAGATCACTATAGTTAAAAGAAAAGCCAGTTGCTTGATATGGTGATGCCTATGACCCGAGGACTCAAGAGACAGACACACGAGGGTACATATGAATTTGAGTCAACCTGATCTACATACCAAGCTCCAGGTTAGCCAAGACTAGAGAGAGAGACCTTGTCTCAAACAAACACAATGAAACAAACAAATGAAATGTTTAAAAGAGAAGTCCATGGAGGGGGCTTGAGAGATGGCTCAGCAGTTAAGAGTACTGGCTGTTCTTCCAGAGGACCTGGGTTCAATTCCTAGCACCCACATGACAGCTAACAATTGTCTGTAACTCCAGTTTCTGGGGATCTGATACCTTCACACCAATCCATATAAAATAAAGTTAAATAAATTAATAAAATAAATAAAAAATGAATAAATAAAAGAGAAGTCCAGTCTAATTTAGCAATGTTGTTGGCAGTGCTGGAGATGGTGCTTTATTCATGCTAAGAAAGTGTTCTATGACTGACCTGGGCTCCTAACCTCTCATATCCAAATTTGTTTTCCTCGAGTCCTCTAGTTTCTTTTCTATGAAACGGACAAACATATCCCCTCCATAAATATTCCATCTTATTAGAGAAGTGCCATGTGGCTTTTCCTGGCTATAATACCTCTCTCTCTCTCTTTCCTCTCTCTCTTCCTCTCCCTCTCCCCCCTCTCATGTTCATTTGAATGTGTGCATATATATGTGTGTGGGTCCATATGTGTGTATACACACACACGCACACACACACACACACACATCAGGGGGACTGGAGAGATAATGGCTCGGTGGTCAAGAGCACTGGCTGCTTTTCCAGAGGACCCAAGTTTGATTCCCAGTATCTACATGGCAGCTCACAACTGTCCATAACCCCAGTTTCAGGGGATCTGACACCTTTATACCAATGGACATAAAATAAAGTTAAGTAAATGATGAGGGAGAGTCTTCTGTTTTGTGTTAATTGCATTGGTTAAATAAAGAGACTGCCTTGGCCCTGATAGGACAGAAAATTAGGTAGGTGGAGTAGACAGACAGAATGCTGGGAGAAAGAAGCCGAGTCAGGCAGTCGCCATGATTCTCCCACTCCAGACAGACGCAGGTTAAGATCTTTCCTGGTAAGCCAGCTCGTGGTGCTACACAGAATATTAGAAATGGGTTAGATCAATATGTAAGAGCTAGCCAATAAGAGGCTGGAACTAATGGGCCAGGCAGTGTTCAAAAGAATACAGTTTCCGTGTAATTATTTTGGGTGTAAAGCTAGCCGGGTGGCGGGACACAGCCCCGCCGCTCCTACAACAAGTAAATTATTAAAAAAAAAAAAAAGAAAAAGAAGGTCAGAATTCAGTGTTAGGTATCCTCTTCTACTATTCTCTACCTTAGTATTTTTTTTTGGAGATGGGTTTCTCACTGAACCTGGAGCTCACCAATTGGCTGGGCTGGCCACAGAGCAAGCACCAGGGATCCTCCAATCTTTCCATTCTCAAATGATTTTAGACCAGCACCATAGCATCCAGCTTTTTAGATGAGGCTGGGGATTCATCTGAGGTCCTCATGCTGTGAGGCAAACACTTTACCAACTGAAAGATTTCCCCTGCCCACTCTCATCGGCTTAAAAAAAAAGATGTATTTATTTTTATTGATGTGTATGAGAGGGTTTTGCCTGGGCGTATGCATGGGTACCACATGCATGCCTGGTACCCTTGGAGACTAAAAGAGAGCATTAAATCTCCTGGAACTGGAGTTAATAAATGGTTGTGAGCCATCATGTGGGTACCACATACATGTGTGGGGCCTGTGGAGGCCAGAAGAAAGCACTGAATCTCTTGGAACTGGAGTTACAAAGGGTTGTAAGCCATCATGTGGGTTTTGGGAATTGAACCTGGGTCCTCTGCAAGATCAGCAAATGATCTTAACCACTGATCCATCTCTTCAGGCCCTCTTAGTGGGTCTTGATGCCTTTCTGGTCGTAGGCATCTGTGGTGGTTTGAAAGAAAATTGCCCCCACAGGCTCATAGACAGCGACACTATTAGGAAGTGTGGCCTTGTTGAAGGAAGTGTGTCTCGGTAACTTCCTGCTATATGCAGATCCAGATATAGAACTCTTAGTTACCTGCATGCTGCCATGCTTCCCCCATGAAGATAATGGACTAACCCTCTGAACTGTAAGCCAGCCCCAGTTAAACGCTTTCCTTATAAGAGTTGCTGTGGTCATGGTGTCTTTTCACAGCAATAGAAACCCTAAGATGGCACCACAGGTACCAATGTATTGGGACAAGGCCTGTAACCATCATATAACTCCTTGACCTGGGAGGATCACCCCAGCTTGAACATATCAACTGTCCTAAGTTCCCAGTGCCCACAAATAGAATTATATACACATCCAAACTTTGGGGTGACACCGGGCATACTCGGCCTCACCTTATTCACTGAGGCAGCAGTGTCTTTCTTTCTGTCCTTGCTTTCAGCTCTGAACCTCTAAGTCACGCTACCTCACTTCTCTCCAGGTCTGACGAGCCAGAACCCTGAGTCTCCTTGGCAGACCATCTCCGAGTGTCTGGTCAGTATACTTCTGGTGCTGGTGACAGACAGCAGAAGCAGCCTGTGGCTTTTGTGACAAGCGTTACACAGGCACCCCCTCTATTGTTTTCACCTCTGAGGGGAAGGAAGGATGGCAAGGGATCCACTGCTGGAACACGGCCCAAGAGCGGAGTCCTGTGAGGAGAATTCTAAGTGTTTGTGAGAAAACCCGAAGAAAATAAGAGTCTTGAGACCTCGGTGTCTTCAAAACACAGAATTGTTCTGGAATGTGCTCTAGTGCCACTCCCAGATGTGGCGGACAGGAGTGAGTCCACTTTAGATTATTCATTACAACTGGCTAGTGTTGTTTATATGCCTTTATGGAAAAATACATTTTTGTAACATGTGACTTGTCCTTGTGATTATATACTTTACTCGGTGACTGTTCTGAACACTCAGAGGATAAATTGTTTGATGCTCTAAATAAAGTTGGCTATTGCATGAGGCTCTAGTCCTCCTCATTTTTTAGGCCCTACTCTCCCAGGTTCACACCACCAACTAGAGCAGCAAACAATCTGCTTCTCACTGTTGGATGTCCTCAAATCCTGATGACATCAAAGAGAACTTCTCCCTTGTTGCTAGTTGAAATCTTCCCCAGCCCCCCCCCCCCCCCCCCCCCCCCCCCCGCGCCCAATCTCCATCATTGTCACTTAGAGGATGCAAGCCTTGACAAGACAACACATTTAGTATCAGATGGGAACTTTTAGCTTTCTGGGTATCTTACATACACTTTCATAGTATATGCAACTTACAGCAAATGTTACTGTTTCTCTATTACCATGGTGATACTAGGTTACACTTGTTTATTTTTTACAGTGCTAGGGAAGAGATCCTAAGGACTCACCATGAGCTCTGCAAGGAGTCCTGCCTCCAGCACTTTGAACTTAGTAAGTTCATGAATAAGCATAGTGATTTCAAACAAAATCACAGGTTAACAATCGTGCAAATATTTGGTTATGGAAAGAGAGAAGTGGCCCCTTTGCCTATCCAGGACACAGCCCTCAAGGCAACATTGGCGAAGCAGAGAGCAACCCTCAACAGACACTGAATTTGCCAGCACCATGATCTTGGACTTTCCAGAATCTAAAACTAAATAAGTAGAAATAAATGAATGTTCTTTGTATATTTAAAATAATTACAGCCAAAGTGGCAAAAATTAGAAGGAGATAGTGTAAGGGACTGGAAAAATGGCTCAGAGGTTAAGAGCATGTGGCATTCTTGCTAGAGAACCTGGGTTCGGATTCTACCATCCACATGGTAGCTTACAATTTTCCATAATTCCAGGTTCTCCACAGGGGCTAGGCATGCAAGAAGTACACTTATATATATGTGGGGGGAAATATTCATATACATAAAAATAATATAAATAAGCTTAATAACATAAAGTTATATATAACTTACATATTATGTAATAATATATATAAGCTTAATATATATGTGACTATATATATTAAGCACTTACTACATACTAGTGAGCACTTACTAGATACTAGTAAGCTTTTTGTTTTGAGGGGTTTTTTTTGAGCAGGGTTTCTTTGTGTAGCTCTGGCCAACCTGGAACTCTCTCTGTAGACCAGGCTGGCCTTGAACTCAGAAATCTGCCTGCCTCTGCCTCCGAAGTGCTGGGATTAAACACGCGCACCACCACTGCTCAGCAGGTTTTTAATTTTTCTTTTAAAACATTTAATTACTTTGATCTCCAGAGCACAAACGTGGAAGTCAGAGAAGAACTCCGAGGAGTCAGTCCTCACACGGTGTAGATTCCCGGGGCTGGAATTAGGTCCTGAAGCATGGCGGTGAAAATCCTCACCCGCTGAGTCATCTGTGGCCTTAATGGCTTCATTACAGTCTAGTTTAGATAGCATCATCTCCCATCACTTTAGTAAGGTATTCTCTCACATCCATCTCCCTAGGATGATCCTGCAATGCATTTGCTGGTACTCTTTGTCTCCAGCCCTGTCAAGCTGTCTTTCCTGTGTAAACGGACTCTCGAGGTGTTTGTTCTTCTTTGTCTGGTTTCTTTCACTTAGCATATGTCTGCTGCTTAGCTATGAATAGGCACGGACATCCACACACAACTCTTTGTGCAGACGTGTGTGTGTGTGTGTGTGTGTGTGTGTGTGTGTGTGTGTGTGTGTGTGTGACAGAGAGGAGGGAGAGAGAGAGAGAGAGAGAGAGAGGGAGAGAGAGAGAGAGAGAGAGCGAGCTCATCTGGGAAGTGAGAAACCTGTGTCTGTAAGAGGTTAACTAACTGGCAGGCAGCCACTCTGCCCTGACAAAGCCAGCATTCAACCTAACCTGCTTCCACAGCCCATACCTTTCTACCACAGGATGAGCTCTGGCTGGGTGTTTGCCTTCTTGAACAAAGGTGGGCGTGGTGCACGGGAGGATCCTGCAGTGGCCTTTCTTCTAGTCCAGGCTGTGCTCTTGTAACAAAATCAGGTGAATAACGGGTCCTCGGGCCAGGGAAAGCGTCTAGTCCTTTTGTCACCTGGTTCAGGATATGAGGCCCCGGAAATGATTCACATGACTCATTCCTTCTCCGAGTTTGAGGAAAGACTTCAGTCTAGACTTAATGAATGTGGCAAATGAGCAAGCTGGCCGCTGTTAGAGGCTCGCGTCACTCAGACTTTGACAGTCTTGCAGTTCTTTGGCCAGCCACAGAACTGGGAGAATTTTTTACTTCCTTCTTGCCTCTGAGTCAGCAAGTAGTTTCTAAAATCACATCTGCTAACAAGTCAAGGCGACCTCTGCGTGTGCTGCTCCCGTCGCCTGGTTGTGTATTATCTGTCAAAACACCAGCAGCTGGGCGTTCAGACAGAGTCTATTAAGACACGGGGAATGACATCGTCAGACTGAAAAGACGGAGTAAAAATGTTCACTTTCTGGATTTGTCTGTACCAGGATTTTTAATAAAAGCCCGTCTTCTCTCATTCATGTTTGACGCTAGGGGAGGTATGCTAGGGTAAGCGAGCACAGAGCCTGGCATTTCCTCTCATTCATCCTTGACACCAGGGGCTGTGTCTCATCCAGCTTTGTCCTCCCATGGAGCATGGCGTGATGCCTTGTAACTCAGACCTCCCTCTCAGCAGTCCTAAACTAGGGCAATCAATCAGTCTCGCAGTGGTGCTTTCTACGCACCTTTCCTTGATCCAGTCTGATGCCTACGCTGCCTCCTTAATTATCTGTCTAACGCGCCTTCTTTGCTAACTTAAAGAAAAATGGCGTTTTGCCATTTCATTGCAAATAAGACAACAGCAATACATTTCTGTGTGGTTATTTACTTTTGCAAGACTTTGGATCAAATCCAGGGGCCATTGCATATGATAGGAAGTACCCTGTTACTGAGCTAAACCCTTGTCGTAAATCAGTCTTTAAAAAATAATTTTAATAGCCGGGTGGTGGTGGCGCATCCCTTTAATCCCAGCACTCGGGAGGCAGAGGCAGGCGGATCTCTGTGAGTTCGAGGCCAGCCTGGTCTACAAGAACTAGTTCCAGGACAGGAACCAAAAGCTACAGAGAAACTCTGACTCGAAAAAGCAATAATAATAATAATAACAATAATTTTAATGAACTAACCTATGTATGTATGTATGTTATGTATGTGTGATGTGAGACAGGATCTCACTGGGTAGCCTAGGCAGTCCTTGAACTCCTGATTTTCCTGCCTCAGCCTCCTGAGTGTCAGCTTTATAGAAACACACCACTATGCCTGGTCTCAAATGCATCTTTTATAATTTTTATTTTTACACCCGTAGTCTAGCATTCAAATCCCAGGCCTCGTTCATACTATGCTAGTACTTTACCACTAAACTACACCTCCCTAGCTCTATCTGTGCATTTTAGAGATGACTAATGGCTTATGGGCTGACCCAAAGGAAGAAACAAAAAAGTTCGAGGCTGTCGATTACTGTGCAAGAAAACCCATTTTCCGTAGCAGATTCAAAGAGACCTGACTCACGACCTGCAGCTTGATGTCTCACTACTCACCTCCTCCTCCATTTGAAAGGTCATTTCTTCGTCCTTATCCATTCTAGCATCTGCTCCAGGCCTGAGTGAGAAGCAAGTGTTCAACACAGACCTCAGACTGACAGCTGCTTTGACCCATTAAGAGCAATACTCATCAATAAGGCTTCCCAGATTTCTCCTAAATTCTCCGCCTTTCTTTTCGGCGGTGGAGGAATAAGGATGGCAAATGGATGATTATTTTTACTCTTCCCCACGTGGAGTCACTGATTCATTCAGCCAACATCTTGACTGTTTTTTAAAGGTCATCTTTATTTTAAGGTAGTACAAGTGTCTATGCTTCAAAACAGGAGAAATTCATTGACAAATAACAAGTAAGCTGGATACAATGGTACACACCTGTAATCCTAGCACTTGGGAGGCTGCAACAGAAGAATTATAAATTCAAGGCTAGTCTGTCCTACACAGCAAGACCTTGTCTTTTTGTTTTTGTTTAAAAAAAAAAAAGAAATAAAGAAAGCAAAAAGGGAAAGTGAAATAAGTCAGGCAGGGGTAGCACACGCCTTTAATCCCAGCACTCGGGAGGCAGAGAAGAGTGCATCTCCAGGTTCAAGACCAGCCTGGTCTATATAGTGAGTTCCAGGTCAGCCAGGCTACACAGAGAAACTCTGTCTGGAAAAACAAAACCAACCAAACAAACAAATAAAAACAAAACAACCCAAACCAAAGAAAACAATAACAAAAAAGTGAAATACAAATTAAGTGCCAGACTAGGTAGGCAGTGATGGCACCCTTGGAAGGCAGAGGCAGGTGGATCTCTGTGAGCTCGAAGGCCAGTCTGGTCTACAGAGTGAGTTCCAGGGCAGGTTCCAAAGCTACAGAGGAGCCCTGTCTCAAAAAACCAGAAAAAAAAATTAAGTGCCAATTTTCATAATATTGGGCAGTATGGTGAAAGTAACTTGGAAGATTTTGTTGTTGATGTTGTTGCTGTTTGTTTTTTCTTAAGACAGAATCTCTATATCGCTCTGGTTGTAATGGAACTCACAGAGGTCTGCCTACCTTTGCTTCCTGGGTGCGGAGGTTAAAAGAGTATACCAGCCCAATTTAAAAGATTATTAATGGTCATTTAAAGTTGAACTGTGTTTACAGTTGAGTTCTTACTCCTTCTTTTTCTTTTTTCTTTTTTTTAGTTCCTCTGTGTAGCCCTGACTTTCCTGGAACTCACTCTGTAACCAGGCTGGTCTCAGATTCACAGAGGTCTGCCTGCCTCTGCCTCCTGAGTGCTGAAATTAAAGGTGTGTACCATCACGTTTTTTGTTTTGTTGATTTTTTGTTTTTGTTTTTTTTTTTTGCGGGGGTGGGGGGTGTTGGTTTTGGTTTTTCAGACAAGGTTTCTTTACGTATCTCAGGCTGTCTTGCTAGTTATTGTTTTAAGAAAACAAAAAAATTGAAGCTGAGGGTATAACTCAGTTGCAGAACGCTTGCCTAGCACACACAAGACTCTGAGTTCAATCTCCAGGTTGTGAATAAATAGGAAAGGGCTGAGGCTACAGATCAGTGGCAGAGCCCTTGTCTGGTACACATGAGGCCTGTATAGAGTCTAATAAATACTACAAAAAATAAATAAGTACTATGCTATTGATCTATCACTGACCCCCAAAGGTTCACATGCTGCGGGCTGAGTGCTCCGTGTTTAGTGTACTGAAAGGTGAAGAAATCTCTCAAATATGTAGCCCGGAGGAAGTAATGAGGTCACTGTAGGCTTGACTTTAGCAGGGATTAATGCCATCCTGGGGGAACTGGTTAGACCTTGTGCAGGGAGTGGGGTGGGGGTGGAATAGTTACCAAAGGTGGATTACTGTGAAGAACCCCCACCCCCACTCCGCCAACACCTCTACTTGTTCCTCTGAAGGTGCTGCCCAGCTCTCAATCACACTCTGTGAAGAGGCAGTGCAGTGTGCAAGGTCTGTGATGATTAATCTGGATTGTCAGCTTGACGCCATTTAGAATCAGCAGCCAAACACCGCTGTGGGCATGTCTGTGAAAGACTATCTAGAGGACGCCAGCTGAGAAATGAGGGTGATGGTATTCCAGGGGCTGGAATCCTGGACTGAATGAAAACGGAGAAAGTGAGCTGAGCACAGGTTGCTTCCCTCTCCCTCTCCCTCCCCTTCTCACCCCCCACCCCCAACTGTAGACGCCAAATGACCAGACATCTCCTGATCCTGCTGCCACACCTTGTCACAGTGGCCTGTGTCCTCTAGAACCATAAGCAAAATAAACCCTTCCTCATGTAGCTTTTGTTAGGTATTTAGTTGTAGTGACCACAAAAGTGACTAAGAAGTCCCCACCAGATCTGGCTACTCAAGCTTGGACGTTTTTAGCCTTAAAAGCTATGAATTCAAATAAATCTCTTACGCTTTTAAAGTTCTAGATATGGGTATTTTGCGTGCCCAACAAAAATGACAAAGTCAGGAAACATAAAGGGCTTTGTTTCTTTGTGTATATGTGTGTGTGTGTGTGTGTGTGTGTGTGTGTGTGTATGTGTGTGTATGTGCACATGAGTTTGGCTCCTGTGGAGGCTGGATGAGGATGTCAGATCCCCTGGAGCTGGAGTTACAGGTGATTGTGAGCTGCCCACTGTGAGTGCTAGGAACTTAACGAGGGTCCCCTGCAAGAGCAGCAAGTGCTCTTAACTGTTGAGCCATCTCTCTAGCTCCCAGGAAAAAGCCTCTAAAGGCCTCCATAGGATATTGTAGGCTTGCTATAGTTCACAAATCACAAGGATGTACCTTTAACAGTTCCACCAACCCATGATACTCCGGGATATGGGTGAGATGAAATGACGAGAATCATAAATTTTAAGACATTTCAGATTAGCATACAACCTGCAAATTTAACAATGTGTCAATGGTTTTATAATAATAAAGTCCTATACTATTGTGTATGACCAGCCATGTTAGCCAGTGGATTTAAACCCCCTTTAACTACAAAAAGATGTGTACTGTTTAAAAAATGAAGCTGAGTGGTGGTAGCACATACCTTTGATCACAGCACTTGGGAGACAGAGGCAGGCAGATCTCTGAGTTCGAAGCCAGCCTGGTCTACAGAGCAAGTTCCAGGACAGCCAGGCCTGTCACACAGAGAAACCTTGTCTCAAAAAGCCAAAATAGGGGCTGGAGAGATGGCTAATAGGTTAAAAGCGCTGGCTGCTCTTCTAGAGGACTTGGGTTCAATTACCAGCACCCACATGGCAGCTCACAAGTGTCTGTAACTCCAGTTCCAGGGGACCTCACCCCCTCACACTAATACCCATAAAATAAAATTAAATAAATTATTAAAAAAAAAACCAGGGGCTGGAGAAATGGCTCTGTGGTTAAGAGCACTGACTGCTCTTCCAGAGGACCTGAGTTCAATTCCTAGCACCCACATGGCAGCTCACAACTATCTGTTGTAGCTCCAGTTCCAGATCTGCCATCACCATACAGACATGCATGGAGGCAAAACACAATTCTTTTTTTTTAAATATTTATTTATTTATTATGCATACAATATTCTGTCCAGACCCCATTACAGATGGTTGTCAGCCACCATGTGGTTGCTAGGAATTGAACTCAGGACCTCTGGAAGAGCAGGCAATGCTCTTAACCACTGAGCCATCTCTCCAGCCCCCACAATTCTTATAGAATAAAGATAAATAGTTTTTTTAAAAAAAATAAGTAAATAAATAAATAAAAGCATTCTTTTTTTTCTTTTTCTTTTTTTTTGTAAAGCATTCTTTTAAAGCTAGGAAAGACAATTGTTAACAAATTAGACCAAGGGTTAACTTAGAAACTTTAAGGGGGAGCTGGGCAAAGAAGTGAAAATGCTACCAGGAAAGAGGCAATATGATTAATAAAGAACCTGATGGGAAAGATCAACACAAATCCAAGTACCAGTTCTTTGTGAGCAAAGAAAAAAAAAGAAAACAAAACTAGTGATATCATCCCACAGTGACATGTGACAAAGTGGGGAGCCTGGACCAAGGTGACCCCTTACTTGATGGCCTGACTTTACATCCCTGGAACCTACGTCGAAACCAGATTGGCAGTGCATGCTATAATTCCAGAAATGCTGTGGCAAGCTCAGAGGTGGGGACAGAATCCCACAGACGCTCTCAGGCCAGCTATTGTGGAGTATGCCACGCAGCAGCAAAACACTGTGGGAGCTGAAGACTGCCGCTTGAGGGGTTCCTCTGATCTCCCCAAGTATGCTGTAGCATGGCTACATTCTTACACAAATACATCACACAAACACAAACACAAAAATACATAATAGCATTTAAAAAAATAAAAAGAGGAACTCAGGGGTTGGGCATGGTAGTAGACACCTTTAATCCCAGCACTTAAGAAGCAGGGTAGATGGATCTCTGTGAATCCGAGGCTATTCTAGTATATATAGCAAGTTCTAGCTCAGCCAGGCCTACATAGATGACCCTGTTTCAAAAAATAAAAACAAATAAACAAACAAACAAACAAAGAGATGTCTCAGTGCACCTTATGCTTTTTCAGAGGCCCAGAGTTCAGTTCCCAGCACCCATACTGCAAAACCCACAACCATACTAACTCTAGCTTCAGGAGACCCTTTGTCTTCAAGGACACCCACACTCATGAACACAAAAAAACAACCAAAAAATAAAATCTTTAAAAATGAGAAACTTGAATGTGGGGTGTGTGTGTATAAAACATAAAAGCTGCACAATCTTTATGGAAAGCACAATGTTGCAAAATGTTTCCTAAGGTGTGACAATTTATTTTCTGACTCCTATACTTAGGAAATAATCTTAAATCAGGAACAAATACAGTATGCTGAAAGATATTTATCAGAATTTTACTTCTGGTTTGAAACAACCTCAGTATTAGACAATTAGAGAAAATAAGAACACTTTCATATGTTTAGTTGATGGGGTATGAAGTAGCAAATAGGAACCAACCAGGGCAAACCCCATAAACATGCCTACAAGGCACCTTGTAGACTATATACTGTATGAAACAAGAGATGAAAGGTTTGAAGCATGCAAATAGTATTATGTTTTCCTCAGGACCACACACATGCATAAATATAGTATGTGGTGAAAGTATTAAAAATGCGTGGCTGATGGGGGCTGGAGAGATGGCTCAGTGGTTAAGAGCATTGCCTGCTCTTCCAAAGGTCAGGAGTTCAATTCCCAGCAACCACATGGTGGCTCACAACCATCTGTAATGAGGTCTGATGCCCTCTTCTGGGCTGCAGACATACATACAGACAGACTATTGTATACATAATTAATAAATAATAAATAAATTAAAAAAAAATGCGTGGCTGAATAGTCACCAACTTCCAGAGAGTGGCTAAGTATGTTTGAAGGACAGAATTGCAAGTGAGGAGGATTGCACAAAGGTAAGACTTGTATTGGTAATGCCCCTCCCCCGATGTCTCTGTCTCTGTCTCTCCCTGTATCTAGGACCCTATGTACAGTAAGCATACACTCCACCACGGAGCTACACCTCTAGACTCATAAAATGTCATTTCATATTATTGTTTGCCACGTTTGTGTATCTTAAATATTTTGTGACAAATATAGAGTATTAAGTGCTTGAGCAAAAGGATTTTTGAATGTTTTCACAATAAAGAAATGATTAAGCCAGGTGGTGATGACACACACCTTTGATCCCAGGACTTGGGAGGCAGAGGCAGGCAGATTTCTGAGTTCAAGGCCAGCCTGGTCTACAGAGTGAGTTCCAGAACAGCAAAGACTACACAGAGAAACCCTGTCTCAAAAAAACCAAAAAGTTACAATAAATAAATGAGTAAATAAATAAAACGATGCATATTTGAGGAAGGAGGTTATTTCCCGATTTGAACATTATACAATATGTACACGTATCCAAGTATCCCGTGACACACTACAAACAATTAAATTTTATGCTGTTATGAGTTGGTTTAAAAAAACTAAATAATAGAGGGCTGGAGAGAAGGCTCAGCAGTCATGAGCGCATACTGCTCCAGCAGAGGACCTGAGTTCACATCCTAGCACCTACATAGCACAGCTAACAAGAGAACAGTCAATCCTTTCTGTCCTCTGTGGATGCCCGAACACTTGCATGCACACTCAAAGACACAGACATACAACACACACACAAATTTTAAAAGTAATTTTTGGAATTTTGGGCTATGTAGCTGAGTGACAGAATGCTCTTGCCTAGTCTATACAGGACCAGGGTTTGATTTTTTTTAAAGATTTATTTATTTATTATGTATACAACATTCCTTTCATGTATGCTTACATGCCAGAAGAGGGCACCAGATCTTATTATAGATGGCTTTGAGCCACCATGTGGTTGCTGGGAATTGAACTCAGGACCTCTGGAAGAGCAGTCAGTGCTCTTAACCTCTGAGCCATCTCTCCAGCCCCCAGGGTCTGATTTTTAAAAAATTAAATTAAAAAATGATGTAGCTGGGCTGCAGTGATGGCAGAGGTTAAGAACACTAGCTGCTCTTCCAGAGGTCCTGAGTTCAATTCCCAGCACCCATATGGTGGTTGACAACAACCTATAATGAGATCTGGCGCCCTCTTCAGGTGTGCAGGCATACATGCAGGCAGAACACTGTATACATAATAAATAATTTTTTTAAAAAAAGTGATGTAACTATCAAGTAGTTCCACAGAAAAGCCAATGCACTAACACGGAAATATTCATATTATGACATTCATTGTTAAACAAATCACATATCCAAAATAAATGCAACTTTGTGAATCTACCAAAATCCTTGCAAAGAAATTATCCCCAAAGAGTCTGGAGCTATGACTCACTGGTTAAGAGCACTGACTGCTCATCCGGAAGATCTAGTTCAGTTCCTCGCACTCAGATGGTGGCTCACAGCCATCCGTAACTGCGGTCACAGGGGAATCTGACAGACACATAGGCAGGCATTCAAACTACTGCATTAATCCGTGCTCTTAACCACTTAGCCATCACTCCGCAGAGCTGGGACGACATCTCTGGGTCACCATATGATGGAGGTGGGTCTTGTATCTTATCTGTTGCCTTTATTGGTTAACTAATAAAGAAACTGCCTTGACCCTCATAGGACAAAAAATTAGGTAGGAGGAGTAGACAGAACAGAATGCTGGGAGAAAGAAGCCGAGTCAGTGAGTCGTCATGATTCTCCCATTTTAGACAGACGCAGGTTAAGATCTTTCCTGGTAAGCCAGCTCGTGGTGCTACACAAAATATTAGAAATGGGTTAGATCAATATGTAAGAGCTAGCCAATAAGAGGATGAAAATAGTGGGCCAGGCAGTGTTTTAAAAAATACCATTTCCGTGTAATTATTTCAGGGCATAAGCCATGCGGGTGGCCGGGTGCTGGGGACGCAGCCCCCTGCTCTCATCAATAACCATACCCAGCGACAACAGCTTGAAAAGGTGACCAGGAGCATCATCTCTGTACTTGAAGGATATAAAGTATTTTATTAGGCTCCTGCAACACCAAATCTATGTGTGGGGAAATGAATAAAACTAAAATTTGGGAATTTAGTGTCTTCATGATGCAGGACACCGGTGAAAAGCTTCAGGCTTTTAAGCAGTTGTGAGGGGCACTCCTTTCATGAATATATTCTGAATTTCTTCTAAGCATGGCAGAAGCCAGTACTGACTGATGTCCACTGACCAGCCTCTCCTGGATGCTAGTGAGTGAAATTTTCTGAACACTTCAGATCCTCTCTAGCCTCTGGAACAGCAGTAACATCATCTGAAATTTATTAGAAGTGCAAATGTCTAAGTCTTACTTAGCCTAGATGTTTTGAATCACAGACTACATTTTTTGTTTTGTTTTTCGAGGCGGGGTTTCTTTGTCTAACAGTCCTGGCTGTTTTAGAGCCGGCTTTGTAGACCAGGTTGGCCTCACACTCACAAAGATCTGCCTGCCTCTGCCTTCAGATTGCTGGGATTAAAGGCATACGCCACCACCTCCTGGCTCACAGACTACATTTTAAATAGGGTTCCCATATGATGATGCTATTCAAACTAACACTTGGAGAGCAAGCATTTGCTTAGCACACATAAAAGCCCTGGGTTTGAACCAGATATCACAAAAGGAATGATAGTAAGGCTGAAGTAACGACAGGTGCCTGTACTCCCAGTATTTGGGAAGTGGAGGTACATTGTGGAATACTGCTTTAATTATATAGAGATATGTTACATTTGTGAAGTATTACTTTAACTATGTAAAGTTATGCCTCATTTGCTTATGTTACATTTGTTTAATTATGAAAAGGTGTGTTGCTGGGGCTGGAGAGATGGCTCAGAGGTTAAGAGCATTGCCTGCTCTTCCAAAGGTCCTGAGTTCAATTCCCAGCAACCACATGGTGGCTCACAACCATCTGTAATGGGGTCTGGTGCCCTCTTCTGGCCTGTGGGCATACACACAGACAGAATATTGTATACTAAATAAATAAATTTAAAAAGAGAAAAAAAAAAAGAAAAGGTGTGTTGCTGTTTCACCTTGCCTGCCTAAGACACCTGATTGGTTTAATAAAAAGCTGAACATCCAATAGCTAGGCAGTAGGGGGGATAGGCAGGGCTTGTGGGCAGAGAGAATAACTAGGAGGAGAAATCTAGGCTCAAGGGAAGAGAACAAGAAGAGAGAACAAGGGAGAAAGAAAGGGAGACACCTGGGATTAGAAGCCAGGCAGCCGCCAGTAAGTCAGACTCAGAATAGTTCACATAGAATGAGAGAAAGGTAAAAAGCCCCAAGGCAAAATTTAGATTAAGAGAAACAGTTTAAACTAAGTGATTAGAGCTGGCAAGAAACAAGTATAAGATATAAGCCGAGCATTCTTAACTAATAATAAGTCTTCATGTCATGATTTGGGAGCTGGTTGGTGGCCTGAAAGAAAGCCTGCTACAGAGGGGTAATGGGGGAGGTCAGGAGTGGAAGTTCATCCTTAACCACACAGCACAGGCCAGCACAGGTTACATAAGACTTTGTCTTAAAACAAAACTCCAGAAAAGGAGGAAAGAGAGGAAAGAAGAAAAGAAAGGAAAGGAAAAAAATTGTATTTGCTGCATTAAGAAAGTTTACAGAGCTGGGTGATGGTGGCACATGCCTTTCATTCCAGCACATAGAATGCAGAGGCAGGAGGATTTCTATGAGGAGTTTGAGGCCAACCTCATAGAAGTTCCAGGACTGCCAGGACTACACAGAGAAACCCTAGCTCGAACAAAACCAGTTTACAGAGGTGGTACACAATTATAATTCAACGTTCTGGAGGCTGAGGCTAAAAGATTCTAACTCCTAGGCTTGTATAGGTTCCATAGATAGACACCCTCCAACCACAAGAAAACAAGCAGGGCCAGCAACACAAATGGAAAGGGCCTGCAAAGATGCCTGCTGCGCCATCTTGATGGTCTAAGTGAGAGCCCAGAACCCGTGTGAAGATGGAAAGAACCGACCCCACAGGTCATCCTTTGACCTGTACGTGTGCAGCGTGGCATGTGCACCATCTACCCTCACCACCACGCAAAACACACCCCACCACCACCACCATAACAAAGTTTACAAAGCAAGCACTGAAACACACACACACACCACACACACATACACACACTAAATTGATGATAGATAGATAGATAGATAGATAGATAGATAGATAGATAGATAGATAGATAGATAGAAAAAACCCTGAGCACCTTCGGACTTTAACACAGAAGTCCTGTCTATGGCTTTTCCTATGACGATTGCCTTAATGGAATCCTGGACACCTTGGAGACCATTCTAGAAAGTATGACGTCACTCATCAGAAGACATGTACACATGACCTCGAACATTGCATTTTCTGTAAGTTTGAGAGGGATTCATAGTCTGACTATCAACAAGAGACTTATTTTCGTCACTTTTGAATTTAGACATATTGTTTACGGTTGGATTTTGTGACTAGGCTGTGAACACAAATTGTTGAAGATGTTTGGGATTAATGTTCCTTCCTGGGTAAAAAAAAAAAAAAGTAAAAAATTTAATTGTGCTGTATTAGAATATGAAAATAAAGACTTTTGCTTAGTTCTCACGTTTTCTGAGTGTTATTTTAATTTGTGATCAAGAAACATACAACTAAGAGCATGTTTGCTTTCTACAACCACTGGGGTAAAGTAAATAACAAAAGCTGTTAAGGAGAAAAGGTCTCACTTAAATTTAAATGCAGGCAAGATCTGGCTCGTTTGCTTAGGAGTGAAAAGCTTTAACAACTTAAAATCAAACCCTGGGTCTCTGTAGTCTTTGACTCGTGGTGAGAGGCCCTGCTTTCCCTTTCTTGATGTTTCTTTCTTTTATTTCACAACGCTGCTGCGATCAAACTCAAGGTCTAGGCAAGCGCTCTACACAGTCCGCTCCCAGCCCTGCCTCCTGCTGCTAATAATCAGAGGGGCGTGGTCCTCGGGAGCAGAGGGCTTACTTCTCTAACTGGTGCTGTGCCTATTTCCTCCCTGCCTTCAGAATCGTGCGTCCATGACCCTGGTACAGCTCCACCGTCTTTTTAGTCGACACACAGGCTTTATTGCCATATGTGATGGAAAAACCCATCCAATTTTTTTCATCATTTGCATCAGTGATATCTATTTCTAAGGATTATTCAAGGATTACCCATAAATATTCAAAGCCTTGTTCCCGTGGATCTTAATCTCTGCTATATTTGGCTTAGGGTTTTGTTTTCTAAAAAATTTTCCATTTCTTTTCTCCCTTTCACCCTGATTAACATTTGGTCAGCCCCTATATTTGCAATTCCTTGTGGCTCAGATAGAGCTGTATGCAAAGACAAGGCCCGGCAAGCTGTGGGGCTTTATATAAAAACAGAGAGTTACTCAAAATAGAGATACTTTGCCCTGCATTGAGTTTCAGAAACTAAAATTTAAATAAACTTGAAAAAGAGTATCTCTATACTTCATTTATGAAAATTCTTAGAAAGTGTTTTCTTTTTATTATAATTAAAAAAATTTTTTTGGATGATCCCTTTTTCTTTTTCTTTTCTTTTTCTTTCTTTCTTTCTTTTTTTTTTTTTTTTTTGAGGCAGGATTTCTCTGACTGTCCTGGAACTCGCTTTGTAGACCAGGCTGGTCTTGAACTCCCACAAATCCTCCTGCCTCTGCTTCCCGTTCCTTCTAATTTTTTAAGTGCATTGGTATTTTGCTTGCATGTTTGTCTGTGTGGAGATGTCAGATCCCCTGGAACTATGAGCTGCCGCCAAGAGCAGTCAGTGCTCGTAACCCCTAGCCACATCTCCAGCCCCAGAAAGTGTTTTCTTTAGTGGTCTCTGGTGACCACCACTATAAAGCTAGTCAGGCATATCTTCTCAGCTCCCCCTACAAAAGTTTGTTGTTTGTTGTTTTTTTTGCATCTTCTTTTCCCCCCCAGTTTGCTCCTCAGTACCGCCTTTCTACTTTTGTTTGGAAACACTCAAGCCACGGGATCAAATCTGGCAACTGTCTTTCCATTCTGTCACAACCATTTCCGTCTGTCATTTCCCCATCATTGTTCAGCTAGAGCTGAAGCCAAATCAGACACAGAGGGGTAGCTGGCCACTGTTTTAGGTTTCTTTTTAAAGATTTACTTATTCGTGTATTTTATGTGTCTGAGTGCTCTGTCTTCATGCCCACCAGAAGGAGGAATCTGGTTCCATTGCAGATAGTTGTGAGTCATCCTATAACCTGGGAACTGAACTCGGAACCTCTGGAAAAACCGTTAAATGCTCTTAACCGCTGAGCCATCTCTCCAGCCCCATTTGTCTAGTTTTTAAAAATAATTTTTATTTCATTTATTGGTAGTGTGTGTTCCTGCAGGCACACACATGCCCTAGTATGCATGTGGAGGTCATAGGACAACTTTCAGGAGTTGGTTCTCTTCTTTCACCCTGGGTTCTGGGTTCTGTGTTACTGGACCCAGGTTGTCAGGCTTGTGCAACAAACATGTTTACCAGGTGAGCCATCTCACCACCAGCTCTTGCTTTATTTCATTACTTGTTTTTTTAAAGACTTATTTATTTATTATGCATGCAGGGTTCTGTCTGCATGTATGCCTGCCTGCCAGAAGAGGGCACTAGATCTCATTATGAATGGTTGTGAGCCACCATGTGGTTGCTGGGAACTGAACTCAGGACTTCTGGAAGAACAGTCAGTGCTCTTAACCTCTGAGCTATCTCTCCAGCTCCTATTTCATTATTTATTTGTTTGGGTTTTTTTTTGAGACAGGGTTTCTCTGGGTAGCATTAACTTTCCTAGAATTTGCTCTGTAGATCAGGCTGACCTGAAGCTCATAGAGATGGCTCCTCCTGCCTCTGCTTCCCGAGTGCTAGGATTAAAGGCATGTACCACCACCATCAGACTTCATTTACTTATTTTTAAGTTTGAATGATTTGTTTTATGTGTATGAGTGTCTTATCCACACATATGTCTGTTTCACCATGTTGGTACCTGGTGCCCTCAGATAGAGTAGGATCCCCTGGAACTGAAATTACAGACAGTTGTAACTGCCATGTGGGTCCAGAGAACCAAACCTGGGTCCTTTGTCCTCTGGAAGAGCAGCCAGTGCTCTTAACTGCTGAGCCATCTCCCACTTTCCAGCCTTCACTCCTGTAAAAACAAGTTTTAAGTTAGTTAATATGTAGCTGGACTTTGGACTTATGGCTGAAAAGTTACCTCCAAGGAACAACCAGCACCCAGGTACTCTAGTTTTCTGCCTCTCCTCTCTCTCTCTCTCTCTCTCTCTCTCTCTCTCTCTCTCTCTCTCCTCCTCCTCCTCCTCCTCCTCCTCCTCCTCCTCCCTCCCTCCCTCCCTCCCTCCCTCCCTCCCTCTCTCTCTCTCTCTCTCTCTCTCTCTCTCTCTCTCTCTCTCTCTCTCTCACACACACACACACACACACACACACACCAAAAAAAGAAAAAAGAAAAGGCAGAAACGTGGGCCGGGCCTCTGAAATGTTCCTTAGGAACTACTGCCAAGGTTGAAAGGAGAGAAAAGAGAATCACAGGCTGCTCATTTGTGTTTACAGCTGTCAGTGAGGGATACAGAGAGGACCCCAAGTAACCTTTGCAAGTGAAGAGTCCCCGCACAAAACTGACACAAGCTGATCTGGCCTTGGGAAGAAATGCTGCCCTCAGAGATGCGATCTTCGTAACTCGTCATCCCGTCTAACCAGACTCACTGCAGATACATATTTTCCCATGCTCGTGATCACTATTTAGGGAACAATCGTTCACAGAGTTTGTTCTTGGAGCTCCCTTTAAATGGAGAGATAGAGGCTATCTGTCTAATTAGGAAAGAAAATGAGTTGTGTGCTGAAGTTGCTACATAAAATCTGCACCTCTATCAGTGAGACTGCAGGAGGAAGAAACTCCCATGGATTCTGCTATCAGTTGGCCGTGGTTGGCCGAAGCGGCACACAGTGGCAGCACAGATAAGGGGAAGGTAGTGTGGAAGGTATGACGCAGGGTTTCTCATTATTTGCTTATAAAAATTAAACAGGCCACTTGTTGGCCTTGTGGCTAGATCACGTGCAAAGGGAACAAGGGAAGCATTGTGTCTCTGCCTGTCAGTTGTGGAGGAACACATATGCCTTTTCGGTTGTTCCATCACCTATTTGTTTTGGTGTTGCCGTGAAGGTGTTTGGATGTGTGCCTGAAGTCACGAGCAGCTGACTCCAAGGAAAGGGGAGTGTTCTCAGTCATCGCTCACCTAACGAGCTGAAAGGCATTCAGAGGGCCTGGGAGTGTAGTACGGTAACAGAACACTGGCCTGAGTACCCATAGTCTGTCACAACTCCAGCCAGCCAACCAAGCAGCCAACCAACCACCAGAAACTGACAAACCCTGAACAGCAGAATTAAGTCATGGGGCGGGGGGTGGAGGGTGGGGGGTGGGGGGGTGGGGGATGGGGGGTGGGAGGTAGTGGGGGGGAGGCGGGGATACTCCCTGAGGAAGAGCGCCTTCAGGCTCTGCCAGAGTGCATCACCTGCTACACCTCTATTCTGTGGCCTGGTACTTCAGATTTATTGCTCCACCCTCATCCCAAAAGTCCCTCCAGATGGCTCCATCTAGTTCAGTTCCTCCAGCGGAGCACTGATTCATGTGATAATGCTTTTCCAAGCTGAGTGGTGGTGGTGCACCCCTTTAATCCCAGCACTCGGGAGGCAGGTGCAGGCGGATCTCTGTGAGTTTGAGACCAGCCTGGTCTATGAGAGCTAGTTCCAGGACAGGCTCCAAAGCTACAGAGAAACCCTGTCTGGAAAAAAAAGAAAAAGAGGAAAGAATAAGAAAAAAAAAAGCAATATGCCTTTTCATTTTGCTCTTTTCATCTCTTGAAAAGCATTCCAACCCCATAGAGAAGGCAATAGATCATTATCTTTAACCACTGCATACAACTATTGTAGCATTTTATCATTTGATCACCTCCAATTTCATCCCTCCCATTGTGGAAAATGATTCATTAAATGCTTTGTATTGGTGCTTTCCTTTTTCCAGCTGAATTGAATGATTATGTAGCTATGGGCAAAGGGAAAGCTCCCCCAGCCTTTTCCAATGATTTTCTGAAATGAGACAACAATGGAAGATTAATGGGAGAAAAAGATAAACACATCTATCAACTCGCACAAGGAACAACCGCAGAAGGGCCATTACCCAATAACCAATGAGCTCTAGACAATTATATTGCCTTCTTTGTGGGAACAGGGAGATTGGGAAAGATGACTAATTTGAGGAGTGGTAAATAATATTAGATGAATAAATGAACCCCATACCCAGACAGTAGTTAGTGAAGGATTGTATTTGGGAATTGAATGGGCTTAGGAGAAAGCCAATGGCTTGTGAAAAAAATCTATCCAGGTG
The DNA here is from genome assembly GCF_037038515.1 of Microtus pennsylvanicus. NCBI lineage: Eukaryota > Metazoa > Chordata > Mammalia > Rodentia > Cricetidae > Microtus > Microtus pennsylvanicus. The sequence goes on along the minus strand of NC_134581.1, from coordinate 88,974,765 downwards.
TGATTCCATTCTTCTGCCTCTCTTCCTGGAGATAAGGGGTTAGTTAATGAAAACTCTGTGAAGGAAGCAAAGGTGAGTGTATACTTTGGAAAATCCGCTTTTAGGCAGATACAGCGATGTCAAAGTAAAGTCTCTTCCAAGACTGGTTGTTCTCCAAGGACCTCTAGTTTAAACTAATTAGCTTCTTGAGTGTCCATATTTTAGGGTGATCAACCTAGATGTCTCCTATAACATCTATATCCTCTCTCTCTCTCTCTCTCTCTCTCTCTCTCTCTCTCTCTCTCTCTCTTCTCTTTCTCTGACACAGGGTTTTTCTGTGTAACAGCCCTGGCTGTCCTGGAACTAGCTCTGTAGACCGGGATGACCCTGAACTCACAGATGTTCCTGCCTCTGCCTCGTAAGTGCTGTGATTAAAGGTGTGCACCACTGCCGCCCAGCTAACACCTATATTCTTAAAGCATAGTTAATGGATGTTACTATATTGCTTTCTAGTGAGGTTGAACTGGTTCATATTGCTCCCAATATACACCCAAGAACTCTATAGCAGGTACTGCTGGTCTTAACATTTTTCTCTCTAATAATTATAAAATTACATCTAATTACCTTAATTTTGATTTCTATGATGAATAAAGTTTGAGCCCCTCTTAATGAGGATTTTGTTGTCTGAGGTTTCTGTGCCACCAGGTCCCACAGCCGTTTATCCCCAAAGAAATCACACAGAGGTCTATATTAGTTATAAACTGATTGGCCTAGTAGCTCAGACTTCTTAACTCTTACAATTTCTATTAGCCCATTATTCTTGTCTGTGTTAGCAACATGGCTCGGTACCTTATTTGGCTAGGTAGTCACATCTTGCTTCTTTTGTGATTGGGTCATGACTGCAGAGAAAAACTTTCCTCTTCCTAGAATTCTTGTTTCCCTGCCTCTACTTCCTGCCTGGCTACTGGCCAATCAGCATTTTATTAAAATACAATTGACAGGGTACAAACCATTGTCCCACAGCAGGATTTGAACATTTATATTACTTATTTTACACACTGTATAAAACATCTAAGAAATATTAGGGAGTTGGTCTGTCCTTCAGTGGTAGAATATGTGTTCAGTGTGCATGATGTCCCTGGCCCAATCTTTATTACCATATATGTTTTTTGTGATAAATATTACTCTTTGCTCTCTATATTGTTCACCAAAGTTTAAGTCATATGTAGTCAAAATAACTATTTACAGTTATAAAAATATTCCTTCTGAGCTGGGTGGTGGTGGTGCACATCTTTAATCCCAGCATTCAGAAGGCAGAGGCAGGAGAATCTCTGGGAGTTCGAGGCCAACCTGGTCTACACAGCAAGCTACAGGACAGGCTCCAAAAGCTACATAGAGAAGTCCTGTCTCAAAAAGCAAAACAAAATAAAAGTTCCTTTTGTGGCCAGGCATAGTGGCACATGGCTTAAATCCCAGCACTCAGTAGGCAGAAGAAGAAAGATCTCTGTCAGCGTGGTCTACAAGTTGAGTTCCAGGAAAGCCAGGGCTGCTACATGGAGAAATCCCATCTCAAAATAAAAACAAAAACCATAACAACAAAAATTCCTTTTGTATCCAATTTAAACTCCATAGCCAATTATAGTTCCTCGGTTTCAAATCTTGGTGGAAAAGTTCATCATTATATCTAGAATCGAGTACAACCTCGATGTTTTATATACATATACATACACACACATTTTGTTTTTTCTATACAGGGTTTCTCTGTGTAGCCTTGGTTCACAATCACCTATAACTCTAGCCCCAAGTATCTCTGTGGGCTCCTGGATTTATATGCATATCACACCTACCCCAGTAAAAATAAGATAAATCTTAAAAACGTATTTAAAGGCATTTACTGCCATTTTTGTTCTCATAGCTTGTCTTAGTTGAGGTTTCTATTGCTGTGAAGAGACACCATTACCACCACAACTCTTTTAAAGGAAAATATCTCATGGTGGGCGACATGATGCGGCGCAGGGAGACATAGTGCTGGATACATCTTGATCAGAAGGTAACTGGAAGTGGACTATCTTACTGAGTGTTATCTTGAACATAGGAAACCTCAAAGCCCACCCCACAGTGACATACTTCCTCCAAAGCCAAACCTACTCCAACAAAGCCACACCTCCTAATAGTGTCACTCCCAATGGACTTATGGGAGCCAATTATATTCAAACTACCACAAAGCTTTTGGATCCAATTCCTATAAACTAATGATCTTTTGTCTTATTCAAAATATATTGTATCTTAGGGGCTGGTGAGATGGCTTGGCGGGGAAAGTGCTTGCCACATAAGTCTGAGGATCTGAATTCCATCTCCATCTCCATACCCACATTAAACAACGACAGCAACAACAGCAACAACCAAGTACATCTGCGATCTCAGCACTGGAGAGGTGGGGGATCCCGATCAATGAACTTTATGTTCAGTGAGCGACTCTGTCTCAACAATTAAGATGGGGGGCAGGTGAGATGGCTCAGTGGGTAAAGGAACTTGTTGCCAAACTTGAGTTTGATCCCTATGACCCACATGGTAGAAGAAGGGAATCAACTTCCAAAAACTGTCCTTGGATCTCTATGACCAACAGCATGGTGTGTGTTCCTCCCCGCTAAAAATAAATGTCATGATTAAAAAAGATGTAAAGGGGAGAGTGATTGTGGAAGATACCCACTGCTGACCTCTGGCTTCCGCAATCGTGAACACACACACACACACACACACACACACAATTGCATGTGTATGTGTGTAAGACTGTTTGTCTGCACTCTGGGCATGCAGCGTCTTCAGAAGCCAGGAAAGAATGTCCGGCGTGGTGCTAGGAGCTGAACCTCACATCCTCTACAAGAGTAGCAAGTGCTTTAACCACTGAGTCATCTCTCCAGCCCATAGTACTTTTTTGTGTCTTGTAGGATTGGGAGACAATCTAGGAAATCTTAAAAAATCTTAAGTGTATTACAAAGGAGATGTACTTCTAATCTATTTTTATAATGCACTTAGCTTATTATAATTCTCAGAAATTTTTTTAAAAAGTACTCTTTGGGGTAGAACATGCCTTAAACTGCACAGTTTATAGTAGGCAGCTTAATAGGATTTGAAATATGTACGTGTTATGACCCTGTCACTGCAGTCAAGAAAGTGAACATACTTATCTCCAGTCAGTCTTCTTTTGTGTTTGTTCACCCTCCCTACTCAGGCAAGCCCTGATCTTATTGATTTTTTTTTCTTTTCTTTTTCTTTCTGTCTGTTTTGTTATTTTCTTTTTGTTTTTTCAAAACAGGCTTTCTCTGTGTAACAGTACTGGCTGTCCTGGAACTCACCTTGTAGACCAGCCCTCAAACTTACAGAGACCCACCTCCCAAGTGTTAGGATTAAAGGTCACTACCACCTGGCCCCCTGATTTGTTTCTTATCACTACTAATCAGTTCACCTTTTCTGGAGTTTTATCTAAATAGACTCTTGCCGTAAGGAACTTTGTGGGAGTCTTGCTGGTTTTAGTTAGCATCATTGTTTTGAGGGTAATCTATGCGCTGCATGTGTAAACTGCTAATTCGCCTTCATTGCTTAGAAGCACAGTAGTGCATGGCTATACAGTTCCCATTTAACGATAACGGACATTCCAATTTGGAGCTATTACAACCAAGACTTTCAAATTTTTGTTTTTTTATTATTCAAAAATATTTAGTTTTGATTTACTTATTTTATGTATATGGGTGTTTTGTCTGCGTGTATGTCCTGCACCATGTGTGCCCAATGCCCTAAAAGACCAAAGAAGGCACTGGATCCCCTGGGACTGGCACATGATTTTAAGGATATAGCTGTATCAAGAAGACAGGTTTAGCTAAGCTAGGTAGGAGAACTGTGTAGGGGAGCAGTCTTCAGGCTATAAATATCCAGGGGGCAAACACTATGGTGGAAGTTTTCTGCATACACTATTAATATCTGCATATAGACCAGAGGGAGGGACTTGCCATTTTCCCCTGAGCCTCACCCTGGCTGGGGGAAGGCTCCAGAGTCCTAGACATGACTGGCACATCTCAGCATCACACATACTCACTCAGGACTTCACACACTCAAGGCTTCCTCCCCTCCACTCCCACTGTCTGTGTGAGAAGCCTGTCTTTCTGTGGAGCTCTGTCTCTCTACGCAGCCCCTGCACATCAAATATCCTGAGCAATAGCCGGGCGGTGGTGGCGCACGCCTTTAATCCCAGCACAAGGGAGACAGACAGAAGCAGGCGGATCTCTGTGAGTTCAGGGCCAGCCTGGTCTACAAGAGCTAGTTCTAGGACAGTCTCCAAAGCTACAGAGATACCTGGTCTCGAAAAAACCAACAAAAGAAAACAACAAAATATCAAATATCCTGAGCTTTGAACTTCCACACGCGTCTCCTCAATCCAGGAAGTTTGCCTATTCCCCCCCCTCCTCACCTGAATTGCAATCTGGCTAATTCTCTAAATTTTCATTTGCTTTGGAGAAAAATGTATATAGTCTCCTATGAACTCTAATGTTATACACAGTGTCTTGGTGCTAGGGATCAGGACAGGGTGTGCTGAGCACATGCTGTACCACCAAGCTCCCAAAAGTCTTCATTTTACCCTTGGTCAAAAGAAGAAAATTCCCTTTCTTTCTCTTTAGCTGTTAATGGAGTGTTCAAGTGTTTGGGCTGTAATAGACAAAAGTCTTGTGAATATTTATGTGTGAGTCAGAAATAAATAATTTATTTTATTTTGTAGTCATTGGTGTTTTGCTTGCATGAATATCTGTGTAAGGGTGTCAGAAGCTCTGGAACTGGAATTACAGACAGGTGTGAGCTGCCACATGGATGCTGGGAATTGAACTCAGGTCCTCTAGAAAAGCAACCAATACTCTTAACCACTGAGCCATCTCTCCAGTCCCCACGTACAAGTCTTTAAGGGACTCAGACTTTGAGTTTTTGCTTACTACTTAAGAGTAGAAGGAGCCAGGCGGTGGTGGGGCACGCCTTTAATCCCAGCACTAGGGAGGCAGAGGCAGGTGGATCTCTGTGAGTTCGAGACCAGCCTGGTCTACAAGAGCTAGTTCCAGGACAGGCTCCAAAACCACAGAGAAACCCTGTCTCAAAAAACCAAAAAAAAAAAAAAAAAAAAAAAGAGTAGAAGGGCAAGGTGATCACTGAATGATTCAAGGTACTATACTTTCTCCAGATTGCTTATAAATTCATATAAGGTTGAAACACACAGTAGAGTTGTATTCATCTTTATGTGATTTAATTTTATAAATGGCTCTTCTCTTTGGCTTTTAATTTGAATGAATCAAAGGTAGAGTCAGGAACATCAGAGCATTGGACCAAGGCCATCTTTTGCTACATCTAGGTTGAGGCAGGGGATGGAGAGACTGCTCAGAAGAGTACCTAATGTTCTTGCAAAGAACCAGTTTGATTCCTAGCACCTGGGCCAGGAAGTTCACAATCACCTGTAACTCCAGTTCCTGGGGATCCAGTACCCACTTCTGGACTTCAGGGGGTCTCTACATTCTCACATGTGTAAAAAACCTACAAGCAGATATGCACCATATACATATAATTAATATATAAAATATTTATGTATGTGAATATGCATATATAGATAAATATATATACACACATATGTATAGCTGGGCAGAATTGGCACATGCTGTCAGGAGGCAGAGGCAGGCGGATCTCTGTGAGTTCGAGGTCAGCCTGGTCTACAGGAGCGAGTTCCAGGACAGGCTCCAAAGCTACAGAGAAACCCTGTCTCAAAAAAACAAAACAAAACAAACAAGCAAACGCGTGCACACATATGTTTCTTGCATGACCAAGAAGCAATGTAATTAAACAAGAGATTCTCGTACATTTGCAGAGTACTTCCTCAGGATCATTGTTACACTGGTCATGATTTCCTCGTGATTGAGCCATATTCATTACTATTCTTTTGTTTGGTTTGGTTCATTTTGAGACAGACTCTGATGTAGCCGAGGCTGGTCTTGACCTCACTATGTTCCTGTCTGTACTTGCCGAGTACTGGAAGCATAGGCATAAGCTATCACACCCAACTAAGACAAATATTTTTGTAGGGTAAACCACAAAAATGAATTTTCAAATGAGATTTGATTTGCTATCGAGTGATTTCTTGCCTTCCTTACACACACAGTATTTGTCTCAATAATGTCTGGTGTTTAGTGTCTGCGTGTGTGTTTCTGACAGTTTGATGCAGGGAGAGGTGAACTAGACAAGCACTCTACCACTGAGCTACATCCCTAGCCCTAAGCATGGCTTCTTTTTATGAATAGCCTTTTCATGCCTATGAGATTAAAAATTCTTCCTTGTATGGATTAGCTGATGAACAAGGACGTTTTTCTTCTGGCTGGAGATTGCCGCATTCATTACATTCGCAGTGTTTCCTCCCAGTACAAATGTTTCTATCTTTAATGAGGTAATGCTTCTAGCTAAAGAGGCTCGACAATAAAATAGCGTCTTTCCCGCAGACGCGAGGCTTTTTAGGAGGATGAGAATGAAGTGCTCCGCTATAGCTGGCGAATCTCCATGATGATCATTCGTGGGTGGAATCCTTTTCCTACTCTGGAGGCAGGGTCTCACTGCATATATAGCCCTCACTGGTCTCAAACTCACAGAGATCCACCTGCCTCTGCCTCCTGAGTGCTGGGGTTCGAGGCGTGTGTGCCACAGGGCCTGGCTTGTATGGATTCTTAAAGGTAGAATGGGTGGTGGAATTTGAGAAAGCATTCAGTGACCTGAAGAGGAAGACCAGCTGTAGAGCTACGCCACAGGTCTAAGTTTTGATTTTCAGAAAGACAGCGGGCAGTGAGAAAATGCATACGTAGAGAGAATACCATTTGGGGGAAGGAGCGAATACTTGCAGATGTTATTTCTCTCCTGTACAGTTTCCTCACATCTAGGAGGTGCTGCTTTAGCTAAGGGGTTTTCCACATTTGTCTCATCCATCCATTTCTTTTCCGTATGAGGTTTTTAGCCGCTGAGGGCTTTGTTTCAGTTGGACTCTCTCCAGCATTCCTCACAGGCGGAGGCTTTGGCACTGGCAGCAAGAAATTCAGCTGGCTTTTGCCTGCTGGGTGCTTGAGGAATCCCCTCGGAAACGGGGAAGTCTGTTTGAGTGGAGCTGGGTTCTGGATGTCACAGGAAAGAATTTTAGAATGACTCAGAATAAAGGACCCTTAGGGGGTTTAGCAGTTGAGCAGAAAGGCAAGGCGCATGTGTAGGAGACAGAGGCAGGTGTTAGGAGAGAAACTCACCAAAGAGCAGTGGCTGTGATCTGAGAGCTTCAAAGCTGCACTGAAGCTTAGGTATAGGGGAACTATGGACTGGTGTGTCCTTTCTTCTTGTTCTCAGACTTCTGTCCTTGGAGAGGAGACTGTTTTGGAGAAGGGATTCACAGCAGAGATACAACATCAGTCGAAGGGGATCATCACCATTTATTAATATGTCACCATTTATTAATATGGATTCGCACATTAGTTCATTAGCCATTTTTAAAAAAGATTTATCTGTTTATTAATTATGTATATAGTGTCCTGTCTGCATGCATGCCTGCACTCTAGAAGAAAACATCAGATCCCTTTACAGATGGCTGTGAGCCACCATGTGGTTGCTGGTTGTTGAACTCAGGACCTCTGGAAGAACAGCCAGTGCTCTTAACCTCTGAGCCATCCCTCCAGCTCCCCATTAGCCATCTTTAAAAAAAAAATGGCTTGTTTATTTTTATTTTTGGTGTACCGATTGCCATCTGTACATGCATGTGTGTCCGTGTGAGGGTGTCAGATCCCGTGGAATTGGAATTGTAGACAGTTGTTAGTTGCCATGTGGGTGCTGGAAATTGAAACGGGGTTTTTTGGAAGAGCAACCTGTGCTCTTAACCACTGAGTCCCTTATTAGCCATCTTTAGCACTCTTGTTTCTGGCTTTTCTCTTAAGAAGTAGAGTTCTGCAGGGCATCTGGCCAATATGGAAGATGTCTGGGTGTCAGCCAACCAGAGTAAGAGACCAGAACTAGGAAAGTTGAAGGGGCCCTTTTCCTTCTTATATCTCCATTATTTCTTAAGTATGTTTTCTACCTCAGTTTCCCTTTTCAGTTGATTCTCAGCAATCAGTGGACATCTTTCTGATGAAGGCTTTCCTCACACAGCCCCCCTTTAAATGAGATTGCTATAACGAGAACATAGTTCTGAGGATTTGTTGAGGACACCTCCAGATTCAGTTTCTCCTGCCATACTCTTAAGCAACAGAGTAGACTTCTGTGACAAAATGCTAGGACCTTCAACATGCACATGACACAAGGAAGCAAGCAAGCAGGCAGGCAGGCAGGCAGGCAGGCAAGCAAGCAGTTCTGAGCCAGCACCCTCAAATCCAGTTCATCTCAGATGCTATCTTCCGAGATACACCTCAGATCCCACAGGGCGAGTGCCCAGTCCTGCTGCTGCCAACTTTAGCTGCCAGCCACAACCCCAGGATGTTTCGCCTGCACTTCTGATGGCCTCTTCTAAGCTGGCATTCCCACACTTCCGCAGTGGTTTCACTTCTTCACTAAAGCAGCTCATAGGATGTTTAGCGGCTTGTTGTAAAGGATGCTGAAAAGGTTACTGGTAAAGTCCAGATAAGGACAGGAACAGGGCAAGGTAGGGGATGAATCACCCTTCAAGGACATGCTGCTTACTTGTCTTGGCTAGCCAAATTCCGTCCTTTTGAGTTTTTATGAAGGTCTTACTATAGAGGCATAATTGATTACATATTAATGATTGGCTTAACTTTTAGGGGAGGGGACAGAAAGCCTCAACACTGTAATTCTGCTTTGATTTTTTTTTTCAGGTAACAGCCTCTATCTAAAACTATCTAAGGTTTGTCATTCTCTGCACACATATACCTGCCAAGCTTGTTAGTATAAATCAAAAGCTTCCCTCATACTGACATCTAAATTAAGGTTCAAAAGTCTTTCATATTGAATCATATCCAAAGAAGGCTTTTAGTTTGGCTTTTTTAAAAAATTGACTTCAAATTTGATTCTAGGATCAGGGAATACTTTTGTTTTCTAAAACAGAGCAAATCTTGTCCACAGAGGTGTTTCTTGAAGTAAAAGGTTTGACAGGAAGTTCTTTTTCATTTCATGCACTTTCTGTTTTTTCCTTTGACTCTGCTTCGTGGGGAGAGAGGCGACTTGACTGGAAAGCTTTTACATGGCTTTGCTCTCAGTGACTAATTTCCCTGGCCTCTTCTCATCTTTATGATTCTTCCTCCAACATCTCTGACTCTAATGAACATGGTCCAGTTTTGTGATGCGCTGTTGTGACATAAATGTGTATCTGGCTTTCGTCCCTGACTACTGTCACATTAGTCCTAAAACCCTTGGAGTGCGTGTGGGGGTGGTAAATGTCTTGTATGCCAATGAGATAAATGGGGGACTTAGCTGCTTGGAGATGGGACTGGCCTCTCGGAAGACCTATACTGCTGCAACTTTCAGGCCCACTTTCCACTTCTGAGGTAGCGAGAGGGACGAAGCTGCTCATTAAAGTGTAAATTGACCATCAATGGCCAATGACATGCTCATGTATCAACCCTGTCTATGTAATGAAACCTCCACAAAACCCCAAGGGACTGGTTCAGAGGTTCTGGATTTCTGAACGTTTGGAGGTTTCTAGATGGCAATGAGTCAAGAGTGAGTGAGTGAGTGGGTCCCAATCTTTATCCACGCCCTTTGCCTGTGCATAGATTCCATGGTGAGCGGGTCCCAATCTTTATCCACGTCCTTTGCCTGTGCATCTATTCTATATGCATGCTCATCAGAACCATCTGTAATTTTCTTTATAACAAGCTGGCAAATTTTGCTCTTAACGATTTGAGATAGGGTCTCTCACTGTAGCTCTCCTGGCCCGGATCTCACAATGATCCTCCTGACTTAGCCTACTAAGGGCTAAGCTAGCATTTGTAACCCTCCTGAGTTCTGTGAACCAATTTAGTACATAGAACCCAATGATGATTTGTGGGAACCCTGACTGATGTCTGAAAAGGGGGCCTCCTAGGAACTGAGGCTTCGACCTGTGGGTTCTGACCCCATTTCCAGGTAGATTATGCCAGGACTAAATTGAAGGGTACCCATCTGGTATCTGCTGGAGATGTGCCGGGTACATGTTGGGAACACAAAAGCCTTTGGGCTGTATTGAGTATATGGATGCAAGAAAAACAGTTTGGCTATTTGTAGCTCTTACAGTGACGTTAAAAATCCTGGTTGTCTGGGCCACAAACAAAGGCAAATATCCCATAATAGCAGGATTTTTTTTCTTTCTTTCTTCTTTTTTTTTTTTTTGGCAGTCTTCTCTGTTATTGAGAAATGGTGGTTTTAGGGCTGGAGAGATAACTTGCTGTTAATGTGCTTGCTTTGCATCCTTGAGAACTTGAATTCAGTCCCAGGAGCCACACTGAGAAAGCCAATGGGGACCCTGCTGAGACAGCTCAGTAGTGAAGAGTACAGACTGCTTCTTCCAGAGGACGTGGATTCAATTCCCAGAACCCACTAGGCAGCTCAAGGTAACTCCAGTTCCAGAAGATCTGATGCTCTCTCTGTTCTGGGCATTAGGTACTCAAGTAGCATACAGACATACATGTAGGCAAAATACCCATACACATTAAAGAAAAAAAGTCAAGGTGTTTTAGCAGATGAAGGTACTTTCCACCAAGCCTGGCAACCCGATTGGCCAGTGTCTGAGCTTAGTTGCAGGCAGCTCATTGGTGAATCGAGGCTGACTCTTGCTTGCATCGGTTAGTAGGATATGTGGATAGCTGATGTATTTTAAACCCCTGGGTCTGTGCTTATGAGCCCTGGGACACCATTTATGTCTTCGTGTGAGGGTGTAAAGCAAGTTCGCTCCCTATGGGCCCCTTTCCAGTGTCTGAGTCCATTCCTCTTTTCTCTCATTTGAGTGGTTTTCATCTGTCTCAGTCATGGTTTTCACTTGCTTTTTTTTTTTAGAAGTTTTTGTTACACTTTGTTTATTTCGTGTGCATGTGTGTGTGCGCACACACATAATGGTGCATGTATAGAGGCAGAGGAGAGTCTGTGGGTCATCTGGCTCCTTTCATTATGGCGGTCGCAGGGATTCAATTCAGGTCACCAAGCTCGGCAGTAAGTACCTCTACTCACTAAGCCATATCACCAACCTCTTCACTTACTTAGCAATGTGGAATTAATTTTAACGGTAGGCACAAAAATGTACCATATGAAAGTCAGACCAGAGGCTGGTGAGATAGCTTAGCGGTTAAGAGCCCTGACTGCTCTTTCAGAAGACCGGGTACAATTCCCAGCACCCACATAGCAGCTCATAACTGTCTGTTCCAGGGGATCTGATAAAGCGTGCATATATATATATATATATATATATATATATATATGAGGTCAGACAAGGTGGTGCACACCTTTAATTCCAGCACTTGTGAGGCAGAAGCAGGCAGATCTCTGTGAGCTCAAGGCCCACATTGGTCTACAGAGCCACTTGCAGGCTAGGCAGGGTGAACAGAGAGGCGCTGTCTCAAACAAAAGAAAGAAAGAAAAAAAGAAAGAAAGAAAGAAAGAAAGAAAGAAAGAAAGAAAGAAAGAAAGAGAAAAGAAAAAAGTATTATGGATGGCTATGGCTTTAAACAACTTCTAGAAACAAAATGTCTGAAACAGAGATGTGAATTCAGCATGCTCTCCATCTTTGCCTGTCCTTGTTGATCCTCACCATGATTCATGCCATGGTCTCCATCTTTGCCTGTTTTCACAGGTCCTCACTGCGATCCATGTCTCTGTGTTCCCAAACTCTCTCTCCTCTTGTATTCTAGGCTGGCCTTCCAGTTGCTATGAAACGAAGAATGGTTTGGGATTCCTGATCCTCCTGCCTCACCGCATGCCTGCTGGGTTACAGGTGTGCCCCACTAGCCCTGGTTTATGCAGTACTGGGATGGAGCGCAGCTAACTGGGCCTGTAAACAAGATACTACCAACCAAACTGCACTTCCCCTCCCTAGTTTTCTCTTACACTTTTGTGTGTGTGGGTGCACACATATATATGTTAACACATGGATGTTCTTGGTCTGATCCAGTTCAGAGAATGTATTAAATTATGGCTTTTCAGTCTCTTTAATCGGGAGCAGTTTCTTGGGCTTTGCCTTTTATTATCTTAATACATTTTCCATGTCAGATGAGTCATGTTCTCACATAATAAGCCTCCAGGGAGATCTCACATGTGGCATAAAAACCCAATCATCAAGCTTATGAGCCACAAAAGGCTCCATTAATATTTTTAAAGGAGCAAGCAGGCCAGTTCTTACAGAGACTGCCCCTCAATTTCAGATTGCTTGTTGTTTCCTTATAATTAGATTCCAGCTGCTAATTCCAGTCTCTATGTCTCAGAAGTGGAGTTGCACAGCTCTCAGAGGATCGTCTGTAGAAGCACACACGATCTATTGTCTATCCCTAAGCATGTTAAATCAGAGGCCTTGCTGTGTTGCCCAGGCTCGTCCTAGGCTCAAACTATCCTCCTGCCTTAGCCTCCTGAGTAGCTGGAACCATCCATCCTCACTTAGCATAGCAGCCTTGATCATAGATGAAGATAGTTATTTGATAAATTTCTCACTGTGAAGTCACTCCTTTTCCCTTTATAGCTAAGAAATGTCTTTTGTGAGGCTGGGGACATAGCTCAATGTTACAGAGCTTGCCTACCATGCTGGAGTTCTTGCTTCTGACATCAGCTTTCTAAAAGAAAAGCAAACATTTTTTTGATGCTGTGTTGATACAAAAGTGCCAACATATGACCCCATAGTGTCAGCGTCCACCGACACTGTTTGAAAAAGGCTTTGCTTTGTTCTTTTTCTAAGAAAGGCCTTGCTGTGTAGCCTAGGTGGAATTCAAACCCAGGTCTATGCTCAGGGCCCTGCCTCCTGAGTGCTCCCAACATGCTGTGTGACCTGATGCACGGCTAAATTTTTGGTTTTTTGAGATAGAGTGTCATAACACTCACAGTCTTCTGCTTCTACGTGAGTGGATTGCAGGCATATGACACCAAGACTGGCGGGAATTTTAATCATGATTATGGTCACTGCCAGTGACATTTCCCTCCAGCCTTCTGTTTGCCTTCCCCAATCAGAACTTGCCCCTTTCCCAGGTGGCTCTGGTGCTTTGTGCTGGGGAATCCTCAGAACATCATGCATGCTCAGGCAGACCCTCTCGGGCTGGCTTTGTGATACATTAAAAAAGAATCTTTTATAAATAGCATATGTAGCGCCTTCATTCTCTCCTCCCTCCCTCCCCCTTCCCTCTGCCTCTCTCCCTCCCTCCAGCTCTTGTCTCTCCAGAGTGGCTTGCCCTGAAGTTGACCTGAAACTCTTCCTGCCTCCGCCTTGCACCCAGGTTAGTTGATTTGACCAGCACTTTGGAGGCGGGGATAGGTGGGAGAGGTTAACCGATTTGTTGGTAGTGTGTCTCATCTGTTATACAACTGGCAACAGATGTCCCTCACTGTCTTCTGCTTTTCTCAGACTTCTCCTACTGTGCTTCCTAATTCTCCCCTAAGGTGCCATTATCTAAGGGACCGACCTGTCTTCTTTTTATCTCTCAGTAACATTTGCTGCAGCTGACAGCTACATCTCCCTTGAAATACTGTGTCCCCTGGTTTCTGGGACATGATCCTCTTTTGATTCACCTGCTTTATTCACCTATTCAGCTATTTTAATTGAATTTGAAACATTAATTGTGAACCTCGTGTGGTAGTGCATGTCTTAAATCCTAGCAACCCAACAGAGGCAGGCTGATCTCTATAAATTCAAGGTCAGTTTGGTCTACATAGTGAGTTCCAGGTCATCAGGATTACATAGTGAGGCCGTGTCTCAAAAACAAACAAACAATTAATTGTGCATTTATGTGTGTCCGTGTGAGGGTATCTGCCTACAGTGCAAGAGGCAGAAGAGGCCAGAACAGGTGGTTGGATCTCCTGGAACTAAAGTTACAAGCCATTGTGAGCTCTCATATGTGGGTGCTAGGAAATCAACTTGGTCCTCTGCAGGTTAACCTCTGAACCATCTCTCATAGCACCCAGCTGAAGTTTTTGGATGCAGGGATTTTGCTCTGTTTCTCAGGCTAGTCTTGAACCCCTGAGCTCAAGTGATTCCTTTGTCCTGTCCTTCTGAGTCTCAAGGAGTTTAAGACTTGAGGAACAATGCCTCTCCTCGTTCCTAAGCCTCTTCCCATTTTCAAGTGGGGTCTTTTTGCGTAGCCTAGGCTGACCTTGAACTCAAGAGCTTGCTTCAGGCTCCCAAGTGCTGGGATTACAGGAATGGACTGGAATGGACCGTTGCACCCAGCCCTGCTCAGCTTCCTGCTGCCCACCTCTAAAATTCAGCAATTCCAGAGATCAGTTGTCTTCCTGCACCACTCTCTCCCCTGCCAGCTTTATAATCACCATTAAATGGCTGTATCTAATTAGGTCTCATCTAATCCTAAATACTGAGACAAACACTCTCCCACTGAGCAATGACTCCAGCCACAATCATATACATTTAAACACAATTTACTTTGGTGAATAGGGCTAGGGATGTAATTCTGTTGGAAGAGTGCTTGCCGTTCAAGGTCATCCTTAGCTATGCAGGGAGTTAGAGAGCAGCTTGGTTAGAGACCTCTTCTAAAAAATCTGGTGAATATTAAAATTGTGTTTCTAAACCCAGTCTTTTTCTTGAATCCCAATAGCCACAGGGTGTTTCCTTAATTTGAAAAATTCATTCATTCATTCATTCATTCATTCATTCATTCACTTATTTTGTATATTCTCTCTCTTTCTCTCTTTCTCTCTCTCTCTTTGAGATAGGAACTCACTGTGGAGTCCTGGCTGACCTAGAGCTCAATTTGTAGGTCAGACTGGTCTTGAACTCGCAGAGATTCACCTACCTCTGCCTTCCTTCCTGCTGAGATTAAAGGCATGTATTACCAAGTG
The DNA here is from genome assembly GCF_037038515.1 of Microtus pennsylvanicus. NCBI lineage: Eukaryota > Metazoa > Chordata > Mammalia > Rodentia > Cricetidae > Microtus > Microtus pennsylvanicus. The sequence goes on along the minus strand of NC_134581.1, from coordinate 88,959,765 downwards.
TGACTTCATTTATTTATTTTTGAGTTAGTATTTCATGTACGTCAGGCTACCCTTTAGGTCCTAATCCTCCTTGCCTCTACTTCTGGAATGCTAGGATCATAGGGGAGTGACACCATGCTCCAGTAAATGGACAAGGGCTTTCAAATTTCTCCTGAACACCAGAGAACAGTGAATTTTCTAAGTGTTTCTCTCCTTATCTCTCTCAGTTAAAGCATCACCTTTTAGTCACTGAGATCTAACTTTGGGAGTCAATCTTGATCACTGTCTGTCATTACCAACCACCTCTCAGTCCCATATCTAGTCCATTTGTAAGTCTAGCCATCATCAATCATTTCCTGCTTCAAGTAGCGAGAAAGTCCTTGTCTCATTTCTAACTCTGTCCCCCCACCCCAATAAACAAGCATCCTGAAGCAGTTGTCTTAAAAGAGCTAAAGGTTCATTCCCTTGTTTAAAATGCATTCAAAACATCTAACAATAGCATAGCCTCAAAGGCCTATATGATGTCACCTACCTATTTTCCCAGGTTGTTTTTGGTGACATTTTGCCCTTTGTGCTGTATATTCCAGCAATCCTGGCCCTTCTCATTCCTTCTCACGCTGTTAGAAGGGAGCTCCAGAAAGCCACGTGGTTCTCTGCTCTATCCTTTTGTGTAGAGATCAGCAGACGAATTCCAAAGCATCTGACACAGAGCCTCCTGGCATATGTAGTAAGCCCTCAATGAACACCTTTACAATGAAAGAATAGTTGGCTACATGCGTGCCACGGTTAACGTTCATTTGTGTTTGCATGACAGGGAAGGGGTGCTGTACCATACGATGCCTGCAACAGCGTGTGTGAAGTCAGTGTGTAGAGACCGTAGAGTTTAACTCTCCAGGGATCAAACTCAGATCATCAGGCTTACATGGCAAATGCCTTTTCTGTTGAACCATCTCACTAGCCTAGTGAGGTTTTTTTCCCCTATTTTCACAGGTTGGAGCATTTCCCCAAATCTTCACATCGTTGGTCTTCTTTTGCCTTACTCTAGTCCCCACTCTTACTGGTATTTTAGGAGGACTTTTTGTGAAGTGTGTGTACATATATATGTGAGCCTCTTGTAGAGGCTGGAGGACAGTTTTGGATGTCATCTTCAGGAATGCCACTTATGTCTTTTGAGACAAATCTGTCATTGGTTTGGAGCTCAGCAGAGAGTGCAGGACTAACTACCCTTGCATCTTAGCCCCAGAGCTGGGATTATCATCAAATATTGCCATGTCTGGGTTTTATGAGGTACTAGAGATCTTTTAACCTTTTAATTTAATTTCTGGGAATTAAATTCATGCCTCTGTTTTTGCAAAAAAAGCCCTCTAACAACAGAGCCATCACCTAGTCAGCACAGTGGTGCACGCTTTATTCCCAGCACTGGGGAGGCAGAGGCAGTAGGATCTTTGTGAGTTTGAGTCCCGGCTGGTCTACATATTGAGTTTCAGGACTGTTAGTGCTACATGGCTACCCTGTCTTAGGAAAATCAAAACAAAACAAAACAGAGCCGTTATCCAATACTGGGAGGGATTTTTTTTTTTTGATGCACAGTTTCTTTTTCCTCTGCACTTCCCTACATTATTTTCTTTGTAACACATCACTGGAATTATTTGTGAATTTCATTCGCTTGCCTCCATTTAATTGGACTCTAAATGAGAGCGCTTTCCTGTTCTCTCCTATCTTTATTATTTAGAACAGTGAGTGGCCCGTGGTACATATCCCATGAATACTTCGTACACAGGAAATTTCATTATGTGTGCATTTAAAAAAATAACACGGGGCTGGAGAGATGACTCAGTGGTTAAGAGCATTGCCTGCTCTTCCAAAGGTCCTGAGTTCAATTCCCGGCAACCACATGGTGGCTCACAACCATCTGGAATGAGGTCTGGTGCCCTCTTCTGGCCTGTAGACATACACACAGACAGAATATTGTGTACATAATAAATAAATAAATATTAAAAAAATAAAAAAACACACAAAAAGCAGGCTTCTCAGACTTCCCACAGTAGAGACTTTAAAATTGGTAGACTGCTGCATCACTGAAGTATTCGTGCCCATCAAAACTTTAGAACAGGCCTGACAGCACAGGCCTACAATCCCAACCACTCAGGAGGTTACAGAGTGGGTTCAAGACCAGCCTGGGCAACTTCATGGACTTAATGAGACTCTACCTGAAAATTACAAAATCAAAAAGACGGCTAGGGATATGAATCAGGGTAAGGCTCTTGCCTAGCAGGCATGAGGCACCAAGTTCAATCAGAAGTACTGTAAATAAATAATGTTTTTGAGCCGGGGAGATCACCCAGTAGGGGCTGCTCAAGCACAAGGATCACAGGCTCCAGAACCCATGTAGAAAACATGGCCTGCTAGTGCCCCCTTGTCATCCTCAGCACTGAGGAGACAGAGACGGGAATGATCCTGGGCCTCCCTAGCCAGGCTGCCCCTCTTAATCTGTAAGTACCAGGTCCCAGGGAGGAAATGTACCTTAGAAAACAAGATGGGTAGCCGTCCTGACAAATAACACTTGAAGCTGACCTCTGGCCTCTGTCGTCTGCTTGCACACACACACACACACACACACACACACACACACACACGAGTGAAAAAAATAAAAAAGGAAAGGCCATGACTGCTCCTACGTAGGTGGAGGAGAAAGTTTATTGTAGATAAAATGGAGCACAGTCAGAGAGACATCTGAGAGAGTCCAGAAAGAACATGTTTGAGCTGGGCCATGTGAGGTGGGGAGAGGGAGAAGGGGAGAGAAGCTGCTGCCTTAGAGGGTGGTCTGGGCCAAGAGAGTAAAGGGTAAACCAAAAAGTGCAGGGAGCCAGGGCGGTGTTGGTGCACGCCTTTAATCCCAGCACTCGGGAGGCAGAGGCAGGCGGATCTCTGTGAGTTTGAGGCCAGCCTGGTCTACAGAGTGAGTTTCGGGACAGGTTCCAAAGCTGCACAGAGAAACCCTGTCTCCAGGGGGGGAAAAGTGCAGACAACCACAATGGATGGATTATATAAGGAAGGGCAGCTGGGGGAATGGCAGCCCAGCCTTTGGGCTGGAGAAGTAGGGGTGGGTATGCCAGCCAGATCCTCTAACAGGTAGGGACTGAAGGATGAAGGGAGAACCTGGTGGCTACCATCTGCTTTGATATGTTAATGGGCACCTCAGTTAGCCATTGTTCCTGACTGAGACCTAACGGTACACACACACACACACACACACACACACACACACACGAACAGTAATGAAGACATCTACGAATGTGACAATAACTAAGACATTAAGAAAAAGAAATACACAGAAATAAAAACTGGCTTCCTCGTCTATCACAGTGATCTTACACTGGTTATGAAAAAGAAAAAAAGTTTGAGAGGATTTATTTAAGTCCCAGTGAGATAGATTGTCCCACTTCTCCTGGTAAGTTGCCTTTGTGTCATTTCTGATAACCTGACCTCTGCGACTCTTAATCCATCAGAGAAGATATAATCTGGTTAAATCTCAAAGGGATCTCTAGAGGCCGCAGTACAGGGCATGGCAGCCTTCCAAAGCCACAGAGGACCCGTCGACCTCTGGTGATGTCGACTCCCAGCACTGAGGAATCATCCCAGAGTCTTCTTTAGCTACCATCCCAAAAGCAAATGGCGTCCTCTTAATAGACCCAGAGAGGAGAGCAAATGGCGCTGCATTCCACAGATGTGAGTCCTCATCAGCCTCACTAGCAGGCTTTCTTTTCAATGTAGCTCAGGCTCAGTTACTGAGAGCCTTAGTCCAGGCCCAGCGCAGCTCCCAGAGGGGACTATGGAACAAGGATTCGTGACATCTTCATCGGTTCCTACTTCCCAAGGCTGTCATGGCTTTGAGTTTTAAAAACAGGACACTGGCCTCAACATTTCAGTTTTCAGTCATTTAAACAAAACTGTAACCAATATATTTGAATGGATTCTTCTTCTTCTTCTTCTTCTTCTTCTTCTTCTTCTTCTTCTTCTTCTTCTTCTTCTTCTTCTTCTTCCTCTTCTTCTTCTCCTCCTCCTCCCTTTCTTTCTTTCTTTCTTTCTTTCTTTCTTCCTTTCTTTTCTTTCTTCCCTTCTTTCTTTCAAACAGTAGTTTTACAGGGTTTTTCTGTTTGGAAACCAAATCTTGCTGTGTGCTGCTGGCTGGCCTGGAACTATGTAGGCCAGGTTACCCTCAACAATTCCGCCTTTGCACTCAAGAACTGGGATTCCAAGTCATTCTGTAGGCTTTATCATCACTAACCCTATGCTAATGTAAGTTTCAGTGTTGGGAGAGATTTACAAGTATGAACTCATTTAATCTTCAAAGCAACACAGCAAAGTACAGGTCATGGACAGGGAAACCATTCCCTGTAGACACAAAGAGCAAAGGTCTCTGACATTTGGTTGCTATTCGTGTTGTCAGTGGGGAGTTTCCAGCTTATCACTCCAAAGCCTGGACTTTTTCTATGTACTTGGCTGTCTGAGAACGCAGTCGTAAAGGACCATAGGATGTGGATATCCTCAGTTAAGAAAGAAGAGAGTCCAGTCATTTTTGGTTGTTCGGTGTTGATTAACACCCCACCCCACCCCCCGCAACACCCCAGTCTCAGTATTCCAAGCTGGTCTTGAACTTTTGCTCCTGCTGCCTCCATCTCCTGGGTGCACCGCCGCTCCAGGATTATGAGGTGTTGGGGACTGAACACAGGATTTAATACATACCACGCGAAGCACTCTACCAGCCGAGGCACAACCTACCGAGACTGCTTCTGCAAAGCACTTTTCCAGAATGGTAGAGTGTTGAAAAGAGAAAAGTAGTGTAGGCGCTCTAGAGGACGGCAAGGACTGAAGACAGAATCCCCTTGCTCCTGAAGGGTGATAGGCCACTCCTGGGCCTGGGGGAGAGGGCGGGGTGGGGGGGCTGCAGGGTGTTTAACCGGTTTCTGTGGTCCCGGAAAGGCGTGTCCCAGTCTTACTGAGCCCCAGGGCGCACGCGGTTCTCTGCAAATCCGCGCTAGCGCGGGTAGATGCACCGCCCATACGTCCAGAGCTCCCCAGGAGCCGAGTGTAGGGGGACAGGTGGACTGGGAACCTGGATGCACACTGGGTTTCCAGGGTGAAAACTCAAGCACGCTGGACGGTGTCCCTCCATTTGCCAGCCAGGGTTCTCAGTTGGGCCTTGACCCTGAATGCAGAGAGTGGGGCTTTCTGATTGGCTTAGAGTACAAACGCAGGCGAGCCCCGCCAGAGACTCGCTCTTCTATTGGGTTTTACATGAACAGCAGAGCACGAAATAAAGAGGCCCTCAGTCATTGGGCCATTGTGTGAATCTCCTTTTGCCTTCTCTGCCGCTTGAATTAGCGTCCCAGGATTTTCGTCATGACTCTTAAATCTGGGCTTGTCAGTTCGGCCCAGCGTTCCAGGTCTCTAGGCACAGCATGGGACTTTCAGAGTTCAGCCAATCACGTAACGTTGAGATCAGGTTGCCAGGCAGATTATGCTAATAAGACCCCGCCTTTTATGCTGCTCCCACTCTGCGGCGGGAAGAACCACCTGGAGGCGGCGGGGGGGGTTGATTTCCATCACCCCTAGGGAGAGAGGATCCGGGACCCGCTGATCTTGCAGCTCCCCTCACCCAACGTCGTGTAAGTACCTAAAGGATTAAGAGAACCGGATAAACCAGGGTCCGGAGTATCCCCTCGCCTGGGAGAGTGTTTCGTCTTTGCTTAGTCCCACCCAAAATGGCGCCCAGCTCTTTCTGCGTCTCAGCGCCCGGCCGGGGCCAACCGACCGCGGACCCGGGTGGGGGGGGAACTGATGGTAGTGGTGGGGGGGAGCAATCCCGGCGGCACCGCCCGATGGTACAGTCCAGCCGGGGCTGGGACGAGGCACCTCGCTCGGGGTGGGGGGTCAAACCATCGGCACCTTCTACCCGAAAAGGGGCTAGGCCCCTCCGGGAAGCCGTCCGGGCCCCGCGTCGAGCGCGGGCTTCGGGGCCGCCCGCCTCGTCTCCCCGGCTCGCAGCCTGCCCCGCGCCCCCCGAGCGGCTCGCATGCCCCGCCGGCCATGCGCTCCTCTCCTCCCCTCCCGTGTTGGTTGGGCCGGGACGGCGGTTGGGCTGCCTGCGCGCCGGGCGGCGGTTGGGCGGGCGGGTGTCCGCCGGCCGGGATCCGTGCGGGGGGTGGCGGCGCGCGTGGCCCTGGGTTCTGGTGCTGGTGTCCCGGCCCCGCGTTCCCCAGCCGCCCCGCCCGCCCCTGCGGGCCTGTCTGCGACCGTGGCGGCGGGCTGGGTAGGACGGAGGCCGAGGACCTGCAGAGCTGGCGAGTCCAGTCTTTTGGGAGCCGGGCTCCCCTTGAGCTAATGCTAAAACAAGAAAAGTCTGTAGCCAGATTACTTAGGTACTAGGTAAAATGGAATAGTTGCGGGAGCACGAAGGCTGGTTAGCACTGGGTGCCATTTCTTTTATCCGTGTATGTGTATTAATTGGATTTCAACCAGTATATATGTACACTTAAGTTAGAGGGTAGGGTTGGCTTTGTGGTGTCATTGATGACATTCATCCAGCTAAATCCCATGCCTCGAATCCTTATACTGATTAAAAGCTTGCCTGCACATCTCCCACCACCCTCGTGCTTAAGGCCAGCTGTATCCACTTTTCATTAAAAGCAAAGTTGCTCGTGGCTAACCTCGATTTCTGTCTTGTTCGCGCCACTGCCGCAGTCAGCTCTTTGTAGGCCAGAGGGTGTGCAGCGTTACATTGTATTCTTTTGTACCCATCCACCCCACGCTTGCCACTCCAGGATTTTCTGCACTCCCGAACTGTACTTATTGTTGCCCTAGTATTGAGAAAACATAAAATCAGAATTCGTTGGGGGCAAAGCAACGTACAATATTTGCTCAATCTGGTGTATTTAGTAACTTTACTAGGTTGTTTACGTTTTACAAACAGGTGAAATCAACACAGAGTGAATCATTTTCACAGGAACGATTCCCTGTCATTTAGGTTTACATTTTTGTTTTGGATCAAGATTTTTTTTTTCCACTCATGACCCAGTTGTTCCACTAGCATCAACCTTTTGAAGTAGTTACCTTTTTCTAAAGGGTCTTTTTTTCCTCTCTCATATTAAGTCTTTTTACTAATGATTTGTAACATGGTCTACCAAAAGTAATTTGTATATTATATTGCAGACCTGAGCATAGGGGAGTGATCTGGGAGTGTCAATTCAATATAACTGACTGGCACTGGTCAATGTCTTCTTGTCTGTTTTTCTAGTTTTTTGTTTTGTTTTGTTTTGACAGGGTTTCTCTGTGTAGCCTTAGCTCTTATTAGGTGTCCCGGGACTTGCTTTGTAGACCACCAGGCTGGCCTCGAACTCACAAAGATCCACCTGCCTCTGCTTCCCAAGTGCTGGAATTAAAGGCGTGTGCCACCACCTCCCGCTTTTCTAATTTTAACATAATCACATATGATCATCATAGAAACAGCACTAAGAAGTAAAAACCCCTAAAGTATAATGACTAGAGGAAATCCTTACTAATTTATCGGTGTGTTTTAGATGTTTGTGTACAATTATGAATGTGCACAAAATATTTGTGTGAGCCCCTTGTGTGGCAAATGGGTGCCTAAATACTTCATGGTGATTTGCCACTTGAAGTCCACTAAACTGAAAGAGTAATTTTCTTATTCATTTTGCTTAAAAATGATTTGAGACGGCCGGGCGGTGGTGGCGCACGCCTTTAATCCCAGCACTCGGGAGGCAGAGGCAGGCGGATCTCTGTGAGTTCGAGACCAGCCTGGTCTACAAGAGCTAGTTCCAGGACAGGCTCCAAAACCACAGAGAAACCCTGACTCAAAAAACAAAAAAAAAAACAAAAACAAAAAAATGATTTGAGACATGAAGTGCTGGCTGACTTGGAATTTGCTATGTAGACTAGATTGCTCTGGAACTCTGAGAGAGCTGCTTGTCTCTGCTGGAATTAAAGGAGATTAAAATTGAGCACTGCTAAACTGCTCCGAGCTTTGTTTTGTTCTTTTGAGGCAGGGTTGCAGTCTTAGTTGGTTTGAACTCTATAGAGCCTTGCTTCTCAACCTGGGGGTTGAATGACCCTTTCACAGACCGTTGGAAAACAGATTTACATTACAATTCATAACAACAAAATTACAGTTATGAAGTAGCAATGAAAATAATTTTATGATTGGGGTTACAACACAAGCTATTAAAAGGTTGCAACATTAGGAAGATTGAGAACCACTGCTGCAGATGGACCCAGGCTGGCCTGGCTCAAAGAGATCCTGCTTCCACTCCGGGGCTTAAAGGTGTTTGCCTGTACCACTGCCTCATTTTACTTTTTTGGTTTGTTTTCTGAGACAAGGTTTCTCCGTGTAGCCTTGGTTGTCTTGGAACTCACTCTGTAGATCAGGCTGGCCTTGAACTCAGATCCTCCTGACTCTGCCTCCCAACTGCTGGGATAAAAGGAATGCGCCAGCACCACTCAGCTTTTATTCATCTATTCATCAATTTATTTGTTTGTTTGTTTTAGTTTAAGCTGTTTGGGGATAGGAGTTGGTTCTCCCCTACCTTTATGTGCGTTCCTGGGAACAAACTCAGGGCACCAAAGTCTTCAAGGCACGCAGCTTTACCTGCTTAGCTATTGAAGAACCTCTCCATTTTAGGCTTAAAATCCACCTTACAGTAAAGACAAACTAGATTCATTTCTGTTTGTGATTAAACCTATGTTTCTCAAGGTTTGGGCTATGCCCTACCTGTAACCTTAACTACAAATGGTTCTCGACTGCCTGTTCTAGGAATGGCAATCATGTTTTTGTTTTAAAAAGTTGTTTACAATCATCTTGCAACCCTACTTTTGTTTCAAAAGGTTATTATAACCCTTGTTATGACCACCTGTTGTCATGCCTTCCCTACAACCACATCTTTGTTTCAGGGAGTCATTATGAATAACTTGTTATGCTTCTGTTCTGCTTCTGTAACCCCGCCTGTTTTGCCCACCAAATCCCCCATTTGGAAACCTCCTACCTCTGAGCTATAAAAGTCGTCTTCCTTACCTCCAATGCTGACCTGAACCCCACCTCAGGGGGAAGCAGCCCATGTACACAAATAAAAAAGCTTGCTTTAATTAATTTGGTCATGATGATTTGGATCAGAGGGCTTTCTCCTCACATCTTTTGAGAGTAACATTATCTCACTGACCCAGGATTTGCTTTTAAAAAGTAAAAAGAGCCAGGTGGTGGTGCACGCCTTTACTGCCAGCATTCAGGAGGCAGAGGCAGGAGGATCTCAGATTTCAAGGCCAGTCTGGTACACACAGCGATTTCCAGGACAGCCAGGGCTACACAGAGAAACCCTGTCTTGAAAAGCCAAAAACAAAACAAAATCAATAAAACAAAAAGTAAAAAAGACAATCAAAACTTTGGGACCAGGGACTCAGTGGATAGTGTTTGCTATGTAAACATGAAGACCTGAGTTCTAATCCCTAGTCTCCACATAAAAGCCAGGTACAGCACAGCGTGCCTGTGACCACAGCTGCACTCCGGATGGAGACAAGCTGACCTTGGGGGCTTGGAGCTCTACCAGTCAAACTGAATGGGTGAGCTGCAAGTTAGTGAGTGTCCCTGTTTTAGATAATAAGGTGGAGAAATGTTAAGTGTACACCTTTAATCTCAGTATTTGGGAGGCAGAGGCAGGTGGATCTCTGTGAGTTCGAGGCCAGCCTGCTCTACAAAGCAAGTTGCAAGTTCCAGCATAGCAAAAGGCCATTACACAGCGAAACCCTGTCTCAAAAAACAAAACAAAACAAAAAGGGAAAATAAGGTGGAAAGCAATGAGGAAGGAAGGCACTTGATCTCTGGGCGCCACATGTGCAGTCAGGCCAATAGACACACTCACACACGCACACAATGAAGAAAAGGAAATACAATCGAAAAGGATAGGTTTCTGGAAAAGTAGAACTGACTATAAAGGACAGAGAAGCACTGAGTTGTAATTTCCATTCCTCACTAAGTTTGCAGTTTTTTTTTTTTTAAGTTTGCAGTTTTCGCAGACGTAAATGCATGGTGGCTGTATGATTTCATTTGGTAAAAACCATGTTGTAGAAACCAGTAAGCATCCTGTTGTAGTTTATTTTTCCTTTGAATGACAGTATACTTACTGCCATTTGAATACATTCTAGAAACATAGACGCTCCCAGTTCAGGTATCTGCTGTCCTACCTGCAGAACTTGTTTCTTGTTTATTTGTTAATCTCTGACAGATTAACACATGGAAATTTAGCCTAGTGAGTTAAGAAAAATGAAATGCAGGGCTAGGAATATAGCTCAGTGGCAGAGTATGACTGGCGTGTGGAAGGCCCTGAGTTCAGTCCCCAGTGCATGGCAGGCACCCCGCCCCCCAACACACACATACAAGCTTGGGCCAACCAAATCACAGAGTGGCTCCATTGCACTTCTCCAGGGGTCCAGGTGGGATAGGACAGGAAAATGAATAGGTCCTTTTCTTCGTTACCTTGGTCCATATTTTTCTTTCTTTTTTATTTTTTTGGGCTTTCAAGACAGGGTTTTTCTGTGTAACCCTGGCTGTCCTTGGTCTCGAGCTCAGAGACTCGCCTGTCTCTGCTCTTGAGTGCTGGGATTAAAGGTGCGCACCACCACAGTCTGGCTTCCTGTCCATGTGGTTTAGTTGAATCACCGTGTAGGTGGTGGAAGTGTATCTGGCCCCTCTCCTTTGGAAGTATTGTTATAACGCCAACTGAAGGCTCATTGGGAATTCTCCGAGCTGACGCAACTCCAGTTATTTCCTGTAGCTTCCATAAGTTTCCACCATGCTGTTGATTCTGAAACTTAATTCCCCTTCCTGTTTTCTGAGATTATTTGCTGTCTTCCTGTTGCTCATGCCTGGGTAACTGAAAGTCTGTTCAGGTTGTAGGAGTGACTGGAAATTGCTTCCTTTTTTTTTTGTTTTAAAGATTATTATTTTTTGTACGTCTACGAATGTTTGCCTGCATGTATGTATGTGTACCACATGTATATCTGGTGTTCCTAGAAGCCAGAAGGGGGTGTGATATTGTCTGGAACTGGAGTTCCAGATGGTTCTAAGTCTGTATAGGTGCTGGGAACCCAAATCAGGTCTTCTGCAAGAGCAGCAAATGTTCCTATTAACCCTGAGCATCTCTCCAGCTCCAGGAAGCAGCTTCTTTTCGGATAACTTTGAAACAGTGAATTTAGGAGGATGAATGTGTGAGGAACTGGTTGGGGAAGAAGGAAGTTATGGTTAACCTCATAATGACAGCAAGACTAGTTAAAATGTCCTGAAAACAGTTGTTACAAAGCTAATACTGCATGGGTTTTGACTCCAAACAAAGATTGCCAGAAGATGCTTGACAATCTGATGAAATAGCCAGTTACTGTTGGCCTATTTTAAAGTTTAACTCGTTTGCTTCAGAGTTAGAGTGGGGTGGTGGTGGAAGAGATGGCTCAGCTGGTAAAGGCACCTGTTGCCAAACCTGATTGCCTGAGCTCAGTCCCCAGGACCCACCTGGTGGGAGGAAATAACTCCCTTCCCCAGGCTGACCTCTCGTCTCCACTGGTATGCCATATCATGCATTCATGCCCAAAAATAAGTAAAAAAAGGAAACAAAAATTTTTAAAAATTAGAATATTGAAGCTATATGCTATCTTTCAGCCTCGGGAACTCTGATGTGGTTTATACAGCCTTACTCCTGTATACCTTAGCTCAGCATATTGGCTAGTAGCCTGTGTAGCCAGCAGCTTGTCTGCTAAACTTCTGAAATATCACATTTATACAATATGTTAGTGTAAAATGTACACACCAGTTTTTTGAGAGTTAGAATGAAAAAATAATACTTTAAATGCTGATGATAATATGTGGCTTTAAACAGCATGCTTACTGGAAATTTTAAATTATGTGACTCCTGTATTTTTATTGAACAACTCAGCTTAAGCCTGATAGGGTGAGGTGTTCTGTAGTAACAATACAATGTGCTTATTATTGTTAGGCTCTTCTAGTGTAAACTAATACCCATTGCTAATTTGTAGGTATGTTTAGTTTTCCTAGTGGTTATGACAGCTCTCACAAACCCACAAGTATTTCTTTGTAGTGTGTCTTAGTCTCAGAATCACTTCCTAATAGTTGTGTTAAATGTTACTGAATTAATGTATATTCAGTTCATTGTTTGAACTTAATAATAAAATGAGATCTGTTTTGTCTGTCTTTGTGGTATCACGTGCACAGGTGCATGTTCCTTTGTGTGCACATGCGGAAGCTAGAGGCACACAATAGCTGTCTTCCTCTGTAACTCTCCACCATATATATTTTTTTATTTAAAAAAGTTTTTTTAGCTGAGAGATGGTAACATGCACCCTTAATCTCAGCACTCAGGAGGCAGTGGCAGGCGGATATCTGTGAGTTTGAGGCCAGTATGGTTTAAGTAGTGAGTCCAGGCTACACAGAGAAACCCTATCTTGAAAAACAAAAACAAACAAGCAAAGAAAAACAGAAAAATAAATCTCTTATAGGTTTATATGTGTTTTTCCTGGATGTATGTATGTGAACCATGTTTATGCCTGCTGCTAGTGGTGGTCAGAAGAGGGTGTCTGAGCCGCTAAGGCTGGAGTTGTAGACAGTTGTGAGCCACTTTGTAGGTGCTGGGAACCAGACTCTGGTCTTCTGTAAGAGCAATAAACCTTTTTAACTGAATTGTTGCTTCATCCCCCCGACCAACTTTTTAACTTTTAATTTTTTAAAAGACATATTTATTATGTATACAGTGTTCTGCTTTCATGTGTCCCTGTGCGTCAGAAGATAACACCACACCTCATTATAGGTGTTTGTGAGCTACCATGTGGTTGCTGGGAATTGAATTCAGGACCTCTAGAAGATCAGTTAGTGCTCTTAACCATTGAGCCATCTCTTCAACCCTACCTTTAATTCTTAATGTGTGCTGGGTGCATCGTAGTACACAGGGTTTTTTGTTTGTTTGTTTGTGTGTGTGTGTGGGGGGGGTTCTTTTGTTTTTTCAAGACAGGGTTTCTCTGTGTAGAAGCATTGGATATCCTGGAACTCACTTTGTAGACCAGGCTGGCCTCAGACTCAGAGTTCCACCTGCCTCTTCCTTTTGAGTGCTGGAATTAAAGGTGTGTGCCACTATGCCCTGGCTGTGGTGCATGATTTTAATCCCAGCACTCAGGAGGCAGAGGCAGATGATGAGCCTCTGTGAGTTCGAGGCCAGCCTGATCTACAAGAATTCAAGGCTAACCAGTGCTACATAGTGAGACCTTCTCTCAAAAACATAAAGGAGGTGCTCAAAAGATGAGGATGTCAGGATAGGATTTAGAGTGTGGTTTATGCTGGTCTAGCAAAGTAATAGTAGTAGATTCTTTTCTAAGAATTAATCCTGGGTAGTTGGCTAGGTATTCAGTATACCAGGCTTGCTTTTTCTCCTGTTGAGTGGGCCTTGAGTCCAATTAGACAGTTACCGCTACCACGTGAATGCCACTTACTGCACCCAGTATTTTTTTTTAAGATTTATTTATTTATTTATTATGTATACAACATTCTGCCTCCATGTATGCCCACAAGCCAGAGGAGGGCACAGATCTCATTACAGATGGTTGTGAGCCACCATGTGGTTGCTGGGAATTGAACTCAGGACGTTTGGAAGAGCAGCCTGTGCTCTTAACCACTGAACCATCTCTAGCCCTTGCACCCAGTATTTTTTGGTTTTTCGAGACAGGGTTTCTCTGTGGCTTTGGAACCTGTCCTGGAACTTGCTCTGTAGACCAGGCTGGTCTCGAACTCACAGAGATCCACCTGCCTCTGCCTACCGAGTGCTGGGATTAAAAGCGTGCGCCACCATCGCCCGGCCAGTATGTTTTTTTTCTTTTTTTTGATTTTCGAGACAGGGTTTCTCTGTAGCTTTTGGTTCCTGTCCTGGAACTAGCTCTTTTAGACCAGGCTGGCCTCGAACTCACAGAGATCCGCCTGCCTCTGCCTCCAGCCCGGCAGTATTTTTTTTTTTTAAGGACACTTTTAACTAAGCCCTATTTATTTTGTTTTGTTTTGTTTTCGTTGTTTTTGAGACAGGGTTTCTTTGTGTAGCCCTGACTATTCTGAAACTCACTCAGTAGAGTACGCTGGCTTTGAACTCAGAGATCCACCTGCCTCTGTCTCCCTAATGCTGGGATTAAAAGTGAGTGCCACAACCTCTGTTCACCTTTCTCTCTCTTACACACAAAAATATTTTTTCATACCCCCACCTCCATATCCATGGTTTTCAACAGTTGTAAACCGTAGCAGATACATCTGTGTATTTGTGGTACTGGTGATGGAATGCAGGTCTTAACACATGGCAGGCTAGACTTCTACTACTAGTCTATACTTCTACCCTGCAGATAAAATTTAAATTCAGCAAACCATGTGTAAGATTTTGTAGGAAAAGCCAGGCGGTGGTGGCGCACGCCTTTAATCCCAGCACTTGGGAGGCAGAGGCAGGTGGATCTCTGTGAGTTCGAGACCAGCCTGGTCTACAAGAGCTAGTTCCAAGACAGGCTCCAAAACCACAGAGAAACCCTGTCTCGAAAAACCAAAAAAAAAAAAAAAAAAAAAAAAAAAAAAAAGATTTTGTAGGAAAAAAGTCTAAAAGCTTTCTGGAGTGACTTTGAGTGATATGGAACCACATAAGTTCAAGGACTGTTCAGTGTTTCAAAGGCATTAATACTCTGGAAACATTTATGTGCTTAGTGTAGGCCCAGCAAAAAATGTAGTTAGACTAGTTGCTTCTAAGAAAGGGCAGACTACTCTTGAAAGAGAATTGGGAAACTTCTCTCATAGAAGCCAAGAACTAATACTTAAAACAATGTAATAGTGCTTTTGACAAATTAATAATGAGATATCAGTGGAACACTATAAGCAGTCCAGAAATAGGTTCATACATATTCAAACACCCAGGAAGCAGGTGAAGAGCAAAATGAGAAAGCTTTTGGAATTTAATGTAGGAGAGTATATGCATGGCTTCTGCATAGTGAAGAGACTCTTGAGCAAGGTGCTGCGTGTGCTAATGGAGTGACAAAGTCTTCAACAGAACTTGGAAAATGAGAAACCCACAAGTCTAAGATGTATCTGTATTTATCTATAGCTATCTCTCTCTATATATCCGCTCAACCTTGTGAATAACTAAGGAAACATAAATTAAATCCACAACGATATATTTCTGTACACCCAAGTTGAAGTAGGCAACTCCAAATTGTAAGGGTGTTGAATAGTAGTGATCTTCATACAACGCTGGTAGGCGTATTTATTTTATTTTATTATTATTATTATTTTTTGGGGGGTGGTCACAGCTACTTTGGAAAGCAGCATTATTAAGAAAGTATAAAATAGAGTTAGTGGAGTTTGTAATCCCAGAGAAAAGAGGCCAACACAGGAGGATCTGTGAGGCTCACTACTGGCGGGATCCAGGCCAGTGAGAGAACTTGTCTTAGGGAACACCAAAAAGGTGGACAGTGCCTGAGAATTGACAGCTGTCCTCTGATGTCCACTCACAAGTGCATGCTGTAGTACACACTCTCATGTGTACACACACACACACACATTCCTTCTTTCCCCAATGGGAACTCTTCACTATGTCTTTGTAGTTGCTTAGCTCTCTGGCTTTTGAACAATTTGCTCAACTAAAGCTCTTTGTGGGCTGAGTAAATTACAGCCTCCTCTACTTCCCTTGAGAAGCAGTCTAGCCTTGTGATTTCATCATCTGGTGGAAACCAGGAGACAGAAGCAAATGCAAACCCTGCTGGGTCCTGGCAGCCTTGCCCGGGTGGAAGCTGTTGCTGCAGTGGGGAAAGAGGTCCAGGCTCTGTGGTCATGGGTCTGGAGTTAAGCCCCACATAGTGTTTTGACCTTGGACAAGCAGCCGCTCTTGGTTGTGGTGAGGACTTTTTTGAAAGCTGATATTTAAAGGGCATTTCACAGTGCCTGGCACCTGCAGGCTGCTCAGTAACGGCAGCCACTCTATTATTACTGTCCCACTCCTTGTTTACTTAGGTAACACTGAATTTCCACAGTCTGCAGTTTCAACCAGGGGAACTGTGATTATGCTGATTTTTAAAATGAAGAGCTGCATCTGTCAAGGGATCCCAATTTTGTGATCTCGTTTAACTCCTCTAGTGCATGTATAAAGAGTCTAGTGTGTAGGCTCACCTGAACAAAGGCAAGCACATGTGGAGGTCAGCAGACTACTGAGTTGTTGTTCTCTTTCAACCCGTGTGCTCGCCATTTTGCACCTTAATTTTTGAGTTGAGGTCTCTTCCTGATGCTGGAGTCATCAATTAACAAGACTAGCTAGCCATCAAGCCTCATTGATCCCATCTGTCTGCCTCCCCAGTGCTAGGGTTACAGACCTGTGTTACCACGGCTGGCTTTCCATGGAGGTTCTAGGCATCCAAACTTGGTTCTCATGCTTGTATGATGAGCACCTTGCTGAGTGAGGCATCTCCTTAACCCTCAAGATAGAAGTTTTTTTTGTTTATTTTGCTTTTTGGAGATAGGGTTTTTCTGTGTGGCCCTGGCTCTTCTGGAACTGCAGATCAAGCTGATCTCAAACTAAGCAAACCGACTGCCTCTGCCTCCTGAATGCTGAGATTAAAGACATTCGTCACCATGCCTGCCTTGCTGTAGAGGTTTTTTTTTTCTTTTTTGCTGTGCTGGGGATAAAATCCAGAGCCCTGTGCTTTCTAGACAAGTGTTCCGCCTCTGAGCTATCTATATCCCTAACGTAAGAGTTTTTAAAAAGCAGACGCCTCAATATGTCATCTATCTGGATTGTTGACCTTGCTAATAAAATACTTATTTTACCCATTTCACTTGTAACTATGAAAATAGTTGAGGAATGAAAATGTGGAGGTGAAAGACAGGTTAGGCCCTCATTAGCCTGTCTACATGGGCTGAGGGTTAGCTGTAACTGGAATGGCTTCAAACCAGTATCAATTAGCTTCTTAGTCCTGCGTCAGAGTAATGGTTCAGTCTCTAAACAAGACTGGTTGGTTGGTTGGTTTTTTTTGTTTGTCTGTTTGTTTTTTCCCCCAATGCACTTAGTGAGGAAACAGCTTACTACTTCAGACTGTGCCTCTGTCTACACTGTCTAGGATTTTATTTTTGGGGTTGGATTTTTTTTTTTTTAAATATTTGAGGCATAGTTACCTGCAGCTTTTCAGGCTGCAGAAGACCAGCTTGCAAGTTTCCTACTTAGCTACTGTGATTGCTACTTTAACTAAGAAGTTTGAGACAAGCAGGGCATGTAGCAATCCATGCAGAGGCATACCCACACCACCAGTGGCATCGATCTCCCTGCAAGTTGTCTGCAAGTGATGCTGCTGTTTGGAGGGAGCATGAGGGGAAAGTACTGAGATCTTTATAAATTCAGAGTGGCTCGGTATTAGTCAGCAAGCCAACTGCAGCAGTTTTCAGTCTGCAAATGACTTCCTTGAGTCGTATTTACAAAGTTCTCTTCAGGTATCCTCATAGGTGTCTGGTACTGATTTCCTTATTTCCATGTAGTAAGGGGAAGCTGGAAAGTAAATCCCCGGAAAGCCACCTGGTTGGTAAAGTGTATTCACCCCCACCTTCTCCAGGATTCTAAGACAAAGACCCACAGTTAAATTAAAGGAGCCAGTGAGTTGCATACTTTGAAGGAAGATGGAAATGTTCTTTTTAAGTTATTGTTTAGCAACATAAAAGGTTTTAACTGTGTACATGTGTGTCCTTTGCACATGCTCAGGTCAGAAGACAACTGGTGGGGATTCTGGGACTGAGCTCAGGTGGTAGATTTGGTGTCCAGCAGCTTCTTCAGCTGAGCTTTATCAACAGTGACGAGTTCGTTCCTCCCTCCCTCCCTCCCTCCCTCCCTCCCTCCCTCCCTCCCTTTCTTCTGGGAGCTTTGGCCCTTGGAAGTTTGTGTAAGAATATTTATTTACATCATTAAGATGGCAAAGAGTTTTGAGCTCTTTTCTTTGCCCCATGATTATTAGAAGCCTCATTGTAATCAGCCCTTAAGTCACTTCTAGGATGATTGTGCATTTTTCTTTCCCTGCTGTGCAGTAACTAGATCTGGCTTACATAAGGATCACCTGGAGATTTTTCAAAGATTTCTGTGTTTTTTCCTCTCTGTGCTATTGATTGGGAGAGATTCTTTAAGGGTCAGACCTTGGAATTTGCCTTTCACCTGCTTGAAACCGGAAAAACTAGTTCCTGAACCTTGAAACTAGGTAAACCAACTGAATGAAGTTTAAAATTTTTACCTTTCATTGTGACCCTTTCAGTCCCAGTCACCACTGTTTGATGCTTTCATTTCTTTTTTCCCTTTAGACTTACTTTATCATTTTATGCATGTGAATGTTTTACCTGAATGTATATCTGTATACCATGTGGTGCCTGGTGCCTGCAGAGGTGAGATGAGAGCATAGGATCCTCTGGAACTGGAGTTACAGACAGTTGTGAGCTGGGAGCAGAACACAGGGTGCTCTTAGTCACACAGCCTTCTCTCCAGCCCATTTGATTCTAAAAAAAACAAAAACAAAAACAAAAAACAAACAAACAAACAAAACCCCAAAAACCTCAGGTACCAGTCCTTGAATTCTCCCATGACTGACACTGAGCACCAGGCTGGTTGAGCCTAGTGCCTGTGGGTGGATTCTCCTGGAATCTCTTTGAAGGAGCTCTGGGATTACAGGCCTGCTCTGGACTTCACCTGAGTTCTAGGAATTTCATCTTGATCTTTCATAGCAAGAGCTTTTCCCCACTGAGTCATCACCCCAGCTCTGGATGTTTTGTTTTGTCCCCTGCCTTCTCATAGTGACTAGGTCCTAAGCATTTCCTCAGGGCTTTTGCTGTGTTCTGTCTTGTCCAGGAACTCTCAAGAAATCCGTCAGAAATGCGCCCATGTTTACTCTTGTGGCAAGAGCTATACTTTCTCTCTTTGAAAAGTTTATATTGTGGCAAGAGTTATACTTTCTCTCTTTGAAAAGTTTATACTGGCTAAACTTCCATGCTTTTAATCATAAAAAGACCTTGGAGCTGGATAGGTGGTTCATGCCTATAATTCCAGCACTCAAGAGGCCAAGGTTGGAGACTTACCTAAATTTCAGACTAGGTACAGATTTGGGTACAGATGGAGTGAGACCCTATCTTAAAAAAAAAACAAAAACAGCTTTGAACTAGAGACTAGTTTAGTAGTATGGCTCTTGCCTAGTGTACACACAGCCTGAAGTTCCATCTACAACACTTAAAGCTTTTTTGAGCTATAATTCATGTACTGTACAGTCCACTAATTTAAATTATACAACTTAATGACTTTCAAATCTTCAGATTATGCAACTCTCACCACGACCAGCTTTATAACCTTCTCATAACCACCCCTGCCCCCAATCTATCTCCCTACTGCGTGTGTACGAATTTCCCGTTTCGCGTGTTTTGTATCAGTGCAGTCGTTCACTGTATATTTCTTTGTTCACCAGCTCTTTCACTTAGTATATTTCCAGGCTTCATCCATTAGGCCCTTCATCATTCACACATCAGTTCTTCATTCCTTTTTTTGGTTTTTAATTAATACATATTAATTATATATAATAGTGCTCTTAATTTTGATGTTTGCATACATTTATATAACATATTTTGAAAATATTTACCCCCTAATCCTTTCTTTTCCCCTCTTTCTGATCTCCTTCCTTTTCCCAGTCAGTCTTCCTTTCATTGTCTTGTCTCCTTTTACTTCCTCCTTCTCTCCCTCCCTCCCTCCCTTCTTCCTTTTTTCAGTTTTTGGCAACCCTCTGAGTTTAATTAGGGTTGCTATAGGAGCGTGGGTAGCTGTTTTTTTGAGATATGGCCTGTCTGTGAAGTCCTTGCTGGCCTTTTGCCTTAACCTCCCAATTCTTCATTCTTTTTATGGGCATGTATATAGATATTCCACATTTTTTGCATCCTGTTATTAGTTGATGGGTATTTGGATTGTTTCCAGTTTTTAGCTCTTACGAATAACACTATGAATATTTATGTATAAGTTCTTTGGGGAAATATGTTATTCTACTAGGTTTTATTATAGCTTCATAAGGAACCAGTGTGTCATCTGGTAACTGTTTAGACTTTTTTTTTTTTTCAAGACAGGGTTTTTCTGTGTAACTTTGGAGCCTGTCCTGGAACTCACTCTGTTGACCAAGCTGGCCTCAAACTCACAGAGATTCTCCTGCCTCTGCCTCCCAAGTGCTGGGATTAAAGGTGTGCGCCACCTGTTTAGACTCTTGATCAATTGCCAGCCTCTTTACCAAGGTGCCTACAGTGTTTTATATCACCAAAAGCATATGAAGGTCCTGGTTTCTCTATATTCTCGCCATTTGTTCTTATCTACTATAACAAATTTAGAATAAAATTAAGAAAATGAAGATAGCCTACTGAAATGAGGATAAAAGAAACTAGAATAACATTAACAGAATCCTTTTTGTGTAATGCAGCAACATGGCCTGAAAAATGTTGCTTGGCCTTTGATTGGGAGTGTACTAGATGAAGCAGTATATCACTATTTTGCTGAAACTCAAGTCCCCAAACCTACAAACCTATGTTTTCAACTTTTTTCTTTTCTTTCCTTTTCTTTTTTTTTTGTTTAATATTCTGGGGAATCAAACCCAGGACCTCATATAAACTGGTCAAACGTTCTACTACTGAACTAAATCCCTAGCCCTCTGTTTCATTGTTTTTCTGACTGGACAAACCTTTACATTTATTGGGGAGTTTATAGTTTGTAGCTTGCATGCTTTGAATTTTAAGTATATCTTGTATGTGCAAGAGCAGAAAGAATCTATGGTTATGTTTTTTCCCATGGCTATTCTCATTTCTTTTAATCCTAGGATGAACATGAATTATTAGGGTCCATTAACAGTTTTATTAATATCGACATTGATGACAAGGAGCATTTCTTTCTTTCTTTCTTTCTTTCTTTCTTTCTTTCTTTCTTTCTTTCTTTCTTCCTTTCTTTTCTGAGACAGGGTTTTTCTGTAGCTTTGGAGCCTATCCTGAAACTAGCTCTTGTAGACCAGGCTGGCCTTGAACTGCACAGACATCCGCCTGCCTCTGCCTCCTGAGTGCTGGGATTAAAGGCGTGTGCCACCACCGATTGGCAACAGGGGACATTTTTGATGGTTTTCTGTGTATGAGTTATGGCACTTAGTGTTTTCCATTTACATAATTCCCTAGATCCCCAGTCCTTTTAATTAACAGTAATGCCTACCAGAGTGTTAAAGGAGAGTCAGGTGGGAGAGAATGTGCAAAATGGTCGCCCAAGGAGGTAACAGTGACTTTGGCATCTGGATGATGAAAAATAACTAGGTGTTCTATAATATTGGCCCAAAGCATCTAAGCAGAGACAACTATTGCCCTTGTCCTAGGAGCAGATGAGCCTACTGGGGAGGAGGGACCTGGAGAGGACCTGAGCAGTACAGTTGTTGCAGCTTCAGCCAGCAGAGGGCTTGTGAAGCAGATGCTCTGGACATAGGAGGAAGGCCACAGGAAGGGAATCAGGGCAGAGTTTTCAGGAGGTTGTGAATACCATTGAAAGGCCCAGGGGGATGAGAAATGTGGAGTAAGCCTTGCCTTTAGCACATATATTTGAAAAAGTATTTTCAGCTGGGGATGTATTCTCAGTTGGCAAAGTGTTTGCCTCGCATGCACAAGGCTCTGGGTGCAACACCTAGGATGACCTAAGCCGCTGGTGGAGGTGCATGCCTATGATCTTAGAACTTAGAAACAGGGGCACGGTGATCAGATCAAAGTCATTCTTGACTACATAGTGAGTTCCAAGCCTGCCTGGGATCTGGGATGTTTCTCTCTCTCTCTCTGTCTCTGTCTCTCTCTGTCTCTGTCTCTCTCTGTCTCTCTGTCTCTCTCTCTCTCTGTCTCTCTCTCTCTCTGTCTCTCTCTCTCTCTGTCTCTCTCTCTCTCTCTCTCTCTCTCTCTCTCTCTCTCTCTCTCTCTCTCTCTTATATATCCTTGGGATTGGAAAGATGGCTCAGTGATTAAGAGCACCAGCTGCTCTTCCAGCAGTCCCAGGTTCAATTCCCAGCACCTATATGGTATATCACAATGCTCTGTGGCTCCAGTTCCAGGGTATATGACACCTTCACACAGATATACATTCAGGCAAAGCATCAATGAACATGAAATAAAAATAAATTTTAAAAGGTATATTCTCAAATGAGACAATGGAGATGAACTCTTTTCAGTATAAGTGAGAAGGAGTGGACAGAGATACACAGGTAGTTGGGTAGGAAACTGGGTCCAAGGGAAACACTGTTCATTGTAAACATTTTATCAGAATACAATGTGTAAACGAGATTGTGCTTTCACTTCTCAGCTGCTCAGACTCGAATAATCACATAAAAACTATATTCATTGCAACACTATTTGGCTGATGGCTCAGGCATATTCCTAGCTAGCTCTTACATATTAAATTAACCCATTCCTATTAATCTGTATATCGCCACAAGGCTGTGGCTTACCAGTAATGTTCTGGCATCTTTCTCCTTTAGTGGATACATGACATCTCCTTGACAACATCTATCTCTCTCTATCTCTGTTCAGGTTTCCCACATGCCTTTACTCTGCTAAGCCATTGGCCAAAATAGCTTTATTCATCAACCAATAAAAGCAACACATATATAGAAGGACATTCCACACCAACAATTGTAGCACAATTAATAAAAGCCTAGAAACAGAAACTGGGGTTCAACTTGAGGGTCAGAAAAGCAAAACAGTCAGCTGCGGGTTCTTACCTCTATCTCAGTTGGAAATAGTGATGTTGCCTTCAGGAATCTCAGAATAAGACTGTGTCTGAGAGCTGTCTCCTCCATCTTATATTCCTCTTTAAGACTGGGTTGAAGGCATGCACCACCTGGTTTCTTTTCTTTTCTTTTTTTTTTTTTTTTTTTGGATTTTCGAGACAGGGTTTCTCTGTGGCTTTGGAGCCTGTCCTGGAACTAGCTCTGTAGACCAGGCTGGTCTCGAACTCACAGAAATCCGCCTGCCTTTGCCTCCCGAGTGCTGGGACTAAAGGCGTGCGCCACCACCGCCCGGCTACCACCTGGTTTCTATGGCAAACTAGTGTGGCTACAGTGATTAAAAGTGTGTGTCATCACTGCCTGATCGGTAAGACTAATCAGTGCAGCTGTCTTACTCTCTGATCTTCAGGCAAACAAACAAACAAACAAACCCAAGAAGTAAATTAATAAACAAGCAAAGAAAACAGACTGAATACTATTGAAAAGAATTCAAAGGTGGGCATGGTGACGCGAACCTATAATCCTAGCACGCAGGATGTGGAAGTAGGAGAAGAGTGAGTTCAAGGGCATCCTGGACTACATAGTGAGACCTGGTTCCAAAACAAAAAACAGACAAGAAAGGAAAAGGTTCAGAAAGTACCGAAAGCTGTGAAGACGTTAAGTAATAGTCACTGTGGAGCTAGGGACATAGCTCACTGGGAACACTGCACCAGACCCCGGTCCAAGCCCAACCCTGCTAAAGATAAATAAAAGTAAAGTAGGGTTGGGGAGATGGCCTCGTCAGTAAGTTACTTGCTGCATAAGCTTGAGAAACTGAGTTCGAGCTCTATTACCCGCATAAAAGTAGGGCTCAGTGGTACATGCCTGTAATCCAAGCACTAAGTGGAGGCAGGAGGATCCCAGGGGCCTCCTGGCTAACCAGTGCAGTTGAGTTGATAAGCTCCAGGTTCAGTGAGAGACCCTGTTTCAAAATATTACGGTGAAGATCAATGAGAAAAAATACCCAGCTTCTTTCACACACACACACACACACACACACACACACACACACACGCACACACCCCAACACCTGTACACACATGAACAATGAAAATGTATATGGCTAGTCTCTTGTCTAAGTTATTTTCATTTTTATTTATTTATTTTTAGACCAGGCTGTTTTTAAACTCACAGAGATCCACATGCCTCTGCCTCCTAAGTGCTGGGACCAAAGGTGTGTGCAACTCTGCCCGGCTTTATTTTGAGTATTTTTAACCAGGCAGGGTCTCCCTACACTGTTGAAGATGGCCACAAACTCCTAGGTTCTAGAAATGCTCTCTTGTCAGTCCCTTGAGTAAACTGTCCAGCTCCTAAGTGAGGGGACTCTGGCCAGCTTGAGAATGGCAGGCATGGCTCTGGCAGGCCTTGCCTTTCTCTCTGATCCCCTCTGCCTTGCTAAAACCATTGCATTCCTAAAGCCAGCCGCCAAGATCTATTCTCTTATCTGAACACTTCTTCCCTCAGGCAGACTACCAAGGCACAGATATCCAAGTATTGAAGTCCACTAATCAAAAGCCCCCTTTGTCTCACTTAATTAACATGCCCAATTAAAATTAAACACCTCACTCCAACACGGGTTTCCCCTTGTACCTTTATAAACTGCCATTTTCCTTTGTGCCTCGTCTGTCTCCGCTCTCTCCAGAGGTAGTCCTTTGTTCACCTCTGGGACAAATACCCCTTCCCCTCTCCCTTGTCCTCTTTCCCTTCTTTCTCATCCTCTGTCTCCTGTCTTTGTCTCTTATTCCCTGACCTTTGATCTTCTGGGGCAGATAAATCCCCTTTGTGCTGAGAACTTAGTCTTGGGGGTCCTGAGCAGATACTTCTCCTTTCACGAAGACATTCCTTGTGTTTGAATATATGGATGGTCTTTCCGTGTCACAACCAATCATACATACTTACTTTCAGTAAGGGTAAAAGTGAAAATATTAAGGGAGGATGTTGTTCATTGGTAGTGTGCTTGCCCAGCATTGGGGTTTAGCCCTGGAATCACCACCACCAAAGAAAGTCCTTTAGTAGGTAAATATTTGAGTAAGTTTTTGCTACATTGCCATGTTAAAAGTAGTATTTACTGCAAATACTTTAAGTATCTTAAGAGATGCCCACAGCATTTTAAAATGTGACTCATGCTGTATGGTTTTACCTAAGCATGTGCTTATAGACATAGCTGTTTTCTGTGTGCTGGGTTTGTGTAATGGGGGGATCACAAGAGAATATCAGCAGTGGCCACATGGAGAGATGGGGTAGGAAGGGAGAGGGTAGCTTTTACTTTTTATTTAAGACAATCCTATCAGAACTTTTTCTAATTCAGTATTTTATTTAAAAGTATATCCCATATATATGTTTGGGTTTAGAACATTTTCATCATCTCAAAGAAACATGTACCTCTTAGCTCCTCTCCCTTCCAGTCCTGCCTGTAGAATCACTAATCTATAGTTTGTCTGTATAGAATTATAGTTCTGGACTTTAAAGATATAATAAGTGGTTTTTTTTTTTGTGACTGGCTTTGTTCACTTATCATAGTTTTTCCTTCCTCTCCTTTTCTTTTCATTATTCTATCTCTCTATATCTATCTATCTATCTATCTATCTATCTATCTATCTATCTATCTATCTACCTACCTACCTACCTACCTACCTACCTACCTACCTACCTACCTACCTATCTATCTATCTATCTATCTATCTATCTATCTATCTATCTATCTATCTATCTATACACACACAGGCTGGCCTTGAACTTGCAGTTTTTATGCCTCACCCTCCTGAGTGATAGGATTACAGGTGTGTACCATTACGTCCTACTTACTATGTTTTCAAAGGTTCAACTATGTAACATCTCACATTATATTATTCCCGTTGGGCATTGTGTGTGTTTATTCCCTTTGAGATACTGTGTGTATGTGTGTTTGTGTTGAAGATTGAACGTACGGCTCTGCACGTATGTGTTCCTACTGTACCACTGAGCTATGCCCTCTTCTTTTAAACATCTTTTAATGTGTTAATACCCATTTGTAAATATCTGAGAAAAATGTTTACTCAGATCCTTTGTTATTTTGTCTTGTCTTAATTATTTAATTATTTTTTAATTATGTGTTTATCTTGTGTATGTGAGTCACCATCCAGGTTAGATGCTTTGGATACTCCTGGAGTAGTGAGCCACTTGATGTAAATGCTGGTACCTGAACTTC
The DNA here is from genome assembly GCF_037038515.1 of Microtus pennsylvanicus. Lineage (NCBI taxonomy): Eukaryota > Metazoa > Chordata > Mammalia > Rodentia > Cricetidae > Microtus > Microtus pennsylvanicus. The sequence continues at coordinate 88,933,688 of NC_134581.1, read as the reverse complement.
ATAAAAGCAGTATATGCTCTTAATTGCTGAGCCACATGTCTAGTCCTGTCTTATTATTTACTTCTTTTTTTTTCCTTTTCCTTTTTTCAAGACAGGGTATCTCTATGTAGCTCTGGCTGTCCTGGAACTCGCTCTGTAGACCAGGTTGGTCCTGAACTTGGAGATCTGCCTGTCTCTGCCTCCCAAGTGTCGGGATCAAAGGCCCAGTTTTATTATTTACTCTTTATTCTCTATATAAAACCTTAGTAGACATATGCTTTTTAAGTACTTTCTCCTTTTGTCTGCTATGTGAAAAATTATGCACGGAGAAAACTATTAAATTTAGTTTCAAAGTTAGGATGATGTAGCGCAAATTCTAATTGGTCTTAATAATAAAAACCTGGAAGCAGATCACTCTACAGGCTATTTTAATAGTAGGACATTTTCAGACACCACTTCTGTTGACAGACTTTCTTAGTGCTTTTTTGTTCCTTTTCTTTATTAGGAGAAGACTATTCCAGGATACCAGTTGTGTCTTGATTACTTTGGGATGTAAAATAAGCCATAAAGCAGTGTTGCTCTTGTCTAGGACAACCTGTACTGTCACTGGTAAATTCAAAAGTTTCTGATAAACATAGCCATAAGGTAACTGGAATGTTTACCACAGCACACAACTATCAAATCGAGTTCAGTTTTCTGCAAGAGTAGCGCAGTCCTGGTCAGCTACCGAAGATACTAAGGGGATACTTAGAAAAACAAACCCAGCTTCTGGTACCTACTTCCTCCCTGTGGGGCTGGGGGTTGTCAGTAGTTGAGAGAGGCAGAGAAGCCTGCAGAGCTTTAGGTAATGTCACCAGACTGGGAAAGTCAGCAATTAGAGTGGAAAGGCTACTGATGCAGTCAGAGCACAGGGACCAACATTCCAGAACTAGAGACATAGCAGGAAGTCTGGACACAGGTGAATAGAGGAGTGAGATGTTTGGTAGTCTCATGTCACCAGACACATGGAAACTGAGGTCCAAGGTCCCTTAAATATACTTTGAAATTGGCCCTTCTATACTGGAAGAGCTGGCCCATACATGGATCCATCTTAACCACAGACAGCCATAAAACAGCTCAGGACTTGAGGTACCATGCCTCTGTAGTCTGCCAGAGGACAGTGGGCCTGGAAGAAGACAGTGGGTTCCCTGTGAGAGGGTGCTCATCTCTCCTACCAGCTGGACACACTCTATGAATTCATCCTAACTCAGATGCTGTGTTCTGCAGCAATATATAACACACTGCCACTTTAAGGCTCTTGAGAACAGAATAGAGTGCCCCCCCCATGGATTTCTCTGACATTGTGTTCACATTTTATCAGCCAAGCAGTTATTCCTTATGAAAGGCAAAGGCCGACATCAAGGTTTGTCATCCCTTAGAACTCACACAGAGCCCTTTTGAACTCTCGAGAATTTTCATGTGAGTTTGACAGACACAGACCCCTAACAAGTCTCATCACCTGGGTTTTTCTTTTCTTTGAGTGAATGGTAAGGATTCCTTTGAAGGACTCAATTGAGCCCTCATGAGCAGACTGTCAGATGGGATGGGAGGAGTCACCTTGTTTTGGGTACATGAAAAGTTCTTATTTGAACTAGATGGGGTAAAGTCCACATTCCCTGTGCTAACAGAAAGTTTGCTGCTTCTTCCTTTGAATTATGAAGAAAGGAGTGCTCTAACTCCTCTAAGTGGAAAAAAGAGCCTTTCTTAGGAGAAAAGCTTTAATTGATAGTCCTAGAAGCCTTTTGTGCACAAGGAAAGGAAGGAGCTATTGCCTGGCATGGAGGACTTGAAGGACTCATGAGTGGAGGAGTGGCCACCCTGGCTCACTCCTGAACCTTGTTTGGCCCTGTTTCTCTTCTCGATTTTCAAGTCTGGTTTTTTGTTTATTTTTAAATAGTAATTCAACTCTTGTAGTTATGGAATGTCTTTCTTTCCTTTCCTTTTCTTTTTTTTCTTTTTGGCTTTTTGAGGCAGGGTTTCTCTGTAGCTTTTTGGAACCTGTCCTGAAGCCTGTAGACCAGGCTGGCCTTGAATTCACAGAGATCCGCCTGCCTTTGCCTCCCGAGGGCTGGTGTTAAAAGCATGTACCACCACTGCCCAGCTAGAATATCTTTCTTGATGGTGGTCAGAGAATCAATTAGGAACATTTTTTTTAATTTTATATTTATTTTATGTGTATAAGTGTTTTGCCTGAATGTATGTAAATATACCATGTATGTGCAGTACCTGCCAAAGCCAAAAGAAGGTGTAAAATCTCCGGGAATTATACTTACAGTTGGTTGTGAGCTGCCCTGTGGATGCTGAGAGCTTAAACCCAGGTCCTCTGTTAGAGCAGCAAGTGCTCTTAATCACTGAGTCATCTTTCTAGCCCTGAGGTCTGACAGGGCTGCCTGCCTGTCCGCCCGCCTCCCTCCCTCCCTCCCTCCCTCCCTCCCTCCCTCCCTCCCTCCCTCCCTCCCTCTTTCTCTCCCTCCCTCCCGCCTTTCCTTCCATTCTTTCCTTTTTTCTTTTTTCCTTCTTTCCTCCCTCCTCTTCTTTGTTCCCTCCTCCCCTTCTTTTCTTCCTTAAAGATCTTAATCTCTTTATTTAGTTTTTATTTTGTTTATGTGTGTGTGCCAACTCCCTTTTTCTTTCTTTCTTTTTTTTTAATTTGCTGAAATCCTTTTTGAGCCGTCATCTTCTCAGGTATATATAGCCTAGCTAAATTTGTCTACATTTTACTTTCTACTGCAACTGAAAAATATTTTAACTGTATTTCCTCCCACCCCACTTCTGGTTTCCTGCAGCTCATTATGTGCACCACATGTTTGCAGGCTCCCATGGAGGCCAGAGAATATTGCATCCCCAAGACTGGAGTTATAGGCAGTTGTGAGCTGCCGTGTAGGTGTGGGACTTGTGCAGGAGTAGCAGGTAGCCCGAGGAACATTTCTTTAAGATGCATTATAGAACAGTTTTGGAGTTGAAACTGCTCACTGTCATAAAATCAAAAGGCTGTTTACTCCAAAATTGATCTTCCTTTACTTGACAGTGTCTGAATGCCCACCCCGACCAATGGCATAAAATTTTATTTCTGAAATGGTTTTGTTGTTTTTACAACTGGAGCATTCACTCTTAGCTTCATCGTTGGCATTTACAGCAGTTGTTAAATGAGCCCTCAGTAGATACAGGCAGCAGCCCTTACTGTTGTGGTCTTACTCATCTTAACTTTATACCTCTGTTTATATAGAGATAGCCAAGCCTATAAAGTCTTAAATTAAAAAAAAAACAAAGAAGCAAATAAAATTGTTAGTCAAAGGCATAGTCTCTCAGCAGTACTGGGGATTAAACCCTCTATGCAAGTGTTCTACCACTAAGCAATACCCCCCCCCCCTTTTTTCTTTTTAATTTGCTGAAATCCTTAATGAAAGCCTTCAGCTTCTCAGGTATATATAGCCTAGTTAAAATTGTCTAAATATTACTTTCTACTGCAGTTGAAAAATATTTTAGCCATATTTCCTCCCACCCCACTCTGGGTTTCCAGTAGCTCGTTGGTCAGAGTGGTTTGGTGGACTGCCTTGCTCTGTGGGTGGAGAGCCCTTAGGCTGTTGGGTTTCCAGAGAGGAAACTCTCCAAGGTCACACCTAGAGTAGACTTTTTCAGTCTTTTAGGTGAGGAGCAGATGAAAACCTCACTAAGCAGGAAGGTAGTGATATTTGTTTCACATACATGTGACTGCTCATTTCCACAGCAGTTTTAGCAATTTGTTGCAGTTCTTTTCAAAACTGAGAGACTATACTGTCTTTGTTAGAGTTCTATTGCTGTGTTAAAATACCATGACTGAAAGGAAACAGGGAAGAAAAGGGTTTATTTCATCTTAAAGCTTGTAGTCGATCATCCAGGGAAGTCAGGGCAGGAACTAGAGGCAGGAACCGAAGCAGAAGCAGAGGCCATCGAAGAGTGCTGTTTATGGCTTGCTCCTCATGGCTTGCTCAGCCTGCTTTCTTATACACTCCAGGACCACCAGCCCAGGGGTCTGCCCACATCAACCATCATCAAGAAAGTACTTCACTGGGGCTGGAGAGATGGCTCAATGGTTAGGAACACTGACTGCTCTTCCAGGGGTCCCAGGTTCACTTCCCAGCACCCACATGATAGCTAACAATTGTAATTTCAAGATCCAAGACCCTCACACAGATATGCAGGCAAAACACCAATGCATAGAAAATAAAGAATCTGGTGAGGGCATTTTCTCAACTGAGGTTTCCTTTTCCAAGATGATCCTAGTTTATAACAGGTTGACATGAAACTGGCCAGCACATATTCGAAGGATCTAATAGGCTTGCATTTCATAGCTAGAATAGGGAACTTGAGCCGGGCGATGGTGGCGCACGCCTTTAATCCCAGCACTCGGGAGGCAGAGGCAGGCGGATCTCTGTGAGTTCGAGTCCAGCCTGGTCTACAGAGCTAGTTCCAGGACAGGCTCCAAAGCCACAGAGAAACCCTGTCTCGAAAAACAAAAAACAAACAAACAAACAAAAAGAATAGGGAACTTGTACTAAAATATGCATTATTTTGTTATTTGTCCATTGTATTTCTACTTCAGTTTCCTTTCACAAGTTAGAGCTAAGCTTAGTACATTTTCTTTCCTGAATTCTAAAGTTGTTTGTTCCAGGAATCAGTTAAATGTAAAAGCTTTAGCTCACATTCTAAATGTGAACAGAACAAAAGCTCTTTATGTTCACTGTACTTGTTCTCAACTTTAATGTGGCTCTTCTTACTCCTGAGGCTGTCACTCCTGCCTGGCTTCTTGCTGTATGCTATTGTATGTTTCCTGAAGCTAAGTTTTAAACAACTTCTTTGGCTTGGTGTGGGCACTAAATTAATGAACTGATTTGATCAGTGTGAGCTCCTTGGATCCCGAATGAGATGAATTTGAGTTATTTCTCTTCAATGTCTTGTCCTTGTGATTGCTACTGAGCCCACTACTCCCTCTGGTCACCCCTGCAGGGCTGGGTGCCTCGGAAAGGCTTGCATTTAGTAGTGACTACTTATTTTTGATGGAATACCTGACTTCAAAGAAAGCAGGAAGGATTCCTTTTGGTTTGAGTGGATAAGGTGTATCATGGAGGGACAGCATGGCAGGAAAGGCATTGTGCAGATGGCTCCATGGTGGGGGTAGTGTATGGCAGCTGCTTGCTTATATCTCAGCTGATCAAGAAACAAAGGACTGGGCTGGAGAGATGGCTCAGCGGTTGAGAGCACTGACTGCTCTTCCCGAGGACCCAGGTTCAATTCCCAGCACCCACATGGCAGCTCATAACTGTCTGAAAATCCAGTTCCAGGGGATCTGACATCTTCACACCAACGCACATAAAATAAAGTTAAATAAACCATAAAAAGTTAAAAAAAAAACACCAAAGGACAGAAAACAAGGCCAAGCTATAAAACCTGACCTATTTCCTTTTGTTAGGTTTCACATTCTAAAGGTTTACAGCCTCCAGAAACAGCACTGCCAGCCTAGGGATCAAGTAGTCAAACATAGGAGCCTGCAGGGAGGGGCATTTCACATTCAAACCATGGCAAGGAGTTTCCTAAATCTTGCATAAAAAAGAAACAACAACAAAACCCCTGTGTGAATCAGGTCAGTAGTCAGAGATTCAAGAAATAAATTTAGCATCAAAGCCTGAGAATTTATGAAATAAGAAACCAGGTGAGGATAAGGGTATGGGAGTGGACTGCTAAACTAGGTTCCCAGCATGCCTGTGCTCACATGTCCTCAGTGAGCCAGATAGGAGCAACCTTTACAGCCCACTGCAGGCTCCTTTCCCTTCCTCCTCCTTTCCTCAGCAAAAAGTCTTAGAGGCCAACCTTAGGTAATTGTAGTGTTTCCTGACACCAGCTCTCATTGTCTCTCCCCTGACTCAAGCTCTGGTGCAAATACAACTAAGAACTGAAGAATGCAGATGAGATTAGACCTGTAGACTAAATGCTGTGATGTTGGCTGCCACTGGTCCCTACTGTTTACTACTGTGTGCTGAGCTTCACTGATATTACAGTCAGCCTGCTGCCTGAGCAGCAGATTGGACCCTAAGAATTTCAGAAGATCACAGTTCGAGACCTGAGCCCAGGAGATTGCAGTGGTAGTGAGCGAACAATGCCGGTTTGGCTGGGTAGAGGAAGGGTTGGGAGGCCTGGTTGTTTTTGATTGTGCCGAATCTTGCCTCTTGGTGGCTGGCCATGGAGTCATTCATGGTTGTCGTGAGAAAAGAGACCTTCACATCCCATCTCTACCATGAAGAAGTGGAACAGCGATTATTACTGTTATTATTAACATTACAATAATGTTATCAGTGAACATTTATTTCAACTTTTTGTTATGGGAAACATATCTAAAAAGCATTTACCACTTAACTATGTACAGTGACAGGTGCTTTATCAATCGAGCCTTCTCCCTAGTACCATTATCTTTTATTATTTTTAATATGTTTTTATTTTGTTTTATGTGAACGAGTGTTTTACCTGCATGTGCAGGTGTACATGACTTTTTTTTTTTTTTTTTGGTTTTTCAAGACAGGGTTTCTCTGTAGCTTTTGGTGCCTGTCCCAGAACTAGCTCTTGTAGACCAGGCTGGCCTTGAACTCCCAGAGATCCGCCTGCCTCTGCCTCCCAGGTGACAACCTACTACACAGGGCAAGGTAGAAGGAGGGCTTCCTGCTCTCTCCGTATGTACTTATTCCCAGGAAGCTGTCCTGAAGTGAGCTAAACTATCATTTTGGAGAGTTAAGATTGATTAAATCATTGGCCTTTGGTGCTAAGTTTAATCTTTAGTTTGTTATCTGATTCATCCCCACTTTTTTAGAGTTTGGGACAGGACAGTGAGTGAATGGCAGGATGGGAAATAAAAATGACTGAGAAGGTATTTGAGGAGGCTGGACAGATGACAACATGCAGAGAGCAGAAGTCACAACTATTTTTGCCTTGACTGTTTTTCTGGCAACTAGCACCCTTCCTTAACCTTCCCAGGCTGCTAACATCAGCCGCATCATTAGCACCCTTTGGAGAGGCCAGAGATTTAAGATTTACCTGCCAGGCAAAGGCTACAGGCCAAGTGTGTATTTCCTATACCACACTGGGTTTTATCTGCTATCAGTATACTGAGCTTACTGGGAACTGCCTCTGTGGACAGCAGGAGTTATTCCCTCCCCGCCACTCCCAAACCCTGCTTTATGTAGTTGCTGATGTTTTACATCATGGACTGTTTCATTGACGTGAAGACTGGCCTACTCCTGGTTTTTGCTTTCTTCCTTACATCTGTTACATTTCCTCTCCTCTAGGAAGTGATCTCAGAGCACTTCTGGGCTAGGCATTCTCCTCTGTCTGCCGGCCCAGCTCCCTCACCCCCCACAACCCTGCACGGCAGGACATCTTTAAGTCACTCAACAACCCTCACCCAAGTCCTTCCTCAGTCAGCAGTTAACAAAACACCCCTTGACTTTAAGGAATTTAGAGGCTTAAGGTAAGCAGGGAGGAGACTGTAACCAGATTGGATAACTTTTTGAAAATCAATTGCTTATTATGTAGCAAATATTACGCAAAAGCACTTTCACCTACTGTTTTTTTGTCTCTCTCAATAAACACATGACCACCATTTTACAGAGAAAGAAAAAGTCCTTTTGAGATTTTCCCAAGGTAAGTGCCCACACCCTTCCACTTGCTTCTCCCAGCTGAGGCTGTCCCTGGCACTTGTGAGTGCTCTGTGCCTCAGGTGTGCTCAGAATTAAAGGTGCAGGGTGGATGAGCACCAGTGTGGGAGTTTAGGAGTAATAATGATCTCACTGTACACAGCCACTCCAACTGCTTCGTATCCTCTTGGAAATAAAAATATGATATACTAACCTCCACAATCCTGATAGATGTCCTAAGTTAATTGCCATCATGTTATATGTCATAGTAAAATATCAGAGAAAACCTAAATGACCAGGTGTGGTGGTGCATGTCTTTAACCCAATACTCATGTGTGTGTGAGCATTGCCTGTCAATGTGGATGCTTAGCTGCACACTTACTTATGGAGGCCAGAGGACCTTGAGCGTGAATCCTGAGAGATTGACGGCCTTCCCCCGCCTCCCAGCCCGGAGTCTTTCACTGACTGAGAATTTACCAAGTCTAACACCTGGTTTCTTACATGGTTTCTGAGGATTGAACTTAGGTCTGCATGTTGACTAGGCAAGTTCTTTATGTACTAAGATATTTTCCAGGTCCCCAAAACATAGACAATTAACGACATAAGGATGGTTGTGTAACTTACAGTATATTCACACAAAGAAATTATGCAGCTGGAATAAAAAACTGAAGAAGATGTATGTGGATGCAACAGTGCACAAGATAAGCTGTTGCACAGGACAGACAAATGTAGAGGGGCTGTTACCTTGTAAGGAATCAATAATTTATTGGTTTGTGGTTGGAGAGATAAACACATTGTACATGTATTTGCTTGCATGTGAATGAAATGCCTTTGGAAGGAAAAACAAGAAACTGATCCTGTGAATTGTTCCTGAAGAATGGCTAAGAGATTCTGGGAGGGTGATTGTCCACTATGTCCTTTGTAGTCTTTCAATTTTTAGCTCTTGTATTTAATACTTATTAAACCAGACATAGGTAAAATTAAGATGAAAGAAATAGAACAGGCTAGGCTTTAGCTCAGTGTAAATGCTCGCACCTTTCCCTCTGAGCATCTTTCTAGAAATGCAAGCAGAGAGCAGGCACTTGGCCGCTCTGTTTTGGAAGGACATAGGTCCATGAAGTATTCCCATAGCTAGGTGCATTTGAGTATTTAGTTTTGGAAGGACATAGGTCCATGAAGTATTCCCATGGCTAGGTGCATTTGAGTATTTAGTTTTGGAAGGACATAGGTCCATGAAGTATTCCCATGGCTAGGTGCATTTGAGTATTTAGTTTTGGAAGGACATAGGTCCATGAAGTATTCCCATGGCTAGGTGCATTTGAGTATTTAGAAGGATCAAGTGGGAATTCTCTAATTCTCGTATGGGGAGGGTACTGCATATCTTTTGTGATAGAAGTTCATAGCTTGAATTTAACCTTAGAGAAACATCAGAGAAGCTAAAGACCATTCTGTGTGTTTCAAAAGTGTCAAGGTTACAGAAGACCAGGAACAGGAACTCTTTGGCTGACAGAGACCGAGGGACTTGACAGTGAGCACACAGAGTAAACAGTGTTTGATGCCAGATTGGATTGGAGCCAGGGAGGAAAATGTTCCTTTGGCTGTTAAGGATGGTGAATTAGACTGTTGACAAAATATTAGGAAAGTCTGTGAGTAAAGTAGAATTGTCACTTCCGTGTCTTCTCTGTGGTTTTTGACAATGGTCCTGTGCCTCTAAGAGAATGCCCGCAGTTTTAGGAATGAGTTCTTTAAGAGTCTGGAGGTAAGCTGGAGGATGGTGCACACCTGTAACTCTAGTCATTCATGAGACCAACAAGAGAAGACCATGTAAGCCCAGGAGTTTGAGACTAGCCTGGGTAACTTAGCAAGACCCCATATCAAGAGGGGGGAAAAAGGCAAAAAAGCAGTGTTTGTAATTTACTCTGAAATGGTTGAGGTGAAAAGAGAAAAGAGCCAGGCAGTGGTGGTGCATGCCTTTTATCCCAGCACTTGGGAGGCAGGCAGAACTCAGTGAGTTCAAGCTCAGCCTGGTCTACAAAGTGAGTTCCAGAACAACCAGGACAGTTACACAGAGAAATCCTGTCTCAAAGGAAAGAAAGAAAGAAAGAAAGAAAGAAAGAAAGAAAGAAAGAAAGAAAGAAAGAAAGAAAGAAAGAAAAAGAGAGAAAAGTGGAAAAGTGACTGGAGAGATGGTGCATTGAAACAGCTCTTGTAAATGTGAAGACTGGAGTGTGGATCCCCAAAACCCACACAAAAGCCAGCACGTGGAAGGCAGAAGCGGGATTCCCAGGGCAAGCTGACTAGTGAGCTTTGTGTTCAGTAACTAAAGTGGGGAGTGATTAAGGAAGACAGTGTCAATATTGGATTTACATGCATGTGCATGCAGTGCTCCCACACACATGCAAGCATGTGGTGGTGCTTTGAAAGAGAATGTCCCACACAGACTCCTGTATTTAAACTCCTGACCCCAGTTGTAACAACTATTTAGAGAGGTTTAGGGTGCTCTTTGGGGGGAGGTTTAGGACTTGTAGCCTTGTTGGAGAAAATGTGTCACTGCAGAGTTAAAGACTCAAGCTGCTTTGCCATTTGCAGTTGCTCTCTCTACTTTGTGCTTATGGTTCAAGAAGTGAGCTCTTGGCACCGTGCTCTATTGCCTCTTCCTTGCCATTATGAATTCTAATCTGAAACTGGAGCTTCTGGAACTGAAAGCCCAAATAAACTCTTTCCTCTGTAGGTTTCCTTGGTCTTGGTGTCTATCACAGCAGCAGAAAAGTTACTGATACATTAGTAACTATATACTAATATTTAATATGCATGTACCATACGCAAGGAAAAGAAAGGAAACATGGTAAATAAGTTTGTGTGAAGAATCTCTATGAAGATTTTTGACACATTTATTTCCTGTGTAACAACCTTCCCAGTTCAGATTTAAGAAACAGGATATTCCCATTTCTCTAGGAAGCTCCCCAAGCTCCTTTAAATTCCACTGTTTGGCAATATTTCAGGTACCATTGAACATGATAGGGGGCAGGATAGGGCAGGGGTGAGGAAGGTGGCAACAGGCTATTCACAGGCGCTGAAGGTGGCCGCTGTGCAGTTTGCACATGGCAGCCCCAGTGTTCAGGTTAGGTACCGGCAGGGAATTATGGCATCCTTCATCAGGCTTTATTCTGGTTTAGAGATTGGAGTATGTGTGGTCTAGGAACATGCCTCTCAGCATATTTCTATTAATAACAGAGAACACTGGTGGATGCTGGCCAGCAGTCTTTCCTGTCTGACTGCTGCCTCCCTTGGCTATGAATGCTACTTTAGTGAAGTGGTTAGAAGTGGTGATGTTCAACCCCAGAGAACTCTGACAACAAGGAAGACCCTAAGAGAGACACACATGGATCTAATCTACATGGGGAGTAGACAAAGACAAGATCTTCTGAGGAAATTGGGAGCATGGGGACCATGGGAGAGGGTTGAAGGGGAGGGAGAGGAGAGGGAAGCAGAGAAAAGTGCAGAGCTCAATAAAATCAATACCTCCCCCAAAAGAAGTGGTGATGTTGTAGGATGCCAGTGTTTTAGCATTCTCATCAAAAGGGAAGATTGCTACCTTAAAAAGGTCTTATTTTATTGGGTTATAAAGATGGATTAATGGTTAAGATCACTTGCTGCTCTTGCAGAAGACCTGGGTTCAGTCCCCAGAACCTGCGTGGTGGCTCATAACTATCTGTAACTCCAGTTTTAGGGAATGTGGTGGTCTCTCTTGGCTTCCTCAGACACCAGGTTCTCATGTAGTTTATATACATATAGGTAAAACGGTCATACTCACAAATAAGTAAATCTTTTTCTTTCTTTCTTTTCTTTTTCTTTTATTTTCTTTTCTTTTCTTTCTTTCTTTATTTATTTTTGGTTTTTCAAGACAGGGTTTCTCTTTGGAACCTGTGCTGGAACTTGCTCTGTAGACCAGGTTGGCATCGAACTCACAGAGATCCACCTGCCTCTGCTTCCTGAGTGCTGGGATTAAAGGTCTGTGCCACCACTGTCCAGCATAAGTAAATCTATTAAAACATAAGTTTTTAAGGAGTCTTATCTTAGAAAGTAGAAGAGGTTTCAAATCGTAGGGATTTTTGCATGTTGATGTGGGAAAGCTTTGGCTCGCCCACTATTCCCTCCTGTACTGACCGGATGGGAAACAAGGTTTGTATTTGCATTCACCAAATTATGGCCTAGGCAATCGAGTTTCTTTCATCGGCTGCTTCTCCCTTGTTTTGCCATTTTCATTATTCGGCTCTTCATTTTGAGCAGAAGTGGTAGTGGTATATGCGGTCATATCTGCCATGAAAAGTCTTGGGCTACATAGCAGTCATACTGGAGCATAAGCCCATCATTTACTGGCAGCTAATATATGGAAAAACTTTTTTTTCTCAAAAGAACTATGATTGCCTTCAATATTTTTAATGGGAGTTACATTCTATATACAGTGTACATGTATAAACACATACATACATTTAATGATTATCCAAACTATGGTAGGCATGCAATACATTATATTATTGCCATAAATAATATATTATTTTTACCCTTTTGCCTAAGTGTGTTGCCTTTTCGTGAAAATTTTTTCCCCCTGTCTGTTGAAACTAATTTATTAAAATGTAGCCATCCACTTAAACCTTTCATGTCTTTTCTCAGGCACACTGCAGAGATCCTCCTGCCTCCATGAACACGTGTGTACAGGACATACAAGACAGATGAGTGTCCTCTGTCCTGTGCTGCTGCTGTAGGTGGCTCAGACTTGGAGCTGTTCAACAAGGAGAAGAAGATGGATTCCAAAGATGAAAGCTCCCACGTGTGGCCGACATCTGCGGACCATGACCAGAACACTGCACAGGTGAAGGATGGCCTCTTCCATCTCACTGGCAGGAGTGTTTAGCTGGGCGGGACTCTGACAGCTGAAGAAATGCCAGTGTCTCTGTCTCTATAGTAAGAGGGAGGGAGGGAGCCAAAGTGAGAATTTGCCCTGAGAAGCTGAAATGCGTCAGCACTTTGCTTCACTGACAGGTGTTCTGTGAGGTAGATGGACTTATGCCACCACGGGCCTCACTTCTGCACCTTGCTGGTAGAAGCTCTTTAACTTCCCTCCTTTATCTGCTATTGATCCTAAAACCTCAACACATTGCTGACTTCTTTATATTAACCAGTGTAGGGTTCAATTCCCCACAAGTAACGAAGCCTAAGGTGTGTTTATAAAGTGAGTGTGCTCTTCTTCCTTTTTAAGACAGTGTCTTGTCTGCTGTCCTGGAACTCTCTAGATGGTCTAGACTGGCCTCGAACTCAAAGAGATCTGCCTGCCTCTGCCTCCCAAGTGATGGTGGGAGGCATACTTAGCCCATAAGCTCATTTTTAAACAGTAGGATACACATAAAGTTTTGATCCAAATTTTCATTAAATTGTATAACCCTAGTACTATTACCAAAATCAGAAAGTTAACCTTGAAATATTTAAATGTACAAATATTACTTAATTTAGGCAATATAATCAATGCTGTAATAAGTAATAATGATTATAAGATTTAAAGGTTACAACCTAAAATTCAGAGAAAAGTGATTTTAGAGATCCATTCAGCAGAAGAACTGAGAACACTGCTTTTCTCATGGAAGCTGGTTTGATGACTACTTTCATAAATTTATAGATTGTATGTATCCAAAAGGAATAGAGGCAGTTCTCTGGGAGTTTAAGGACAGTCTGGTTTCCTTAGTGAGTCTGAGTTCTTACATAGTAAGAACTGTCTTAAAAAAAGAAAAGGAAAGAAAAAGAGTAAAACAAAAGGAAGTTTTCTTGTAAGGTTCTGTGTTGACCAGGGTCCCTGCTTGTTGGGGAACTGAGGTCAGTATACACCACTGCACCCCTTCTTTCCAGTCATTTCTGCTCAAGTTCTGCCAATTCTTATTTATCGACTTTCCATGAGGAAAACCAAGTAGAAAGGCTTCGCTTTCTCCTTTTTTGAGGAAAATGTCTGCCCCCCATTTTAAAGCTTCAGTATGAATAAGAAAACTGAAAATTGCAAGATTATAAATCTGAAGTCATAGGATTGCCTTCCGATGTGCAGATGCACTGTGAACCTAATTTCCCCCAGTGTGTGCTTTGTCTTCAGGCCTAAATTGAGTGTATATAGAAGACAGACTAATCATCTAGCAGGAAGTCGGTTGTATTCCTGTGCTGCTCAATTACACTTGGCCTCTGGCATTCTTTCTGGGCATTAAGTTAGTTTATGTGTCATCTGTGAAATCTATTATTTCCCACTGGGGGAAAACTGCCATAGTGATAAGTCAGGAAAGGAGTAAGGATGCCCACCCAGCAACACTGACACATCAGTCATCTCTCCCCCAGATGAGTGCTTTGGTTATCTGCCTGCAGACTTTACAGAAAAGCACTAGGCACATGGCATGCTGGCCCCTCACAAAGTCAATCTTCTATTGCTGACCACTCAGAGAGGATTTTATACAACTCAGTTTTGTTTTCAGTTCTTTAGGTATTAAGACATAGAAAATTATCTCCCTGGGGACAGCTGAACTACTTGACCAGAACCCTTTAACAGTACTTCATGAGTGTCCAGCTTCTTTACTTAGCTAGCAGGGGAGAGTTGCATCACATCATTGATTCAGTGACATTTCCTGATGTGCTTCCATGCAGCATGTTCTTCACATGTGAAATAACGTTCAGGAGTAAAAGTGACCTTACTTTAATATGTCTGCTGAGAAGCACTACCCATTATAAGGTAGATTTTTATGATATGTTGAAAGCAGTTGCTTTTAGGCCTACATCACAGAGCAATATGTGTTTTGTTTTGGCAGTGTCATGCAGAAATCCGCAGTTGTTTTTCCAGGGTCAATTAACTGCCCCCTCATGAGTCACTAGAAATTATCTATTTGCATTGGGTTTTTAAGGCAAAGAATTCAAGTTAGCTCTCTAATGTTAAGCAGTAAATTACTGACAAGGACCATCTATTCTGACTTCAGGTCTTCAGCTCATCATGGATGAAGGTATATCAGTCTTCCTTTTTCTTACATTAAGGGCTATTTCAGCTCAGTTGTTCTTGGTTGGCCATATGCCTTTGTGAGTTTGGTTTTGTTTTATAATGATAGATGCTAGATACATGCTTGCTTTTCCCCCCAGGTGCACTTTGTTCCGGATGCTGGAACTGTGGCTCAGATTGTATACACTGATGACCAAGTTCGTCCACCCCAGCAGGTGGTATACACAGCAGATGGTGCCTCCTACACATCAGTGGATGGTCCAGAGCACACACTGGTGTACATCCACCCGGTGGAAGCTGCACAGGCATGTGAAGGATTGTTTTTGACTTGTTTCTTAATACACTAATTACTTATGTTTGCTATGGCTCAGTTGTTATCCTAGATATTTTGATTCAGTAAATGTTCAGATAAGATTTGTGCTATCAAGGAGCATATAACTAACTTAGCAATGAACATAGTGGTACGTTTATTTAAATTGAGTGCCAAATGAGTTAGAGCCCCAGTCTCATGTCAGGCTTTCCCTGCAGGGCAGTGAGGCGGTTATCAGTGTTACCTTTCCTGAGTTCCCAGACTAAGCATTCTGTTCTGTGTACCGCACAGAAATCAAGTTTGCTCAGTGAAAGCATACAGATGCTTTCAGTTAAATGTGTAAGCAAAGGATTCTATCACCTTATACTCTTATTTGCTAGTAACTTACTGATTTATAGAACTGTAACAGAAACCAAGACGTATTCTCACAAAAGCTTTACAATATAGCTTTTGTTTTTGTCATTGACTTGGAGTTTCTAAAAGAGTGACACAGATATTCCACAAATATTGTTGACACTTTACAATGTACAAAGTATTTATGTGTTACATACATACATATGTATTACTTACAGCACATATGCACAACCCTCACTACCATACTCACACATACTAATAAAGGCTGAGGATATAGTAAGTTTGCAATATATTGTACTACTATTATTTCTTCATTTTGTGTTGCCTTTTTACCCAGACCTTTATCGTGCTAAGTGCATGCTTTACCAGTGTTCTGTAGTGTCAGCCACTAAACAGTATTATTTATTTATTTATTTTTGAGGCAGGGTTTTTCTACATAGCCTTGGCTGTCCTGGAACTCACTATTATGTAGTTCATGCTGGCCTCGAACTCACGGAGATCCACTTACCTCCATAGAAATACACTTGCCTCTGCCTCCTAAGTGCGGGGATTAAAAGCACTTGCCACTCTGCCTGGCTTCATTTTTTTAATGTATATTTTCATAGTAGGATCCTTATGATAAAATTGTCCTTGTGTTCATCAAGAGGCTCATATCACTTCTAAGAAAAAATAAGATTCCCTTCATGAATACATTTCTAGTGTATATAGAAATGAACTTGCCAGAGAGTGTATGTAAAAGATGGTCTGTACTTAACTGCTGGTTTATTATTATGTTACTAAATGTTTGAAGTTTGATAATATTTTAAATGTCAAAGTGAAGAAATTTTAACTTTCTACAGCTTTTCTTTATGTTCCTCTGGAATTCAGATTTAACCAGTTTTTTCTCTTTCTTTCTTCTTCTCTTTCTTTCTTTTTTCTTTTTTATATTTTTCTATACAGGGGTTCTCTGTGTGGCCCAGTTTTTATTTGAGTCCCATAGGTTTACCAAAGTCTTGGACAAATTAAAGTCTTTCAAAAGATGTAGCAGTGAGACTATTTTTCTGGATTGCAGATGCTAACCTTATCTGAGCTGTAATAGTAGGGACATTTTTCCTCTAGTTGCTATGTGTTTATAATGATTAAGTTTCTTTATTATAATTATTATACCTGCTGGCTTTATCAAAAAAAAAAAAAAAAGGAAGAACCTATGGCCAGATAGTGGTGGCATATACTTTTAATCTCAGAACTTGGGAGACAGAGACAGGTGGATCTCTGTGAGTTTGAGGCCAGCCTGGTCTACAGAGTGAGTTCTAGGACAACCAGAGCTACACAGAGAAACCCTGTTTGGAAAAATTTAAAAAAAAAAAAAGAAAGAATCTAACCTAAAGAACCTGTGGGTATATATGTTCTTTCTACTTTTCTGATGACAAACAAGTGTTCATATTGTAAAGGCTTATAAGCCTGTGTTCCTGATATGCCTCTGTAATTCCCAACTCTCAATCCATTTTTACTGACTCACAAATCTCCTCTGTGAGTAGGGCTCAATGTGAGTGGTGTATTTTCTTCATGACGTGTCTTTTATGTTTTCATGTCGTGCCTTTTTATTAGCTGTGACATTCAGCCTCAAGAGAGGCTTTGCTTGAGAGTAGAATAGTGAGTATGTTAGCCTTTTGGGATGGCTGTTTATTTAATCTCCAGAGCCCTTTGAAGTAAAGACTCCAGGCCAGTGCAAGAACACTGTCTTTATCTCCTGCATTAATAAAAGATTACTAACTGTGACTCCAGATAACTCTCTTAAGAGTTGGTACTGAGCAGAGTAATTTTCCTGTGTCTAAAGATCTACTGATAGGTTTGTTTGTTTTTCTTTAGACTCTGTTTACAGACCCAGCTCAGGTAGCTTATGTCCAGCAAGATGCCACAGCTCAACAGGTAAAACAAAAACCCTTTGTATCATTTGGGACTAATACAGTGGCTGTCATGTTGCTGCGGTGTCCTTCTACCTTTATGCTATCTCTGAGTCTTTGCTTGTTTGTTTAATGTACACTATCTAACTTCTTTAATGTAAACAAAGCAAAACAGAATATAATACTAACACAGTGCTGTCAGTATATTGTAATAGCTTGTCAGTAAGAAGTGTTTGGTTAAGGAAGTTTTAAGAAGTAAGCCTATGCTGGGAAGATGAGACAGGACAATTGGCTGAGTCCTTCTGGTTGAGACCAGCCTGGGCAAAATAATGAGTCTTTGTATCAGACAAACAAACAGAATATTTGTTCAGTTTTCCAATAAAAGAGTGAGATACGTTTTTTTTTCTCACAGAGATCCACCTGCCTCTGCCTCCTGAGTGCTGAAATAAAGGTGTGCCCCACCACCACCCAGCAAGAATGACATAAATTTAAAAAGTGTCTTTTGGTGGTGGTGGGGATCTGGTATCACTATAATACCAGCACTTGGGAGGCAGAGGCCAGGGAGTCGCAGGCTGGAGAGTCACAGGTTCTAAGCCGGATTGAACTCCGTAGCTAGGCTCTGAGTCAGGAGTGATGTGGAAAGAGAGACAAAGACTGATACAACATTATACCTTCTGAAAGCTGGCAAGTCTGTCACCATGGACACTCTTGGAGTTACTTGAAAGAGAAATTTCTTTTCCAGACAGCAAACATAGTGCCATTTTCATCCCCTGATGAAGTATGGTTCTAGAAGGTTGCTGTCAACAGTAGCCTGGAAAAGGCTGTGATGGGAAGTGTTTTCATGGACAAACCAGATGGTAGCAAGTGGCTTTCCTATGACGGAAGAGAGATGACTGTTTATTATATGCTTCCTAGTGCTGTATATATTGTGTCATGTTGTGTGAAGTATTCATCCCAGAAAATCAAACCCAAATATGACCAAGTCTGGAGAGTGTTCTGCAGCTGACAGGATGCATGGTAGACAAACTGAACAAGTCAAAAGGCATGCAAGACTTACTGGTAAAATCTAGCCCATGGACTCCAGGAGAAATGGTCTGGAGTCTTTTAGTTTTACTTTTTGTTTTTTGTTTTGTTTTTGTTTTTGAGATGGTCTCATGTATTCTAAGCTGCTGGGCTTGAACTTACTATGGAGCCCAAGATGATTTTGAACTTCTGATCTTCTCACCTTCACTTCTTGTGTGCTGCTGGGATTACAGGCATGCATCATCACACTCAGTATATGTGTCCTGGGGATCAAACCCAGGGCTTCTGTGCATGCTGTGCACACATGTGTTAGCGGAGCTACATCTCAGCCATATAACCTGTTTGGGTTTTGTTGCTGTTTTGTTTTGTTTTAGTTTGTATAAGCATTCTCCCACTATATCCCCTGACTTTTCCCATAAATAAATTGCATGAGACAAGAAGAGGAGGGGAACTAACAGTTTTGGATGTCTCAGTAAGTAAATGCTGTATATGTTTTCCATTTGGATCCTGATTTGATAAAATCAAGTGTAAAAAGAGAGGGAGACAATTTGGAAAAATGGTAGTACTAGTGGATTTCTAATTATACTAAAGAATATTTCAGTTTTTAGAAATGATAATATTTAAACTATAAAGGTCATTGTATGTAAATACATATACACACACTGAACTATTTAAAGATAACAGCCTACATATAATGTATAGGTTTTGATTCACAATAATTGTGGGAAGTAAAGCGTACGGGAGATTGGTTGGTGTTTTGAGTCTAAATGGCACATATATAAAGCTTGTTGCATTGGTTTGTTTAATACTTTTGAGATTTGTCCTTATGAGTAAGAAAACTGTGTTTGTTTGCGACAGTGTCTTAGTTGTGTGGCCTAAGCTGGCCTCAAATATGTTATTCTCCTGCCTCAGCCTCTCATGGTCTGGGATTATAGATGTGAGCCACCATGCCTGGTTTAAAAAGACTATTGTGACAGTTCTGTGTAAATTGCTTCTGTCATATTGAGGAAAGTTATATTTCTGCCAACTACATGAAAATGCCCATTTTCAACACTCTACCACTGGCATATTTACATTCTTTTCAAATTTTGCCAATCTGATATGACAAATTATATTTTGTTGTTTTACTATTGAGACATATTTTAATTGATGGGTTTGTTCCCATTTGCAACTCAAAGGGCCCTTCATCTTCCTCAATCTCCAGAACCAATCTGATCCTTTGATGTTTTGTATGAAAGGAAAGTTGTGCTTAGATAGCTCTGTGAACCCTGGTATTATAAGTTAGTGTGACTGTAGTTGTTGGCTTAGAGTTTGTTCTTCATCCTCTTCTTCATTCTGGGATCAAGTTTAGGGCCTTGAACCTGTGGAACACACAATCTACCACTGAGCTATATCCCTATCTCTATCTGTCGCTGTCTCTCCTTCTTTTCTTCTTTTCTTCCTTTCTTCCTTTCTTCCTTTCTTCCTTTCTTCCTTTCTTCCTTCCTCCCTCCCTCCCTCCCTCCCTCCCTCCCTCCCTCCCTCCCTCCCTCCCTCCCTCCTTCCTTCCTTCCTTCCTTCCTTCCTTCCTTCCTGCCTTCTTCCTGCCTTCCTGCCTTAGCTGAAAGGTTTCTTTTTTGTCTTTAGTGATGAGAAGATCTGTTTGAAGCCCTTCTTATGTATTCATTCCTTTGTCTTTAGGAGAGGTACCAGTGATGTGCAGATATGGAAGCATCCACTACTCTTTATTCCCAAAAGTGAGCATGTGTGATTCCCCACACACAGAGAAGAAAATATGCTTCCCTGATAATTGGGCTCAGTAGGAGTCACAAAGCATTCTGTCATATTCACTGCTGTCCAGTGTCATTTTCTGTTTCTCTTCTCAGATGAATTGTGTCCTGAAATGCGTTGTGTACATTTGGGATTAATCACAGGGTGCCGTTAAGTGCGAAGAAAGTGTACATTAAGTTTAGCGAATTCTTTTTCCTTTTGCTGTGTTTGATTTACAGTGGTAAAATATATAGGACTAACAGCCTCATTTTAAATTCCTTTATTCTCTGTAAACCAGGTGCACACGGGTCCCTTACCCACAGCCTGACCATTACCAGGAACATGCATGCATTAACTTGTTGCCTAGCATTCAAGGAGGGGTGAGGTAGGGGTATTTATCTCCTCTGCTGCCTTCCTTGAATAGACTAAATTCCTCAGGGGCTGTTGTGACACGATGGAAAAACCAAGTAGTGGCAGAACTTGAATTTCGTGTCTGCAGCTTAGGGCCTGATAACATACCTCATCTCAGTGGAACTTAGATGCATACCTAGTGCTCAGTGAATACCAGGTGAACTTGAATTAAACTAATTTGCAGACCATCCCACTGTGCGTTCAGGTCGGTGCTAACTACAAATAGACAGTTCTTACAAAAGAAATGTTCTTTGATGCCTCTCGTGCTTTTTCCATAGTGATTGTGCTTCAGGTATTCTGTGTTTGCACCTGCTTCAGCACCAGTCCTCAAAGTTAATGCAGAAATGGGGAGAGGGAAAGGTTGTCACTGTTCCCATGCCGGCTTTCTTAGCAGTGTCCAAGCCACAGGCAACCTTGCTGAAACAGAATTCTCGTAACTTTATCTATCGAGAAAACTTACTGCTGTAACTTTAGAGTAACTCTGAGTTGCTTAGTGCATCTTTTTGGTGGACTCTACAGAGAGAAGAAGACTTTACAAGGAGCAGAGGTTATGTGTGCTGTGGTTCAATGTGTGGTGACATGCATCCCTAATACCAGCACCGAGTGTAAGTGGCCTAGAGTGGAGGGCAGTGTAGCAGACTGCTCAAGGGAAAAGGGAGCTGCTTCCTTGCAGGTTGTGCTGAGGAGGCTGAGTCTGCACTGCCAGAAATCCCGTTCCTCTCCTCACCTTTAGGAGATGACTGTGCTATATTTATTGAGGCTGAGGCAGAGTTTCTTCCTATTTCCTTCCCCTCCCTCATAAAAAAAATTTTCTGAAAGTCCCCGAGGTATACAGAGATAGAATGTTGTGTTAAAGTTGTGGCCTTTGGGTTAAATGAATGTATGTTAAAACACACGCAGGCCATGCAAGCAGGTGCATACCTGTTATCTCATCTACTTGGGAGGTGGTAACAAGAATCATGAGTTCAGTTGGGTGGTGGTGGCACATGCCTTTAATCCCAGCACTCAGGAGGCAGTGCAGGCAGATCTCTGTGAGTTTGAGGCCAACCTGGTCTACAGCAAGTTTCAGGACAGCACAGAGATACCCTGTCTCAAAAAACAACAAAACAGCAACAGAAAAGACATGTAAACTCGCTAGGGAATAAACAGGCAAGATAATCAGCTGGAAGTCTGGCTGTATGAAAGATGATGGGATGAATTAGGAATTCTGAGTCCTTGGATATTTGAATCATGGGAAGATTAGGCTTTTTAAAAAAAGATCTAGGGGCTGGAGAGATGGCTCAGAGGTTAAGAGCATTGGCTGCTCTTCCAGAGGTCCTGAGTTCAATTCCCAGCAACCACATGGTGGCTCACAACCATCTGTACTGAGATCTGGCGCCCTCCTCTGGCGTGCGGGCATACATAGAGGTGGAATGTTATATACATAATAAATAAATAAATCTTAAAAAAATAAAAAATATCTATCTATCTATCTATCTATCTATCTATCTATCTATCTATCTATCTATCTATTTATTATGTGTACAGTATTCTGTCTGCATGTATGCCTGCAGGCCAGAACAGGGCACCAGATCTCATTACAGATGGTTGTGAGCCACCATGTGGTTGCTGGGAATTGAACTCAGGACCTTTGGAAGAACAGGCAGTGCTCTTAACCGCTGAGCCATCCCTCCAGCCCCTAGACTTTTTTTTTTTTAAATCGAGTCCTGTGGGAAAAGGCCTAGGTTCTGACAACAGAAGATGTGTGTGGGGAGATGTCATTAGGCTGTTCCTAAATGTTCTGGCTGCCTGGGGGAGGAAATGAGACCCAGAGTTCTTGGAGAACTAGACTCTGTCTCCAACTGCTGCTGATTTTCAAAGCACAGGAGGGTCAGGGCACCAGATGTGACTTGTTGGGAATTAGAACATGGTTGCATTTAGAAGGCAGGCAAGGGAATAGCATCCTAGCAGAGGAAAACTGCATATGGGGAGATAAAGAAAAAAGGAGAGGGAACATTTAAATGATGCAGTGACTAAGAAGGACATGGGTTGAACATGACCAGGTAGTTTATAAAGCTTTAGCACCCATTTTGTAGGGTGACATTTGTTTTCTGCATATGTGTTGAGCAACTTTAATCCTGTATGTCACCCAAATGTTTGCTTCCTTGCAACACTAACTCGAGTACAAGAAAACACTTACCTCTTTCATTCTTTCCAAAACACTTAAGCCTCTCCAAGTGTTTCAAAGGAGAGCTATCAGCTATGAAATTGTACTGACTTGTTATACCCTATATTTAGTTTTAAAAGTGAAGTGGGGATGTAGTGTAGTGGTAGAACATTTGCCTAGTATGTAGAAAGCTCTGGGTTCCCTTCCTAGTGCTGAAGACAAGACAAAACAAAACACTAAGGTAAAATGAACTAGTCCCAGCTACTTAGGAGACAGGAGGATCACTTGACTCTAGCAGTTTGGAGAGCTTGCCTGGGCAACATAGTAATTTTGTTTCTGAAAAATAACAAACATGACTGGGGAGATGGCTCAGTGGCAAAAATTCTTGCTGTATAAGCATGAAACTTCAGTTTGGGTTTTAGAACCCACATAAAAATGGGAATGGTGGTGGGTGCCTGTGCCTGTAACCCCAGCATCAGAGACAAGTAGATATGTATCAGGAGTTTGTTGGCCAGCCAGTCTAGCTGAATTAATGAGCTCCAGGTTCTATAATAGACCCTACCTCAAAAATTAAGTGGGATATTGATGGCTTGGCTCAGTGTCTAAGAACATATACTACTCTGCTAGAGGATCCAAGTTCAAATCCTAGCACCCACATCAGGTGATTCATAGCTACCTATAACTCTAGTTCCAGGGGGATACAGCATCTCTGGCCTCTGTGGGCACCTGATTCATGTATATATTTATAATTTTAAAAAAAGATGGAGAGTGATTAAAAAAAACCTTTCCAGGAAGTGATAGTACATGCCATTAATCTTAGAACTTGGGAGTCAGAGGCAGGTGGATCTCTGTAAGGTCAAAACCAGCTTGGGCTACAGAACTAGTTATAGGACAGCTAGGGTGCTGACACAGTGAAGTCCTGTCTCAAAAAACCAAAGCAAAGCAGCAACTCAATGTTTATATCTAACTCCCACATACTCATGCATAGGCAAGTGTGCCCACTCATGCACATATATATGTGTACATCACACAAGCATACAAGTTTCTAAAAAAGCAAAGTAATTGAAAAAGCCATGTATTCCCTTCCCTGACTGGTAGTCACTTCTAAAAGGAATGAGGGACTCTTGCCCCATATATGAAGACTGAAATTCCCACACATATCCTCTGAAGGAGGCAATGGAAAAATGCTGTGTGTGCACTTGATGTATCTGGAGGGAGGGTAGAATAGGTCCATTAAGCCAATGTGAATTGTCTTATACAAGCAAGGAGAGGAACTAGATTTGAACCTGTTAGATTCAAATTCAAACTAGATTGAACCTGTGTGTGTCAAAGAGAGACCAAGGCTTCTCAGTCTGCCCAGATATGGGACAGAAGGGGAGGAGGGAGGGTGGAGCTTAAAGGATAAGGGCATTAGACATCTGAAAGGCAAGCACACTTTTCTTCAGAAACTTCTCTTGCAAAAAACTAGTGTAAAAAATAGATCCTGCCAAGTGTGTGTTTGTTGTGCGTGCATGTGGGTCCCAATTGACTTAAAAGAGGTACCTGCTTGCTTTGTCCCTTAAGTTTATGTCCAAGCCTCATTACTTGTACGTAACCAGGTGCTACCTTCCATTGAGAGCGTGGATGGTTCCGACCCTGACCCTCTGGCAACTCTGCAGAACCCAATTGCTAGACTAGATGCAAAAGAGGAAGAGGATGAGGAAGAAGATGAGGATGAGGATTCGGAGGAAGAAGAGGAAGAGGATGCTGAAGACACTGATGTGGATGATTGGCAGCCTGACCCACCCCGGCCTTTTGACCCTCATGATTTGTGTAAGTGCACGCCCTGGACTCTCCCAGGAAGATGTGTGTGAGTGTAAATATGTGCACAGCAATTGTCCATCCCATATACCAGCTCGTTATCTCTGTCTTCCCAGCAGCCTGGAAGGAAGTCATGACCATTGTTTTTGTTTTTTCTCTTTACTGATAAAGAATCTGGAGCCCAGAGGTGGTTAGGTGCCTGTCCAGGGTCAAGTGAGTGGACAACCAGGCATCCACACCTGGGCTCTGAAATTGCTACACCGAGTTGGCCTAGGTTGGGTCTTTGCATTGTGTTGCTTGTTTCTTTCATGGAATCGTTTAAGAATACTTACATGTTCTCAGGCATTGGAGCACAGATACACTCCACAGCTTTTATAGGCTGGCCTCTTTCTCAAGATCATAACTGTGAGTGCCTTGAAGGTCTGGACTCTAGCTCTGGGTAGCTGGCCTCACCAAAACTGTCCTTCTGCCCTGCCCGCTCAGGCCTCTGTGTTTACCTACCAACTCATTGTTTATTTCTGTGGATTTTTGTGCCCACGTGGCAAAGACTGACCTCATTTACTCAAGTGACTAAGGCCCTTTAGAGTTGGCGGCTTTGCACTTGCCTCCTAGGATTTCTGTGTTGGTAAAGCTTTCTGTGTGGGGCCAGTATTCAGCCCCATGTAACAAAGAACTTCATTTTGTTTTTCTTTGAATTTACAAGTTTTCAAGGCAACTCTTTAATCAAATGCACAGAAAACAGAAACCTACTTTATCTTATAAATATTAATACAAAGTTAGTCTCCATTACTTGAAAAGTATAGAAATTGTGAATCTCTAAACCAGGTCATCACATAGCCAGAGGGGGTGTGACGTGATGAGTATGAACTGTTCGGCCTGGTTCCTCTGGTTTGTGGCCCTGAGTATATCTTCTGAGCTCCTCTGGCAGAGGGAGTGAGCATACCAGCCTGGCTTGAGGCAAATGGAGAATTCAGCCTGAGCTGAGAATGTGTCCCGAGGGCTAAACTAAAGGTGCCGTCTGAGTAATACCGTTTTGGTGATGCTCAGTGTAGCATCCTCTGGCCTTGCAACCTGACATGGACAATTACCGTTTGCTTTAGCCTGTTATAGATTCTCAAATTCACTGAGAGGAAGTGGATTTGGGTTGACTCCCCAACAGCTTTGTTAAAATAATTTTGTCTCATCAGATTTCTCAACATTTAACTAGTAAGCTTTTCTTTTCTTTTTTTTCTTATAATTGATTTGTAAATTGTGTCTACTGTTTGAACCACTATCCAGCAGGGAGATAAGTCATGACTTGCATATTACCTTTAGCAGGTATAAGGGATTAGCATGATGTAGGAGGAAATCCCAGCATTCTTGCTGGGCTGTTGAAAGTAATGCCTTACCGTGAGATGACGGAACCCTTGTAGGGGTTAACTGAAGTTTGGCCTGAAAACGTTGGTTTGGGATTTTTTTTTTTAAAGGTCATCCCTTTTATTGTTGAATCAAGAAATTTTGAGGCATTTGACTTTTTCAAGCTTTCTCTTGCAGGGTGTGAAGAGTGTAACAACGCGCATTCTTCTGTGTGCCCAAAGCATGGCCCCTTGCATCCGATCCCTAACCGGCCTGTGCTCACTCGGGCAAGGGCGAGTCTGCCTCTGGTCCTCTACATAGACAGGTTCCTTGGGGGAGTGTTCTCCAAAAGACGGATTCCTAAGCGCACCCAGTTTGGCCCTGTAGAGGGGCCTCTGGTCAGGGGGTCGGAGCTGAAAGACTGCTACATTCATCTCAAGGTAATGGGTTTTCTCCCACTTCCTTGTTCGCTAAGACTTTCCAAGAGGCACTCATCTGTTTCCACCTCAAACCAACTATTTGCTAGTAATTTTCTTGGCATGCTTTAAGTTGCTTAGGAAGCTTGCTCTTTGCCCTCAATAAACCTAGAGATGGTAGTGGCTGCTGCTTGAGGCCTTGTCATTTGGAGATAAGTAGTCCTGGGAGCTAGAAGTAATATGCTGGGCTTTCATCCTAAAACATCACAGGACGCTTGTGGGAATAAAGCACTGACCATGCAAGTACAAGGACCAGAATTGAGACCATCAGCACCCGTATGGTGGCTCCGAACATCTAGAATACTAGTCCTAGGTGATCCAATGCCTTCTTCTGGCTTCTATAGGCACCAGGCATTCACGTGATGCACAGACATACATGCAGGCAAAACACTCACACACATTCAGTAAATAATAATAAAAAGCCTGGAAAGAAAAAAAAAAGCCTGGAAAGTATGATGACCCATGTGTAGTTCCAGTAATCTGGAGGTGGAGGCGGGATCCTAGGAGCAGGTTAGTTGAATTGAATTAACAAGCTCAGGGCCCACTGCCTGAAAATAAAATGAAGAGCTGTTGAGGAAGATACCCAATATCACCCTCTGGTTCACACACGCATGTACATACATATGCACACTGCACAAACCTGCTGTGTAGCTTAAATAATGGAAATGTACTTCTCAAAGCTCTGAGGACTGCCAGGCAAAGATCGAGATGTTGGCAAGATTGGTTTCTGCAGTGTCTCTTCTTGGCTTTCAAATGCCTGCCACTTTGTGTCCTCACAGGTTCTGCCCCTGTGTTTGTCTTCATATTCCCTCTTATTGGATTATAGCCTTCCCTGACAGTGCCAGCCATGTTAACTTAATCACCTCTTTAAAGGTCTTGACATAGATGTGGTCATATTCTGAGGAATCAGGATATAGGATTCCTGAATGAATTTTTTTAGGGCTTGGGGTGGGGGGGACATAAAATTAAATTCTTAACGGAACCCTGTGAGGTTTTTCTCTGTAGCCCTGGCTTCCCTGGAACTTCCTATGTAGACCAGACTGGCCTCAAATTCACAGAGCTCTACCTACTTCTGCCTCCCAAGTGCTGGGATTAAAGGCACATGCGACCATGCCCAACTGTATTTTCTATTCTAAACAAAATGATGGTAGAGGGCTGCAGATGTGCTTACGTGGTCCAGTCTATCCTGTAATCCCAACATTCAAAATGCAGAGACAGGAAGATCAGAAGTTCAGGGTCATTCTTGGTTACACAGTGAGTTTGAGGCTAACCTGGGCTACATGAGAGCCTAGCTGAAAAAAATTTTTACTTTAGAGCTGGGTGTGGTGGCACACATCTATAATCCCAGCAGTTGTGAGGCTGAGGCAGGAGGATTGCGAATTCCAGGGTAGCCTGGGCTACATATCCAGACCCTAAATCCCAAAGGAAGACTTTAACCAGCATACAGAGAAGCCTGTGGCTATATGTACTCTGTGTGTGCTGGAATGGTTGCCTAAGACACTTTTAGTCTTGGAATGGGTCTAACCTGTGGCATTCTTTGTGGTAAAGAATAGTTCACAGAAAATGGCAGTGGAGGAACACTGCTCAGTGGTTAACAGCACTTGCTGCTTTTTTAGAGGACCGGGGTTTTATTCCCAGCACCTACATGGCAGCTACAATCATCTATAATGGCAGTTCCAGGGGATCTTGTGCTCCTTCTGACTTCTGTGGGCTCCTTGCATGTGGTGCACTGTCAAACACTCAGGCACACACATAAAACAAACTAAAACTATATTTAAAAGAAAAGCATAGCTCATCAGGGCCGGAGGGATTCAGCAGTTAAGAAGGTGTATTGCTTTTCTAGAGGACTCCAGTTCAGTATATCTTCTCTTTGGTTACAGGTTTCTCTTGATAAAGGAGACAGAAAAGACAGGGATTTGCATGAAGACCTGTGGTTTGAGTTGTCTGATGAGACCCTTTGTAACTGGATGATGTTTGTGCGCCCAGCCCAGAACCACTTAGAACAGAACCTGGTAGCTTACCAATATGGCCACCATGTGTATTACACGACAATAAAGAACGTGGAGCCCAAGCAGGAACTGAAGGTACAGAACTGGATCCTCAGCAGCCTGCTAGCCAGAGTGGTGATAAGGGCTCTTTTCTATAGAAGGATCCTTTCCTGGTTATTCTTTTTTTATTGGGTGACTTCAGCCTTCCTTTTTGCTTCCAGGATCCCTCTCCCCCACAATTACAAAAAAAAATCTGTGGATGTTCAAGTCTCTTATGAAAGTATATGTACAGAGCCCATGTCTGTCCTCCCAGGTGTCTCAGATAATTTCTAGACTATTTATAATATCTACTGCTAAATAAATGCTGCATAAATAGTCATTATACTTAATGTATAGGAATAATGACAAAATCTTCACTTCAGTATGGATAGTGATTTTATTCATATATTTTCATTCTGTTGTTGTCAGAACCCTGAATCAGCAGGGCTAACTGTACTGTGTGATGAATACTTTCAATAACCTGTCAATGAAACAGTATGGAAATAGGTCACTTTTGTGTTCTTCAAGGGCCTACAGCAAGGCATTGAATAACTGTGGTGAGGAAGCTGGTAATGGTGCTGGGGTGACTGAAGTTGCGTGCCATTGTATGTACTAAGGAAGAATTGAGAAATGGGAGATTTTGTAAAATGGAATTCAGACGTACGTCTAAGATTCCTTTTCTTTATCTAAAACCTTTTTCAGCTGGGTGGTGGTGGTGCATGCCTTTAATCCCATTACTCGGGAGGCAGAGGCAAGTGAATCTCTGTGAGTTAGAGGCCAGCCTGGTCTACAAGAGCTAGTTCCAGGACAGACTCCAAAGCTACAGAGAAACCCTGCCTTGAAAAACCATAAATAAATAAACAAATAAATAAAAGAAAAATAAAAAAATAAAATAAAAACTTAACTTTTTCAAAGAATTTATGTGCTGGCTTCTGATTTCAGAAATAATTTTGGGGAATAATTGTTAGAACTTATTTATGAACTCAATGACATAATAAAAATTGTGCTACGATTCTATATGTAGATGAACATTGTTTTTTTTTATTCTTTTCCACTGATGGGGATTGAATTTGTGTACTTGTACATGACAGGCAAGCAGTCACCCCCTCATCTATACTCCCAGCCTGTGGGGTCTCCCTGCACAGCTCAGGCTGGCCTTAAATTAAGATTCTCCTAGTCTTAGTCTCCCGAGTACTGTTATTATAGGCATATGCCACTATGCTCAATTGACATAGAAGTTTTGTTTGTTTGCATTAGAGTCTTTAAAAATACTTTTATTAATTCTTTGATAATTTCATGCAGCGCACTTTGGCCATAGCCACTCCCACTTCCTCCCATTAGCTCTTTTCAGCTCGGACTGCATCTCCCTACCCCACAAAACAGTTAATAAATAACCCGTTGATTTCCGTTTCTGCTGGGGCATGGGCATCCACTGGATTGTGGCCAGTCTACTAGAACTCACACCTTTAAGAGATAGGACCTTATGTAGCTCTGGCTGGCCTCTAACTCGCTATGTAGCTAAGAAATAACCTTGAATTTCTAGTCTCCTCCTTCCATCTCCCAACTTCTGGGGTTACAGGTGCATAATACCAAGTGTAGCTTCTAACACATTTGTAATAAAGAAAAAGGCCTGAAAAGAATGCTTCTAGTTTGGAAATACCATTTTGCTCACTTTCCCTCCATCCCCTGTTCTCTAGGTGCTGGGTATAGAACCACTGAGCTGCATCCTGAGTTCTGTTCTCTCTTTGGAAACAGCAGATAGAACTACAGGGGTAATGATGGACAGAACCAAATTAGAATAGTTAGGTATAATAAATAACCAAGGCCGGTGGATCTGGCTCAGTGGTAGAGTACTTGCCTAGCATAAGCAACACTCTGGATCTGATACCTAGCACTACAACAAAATAAAACAAGGCTGGGTGTGGTGGTGGATGCTTTTAATCTCAGCACTAGGAGGCAGAGTTCAGTACCAGGCTGGTCTGCATAGCTAGTTATAGCCCAGCTAGGGCTACATGGGGAGACCCTGCCTCAAAGAAAGAAAAGAAAAGAAAAGAAAGAAGGATCCCAATCAAGGAAGCAATTGAATGGAGATTTTTGTAATGCAATTTGTATGTTTACATGTAAAAATTGGAAGAGTGTTTTTCACATTCAGCCTCACTATATGCATACAGAGAAATGCAGGAAGAGACCTTGTTTGGAAGAAACAAATAGTAAAGACCTGTTAAAATAATTTCTCAATAATTTGAAAAGTGCTTAAAGGGCTCAACTATAGCTTGTTGGAGAATGCTTGCCTATTGTGTGTAACATTATAAGTTAGAATCCTCAGCATCACAGAAGATATGAGTTACTATCTTTGTTACTTTAAATTAGCAGAAATAAATGGGTAAGGTATAATAAAGATGAAGGTTTTAAAACACAGACATCAAGCCGGACAGTGGTTGCACATGCTTTTAATCCCAGCAATGGGAGGCAGAGGAAGGTGGATCTCTGAGTTCCAGGCCAGCCCGGTCTACAGAGTGAGTTCCAGGATAACCAGAGCTACACAGAGAAACCCTGTCTCAAAAAACAAAACAAAACCAACCAACCAACCAAACAAACAAACAAAAATCAGACACCAGGGACTGGTAGAGAGAGGCACTTAGACACAGGCCTGGTGACCTGAGTTCAGTTCCTAGATCTACAAGGTGGCAATATAGAACCAGCTCCTGAAGGATTTTCTGACCTTTGTTGTACACATATCCCTTCCTGCACTTGAACACAGGTGTATACACACACACACACACACACACACACACACACACACACACACACACACACTAAAGTAAACAAAACAGACTTTGGATATAGAGTTAGATTCCTTTGTAGAGTATGAGTATTTATGAGTCAGTACAAAAATAGTCTTGTCCAAGTGAGACAAATCCTTCAGTTGATCTGAGGAAACAGTTACAAAAAAAGATAAAACTAGATATATTAGAACACAATAATACTTTATTTCCCGACTCTAAGACATAACAGCTTGGGGCTGGAGAGATGGCTCAGTGGTTAAGAGCATTGCCTGCTCTTCCAAAGGTCCTGAGTTCAATTCCCAGCAACCACATGGTAGCTCACAACCATCTGTAATGGGGTCTGGTGCTCTCTTCTGGCCTGCAGGCATGCACACAGACAGAATATTGTATACCTAATGAATAAATAAATATCACAAAATGACGTAACAGCTTTTAAGATGCTCCATTAAGAAAATTGTTGTCAATTTTTCTTTTACAGTTCCTTCATAAAATCAATAAAATGATTTTTTCATCATTATAAAAGAAACTACTTTATATTTGATTAGAATTCAATTAAAAATTATGCTCCACCAGTGCATGAATAATTGGGCACATTGAGCCCCAAGTACTATTCTTTTAAGACAGGGTCTTACTGTATATGTCTGATGGCCTGGAACTCACTGTGTAGCCCTCCCGTTTTCAGACTGCCTAGCTATCTTGTCACAGCCTCCCAGTGCTGGGATTACAGGCTAGCCCACAGTGTTGGACATCCTGAAATATTTTCAAAGTAAGTATCACACTCTTGCTTCTGGAGTGTTTGCCCACACACTGCTGTCCTGTCTGCAAGGCTGGACACTGCATTTGCCCATTTGTTTGACTTTCTCCTGAGTTGAATTGTGCATGGAAATTAATGAGGTCTCTGATCAAACCATCAGGAACTTCCTGACGATTCTGCTTGGTGCCTTAGTGAGAGCCAGCAGATGCTCACCAACCTTGTGTTGCTTTTAAGTTTTTATTCCTGAATCCATTCTTGAGGGAAATGACAGATTTGGGGGCTTTGCTTGCATCGCTTAGCAATTGTGTACAAGTCACTTAGCCCAGGAGGAGGCAAGGACAGCCTAAGGGATCAGGCTAGGCCTGTGCAGAAGTGGGAAGCAGGCCACTAGCACTAGTTGCATCAAGGCTGTTGGGTGCCAGGGTATGAGATACTTTCTGATTCCTCTTCTAACAACAGCAAAGTGCCCAGGTGATCTTTTTTGTTTTGTTTTGTTTTTGGTCCCCCCCCAACACACACACACACACACACACACACACACACACACACACACACACACACACACACACACGGTTTCTCTGCGTTAGTCCTGGCACTTACTCTGTAGACTAGGCTGGCCTTAAACTCAGAGATCTGCCTGCCTTTGCCTCCCAAGTGCTGGGATTGAAGGTGTACACCACCACTGCCTGACTTGTAGTAGGAAAATGACAAACTTCATAAAACTATAACCAGAGGGGCATAGTTAATTGTGGAACACACATTGTGCAAAATATTGTGCTATAGAAGTTCTCCTTATATAAATACTCTCATATATTTAATGCACATAAAATTATGCACAATTAACTCATTTAGCCGTTAATACATACTGTGTGTTTCCTACATTTAAAAAAGCAGGCTTTCTCTGTGTTTATCAGACTTGTATCTAGAGGGAGAGGTAAACAGAAAGGTGTAAACATACAGTATTAAGTAGAGTAAGTGTTATGGTGCAAAGAGAGCAAGTAACAGGGCAAGGACCAATTTGGGTTTGCTGGATTGCAAGACTGGCTAGGAGATGAAGGCTGGGGATGGTAGAACTGGAAGGACCAACACTGCATTCCTGGAGTCAGGACAGCTGCAGGCTTTCAAGCTCTGGGTTTGTTTGGGTAGAACCTCTTGGTCTGCTGTAAGTAGTGACAAGGGCTGGTGTGTAGCAATGTAGCAGGGAGATTACAGTGTTCTTTGGAGATCATTATTATGCTTTTCAGGTTTATCATAAAACAAGAAGCCAAATGGAAACCCATACTACAAAACCCAATTGTGTTTTTAAGAAGAGCATCGTGGGACTGGAAAGATGACTCAGGGGTTAAGAGCACTTGCTGTTCTTACAGAGGGCCCAGTCTCCATTTCCAGCAACCACATGATGGTTCACAACCATCTGTAACTCCAGTTCCAGGGTCTTTGATAGTCTTTTCAGACAAAGCACACATGTGATATGCAGACAAAATAGTCATATACATGAAATAAACAGAAGAAAGAAGAAGAGGAGGAAGAAGAAGAAAGACAACTATGGCAGAAATGGGAATTTCAAGGAAGAAGGGAGTGTAGTTAGAAGGTGAGGTGGTAATCTAGGCAAGAGATGGTATTGGAATGAATCTAGTAGCTGAAACACTGCATACATAGTGTGTCACATCTGAGGACAGTCCTTGATAAAGATACTGAAGCAAATGGAGAAATAAAAGATGCCTTAGGTTTTAAATCTAAGTACCTGTTGGGAGGTACACAATTTAAAATCGGAGCTGATGAAGGCTGGCAGCAGTAGAACTATTTGCTAGTACATACAAGGGGTTGCATTCCAGCACTACAGAAACAAAACAGCAAAAGCCATTCTTGCCTAAATATTAGAGATAAAGCTAAGCATGGCAGTACAAACTTGGAATCATAGCTCCTCAGCAGGCTGAGGCAGCAGGATTACAAGTTGGAGGCCAGTCTGAGCAACATAGTGAAATCCTGTCTAAAAATATAAAAGGGCTGGGGATGGGGCTCAGCAGTAGACTGTTTGCAAAGCATGCACAAATTCCAGGGCTCAATCTTCCAATCCACATAGATGGCATATGGTACATAAGCCTATAATCCCAGCACTCAGGACCTAGGAACAGGAGGATCAGAGATTCAAGGCCATTCTCAACTACTTATTGAGTTTGAGGCCAGCCTGGGGGGGGGGGTGACATGAGACTCGGGGGGGGGGAGTAAAAAATTTAAAAAATAAAAAAAATAAGAAGAGAGATTTAGGAATTATTAACATGGAGTTAGTTGAAAATGGGTATGACACCAGGGGAAACTAAGAGGACTCAGGGTTTAGGCTAAGCTTTGAGGGGCAGCAATATGTAGAGGGACAGGGCTGGAGGAAGGTGGCAGCCAGGGAGAATGAACAGAAACAGAAGCTAAGGGGACAGAAAGGAAGACCAGCCCCAGAGAACACAGGAGCTTTTGGTATAGTCCCACCCGCGGTTCCAGTGTTAAGCTGAGTGACAGTGTCTATGATTACAGTTGTATAAAAATCCCATATTTAAATGTAGAACTTTAAAAGGATGTTTTATTTAGGTAAAGATACTAAGCCTTGTGAAGTTTTTAAATAACAAAAACATTTTTTAAGAAGGAAGAAGAAAACAGGCAATGCATCCGGATCTTAGATGTCCTGATGGGTCCATCTGCCTGCTAGGTATCGTGGGGGCCCAATGTGGCTGCTGTTGTTAACGGGTGTGCTAGTTAAAATGCCCACACATGCAGGCAGGAGACATCATTTAAGCATGCAAAGCACAGCTGGTGACATCTGTTGGGTCTTGATGGTGTCCTTGGTTCTTACAGGTGTGGTATGCTGCATCCTATGCTGAGTTCGTGAACCAGAAAATCCATGACATATCTGAAGAAGAAAGGAAAGGTGCCTAGCCTTTTGCGTGTGCCTTTTTACATGAATATAATACCATTATGTAGCATCTGATTTTCCCGTCTCAGTGTATCTCCCAAGAGTAGGTTTCTTCAGAGCTACACTTCTCCGATTAATCCTAGGATCAAATTACAATGACAGCGTTGCATTTCTTCCCTGGGTACTAGAAAATAGTATTTAATATAACGAAATCCTCCCACTATCCATTGAGAACCTTAGAGTCAGAGGAAGATTCCCATCTGAAATTAATCATATCTGAACACATAGCAAGGTAAGAACTGACCTTGTTTTTATTGTAAATGTGATAATGTGAAGTATAATATACCTACAGAAAGATACACAGATAATGAAGTGTATCCCACTTGGTTAATTTTCACAGTGAACACACCTGTGTAAAAAATCCCCAAGCGTCCTGTCCTGATTTCCAGTATCCCGCACTAACTGCTTATTAGCGAATTGTTCATAAACCATGTTGCGCTACGTGCACATTTTTTGTGTTTGGGCATCTTTTGCCTGAACATACTCTTTTCTTTGTTTCTGGAGCTGGGAACTGAACCTAAGGCCTTGGGCTTGCTCAGCAGGTGTTCTCCCACTGAGCCAAACCCCTAACCTCTAGGTGAACATAGTTTAAAAATACATCCACATTGTTATCTAGAATGTTAATTTTGTATTATCAATGCTGTTAGTCTCTCTACTTTTGACTGAGTAACAGTTTGTCTACCTTGTTATAGATTTAGTTTTATGATGGTAAGTACTCAGACTTAAGTCACATTTCATAGGTGAAAGGGTTGAAGGCATAGTCTTCCTTAAGACTCACTTCAGACACCAGCTCCAAGGTTCTGTGGTTCCCAATGCCCCTCATACTTCTAGCCACAATTTAGGGGACTCCCCATACCCTTGTAGGCTTTATTATTTATTAGAATGAATCATGGGACCTGGGAAAGTACTAAATCAATGATTAGAGTTTTATAATAAAGGATATACACCAGGATCAGCCAAATAAAGAGACATACAGAGTCTCAGAATGAAGTATTTGTGTCCCCAAGACATAAGCCCTCCTGGGGTAGTGATGTGTTGTGCCCAACCATAAAGGCTCAATGTTGTCCAGAGCTTTTATTGAGGTTTTATTATATAGGCATGACTCATGGAACGGCTGACCATGTGACTGAACTCAGTCTCTAGCTTCCTTTCCCTGACTTGTCTAAGACTGGCACCAGGAAGCTCAAAGCACTGAAATTTTGATCATAAAGTCCTGTTTTTCCAGCCAGGTCAGCTCCCACCTTGAGCCATCTCAGGGAAAAGTCAGGTAGTACTAATGAAAACAAAGAATGCCCTATCATTCAGGAAATTCCAATGACTTAGAGGTTACATTCAAAGGCCCAGGCATAAGGGTGATCAGATTTTTTTCCAGCATACAACTGTTGGAAGTTTGTGACTGTGTTGAGTGCAGCTGTATTTACTCGTGTGTGTGTGTGTGTGTGTGTGTGTGTGTGTGTGTGTGTGTGTGTGTGTTAGGGGTGTCTGTGCACACTCTGGTTGGCTGTACAGCTAGGAAAGGGATTGCTACTGAGTCACGGGGTGTGCGCATAATTCAGGCTTGGAAGGTAGGGTTGGACGTTTGCTAGATTGTATTGGACATTGATGTTTGTTATGATAAGGCATTCCCTTAATTATGAGACTTAGATTTGAACCAGGAAGTTATCTAAGCACAGATCTCCTTTATAGATTTTTTTTTATGTGTCGAGGGTGGTGTGATAGTGTGAATCCTTTGATGTTTTACATGAAAGTTGTAGAGAACAAGACCCTAAATACCACTTCTCTGCCAAACTTCAGCCTCTGATTTGGTAACAGGAAATTAATTCAAATAGTAGTTGCTGTCTACAGTGAAATAAGACGGTGGAGATAGCAGGAGCTGTATCTTCCTGGTGTCTGTTGACCAGAGCCATAAATTATGATTTCTCTCTCATGGCTGTAGTCCTTCGAGAGCAAGAGAAGAATTGGCCCTGCTATGAGTGCAATCGCCGGTTCATCAGCTCAGAGCAACTGCAGCAGCACCTCAATTCTCATGATGAGAAACTAGACGTGTTTACCAGGTAGGTATATGAGGCAAAGACTCGCAGACTTGGTTCTTAATGGCTCTCAACCATTGCTGGATGTGTAAAAATATGTGTATGTGTGTGTGCACACATGTGTGCGTTTGGGGGGCACATGTGTGTGTGTACACAATGCATGTATGTACAGATAACCAAGTAGGCTGCTGAATACCTTGGGAAATACCTTCTTCTTTATTTTCTGTTAATTTTTTTCCATAATAATCCATACCTGCATTAGGGGATTCTTTTACCCTAGTTAAATCTCTTTTAACTAGATTCTGAATTAGGAATGTTTTTAACTGTTTATTATTTTTATTTTTTATCTGTTTGTGTCTTGCCTGTGCACCATATGTGTGCTCTGGCAGAGACCAGAAGAGGGCGTCAGATCCCTGGAACTGGGTTAGAGACCTTTATTGGCAGTCATGTGGTTCCTAGGAAGCACAGTCAGTGTTCTTAAGAACAGTCAGTACCCCCCCCCCCCCCGAATTGGGAATCTTAAGGCAGCAGATACATTTGAAGTAATATGCATCCCTGATTTTCACACTTTTCTCACTACTATCATTTCTTCACAAGAACAAATTATATGCTTAATTACACTATATAAAAAAGAGACAGGGGAGAGTCATGTAGGATAAAGTAGGCAAGAGCCAGATCAGATGGTACAAAATTTAAACTTACTGAAAAGTATGATGGATGGCCTTCAGGGTACGTTGAGAACCTCAGTCTAGCTAATACAAGGAGTCTCTCTAGAGTTTATTGAGCAGGTCAAGTGAGACTTATGTAGAGAAGGGTGGTAGTAAAGGGACAGGTCCACTTTTACAGGGCTTGGAAAGAGGAGCTGACATAAAACCATATTTTGAAAAATGGGCAAAAAGATGTCTTGGGAGGAACCATATAATTGTCTGCAACACTGAGTACCCATCTTGGGTTTATGGTCACAAAATAGGAAAGAGACCACAGCAAGTGTGTGTGCTGTTTTCCAGCTACGACAGTACTGGTAGAGAGAGGGCTGGGAGCTGAATGACACAGGCTTGTGGTTTCCTTACACACATCAACACAGGGGACATAAGCGCAATAGGAGTGGGGATCAAAAGCAAACAGTGATAGTGATAGGTAGCTCTGGGAGTGTGTGCTGTGGAAGAAGAGAGGGCAGGGCTGGAAGTGGGTACTAAAGATGGTGATCTGGACAGCGAGAAGATAATTTCAGGTGGACGGTGCATGGACTTGGGATAATGGAACTTTATACTAAGAGTGACAGGAGTGAATGTCTTGGGAGGGGACAACACAATGAGATTCAAGTCACTCAGGTTTGAGTATCCCTAAAAGTGTGTCCATGGCTTTTAAGTGTGTAACATTTTATACCACACTCTGACTTTTGGTTTGCAGGCCTACAGTCTCTGCTAGATCTCGAGGGCAACAGCTGTCACGTGTATTGTGATATCTCTGGTGCTTTGCATAGTGTATGACACAGACAAAATGTTTACTAACTGCCTGTTAAAATAAATTTGTCACGGCCAGGAAAGTTCCACTTTTGGATATATTCTACTAACAATGAGCAACTATCAAATTTTTATGTGTAATAATGGCATTATGTTTTTATATGAATGTATACATATGTAGAATTGTTAGGATTTGGAGATGCTTCCGGAGGTACTTGCAGCTAAAAGAATGCCTGAAGTTGAATGAGTATATATGTAGGGAAGTAGTGGGGATATAGATAGCATAAGATTGCTCATAAGTCTTAAAATTGGGTATGAATATATTGGCTCATTCTTCTTTTCTCTCCATTTACCTATATCTAGAATTTTCCATAATAAAGAGTCTTTTAAAAGTTCCTGGAGTCCAGGTGAGGTGTTGGGTGCCTGTAGTGACAAGTCAGTTGGAGACAGAGGCAGATCCCTTCAGCTCAGGAGTTTTGGCCAGCCTAGGCAACGTAGTAAGACTCCATCTTAGAAAAAAGCAAATAAGAAAAAAAAATCCTGGAAAAATATTTATTTGTTTAATAGCCGCATGGAAGAGTGAAACATGATCTTATTAATATTATATGAATCCCCCCACACTGTGTTAGCTCTTCATTGCTAGGACAAAATAAATGAGAAAAATAATTTAAGGGGAGAGGATTGTTTTGTTTGTAGGTTCAGTCTTCTGTGGTGGAAAGGGCACGACAGAGCAGAGCTGTTCACCTCCCAGTGCCAAACAGCAGTGAGAGGACGCCCGTCCTAGTGACTTTCTCCTTTGTAGAGCATTGAGACCCCCACTGTGGAGGATGGTGCTCTCTGGAAACAGTCACACACACAACAAAGGTGTGCTCAGGTTGACAGTTGGGGTGAGCCAGCACACATATCTTCCAAAATAAGTTTATAATGCTCTTTTTGATTCCACTTGCCCCACTCCTTGCCTCAACTAGGGCCTCACACATGTTGAGCAAGCGCTCTGCTGCTGGCTACAATCCAATCTCTCTCTCTCTCTCTCTCTCTCTCTCTCTCTCTCTCTCTCTCTCTCTCTCTCTCTCTCTCCCTCCCTCCCTCTCCCTCTCCCTCTCCCTCTCCCTCTCCCTCCCCTTCCCTCCCCTTCTCTCCCCTTCTCCCTCCTCTCATTGTTTTGAGATACAGTTTGATGTGGTCCAGGCTGGCTTTGAACTTATTATGTGACTGGGGGTGATCTTGAATTTCCGATCCTCCTGCTTCCACTTCTTGAGTGTTGGAATTACAAGTGTGTATTCATATCTGGCATATGCAGTCCTGGGTGTGCTAGACAAGCACTCTGCAACTAAACTCCATCCCCAGCCCAGGAGGCTCATCTGATAGGGACCCTTTGCCTATTGGGACTCAGTTACAGGGGACTTTTTTTTTGTTCGTTTTTCGAAACAGGGTTTCTTTGTGTAGCCCTGGCTGTCCTGGAACTGGCCCTGTAGACCAGGCTGGCCTCAAAATCACAGAGATCCACCTGCCTCTGCCTCCTGAATTCTAGGATTAAAGGTGCCCGGCTAGGGGACTTTTTAAATTTGTTGTTGGCTTGTTCAAGAACAGTTGAATTAGGAATTTGTTTTGACTATCTAGAAAGCTGTGGAAAACAGGACTGTTATTTGAATTTAGCCACATTTCTGGGAATGAATAGGAGCCGAAGCAAAGGAGAAAGAGAAGACTGGACTGAATTCTGGGAGCCAGCTGTAGGACAAGCATGCCCTGTCCTGTTTGCGTCTCTCACCTCCTTTCAAAAGCAAAATGTTGTCAGCTTTTTTTTAGCCCTTATTTTCTCCCAAATTTTTAAGACATCTCTGGTTTGTAGAGAAAAGATGAGAAATGTCAGGAGCGCACATTAGCAAAACAGTGGTTTCCATCATAAAAAAGAACCAGAGGAAGTGATACAGTGAGAAGAACTAAGACCAACCTAGGGAGTGATGCTGTAGGGTGCCATGTGGTGCTGATGTAACCCAGTCTCTTGTCCCCAGAACAAGAGGCAGAGGACGGGGTCGAGGCAAGAGGAGATTTGGCCCAGGTCGGCGGCCCGGGCGTCCCCCAAAATTTATCCGCTTGGAAATCACCAGTGAAAATGGGGAAAAGAGTGACGACGGGACACAGGTACTGGGGGTCCCAGGGCTCCTCTGTAGACGCTTGCTTGGGGAGTCCTCATTGTGCCTAGATAGAGTACCTTTCTGGTGTTTACAATCCTGTCTTAGAGTGCTGTCCTGTTAACTAAAGTAGGATTGGAACAGTGGAATTTTTATTGTTGTTGGGGGTTGTTTGTTTGTTTTGAGACAGGGTTTTTCTGTGTAGCCATGGCTGTCCTGGAATTTGCTTTGTAGATTAGGCTGGCCTCAAACCCACAGAGATCCGCCTGTCTCTGCTTCCTGAGTGCTGGGATTAAAGGCGTGCGCCACCACTGCCTGGTCTAAAAACAGTATTTTCAAGTGTTGCTTATAATACAGATTTAACTTTGCTGTCCTAAAGATTTGAAATTGACTGGATGTGTTCTGGGACGGCTTTACTTACTTAACTTAACCTGTTAGAGTGACTGATATTCTAGAAAGAGTGTGTCAGTTTTTTTGTTCTGGGACCAGAGATGCCTTACCATTTTGCATTCGGCACTCACTTATTTAGATAGTCAAAACAAATTATCTCAGAGGGAGAGTATTATTTTCTGCATCATAATGCTAATCAGTTTTTTTTAAAAGTTGTAGCTGGGCTAGGCGGCATATTCTATAGTCCTAGCTGCTCATGAAGCTGAGGCAGGAGGACTGTTTCAGCCTAGGAGGTTTTGGCCAGCCTAGAAATGTAGCAAGACCCTATCTCTTAAGTAAATAAATAGCAATGATTTTGAATTTGAGCCAATAGTCCCTGTATTGCTGATCTTTATGTAGATAGGGAGGTAATTCCTGGTGTTTGCAAAATTCAGGACTTGCTGCATTTCCCCACAAAGGAGCAGTTCGATGAGGCTGAGCCAGCTGCCCTGAACGGACTAGATCAACCAGAACAAGCATCTATCCCAATCCCCCAGCTGCCGCAGGAAACCCCATCTTCTCTGGAGCAGGAACCAGAAACGCACACCTTGCACCTGCAGCCACAGCAAGAAGAGACTGTACTGCCTGTCCAGACCACTTTGACAGCGGATGACATGCGCAGGGCCAAACGCATCCGAGTAAGTGGGCAAGTACACAGTCTCTGGCTGGCTGGTCACCCTCCTCCTCTTG
The DNA here is from genome assembly GCF_037038515.1 of Microtus pennsylvanicus. Classification (NCBI taxonomy): domain Eukaryota; kingdom Metazoa; phylum Chordata; class Mammalia; order Rodentia; family Cricetidae; genus Microtus; species Microtus pennsylvanicus. The sequence continues at coordinate 88,892,231 of NC_134581.1, read as the reverse complement.
GCCAGCTCTCTCAAGGCTTTTGTTGACCATTCCCTTTGAAATCTTGTGTCTAGCCTTCTAAATGCTCTTTATATTGCCTTATTTTGCAAAAGTGCTTTTCTCAGTGTTTCTGTTTATGGCAAGCTGACATGGCTGTCCTAGAGTCAGCCAACATAGCTGTGACACACAGAGGCCTGCATTTGGGCGGCTCATAGACTAGTATACTTAAATAGGAGAGCTCCCTGTATTTCTGAACTCAAAATTTCAAAACAGGTACTTAAGTATATTTAACTACCATAATTATTTCTATTTTACTTAACTTCCTTCTTTCCTTCTTCCTTCCTTCCTTCCTTCCTTCCTTCCTTCCTTCCTTCCTTCCTTCTTTCTTTCTTTCTTTCTTTCTTTCTTTCTTTCTTTCTTTCTTTCTTTCTTTCTTTCTTCTCGTGCTATAGGTTGAACCAAAGGCCTTACACAGGCTAAACAGGGGTTCTTCCCCTGAGCTGTATTTCCCAACCTAAAATATTAGTATTTTCAACCATCTTCATCTCTGTCTAATCGTAACTCTCAAGGAAATTATGGGTAACTAGATGTAGTTATTTGTGGTTTCTGAGGGAGACCAGCAAGTGTCAGGTTCAGGGCACACACCAGGCACAGCTTAAAACAGAGCAGCACGTTTGGGAGCTGGTCAGTGTGTCAGCTGTGAGGCCTGTGTCTCGTCTTTAGACTGTGCTGCAGAGGTCCATTGCCTTCCATTTCTGACCTGCTTTATTATTATTATTATTTTGTGGGTTGCATTTGAGCCTGAGTTAGGAACTGCAGTGGGTGTGTATAGGAAGCAGTATGGTTTGGTGTGATGTCTATGTCAACAACAAACAATGATATAAACCTGTGTTTGTGGCAGCTAGTGTGTAAAAAGATTTGTAGATGCTTGTCTTGTACATAAAAGAGACATGTAAAACTTTAGATTTTCTAGATGGATGATGACTAGCTTCGGTTTGTTCTGGTCTTTTCTTCCTTTCTTTCTAACGATGATTAGTCAAGGCATTGAAGGTGCTCCTCGGAGACAGGGATAGCGACTTCTGGCTGCAGTCTTGCTGTGAACGAGAGAGACTGGGTCTGTTCCCTCTTTTGGTCTGCTTCTTTCCTGTAGGCTAGAAGGGACCCCGGAAGTGTGTTTCATTTAATAGTATATTTAGACATTCTTAGTCACATGATAGCCTCAAAGGGCTCTGAAAACTGTTTAAATTTCCTTTATGAGGGTCCTAGAATTGAAATATATACAATTCTCAGCTCATTCTGTATAACTTCAAGAATTTCATAAAGAAAGAAAAATCGTGTGAACGAATGGTAATTGAAATACATCTAACTTTTGTCTCTCTATATATAATTTCAAACATTCATAAATATAGGCCTTGAAGAGAAATTGTGTGACCAAAGACAGAAATTGTGTCTTCTTATTCATCACTATACGTTACTTCCCAGTTTGCACTAGTCCTCTTGGCCAGCTACCGTCAATTGTCCTGTGGTAATTCTGATGCCTTACCAAGCTGAGGGAAAATGCTTGCTCCATTTAATTGTTTTGAAGGGAAAAAGAAGAAAAGCTTCCAGAGTAGTCAAGCTGGGGATGTGCAAGCATAGGAAAGCTGTTTGGTTCTCAAGAGACGGGGTACTGGTTCCAGCACAAGTTTCTTTACATCAAAGCAAAAGCCACATGTGTGAAGCCTTTGGAGGTTAATATTAGTTGATCTGTCTTGATTTTTCCCCTCATACATTCTAAAAAGTAGGGCTGTATATTTTTCCATCTTTTTACCCAGATTGGTAATGACCAACTGAAGGGAAGTCTTCCAATCCAATTGGTAATGTAACTATTTTTCTCTCCTCTAATGCTGCCTGCTCAGTTGGAGCTGCAGGTAGGTTTGTTTCCTGTGTTTCACGTAACAGAATGTTATTTAAGTGTTTGTTGACCTGCTGTTCTTTGCATCCTGTACTTACTAAATCCAGATGGAAAACACAATTTGGATGCCTCTCTAAATGCAAATTAATGAATAATGAGAATTTATTTGCAAATAGACGAATGAGTAAATTGTGGGCTGCAGTCTTCCTGTGCAAATGAAGACTAGGACTAAGTGATCTCCATGGCCCCTTCCAGCTGTGAAACAATTTCAGTGATCTTTGTCGTGGTGCTGGACCCGGGCTGCATGTTCAGCAGTATCTGGGCAACCAACATAGCTTGGGCCTCTAGGGGTTTGTAGGCTAACAAGGAGCCAGCGTTCACAGAGGGCTCTTCGCATTTCTGTGTCAAATATACAAGTGCACTCCATGACTGTACTGGGAAATGAGAAGAATAAAGGGCCAAATATGGGGAAGTCAGGAAAGAATTTGTAGATAGGAGGAGACAGGCCCTTGGAAAACTTCCTATGGAAGGTAGATAACTCCATAGGAAATCAACCATAGGATCAGAGGCCCAGGCACAAGATGTGCTTGGTGCCCTTATGGGACAAGTGCAAGCAGTATCTCGACTCTGGTGTGGGTGTCAGGTGAAGGAGAGTGGAGAGTGGGGTGTGTTGGGCAGGGTTAGTCCACCAAAGGTTTTGAAAGCTGGTTGCATGATAAACTGAAGAATTATTTGTTTTTTTTGCTTTTTTTTTTTCACATAGTCAAAACCCAACAAACAAGCTGATTCATTGTCTTTAGTCTCAGGATCAAAATAATATGAAAATGAATCAATAGTGTGACTTTGCTCAGCTATTCATTTCACACATTAGAACCATTGTACAAATGAAGAATCTTCTCTCAGAATTCACTGTCACGTAGCCGAGCTAGAAGGAAGATACTGTTTTAACATTATTTGAGCAGCTAATGTACTGTAAGGTATGGTAACACTGACTAACAGAGCTCAGGGATTAGAAGATTCATAGTGCATCTATGTGCAGCCTCCCTGTTTGAGATGGTTTCTTCCAGAAGTGGCCCAGGTGTGGCTATGCACGAAAGAGCTACCTTAGAGCAGAATCAGCCTGCAAGTAGGTCAAGGGTGGGGGTAGCCCGTTGTGTACCAGGGAAACTACCATAGAGCAGCGCCAGCCTGTAAGTGGGTCAAAGGTGGGGGTAGCCCAGCACTTTCACTGCCCTGTAACATGAGTGCCATTAGCTCTTCTAGAAGCAGGCCAGATCTCAAGCACTCAGACAGTGTGCAGGGCTCTGTGGAAGCGACCAGATGATAATGGTTGCGATGGAACCAAGGAAGGAGAGCCAGGTGGCTGCTCCATTCAAATCAGATGCCTGTAGGCTCTCATGCTAATCAGAAGTGACAGGAGACTGGGGAGCATAACGGAGCAAAGTGAAGCTGAACTCTGGATTTGGCACCAGGAAAAATGGAGTCCCCTGTGGGAACACCCACTATTGTGCAGCAGGTCTGTCTTTGGTAACCTGACCGTGGCCTTCTTTGGTAACCTGACCGCGGCCTGATCAAGGGAAGAGATTTTCATATGGTAGACCTGCTCCAGATCCTGCATCTTCAGCCAGCTTGAGAAGAGCATCTGTTTACCTGGCGTCTCGCCATAGCATTCTGAGAGTAGAGGAAAACAGGAAGAACCTTGCCAAGAGTGTGTCAGGATAAAGTGAAAAGATTAGATTGCTGCCAAGCAGCTTAAGGAAATGAAAGCAACTGTGGCTGATTCATGAAAGATCTGTTCTTCAGGATCTTCGTGGATGCTGTAGGAAAGGACCTAGGAATAACTCTAGAGCTTTATCTGAAGTATATTGTATTAATTTTCAAGCCAATATGTGAGACTTCCTGTGACTAAGTAGTTTATAAAGGTTTCTAAACACAAAAAAGGATAAAATGTGGGGCTCTACTCCCATGCTTCAAGAAGCCTCCGTCAATTTAGGCAGACAACAGAATTGTCATTCACCTCGCAAGTGACTAGATGCACCTTAAAATGCCTCTCCTACCTTGTTAGTGAAGCCTGGAAAGACAGTTTCCTGTTATGTGAACTGCACCATGCTCAGAAATTTCCGTGAATCAAAAATAAACATTTTGCTTCCCCCATTAATCTTTCAGTGACTCTTCCTTAAAGCTGCCCAGGAGCACCCGTTACAGGTGTGATCTGAAGGGCTCCCCACTGTAAAGCCATCTAGACCTCTGCCTCCTCGCTCTGAGGAACATAGGAATGAATCTTCCTTGTGGCACAAATAACTATTGATTCTGTATTCTCTGTGTGAAAGGTTTCTGTAGGGATTTGCTCTCAGTGGAGCGCCAGCTATTAGTCTAGCAGCTGTGACAGATTCCAGGGAGATCTATCTTTTCTGGCCACGAGTCCCTCTGACAGTTGCATGGATTCGCAAGACAGCTAACCAGCCCTAGAAGGGCAATTTGTTCTGAAAAGGAAAACCTAGATTGACCTGTTTAGACTGGAAGCACAGCAGGGAGCATAGCTTTGGTAGGCGGCACTCTAGCTAGAACTGACCAACTACCGTGGGAACTAGTCCTCTGTAAGATCTGAAATATATGGGCTGGAGAGATGGCTCAGAGGTTAAGAGCATTGCCTGCTCTTCCAAAGGTCCTGAGTTCAATTCCCAGCAACCACATGGTGGCTCACAACCATCTGTAATGGGGTCTGATGCCCTCTTCTGGCCTGCAGGCATACACACAGACAGAATATTGTATACATAATAAATAAATACATATTTAAAAAAAAAAAAAAAAAAGATCTGAAATATATATATATATATATATCTCCCATTTATGGTATGTTTATGTCATGCCCCACAAACAAATACATTCACATAAATCTTCATTTCCCTTTCAGCTTATTTTCTTACATTGATATTAGTAATTTACGTTGCATAAAATCCACTGATTTAATTTTTTATGCTCAAAGAAACCCCTTATCTTTGTCTTTCTCTGCCTCCCCCACAACCCTCCGGAAGGTCTAAGTGCCCTTCAGTTCCTGTTATTTTGTGAAATGTTTCAGATTCCTTCATCAAGGACTTTTAACTGACATATTCTAGTCTCATTCACACATGTATGATTTACCCAAGTTTTTTCTTTCAAATCTCCAATTTTTGTTTGTTCTATGTTTGTTTTCTTTCTTTTAGTTTTCTGTTGAAAACAGGTTTTGAGCAGGGTGTAGTGGCACACGCCTTTAATCCTAGCACTTGGGATGATGCAGAGGCATGGGATCTTTGTGAGTTCCAGGACAGCCAGAACTATATAGAGAGACCCTGTCTTAAAAAAAAAAAAAAAAAAGCTTTGAAATGTACGTATATCACATATAGATATAAAGTGAAACCCCAAATGGTAGCTTCAGCCTGAAGGGCTCTCAGCAGTCAGTCTCCTTTTGTGTAAGTCTGATTGTGGCTCTCACCCTTAGGCCTCACCATACGGTCCTGTTTGTGTCTTTCAGAATGCAGCTCTTCAGCATCTGTTTATCCGGAAATCCTTCCGGCCTTTTAAATGTCTGCAGTGTGGGAAAGCCTTCCGGGAGAAGGACAAACTGGACCAGCACTTGCGCTTCCACGGGCGGGAGGGGAACTGCCCGTTGACCTGTGATCTCTGTAACAAGGGCTTTATCAGCAGCGCCTCCTTGGAGAGCCACATGAAGCTCCATTCTGACCAGAAGACTTACTCTTGCATTTTTTGCCCAGAATCCTTTGACCGCCTTGATTTGTTGAAAGATCATGTGGCCATTCATATCAATGATGGCTACTTCACCTGCCCAACCTGTAAGAAACGGTTCCCAGATTTTATCCAGGTGAGTGTGTGCGCCTGAGATTCCTGTCTGCTTCCATTTTTTTGTAAAAGAAACTTCAATTTTTGGAAAACCGAGACCATTCAGCACCTATATTTTCATCTTTTTTTTTTTTTAATTTTTGAAGTATCTCTGCAATAGTTTTCAAACTACTTTTCACATACAGAGTATTTTTTTTCCTTGGCTCTCAGGAACAGTGTTGTTTAAATTCTTAAGTTATGTTTATAATAATAAACATGAGCTCTGGGCTGGCAAAATAGCCAAGGGGGTAAAGCTGCTTACTATCAAGCCCAACGATCCGAGTTCAATCCCTGGAGCCCACATGAGAACCTGAAATTACTTGGCGTGAGTGAGAAGGAAACATAGAACATGCAGCAAACTTGCTTAGGAGTTTATTAGGGGGGCGTATACAGATCTGGTGAGGTGGGTCGCTGTGCAGAGAGAGAGCTGAAGATGGCTCGTCCAACTTTTAAAGACATGCGCAGAGGGACATGCATACATACGCAGATGATGGAGCTCACAGACGTGCGCAAGGGCTCACACAGCTGCGTCATATGTAGATGGTGCCACCAAGACGCACATGTGGGATCCTTTAAGATCCCCGGGGCCATTAGGCACTTCTGCCTGAGTTTTTGTCCGCACATGCGTGGCCCTAGAACCTGGAAGTGTCAGCCATGCTGTGGCCGAATCATAACAGAACTTCCCCTGCAAATTGTCCTGTGATATCCAGATGTTCATCGTAGTGCACATGCACTAAAGATAAATGTAAGAAAAAAATCTTGGAAACACCAAATCTGGTTATTATTTTTAAAAAGTCTTTTTAAGAATCTTTGTCAAATATCCATTACTCATAAAACAACATAGAATCTTTAGAACGTATTTCTTTATATCTGGATGGGAAGCATCTCTCTACCATTCTGGTTTTCTGTTTTACTTTACTAAGGTTATATCTCTTGAAAAGAAACAAAGAGAGTTGGCATATAAGATGCTGTCATGTCAAGCACTATCTTTTCTGTAGTACTGGGGCAAAAATTAATTTTGAGTAAAAATATTTTTATATTCAGTAAATAATTAAATCATAATATCTCATAAAATATTTTTTAGAAATTACAAAAGCAAAAGAACTGTGATTTAATCATAGATCTTTTTTGTTGTTGTTTTTTTGTTTGTTTGTTTGTTTTTTCAAGACAAGGTTTCTCTGTAGCTTTGGTGCCTGTCCTGGAACTAGCTCTGAAGACCGGGCTGGCCTTGAACTCAGAGAGATCCACCTGCCTCTGCCTCCCAAGTGCTGGGATTAAAGGCCAGCACCACCAGCGACCTGGCCTAATCGTGTTTCTTCTAACAATGAGAGTCTTGAGAAGTTTTTCTCCACATAGTTAGAAAGTTGTTGAGGCATAATGCAATGGATAAGGAACTCTGATGTTGGGGAAGCCAAGTGCTTTAAAGGAACAGTTCAGTAGATTTTCTACTAAACTGTCTATAGCTTACTTACCATCACCCCCACCCCCACCCACACAGTGCTGGCTCTTGGATTCAAAGCATCCTCCATGTTAAGCACACATTATACTATTGAGCTGTATCCCTTCCCAAAGCCTTTTCATGCATTATTTATAGCTGAGAGAGTTCAGAACCTGAGTCCTTCTCTACCCTCCACCCCAACTGAAGTCCTGGAGTTGAATCCAGGGTAAAACTGTCCGATTAGCTGAAAGCGAAGTGTCTATGGCCCAGCTGAGGAGGAAGGAAATCAGTCCATATAATGAACACATAGTATTGCCAATGTATCTGATCCCTGTCTTTTGTTCTTTAGAACCTGACTCGTTTCTTCCAGTGCTGAGACCAAATCTAGGGCCTCGAGTGCATGTGGCTACAGGCAGCTGTGTTATACAGAGCTGTATCCCAGACCTGATTTTATAGGAAGACATGAAAGGGTCAGCTATTAATGATGCAGAATTACCTCTACATATGTAGAAACAAAAATGAGGACAAATGACTTTTGTTTTCTTATAGGTAATATTTAGCAAGATTCATTAAAATCCAAAGCAACTTTATGTTTTATTTAGCCTTCTTAAAAAGGAAAGAAAATTGTACAAGAGATCGAGGCGGTGCTCTTTCTTTCTATGAGTTACCTGGGAGGTTCAGATTTCTAGGACTCTGGCCTGTGCTGTTTCTTTGTGACAAGCACAGCCTGTGTTACTGAATGCATCATCCCTTGATGATAACCAGGCTCCTCAAAGTCCTCAGTGGTGTGTTGGTGCCCTCTAGCGTCATAGCCACCTCTGGTTCTTTCTTTTGGCCTGAGCGTCCCCTGGTCTTTACTGCCAGGTGAAAAAGCACGTGCGCAGCTTCCACTCTGAAAAGATCTACCAGTGTACTGAGTGTGACAAGGCCTTCTGTCGCCCTGACAAGCTGAGACTGCACATGCTCCGGCATTCCGACCGCAAGGACTTCCTGTGTTCCACCTGTGGGAAACAATTTAAGGTAGGACGCCAACCTGCAGCCAGAGGAAACTGTCCAGCCTAGGATTAAGTCAGGCTAAGGACAGACACCTGCTTGTTTCATGGCTTTGTGCACATGCTCTAAGTAATGGATAGTAGAACGAGATTGTTATTGACGGAGGCCTAAGAGACCAGTTTACTTATGTACTAATTAAATCAAGAGGTTGCTGCTGTTGTTGTTGTTGTTGACTTTTTATCAGATGAGAACCTGCAGGTAAGTCACCTAAGCAAGATCTTCTTCAGCAGAGATGGGAAACATAAAGATGTCTGAGGGGACGGAGCAGAGGGATTAGACTGCTCTGGAGAATGCAGTGATTTCAAGGACTCAATAAGACGTAAGTAGTTTGGCATGGAATCGCAGTCTTGAGGAGGCAGAGGCAGAAGGAGCTTGAATTTTTGGCTAGCCTAAGCTATATAGTAAATGGCAAGCCAGTTTGTGCTACATAGTGAACACAAAAGAAAACAAAATGAAACCCAAACCAGTAATCTGCCTAGAATTAAGAAGAAACGAAGGGGAAGTATGCAGGAAACTTGGAGGTATTTGGTTGTTGGGAGGCGTTGCTAAACATGGCTAGGCTAACTTGTTATAGCTGCTGGGAAGAGGGCCAGTGAGATTGTTCAGTGGGTAGAGGCACTTGCCACACGAACCTGAGAATCTGAGTTCCGTATCTGAATCCCACAGTAGAAGGGAGAACCTACCCCTAAGAGTTGTCCTTTGCCCTTCAAGTGTGCTTGTGGTACTTGAATGTCCTTGCCATACTAATGATCAATAAAATTAATTAAGTTGAAAGAAACTGGGGATTATTGGGAGGGGACAAGTAAGAGGTATGTTCATATGGAATGTGAACATTGAAGAGAAAAAGCTTAAGCTTTGTGGTACATCCCTTATAGATCAATTATGGAATTTATTTTGATGGCTTACAGTATATCATCATGTTTGAAATGGCTGAAGAATTCCACTATGAGCTGTGTATGGAGGCATCTACCTGAAACCTCAGTGCTTGGGAAGCTGATACAGGGGAATTGCCATGAGGTTGAGGTCAGCTTAGACTATGTAGCAAATTAAGGACCAGCCTGGGTATACAGTAGGGAGACCCTGTCTCAAAAAGCTCCTGGGCATGCAGCCTACCTTTAAGATGGTTTGTTTATCTGGCAGGGGAGATACCATGATCACGAAGATGGCTTTCCCAGGGCGAAGCTTATCCATTGCACTGGAGATGAGCTGACCCCTGTGATTTCCCAGCAAACTTGACTGCAGAATTTGTAGTAATGGGGGATTGTGTTCATGCTCTCCCATTGAGTAAAGTAAAAATAAATAAATAAAAAAAAAGAGTAGTTTACTTACCCAGTGAGACTTCCTCGAAGAAAGTGTAATTTTTTATTTGCAAGTGGTTATCAACTGAAGTTAGCTTCTAGCTTAGGGATGGGGCATGTTCTTTTTTCAGCTCTAGGACCCCATCTGATGCAGACCCATGCAAGCCCTGTATGTGTTGCCTCAGTCTCTGTGAGTTCAAATGTGCATCAATCCTGTTGACTTAGAGGGCATCATTTCCTTAGTGTCCTCCATCCCCTCTGGCTCCTGTGCCTTTAGTGCCTCCTCTTCTGCACACAAGGTTTCTTGAGCCCTGAGAGGAGGGATTTGATGGAGACACCCTGTTTAGGCCCAAGTGTTCCAAGGCCTCTTATTCTCTGTATAACGTCTGACTGTGGGTCTCTATGCTTGTCCCCATCTGCTGCAGGAGGCAGCTTCTCTGATGATGTCAGCCATCATCATCATGGTGCTCATCTATGAGGATAGCAGAATATCATTTATTGCTTTTTTTTTAACAGTAGTGTTTGGTTTTACCCTAGGTCCCTGGACTATCTAGTGTCAAGTTCTTGGTCACTCAAGTAGTATCAAGTATGGGTTCGATCTCATTTGGAGTGGGCCTTAAGTCAAATCAGATATTGTTTGATTACTCACACAAATATTGTGCTACCATTACACAAGCACATCTTGCAAGCAGGACATCATTGTAGACAAAGGGTTTGTGACTGGGCTGGTGTTTATATTTTCTTTTGATAGTGTGCAGAGAACCTTCCTGTACCAAAGGCACTAGCATGTAGGGGTGAAGGCTCTTTATAGGCACCAGCTCGGCTTCACTGTGTTTGAGGGGTTGTGTAGGTATTGTCTTCAGCAATGGGGCCTTGTCAGTTTGTAGAGAGCAACCTCTAGTCTTAGCAACAGCCTGGGTTGTTGGGGATTCTCATGGGACCCCTTTGGCCAACAAGTCAATTAGATGTAACCTAATCCTGATACTGGAAACTTTATTTGATAACAAAATGTCTAGTTGGGGCTCTGTTTCCTTTGTTATTTGGCGATTTCATTTAGATCTTCATATATATACATACACACACACACACACACACGTGTGTGTGTGTGTGTGTGTGTGTGTGTGTGTGTGTATGTATGTAAGCGGAGACTACTCTTTCATTTTCCAGTTGCCCTGACCCAAATAATTACACAGAAACTATATCATTAACACTGTTTGGCCAATACTTAGGCATATTTTTAGCTAACTCTTTTTTTGTTTGTTTTTTAAGACATGGTTTCTCTGTAGCTTTGGAGCTGGTCCTGGAACTAGCTCATGTAGACCAGTCTGGTCTCGAACTCACAGAGATCTGCCTGCCTCTGTGTCCTGAGTGTTGGGATTAAAGGCATGTGCCACCACCCGGCTTCTAGCTAACTCTTATATCTTAAATTAACCCATTTCTATTAATCTGTCTATTGCCATGAGGGTGTGGCTTACCGGTAAAGGTTCTGGCTGGCAGCTAGCGTCTTTGTCCTTTGGCAGCTGCATGGCATCTTGCTGACTCCACCTACTTTCTCTCTATATCTCTGTTCGGATTTCCCACCTGGCTTTACTCTACTAAGCTATTGGCCAAACAGCTTCTTTAATAATCAATGGTAATAGGACATATTCATAGCATACAGAGGGGAATTCCACATCATATGTATATATTTTACAAAGCTTCTACTATATTAGGTTTTCATGCTATACCACTAATGACCCTTAAGTTTATGTCTCTCCACATATTCCCTCCCCTAGCCCTCTCTCCCCTCCCCTCCCCTCCTCACTTGATCTTCTCATTCCAGCCCCCCTTCTATCCATAATTATCTATTAGTTTTATTTATCTTAGCCATTCTGATGGATATAAGATGAAATCTCAAAGTAGTTTTGATTTGTATATCCCTGACAACTAAGGATGTTGAATATTTCTTTAAGTGTTTCTCAGCTATTTCCTCTTTTGAGAATTCTGTTTGAATTTGTACCCCATTTTTAAATTGGGTTGTTTTCTTGATATCTAGCTTTTTGAGTTCTTTATATATTTTGGATTTTAGCCTTTTTTCAGAAGTAGAGTTGGTAAAATCTTTTCCTACTGTGTAGGCTGCCCCTTTGTCCAGATGGTGGTGTCCATTGCCATACAGAAGCTTTTCAGATCCACGAGGTTCTGTTTTCAGTTATTGTTCTTAGTGCCTATGCTATTGGTGTTCCGTTCAGAAAGTCTTTTCCTGTGCCAATGAGTTCAAGGCTATTCCCTACTTTCTCTTCTGTCAGGTTCAGTGTATCAGATTTTATGTCAAAGTCTTTGATCCATTTGGAGTTGAGTTTCATGCAGGGTATAAGTATGGATCTATTTGAATTTTTCTTTATGCATCCTGTCCGGAACCTTGAGTACCAACCCCTCAGGGCTCAGAATAGGATGTCTAGGGCAAGCAAATATCTGAAGGTAAAAAAATTAACTCAGTACTTTATGGCTACATATTCTTTATTCCTTTGCACAAAGAAGCATCAAGAGGAAGAAAGGAGAAGGGGTGATGTCCACGAGGTTTCTAATTTTTGCAGACATAGTTGAAAATTCCATAGGCAAAGACTATAATAGTGTGTATATCAAAATCACAAGAGGGCAGGTAGAACTTGAAAAAGCAGTACTCTGGAACAGGTGACACTACCCAGGAAAGAGCCAGTGTCCAAGGGGGAAACACCTGACATTCCAAACCATTAGATAAAGTTACTAAATGTTCCTGAATCCTGGACTCACCTATTCTCCTCACCAATCTTTTTTGTGATGTCCATCTTTGGGGACATCCAAATTTGTTTGTTATCAATGGTGTCTTTTTTAGAAAATTTTATGTGGTCTGTTAGCAGGTAATTTTGTGGAACTGACTCTATGTAAATTTGACTGTTAGAACAAAGAGTGAATGTTATTGCTCCTGTTGTGGAGGAATGGAAAGGTCATTCCATTGCCTGTGCGGAAATTACATTGCTGAGATGTTTTGGATTCTCACTTTGATGAAAGTGATTTTTAGTTGTAGAAGCTTCCCAGTAGGATTTTTAGTGTCATTTATGCATTCTATCATATCATCTGTAAATAAAGATACTTTGACTTCTTCCTTTCCAATTTGTATCCCCTTGATCTCTCTCCTTAAGTTGCATGTGGGTTCAGGAAGATTGTTGGTGGAGGCTGTTTGCTTGTTTCCTGACTGCCCAGACCCAAAATAATAACACTGAAAGTATATTAATTACAATACTGCTTGGCCAATGACTCTAGCTAGCTCTTATATCTTAAATTAACTCATTTTTATTCATCTGTGTATTGCCACGTGGTTGTGGCCTACTGGTAAGATTCTGTCCGGCATCTGGCATCTGGCTCCTGTGGCAGCTACATGGCTTCTGTTTGACTCCACCTACTCTGTCCTCCTCTATCTGCTTGGAATTTCTTCCTTGCCCTATTCTGTGCTTCAGTAGGCCCAAAGTAGCTTTTTTATTAACCAGTGGCATTCACAGCATACAGAGGACAACTGCCATACATTTTGCAGGACACAGAAGAAAGCAACTGATGAACTTTGCCAGTACAAGGTATAAGAGATCTTCAAATTTTCTGCTTCATGGAACAGTCTGTCAGAAACTGTGGGCCTGTTGGCTGAAGATGAATGCCCCAACATTACAGAAGAACTTTGGGTAGCTGTTCAGGCAGCAAGCTGTCTGTGCCAATTTTAGAGTTTTGGAAGTTGCTTACAATGCACTTCCTGTTTACTTAGGTAATATTAAATCCTTCTGAAGTCTTTGATGGAGTTGAATAACAGATAGTTACAGTTATAGTTTCCTTAGTTATGATAAAAGATAAAGTAGATATAAATATTGTAACTATAATTCTTGCTTGGTAACTGGTTTGTTGTATGTAATCTTGTTATATTAAAGTTAAAACCTTTTTATTTTGACAGAAAGGGGGAGGTGATGTGAGATTCCCCTCAGTATGCTGTGAAAACCATTGGTTAATAAAGAAGCTGCTTTGGGCCTACTGTAGCACAGAATAGAGCAAGGCAGGAATTCCAAGCAGCCAGAGGAGGAGAGAGTAGGTAGAAACAGGGAGAAGTCATGTAGCCTCCACAGGAGACAGACACCAGATGCCAGACAGAACCTTACTGGTAGGCTACAACCACGTGGTGATACACAGATTAATAGAAATGAGTTAATTTAAGATATAAGCGCTAACTAGCAATATGCTTTGAGTCATTGATCAAGCAGTGTTGCAATTAATATAGTTTCAGTGTGACTATTTTGTGTCTGGGCGACCCGGAAACAAACGAGCAGCCTCTGACTACAGAAGATTGTAATTCTAAGTGCTGGTATCTGCTCTTGTCTCTGTTGGGAGGGTGTTTCTAGATATTGGGGACTGACATTTAGGAATAAGATGGGCTAGAAGTTGGAGCCGAGGGGGCCACAGGTGGGAGGAAAGCAGGGTGTTCTACCAGGATCTGCTTAGTTCCCTGGGAACGAGGGCAGAGAACGTGGAGGGTCACAGCAGGTGGTCTGCTACAGATCTGAGGCTGAGACTGGGAAATTGGTGTAGAAAAGACAGAGAGTGAAGATATGAAGCTCGCCCACCTGCTTTGCTGGTCTGCTCTGGCAGGCTTACTTGGTGGTTTCCTGGAGAATTCCTGCTGGAATTAGGGGCTGGGATAATGGCATAAGTCTGGGTGAGGGGAGGGAACTTTGCAGGGGAAGATATGTGTGATTCACTGGAGATGGGGGCAGAGAGGAAGAGGATGTTGAAGTAGGTGGTCTGCTACAGAGCTGAGGATAAGACTGGGGGTTGGATTTGGAGGTTATCTGCAGTTAGCCTACCTACTTTCCTGACTGGTGTGTCTGATGGGTTTCCCAGGAATCAGTGTTGATTTTTTTTTTAAAATTACCCTTCAATTAAAAATTTTCTATCCTTGCTCCTACACTGTTTTAACAAAATTTCTCCAAATAGCGAAAAGACAAACTCCGGGAGCACATGCAAAGGATGCATAACCCTGAAAGGGAGGCCAAGAAAGCTGACCGCATCAGCCGCTCCAAGACCTTCAAACCACGCATCACGTCCTCGGACTACGACAGCTTCACGTTCAAGTGCCGTTTGTGCATGATGGGCTTCCGGAGACGAGGCATGCTGGTCAGTGCTGGATGAGCAAATTCCTGCCTCCAGATCCACCCTTCCTGTCAGTGGCAATGAACCTTAACAAAGTAGATTTGTGGGTGTATCAGTTAGTGGCTAGGGGAGACGAAAAGCAGTCCCTCCAATTTGAGCTTCTTTCCGTTCTGTGACAGACACCCTTTTCCCTTCTGAACCACTTTTTGGATGATTTGAAAGTTTCCATGCCCTTCCTTTTCCCCCTTTTGATGCTAGGAACCCGGGGGCCTTGCACCTACTTAGCATGTGCTCTGCTGCTGAACTACATCCCTCGACCTCTACCCCTTTTCGTTATTAGTCTGGTTTTCTTTACCTTGATTTCCTGGTCTTGTCTTATTTTACTTCCCTTCTCTTATTAGTCGAATATTCTTTCTGGTAGGGTCTTTATCTCCTTCCCACTGTTCCCTATCAGTGCCTTCTTTTTTCAGGAAGCAATCGTAAGGAAACTTCCCTTTACTGCAGGGAGTGTGGTCCTAGATTAGGGGAAACATCAGGATATTTCACTGCTTTCAGCTGTACCAGTGCAGTTGCAGAGGCTGGAGAGAGGGCTCAGAGGTTAAGAGCACTGCCTGCTCTTTCAAAGGTCTTGAGTTTAATTCCCAGCAACCACAGGTGGCTCATAGCCATCTGTAATAAGATCTGGTGCCCTCTTGAGGAAGAGACCTGGTCAGTTGTCCCCATCAACTTAGACCATGAAACTCAATGTGAACAAGTTCAACAGAACCTCTATATACGGGCTGCCCATGCCTGCTTCAGCATTGCCAGGGCATAGATTTCATTCAGAATATCGAGGTGGTTAGAGGGTCATAGTAGTTAAAATATAGAACCTTACTTTGTATCCATTCAGCAGTCTCAGTAAGATAATTGAATAATAAAAGCCAGATTTACATCAGATTAATTCTTTAGGAAATTCATGTAAGATCTATTTATTATGTATACAGTGTTCTGTCTGCATATATTTCTGCATGCCAGAAGAGGGCACCAGATCTCATTATAGATGGTTGTGAGCCACCATGTGGTTGCTGGGAATTGAACTCAGGACCTTTGGAAATGCTGCCAGTGCTCTTAACCTATCTCTACAGCCCTTGCTTCAGATTTTTAACTTTTAGCACTCATTACCAAAGGCTTTTGTTTAATTTCTGATTGTAATGGTACTCTCTCTGTGTGCCTTTTTCTCTCTTTTCCAGGTGAATCACTTATCAAAGAGGCATCCAGACATGAAGATAGAAGAGGTGCCCGAGTTAACCCTCCCCATCATAAAACCCAACCGCGATTACTTCTGTCAGTATTGTGATAAGGTAAAAGTTTATAATACTCTCCTGGTTGGGCTACCATAGTGGAAGCTCACCTCATGGAGGAATGCCTATGGGGTTTTTCATTTAGACAGGAAAGGCTGAAAGGTAGCCTTATTGAAAGCCAAGGGCTGTAGAGATGGCTCCATGGTTAAGAGGAAGCACTTACTACTATTGCCAAGGATTCTGTTTCCCTCATCTATGTTGGGTAGCTCAGTCTTTTGCAACTCTAAGGGATCTGATGCCCTCTCCTTTCTTCCATGTGTACTGTACAAATATGAAGCAATTATAGACAGGAAGATACATACACACACACACAAAATAATATTTTAGGGACTAGAGAGATGGTTAAGTGATTGAGAGCATTTGCTGTTCTCCCATCCCAGAGGACCTGAGTTTAATTCCCAGTATCCACATCAGGTGGTTCACAACTGCCTGTAACTCCAGCTCCAGAGGACCCGATACCCTCTTTTGGACTCTGCAGATACCTGCAATTATAGATGCACATATGCAGATATACATGTGTACACATAATTTTTTTACAAAAAAATTAATTAAACACCAAAGCTATACAGAGAAACCCTGTCTTGAAAACCCCCCAATTAATTAAAATGATGAAATGTAAGCTGTTTTTTTCCCCTAAGATATTTACTGACTTTGTTTTCTTATTATCACTTCTGTCTGTGACATTCACAATAGAGAACAGTTAACCAAGAGCCTAGAATATGAACTCATTTGAAATTTCCAAGCTGTTAAACAGTATGTCAGCTTATAAGACAGGTGATAGACTGGGCTTCCTAGGAGGTTGAGTGGGGCGTGAAAAGGTTTGTGGTGGAATTGTCTGTTTGTACTGTTGCAGCCACACAGAAAGACAAAGGCTGCTGGGTGTGCTTTTTATCTGTTAAACTTTTGATAAAGGGTATTTTTATAGTTATTATTTTAGATTTATATAGGAAATTCAAGGAAATTACCTAGCATATCCATATCAGATTCACTTTATTCTAAAATATAATACCCACATGCATAACTCTGGGTCTTTTTAGGACAGGGTCTGGCTGTATAGCTCAGGCTGGCCCTTGCCTCTTGAGAGCTGGGATTACATGTGTGGTCCATCATACCTAGCAGCCCTTCTTATCCTAAGACAGGATTTCACTCTACTTCATACTGGCCTTAGACTCATGGAATAGTACAAAATGGCAGTCAGCCAGAAGTCTCCTGTTGCAGTCTCTCAGGAGCTGAGATTACAGGCATGTCCTGTCATATACCGTAGCTTCTTGATTGTTTTATTTGGGGCTATACCAATACATTTTTCTCCTTTCCTTAGAATGATATATTTTTTTTATTTTACTTTAAGCAAGAAAGTGGACTCATACCTTGCTTTCATGGTCAACTATTTACACTGCAGGTTTATAAGAGTGCCAGCAAACGCAAAGCCCATATTCTGAAGAACCACCCAGGAGCTGAACTCCCACCAAGCATTCGGAAACTTCGTCCTGCTGGCCCTGGAGAGCCCGACCCTATGCTGAGCACCCACACCCAGCTGACTGGCACCATTGCCACCCCTCCTGTCTGCTGCCCACACTGTTCCAAGCAGTATAGCAGCAAGGTATGGTGCAGGCTCTGACCCAGGATGACTCAGAACTTTACACCAGTAGTGTTCTAAATACTTCTCATCCAGGGGTCTTGCGTGGCTGCTGCTGAATTGGTGAGCTTTAGGAGACCTATAAAAGCAGGGACCACAGCAAAACAAAAAGGGGGGTAGGAATGTTGTGGGCTCCTCCACATTACGGCTGTTTACTAGTCTGAGCACTAAGCTGCTTTCCTTTACCTTGGCCTGCTCAGAGCCTTATATTTGAATGTTCTTGCTTCACAGTTTACAGGCTCAGCCTGTGTAGTCACTATTCAGGACCTGAGATGGTTCTTGAAAGGGGGTCATTTCTGTCGACCAAGAGTGACTGATTGCTTCAGCCATTCATGGGGCCTGGGAACAAGTGTGAGGTTTTTGGATCCTTCTTGATGGTATAGAATCATGTTAGTTTTTATTTTTCCTCTTTTTCTTCACCTCTTCTCCCATCCTATACCCTTGTATTGCTTTTGACAGTGTGGTTGCTTCTCAAGTGTTGTTTGTGCTGCTTTGATTTTTTTTTTATTGAATTTAGGAGATAGGATCTTTCTGTATTTCCCAGGTTGGCCTCAAACTCCTGGGCTCAACTGATCTTTTCTGCTACAACTTCCCAAGGAGATGAACCTTATGTGCAGAAGCCATTGTGTCTGGTGAAACAAACAGACAACATTTTATAGGCAACCAATAAATGCTTTAAGAACCTTTGGAGGATTTGCATATGGGAAAGTGGCTAATTCTGATCATTGTCCTTTTCGCTTTGTTTTGAGACAAGTTCTTGCTGTTTAGCCCACGCTGGCCTTAAGCTTATTCTTTTCCTGCTTTAGCTGCAGTAATTGTTTATTTTTCCTTCATTTTCCAGACCAAGATGGTCCAACACATTCGAAAGAAACATCCAGAGTATGCCCAGCTCCCCAACACCATCCACACACCGCTGACGACAGCTGTGATCAGTGCCACCCCAGCTGTCTTAACCACAGATAGTGCCACTGGAGAGACTGTGGTGGTAAGTAGGTGACTAGGAAGAACGTGGTATTCCCTTCAGTGCTCATCCTCTCTTTAAACACCAAAGCCATGCATGCCAAGCTTTTTATTAGTTGATGCAGGTGTGGCCACTTGCCCTCAGCCTGATATTTATGCTTGGGTCTTCTTGCCAGTGCTTTCCAAATCTCTCTGCCAAAGGAGGAGCAGGACACTTCAATGCTGTCCTTCACAGTGATAATGTCAGAAGCTCCAGAGCAGGTCCACTGGTCCAGAGTCAGGCTCTCAGGCCAGTTTGTATTTCCACGATGCACCCTTGTGCCAAACTGAATTGTTGTAGGATTTAAGAACACTGAAATTGCTACAGTGTTGTTGCTAATATGTTGTGATTTTTTTTCTTTCTAGACAACAGACCTGCTAACGCAGGCAATGACAGAACTGTCCCAGACCTTAACAACGGATTACCGAACATCTCAGGGGGACTACCAGAGGATTCAGTATATTCCTGTGTCTCAGTCAGCATCTGGTCTGCAGCAACCTCAGCACATACAGCTTCAAGTGGTGCAGGTGGCTCCGGTACTGTGACATTTATTTCTCTTTACCTCTGGGAACACCATATTGCCAGTGGTCAGTGTGGTAGCAGGAGTCAACAAAAGCATCGTTGTCTCTATGTGAGGTGCAGCTGCCTAGAAGTGCTGGGTTTGAGGCATTAGGAGAATATCATCTCCACTGTTTTCTTCCTTCTGCCCCCAATGATGGCTCTGGACTTAGAGTAAGAGGTTTCTACTGTAGTCAGAAGGTCTCAGTTCCTGTACATAGTCAGCCAGTATAGCTCTAGGGACACTGCTTCCAGAAATAGGTATCTCTAGAGGATCTTTTCTCTTAGTATCCTGACTGAGTATTTCTTAATGAGCTAGTTTGAGAAATAACTATGTGGGCATTGAATAATTATTCCAATGAGAGGTTTTAGGGAGTAATTTTGATTCAGTCTTCATCAATCAGCTCCTTTAGGATATATTATTATTTTATAAATGTAATATACATATAAATATATAAAACATTCTGTTTGGTACTTGTGGAAGTCAGAAGAGGGTGTTAGATCCTTTGAAACTAGAGTTACAGATGGTTGTGAGATGTGGATTTTGGGAACTGAACCTGGGTCCTCTGGAAGAGCAACAAGTATTCTTCCTCATTGAGCCATCTCTCCAGCCATAGTCAGCTCCATTTGGAACAGAGCTGTTAACTGTGTTCCTCTACTAGTGTTCTTATTGGGGACTGAAAGAAAATGTCTCCCAGAACTGCTGTTCCCTTAGACATGCAGTACAGAGGAAGTAGACATAAGTGAACATTATTACTTTCAAATAATTTAGTCTAAAAAATTTGAAACCAATATAGTTTTAAATGTTTGAAAATTGGTAGTTATCATTGTAATCCTGTCATCCACAATTTCTTATGTGATTTATTTATTTTAAGTTTTTTGTTTTGTTTTTTCATTTTTGTTTTGCTTTTTTGAAATAGGGATGTAGCCTTGTCTGGCCTTGAGCTCAACAGTAGACAGGCTGGTTTCAACACAGAGATCCACCTGTCTCTGCCTCCTGAGTGTTGTATTAAAGGCATACACTACTACACCCAGACTTTAATTTATTGTTTTGAAGATAGGATCTCGCTGCATAGCCCCACTTGGCCTCAAACTCAAAACCTCTTTCCAGTTTTGCCTCCCAGGTGAACTTTCTCTCTAGGGGGATCTCTTTTAACCTTGATTAGTATGTATTCTTTTTTCCCTCCAGGCCACTTCCCCGCACCAGTCTCAGCAGTCCACAGTGGATGTTGGCCAGCTGCATGATCCGCAGACCTACACGCAGCATGCCATCCAGGTGCAGCACATCCAGGTCACAGAGCCCACCGCTGCAGCTCCATCATCATCCCAGGTATATTTCTCCATAGATGATGCAGAGGGTTGAGGTGACATCTGGGACCATCAGATTAATATCTGGGAATTCATTATTCTTGGCCTTTGAGATGATATCATTTTATTTGTTCTTTATCAGTTTTTCTGTTGCCCTTAACTTTTTATGTTGTTATGCAAACATTCTTGTGTTAAGTTACTGGCTTCCCAGGGGAGCTCTGTGGTATATGATCCTAAAATCAAAACAAACTCCAGCCTTTCCATTCTATAGCAAGAGGTCAATTGCTTCTCTGTTGGGACAAGGATTGTGGAATAAGATTAGACCTGTCTCATGGAGGTAGAGAAAGATATAGAAATTCAGAGGAGGAGCAATTCTGGATAGCTGGAAACCAAGGACTTTTTTTTTTTTTTTTTTTTTTTGCTTTTAATTAAGTCTTGAAGGAGGGCTATGTGTTTGGCACTGACATTGAGGGAAGGCATTTTGTTCTAAATAACATTTTTTTTTTTTTGATTTTTCGAGACAGGGTTTCTCCGTAGCTTTTTGGTTCCTGTCCTGGAACTCCCTTTGTAGACCAGGCTGGCCTCGAACTCACAGAGATCCGCCTGCCTCTGCCTCCCGAGTGCTGGGATTAAAGGCATGTGCCACCTCTGCCTGGCCTAAATAACATTTTGAATACAAAAAGATGGGAAATTATAACACATTTATAGGAAACTTATTCAGTTTAGGAGCAGGATGTGATATTTGGAAAGAGTTAGAAAATAGGAGTTGGACTACAGAAGGCCTTGAATGGTAGATAGTGGCGTGTGGACATGTCACAGAATCTAGAGACAGCCTCCCCAGCAGATGGCTGGTGTGTGCCTGTCCTTAACTCTATACTGGGTGGAGTGGCCAAGGCAGCTCAATGGAAATCATGACTTTTGTGACCAGGCAAACTGTTTCACCTTTTCTGCTTTAAGCTTAGCTAACGTAAGCAATTGCATACTGCTGCTTATTTGCCTTCCTGGCAATTTTATTGTAATGAATTGTTTTAATATCTTTGAAGGTTACCCTTTGAAAACAAGATAGTATTTCAGAGTTATGATTGCATTTCCTTAATTCTACTCTTATTTAAATATTATATATGAGTCTTAAGTCTACTGGGATTTCACCTTTCCTTCTTTTGTTTTCTCTTTCTCCTTAGGTAGCTGGGCAGCCATTGAGCCCCACCACTCAGCAAGCACAGCAGGGGCTTAGCCCTTCCCATATCCAAGGCAGTTCTTCCACACAGGGGCAGGCTCTACAGCAGCAGAATTCCTCTGTACAACACACATACCTCCCCAATGCTTGGAACTCCTTCCGTGGTTATTGTAAGAAGAACGGGATAGTCCATGGGTGGGGATATCTCTGGCCATGTGTCTTAATTTCGTCAGCTTTATAATAGGTTTTTGGATTGACATATCAGTTGCTCATTTTCAGTTCTCTCTTTCTCTCTCTCTTACCAACCCAGTTCCCACTCCATCCTCTCCTCCCATTCCCTCCATCTCTCCCTCTTCCCCATCCACTCCTCAGAGAGGGTAAGGCACATTGCTCTGGGGAAGGTCCAAGGCCCTCCCTTCTATATCTAGGCTGAGCAAGGTATCCATCCAAAGAGAATGGGTTCCCAAGCAGTAGGGATAAATCCTGGTGCCACTGCCAGTGGCCCCACAGTCTGCCCCAGCCATATGACTGTCACCCACATTCAGTGGGTCTAGTTTGGTCCTATGCTGGTTCCTTTGAGACAGGGTTTCTCTGTGTAGCTTTAGAGCCTGTCCTATAGAGCATATCTCGAATTCATAGAGATATGCCTGCCTCTGCCTTCCGAGTGCTAGGATTAAAGGCATATGCCACCACCACTTGGCTCATTTTCAGTTCTCTGTGGTACATGTATTTAAATGAATTTCATAGCAAAATTTAGGTCAGTGTTTTGATCCAGAATGCCAGTCTCATATTTTCCGAAATGTTAGATATGTTACTGGAGCTGTGACGAGGTGACTTAAGGATGGGTAGGGATATATGGTGGTGATGTTTCATCCCTTTTACCAATACTTTCCTTTCATATTGGGAGTCAAACCCAGGGTCTCACTGAATGCCTATTTGTGTGCTAATTACTGTGCCTGGTCCTGGGTATATGTGTCTGTCTTTTCTGTTTTCATTACAAAGAACTCATACAGAACTTCTGCTTGATAACCTTAGCTCTGAGGAAACTCCTCCTCCCACCCATGCCGTGTGCCTTCATTCGGCTTCACTGCTACTTTCACTGTCCTTTACGGTGCTTTTCTAGATGTGCGAGATGCTCAAAGTTGCCTTTATGTAATAGAACCAATGTTTTAAGAGGGCATGCATGAGCTCTAAGGCCTGCTGCTGTCCACTCCAAGCAAGTGCTAGTTGGGCTTGACTAAGAGGACACTAAAAAGAAACACTAGAAAGGCCTAATATAGTATGGAAAATTCCATCCCTGGTACCACTTGTGGAAAGAGCAGTGTTGGTGTAGCACCATGCAGGAGAATACTACTCCATATGCCCTCCGTGGACTTATTTCCACAATGATTTCCTGCCTCAGTGGAAACCCGGGATAATGCTACTGTATGGAATCCCCAGCCCCAGAAGTCTTGGTGGTTCTTAGACTCAGGCCTAAGTGGAAACTAGGACCCCACTCTGACTTGTTATGCCTGCCACTGAACTGGCTTCCTAGTTCTGACAGGCCAGCTCTGTGGCTGCCGACTCTACATTGGTCACATCTGGCTGCTGAACCAGTCAAGGCTGAGTGGATAATCTCCACATCCGGTATACTTTTCTTCCAGGAGAACAACTTATATAGCATATTTTACTTAGATTCTAGGTTTTCCCTAGAATAAGCTTCATTTTTTTTCCACCTTTTTTTTTTTTTGTCATTATGTCTTCTGTGAACCATTGCTCTGGCTTTAAAGCCTTCCAGGCTCACTAACAAAACATTTAATTTAGCACTAGGAATGCCACCTTTCTGCCTTTGCATTTGAGTGACTCAACAGGCTCCTTTGTCTACTTTCTTCCTCTCTCATCCGCTCTTGATTGCTTTTGTACTTTATAAACCTGATGGGTCTGCTGGACTAAGTCATTCAGATCTGCCAGAGCCTCTCCTTCATCAAAATCATATTGCTATGGGACACAGCAAAGCCACTAGGCCATTAAAACTTTCTACCAGTCCCAAAGTCCATGCTGAAGTAACTTTTTCCTTCCTTCCTTCCTTCTTTCCTTCCCTCCCTCCCTTCCTCCCTTCCTCCCTCCCTCCTTTCTTTGTTTCTTTGTTTCTTTCTTTGTTTCTTTGTTTCTTTGTTTCTTTCTTTCTTTCTTTCTTTCTTTTTTTCTTTCTTTCTAGATTTATTTATTATGTATACAGTGTTCTACCTGCATGGCAGAAGAGGGCACTAGATCTCAGTACAGATGGTTGTAAGCTACCATGTGGTTGCTGGGGATTGAACTCAGGCTTTATTAACTAATTCTTACATCTTACATTAACCCATAGTTCTTGTCTGTGTTAGCCATGTGGCTTGGTACTTTTTATCAGCGAGGCATTCTCATCTTGCTTCCTCTGTGTCTGGGTGATGACTGCAGACTGAGCCTTTCCTCTTCCCAGAATTCTCCTGTTCTAGTCACCCTGCCTGTACTTCCTGCCTGGCTATTACTGGCCAATCAGCATTTTATTAAACCAATACAAATGACAAATCTTTACAGGGAACAAGACCATTGTCCCACAGCATTCTCTTATCACAAACATGTTACTTTTAGGGACTGAAATATATTCTCTAATATATCAGCTATTGGGGAGGGCCATTCCTGTACTCATGTGGTAGACTTCATTTATCATCAAGATATGCTGCTCCATACCATGTAGAGGAAGATGGACATCCTGGGATCTGCTCTCTCCTCACCTCCCGTGTAAATGGAAATAATTCTTTAAAGTCTTCAAATATCGTTCCAATGCCCAAGCAGTATCCTTATTTCTTTGATTGCCTGAAAAAGTTTTTTAAATTTCTTGTTCGAATTGGAGTCTGAATTGGGGTCTGGATAAGCACCATCCATTGCAGCTGACTGCATCTTTGGAGTTTCTTTTCACATGTCCTCACTCTCCCCTTGCAGCCGGCATGTCTGTGTTGAAAAAACTGGTCACATGTCCTGTAGTTTCCACACTCTGGATTTTGCTGGTAGCATCCTCATGTTGTTGCTTAATGTACTTTCTTCCTTTTATTTCCTTAGACTAGCATCTAGATGTAGAGGCTTAATCAAGGTCAGATTGGTTTCAGACCCCACACTCAGCTGATATGGAGTGGACTGCTTCTCTTCCTGTGCTGTCAGGAGCCACTAGTGTTTATTCTCTGGCTTCTTTATTTCATCAGGACTTGCAAGGTTGTGATTCTCTAATTCGATTCTGTTATTCCTACTCATTAATTAGGTAGAAACATTTTATAAAGAGATAAAGAGATTATGCCGGATGTGGTAGCACACACTGTAACCTCAGCCTGTGATCTTAGCACTTGGTGGACAGAGAAGCAGGAGGATTGCCAGGCCATCCAGGGCTACATGGAAAGACACTATTACTACATATCCTCGCAGAGGCAGAGGACCTCTGTGAGTTTTAAGCCAGCCTGGTCTACATAGTTAACTGAGGTTAGACAGAGTTACATAGTGAAACCATGACTTAAAACAACAATGAAAGTAAAGCAAAAGGAAAGAAAGAAAAGAAAAAAATTGTCTTAATCATAAAATTACTCAAAGATACAGATTTGTATAGGAAAAGCACAATAGAATACTTTAAATGCCAGATTGACCACTTATATTTACTGGTTTTCTTTCTTTCTTTTTTTTTTTTAGTTTTTCGAGACAGGGTTTCTCTGTAGCTTTGGAGCCTGTCCTGGCACTAGCTCTTGTAGACCAGGCTGGCCTAGAACTCACAGAGATCCGCCTGCCTCTGCCTCCCGAGTGCTGGGATTAAAGGCGTGTGCCACCACTGCCCGGCTATTTACTGGTTTTCAAAGTAGTAAGTCAGTTTCCTTGTGTTATCCAAAACAAGTCTCTCTCTGTGTGTGTCTGTTATTTTGTATTCATGAAGTTTACATATGTAAAACATGTAACACATGATGTGCTTGAACCTACTGCTTTTGTTGCCCTTACAGGTGTCCAGGCTACCTCATCTTTGTTTCTTCACACTGGGACTTATATCTTTCACACAGGCCCCTTTCCTGTGTTAGGAAGACCCAGTGTTCCAGGCTCATTTTCCATCACAGCCCAGAGCTAGCACCACTCAATCTCCTAAGCATCTCTCATCCATTTTATAGAAAATATTCTTTAGAGACTACTAACAGGGCACTAGCATAAATTTCATTTCTAATTTGCCTCAATATTGCAAGTTATTTGGTTGTGATCACCAGGTAGCTGTGGATACATTTGTGTCATGAATTCAAATCTGAGTATAAAAGATAAAAATACTGGGGCTGGAGAGATGGCTCAGCGGTTAAGAGCATTGCCTGCTCTTCCAAAGGTCCTGAGTTCAATTCCCAGCAACCACATGGTGGCTCACAACCATCTGAAATGAGGTCTGGTGCCCTCTTCTGGCCTTCAGGCATACACGCAGAATGTTGTATACATAGTAAATAAATAAATAAATATTAAAAAAAAAAGACAAAAATACTAAGCCAGGAAACTTTTATAACTCTTTTTAAGGCTTAAAAGGTTGAGTATTTTCCTTGGTGACTAATTGGAAGCTATTTTTGAGTGAGGAGGCATTGGTTGTTTCCTGTATATATTATCCCTCTGTATCAGTCTCTTCACACACATGAGTGAAGAGGTCCATTCACTCAAGAACTCAGTTAAAATAAATCAATAAATAAGTTTATTAAATAGAGAGAGAGGAAGAAAGAAATCATATCAGGCCAGATGTGGTGGTGCACGCCTTTAATCCCAGTACTCCAGAGGCAGAGACAGGCCAGTCTCTGAGTGTGAGGCCAGCCTGGTCTATAGATAGAGTTCTAGCACAGTTAGGGATACTCAGAGAAACCCCATCTAAAAAACAAAGCAAAATGGGGGCATCATGTTGCAAGACCACCATCATGAGGTTTTACAAGCATGGGAAACCTGGGAACTGTCTCAGTAGCAGTGTGAGCACTGGCAGTTCTCCAACTTGGCATTTAGAATTGTCTTTTGGTCCCATATAGCTGAGGCAAGCCTCAACCACATTATGTAGCCAAGGTTGAGGATATAACTAAACTAGTAGAGCATTTGCTTAGCATTCAGGAGTTTTTGGGTGTAATCCATAGCATAGTATAAACTGGGCATGGGATTACATGCCTATAATCTCAGGAGATGGGAGGCAGGACAGCCAGAAGTTCAAGATTATTCTATATAACATAGTAAGTTTGAGGCTATCCTGAAATATGAGACCCTATCTGGGAAAAAAAAAAGCAAAGAAAAACAAGGCAAACTCCTGTGTTAGCTTCCAGAGGTTATAGACCTGTGCCACCAGGCCCAGTGCATTTAGGATTTTCAGCATTGGATTTTGTTGGCGTGGCAAGAACACAACCATACACCATTTGGGGTTCCTGCTTTTCAGGTGGGGGTCTTATTTTGTTGCTCTGACTGGGCCTGGTGGATCTGAGCCCTGTGGCTATACAGGTTCTAAATATACCTAGGGTAGGACGGACTAAACTATAACACTTAGTAACTTATGTGTGTGGGGGGGGTTTTTTTTGGTATATATAAATTTTTCTTTTCGAAACAGGGTCTTACTTTGTAGACTTGACTATCTTGGAGTTACTATGTAGGCAAGTCTGGCCTTGAACTCATAGAAATCCCCCTGCCTCCCCAGTATTGATTACAGCGTGTGTTATAGTACCTAGCCATTTGTGTGTGTTCACAAAATATACTCCACTTACTGTCTTTTAAGTTCATGGACTTACCGGGTACAACCCATAAGATAAGCAGAGAGGCATTTGTTTCTTTTAGCACTTGACTAAAATCTGAAGACCACTGACTTTGGTTTATTTCCTGTTTTCAGCATCTGAAATTCAAATGATGACGCTGCCCCCAGGTCAGTTTGTGATCACCGACAGCGGTGTGGCAACTCCTGTCACCTCTGGGCAAGTGAAAGCAGTGACTCCGGTGAGTCTGCCAGGGCTGTGTTACAGTTTGTGTTATATTGGTCACAGTTGCTCTCCCTCTTCCTCTCCCTCCCTCTCTCCCTTCCCTTTGAAGTCCTGGGATTAGAACCCAGACCTACCTGTACATGCAGACACGCTGGGTAAGTGACCTACCACTGAGTTACCTCCCCAGGCCTCCTATTTCTTTAAACTGGTTGATGTAGTCTGTTTTCTCATAGTTGATGGTTCGGAAAGCTGGTCCTTTATTCTTTTATCCTTAGTTCATTGCTCAGGAGGACAGTGTACAGGGAATGTTGATTCAATTCCTAATGACAACAAACTTCCTAGATCTATCTATATGATTATAATTTTATGGACTTTTTATAAATTTTACAAGACTTTAGCTGGGAAAAAATAATATAATGAATCAATTATATGGTGTGTGTGTGTGTGTGTGTGTGTGTGTGTGTTTGAGACAAGGTTTAACTATGAAAGCCAAGTTGACCTTAATTTTGCAATCCTCCTGCCTCAGCTTTCTGTGTAGTGGGATTACAGGCATGTACCACTAACATTCCTGGTTTATAGAGCTTTTGTGGGAGGTGGGGAGTGTTGAGACAGGGTCTTGCTATATAGCCCCAGATGGCCTGGAACTTGTATGATGACAGTCATGAGCATCCATGCTTGACTAGTGTCGAGCTGCTTTACATCATTTAACTACATAAAGAGGTATTGCCATCAATTAGCATATTTATTTAACTTGAGCAATATTTAACCATGTTGATTATATGTACTTGTTTTTATTTTTGGGTTTATGCTGGCCTATCTCTAAGTTATTTGGAAAAGATTTTTTTCTCAAAATTTGATTGACTATTTTTATGTGTGTGTCTGCATTTATGTACATACATAATATACACATTATGTATGTATATTCTGTACACTTAAATATCCAGTGCCTGTGGAGACTAGAAGAGGGCAGGGAATTCCATGAAGGTAGAGATAAAGGCATTTGTGAGCTGCCATGTGGATGCTGGGAGTGTAGGTTTTCAGAAAGTACCAGTGCTCTTGACCATTTAGCCATTTCTCCAGCCCCCAGAATATATATATTTAAGTTCAGAGACTTCTTGGCAGGGGTTGGGGTAGGTGGGTAATGGCACAAGCCTTTACTTGGGAAGCAGATGCCATTGGATCTCTGTAAGTTTGAGGCCAGCTTGGTCTATATAGTGAGACCCTGTCTTGAAAACAACAACAACAACAACAAAGGAAAACAAACAAAAAAAGAAAAATTCTCTTAGAAGTAGGGGTGTGGTTTAGTGGCAGCACACATACTGAACATGTGTGAAGCCTGGGTTTAGTCTGTAGCATGCAGAACAGTAACAAAAACTTTTTTGGGAAAAAACTCTGGAGATCTGGTGTATTTCATGGTGAACATTGCTGAGAGCAGATCTTAAATGTTCTCACCATAAAATGTCCATTTGCTAAAGGTTAGTGGGTCCTAGGTGAATAAACCGCCCCTACTCCAGAGGAAGAGCCACAGGAAAGTAAATCATATCTGAAATTGCTTCAGGAGAGGCCGAGAAATTGAGCCCTCGCTGGGTCAGAGGTTATTTGCTGTAGTCTTGGGAAGACTGACTGAGGTTTCCTCTCTGAGTTCTTTTTCCCTTTGTTTAGCTTCGTGTTATTATAACCTGAGATAATTAATAACCAAGGTTTATTCAGTTGATGGTTTTGGAGGTTGCACTCTGTGATTGAGCCAGTGGTCCTGTTGCTTTGGGCCATGGTAGCACAACAAGATGAGAGTGCTTGGCCCAGTGACTCACTCTCAAAGAGGAAGGGGCCGGGTATCTCAGGGCCTGTGCCCAGTGACCCCAGGACCTCCCATGAGGTCTCACATCCTAACCATTCCACTACTTCCCAAGATTGCCACCTAGGAACCAAACCTTTAAAACACGAGGGATCTTGCCAGGCAGTGGTGGTGCATGCCTTTGATCCCAACACTCAGGAAGCAGAGTCAGGCAAATATCTGTAAGTTCTTGGCCAGCCTTTTCTACAGAGTGAGTTACAGGACAGCCAGGGCTACCCAGAGAAACCTTTTCTTGAGGGACAGGGACACTTGTCCCTGTCATAGCATCTTGCCCTTCTGTCTGAAATGATATTTCTTTAAAAATGCTGATACAAAGCTAAGAGTAGTGGTGCATGCCTATGATCCAAGTGTTTTGGAGGTAGAGATAGAAGGATCAAGAGTTCAAGGTCATCTTCAGTTACGTAGTGAGTTTAAGGCTATCCTGGGCTAAATAAGATCTCATCTAAAAAATTAATATAATGAATGAAATGCCCATTTTATATGTATGAAATTCTCATGATCAAAGGAAAAAAATGAGAAAAAAGGTGAAGACAATGTGAGTATTCCCTTAAATTTACTCAGTGCAAGGAGCTATATTCTAAGATATGTTCTTCCCATACTTTCTTTTTTTTAATATTTATTTATTTTGTGTGCGTGCTGTACATTGAACCCAGGACCTCATGCATGCTACCACTGAGCTGCACCCCTAACCCCTTTCCTATGTTCTCAAATAGAAAGCACATACTTGATGAGGGTAGCAAATTATTTTATTTTTAAAGATATTTAAAAGTATTGTTTAATAACGTATGTTTATGGGAGCAATGCATGTGAATTCAGGTGCCCCAGGAGACCAGAAGAGGGCATCAGATTTTCTGGAGCTGAGTTACAGATGTGGGGAACTGAATTTGTGTTCTCTCTATGAACAGAGGACATATCCCCTTCACTGCTGAGCCATCTCTCCAGCCTTTGTTCTAGTATATTCTAAATGTTTTTACTTGGAAAACTAAAACTTAGGGCTCATTTAATATATCGTGTGAGTGTGTGTGAGTGTGTGAGTGTGTGTGTGTGTGTGTGTGTGTGTGTGTGTGTGTGTGTGTGTGTGTGTGTTGGGGGCAGCCAGAGGTCAACCTCAGGAGTTATTCCTCAGGAGTCACCTTCTTGGTTTAATGCAACAGGGTCTCTTACTGACTTGGAGCTCATGGATTTTAGGGCCCTGGGAGCTACTTCTATTTCCCTCCATAACACTGAGAGTACAATGAGTGCCCTGATACTTTGGGGAGGGTCCAGTTCTAGGACTTGAACTCAGCTCTCTGTGCTTTTGCAGCAAAGACTTAACTGACTGAGCTATTTCCTCAGCCCCATTAGTATTACTTTAAAATGCTATTAGACTTTGAAATTCTGTTAGCTGGGAACCATTAATGTTGAAGACCTGTCTTAGACATCAGTTTGCCCCTTTACAGAGACCTTATCATTCATTTTGGATGAATTTTAACACTTAATTGGCATTAAGTTTCTAAATTCTTAGGAGCAATTTTTTAAAAAGCATATTTTATTTTATTTTCATTAAAAAAACTTTTTTGCCAAGTAAGGTACCAGCATGCTTCACAGTCTCTAAGGTTCCTCATTGTGTTATCTGATGACACAGCAAAGGTGCTGCTTTGAGTTACCTTTGGAGTCAATTACTGTGACTTAGCTATCCTCCAGAAAAGATGCGGGTGAAACATCTCTCAGAGGTACCTATTTGGGTCCCCTTGAAGCATTGCTTTGGATGCTTGCTCCTCTCTTCCAGTAGTTCCCTCGCTCTCTTCCAGACTCCAGTTCTTTTAAAGGATCTTTTTCTTTTGCTCTAGGGTCATTATGTATTAGCAGAAAGTCAACCAGAATTGGAGGAA
Source organism: Microtus pennsylvanicus (assembly GCF_037038515.1). Classification (NCBI taxonomy): domain Eukaryota; kingdom Metazoa; phylum Chordata; class Mammalia; order Rodentia; family Cricetidae; genus Microtus; species Microtus pennsylvanicus. The sequence continues at coordinate 88,860,849 of NC_134581.1, read as the reverse complement.
AAGCAAACCTCTACCCTCTCCGGTGCAGTCCAGGTTCAACCCTCTGCACACAGTGACTCCCTGGACTCCACAAGCCCCAGCCAACAGCAGACCACACAGTACATCATCACGACCACCACCAATGGGAGTGGGAGCAGCGAAGTACATATCACCAAACCGTAGATTTCATCCTGCCCCTGGAGTCCAGTGCTCATACCACGTCTTCTCACTCGAAATCTGAAGCTTCAAACACCTAGACCTCTTTTTAAAGATTTATTACTCATCAAGAGTTTGGAAACTACAATTTTGACACATATGTGCCAGGGGTGATTTTTGCCAAGGTCATCTTTACCCAATTGACTCTTCACACCCTTGGGATTTCTGCCATGGAATGCAGTTCCTTCAGGGGAAAGTTGACTTCCAGACGGAGAAACTCGGCCTTGCTCTTGAGCTGGTTGTTTGTTTTGTTTTCATTTTTGAACACACTGACAAGCCTTACTGTCCCTTTGTGGAAATACTAAGTGGCATATTATGTTCATACCAAAGGTGGACACAGGATGTACCAAGTCCATGGTCATTGGACTTCTGAAATCCAAGCTATGGTATCAAAAGAGAAGGAGTATTTACTTCATGGGTGTGATCAGGTCAGAACCACTTTATCTCATGCATTTGAGTTTTCAGTCATTTAACAAAGGCAGCTTATTGTATGAAGACTTTAAAATGGTAAGATAAAGGTTTGATGGTGGTGTTCTGAAGGAGAAACTGTCTTCTAAAATTTTCTTATTGCTGATCTCTTTCTCTCTCTCTTCTATATGAGGGCTCACTGTGCTGTCCAATACAGCCTTGAACTCATGGGCTCGTGAGATCCTCCTGCCTTAGCCTCCTACGTAGCTGGGACTACAGTCAGGCACCATCATGGCAGTTGTTTTTAATCTTTCTTATTTGGGAAAACCTAATGGGCAGTGGTGGTGCTCCTCACAGATGCTGACCCTAGCAGATCTGGCCTCATGGTCCACAAGCGTAGACTCCTTGGAAGACAAAAGGTTGCATGATCTCAACAGGATTTAAAAAGCCCCTACATTAAAGCTCTGCCTCCAGGCTTCTGGTTTTATATAGCTGTGTTTAAGAAGGAAATACTAGTTCTATGAAAAATTACTAAAAATATAAATTGAGGATATATATGTAGCTACATATATATACACATACATATACATATGGAGAAAGAAAGACAGACAGACAAGAGCTGAAACCTTGCCCTGCCTGGCAGGATTCATTTACTGCTCATTAGTAAAGGTTGACTTCCTTACTCCTACTGGGTTCATCAGGTGTATGTATAACACTTTGTGTGTGATGCTGTGAACCAAAACCCAGGGCCTCTTGCATGTTAGGCAGGTTCCCCGACATTGAGCTACAGTGCTAGTCCCTGCATCACACTTGTGTTCACATCATTGAATGTATTTTAGTACTTCCAGTACTGTCTTAAAAATGAAGAGTCTTTGAATTTGGGTAGAAAGGTGGTCTTTCTTATTCCTAAGCTTTTTAAACTTTAAGCATATTGTAATTCACCCAGATCTTGTTATAAGAAGACCAACTTCCCACTTATGGCAAATAAAAATAAGGGGACCATTGTAATAATGAGATAAAGGATGGGTGTGGAGGAGAATTAACACTGGTTGGGAGAGGAAAGCAGTTTTCTGTGTGATAGTTGTCTTCTGTGTGTCCTGTTTGGAGTCTTGTTTGCTGTGGATCCAGTGGGGAAGTATTGCCCTTTTTTGTACTGCACATTCCAGTTGTACCCAGAAGACATCTTAAAAGCTTGTATTTTAACAACTTTTTGTGACATCCATTTTAAAAATAATTATTGTAGAGTGAATTTACCACTCCAGATCAGGAAGACCTAAGTTCATTTCAAATGAAGTTAAGTAATTTATTTTATTTACATTTCTGAGGAAAAACTGGGTCTGTGAATTAAGAAATAGACTATCTCCTGTGTGGTAAAGATGCCTTCCTGAAAAGTAAACATTTGGTTTTGAAGTCACTATTATGTAGATTCTGCACTTTCCTTTTGAAATCTCATTCATAGACTTATGTCTGAAGATTTGGGCATGAAAAGAACTTGAGAAAATTACCTCAAAAATGTGTGGAAACTGAAAATGAACAAAAAGGTAACATAAAATGTTACTCCAAGTCACAAGAACGTAAGACTCTGGTTCCCAAAGTCCTGTAGTGTAATAGCTAACTATGGCAGAGTCTCAGCCATCTCAAAGGCACAGTTCTAATTTCTGTAATTTAAATTGGGCTGTTAGAGCTGGCATGGTGGTGCACACCTTTAATTCCAGCACAGGAGACAAAGGCAGGTACATCTCTGATTTGGAGGCCACTCTGGTCTACAAAGAGTTCAAAGACAGCCAGAGCTATACAGAGAAACTCTGTCTTGGAAAACAAAAACAAACCAAAATAAATAAGCAAATAATTTTGGCTTGTTGGATTCCCTTTAATTTGAGCCAGCAAGGTATCTTCCCCACTTCTCAGGAATAGCCCAGTGATTAAAATAAAAAGCCAATCACTGAAGGAATGTTGGTTTTGTGTTAGTTATTTTTTAAGTTTTAAAATACACAGAAGAAAAATACTGTTGAAGGACTTTGTCTTTTTCCCTTCTATTTTTTTCTTTTTTTGGTTCTTATATGGAATAAATACCATAACTATTTCATCAACCAGAGATGTGGGTGGCAGTGAAGACATCACCACTTTAAGATCAGGTATTTTATGAATTATCCCAAGGTATCAGAAGGGATGGCAGAGTATACTCCTTCTGACCGCCTGAACGGTCAGTGTTCCAGTGTCTACATGGTGATCTTTCCTTAGATTCTGTGACACTGTAGACTGCATTCAGTACAGTGTGAAGTGGGTCGGATATAGATTTTTAACATTTTTATTGTTTAGTTTGTACCCAGAGAAATGGATAGTTCATCATGTAAGATTCCTGTTTTTCTGGAAAGACTTTCTGTTTTGATGTTCTTGAGTTATTTTCTGACCTGGAATTGTCCTTTCAAAAAAAAAATTCTCAAAACATCAAGAGCTAAAAAACACCTAATGAGATGTTGAAGCTGGCCCATTGGTTGAAAGTATTGATTCTATCCTGTTATTTAAATGTGAACATTTAATTGTATATTCAGTGAGTTATAGTGTTAATAGTCTTGTGCTACCCAGCAAGTGTAAAAATTAATAAATATTTTTTTAATAATTATGTTTCTTGTTTGTGTGTGTGTGAGTGTGTGTGTGTGTGTGCAGGGACTACTGATATGGTTAAATAGTTTCTTTTAAATATTGCACCCATAGGCACAAGCCATCCTGGTCTGCATAGTGAGTTCTAGGTTAGTCTAAGCTACAGAGTGAAACCCTGTCTTAACATTCCCTTCTTCAAAATATTACCCTTTAGTTTCTGATTCCTAATCTGCCATTCAGGAACTTTGAAATAGCCGGGCAGTGGTGGCGCATGACCTTAATCCCAGTACTCGGGAGGCAGAGGCAGGCGGATCTCTGTGGGCTCGAGGCCAGCCTAGTCTACAAGAGCTAGTTCCGGGACAGACACCAAAGCTGCAGAGAAACCCTGTCTCAAAAAACAAACAAACAAAAAAGAAAAGAAAATCCCATCCTTAAGAGTAGAACCCTCTAAGGGAACCAAGGCCAGTTGGGATGGGAAACAACTAAGATGAATGAGTGGAGGCCCAGTATGGAGAAATCTGAGAGAAAAAAAACCCAAGGCAGGGTTGGAAGGCTCTTGCAAAGGTAAACTCCATGTTGGGTGACTCATAACCACTTGTTACTGGAGCTCTGGGGATCTGATACCTTTGGTCTCCTCAGACACCTGTTCTGTGCACATGACCATACACACACAGACAGACACACATACTATCAAAAACTCCAGGAGATCATCAAAACATTGGGGAAGGAAGGGGTTTTATGTTTCATGAGCTCATCAGGTTCTCATAGTAAATACTGAGTAGAACACTTGCCTAGTATGTACAAGGCCCCATGTTCGTACTGTAAAATAAAACATAAATTACAAGAATTTGTGTTATTCTCAGGCCTTGTCCCATAAAGAAGTCACATGGCTCATGGCACAAAACAAACAAAGAAAAACCAAACAGAACACAGTTTAAGGGTGTTTACCACCAAGACAAAATTCGAGAGAGTGAGAGCAAGAGATGGAAAGGGAGAGTCAGACCCAGCAAAAATGTTTTCAGATGATTTGTCTGATAAAGGATTGTTATCCAAAATAGACAAGGAACATAAACTCAAAAAAAAAAAAGAGAAAAGAAACAAACAACCCTAGTGAAAAAATGGCCCAAAGGCACCTTAGCAAAGAATATACAAATACAAATAACAAATGAACATATGAAAATACGCTCCATGTTTGTTATCACCAGGGAACTTCAAATTAATATCAAAACAATATAAGGCTTTGGGTGTGGCTCAGAGGCAGGGTGCCTACATCCGATCCCCACCACCCAAACCAAAACCATATTATTACTGTCTGGTTGGACAGAGAAGAGTGGTGACACAAGTGGTTTTAGCACTACTAGGACGTCTAAGGGAGGACGATGGCAGGCTTAAAGGCAAAATGATGGAGACACTTAAAAGATCAGTGGTTGCCGGAAATAGAGAAGTAGAGATGAGTAGATGGGGAAAAGATTAATTTAAATTTTAAATTATTAATTAATTAAAATAGATTAATGGGGGGGGCGGGCAGTGAAACAATTATCACTCAGATTCATCAGCATAGATTCATCAATTATAAGAAAAAAGTATCTCACCTGTGTGGGTGAAGATTATGTGCATGTGTGTGTGGGCAGGGGCAGGGAATTTGTGGCGAACCTATTCTTCATTAAACTTTGCAGTAATCCTAAAACTGCTCTAAAAATAAAGTCGGACGAAAATGGTAATGTATTGCCGCTGTCCTGTCTGGTCACGCAGAACGATGCTTCATACTTGGTTTTCATAGTGCTCATTTCATTCCTACGTACATTTCATAGCTCATCAGTTCATACTTGGTTTCTAACTCTAAAAGAATCTATGAATATCTGTGGAGTCAGTAGGGGCACAAAGATTTAGCTATATTTGAAAAGCACTATTTTCCATTGCGGGAAGGGCATTATTAGCATGGCATGTCCTGCTCCTCGGACATGTCTACTGTCATGAAAAGAACTGTGGATAGTTTATACAGGACTAGAGAGCGAAGCTGGGGGGTACTTGAGAAGATGCTATTTCTAAATAAGACGCAGTTAGTCAAGAGGAGCAGTGATGAGTGAGAAGAGTACGGTTTTCCAGGTTTGTGCTTCTCCAGCTAGGGTGGGTGTTCTACTTGCCCAGCCTTCAACACGGCAAGAGTTCCTCCATTGTCCGGGGGCCTCAGCAAAACCTTCTGCAGAGAGTTTTCTCCTCCTGCAGGGTAGTTCTTAGCTTCAGGAAGTCCCTGAAACGGACCAAATTCTTTAGGCTCCTCTCCACCAGAGCAAACGATAAAACTGAGAGTCCCCCACAGGTGGAAGGAGGCTGAGCTGCAAAGAGGACTCCGAGATGGAAGGAGCTGCAAAGACTCTAGAAAGAAGCAGAAACCAGCTGAGCTCACCTGGAAGAGGCTTAGAGCAACTGAGGCAGCTGGAAGGACTTTCTCCAGCCTGGTGAGCTGCCTGCAGGCTATGCAGTGTGTCCCAGGTTCCCTGCTTTTGTGAGCTGTAACGCATGCTGGGGTGGGCCTTGGTGATGCGGCTGTCTTTGAGTCATTTCTGATCCTATAAGTAGCCCCCTCACCCATACTCCTGCAAGTAACCCCAATAACACTCATTGGTTCGTCAAGTTGGACTGTGGTGGCATGGAATCCCTGTGGTGAGCAGACGTGCGTTGCGTCTCCTAGGACAAATTCTGTCACACAACAAGTGGTTAGCACGGCTCCTGGTCATGCTGTGCTCTGCTTTAGCAGCCCGTGAAAGGGTGGAAAGGATGAAAGACGTGGAAGGGAGGTACGGGACACCGGAGCTGTTCAGACGCAGTCACAGAGATCCACCCCAGCCGGCCCCGCTCACTACGCCCCGCCCCGCCCCGCCGTTTGGGTTACGCCCCACAAGTCCCGCCCCTTCCGCTGCCGGAGCCCTAAGCGTGCGCGCACCCAGACGCCTTTGCGGGAGCGAGCGCGTCCCGGAGCCCGCGGCCGGACGAGCCAGCGGGGGAGACCCGCGGACCCGACTGAGGTGAGGGCGAGCCCCAGCGTCGGGAGTCGAACGGTGCCGGGTGAAGGGAAGAAGCGGAGCGGAGGGAAGAAGGGGGACTTCGAGATCCCCGTCGCCGTAGGCACGCGGCGAGCCCCACGCGTGGGCCTGCGGCAGCCGGGTGGGCGAGGGTTAGGGTGAGGACGGGTGGGGGAGGGGCGGGGCCGCGGCGCGCTGCGCGCAGGTGGGGCTGGTAACCGGGGACTCCGGCCCGAGCGAGCGAGATCGCCTTGCCTGCCGGCGCCTCGCGAGGGTCTGGAGGGTAGGCTAGCCCAGGTGCAGGGAGGAGGCCTTCCTGATGAGCGAGGAAGTCCCGGACACCCCAAGACTTAAAAGTCCACGGCTTCCGGGGTTCCAGCTCGCAGGTAGCCGCCTGCGTTTCTGATTTTGAGTTCTTGTGCGGAATAAGTGGCAAGGCTGAAGTTGTCACTAGGTCCTACGTTTAGCGTAACCAACCGTCGGCACGGGAAGAAGCTTATGAGTGAGTTGTGTAAACTGTGCACCTGTCAGATGAGGTACTGACTTTGTAGGTTGGTCTATGCCACTTGCGTTAAGCGGATTTAGTTCCAAGCATCAGGTTGCTTCTACTTTTTCCTCCCCCTATCTTGTTCCTTTCTCAGTTATTTAGCCGCCACATACATTCAGGATGCCCTTCATTCTCGTAGCGTGCTGAAGATGTTGGGATCACACAGTTGCCCGGGGACCACACAGTTGCGCCCTTGTAACACTGTATCTTTCCGTCTGAAATGTCAGAACTTGAAATCATTTCGCGGAAAAGTACTTCCATTCTAGGTCGATCACAGGCCTGCACTTTATCGTTTGAGAACTTGGGAAGTGGGAAGGATTTTCAAAGTTACGTAAATTCATTTAGCGGCCGATTCTTCACTGTAAGATCCCAAGAGTGGAAATAATGGTAGGGAGGCTCCCGGTTCAACTCCCATCTACCTATAGGAAAGGAGCCTGACACCCGGCGAGGTAAGATGCCCCAGATTAATGACAGCACAAGGGTAGAAATCTGGTGTTTTGATTAAATCCAGTTCATCTTTCCATTTTTGTGTGCTTTTTGGTCTTTTTGTTGGTAGTAGCGGGTAAGAGAATGGATCCAATCCCTATGGGGTGCGTTTACTGTGGGTTGGCCCTTTGTGAGCTGTGGCCTCGGTTTCACACCTGATTCTAGCTTTGGGAAGATGCTTTCTAAACATATTCTTTCTTGTATTTAGTTTTCTAAAAAGGGTAGCCAGCCCTGTTGAGTTAGTGCAGGAAAGAGGAGAATTGCATTAATTTACATGGATCTGAAGATTAGATTGGCCACTGACAGCTAGTTGTAACGGTCTGGTGATTGGCGCCGCGGGAATTTATGTGGGCAAATGAAATCATGTCAAGCAGTTTTTATAATTTAATTGAGAGTATATGCAAGAGGTATAGTGGGTATTGTGTGTGATGTTCCCATCTGTAGGCAGGTCCATTTGGAGTTGGGCAAATTATTTCCATACGTTGAGCCTCAGTATTAGTATCTGTAAGAAAGGTATAAGAAGCACAGTTGTAGGGGGCTGGAGAGATGGCTCAGTGGTTAAGAGCATTGCCTGCTCTTCCAAAGGTCCTGAGTTCAATTCCCGGCAACCACATGGTGGCTCACAACCATCTGTAATGAGGTCCTCTTCTGTAATGAGTGCCCTCTTCTGGGCTGCAGACATACATACAGACAGACTATTGTATACATAATAAATAAATAAATTAAAAAAAAAAAAAGAAGCACAGTTGTAAAAATTATGTGAGACCTGGCACCTCATCCTCGAGAAATAGCGTATATAAGTTAGCATCTGAGCTTTACTAATGTTTGTGGAATTTATGACTTTTTAAAAATAATCTTACACTAAAAATATTGTCATTGGTTGGGTGCATTGGTGGTGCATGCCTTTAATCCCAGCAATTGGGAGACAGAGGTGGACAGACCTCTTTGAGTTTGAGGCCAGGATGGTCTACAGAGCTAGCTCCAGGACAGCTAAGACTGAGAAACCTTGTCTCGAAAAATAAAAAAAAAGTAGATATGTAAGTGTGCAGATATGTCACAGCATTCCTGTGAAGGTCAGAGGACAGCTTTCAGGAGTTACCTCCTTTGTGGTGGCACCTAGGGATCACACCCAGGACATCAGTTTGTGTGGCACACACTTTTACCTTCTGGGGTATCCTGCCAGTTACTAAAGACATTATGTTCTAATAGATTATTGACCTTGGAACTTGTAGTTATGGACCACGATCTGTCATTTATTTATTGCTTTTTGGTACGGCCTCATGTCATACCCCAGGCTGGCCTGAACTTGCGATTCTCCTGCCTCAGCCTCCCAAATGCTGGGATTATGCTCTTGATTCACCATGTCTGGTTTAATCACTCAATTCCTCAGTCTTTTTCTTCTAAAAAATGAAAATGTAAGAAACTTAAGAATTTAGGAGCTGTTAAAAAAGCATTTTTAAAAGTCTTCCTGGGTAAGGCTTGAGCATTGTTGGAAAAGGGCTATTGAAAGGGAGGGAGGAGAGCAGCATGGCTTGAGGAGAGGATGGGGTGTAGGAGAGTTGACTACTCACTCTGTCATACTTAGTGCTGGCACAGGAGGGTTGGTGCACGTTGAGGCCAGCCGGCTACATAGTGATTTCCAGGCCACTTTGGGATGCAGAATGAGACCCTTCCCCTGCCTTAGAGATTTGAGATTGAATATTTGCCTCAACCAGATCTCTGCTTTTCTGTCTCAAGGTGTATACTTTTGTGTAGAATACCTGGGGAGAAGAAACAATGGATTCTTTGGATCACATGCTGACAGATCCCCTGGAACTGGGTCCCTGTGGAGATGGCCATGGTACACGGATCATGGAAGACTGCCTTTTGGGTGGTACCAGGGTTAGTCTGCCTGAAGACCTTCTGGAGGATGTGAGTGATAACATTTTTGTATTCATTTCCCTCCACCTCTTCTGAATCCTTTTCCTCTGTATCTCACCTTTCTTGCTCCCTTTTGTTTACTTCATTTCAGTAAGGGTTCCCTTATTACCTTTAAAAGTATAGTGTAGTTTGTATTCTGATTAAGGAAGACAGTATAAACTGTAGTTACATGTTTGATCAACAAGTCAAAATAATAGCATGATATAAATCAACACTATTATAACAGATAATTTTCACCAATAAGAAGAAAAGGTTAAATACTTTAAGAGCAGAATTATGTTTCTCTAAAAATGGATTTCCTGTTGTGAATCATTAACAAACCCTGGTTTCTCTATGTCCATAAGGTAGGTAACCTGGTCAGGAGTAATATGTGGCTTGGGGTAGAACATCAGCATGCCTTGACTTTCACAGGTCAGATGTATAGTCATCATTGGTAAGGAGGCTACCAACTATTAAGAGAGTGCTTTCTTATGCTCTCTCTTTCTCCCTCGCTCCCTCTCTCATAGGGTCTCATAGCCCAGGTTAGGTTAGGTTGGACTTTACCACGTAACTGATGATGGCCTTGAACTTGGGACCCTTTCTTTATTTCACAAGCACTGGGATTATAGATGGTACCACCATGTTTGGGTTATGTGGTGCTGGAGATAGAACCCATGGCTTTGTGCTTGGTAAACAATCATTCTGCCAACTAAGCTATATCCCCAGCCCAGAAACAAGCATTCTGCCAAACGAACTTCATCTCCAACCATTATTTGTAATTTCTTTGTGTACTCTTTCAAGGACATTTCTTTATGACATCCATTCTATCATCAGATGCTTACTTTATTTCATGCCAGACATGGTTAGATGCTAAAACTAAAATTGAGTGCAAAATGAGTTTTGAGGGAAAGATATTAGATAGTGAGTCTAAGGTGATTTGGATACATTCATGAAAGGGTGTTTGGTGGTTGAATTATCCTGTAGCTTCTTGCTTAAATTTCCATGACTCTGTTTTGTTTTAGGTTAAAGTCACAAATACTTAGCAGGCTTACGTGTCCTTCTGTCTGCTGTCACACCTTTCCTCTCCTTGGTTCAGCCAAACATGGTCTGAAGTTGTTAATTAAAAAATAAAAAAAATTACAGATAAGTGTATATAAACAAATACCTGTGTTTAGGCACATTTATATATTATGTATATATTTAAAGTAGTGATAAGACATGCATGTCTCTAGGTGTAAGTAAATTCATTCACTGGTATTTTTACATATTTAGGGGCTGAAGCTGAAAGATCACCTGAGCTCACTAGGTCAGGACCATCTTAAAATGAAACCATCAAAAAACAATAGGTTCCACCTCCCCCAAAACTATGTAGCTCAACTATGTAGATCCCATCTAGGGTGGTACAGCATTAATGCCATTGAAGCCCTATGTATTTTTCTCTGTTTTACCTTTATTACCTCTCAATTTCCCTCAATTGATAATTACTCTTTGCTGTTAATTCTTTTGCTTCTATGGCATTGTTCTAACTCTGTTTTTTTGTTTGTTTGCTTGTTTTGTTTTTCAAGACAGGGTCTCTCTCTGTGTAGCAGGCCTAGCTGTTCTGGTACTAGCTCTGTAGACGAGGCTGACCTTGAACTCACAGAGATCCACCTGCCCCTGCCTCCTGAGTACTGGGATTAAAGGTGTGTACCACTACCACCCACCTGGCTTGTTCTTTTTCCAGCGTATTTTTCCTGTTTCCTATCCCTTTAACTATCTTAACATTATCTCAGGTAGACTTTCTTGAACTGTGTACTTCTGTATACTTTAACTGTTCTTGAATTACTTTGTACCTGTGTGTTATGCTTATTATTTGGTACATATATATCCAATATATATTGAGTGAATTAAAAGTGAAAACTGGGGCCTGGAGAGATGGCTCAGCAGTTAAGAGCACTGACTGTTCTTCCAGAGGACCTGGGTTCAATTCCCAGCATCCACATGGCAGCTAACAACTGTCTGTAACTCCACGATCTCACACCCTCATACATACATGCAGACAAAACACAAATGCAAATAAAAAGAAAAAAAAAGTGAAACCCATGCTGGAGTTGGTGCCTGCTTATAATCTCAGCTCTTGGGTGGCAGAGTCAATGTATCCCTTTGAGTTCAAAGCCAGTTTGATCTATATAGCAAGTTCCAGTCAGCCAAGACTACATATCTCAAAGTAAAATAAAATATATATTAATTAAAAAATTGGAGTCAATTCTGTTTTCTGTTTTTTTTTAGTTTTTTTAGTCACTTCTTAGACATCCCCCTCCTAATTTTTTCTTGCAGCTTAGTTTAAGTTGAATTCACATGGCTGCCATCATACTCTAGTTGGCAGAGATAGCTTCCAAATGGGCTTCTCTTGGATATAATTTTCCTCTGGAGTATACTGCTGTATTGTGGTTTGTGTGCTCTTTTTAATAAACTCTTATTTTGTTTTGGATACAGTCTTGCCATGCAGCCCAGACTGTACTTAAACTCATAGTCCTCCTGCCTCAGCCTCCCAGGTGCTAGTATTACAGGTATGTGTTGCCATAACCAGTTAATCTCTGATTTTTAGAATTGAGTCAAGATCATTAGAATTTTAGTCTGTTTAACAAAACTTGAGGATAGCCGGGTGGTGGTGGCACACACCTTTAATCCCAGCACTTGGGAGGCAGAGGCAAGTGGATCCTCTGTGAGTTCGAGGTCAGCCAGGTCTAAAAGATCTAGTTCTAGGACAGGCTCCAAAGCTACAGAGGAACCCTGTCTTGTAAAACTGAAAAACAAACGAACAAACAAACAAAAACAAAAAAACACTGAAGGTCATAATGATGACTACATAAGAAATGTGAATATACCTAAAACTCCTGAACTGTGTACCTAATAGTGATAAAATGGTAAGTTTTATGCTCTATGTATTTGGCTGCGCAGACACAAAACATCAGATGCCTATTTATCTGTTGCTTACTTTTTCTCCAAATTCTCCTAGCCTGAGATATTCTTTGATGTCGTCAGCCTCTCTACATGGCAGGAAGTCCTAAGTGATTCTCAGCGTGAACATCTCCAGCAGTTTCTGCCTCAGTTTTCCACAGACAATGTGGAGCAGCAGAATGAGCTCATCCTTGCCCTGTTCAGTGGGGAGAACTTCCGCTTTGGAAACCCTCTTCATATTGCCCAGAAGCTTTTCCGAGGTCTGTAGCTCAGTGTTTTGTTTTTGTTAGAGTTGAGTACACATTCACTTAGGCACATATATCTTTCATTTTTATCTTGATTTTCCTATACTAATGTGACCTCTGAGGAGAGTGGTTTTGTTTGCTCCCCACGCTATTTTTAAAAAATATGATTGTATTGATTTATGATAGGAAATGCATAATAGAACTTAACTATGTAACCATCATAAGAAATAAAATATTGCCAGGCAGTGGTGGTGCACGCCTGTAATTCCAGCAGTCAGGAGGCAGAGGTAGGTGAATCTGAGTTCGAAGTCAGCCTGGTCTACAAGAGCTAGTTCCAAGAGAGCTAGAAAAGAAACAAAATATTGTCAGCATCCCAAAGATCTTTATGACTGATTTTTAAAATCTGGGGGGAAAAAAAAGAAACCAGCTTACTGTTTCCTTTTTTTTTTTTTTTCCCTTTTCCCTACAGAAAAATATGACATCTCACCACCGTGTACACCTTCTCTTTTAAAAATGGGGTTTTGCTGTGTAGCCTGGGCTGATCTTGTGTTTAGGATAGTACTTTTGCTTTAGTCTACCTGGAATTTCACACACAGCCACCACCACTCCTGTCTTAGCATGTGTATCTTTTCACAAAGGACATCTCCCACATAATCATAGTCCTGTTAGCTGACTGTAAGAAAATTTGCACTGAATGAATAACATAGATATTCCTTGCATTTTTTCCTTATTTTTTTAAAATTTTTTAATTTTTATTTTTATTTTGGGCAAGGTCTCTCTTACTATGTAGTCCTGGCTAGCCAGGAACTATTGTGGTGATCTTTGCCTGAATTGGCTGTTACTTCAAGTATTCCAAGACAATTTGAAGTCACTCTTAGATTCACAGTTTGCTCTCTGACCTATGGAGAAAAGCTGAAGCCTCTTCCTTGTTTCTCAATTGACTTCGTTTTGGCAGACTCGCCAGAAAGGACAGTGGTATTTCCTTTACTTATGTTAAACTGAAATACTTGATATTGGCTAAAGGCTAGAGTAAACAGATCTATCATTTCAAATCTCTTGTTTTCTTGTGGATATTAAGTTTGTATTTTTTTTTTTTTTAATGAATGGTTTTGGAGATTGAATTCTGACATGTACACGCGAGGCAAATGGTTTACCCTTGAGCTGCAGCCCAAGTCTCCTTTATTTTTGTGGGGTTTTGTTTGGTTTGGTTTGGTTTTTCGAGACAGGATTTCTCTGTAGTGTTGGAGCCTGTTCTGGCCCTTGCTTTGTAGACCAGACTGGCCTTGAACTCACAGAGATCCACCCGTCTCTGTGTTGGAATTAAAAGCACACACCACCACTGCCTGGACCAAAGCCTCCTTTATTTTTGTAAGAGATAGTCCTCGCTTTGTTGTCCAGAGTAGCCCTGGTTTATAATCCTCTTACCTGGCCTTCCAAATGGCTAGGGTGATAGGCATACCACTATACACAGCTGTTTTCTTCTTTGATGGTTATTAATTTAAAGACAATTTTCCCTTTGGTTGGTAACAGTTTGTTTTACTATGGCTCAGATCTCTGGTGGGAGGGAACTCTCTTCCCTCATGCAAAACAAAGTAGGGTCCCTGGCAGGATTAGAGGGCTATATAAGGGCTCTTTTGTAAGTGGGCAGTGCTGCTGTGCATCCCCCACACAGTATGATTGTGTACACACAAGTGATGGAGGAAGAGACAGATTTCTGTGTATGTCTCTGACTAGAGACTATGTATTTCTAGTTTTAATGAAGATAATTGTGTTACTGTAGTTGCTATGGTTTCCAGCTTTAATGGAGCTATCATTATTTTTCACCATTCATTTATTTTTGGGTCTTTCTCTTGATTCTCTTAGTCTATTTATTTATTTATTAGGTTTTTTTGGTGCTACAACCACATCTCTTGTATACTCATTACATATGTATGGACTGATGCATTTATAGTTGTACCTGTGTTTTTAAGATGGACACTTTAACCCTGAAGTGGTCAAGTATCGTCAGCTCTGCTTCAAGTCACAGTACAAGCGGTATCTCAACTCCCAACAGCAGTACTTCCATCGGCTGCTGAAACAGATTCTTGCTTCCAGAAGTGTAAGTAATGCTCAGAACTAGGTTTTCAGCATGGGCAGTGACCTGGCAAGCATAGCTTTAAGTAGTGGTTATGATGTAAAAACCAAGAGAACCATTAACAGAAGTTGGGCTTTCTCTTATCCTCTTATGAGCAGTTGTTTAGGTTTCAGAGATGCTGAAACATGAAAAACAAAGTACTTCCTAGAGTCAGCAAAGGGACTCAGACTCATTGGCTATTGAGGCTGTCTAGGATGCTTTTGGAATTGATGTACAAATACATGCTGGCTCTGACTCTGTCACATAAATGTAGAACAGAATTTCGTGGCCTCATGATCCCTTCTAGTTTGATAATTCTCTGAGGCAGAGTTATTAGGAGTTCTTAACTTGATTACATTTTTATTTACTTAAATTGTGTGCAAGTGTGTCCTTATTTGTGTGGGTGTGCATGTGCCACAGAGCATGTGTGGTGCTTAGAGGGCAACTTACGCGAGTCTGCTTTCTTCTGTCATGTCCTTAGGTCCCAGTGAGCAAACTTGTCAGGCTCGGTGGCAAGTGTCTTTACTTACTGTAACCTATTACAATTTGAATTGTTCTTTGAGATTTACTATAGAAATACCTGGATGTTTAATATAAGTATTAATTCTGAGTGGAACAGGTCAACACTAAAATTGGTTATTTTTATCATGTAATTCAGGTTGAGTGTGTCTTTTTTTCCTTTAACAAAATTGTTTTTTTTGGGGGGGTGGGGTGGGGAGCAGGGTGTTTTTGTGGCCCTGGCTGTTCTGGAACTAGCTCTGCAGATTATGCTAGCCTAGAACTCACAGAGATCTGCCTGCCTCTGCCTCTGGAGTGCTCGGATTAAAGACGTGTGTCACCACTGCCTGGTAAGTGTTTCTTACTTGAAGTGCTTACAACCAGGAGTGTTTTGAATTTAAGATTTTTTTCAGAGGTCTGGAATACTTGTATATATTTTTTGGGCTAAGACATAGTTGTAAATAAAATTAGATTTGACACAAAGCTTGTATATATAGACTGAAGGTGATTTTTGCAAAGTATTTGCAGCATATTTCTTGAGCTTCAGTCTGCTTGTGGCATTGTATTGGTACTCAGGAAAGTTCAGATTTGTTTTTTATATCATGGATGATCAAACAAAGAAATTTAGGTACGTTTTATTTATACATAATCATATCATTTATTTCTTTGTTTGGAGGAGTGAGAATTAGGCTCTTTTTTTTTAACATTAAAGAAAATAAAACACGAACTTGGAGACTGTCCAGAGGGCAAGATTTGCTGATGACCTGGCCTCTCTGGCCTCTTGATAGGATCTATTGGAGATGGCTCGTAGGAGTGGCCCTGCTCTTCCCTTTCGCCACAAGCACCATTCACCATCCCGAAGCCCCGAAGAGCGTGAGTGGCGGACCCAGCAGCGTTACTTGAAGGTCTTGCGGGAAGTGAAGGAGGAATGTGGTGACACTGCCCTGTCCTCTGATGAAGAGGGTGAGTGTCTTTGGGTACTTCTGGGATTCTAGGGTACTGGAGCCAGTGGTAGCCATGTATTTTCAATAAAGGAGCCCTCTGAGTTATCATTTGGGGGTGGAGAGTGGGACTCATCAGCTCTTGGTGGTTGAGTTGCGAAGACATTGTGATAAGAGTGACTACTTACTCTTTACTCTTGTGCTCATGTGGCACTTAGGTTAGATGAGAACATCTTGGACAGATCCCTGCAGGACAGGGCCTTTCCTCTGGTCCCATTGTGCCACTTGAGAGAACTGCTTTTCCCCTTACAGGAGAGTAGTAGTGACTGTTGGCCTGCTGCAATGCGACCCCATCACTCTGTTGAAGTCTCTCTCCTGGAAGAGCCGTTTAAATGACCTAAGTGTGCTCCAGCTCATCTGGGGAAGGGTCAGAAAGGAATGTGGAACCCTGGCCTCCATGTTGTTGGCTTAGTCCTGTTGAACCCAAATGGCCACTTACCCAATCTCCCCTATTGGAGTCCACAGCCACGTTGGATTTACAAGAAAAATTTTCTTTTGAAGATCTCAGCTCATGGCTTCCAAGCTCTCCAGCACGTTCTCCTAGTCCTGCGGTGCCCCTGAGGGTGGTGCCCACGCTTTCCACTACGGATATGAAAACTGCAGGTGAGAACTGAGCTGATGCTACTGCAGTTTCAAGACATCATGGTACAGAAAAGTGAGAGCCCCTTAGGGAGGTAGGGACTAGATTCTTGCCTGTCAGGAAATAGCAGTGCTACTTAGAAGTGGGAGATTTGGAGAAGTGTGGTGCCAGGCCGTACTGTTACCTTCCAGAGGTGGGCTTCCTTGTTTTCCTTTATTTTGAAATTGTCCACAGGAGCTGATCAGTTGCTATTTTGGGCTAAAAAAGAATAGTCTTGCTTGAACTAGCAGTAGAATGTAGAACCAGACCCATAGCAACTCCCTAGGCTGTAAAGACAAAGAAGAACTTGAATTTGAAATAGGAAGTAGGAGAATGCCAGCCTCCTGAGTGTGTGTATGGGTCTGCTACCTAATTGAAGTCACTTGTTGGGCAACGTGTAGAGAAATGATGGAATGCTGATCCTGGAACTGTGAAGACCTCTCTGCTTATAGTACCCAGAATCAGAAGTAGCTTCCTTTTGAATGTCTTGAGTGACTAGGCAGATTTAAGTTAGAGCATCATCGTAGTGAATGATCTGGTCCATGTGGTTTGGTTCATTTACTTTCAGATAAAATAGAGCTGGGGGACAGTGACCTGAAGATAATGTTAAAGAAGCACCATGAGAAGCGGAAACATCAACCAGTAAGATTGTGGTGGGAGTGGCCGTTTGTAATGTTCAGTCTGATGCTTCGGGCTGTCCTGAGACAGTGGCAGTCACTGTCAGAGACAGGAGCAGCAAGAGAGGCTACTTAGCATCAGAGGTATGAGAGGCCAGTCAAGTGCTTTGGCTTTGTAAGGCATGGTTGACAGTGTGAGTTTCATTCAGTCTTTGTGGTTACACTGGTGTGTGAATGAATCATGATCTCCTCTCCCATTCCCAGAGGCTGAGTTTATCCTTGGTCCTGCAGAGCCAGTAAATGGCAGTGCCAAGAGTCAAACTTTGTGCTCTTCTGTTTTGTGTTGCCTCCATTGTCATTTCACTGAAGACACAAAACGGTGGAGAAATGGCAGTGGAGGAGACAGCCATCTGAGGCAGAGGGGTGAAGTAGGAAGATTAACACTTAACACAGATGTCAAGCAGACCTCTTGAGTCTTCAGAATCTTATTTTCAGACTTGTAATCTATAATAGTATTTAAACCATTTTATGAGCATGGGAAAGAATGCAGAAGGGCTTTATGGACTGCAGCTGCCCTACAGCAGAAAAGGGGCTGGGTTTTTCTGTGCACCACTGTGAAGACCAGTAGTTGGTGTTTCTATATATTTTAAATCAGCATGATTCCCTCAGGTGTCCCTGAAACACTATCCATTGGGTAAACTGGCACAGTCACCATCAGTTTGGGGTTCTGTTTTGGATCTCTATAACCAGATCTCTGATGTTGTATCTAGGATCACCCAGACCTTTTGACAGGGGACCTGACCCTCAGTGACATCATGACTCGAGTAAATGCTGGCAGGAAGGGCTCTCTAGCAGGTAAAGGACTATGGGTCCCCTCTTAGATTCCTTATGATGTTATTGTATGACATACTGTCTGTATGTGACAAAAATAAGTGGAACCATAGCTTTCTTTATGCTGACCTCCTTTGTTTTGTAATTGCGCTCTGAATGTAAAATTAGCACAGCAGGGTGTGGGGAGAGGGCTCAGTGGATACAGTACTTGGCTGTGCAAGTGTGAGGACCTGAGTTTGTATCCTAGCACCCATGTAAAAGCTGGCTAAGTATCACAGCCTGCTGTGACTCCAGTACTCTGGAGGCTAAGAGGGGATCTCCTGGGCAAGTCAACTAGGTAGGCTAGAAAGACCCTGTTTCTGTAATCAAAGTGGAGAGTGATTGAAGAAGAGGTTCCATGTCAACTTCTAGCCTTCATGTGCACATACATATGCCATTGCACATGAACATGCATATACGTGCACATGTACCATGCACATGAATACTCGAATAAAATGAAATCAGACCAAATCAGCACAGCATATCATTAGGTGTTAAAATTAAAAGTCATATATTGGTTTTCAAAAAAAATCTAATTGTCTTATTATTGAGTCTTTGACAGTCTTTGAGAAAGCAAATGCAGATAAAGACTTCTCACTATAATGCAGTTTTATGAGTTGTGTTTTTTTTCCCCTTCCTAGCCTTATATGATTTGGCTGTTCTTAAAAAAAAGGTGAAGGAAAAAGAAAAGAAGAAGAAAATAAAATTGATTAAATCCGAGGCAGAAGATCTGGCTGAGCCTCTAAGCAATACTGAAGGGGTCCCGGCTCTCTCGCAGGCCCCTTCTCCACTGGCAATATCGTCTATCAAGGAAGAGTGAGTGGGCCACAGAGATAACTGGCTGTGCTGGGCAGGAGGGAGTTAAGTATAGACTGCGTCCAGGCTTGGGACTTGTGTGAGCTGACTGTGTGTGCTGAGCCCCAGGATCTTGCTGGGAATATGTAACATGTTTTCTTTTCTTATAAGGAGGCTCAGAGGACCTGAACCAATCTGGCATGTATTCTTGGTCATTTTGATTTCTCCTACATTGGAGAAGAAGAAAAAAACCACTTTGTAACAGTGTGTGTGTGCACGCATGCCTATGTTGTATATGTGGAAGTCAGAGGACAGATTGGAATAGTTGGTGCACCCTTGCGTGTGGGGCTCAGACATCAAACACTTACATTTTCTTCCCTCCTTGTTAGGCCCCTGGAAGACATCAAGCCTTGCCTCGGGATCAATGAGCTATTTTCCAGTTTTTTCTCTCTTCTGTTAGAAATCTTGCTGGAGGGTCAAGCCAGCCTTCCTGTGGTAAGAGTTTCAGAGGTGTTCAAGTTTTGCAATTGCTATGCTCTTGTGTGGTCTCTAGTTTCTGCTTCTTGTTACTTTCTGTGGCTGTCGTAAAGATCACGGACCAAGCAACTCAAAGAGAAAGGGCTTTATTTCAGCATACAGTCCAGTCCATCAGTAAGGGAAGTCAAGGTAGTTACGAGGAGAAATGCTACTTACTGGCTTGCTTCCCCTGTATTACCTACGACCACCTGCTCAGGTGTGGTGCTGTCCATAATGGGCTGGGACCTCCCATATCAGTTAATCAAGAGAATGCCTCACAGACTTGCCCACTGAAGTCAGATGGAGGCTGTCCCTCAAGGAAGGTGCTTTCCCCAGAGGACTGGCATGTGTCACCTTGACAAACTGACGTGCACTGTTGGGAAGAGGAGCTCAGCTGGACTCCTCCTACATCGTTTCAGTTAACGTACATTGGAAATTTAGCAAACGATATACATGCCCTGCTGCTCTGACACATCCTGGGATTGTTGGTGTAAAGAGAAACCCAAAGGTTCCTTCTTTTCCTCTCCCTCAGCTGGAGGATCGGGTTTTGGACTGGCAGTCTTCTCCAGCCAGCTCCCTCAACAGCTGGTTCTCTGCTGCCCCCAACTGGGCTGAGTTGGTGTTGCCTGCTCTGCAGTATCTTGCCGGAGAAAGCCGAGGTGAGGTCTTTTCTGTGGGGGTTCATCATATATTCCCTCTTTTGTCTAGAGAATTAATTCTTGGAGTGAACTGTAGCTGCTCATTTGTACAATAGTACATTTGCATCAGACACACCCTTTCTCTCCTTTCTTGACGCTCCAGAATAAAAAACAAAAACTCAGAAGCTCTCCAAGAGCTCAGGGTGAAGGCCACTCTGAGGCTAACACTGTCTTACTTGTATACTTACCTTGATGTATGTCTTGTTCATGTGCTCCATTTCTTGCAGCGGTTCCTTCTAGTTTCTCTCCATTTGTTGAATTCAAAGAGAAAACCCAGCAGTGGAAATTGCTTGGTAAGTATTATAAGCCCCTAAGAGGCTTTTTTCCCCTCCCTCCCTTCCTCCCTCCCTTCTTTCTTTTTTCTTTTTTTTTAAATGAGAGCAGTCAGTGATGGGAAGAATATCAGAAAGGAGGGGTTTGGAAATTCAAGAGAGAAGGGGAAATGTGTCATGGTATTTCTGAGGAGGTGCCACATTTCTTGTAGTGGTAGAAGGAGAGGGGATAGCGGCTCCACAACAGTGAGCTCATGTCTGTTGTAAGTCAAAAGGAAGGAGAGTTTGGAGATGGGGTGTGTGAAACTGACCAGTGAGAGCTGTGATGGCCCGCGGCAGTTTTTATTTCCTACCTACTGTGGCATCCTCTGTCTTCTCTTCACTTGTTTCTCTGGCCTCTAGTTTCAGTTTCAGGGACCTCACTAGAAGAGTGGAGATTGGATAGTTCATGATTGATTATGATAGTTGGGCATGATGCAAAGCTCAGAGTGCAGATCACTGAGATCTTTTTCTTTTTAAGGGCAGGACCATCTATATCAGACTAACCTTTTAACTTAACTACGTAGCTAAGATGGCCTTGAACTGATCCTCCTGCCTCCGGCTCCTGGAATTGCAAGGGTGAATGGACTTTGTGAGACCTTGATTTCAGTTTTCTTTTGGTAAGAAGTGAGATTGCTGGACCATAGGGCATTTTTCTAAATTTTTTTAGGGGCCGTCATACTGTTGCATGATGGCTATACCTGTTCACACTCTCACTAGCTGTGTACAAGGGTTCTCTTCACATCTCTGCCAGCACTTTTTTCTTTTTGGACACAGGCTCTTTCTGTATAGTTCTAAGTGGCCTTGGAACTCCCCTTGCAGACCAACCTGCTTTAAACTGACAGAAGTCTGCCTCCTGCTTGGAGTTTAGGTCTGCCACCATACTGGTCTCACTAATACTTTTTGATTTTTTGGCTTTTTAAATAGTAGCTAGCTACTGTTAGTGATTTTGATTTTCTCTGTGGTTAAAGATTCTGAGTCCCTTTCCTGTACCTTCTTTGGGCTTTTGTGAACCGTGATTTGGCAAGATGTCTAGATCTTGATCTATTTTTGCAATCAGTTTGTAGAAGTTCTTTATAAATTTTGATTAACTTTTTTTTTTTTTTTTTGGTTTTAGTTTTTCAAGGCAGGGTTTCTCTGTGTAGTTCTGGCTGTCCTGGAACTTACTTGGTTAACCAGGCTGGTCTCAACTTGGAGGAGCTTGGCCTCTGGCTCCGCCTTCCAGATATTGGGATTAAAGACATGTTATACCACTGCCTGGCAAACTACTTTTTTATTGTTTTACGTGTGGGTGTTTTGCTTGCACTGTCTATGCACTGTAAATATGCTTGGTGCCCAAAAGTGTCAGAAGAAGCATTGAATCTCTTGGAACTGGAGCTACAGACAGTTGTGAGCTGTTGGTATAGCTAGGTGCTGAGGCTGGAACCCTGGGTCCTCTGGGAGAGCAGAAAGTGCTTTTAACTACTAAGCCATCCCCTGTTTTTTTTTTTTTTGTTTGTTTGTTTGTTTATTTTGAGGCGAATTTCTCTGTGTTACCCTGACTGTCCTTGAACTGGCTCTGCCTCCCGGGTGCTAGGATTAAGGGTGCGCACTGTCACACCCAGCTCCTTAGTTCGTAGGTAGGTTATAAATATTTTCTCCCATTCTATAGGTTGCCTTTTTCCTTCTGGTGTTTTCTCTACTGTACACAGGTTTTGAGTTGATGCAATCTCACTTGTGTTTTTCATCATTGTTGCCTTTGCTTTTTATGTCATATAAAGAATCTCACCAAGATCAAGGCTGTGGGGCCTTTCCAAATGTTTTCTTACAGCTGAAGCCTTGCAATCAAATCTTTTTTTTACTTTTTTTTTCCGTTTATTTATTAAAGATTTCTGTGTCTTCCCTGCCACCGCCTCCCATTTCCCTCCCCCTCCCCCAATCAAGTTCCCCTCCCTTGTTAGCCCATAGAGCAATCAGGGTTCCCTGCCCTGTGGGAAGTCCCAGGACCACCCACCTCTATCCAGGTCTAGTAAGGTGAGCATCCAAACTGCCTAGGCTCCCACAAAGCCAGTACGAGCAGTAGGACTTACAATCAAATCTTTACTCTGTTTTGGGTTTTGCATATGCTGTGACTTAAGAATTTAAGAAGAGGTCACAGAGTTCAGTCTTTCTAGGCAGTCACAGAGTTAAGCTTCTTCTTGCCTCGTCTTCTTACTGCTCTGCCAGTGTGAGGAGTACATTTTTTCTCACCTACAAGAATAGGATCCTTCCCTCATGTAAATTTCTGTAGCATTCATATGACATTTACTTCTTGTAGGATTGATTTTTATATGAACTCATTACTCTGTAATGAGCCTTTTTCTGTCCTGCTTGCCAGCTTCCAAATAACACATGGAGTCTTCTTATTAATTATGGAAGCTTGACCTATAGCTTAGACTTGTTTCTAACTGCTCTTTTAACTTAAATCAACCCATTTATATTAATCTATGTTCACACCCTTCACTGGCCCCACCACAGACTCAAAACCATGCATGCGACCTTATGAGGTTGGCTATACCTGTAGCGCTCCTACCAAGAAAAAAATCTCAACTTCATCCAGGTGCCTGGTGCACAGTGACTACTCTGTAAATACTTATTGAAAAGATCTGAACAAGTGACTTCCTGGTCTAGTAGTCCAGGCCCTGAGGGTAGTGGCATGAACATGTGGGAAGGACCAGTGATAGATTCTGACATGTTCTCTTTCTGGCATGGATAGAGCTGGTGAAGAGAAGGCAGGATTCTGAATAAAACTCTAAATTTCTTACTTTTTGTGTGTACCCCCACCCCTGCAGTTCAATCTCAAGATAATGAAAAGGAATTAGCTGCTCTCTTCCACCTGTGGTTAGAAACCAAAGACCAGATCTTCTGTAAGGTACATCTCTTACTTTTTCATTACTTGGGTTTTTAGAGCCCTTAAGTTAGTAAAAATTGTCTAGTTCATTTACCTGGTAATGTTTTCCCTTTCTTCAGCAGGAGAATGAAGACAGCTCAGATGCCATGACACCTGTCCCTCGAGTGTGAGTATATTCTCATGGTGGGTAGTTTCCCATGAAGCCACGACTTTTAACATTATTGCTGTGGGTCTGCTGGCTGCTTTAGTGTGTTTGAGTTGTAGTGGACTGGAAAACGCTAGAAGTCCATGGACTAATATGCCTCAACATACTGGAGGACGACATATATGCTTAGTAAGAATGGTTCCTTACCACGGTAGTTTAAGATGATCTGCCTTGTAGTTGGGCAGTGTCCTGCATAACCTTCCTGGTTTCCACTTCAGAATGATTAATCTGTTCAAGTTCCTCATTTTACTTGTAAAAAGAAATCCATGAAGTTGAGTGACTTGCTAAAGGTGGTGTCTGGACCCTGACTAGAGTTGAGATCCTTTGCCTTCTAGTAGTGCTCTTCATGCGTAGTCATCTCATGTTCCTGATTCCTGCCTGTTCAAACTGGAGTTCAGAGGCCCATCCTTACTGTAACCATTACATGCACACATGCATACTTACGTATATATATATATATACACACACGTTCACATAGTGGGGGTTAAGAACTCAACTTCTTTGGAAGGCAGAAATAGCATTCTTGTCATCAAATATACTTGAAGTGCTTTTTTCTACCAAGAATGACATTTTGTCATTTAGCTGACTTTTTAGCCATGCTGAAAACAGTAGGTAAAGATGCCATTCTCTTCTGTTTATTCCAAACACTTGAGGATCCCAAGAGTGGGGTAGCATGGGAAATCTCAACAAGAACTGGAGAGTAGACTGAGTAGGACGAGCACTTTTGAAGGGACGTTTTCCCATGTAGCTAAGGGAATGGTTCATGACCCCCTTGCTCTCAGAGATGACATAGAATTCTTTATGTTCTAGAAGAACTGACTATGTGGTGCGGCCTAGCACAGGAGAAGAGAAACGGGTGTTTCAAGAGCAGGTAAGCTCTCTTCAGAAGCACTGAGCCCGAGTTTTTCTTGATATCAGCTCCTTGGATGTTCACGTCCTTTAGCTTAGATGGTTGAGTTTACTTGGGGTAGAACTGATTTGGTAAACGGGAAAGAAATTTTATTATTATTATTATTATTTTGTTTTTTGAGACAGGTTTCTCTGTAGCTTTGAAGCCTGTCCTAGAATTAGTTCTTATAGAACAGGTTGGCCAGCCTCTGCCTCCCAAGAGTTGGGATTAAAGGTGTGCACCACCACTACCTGGCGGGAAAGAAACTTTTTTTTCCGACTGTCTTTTCTTCCAGGTAGCAGAATGCATTTTACTTCCTTGCCATTTCCTAGGTGACCAGTTGTGAGGATTGTCCTTTTTCCACTGTGGTTGGGTCATAGTTCTTTGCTTGTTTCCTCCTTATTGTAACATCTCATTTGATCCATTTATTTTAAGGGAGTGCTAGAAAGAACCCCACTAATTGTGACATGGTAATTTTCTGACTTTTTTCTTGGTAGGAGCGTTACAGGTATAGCCAACCTCATAAGGCATTTACCTTTCGCATGCATGGCTTTGAGTCTGTGGTGGGGCCAGTGAAGGGTGTGTTTGACAAGGAGACCTCCCTCAACAAGGCTCGTGAACATTCCCTGCTGCGTTCTGACCGACCTGCCTATGTCACCATTCTGTCTCTTGGTATGTGGCATGCATGCCTTTATTACTAGGAATTTCTTATTTTTACCCCAGAACTTTCCTCAGAATTTTCCTATACCAAACCTTAACCCCTCGCACACTGCAACCATTGAGGATCAGTCTCATAAGTTTTCTAATCTAAGAGGTGGCAGGATAGATTTTGTGCTGGGAGATGGATGCCAGGAACTAGTTCTTCTTTTTGAAGCCGTGTTCATCTTGATGAACTCTGCTTACAAGCTGGTAGATACTTTAGGTATCACACTCTGCCTCGTTAAAGAGGTTTTTGTTTTTGTTTGTTTGTTTGTTTTTTTCCTGAGAGAGGTCACATGCCTGTAACCCCAGTACTTAGGATGCTGAGATTAGAGGACTATTGTGAATTTAAAGGCTGCCTATGCTACATAGTGAGTTTGAAGCCGACTTAGTGATATTGTCTCAAAAAATAAGAGGGCCTGTAGAGTTGGCAGTCTGTTAGGAGAACAGACTGCCCTTCCAGAGGTCCTGAGTTCAATTCCCAGCAACCACATGGTAGGTCCCAACTGTCTCTAATTCCAGCTCTAGAGGATCTGGCATCTTCATACAGACATACATGCAGGTAAAATACCAGTGCACATAAAAATAAATAAATCTTTAAAAAAAAATAAGAGAAGAATTCTTTGTGTTATGGGTCCTGTTGGTAGTCTAGTGAGACCTCTGAACTCCTTCCCAGAGTTAGAATTATGCATTTAAATTCCCCCCCCCCTTTTTGATACAGGATTTTTCTATGTAGTCTTAGCTGTCCCAGAACTTTGTAGATGAGGTTGGCTTCAAACTCAGAGATCTCTCTGCCTCTGCCTCTCCTGGGATTAAAGGCATGTGCCTCCCCAACCCAGCTGCATTTAAATTCTTGAAATACTTAGAGTTGCAGAAGAAGCCAGTCATGTTTTAGTAACTATTAAGACGTTAAAACAAATTTAAATGCAAAACAGTTTTTGTTATATTGAATGATAGTACCCAGTAGCGGATGCTTCAAATTTTCTAACTTCCAATGGGGGTGAATGTAAGTGATTTGAATTGTTGTCTTCAATACCTGTAGCATAAAAAGTATTTGATTTCTATTGTAATAATACAGTAATATCAATATGTGATTTATAATGTTAGTTGATAATTGAAGGAAGTGTTAAATTACTTTTTTACAATCAAGTTTATAGAACTACTTTTCTTTTATCCTATATATACATGAATTCATTTTATTTTGCTCTAACCCACCCCTTACTCCCTCCATCAACACCTTTCTAGTCCCTTACCTCAGATGCCCTCCCAACTTTATGTTTTCACTAAAAATGTATATTATATATGTGTGTGTGTATCCTACTGATGAGTTCATTTAGTGTCATCTGCATGTGTGTGTGGTGTGGGTGTAGGCCTTCACTGTAGCATGGGTAACCTATCCCTCCTTCAAAGAAAACTGACTTATCTCCACTGGCTGCCCTGACTGCCTGCAGCTTTGCAACCAGAAGTGGAACCTTTTGAACCCCTCCTGTCCATGCTGGAATAGTGACTAGGTAGATCTTGTGCGGGTCTTGTGTAGTGACCACAGCTTTTGAGAGGTCATGAGTATAACTCCCTCCATGTCCAAAAGGTGCTGTTTCCTGCAACCCTCCCTAACCTCTGTCTCTTAAAATCTTTCCGCCCACTCTTTCATGACCTCCCTGAGCCTTGGTGAGGGGTGGGTGTGATGTCCTATTTGGGGATGAGAACCACTTCACTCAGTTCTAAGGTATCCATGGGCCTGATTTTGCCCTGTAGGGTATGTTAAAAGTGTATTAAGTTCATGCAGTGTTTACAGCCACTAGAGGGCAGTGTGTCTTCGCCTGGCAGATGAGGCTCAGAGACCTCATTCTAGGGAGCTCAGTCCCACCAGAACAGGTCAGGAGATGTCATATTCACTGGAAGCTTTGCTTGACTCCTGGATTTTGCATTTTCTGATACCAGTTCGGGATGCTGCAGCTCGGCTGCCTAATGGAGAAGGCACTCGAGCAGAGATCTGCGAACTGCTCAAGGACTCTCAGTTTCTTGCTCCAGATGTCACCAGCACTCAGGTAAGTTAGTGAAATAGCTTTTTTTTTTTTTTTGGCTTCATTTCAGAATGTATTTGAGAAAAACTATTAGGAAATGTAAGTTACACTTTTTTTCCCCCAGAGTCTTATACCCATTAGGAGCTGTATGTGCTTCCTCTAACATAAAATCTTTTAATAAAATGAATAAGTCATCTAATCCCACACCTGGGAAGCAGAGACAGGTGGATCTCTTGAGTTTGAAGCCAGACTGGTTTACAGAATGGGTTCTAGGACAGCTAGAACTGCACAGAGAAACTTGTATCAAAAACAAACAAAAAATCAGAACAAAACAAAAAATCAAATCAAATGAATAAAAGCTATCTAGGCATGATGACGTGTACCTATAATAAATACCAGCTACCTTGGGAGGCTGAAGCAGGACGATTTTGAATTTGAAGCCTAGATAACATAGTAAGACTCCTGCCTCAAAAATCAATGGGCCAGGGAGATTTTTCAGTGGGTAAAGACACTTGCTGTGCAAGCCTGATGACCTAACTTCACTGGAGTCTGTATATGAAGCTGGATGAGGTGACAGATCTTTAATCCCAGCATCTCTAAAGTAAGGGTGGAGTCAGGCAAGGGAGACTCACCTTTTCTCTGGACTAGCTAGCCTGGAAAACACAGTGTGTTAGAAACAGCAAGAGATTGTGTCTCAACAAGGTAGGTAGATGGTGAGCAGCAGCTCTGAAAGTTGTCTTCTGACTGCCACACACGTACTATGGCAAGTGTTTGACTATATTCATATCATACATATAGTAGGAACACTAAAACAATCCAATAAAAATACTATGGCCAAGTGGGTAGAGAAATGACTTAATGGTTAAGAACAGTGTTCTTCCAGAAGACTCAGGTTTGATTCCCAGTAATTCACAACTGTATTTTTTTAAAAGATATATTTTAAAAAATTTTATTTCTGTGTATGTGTGTCTATATTAACACATGCCATGTGAGTGTAGGTGACCATGAAGGCCAGCAGAGGGCATTGGATCCCTTGGAGCTGGAGTTATCATTGTTTGAGCCACCTGATATGAGTGCTGGGAGCAAGACCAGCAGTGCTCTTAACTGCCGAGCAATCTCTCCAGCCTTCTTGTAATAAAGGAAAGGTTTCTACAGTTAATTAGTTCACAGGATGCATTACAGTGAAGACAATTAGTATCTTAGCTGTACACCATTCCTTACAAAGTAAGCTAGTGAAAGGACAGAGCTAGGTTGGGATCTAGGTTGTTATTCTCTGTGACTTACATCTGCTAGTTTTTCCTGGGAGTACAGATAACTTTTATTATCTTGGCTGGACTTTTCCCATGTCTCCTTTTGTTCTGTTCATAGGTGAACACTGTAGTGAGTGGTGCACTGGATCGACTGCATTATGAAAAAGACCCTTGTGTGAAATATGACATTGGACGAAAGCTGTGGATCTACCTGCATCGTGACCGGAGTGAGGAAGAGTTTGGTATGTGAGCCCTTCAGAGTGCTGACTAGATGCGGGGCTTCTGCCTTCTGTTCCAGATCTGTTACTCTGGTAGCATTCAGTTAGGATAGGATTATGGAGGCAGAATCCAGTCCACCAACAAGGCCATGGTTTGTCTTACTTTGTTTTTGTGACAGGATCTTGCTGTTTGGGCAAGCTGGCTTTGAACTTGATATGATTCTGTCTTTGTTTCCACAGTTCTGGACTTAACAATTGTGCATAGTCAAGTCCAGCTTTTTGTTTTGTTTGCTTTGCTTTGAGACTAGCCTGGCAACAGGCTGGCCTTGAATTTACTGTTTCCCTGCCTCAGGCTCCCGAGAAGTGGGATTACAACTTTTATTTGGAGAGGCCTTTGTGTTTTAACAAAGATCTTCTCATTAAGCATGCTAAGGCCAAATTTCCTAAACTGTATAATGTTTTTTTTTTTTTTTTTTATAGAACGGATCCATCAAGCTCAAGCAGCAGCAGCTAAAGCCAGAAAAGCTCTTCAGCAAAAACCCAAGCCGCCATCCAAGGTGGTAAGTTATCTCGTGAGGGCGTTTACTTTAGAGGTTCTAAGATGAGGTGTGCCAGCAGAGACACTTGGCTTTTACCTGACCCAGTGAGTGCATCAGGAGCCTTCATGATGCCTGAGGTAGACCCTTTTTCTTTTCTAGAAGTCCAGTAATAAGGAGAGCTCCATGAAGGGTCTTAGTGGCCCTTCTGAGCAAAGCCAGATGAGCCTCAGTGACTCCAGCATGCCACCTACCCCAGTTACACCTGTAACCCCCACCACGCCAGCATTGCCCACCACCCCCATATCTCCTCCACCTGTATCAGCAGTGAGCAAAAGTGGCTCTACCACTGTCTCTGAGCCAGCTAAGTCAAGTTCAGGGTAAGTACCTGTGTTTCTTCTCTTGTTCTTTCCCTCTAGAGTCTTTCTGTATGCATGTGCTGAGTTTTGTGTTCTCCCCCTTGATTTTTCATATAGTGTTCTTCTGGTGTCCTCACCAACAATGCCACAGCTAGGAACGATGCTTTCCCCAGCTTCCATCCAGACTCCACCCAGTTCTCAGGCTACTGCTCGGGTTGTAAGCCACTCTAGCTCAGCCGGACTGCCCCAGGTTCGGGTGGTAGCCCAGCCCAGCCTTCCTGCTGTTTCCCAGCAGTCAGTAGGGCCAGCACAGACACTACCACAGATGCCAGCAGGACCACAGATTCGTGTGCCAGTCACTGCTACACAAACCAAAGTAGTACCCCAGGTAAGTGGATGCTGCATGTCATTGGGATACAGGGACCATATAGACCTAGAAGTGGGCTACTCAGTGACTCAAACAAGTAGAGCTTGAGGAAGACCTGGAAGTCTTATATTGTTGGTATTAATGATGAAGTTCAGTGAACTCATTTAATGTTCAAACTTTCAAGGGAAATGTTCAAAGCTTGGAAAAGTACTTTTAGGTACTCTGTTTTGCATGTCAGAAACAAGATCTTCATTGTCATATCAAGGCCCTGTAGAAGGAGAATTGTGCTTCTAAATTTCCATTGTGTCTTTAGCCATGCCACTGATCACTTGTTTGAAAGATTCACATATTTTGTCTTCATTTTCCTTTCCTGTATGTAAAATGTCTTCAGCATACAGAAATGAAATAAGAGGTTAAATGTAAAACATTGTGAACATGATACAAATATAGGAGATAGAGTGTACATTCCAGGGTGTGGTGAGCTTCAGGCTCTGATAGCAAGGGTACTTTCAGAATTCTTTCTGAGCGGAGTTGTACAGGGCCCTTGCATGACTGCTGATCCCATTTTGGTGTCTAATTGGTCTCTTGACTTCACATCCTGAACTAGGCAGTTGTAGCAACTGTTCCAGTCAAGGGGCAAACTGCAGCGGCCTCTGTACAGCGGCCTGGACCTGGGCAGACAGGGCTTACAGTGACAAATCTCCCTGCTGCAGTCAGCCCAGTGAGCAAGCCAGCCATGAGTTCTCCCGGGAACTCTGCTCCAAGTGCCTCCACGACAGCCGTCATTCAGAATGTCACAGGACAGAACATCATCAAGCAGGTATGTGGACCTGACTCTGAGTGGTGTCCTAAAGATAAAAGCAAAGGAGTTAAGGCGTGGGATGAGACTGAGCAGCCTGGGTGCCTATGGAGGAGGCTTTATTGCCTTTGTCTCAGGGTTTGGAGATTTATCAGGTGAGTGCCCCACCCCCACCCCAGAAGCAAACTTTATGCTCATCTCTTTTTGTGTATTTCAATATTTGGTAGCTGGAGTTTGGATTTATGGGGTAGCTTCCCTGGTTATGCAGTTAGCTTCATGGCATATTTTACAGAGTTTTTAGTTTGTCGCTTGTAAAGGTGGAATATACATTTGTTTTTTCTTGACTGAATATGCAGATGTGATCTTCTCTCTTTAAAAATTGTGAAGCCTGTTGACACCTGGTACTAGAGCAGTGCCTCTTGTCGACTTTACCCCACTGTGTTTTGTATAGACATTAGCCAGTCTGTCATGGCATCGTGGGTAGGTAGGTGAAGAAATAGATCCACTCAGTGACAAAATAACATTTTTATTTAACAGGTATGTATTGTTTTTGGGGAATTTAGGCTGTGTTAAAGAGACTAAGCCCCTTTGTGGAGCTCATATGTCATAGGAGTAGGTGACAAAAAACTATATCAGTATGAGATAATAAGAAACACTGTAGCCAGGCGGTGGTGGTGCACACCTTTAATCCCAGCACTCAGGAGGCAGAGACAGGTGGATCTCCATGAGTTCAAGGCCACCTTGCTCTACAGAGCGAGTACCAGGACAGGCTCCAAAACTACAGAGAAATCCTTTCTTGAAAAATCATAAGAAAACAAAAACAAAAACAAACTGTGGTGATTTGGGTAAAGATGGAAGATGGATGGGACATCGTGTGTTAGTTTAGCTGTGATGATGGAAAGTAGCTTCTCTGAAGAAATGACATTTAAGGGGATGAAGTCGTTGTGCCATGTAGTGGTGACCTGGAGATAAAGTACTATGTGTGTAGACTGGAGATTGAGTGTGGTACATCAGGAACACTTTTGTGGAGTGACAGGGAACTTAGTGCGTAAGCAGTGCATTTGGTGAGGTTGACGTTTGTCACAATGTCAAGCTTTGATGTGATGGTGAACACAGGCAGATTGTGAACTCATCGGGTGCTGGATCTGGTTTGTAGTTAATTCCTAGCTACTGGATACGGTGCACTTTGGGGAACAAGAATGAAAGCAAGAAGACTGTAGAGCAGCTGCAGCAGCCTGGGTAAGAGGGATGGAGGGTGTTTGTTAGCTGTGGCAAGAGGGGAATGTAGCTCGTGTGGTTTGCTGGTGCTTGAATATGGGTCTAAAAGAAGTGTTCCTGTGGGCTCTGGATGGAATAGTTAGGTATAGTGGTATCATTTACTGAGAGGGAATAAAGTTGGAGTATGGAGAATCTGGGACATATAGATTTAATATTGGACAGCACCTGTGTGGGATGTGGTAAAGTATGGATGAGATTCACTGTGTGTAGCTATTCAACAGCTGTGACTGGGACCAGGATCTGGATTGTTAAAGGGAATGTCAGGTGAGGAAGCAGAAATAAGTAATATGAATAATTTAAAGAGAAATGTTGCTTCTGAAGACAACATAGAATTTGGGCTGGAGTATTGTGTACAGATGAATCATGAAACAATCAGATTTGATTTTTTTGTTCTTTTGATGGCCAGTATCATATGTATTTGCTTTCTATGATAGTGGTCCAGTAGAAGGGCTACCAAGAGGAAGGCATTGAGTAGACCAGAGGGTCAGGCTATTAATAACATGTTGGGTACCGTGAAGCCGGTAGTGGTGAACTCAGGGAGTCTGACTCCAGAGTCCCTTCTTGGAGCTAGTGCACCATGCTAGTGCTCAAAACACGTGGGCTAACTATAAATAGATGGATTTGAATTACTGGAGGGTGGTATGGGGTGGGGATGATCAGATACGTGCTGACAGTACTTACTTCATTGTAATGGCATTGTGAATAATATTTTTAGCTTAAAAAGTCCTTTACACCGTATGGTGGTGTCTTATGCCTTTAATCCCAGCATTCGGGGGCAGAGGCAGGTGGATCTCTGAGTTCGAGGCCAGCCTGGTCTGCAGAGTGAGTTCCAGGACAGCTGGGGATACACAGAGAAACGGTCTCAAACAAACAAACAAACAAACAAACCCAAAAAACAAGACAACGAAAATAAAAAACTCAAAATCCTTTGCTAAGTAAGTTATATATATACACACACACATAGATACACACACATTCAACAAGATAATGTATCTTGGTTTACTTTAAAATATTCCAGTTCTTGTGGGGTGGGGCTGATAGGTGTAGCTTAGTGGTGAGGCCTTGGATTTATTTTCTAGAACCCTTTGTGAGGGCAAGTCTCAACTCCCAGCTTACCTGTACTGCTGGTAACTCTGCCAAAATGCCAGCTCAATCTCTTCTATTCCTTGCTAAAGCCAGGAAAGGATAGATAAGATTGACAAAGTAATTGCATTTGAAGCTGGGTAAAGGGTATATGGTTTGTTATATTCTTCTTTACTTTTGTTTGTGTTGACCATTTTTGAAAATGAAAAGTTAAAGATACATGAATTGTATGCCTATGAGTAGAGGTTTGCCTCATCCATGACACCAGTTTAGCACTGTGAATCTTTTCATTGGTATTGTATTTCCCCGTCCAGGTATCAATAACTGGGCAGCTTGGCGTGAAGCCCCAGACAGGCAGCAGCATTCCACTCACAGCCACTAACTTCCGTATCCAGGGTAAAGATGTACTGCGCCTGCCACCCTCTTCCATCACCACAGACGCCAAGGGCCAGACGGTTTTGAGAATCACTCCGGACATGATGGCCACATTGGCCAAGTCTCAGGTTACCACAGTCAAATTGACTCAGGACCTCTTTGGGACAGGAAGTGGCACTGCAGGCAAAGGCATCTCCGCTACCTTACACGTCACTTCCAACCCTGTCCATGCAGCAGACAGCCCTGCCAAGACCCCTTCAGCCAGTGTTCCTTCATCAGCTCCAGCAGGTACTACCGTGGTCAAAGTAACTCCTGATCTCAAGCCAACAGAAACCTCGAATTCAGCTTTTCGCTTGATGCCAGCTCTTGGAGTGAGTGTGGCAGATCAGAAGGGAAAGAACACAGTGGCCTCTTCAGAAGCAAAACCTGCTGCCACAATCCGCATTGTGCAGGGTCTGGGAGTGATGCCTCCTAAAGCAGGCCAGACTATTACTGTTGCAGCACATGCAAAGCAAGGAGCCTCTGTCGCTGGTGGGTCTGGAACTGTCCATTCTTCAACGGTGTCCTTGCCCAGTATAAATGCTACTGTGTCTAAGACTGTGGCTGTGGCTTCTGGGGCAACAAGCACCCCTATCAGCATTGGGACTGGAGCCCCCACGGTGCGACAGGTCCCTGTTAACACTACAGTTGTGTCCACATCCCAGTCTGTGAGTATTGTTGATGGTAAAGATTTTAGCCTTCTGCTCAGGAAACTATTTTCTGGAAGGAGATGGGTGTCTTAGGGTTTCAGTTGCTGGGATATGAAACACTATGACCAAAAGCAAGTTGGGGAGGAAAGGGTTTATTCAGCTTCTATTTCCATATTGCTGTTTATCATTGAAGGAAGTCAGGACAGAAATTCAAGCAAGGCAGGTATCTGTAGGCAGGAGCTGATGCAGAGGCCATGGAGAGTTGCTGCTGACTGACTTGTTCTTCATGGCTTGCTCAGCCTGCTTTCTTATATACCCTAGGACCACCAGCCCAGGATGGCATTGCCCAAAATGGGTTAGGGCTTTCCGTATCAAGAACTAATTAAGAAACTACCTTACAGCTGGATTTTTGGAGACATTTTTCTTGAGGTTCCCTCCTTTCAGAAGACCCTAGCTTGTATTAAGTTGGATGCAGGATTTTGCTATAGCCCAGGCTGGCTTAGAACTTGTTATGTTCCTAAGCTGGTCTTGACTCTCCTCATTTGTTGATTTTCTTCTCTCAGTCAAGTGTTGGAATTGCAGGTGTGTACAGCCAAGGCCCGCCTGGAAAAGTTCTTCAGGTTCGGCCCCTGTCCCTTAGGAGACTAAGAACCAGGAAACTGATCTCTCCATATCACTCAATTTGACATATAGATTTGCGTTGTTTGTTTTTGGAATACAATTTAGAAAAGTGTAGCATGTGTGTGTATACATGTACACATATATATCCTTAAAATATAAAGAATAATGTCAGAAGCATAGGGTAAAATACAAAATTTTCTTGTCCTTAAAAGGGTTAATGAATAATGTAATTATCCTTCCAGCCCTTTCCCTGAGCACTCCATGTATATACACCTAGTTAAGAATGTAGGCCATTCTCAGATATTGACCAAGCCCTGTTTAGTGATGTGATAATACATAGGAGAGCTTCTGCTGCCAGTGTGCTACAGTAATGCTCTAGTGCAAGGTTTTTTTAAAAAGTATTTCTGGGGCTGGAGAGATGACTCAGCGGTTAAGAGCATTGCCTGTTCTTCCAAAGGTCCTGAGTTCAATTCCCAGCAACCACATGGTGGCTCACAACCATCTGAAATGAGGTCTGGTGCCTTCTTCTGGCCTGCAGGCATACACACAGACAGAATATTGTATACATAATAAATAAATAAATAAATAAATAAATATTTAAAAAAAAAGTTTTTCTGGAGCGTAGATAACTGAGTCTCGAAGATACACATATTGAAAGTTTGACACACTAATTGTGACCCTGCAGCACTGGGGCTAAAAGCCAGAGTTTTGAGCCTACTAGGCAACTACTCTACGAGCTACATTCCTAGTTCCAAACTGAAGAAAATATTTTCTATGCATGTAACAATATATAGCTGATAGACTTTTTGGTAGCACAATTAGTGCTATCTTTTTTTAAAACATTTATTATTTTTTATTTTATATTCACTGGTGTTTTGCCTGCATGTGTGTCTGTGTAAGGTGGTAAAGCCCTGGAATTGGAGACAGGTGTGAGCCGGTGCTGGGAACTGAACCTGATTTCTCTAAAAGAGCAACCAGTGCTCTTAACTGCTGAGCCATCTCTCCAGTCCCTCTTGTATTTTTTTTTAACGTTATTTTTATTTTATATGCATTGGTATTTTGTCTGCATGTTTGTGTGAGGGTGTCAGATCCCCATGGAACTGGAGTTATAGACAGTTGTGAGCTGCTGTGTAGGTGCTGGGAGTTGAACCTGGGTCCTCTGAAAATACAATTACTGCTCTTAACCTCTGAGCCATCTCTCTTCTATCTTTTAAAAACAAGCAAGGTTTACACATGGTTATAAATTACCTGCTGGGTGTGTGACTCAGTGGTAGAACACCTAATGCTTAACATGTGGGAGACTTTAGGTTTCATCCCCAGTACTGGGTGGGATGGGTAATTTTGTTACTAATCAAACATCAAAAACTAGGCAGCCTAAGTCAGAAGGGGACATTGACTTCCACTAGCATTAGATACACATGCAATTCACAAATATACATGTGGGTAAAACACACATAAAATTAATCAAAAAAATTTTAAAGAATTATACTCTTTATTAGTCAGATTTTGTATTGCTGTGACAAAATACCTGCCATAAACTAGGAAAACATTAACTTAGAGTCATGGTTGCAGAGTCTCTGTCCCAGTCTTTAGCTCTGTTGATTCTGGACCAGTGGTGAGCAGCAAATCATAGTGGTGGGAGTGAGCATGTCTAAGGCTGCTCAGCTCATGAGAGGAAGTGTCAGTGAGAACCAGGAATTAGGCATAACCTCAAGAGCACACTACTGCACTTACTTCCTCCAACTAGACTCACTTCTTAAAAGTGTCTACAATCTTCTAAAGTAATCAGTATATGAGCCTGTGGGGGACATTTCATATTTAAACTATAACATTGCACCCTTTGTCCCCACATAACACAAAACGCAGTTTCCAGCACTGTTCAAAAGTCTGGGTCTGTTAGCTGAGTATATGGTGCATTCCTGTAATCCTAGCTCTAGAGAAGCTGAGGCAGGAAGACTGAATTGATGTATAGCCTGGGCTCTATAGAGAGACCCAGTCTCAAGTTCCATTCCTCCTGGACTTCTAAGTTCAGAGTCTCCTGAGACTTAAGGCAAACTCAGAGCTTGAGCTCATCGTGATAAACAGGCATATAACTTAACGTATAAGCAAGTTTATTGGAGTTACTCGGGTTCTGACTACAGGAATATTGGAACCCTTGGGGAATGAGGATTGGCGCTGTCTCTAGTGCCCTCGCTTCTTCTCTGTAGGAACTAGCTGTTTGCTGGATCTCCTTCTAGCTCACAAATGCTGATTGTTTTCTTTGTAGGGGAAGCTGCCTACAAGGATCACAGTTCCTCTCTCTGTGATTAGCCAGCCAATGAAGGGCAAGAGTGTCGTCACAGCCCCCATTATCAAAGGCAACCTTGGAGCCAAGTGAGTGCTGTTTGTGGAAGAGCAAATGCAGTTTTGCAGAATGCGCAGGTGCTTGATGCCTGACATTCCCATCATGATACACATCGAATCCCCAGTACTGTTTTTGGATGCAACAATTAAGACATAAAAGAGCCATTCTGTGCCTGGCTTCTATTGTAGAGTAGGAGGAATACAACAGCAGTAGTAAAGCGGGGATATATTGAGCGGTAGAAAATGAGGAGGGGCAGGGTGTTGGGGTGGGATGGTTGGAAGATGTTGCTGGATCAAAGGATCCTTCTTTGATATTTGAGCCCGAGCTTAAGACTGTTTGGCAAATGTTGACTTCCTCTGGCCCTGTCTTAAACAGGGATAAAGACTGATGCAGTCATTTGGGCATTCTTAATCATGAGGAGGCTGTTTGGGGAGGTGGGACGGGGATCTTGCTGGGTTGCTGGGCTGCCTCACCTGTACTGTCTGTAGTGCTGTCAGCTCTCCTTCCCATGTGTCCAACTGGAAGAGATTCTTGCCAGGGACTCATGGTTCCTGTCTCTTGCTGGGCAGAGTATAGAGTTTAGAGTATTTTATCCACTACTCTGGAGGCTCCAGCCATGGAGAGTATAGAAGTTTAGAAGAAAGGTAGCCCTAGTATGAGATTCCATTTGAATTCAGAATGCTGAGGTTTTTAATGAGCACAAGGCCTCTTTATTGTCCTTCATTCCATATGGAGCTTCAGTCTGAGCCAGAGCAATGTGTGGTCATACCTTACTTCTGTTTCCCTTCCACAGTCTCAGTGGGCTGGGTCGCAACATCATCCTCACAACCATGCCAGCAGGTACTAAGCTAATTGCTGGCAATAAGCCAGTGAGTTTCCTCACTGCCCAGCAGTTGCAGCAACTTCAGCAACAAGGTCAGGCCACACAGGTAAGGTCTAATGCTGACTGTCGACCATCTCAGCTTGTCTGTTTCCTTTGTTTTCCTTCATTGATGTGCCTACTTGCAGTTCACTGACCAGATTTCCTCTCTTTGTGCGCAGGTGCGCATCCAGACTGTTCCCGCGTCCCATCTCCAACAGGGCACAGCTTCTGGCTCCTCCAAAGCAGTCTCCACTGTTGTTGTGACCACCGCTCCTTCTCCTAAACAAGCACCTGAACAACAGTGACTGAGAAAGAGAGGCAGCTTTAAGAGACCAGGCCTCATGCATCTTGGCTGACAGAAAGGGAACAGGGAAGTTGTTTGCTTCATTCCTCAGAGCTCTCCTGCTTGAGGCAGAGTGGTGGAGGGTGATGCCAACTATGGCCTAGGTTCTGCAGCCACACTCCAGAATGAAGCCCTGACGAGGTTCCATTTTAGGGTTTCAGGGCTGCACTGTCTAGTCCAGGAGGAGAGAACATCAAAGTCATGGGAGGTCACAGTCACAAAAGCCAGAGTTTACCTCCTGAGTGGTGGATGCCCAGGGAGCAGGCCTTCCAGTTGGGGAGCGGGCCAGCAGCGAATAAGCCTCATTCTGTGTGAGGATTTTACTTTTTAGTTTTCGACCTTCTTGGTGACTTGTCCAGATGAGTTTTGTGTCAAGAAGATTTTGTGTAACTTATTTTTTTAAAAAACTTATTGTGCATCTTTTATCAAATAGAAATGCGGGCTTTAGTGCC
The DNA here is from genome assembly GCF_037038515.1 of Microtus pennsylvanicus. Lineage (NCBI taxonomy): Eukaryota > Metazoa > Chordata > Mammalia > Rodentia > Cricetidae > Microtus > Microtus pennsylvanicus. The sequence goes on along the minus strand of NC_134581.1, from coordinate 88,822,205 downwards.
CCTAAACTGATCCCTTACTCCTTTGGCCAGAATGAGAGCATAATAATACTCTTAACAGGTTGGGGACTTACTTGATAATGAGAGGTTACATAGTAGGGAATGTAGGCCATGAGGTCAAGTGAGACCAGTTTGGTACCACTTACTAAAGGTGGGTGTCAGGGTCTTGGTTGTTCCCTGTATCTTCACTTGGGGATTGTCCTTGACATTTGTCAAGAGAGAGTAGGGGATGCTGGCCGAGATGCTGCTCACAGTGCACCTGCGTACAGCCCAGAGATTCTATCTGCTGTAGAACAGCAGTTGCAAACCAGACCCTTGAAGCTGGCCACCTGATTGGAGCATAGAGAAAATGGTGGAGGTGGGGCAGTGTTAGGAGAAGTAAGTCTGAGTTTGCGGTTTTTATTCCTGGCCGTTTCACACTTCTCAGCCACTACGAGCCGCAGACAGCTCAGAAGGATGGTTTTAAAGTCCTACGTACTTAGTGCACTGGTCACACCTTCTGTATCCTGCTGTGGTGCAGGGGTGGGTGGGAACGCCTTTCTGTGGGGACAGGACTTCCCTGTCTCTCTGTGAAAGTATCCAAATTATTAAAAAATTATCTTTCATCTTGGGCCTTTAATTGTTTTCTTTTATGGGGAAGTAGAGCCAGAGGCCACATAGAATGGAAACGGTCTGGTTTAAGTGGTAGGTGGGTTGAAACTGGGTTGTTTAGCAAGTTGCAGAGAAACCGAAAAGGGTTAGAGTGCTTTCAGCTACAGAGTGACTTTACAGTTACATTTGGTTCTCATAGCAGTTTTGACAATTAGAATTGCCATCCCTCTTTAATAGTGAGAAGATATAAATCTGAGTGGAAATTAGAGGAAACTAAGATGAGCACCTGGTCTTGAAACCCAAAGTCAGTTCCCAGTGTTAGAGATGTAACTTAGTGGGGAGAGAGCACCATACTGCTAAAGTGTGATGTTAGAGTCACATGGGCCTGTAGTAATCTCTTCTCTGGACATCGGAGCAGAGGATTAGAACTTCACACTCATGCTTGGCTCACTTCAGCTGGCTAGAGGCCCACCTGGTGCTACATTAGAGCAGAAAGTTAGGTCTTCCAAGTCAGGTCCCCTGTGTGCTGTACTTTTAAGGAAGACTCACTAAGGTGTCCTGGTGAAACCGCAGGGTAATTAGAGTTGTGTGGGAAGCCTGGCTCTCAAACCGCAGGTGACAGGATGAGATGAAATCATACTCTTGATGGTGTGGGAATGGACTGAAATGATGAGAAGTGGGGGGACTAGAGTGAGGGGAATACAAATTCCTTGTGTGTTTTATATTTTTGGATATCATATTCATACAGAAAATGATGTGGTAGTTCCTAGACAACAATAAGGGAAGGTAGGAAATACTCTCTGTGAGAAATTTACTGTTGGCTAAAACCTCTGAGATTTTCCTTAGCAAATCCCATAAAAGTCACTCTTGCTTTTGGCTTCAGATCTACTCCAAACTTTTATATACTGAGGGTATCTGATTGCCTGTCTGATTAGTACATGCAAATATATTGTATATCCTAGCGAATACATAGTTAAAATACAGGCTTATTTAATGATGCCAGCTTGTGGGGTTGACTCCCCAGAAGTCTAGTTTTGCAGGGAACAGCTCTTGTAATACAGTGGCATCATTGATCCTCTGAGCTTCTGTTGGACAGATTGGTAAAATTACTCAGACCATGTACCCAAGACAGGATTTAGTGAAAAGCATTCGGATCTACTTGTACTTTAAGATTTATTTTTTCTGTGTGTATCTGTGTTTGTGTGAGTATGTGTGGGAACTGGTGGAAGAAGAAGTCATGCAGATGTCGGAGCTGGGAACTGAGCTCTGGGCATCTGGAAGAGCAGGGGCTGCTTGCCAGCCCTGTGGCATGTACTTCTAACACTGTTGAAGAATATTTTGCCATGGAAGATCTTTCAATAAAGGTGTCCCAAATCACTGGTTAGAGATACAAAAATAAATTTTAGTATTTTATATTTAATAGTTGTATGTCAATCCCTCAAGAATATCGTTTCTTCTGCCAATATGAGAAGCCTCACATCTTTTTTTAAATGAAAATAAAACAGAAAATAAGGAAAGCAATTTTTTTTTTTTATTGTTAGTGAATGAGTCCTTAAATACTTTCTGAATGGGTTGGGTTCCTCTCAACTGTCAAGCCAAGGGAAAAGGGAGCCCAGAGTTCTATAATACTTAATATTTTCAGATGATTCGAATCCCTACATGTGACTTTGCAGAACTTTGTGAAGTTTCTCTTTTAGGTGTTTATGAAGGATAGGGGTATGGGATGAGAGAAAGACACCAGACTTGCCGGTCACAGTTTTGATGGATTTTGCCAGTTCATAGCTTTTTGACCTTCTGCTGACCAACCTCAGGAGGACGTCACATGCTTAGATTGCAGAGGCTGTGCGGGCCCCTGAGATAGAGTGCACCCCAGCATCAGAGTGCTGCACAGTGAAAGGCCCTTCAACCTCAGCCAGCACAGAAGCCCTTTTTACACAGGAACTAACGTATATGTTTAGTTCTCCGTGTACTATTGTGGCTTTGTATGTACTGTGTCCTATGCCTGGTGTACCTTTTCTAAAGGACCAACTCCCCATTTCTTCTCTGCTCCTCCTCCCTCTGGTTTATGCATGTGGGTGTTTTGCCTAAATGTATGTATGTGCGCCACATGCATGCCTGATGCCCCTGGAGGTCAGAGGATAACATCCCTTTGAACTGGAGTTGTAGACAGTAGTCAAGTGCCATATGGGTGCTTGGAGTCAATCCTGGGTCCTCTGGAGAAACATGAAGTGTTCCTATCTGCTGAGCCATCTCTCTAGTCCTGTGTGTTTGTTTTTGTTTGTTTATTTGTTGTTTTGTTTTTGAGATAGGACTTCTGGCTGTATTGGTACTCAAGTTGTAGACCAGGCTGGCTTTGACCACCTGTCTCTGCCTCCCAAGTGTTGGGATTAAAGGTGTGTGCCACCACCGCCCAGTCTGTCTCTGTACTTCTTAACAGTGTCCATCACTATAGTGATACTTCATTTGTATTTTAATAAATAAAGCTTGCCTGAAGATCAGAGAGTAAAAGAGCCACCCGGGTCAGGCTTACAGACCAGGCAGTGGTGACACACACCTTTAATCCCAGTAGCCACACTAGTTGCCATAGAAACCGGGTGGTAGTGCTGCACGCCTTTACTCCCAGCACTAGAGAGATATAAAATGTAAGATGGAAGGAGACAGCTCTCACACAGTCTCATTCTGAGGATTCCTGGAGGCAGGATCGCCATTTCAGACCGAGGTAGAGGTAAGAGCCAGTGACTGGCTGTTTCACTTTTCTGACCTTTAGGTTGAACCAGTATCTGTCTCTGAGTTTTTATTTAATCTCGCTACACATCACACTGCCTAATGATAGCCTCAGGAGTTCTCTCTTACTGTCAATTCCTTGATGGATATCTCATTAATTCTTGCAAATGTTTCAGTGCTAGGGAAGTGGCTGTTTAATAAATACCTGGTGAGGAAAGTTAAAATTCTACAAAACAACATGTCCAGAATCAATGGTACAGTATCAAGTCTATATAAAAAAATTCAAAATTCTTACCCTTTGGTTTTAGCTGTTTTAAAATTGGAGGCCTTTTCATAATCTGATTTTCCCCTCTGTATCTAGGAGCTACAGACTTGCTATATAATGTTTGTCAATAGGATAATGTTGAGGAATCAGGACTTTGAGTTCTCAGCTGAGCTGTCAACTAGCTCCTTTTGATTGAAGAAAATCATCTTTTACCTAATTTAGTCTCCGATCAAGGCCAAAAGGTAGTGCTCTGGGATGAGTTACTAGAGAATGCTTCAAAAGTCAGCACTTAAAATACCAAAGCTTGCGAGTTTCTTTATTATTTAACAAATGTGTTAGAATTTTGGCTCTGAACTGAAGGCACTGCATTGTCTATCACTTAAGTCTCAATATATTTTTGAGAAGAAAGTACCTGCGTGATTGAGAGAAGAGGGGCAAGTTATCAGAAGCAGCATGTGCTGGCTTGTTAGATTGATGGGTTATTTCATCCACACGGTCACTTCCTGTTGTAGGTGTTCAGAGTCCTAGAGCAGTTCCTCTACAAGAACAGGCTTGCTACTGAAAGGTCTATAATAGTATTACTCTACTATGGACTTTATAAGTTAAATTATGTGTAAAAATCCAAGTAGCATGGTACATAAACACCTGAGGTCCAATTTCCTGTATTTGAGTCTCTAACTCTGTGTTAGATGAGGAATGCAAATATGAAGCCCTAAGAGCACAGTAGGGCGAGCCTTAAATAGAGGGGACAAGCTATTGTTGACAAAGGATGAGGTCTCTCCACTTCCCCAAGGCCTGATGTCACTCCTCATCTGAGCCACTCAAAAGGGCTGACTGGTAAGTGTGATCTGATGATGTCAGCTTCTGAATCCCAATGATTTCTCCTTCTGCATGTCTCTTCACCCTAGTCAGAAAGCTGCAGCAGACATAAGAACCATTGAATTAGCCTTAAGTCCTCTGTTCACTAACTCCATGATGTAAGAGAATGGCAGAGCCTTTCTTTAGGTATCTATTAAACATGGTTATAGCACATCTACACACCTGACTTCCAGGATTCTATTTACAGAAGAGAAAAAATCAACTGGTAACCAAAACATTATTATTATTGAGACTAGATTTAGGCCTCCCTCTTGTCATCTATTTTACTGACCAGAAAGTAGAGCTGGAGGAAACTTTTTTTTTTTTTTTTTTGGCCTGGGGTTTTTCCTGGATGAAGTATATATCTCCTTTAGTCTAGGGGAAATAAGACTTGGGGCGGGGGAAGGCAGAGACAGCTTCTACAGCAACAGATCTCCATAATAACACATGCCAAATTTTAGTTTTCCATTTAGTAGTTGTTCAGATTACTCAGGCTTTTGAAGCCTTGTTTCCCCGTTTGTTAAAAGCAAATGGAACTACATAATAAAGTGATGAGGGTTAAAGGAGTTAACATGTGGTGCCTGGGGCAGTAAGTGCAGGCAGCCAGTAGTTCTTATAGTCTATATTATGTTAAAAGGTAATTAGCACTTTCTGCTCTTAGACATATTTTGATGTCTGTATATTTGGGAAGTAAGCAAAACAAGTTTGAACATAGGTGATGGATCCACCAAACCAGTGATAGGAGGGACATCAACCCAGACAGATTGCTGGTTTGAGGATTTTCCTATTATGTACCAGCTTAAAATCTGTTTGAGGCCAGGAAAGCAGGCAGTGGTGGTCCATGCCTTTAATCCCAGCACTTGGGAGGCAAAGGCAGGCGGATCTCTGTGAGTTCGAGGCTAGCCTGGTCTACAGAGCGAATTCCAGGACAGGCTCTAAAGTTACAGAGAGGTTTTTTGTTGTTGTTGTTTTTTTTTTCCCCCAAAGTCTGAACTGTACTTGAAACCTAGATTTAACATCCTCTAGTCAGCCTGTTTAACATAGCTGAGCCTCCTTATACTCTCTGGCAAGTAAGAATTGTGGTAATTGCCCTACAAATGAAGAGTACCTCATACAGAGTTCAGCATAAAGTTGGCAGTAACTAAGTAGTAGGAGTGAACCACCAACACTTAGAGCCTGGTTAGGGAGAGAAATTTGACAGCATTGGTTTTAACATACCAGTAAACAAGAGAGAAGTTGATGGCCGTGATGCAAAGGGCAACCAAATAGTGCCAGCAGAAGCACATGGTGATAAACATGATATTGTCCATGTCTTTCTGGTCCCATTCTGGTGTTCCAAATGGGGGGAACAGGACAAATCCAATCTGGAGGAGTAGAGGAGAAAGTTTCTGGTTGATTATCTAAGAAGCAGCCCAGTGGTCTCCATGTGTTCTACGCTATGTCACAGCTCCTGCACAAAGTCTGATTGCTTCATAGGATGATTTAAAAATAGCTAAACTTTAGGGCTTTCATTTTATATGAGTACTTTAGTAAATACAGAGTGCCAGCAAGCTATTGGTGGAGAAAAATTGCATAGGTCAAGGGGTGGTGTGGGGATTAAAAGGTCACCTAGACCAGACACCATGCCCTCACTCCCCTGTACCCCTACTGTATCTGCTGCATTTTCAGACAAGTCACTTGGGGACTTTTCTTGGGTATTTCCAAGGGGACTTCTCAACCCAGACCATATGAGGAGCTTGAATGATACCTGCCAGAACCAGGTTCCTTGAAGAATGAGAAGACTGGTTCGGAAAAGCTCCAGCACAATATTATCCCGAATGATCACCTCTAAAGAGATACTGACACTCCCTCCAAACAAAGCGAACAGCAGAAGCGAATGGATGTGCTGGTCCAGTGGAGGTCGGTTGTGGACGTGGAAATAGAAGAGAAAACCTGTTGCAAACCAATGACAGCCATCAGAAACTTGCTTGTTTCTAGTTAAGAGGGTTCACTCTAGCTTTTCCCAATTATTGGAATTTTTCCCCCCAATACTTGTCTCAAATCAAGATTCTTCAGCATTCAGGAAGCCAGCTGACATGAGCACCGACAGCAAGCACATGCAGACTGCTAGTTTTGTGGGTCTCTTGAGAATCTAAAAGAATGTGTCTGTCTGCAGACTCCATGACAAACAATCCAGAGTACATGTAGTAGGTCAGCTATGGTGCTGGGTTGTAAGCAGTTGGATGAACAGGGGAACACATATACGCACATATAATGTCTTGAGGATTGATTTTTCTGAGGAAGGTCATATGTTAATATTTTAAATTTGGATACAAATTCAACTTGTCCATCTTTCTTCCCCGTGTCTCCAAGTTACCTTCACTGAATACTGCCATCGCCAAAACCAGCCTGTCCACCCCCAGGGGCACAGTGTTGAAGTAAAGGTAGGTGAGCATGTCAATGACTCCCGAGACACCAAAGAACAGGTACATGGTGCTGTGCTGCCAATTCATGAGCTTTGTCCATTGATTCTCATGGTAGAGGTGGAGGTGAGGCCCATCTGGAACAAACTGCTCGGCCAGGATCCCTGCCAGGAAGTAAAAATAAAAAAGGAGATGGCAAAGGTGTCAACAAGACAAACATGAGATAGCAGAAGTTGCCTGAAGACGTGAGCCAGGTCCAGATATGGGTGATAGTGGACAAAGGTCAGCAGACTGACTGCAAAACTACAGCCAGAGAAAATTTCTCTGAGGAGCCGATGGAAACATCTGGCCCTGGATGCTCCTTCAGGGTTTGAGGTTGGAGACACAAGGACAGAAATAGAACATACTGGTCCCCAGGGAGTTCCTCAGCAGAGATAACAGCATTCCCCATAGGTGAGAGTGTGACTGAGACATTGCTCTTCTGTTGTGGAATATGACTTTAGGCAAAGATGTATTATATTTGTTTATGCTGCATCTGTTTAACTATGAAGATGTGTTGCTGTTCTACCTTGCCTACCTAAGGCACCCGATCGCTCTAATAAAAAGCTGAGCAGCCAATAGCTAGGCAGTAGAGGGGTAGGAGATAGGTGGGGTTGGTGAGCAGAGAGAATAAGGAGGAGAAATCTAGGTTTAAGAAGGGAGAAGAGAACGAGGGAGAAAAGGCAGCCGCCAGCCAGCAGACTCGGACTTGGACATACAGAAAGAAAGAAAAGTAAAAGATCCCTGAGGCAAAACATAGCTGAAGAGAAACGGGTTAAATTAAGTTATAAGAGCTGTGGGGCAAGGGTAAGCTAAGACTGAGCATTCATAAGTAATAAGTCTCTGCGTCATTTTCTGGGAGCTGGTCGGTGGTCCAAAAGAAGGCCTGCTGCAATCTTTGGACATCAGTGAGCCAGGCAGATCCAAGAGAGGATGAGGCTGAAGGGACACGGAACAGAAGTCACAGTGGTGTCCGATGTGCAGACCTGAGAGAGGGTATGTGCTGGGGCTGCCATAGAGTGGGTACCCTTCCTCACCATAGCCCTGTGTTTAAAACACGGGTGAGCCTGTGAGGCCTCACAGTTTCCAGCCACGGTGCCTAAAGAGAGAGAAGTGAAGCCAGACTGAAGAAGCTATACTTTGGGGTTTCTTCTCTTTCTCTTTTTGCTTTGTTTAGTTTTTGCTTTTTGAGACAATCTCACTGGCAAGCCCTGGTGGCCCTAAACTTGCCATCCTGTTGACTCTGTCAAGTGCAGGGATTGCCTGTACCACTCATGGCTTTTGTCCCTTCTACTTTCTATCATGTTTAGAAGGCAGATTTGCCTTTATGCTTGGTATCCAAAATATTCTGGAGGAAGCCTGGAAGTGGCTCAAATTTGCATTCGCCTGTAAGGGATCAGGAGGTTAGTGAAATGGTCCAGGAAAGTGCCACTGATAACAGAACGGGAGCCCTGTGAAGTGGGGACTGTGTGTGCTCAGAACAGTGACTTGCTGGCATTTGGCAAGAGCCCTAGAGCGGTGCTGACCAAATGTCACTTTCACCCACTCAGGAGGGCAGATAAAATATCGCTTTTTTTCTTCTTTATTAAAGGGCAGTGTGCTTTCCTCACCATTAGCTCCACAAAGAGCCGTTGATGCTTGCAAGAAGTCCTGGCTACATCTGGCTTGCAGGAGGGGTTAGTGTCAAAGCTTCACGCCAGACAATGGTAGGCCAAGGACAAGCTGCAGATGGATCTTGGGGATCAGCTCGCCAGTGCCCCCAGCAGGTGTAGCTCCAGGAGCTACAACTTGCTACTGTTGTTACTGCCGGTCCCTGGAGCCTGCTGCAGAATGGTAGTGGGGGATTTGGTGAGAAAGAAGCAGGGTTAAAATCCTTCACAGACCTCTGAGGACTTCTCAACCTTTCTGTTGCCTGCCTTGTTGGCCTCCTTGAGGGTACCCTTCCTAGTAAATGCTTGCTACTCCTGGGTGGGAGGTATGACAGTGGGTTGCTGTTAACCACTCTTAGGTCTAGAAAGAGACTATTTGGGGAAAGATTATTTATTTTAAACTAAATCCTATTTAGTGTTTTCCTTTGTTTTAAAAAATTTACCCCCCATTTAAATTTGTATTTTCTGCCGGTTGTGGTGGCGCACGCCGGTAGGATTTGCTGAAGGAGGCAGAGGCAGGAGGATCACGAGTTCGAGGGCAGCCTGGGCTACACATTAAAAAAAAAAAATAAATTTGTATTTTCTGTTTTTCACGTAGTATTTGTTGTGTTTCTATAACTTCTGTAGGGCAAAAACTGGTTTACTTGGTAGTTTTTCATGGGGTATATACTAATGTAAGGTCCTGTTAGCTATTGGTATAAAGCTTCATACACAATGGCTAGTAAAATAAAACAGACAAGCAGTCACCTAAGATCATGCCCTGTTGTGCTTGCTAGGAAGACATCCATTCCATTTCCAGGAAATGGGTTGAAGGTTCTGGGTGTGGGAGGAGATACCATAGACAAAATTCTCTTCTTACCAATGATTGCAAACGCAGTCTTGACTGCACCTTCGATGATCTCAATGCGCTGTTGCTGCTGGCTCAGTCTGTTCTTCTTCAATCCCTTTTGATGAAAGTACTTCAGTGGGTACTTCACTGACCACCATAGCCCAAATATCAGAAAGAAGCTCCCTGGGAGAGCGTGGCCCTTGAAGTTTGCCATCAGTATTTTAGGACACCTAAAAGATGGGGACAACTATTAGGTAATTGAGTGATGAAGACATAAATACATATAGACGTGTGTGTGTGTGTATGTGTGTGTGTGTAGAGGCCAGAGGGCAACCTAAGGTATGCAGTGCCACCCACCTCACTTGAAGACAGGACTTGTTGGCCTGGAGCGCACTATGCTAGGCCAACTGGCCAGTGAGCTCTGCAGACCTGCCTGTCTCCCTAGCACTGTGATCACAAGGAGACATCAGCATGCCCAGCTGTTTTACATGAACAGTCTTTCCACTCTATAGTTTGAGCTTGAGTTCATCGTGGTGATCTCGCACCTTCTCTCCATCTTCTCTCTCTGTCTGTCCTTCTTTTGAAGGGGAAACCATAGCCTCTTCCTTCCCCCTTCCTCCTTTCTCTCCTTTATTTCTATCTCTATTTATCTCTTCCCTTCGTAATTACTTTACCCTTATACCCTTTCCAATATCCACCAAATAAACTCCATACTCAAGCTCTCTCTGTATGGCGTTATCTGTCTGTCTCCCACCCACCGCGGTCTCCCACCAGGGGATCTGCCAGAGTTGCATGAATCTTTCATTGGTTTCCTAAACTTAACCTTGTCCTCTGCTCTGCCAACACCTCACCAGGTCCAAGAGACACCAGACAGTTCCACACCACAAATCCTGGACAGGAGTTAAGCAACCAGATACCCCAGGACGTGTCCAGCACCCAGCTTTCTCAGGTCTCCCAAGACTCTGGAAGTTCACAAATAAGCAGGAAGCAGTCTTGAGAAGCTGATGTCCCCATCCCCTTAGCCTGCCATGCCTAACTCCTCGCCTTTTTATTAAAAGAGAAAGATGGAGATGTTATCATTCTGCTGATGGTCCCTGTCACCTGGGTACCCTATCCCTGATGGTTAATCTAGACAGGTGCAATTGAAAGCACAGTGCCATTTTCGTAAAACTGGGAAGGTACGTCATTAAAGCTCAGACGTGATGTGCTTTTACTCCGTTTGTCAAAATTCTGAATGTTAACGATTTATTTTGAAGAACGTGTTGTTTTCCCTTAGGAACTAGGTGGTGACTGAACGAACATGGAGGAAGGGAGACGATTGTTGATAGTAGCATGCAGGCTCACTGTTCATGTTCACAATGTGTAATGAACACACAGTTCTTGACTGCTTAAATTCCCCAGAACCAGCAGTGAAGCTCAGCAGTGCAGTGAAATCCTGTTCTAGCCTCTCCTCTCTACATTCCATCGTCTCTGGCTGTCGGGCTGTCAGGGAGATTGCCTCTGCCTGGCCTTTTAACCAGGACGCCTCATACAGACCCTCCTTGAATTTTTTTCATTTCTTCACCTTTAACGAAGCAGATTGTTTAACCATTGCTTTGCTGTCATTTTATTTTTAAGATTGGAGCTGCCGGGCAGTGGTGGCACACCCTTTAATCCCTGTACTCAGGAAGTAGAGGCAGCTGCAGCACCTCTAGAGTTCAAGGCCAGCCTGGTCAACAGAGGGAGTTCCAGGACAGGCAGGGCTGCACAGAGAAATCCTGTCTTGGGGGCAGGGGAATTGGAGCTGTGATACATGCCAAACTGGTTCACTGCCAGGCTTGGTGGCTGTAGTGGTGGAATGGGGGTTGATGATTCACTCATGGGGCCTCTTCCCATCTGATTTCTTGTTGGATTTCCTGTTTTCTTCTTATCGATATTCTGATTCCTTTATCAATCTATTCTATTGTAGCTTACTGTGCTTCCTTAAAGCAGTTATTTGGAATTGTGTTCTGATAATTGCTCCCTACAGAGGTCTAGCAAAACCCACTTCTTGTTCACTGTATGTTTGCAATAACCCCGACTCCTCCCCGATTCAGATGTATAAAATAAATGAGCCAAGTCTTCTGGCTATTGTTGGTATAACTCCGTCAGAGCACATTGCCCAAGAGCTCTTCTGTATGTGCGTCATTTCTTCATTTCCCATCATCCCAGTTAGACCAGTCTCTAAGGCTGTGCAAGGTCATGGTACTTTTGGTGTTACTTTCTGATTGAAAAATATATATATATATATATATATCAACCACCAATCGTATTATAATTCCTCTAAAAGAGTCCTTTTCTGACGCTTTCCAGAATTTTCTTGCTGGCAGCAGCTTTCAGCCATGCCTCTGATTTCATCTCTGTATGTTTTGGTTTTGTTTTGAAGTGGGGGGGTCTTATGTAGGACAAGCTGGCCTTGAACTGAAAATCTGGCCTTGAACTGAACATCTGGGGTCACACATGCTCACCACTATGCCTGGCTTTTTGGAGTTTCTACCTTTAAAACAATGTCAGTTGAACTTCTTGGGTCTATAATGTAAAGTTCTTCATCAAATTTGGGAGTATTTCACTTAGCATTTCTTCATCCCCTGCCCTCTTCTTTTGGAGCTCATGTTAGATAGATGTATGTGGGAAATTTAATATTTTCTCATGAGTTGCTGGCTCTGTTATTTGTCTCCATTCTTTTTTACTCTGATCCTCAAACTAGATTTTTAAAAAGTGTTTCCATTCAACGCAATGTCCATCAAAATCCCAGCAAAATTCTTCAAAGACCCCGAAAGAATGGTACTCAACTTCATTTGGAAAAGCAAAGAACCTAGGATAACCAAAACAATCCTGTACAATAAAAGAACTTCTGGAGGCATCACAATCCCTGACTTCAAACTCTACTACAGAGCTACAGTACTGAAAACAGCCTGGTATTGGCATAAGAACAGACAGGAGGACCAATGGAACCGAATAGAAGACCCGGATATCAATCCACACATCTTAGAACACCTGATCTTTGATAAAGAAGCAAAAAATATCAAATGGAAACAAGAAAGCATATTTAACAAGTGGTGCTGGCATAACTGGATATCAACATGTAGAAGAATGAAAATAGACCCATATCTACTATCACCATGCACAAAACTCAAATCCCAATGGATCAAAGACCTCAACACAAAGCCAGCAACACTGAACCTTATAGAAGAGAAAGTGGGACGTACACTTGAATGCATTAGCACAGGGAACCACTTCCTAAATATAACCCCAGCAGCACAGACACTGAGAGAAACAATTAATAAATGGGACCTCCTGAAACTAAAAAGCTTTTGTAAAGCAAAGGACATGGTTAACAAGACAAAACGACAGTCTACAGAATGGGAAAAGATTTTCACTAACCCCACATCAGACAGAAGTCTGATCTCCAAAATATACAAAGAACTCAAGAAATTGGACACCAAAAGATCACATAATCCAATAAAAATAAAGAGGAGTACAAACTTAAATAGAGAACTCTCAACAGAGGAATCTAAAATGACTGAAAGACACTTCAGGAAATGTTCAACATCTTTAGTCATTAGAGAAATGCAAATCAAAACAACTCTGAGATTCCATCTTAAACCTGTAAGAATGGCCAAAATCAAAAACACCGATGACAACTTATGCTGGAGAGATTGCAGGGGAAAAGGGATCACTTCTGTATTGCTGGTGGGAATGCAAGCTGGTACAACCCCTTTGGATGTCAGTGTGGCAATTTCTCAGAAAATTAGGAAACAACCTTCCTCAAGACCCAGTAATACCACTTTTGGGTATATATCCAAAGGATGTTTAATCGTGCCACAAGGACATGTGCTCAGCTATGTTCATAGCAGCTTTGTTTGTCATAGCCAGAACCTGGAAACAACCTAAATGCCCATCCATTGAAGAATGGATAAGAAAACTGTGGCATATTTATACAATGGAGTACTACACAGCAGAAAAAAATAACGACAGCTTGAATTTTGCAGGAAAATGGATGGAGCTAGAAAACATTATTTTGAGTGAGGTAACCCAGACACAGAAAGACAATTATCACATGTACTCACTCATAGGTGGTTTTTAAACATAAAGCAAAGAAAGCCAGCTTACAAACCATAATCTCAGAGAATTTAGACAACAATGAGGACACTAAGAGAGATTCCTATAGATCTAATCTACATGGGAAGTAGAAAGTAGAAAACGACAAGATCTCTTGAGTAAATGGGGAACATGGGGACCTTGGAGGAGGATTGAAGCGGGGGGAAGGCAAGGAGGGGAGCAGAGAAAAATGTAGAGCTCAATAAATATCAATAAAATAAAATAAAAAACAGATAAAATAGTGTTTCCAGTTACTTGATTCTTTGTCCCCTTTCTTCCCTCCCACCCCGTCTTTTCCCCTTCCCCCCCTCTTTCCCGCTCCTCCATCTCTACCATTCTCCCTCACCTTTGAAATAGGTCTCACTTTACAGCTACTCCTGCCACATTCTAGGATCACAGATGTGCATTACCATAATGTCCTGCTCTCATGGGTTCTTAACTTTGGTAATCATACTTGTCAGTGTTAGAATTTCCACTCTTGCCAGACAGTGGCGGTACACACCTTTAATCCCAGAATTTGGGAGGCAGAGGTAGGCGGATCTCTGTGAGTTCGAGGTCAGCCTGGTCTACAAGAGCTAGTTCCAGGATAGGCTCCAAAGCTACAGCGAAACCCTGTCTTGAATAAAACAAAACAAAATAAAATGGAATTTCTACTCTTTTTTGTAGTTTGCAAGTCATTTTCATTATATTTTCCTTTAATCCTTTAAACAGTTTCAATTCTCTAAAGATACTTTAAAAAAATGGCATTGAAGTCTTTGTCTATTAAATATAGCATTCAAGCCCTTTAGAATTTGGTCCAGTTTCCTTTGTCTTTGATCGCTGAAGTAGTTCATCATTTACTGTTTCTTTGTCTTGCCCATTTTTCTGTAGCAGCTCTAGACTAACTCCAGTGACTTGCCTGGATTATGGAATCTGTCTCCTGCATGATGTGCAGATTCCATCTTTGCTTGCCTATAATTCTTCTCCTTTAATTTATTAACTTAATTTCATAAAGGTTACACCTGTTTAAAAAGAGATTTATTTATTCATGTAATATATATATATTTGAGAGTTTGCATGTATTCCTGCATGACAAAACATAGTATCAGAGAGAAGAGGGCATCTGATCCCATTGTAGATGGTTGCGAGCTGCCATGTAGGTGCTGGGAATTGAACTCAGGACCTCTGGAAGAGCAGTCAGTGCTCTTAACTGCTGAGCCATCTCTCCAGCTCCATAATGAGGATTCATGAATTCTTTTTTGTTTGTTTTTTGAGACAGTGTTTCTCTGTGTAGCACTGGCCATCCTGGAACTCTCTCCAAACCAGGCTGGCCTTGAATGCAGAGATCCGCCTGCCTCTGTCCCCGGAGTGCTGGGATTAAAGGCATGTGCCAACACTGCCCAGCTCATCCTTATTTTCATTGTTTGGGTAGAGGTTTGCTTGAGTACCTTAATTCTGCATGGCATACAGTCTATGCCAACCCATCTGTATATGGGTTAGAGAAGGCCAGCTTTCCTGTCTTCCTAGACCTTCATTTATTACTCGAATTACTCAGGTCCCCTCAACATGTTAATAGGGGATGTGTAGAGAGATTTTCTCAATCCTTTTATATAACTTGATTGCAAAACTCCTTGCTAAATTCCTCATTGGTCTGGTGCTCACCATGAGTGGGACTGCAATGACAGACTAGCAAAGCTGTTTTTTTTTTTAAATTCCTCATTCCTGAGTATTCATTATATGTTCATTTCTCATGCTCAATAAAGCCAAAAATTTTTCAGCCCCTCAACCATCACTTGGAATTTAGTCTTTGTGTGTAAGCATTTTCATGGTCAGCTAATCTTACTTAAAAGTCATCAACTGAACCAGTGTGTTATCTATGGGCATTCATGTTCTTACCTGAAGATAGAAGCTTTCCAAGAATAAATGCTTCTCGATTTTTTGCTTACAATTGATAGCTTCTAATAGCTTCTAATTCTATGAAGTGATTGGTTTTGGCAGATTTATCTAATGTGTAGAATTAGATCTATCTTTCCCCCCTCTATTTGCAGGTGAAAATTACCTACCATATCTTCATTCTGATATAGCTGCAAAGGCTCCTTCCATTATTTTGCTTAATGGTTAACTCAGTTTCTTGTTAAGATCAAGCCTGTGATACTCCATTTTATTGACTTTAAAGGTGCAGAAAAACCCGCTTTGCAAGCGCCTGGTGGAGCTTTGGAGACTAACTGGCTTCTCCTTTTCCCTGGGCCTCCTTAGTTTTTCTCCTGAATAGATTATGTAAACGCTGAGACCTTATCTGCATCTGTGTACCTGGTACCAGTTTGCCAAGCTCTGCCCTTGCATTTTAATTGGCCTAAAGTTCACAGTGGTGCGAGGCAGGCCTACATGGAAGGCTGAGCACCTTGACCCGATTGTGGGTAGAGATGGAGGGGGGATGATTCCTCCCAGTCGCAGATTAATGGCTTACCTCTCTGGATGAGCTGCTTTGTGGAACAAGTGGTAGAGTTTATAGGCCGAGCCAATTTTAGTAAAGAAGAAACCAGGCAATGACTAACTTAACTAGAAAGAGATTTCTAATAATTTGAATAAGTAAATAGATTAAGGCCTCAGTGGTCTCCTCTCTAGTTGAGGTCTCCTTCTCTTGTCCTCTAAGGGGAACTGCTTCATTAAAAAAATAATGAGTCCTTTGATTATTAAGTTTTGTTTTTTTCTCAACATCATATGTATGCTATGTATTTTTTTTAAAAATAAGTACCAGATAAAAAAGTAAGTACTTCAGCAATGTGCTTGGTGATATACATAGGAAGAGTGGCCACTACACAACAGAACTTTCCCAGTGGAGTGAAAGGTTCACCAACAGGGAAACAAACACAAGAAAATGCGCTCACAAAGGGATAGTCCCAGCTTTCTTACTTCAATACATGTTCTAACCTTTTATAATCATGACCCAGTTTTTCAGGGATGGCAGCAGTGAGAACTTGCCTAATGGTTTAGCCAGCAGTCTCCTTCTGTTTCCTTATCTAGGAAGATTGTTAGAAGGACATTACAGCTGGAGTGGTGGGGTTGGCTTCATTTTCTTCTTCTCCTTTTTACTCTTTTCCCCAGTCTAGGATCCTGAAATCCATGGATGAAAAAGTAGAAGACATGAGCAAGAAAAAGGATTCTCTGGTGGGTTTTGGTTTTGCTGTGGTCTAGTATTTCCTCAATGTGCCCTAATTCCTCCCTTTTGGGATGGTAATGTATATTCTGGGCCATTGTATGTTGTGAAGTGCAAAAATTGCCTTTTTGATTTTGCATGAAATCATAGTTATGAGATTGCCTTGAGTCTCAGAAGAGACTTTGGACCTTTAAACAATGCTGACACTGTGAAAGACGATGGGGACTTTTGAAGTTGAACTCAAATGCATTTTGCATTAGGATATGGCCAGGGAGTGGAATGTGGAGGTTTGAATGAGAAATGCCCTCTATAAGCTCTGATACTTGGGCCCCAGTCGTCCCCAGGTGCTAGTGCTCCTTGGAGATGCAGGTGTAGCCTTGCTATAGGCAGCATGTCACTGCAGGCAGCATGTCACTGCAGGCAGCATGTCACTGGAGGCAGCATGTCACTGCAGGCAGCATGTCACTGCAGGCAGACTGTCACTGCAGGCAGCCTGTCACTGCAGGCAGCATGTCACTGCAGGCAGCATGTCACTGCAGGCAGACTGTCACTGCAGGCAGACTGTCACTGCAGGCAGACTGTCACTGCAGGCAGACTGTCACTGCAGGCAGACTGTCACTGCAGGCAGACTGTCACTGCAGGCAGCATGTCACTGCAGGCAGACTGTCACTGCAGGCAGACTGTCACTGCAGGCAGACTGTCACAGCAGGCAGACTGTCACTGCAGGCAGACTGTCACTGCAGGCAGCATGTCACTGCAGGCAGACTGTCACAGCAGGCAGACTGTCACTGCAGGCAGACTGTCACTGCAGGCAGACTGTCACTGCAGGCAGCATGTCACTGGAGGCAGCATGTCACTGGAGGCAGCATGTCACTGCAGGCAGCATGTCACTGCAGGCAGCATGTCACTGGAGGCAGCATGTCACTGGAGGCAGCATGTCACTGCAGGCAGACTGTCACTGCAGGCAGCATGTCACTGCAGGCAGACTGTCACTGCAGGCAGCATGTCACTGCAGGCAGCCTGTCACTGCAGGCAGCCTGTCACTGCAGGCAGACTGTCACTGCAGGCAGACTGTCACAGCAGGCAGACTGTCACTGCAGGCAGACTGTCACTGCAGGCAGCATGTCACTGCAGGCAGCATGTCACTGCAGGCAGACTGTCACTGCAGGCAGCCTGTCACTGCAGGCAGACTGTCACTGCAGGCAGCCTGTCACTGCAGGCAGCATGTCACTGCAGGCAGCATGTCACTGCAGGCAGACTGTCACTGCAGGCAGACTGTCACTGCAGGCAGACTGTCACTGCAGGCAGACTGTCACTGCAGGCAGACTGTCACTGCAGGCAGACTGTCACTGCAGGCAGACTGTCACTGCAGGCAGCATGTCACTGCAGGCAGACTGTCACTGCAGGCAGCATGTCACTGCAGGCAGCATGTCACTGGAGGCAGACTCTGAGAGTTTATACCATCACCCACTTCTAGTTTGCTTTCTGCCTCGTGTTTGTGGCTGAAGTTCTGATCTCTCCGCTCCCTGCTTTGACTGCCTGCTCTCCGGCTTCTCCCACTATTATGAACTCTCCCTCTGGAACCATAAGCCCAAGTAAACTCTTGTCCTATGAGTTGCTTTTGGCCATGGTATTTTATCACTGCAACAGAAAGTGACTGACAGACACACTTGGGGATAATTCTGTCACCACTAACCACCCCAGACTAGGGATGGAATTCAGCGCACAAGAGAGGCAAACCCTCTACCATTGAGCTACATCCCCAATCCTAATAAGTCCTTCTTATTGTTGAATAGTTCACTATATGAAACCCAACTGGTTGTATAGTCTGTTAGGCCTGTCACAACAAAGTACTGCAGTGGGGGTGGGGGTGTTGAACAATAGAAATTTGTTTTCTTACAGTTCTGAAGATTAAAACCCAAAATTAAAGTTGTGAAGTTATGATTTTTTTTTTTTTGGTCTGGGACCTCATTTCTTGGCTTATAGATACATGTCTTTCTTCTGTCTTCATCACATAGTCTTCCCTCTGTGTGTGCTTGGGTTCACACATTCCTGCTATAAGAACTCGAGTTGTGTTAGAGGAGCGCTCACCCAGTGACCTCATATCTAACATAATTGCTTCCTAAAGGCTCTACCGCCAAATTCCACCTTCTAAGGTACTAGGAATCAGGACTTCAGCAAATAAATTTGATGGATGTAGTTTGTTATCACATCCTGCCTAATTTTCCCTTCACATTTGGGAAGCCTTCTCACATGCGAAGTATCTTCACTTCTTCCCAACAGTGTTGAAGTCTTAGCCCATTCCAGCCTTGTGGTGGTTTAAATGAGAAGAGTCGTATAAGCTCGGAGATTTGAGTGTTTGATCACGATGGAGTGGTACTATTTGCCAGGACTAGTAGGTGTGGCCATCTTGGAGGAAGTTATGTCATGAGGGGTGGGCTTTGAGGTTTCAAATAGCCTGTTCCATGCCCAGAGTCTTTCTCTTCCTGCTGCTTGCAGATCTTGATGTAGAACTCTCAGTTCCTCCTCCAGCGCCATGTCTGTTTGCCTCACACTATTCTTCCCATCATGCTGATAGTGGACTAAATCTCTGAAGCTGTAAGCAAGCCCCAATTAAATGCTTTGTTTTCATAAGAGTTGCCTTGATCATGGTATCTCTTCACAGATAAAGAACACTAAGACACACTTTGACTCCAGAACCCCAGGTAATCTCCTCGGCTGGCTGTGGGTAAGACTTAGAAAACTCTGCTCCACCTGGGATGCTTTAACACAAGAAGTTACCTGCTTTCTAAATAGGCATAGAATGAACATTGCCATCACAACAGGAGGGACCATAAAGAGGAAAGTTGTGGGGTCCCAAGCAAGTCTGAAAAGTCCATTAGCTTTTAAGGCTTCAGAGTAATCCTTTTTGGCTTGATGGTGGCAGTGGCTCTGTCCTTTGGTCACTAGCTGGGGGATCCTTGGCCTTCAGAAACTGAGATGACCTCATCTTCTAAAATGCTAGGAGTAGCTTTGCCAGTTAGAAAACCCAGAACTTCCAGGTAACTTCTAGGCCTTAAGCAAAGGGGATTGTGAACAGGGTAGAAAACAAAACTGGGCCCCTGCCAGACAGGGTCTGTCTAAGGCAGCCTGGCTGCAATCACAATCAGCCCTCTTCACTCCCCTATCTTGTGTCTGTCTGATCTGTGTCATATAGCCAAAGACATGCAGGTTTCATAGCACAGGCCATGTATTCAAGCCTGATTCCTTTCAGTGCAGGACTTCCCGTTCCTTCAGAACATTTAAGAGTAGCACACTGGCTGGTTTTATGTCAACTTGGCAAAAGCCAGAGTCATCAGAGAGGAAGGAGCCTCAGTTGAGGAAATGTCTCCATGAGATCCAGCTGTAAGGTATTTTCTCGGTTAGTGATCACTGGGGGAGGGCCCAGCCCATGATGGGTGGTGCCACCTCTGGGCTGGTGGTCCTGGGGTCTGTAAGAAAGCAGGCTGAGCAAGCCATGGGAAGGAAGCCAGCAATCAGCAGTCCTCCATTAGCTCCTGCCTCCAGGTCCGGCCCTGCTCCTTGGTCATGGTGTTTTGTTACAACAAAACCCTAACTATGACAAGTTAGGGTCATAGTTGGTTTTTCTGGCAGAACTGAAGCCTCTTGCCTTGGACCCCCACCATGACAGCTGTTAATAAATACCTTACCTGAAGAACAATTTGACTTTTGAGTCCCCATGTTTCCTCTCCCTTCTTCAAACTAAGACAAATGGAGACAAATCACCCCGTGGGAGGCTTGTACTTGTTGTGTTCCCTACATCCATATTTAGGTTTTTTTGTTTGGCTAAGAGCTTGAGAGGCAAGCCTCAATGGATCCTCCTGGGTAGGGGCCTCTTTCAGCTCTTCTCACCCTGCTTTCCTCCTGAAGCTTCTCCAGGTCTTGGGTTTCCCTTCCCCCAGCTTCTCATTCCTGTATAACCCTGCCTTCGCAGCTCTCTTAGCTCTCTCCCTCTTGGTCCTCTTCTCTTGCTCCCCACCCTCCTTCTCTCATGGCCCAAATCTACTGGCCATTTTTGTGTACTGCTTTCTCTCCCTACTCTGGACTCTTCCAGAGGCCTTTGGCTGTACTCTCCTTCATATCTACAATGGCTTACAGAAATGTCTTCAAACGACTCATTCTCCTCCTCTCTTCTCTCAGGGTGAAGCTCTCTCCAAGCTGAGGTGGACTTCATGAAAACTCTTCTTTCACACTTACTGAGGAAGCTCATGCAGAGGATTCAACAACAAAAAGGTCTCCCTTCTCTTAATCATGTTAGCTGTCCTTTGAGTTTCCTGATACAGCATTCATAATTGTGTAGACCTGCTGTTATATATATGTCCTTGGCAATTGTTTTGATATAATTGTCGTTATATGTTTTTTTTATATCCTAAGGGGAAAATGAAAAACAAAATATGTGGCCTCTTTATAGATTTTAAAGTTTATTGAGTACTATTGGTATATGCTTAATTTTAAGAGCATACATGTATATGATTGTTTATATGAGCATTTTAAGATTATTTCTAACTGTTAAAAGCAGATTTTACAAAGCCCTTATTTTTGTCAATCCAGGATAAGATACAACTCTAAAAATTTTTAAAATCTCCGAAAAATTACATTTATTGTGTGTGTGTTCATGCAAGCAGGCACATGTGCATGTGTAGACACACATATGCCACTGTGCTGGGGAGTCAATGTTTGGTTGGAATCTCCAGCTCTCCCCTGCCTAACTGAAAGGCTCCATTCCTGTCTTTCTCTCCAAACCCTGCCCTCTCAGTGAACCAAACAAAGAAAGGAACCAAAGGAAAAAAAATCCCACCCTAAAGTTCTGCATACTTGGTGGCTGCTACAGTTTCCTCCCCTGAAGTTGCCAGCAGTCCAAGACCTTGTCTAAAGCAGTCAGTTTTTGACTGTACTTGGGCACAAACCCAGCTTGTGGTGGACACGTCATCATCCCTCACCTACAAACTATATAAACTCCCTGCTTTAGTTCAGGAGAGTGACTTCTCCAGCCTTGACCTCTGGAACTGGAGAACTCACATGGGAGTTGCTTTGCTCAAATAAACCTGTTCTTTTACTGTGTCAGTTGGGCTTAATTTGGCTTATTGTGTCATCAGAGAACCCTATTATTGGGGTACAGAAAACCTATTAGTCAGGACAACTTGTGGGGTGCCGTCGCTCAGGGATCAAATTTAGCTGTCAAGCTTTGTGGTTATAAGCAAAAGACACCGAAACCACTGAACTAGAACAATCCATGGGTAGAAAAAAAAGTTTGCTTTAGGAATCAAATCGCTAGGCTGTCCTTCAGGGCTCAGAGTACAGCTGTCAGCAGGAAAAGCCTTGTCAGTTTTAAGGGGACAGGTAGCTGTGGGAAGAGAGTTTCTTACACTGCGTAAAGATGTATAAAGACATCTTAAGAGGTCCCCTAAAACCTCCAGGCAATATAGGCCTTGGCTATAATCTTGACTATCCTTCAGAACTTGATGTTCCTCCCTATTGCAGAAGACACTGGGGACTTGAGTCACAGAACATGAAGAAATAAATCTAGTGCTCATCTGGAAGCTTCGTCTCTACTGGCTAGCCTTAATGAATATAAAATGGATGTAACGATGCAGCATAGTAATACAGTGATGACATTGCTAGACCTATAATTCAATGCATCTCTCAACCCTCATCTGAGAAGTTTCTCCTTGTGATAGGTGGCAATTAGTGAAGAGATCCTCAACTGGTTAAATGTGTGGAGGAAAAGAGACTGTGGCGTGCTTAGTCCCAGATGGGATGTACATATCACATTCCTTACACAAGGCTCAGGGAATCCTCTCAGAAGAGTGGGTGGAGAGATTGTAGGAGACAGAGGTGCTGGATAACATTAAGGAAAACATTTTTGCAGGCACAACAGGACAGTCGTGCATATGAACTCCCAGCAATTATGATAGTGTGTGCACGTGACCTGTTCAAGCTCAAGCCAGACAAAATCCCAGCATGGAGGAGGGAACATGGGCACCGAAATCCCACTACGAGCTGAGTAGCTGCTGGCATTTGTTATCTGCTGGGAGAGAGCTGGTTTTCTTTAGTGATGTGGGTTGCCCATGCTCCAAGGCAGGCCTTACTTCCAGGTGTAGTTGGGCAATACAAACCAGACTTGATCAAGGTGTTGGGGGATGGGGAGAGTTGGGTGGGTAGGTAGAGAGCACAGATATGGCCAAATATATTGTATGGAATTCTCAAGGATAATATTACTTGAAAAAAATGAAGACATCTTGAGATTTTTAATCTTAATATGTTTCATTATATAATTTCTCTTTTATGAACTTCAACTTTAATTATATAGCCATATAATTATATTATATAGTGTTCCATTATATAATTTTTATTTTATGCCTTAACGTTAATGTTTTGCCTGTGTTTATGACTGTTAAGCATTTGGAAAGCATGTGCGTGTTGTTGTCTTTGTTTCAAGTACAGTTTTCTGAGTTATCACTTAAAATATAATTAATTGTGTTATTGAGAAAGAGATATTTTCAGGACAAGAAAGATATAAAAAAATAGAAAGGAACTGTCATATAAGAAAAAGAGATCTAAAGCCATAGATACGAATTTTATTGTTGGTAAGGAAGATTAGTGAAAAAGGAAAATGCTTTTGGATGAGAATAATTTTATATAGCAAAATAAGATTTGATCCTAAAAGAAAAGATTATTCAAAATGAAAATATATTAGGCCAGCAGGTGGTAGTGCACACCTTTAGTCCCAGTATTCGGGAGGCAGAGGCAAGCATCTCTGTGAGTTCAAGGTCAGCCTGGTCTACAGAGCTAGTTCTAGGACAGCTAGGACTGTTACCCAAGGAAGCCTTGTCTCAACAAACAAACAAAAATAAAAAAGAAAAAATATATTAGGACAAATTCTAGAGGTTTTGTGTAATGTAGAAAAGGTGATGAAAGTTGGAATGTAAAGAAAGGTCACAGGAAATAATAAAGTTGATGATAGTTAAAAGATTCTTGAATTTGATAAACTGAAATTCAGTACCCAACATCTGAGCTCACAGAGCCTGGCAGCATGCACAGGCAAGTACAGTTTTGAGTTAGATGGGGTCCCAGTGTTGAGAGGGGGAAGTAGACATAAAAGCTTTTATTCCTAATCAAGAAGTTATCTCCAATTGACATCCACTTGCAAAGGAAAAATTAGTTTTCTCCTATGGAAAATGACTGTTTCTCACTGGGCTGTTAACCACATTTCAGGGCACGCCCCATGCTCAGTGGTAGAAGCCAACACAAAACGAACTCAGTGCTATTTTTTTTGTTTTTTATTTATTTATTTTTTTAAAAATATTAATTTATTATGTATACAATATTCTGTCTGTATGTTTGCAGGCCAGAAGAGGGCACCAGATCCCATTACAGATGGTTGTGAGCCACCATGTGGTTGCTGGGAATTGAACTCAGGACCTTTGGAAGAGCAGGCAATGCTCTTAACCACTGAGCCATCTCTCCAGCTCAGTGCTATTTTTGTAGACTTTTTGTCTCACGTTGCTTTGTTTGGACTTTTTTTTTGTTTATTGGTTTTTTGTTTGCATATTATGGTTTCCAATTTTGTGTTTTTATGTTTTGTTTTTTGTATGTGTGTGTTCTCCTTTTAAAAAAAATTCTGGTTTTGTTGTTGTTGCCACCTTAGAGAGAAAGAGACAGAGAGAGAGAGAGCAAGCATAGAGTTGGGTAGGTGGAGAGGAGTTGGAGGAGGGGGCATTATGATCAGAGCATATTGTATGACAAATTTTTCTCAAAAAGAAAACTTAAAATACAGTACCCTAAATAAAACTGATGCATAAATGCATTTTTGGTTGATTAAATAAACAAAGATAAAAAGCCTGTTTCTCTCGGCTACGACCTTTAGTTCTTTTTTTAGAAAGTGGATTCATTCACAGTTTCATATATACCCCCTACTTTGCTTCCTTAGATCGCACTGAGTTCTTAATTAACTTTAGATAAATACTTCTGTTATATATCACATGTAAATACCATGTCAGATACAGAGCACAAAGGAGAAAGTCCAGATCCGGACTATGATGGCCAATACATTTGATATGATCCAGGAACTTTTTCCTTAGTTGCTTTGCCAGCTTCTTCTACATCCTGAGACTGCTTTCTTGTCTTCCCAGTTTCATCTAAATCAAATCTTAGGAATAAGCTGTCTTCACACCAGAGGACATGGAATATTAGGCTTCTGTATGCCTAAAATGTGATGTTGGCTAATGGGAGCTATAAACTAAAGTTCCCAGAAAAATACTGTGTCCCTGTTAAATATTTGAGGTGGACTAGAACCTCAGTGATTGTGGTGAGCCAGAGCATTGCAGACCAAAGCATATTGGTTTTTCTTAGCCGTTTGTAAGTTTGTGTTATTTTTTGAGATATGGTTTGCTGTGGAGCCTTGGTTGGCCTGGAACTCAGTGTGTAGACTAGGCTGGCCTCGAACTCATAGTTATCCTCCTGCCTCTGTTCTCAAAATGCTGGGATTAAAGGTGCACCACCATGCCTGGCTACTTAAGCCTTTCAAATAGAGCCAATTTCTCTCTCTCTTGGTTTGTGACCTGACATTCCTGCGACAGCAGCTCTTGTGCTAGAAGATTTAGGCAGCTTGCCTCAGGCAGTGCACTCCTGGGAACTCCTTATCTGAAGATAGCCCAGCCAGCCAGGTAAGCAATGGTAGATTGGGATGCTGAGAGGCCTGGGCTATAGTCTTTGAGGCATACTCCTCTCTCTCCCTCTCTCTCTCTCTCTCTCTCTCTCTCTCTCTCTCTCTCTCTCTCTCTCTCTCTCTGCTGAGAAGCTGAGGACCAAACCCAGAGCCTTGCACTTGCTAGGCAAGCGCCCTACCACTGAGCTAAATCCCCAACCCTGGCATTCTCCTTCATATACTAGACCTATACATGGAGTTTGCTTACTTTTCAGGGTGGAACCATTCATTCTTTTGTATTCCAGGGTTCATCTCTGCATTTAGATACCACAAATATCTTAAAAAATATTTCTTTGCCATTTTTATTCCCTCCCACATTACAATTATTCAAAGAACCCAACACTTATGATCTAATGTGCTTCTCTTTTAAAGTTTTGTCTGCCCTTACAGCCTGTGTGGCCCCCTCTAGGCTGGGGTTGCGTACAGCTGGCATCAAGTCAAGGCTGAAGCTGAGAGACACTTACTCACAAGGAAGCATGCAAGACCAATAGTTCCAGTCCTCTGCTAAAAAATCAAAAGCAAACAAACAAAAAGGAGCTAGAGACAGTACCTAATAATGTGGCCCATCCACAGACTGAGCACAGAGATTTATTACGAAATGGAAGAGGCTGTCACCTGTAGGGAAAGATCTGGTCTGCTAATCCCTGCCAATTAATTGTCCTGGCATAGACGCTAAAGCTACTATATCAGTCAACTGGAATTAACTTTAAAGAAAACAGTGACAACCCAAATAAAAACCATCTTTACAACCTTAAGTTGGGTGGGCAGGGAGGTAAGGGAGGATAGGAAAGAGTTGGGGAGAGGAAAGAATATGATCAAAGAATATTATGTGAAATTCTCAAATAAGTGAAAATTAATTTTTAAAATTCTTTCCTCTGATGCTTCCTTGCCTAGTCTCCTCTAACACACCTTATAAATGGTTTACCTATCCAAAACATTTTTTGTTTTGTTGATACAACAACAAAAGATTGCCCCAGCACTCTTTCCTCTGACGATGCCTGTGTTCTTCCTCTAACTCCTTGACTTACCCCCAGTACCCAGTACAGTACACTTAAGATTTTCCCCAAATTCAAAAAATCCAACTCCAATGGCAACCCTATAATTCTGTTTGTTTTCCTGGTGTTGGGAGTCTGGGCTCTGAGATACCAGGTAATCATGGAACCACTCAGCTGTGTCCTCAGTCCCACCGTTAGCCTTTGTGGAACTGTCATTTTACAACCCCAGCAGCAATGGCCGAGGTCTCCAGCGTCTCCACATTCTTGCCAGTACTTACATTTGTCTTTTTTTTTTTTTAAATTTCCATCCTAGAAGGGTATGAAGCTGTATCTCACTTTCGCTTTGTTTCTCACATGCCTGCTAAGGCGCAGACTGTTTTTATGTGTTTTCATGTGTGTTTTTTATGTGTTTTCATGTGTGTTTTTATGTGTTTTCATGTGTGTTTTTATGTGTTTTCATGTGTGTTTTTATGTGTTTTCATGTGTGTTTTTATGTGTTTTCATGTGTGTTTTTATGTGTGTTTTTATGTGTTTTCATGTGTGGTTTTATGTGTTTTCATGTATCCATGTCTTCTTTGGAGAGAGGTCTTTCAGTTGTGTTGTCCACTTGTGATTGGGTTGTCATTTTAGTGTTGGATTTTAATATGTGTTTGGGGTACAAACAAGTCAGAGAAATGACTTGCAAATATTTTCTCTACGTATGTAAGTTATGTTTTCACTTTCGTTCTTTCTTTCCTTTATTTATTTATTTATTTATTTGGCTCCGCCAGCCTCTGCCTCCCAAGTGCTGGGATTATAGGTGTGTGCCACCACCTCCTGGCTGTTTTCACTTTCTTAATGGTGTTCTTGATATACAGAAATTTTTATTTTATTCTTTTGAGACAGGGTCTCACTGTGTAGCCTTGACTGATTTGGAACTCACTCTGTAGACCCGACTGGCCTTGAACTCACAGAGATCCACCTGCCTCTGCCTCCTGGGATTAAGTGCTACTCACACTTGGCAATTTTTTTTATGTTCTACTTTATCTTCTCTAATTTTGTTGGTTTTACTTTTGATATCATATCCATTTAACCAAAGGTCAAGAAAAATTCACTCCTATGTTTTCTTCTAAGAGTTTTATATTTGTAGTGCCTGTATCATGTAGCTGATTTGTTTTGAACTAACTCTGTTCCACTTGTGAGGTTCCAGTTCCATTCTTTCACATCAGTGTCAAGTGTCCCAGCAAACTGTTGAAAAGTTGACTCTTTTCCCAATGAATTGTCTCGGCACCTTGTTTTCATCTTCTACTCTTTTTTTAAAAGATCTTCTTCCGTGCCTCCCTCCCTTCCTCCCCGCCCCCCAGCCTCTGTAAACCTTCTGTTTCAGTTTTTCCTTCAACCTTGTTTAAGATAAGGTTTCTCGTTATCTTCCCTGCATGCCAGGCTAGCTGGCCCTCTAGTTTCTGGGGATTCTCTTGTCTTTACCTCCTATGCCGCGATCATGTCTGAATTCCCGTCCATTTTAGAGATCTGAACGCTGGCCCTCATGCTTACGTGTTAAACAGTGAGCTATTTCTCCAGCCCCAGCTTTCTACTCTGGAAAGCACACTTTGTGACTTGTCAAGGGAGGACCTTGCCTTTAACCTGTTCAAGCGGTGTTGATGTGAGATTAGTTAATCCAGCATGACACATGTAATAAAACCTTTTCTAGAGTCTAGAAAGAGTGAAAATAAAGGGAGGATTCCTGTCACTCAGGGGGAAATGACACAAAGACAATAGGCAGGAAATGTCTCAAAAGCTTCCTTGAAAATCAGGCAGGCATTAGTCAGCTAATGTGGGCGTGGTTCCAGGAAGGGCCCATGCCACTTGCAAAGCCCGGCAGATATTAGCAGCTGATTTCTGATAGAGCAAATCAGTGCCGGAAGAATAGTGCTATATTCATCATCCTTGCTCTCTCACCTCAATTAGCAAGAAAGATCATGAGTCACCATCTTCCTTGGGCTCACCAGGTATTAAACTTTGAAATTTGGAACTTGATTAAAGAGTATACTTGAAAGGTCAAATCAGACCGACACAGTGATCCTAGATGCCCAAGGATCTCTGGGAAAGTGTATACACCAACTCACATATGGCCCGAGAAAGCCCAAGGTAGAAAAGATCGAAGTGAAGTGTGAAATCAGTATACATGCATCCTATTTCCTGAAGGCACCCGGGTTCCCAGAGTTTCCTTAGAGCGGAGCACGGTCATAAAGCATGAAGCATAGAGTGTCAGACGGACACTCAGTCTTGGTTTTGCCACTTCTGCTGTAAAACCCTTTGGTCACATTTCCTAGATTTGTGCTTCTCAGCGTTTGTAAAATGGGAACTCCCACTGTATCCGGTTTCTCCTCGCTGAAACAGAATGTCTGTCATAGACGCCTCAGGGGAGAGAGGCTTGTTTTGCTTAGATGCCTCAGTCCACCAGGGCAGCCAGGGCGTGGCAGCGAAGAGCAGTTCAGGCATGGGTCAGTGCCGGGCAGCAGAGAAAAGGAACTCCAGCTCTCTGGGCTCCTTTACCCTTTCATTTTAGAGGAGCCTGTGGGATGGTGCCATGCATATTCACGATGACTCTTTTCCCATCAGTTACCCTGTTGGGATGTCCTCCATTGAATTCTATCTTGAATGCCTAAGTGATTCTAATTTGGATCTACTTATAATGAAGAGCATTGCTTATAATCTGCTTATAACCACACCTCCATTATGGGGGAATATTGTGAGAATTAGCTGAAAATAACTAAGAATTAACTAGAGTAAGTGTTTTATAAATGGGCATTTCCTCTTTAATCTGGTGATTTTAGTTTGGTTTTTTTTTTTTTTTTTTTGGTTTTTCGAGACAGGGTTTCTCTGTGGTTTTGGAGCCTCTCCTGGAACTAACTCTTGTAGACCAGGCTGGTCTCGAACTCACAGAGATCCACCTGCCTCTGCCTCCCGAGTGCTGGGATTAAAGGCGTGCGCCACCACCGCCCGGCTAATCTGGTGATTTTAATACCTGGTCCCAGTATCAATGGGGAGAAACCTGGATTCTATCCTCAGAGCAATATACTGTTGAACAAAATCTATCGTCTATTGCTTGTCAATATCGGACCCCTTGAAGGGCATCAAATGCCAAGATGGTGAAGGCTGAGGATATTTTTGTAATGGATATGGAGTGTACATTTGGTTTGTATGGTGCATGTATTTCTAGATTTATTTTTATGTGAATGTGTAAGTGTCTGTGTGAGTGTGTAGCCCGAGGAAACCAGGAGGTGGTGTCAAACCCCTTGGAGCTGTAATTACAGGTGGTTGTGAGCCACCCTATATGGGGACTGGGGACCAAACCAGGATCGTCAAGAGCATCAAGCACTCCTAATTGCTGAGCCATCTTTTCAGCCCCAGAATACGTATACATTAAATTAATGATTTTTTTACTTGGAGTAACTATTTTCTGTTCAGGTTTAATCTGGAATGCACCCAGACCTGCTGTTTGCACTGTTCTGGGAGTTGCTTAGTAACAGACTGTGGGCGTGTGGTGGACAATCACTTGCATACTGCATGATTTTCCTATGTGGCCATGGTCATAAAGTCCACTAAGGCCCATCCCTGCTGTTAGCAGTGTGACCCGTTGAAGCAGGTTTAGAGTGCACTGCCCTCTAAAACTTTGCAGCCACTACCACCTTTGAAGAACAACACACTTGGAAGGAGTAAGACCAGACCGGAGTCTGAAATTGCTTAGCATCATCATTTGGAACAAAAATACCATGAACAAGGAGGGCTCAGTTCCTGTCTAGTTTGATAGTTTGATCTTGGTTTCTCTCTCTCTCTCTCTCTCTCTCTCTCTCTCTCTCTCTCTCTCTCTCTCTCTCTCTCTCCCCCCCCCCTAAGGAAAATACTACATTGAATTCAGAAAGGGCAGAGATAATGAAAATATCTCTGTAAAGCCTTCAAGTCAAATTCTCAGGCTGTGAATACTCTTATCTCTGAGGCCCTTGAATGTCCAGTTCATTTGGCCACTTGTTGGTTGTTCTTGTGTTTGTCTGTTTTGAGACAGGGTGTTATTATTATGTGATCCACCAGGTCTGGAACTCACCTAAGTGGCTTTGAACTCACTCTGTCCTCCTATTCCTGCCTCCTGTGCTGGGATATAGGCATGTACCTGACAGCAGATCACTTCTTTTGGTGTTCACATTTTTTTTTTTGAGTTTTTATTTGATTGTGTAGATTAACCTCTTGCCAGATGAATAGCTGGAAAAGTTTTTCTCTTGTTCTGCAGGCTGCTCTGCTAATTTTTTTCTTTTTCTCAGGGGTCATTTGTTACATGCAAGCTTACTTCCATCTCTCATTCTTCCTGTAAAAGTGTATAGCTGTAGATTAAGTACCATTTCCATGGTGCTCATTCCTATAACTTCATTTCTAGCATGAGCGCATCAGATTCATAACCTGACACTCTGCTAATGTGACAGATACACAGAAGCACATAGATGATTCTTAGACCCTTCAAAGCCAGTGTGTCCCAGATCAAATTCATCATCTTCCCTGCCGCCAAGGTGGCTTCCCTTCTTATATCCCAAACTCGAGGTGATGCGGGAGGGTCATCTGTCTATGTGTTATTTTCATTGGTTAATAAAGAAACTGCCTTGGCCCTTTGATAGGACAGAAAATTAGGTAGGTGGAGTAGACAGAATAGAATGCTGGGAAGAAGGCAATGAAGCAGATGCTATAGCTCTCCTCTCCAAGATGGATGCAGGTTAAGATCCTTCCTGGTAAGCCACCACTTCGTGGTGCTACATACATTATTAAAAATGGGTTAATCAAGATGTGAGAGTTAGCCAATAAGAGACTAGGACTGATGGGCCAGGCAGTGTTTAAAAGAATACAATTTGTGTGTTGTTATTTCGGGATATAAGCTAGCTAAGGCAGCTGGGAGCCAGGTGGTGGGAAGCGGCCCGCAGCTCCCTCTACATCGAGGACTCTTAAAGCCAGTATCCTAGGAGAACTTTTGGGCTCATCATCCTCTCTTATGATTCCCCAAGCCACATTCACCTACACTCAAAATGCTGCTTATTTTGTTTCCCTAAATAGTCTAGCATTCTCGTTTCCTTCTGTTTTGGCAACAATAACCACATTTTATTCCTCGGTTTGTTTGTGTTTTTCTTGTCTTGGCTACTTACAGTGCTCAGGTCCTGCTCCCCATCAAACTTCCTTCTGTCTAGTCATCATCTGTGATAAACCTGACGATACTACAATCAAGTGTAAAGCATTTCACAAACTGCCTACCATGTGAGGTGGTCCACATCAATTTATACTGCATGCATACAAGACGTAGTTCCTTCCCACTCATTGACCTGTTCGCTCTACCATGAACCTTACAGATACCTTTGCTTTCACTGTTCCTACCACCTAATATGCTCTTTCCACCTGACTCACAGGAACTCAGTTTTCAATACTCAGTCCTTGTCTCCTCTAGAAAGTCTTCTGGAAGCTTCCAGAACTGGCTAAATACCCCACCTCAAACCATGTCTTTCCATTTAAGATATCTTTTCATCTCCCTCTGGCATGATATGTAATATCTCTAAAGGTCCTAATTTATTCAGAATTAGAACTTATTACCCACTAATTATTCACTTATTCCATTATATGTGGGTAACAATACTTTATTTATTCATTTTTAATTTAACACATGTGTACTATACATACATCATTTTCTTCTTCTGTCCCTCCATATCCTCCCACATTATCTCCACTCCCTCTGACATGCATGGCCTCTTTCTCTTTAATTATTATTGTTACACACATATAAAGAAGTTAGCATATAAATAACGAACTGGCGAGTTCATCCAGGGTTTACAAGTGTTTATCCTAAAGTAGTCAGTTTTTCGTGTGTTTAAAGAGGTTTCACTGCTTTGAAATCTTGTTTTTAAATATGATTCACATTTTTCAATAGGAAAGAAGAAACACAGAAGCATTATCAGCAACTTTAAAGTAGGAACAGAGTCAAGAACAGAATCCACCTGCTGAACAGCTATGTGTCTGCCTGGATCTGCTATCGTTAGAACTTACAGTGTCTCCAAAGGTCAGTGTGTTAAAGGCTAGGTTCACAGTGTAGTGGTATTGGAAGGTTGTTTGGGATGACTTTCCATGAAGATAGGCACCCTGGCTCCTTCTTTTCTGTCCCATCCCAGCATGAGGTCAGCTGTTTTTATCTGTCACACCTTCTATTTATGATGAGCCACCACAGGTCCAAAGTCACAGGACAAATGGTCATAGACCACAGTGGTTTTGGCTCGTGGTGAGCCTAAAGAAACTTCTTTATAGGAGGATTATCTCAGGTATTTGACACAGCAATAATCCTACTACTGACAGAACTATACAGTTTTTTAAAAAAAGCTACTAAGTATTATTTGTGGCACTGAGCATTGAACTAGGGGATGAGAAGAAAGTATTCCACTACTGAGCTATTCCTCTAGACCCTTTTTAAAAACTTTGAGACAGGTGGCCTTGCTAAGTTTCAAAGGCTGACTTTGAACTTGCAAAACCTCTTGCCGTAGCCTCCCAAGTAGCTGAGAGTACAGGCATGAGCCGCCACTGTTGTGGGAACTTCTAGTTTCCCCAGGAGAAGGAAAGCTATGGATACCATCAAACTTAATCAAGATTCAGTTTAAAAAGGAGAAACCTCTTGATAAAGAGAAATGACAGCTCATCCACAGAGGTGACAATCAACAGGTTGTAAGGAAACCTCATAAGGGTTGGGGCAGGGTATTTGTATTTGCAGGAAAATACCCATCTTCGAAAAGTCAAGAGACCTTGGACATCTAAATTCTTAAAGAAGAAAAGATAGCTATTAAAAAAATCACCAAGCAAAGAAAAGTCTAATTTATGATACCAATATACTCTGCAGGGTAATATTTTATTTACAAACATATAATGGTAGTTCCCAATTAAAAACCAAAGCTGGCTTTGAAGTTGGACAGTGGCTATCCTTCTTTAAATCCAAGCATGTTGTTAAAAAAAAACATGAGAGTTTCTGTCTCATATCAGGAGCCACCTTGTGTGGGACAGAAGGAAGATAAAATCTAGGGACTAAGGTTATCAAAACTCTGCTCTCAAAAATTTTACTTCTCCCCATACCTATTTTTGTCTCTATAGTATCTTTTGTTAAATATATGTCTATAGAAATTCAAATTTTCTGTTTTAATATAAATAATGTTTAAGTTTTCCACAATGAACAATAAATTTTCCTGTAGTAATCTTTACAGTCTCCAGGAAGAAGATGGGGACCCACAACAACGATTCCACCTGTTTGATATGATGCCATTATGCTGATAGTACCACTTTAAGATCGGTTTTGGTGTACTTCCCACTTTCTCTTCTATAAGGTTTAATGTGGCTGGCTTTATGTTGAGGTCTTTGATCCATTTGGACTTGAGTTTTGTGCATGGTGATAGATGTGGGTCTATTTATTCTTCTTCATGCTGATATCACGAATTGGCACAGGGAACCACTTCCTAAGTATAACCCCAGAAGCACAGACACTGATAGATAAGTAATAAATGGGACATCCTGAAACTAAAAAGCTTCTGTAAAGCAAAGAACACAGTTAACAAGATAAAATAACAGCCTACAGAATGGGAAAAGATCTTCACTAACTCCACATCAGACAGAGGTCTGATCTCCAAAATATACAAAAAATTCAAGAAATTGGTCATCAAAAGAACAAATAATCCAATAAAAAAATGGAGTATAGACCTAAACAGAGAACTCTCAACAGAGGAAACAACCTTCCTCAAGACCCAGTAATACCACTTTTGGGTATGTATCCAAAGCATGCTCAATCGTGCCACAAGGACATGTACTCAACTATGTTCATAGCAGCTTTGTTTTTCATAGCCAGAACCTGGAAACAACCTAAATGCCCACCCATTGAAGAATGGATAAGGAAAATGTATATTTACACAATGGAGTACTACAGAACAGACAAAATAATGACGTCTTGAATTTTGCAGGAAAATGGATGGAGCTAGAAAACATCATATTGAATGAGGTAATCCAGATACAGAAAGACAATTATTACATGTACTCACTCATAAGTGGTTTTTTTTTTTTTTTTTTTTTTTTTTTTTTTGCTTTTCGAGACAGGGTTTCTCTGTGGCTTTGGAGCCTGTCCTGGAACTAGCTCTGTAGACCAGGCTGGTCTCGAACTCACAGAGATCCACCTGCCTCTGCCTCCCGAGTGCTGGGATTAAAGGCGTGCGCCACCACCGCCCGGCTCATAAGTGGTTTTTAAACATAAAGCAAAGAAAACCAGCCCACTATCACAATCCTAGAGAACCTAGACAACAATGAGGACCCTAAGAGAGACATACAGACATACATAGATCTAATCTGCATGGGAAGTAGAAAAAGACAAGATCTCCTGAGTAAATTGGGATCATGGAGACCTTGGGAGAGGGTTGAAGGGGAGGAGAGAGCCAAGGAGGGGAGCAGAGAAAAATGTAGAGCTCAAAAAAAAAAATCAATTACAAAAAAAAAAAGAGCAACAAGGGGCTGGCGAGGTGGCTCAGTGGTTAAGAGCATTGCCTGCTCTTCCAAAGGTCCTGAGTTCAATTCCCAGCAACCACATGGTAGCTCACAACCATCTGTAAAGAGGTCTGGCGCCCTCTTCTGGCCTTCAGGCATACAGACAGAATATTGTATACATAATAAAAATAAATAAATAAGTAAATAAATAAATAAATAAATAAATAAAAAGAGCAACAAGAAAAAAAAAAGATCGGTTTTGGGTTACAAACTGCTCAAGATGATTCTAACTCGGCTAGCTGAGATGGTGCACCTTCTTACAATGTTCTGGCCAGAACTCCAAATAAGAACTTCAGAAAGACACTACTGACTACTCAGAGACTTTCTGCAGTTGTACCAGACAGTAATCTTGAAACTTAACCATCATTTTAGTTTTATTCATTTATTCATTTATTCATTCATTTATTTATTTATTTATTTATTTATTTTAAAAAAGAAAACAAACTATCTTTTTTTCATTATACATACCAATCCAAGTTCCCACTCCCTCCCCTCCTCCCACATCATTTTAGATTTTACAGGATCCCATAGAAATAACATCCCCCATAATAGCTGAAATGATAGCTAAAAACCCATGTCCCCTCTCCAAACCAAGTTTGTCCTTAGGCTTAGGGACATTTATTAGCGTTGGTTAAAAGAAAATGGTATAGAATGGAAATGAAGTAGGCTCAGGGATATCTTTTGAAAAAAAAAGAAAATTGATGGGATGGGATAATAGATAGATTAGCGTATTACTTGTGAGCTATTCTTTTTAGACAATTTACATTGGTATAGATTCTTATATATTGGTAAAAATTCAAATTATATTTGTTATATTGAATCTGCTCCCATTTCTGTTTACAATATTTGTGCACCTATGCAAAGTTATTTTGTCATATTATATGCATGCGTATTTCTACCTCTGCTTAAGATATTTTGTATATTGATGCATTTTTAGAATATATTTATCATATTGCACTATACATTTCTACCTCTGATCAAGATACATATATATATATGTATATATATTGTTTACATTTTGAGGTCATTGTCCTCATTTGCTGCACATTTGTTTATTTTTTTCCGTTTATTTATTTATTAAAGATTTCTATCTCTTCCCCGCCACCGCCTCCCATTTCCCTCCCCCTCCCCAAATCAAGTTCCCCTCCCTTCTCAGCCCATAGAGCTATCAGGGTTCCCTGCCCTGTGGGAAGTCCAAGGACCACCCACCTCCATCCAGGTCTAGTAAGGTGAGCATCCAAACTGCCTAGGCTCCCACAAAGCCAGTACGTGCAGTAGGATGCACATTTGTTTAAAGACTGCTGATTTTTAAATATGAAGCCTTAGTCTTTAAAGCTATAAAGATATTAAGAATTACAGGTAGATAGTCATCCATGTTTGTCATAGTTAGACTATATCAAGTTCTTTAGATGCATAGAGATTATATTCTGCATAGACAGGTAATCTTCAAGCACTTCAAAGAACTTCAAATTCAAAAATATGGCATTTAAGTAACTTAGGATTCTATTGACGATTGCTCCTGGCAGCACCGACCTATTCCCAAGAGTTCCACTTGGAGTTTGTTTTCTTCTTGGAAAAACTGGTCTTTGGGCAAAGAACTGCCCCTGCCTTGACTAACAAAATGCATGATGTACAAACTGGAAAGCAGAATACGTATTACCAAGTCTGGCTGCAGCATGGGGTACAACCTTGGACACCCCTGGAACAAAACTTCTCTGCACTCTCGGGAAACACTTCCTGGGAGATTTCACCTCAGTAATATTGTCTCTTCTTAATCATCACTAATTTCTTAGCTCCACCTGACCAGAATCAATTGTCCAGTAATGTAAAGGTTTCACTTCAGTAATTCAGGTATCTTGTTAACCACAGCTGATTCTTCAACCCTAGCTAACCAGAACCACAGGATCTTAATTCAAAATAAGAAATGGCCCTAATAGAGCTTTTAGACTTCCTCTGAAACTTTGCAAGCCGGGCCTCTATTTTCTGCGCTGCTCTTAACATTCTTCTCTTCCAGGTTCCCAAAAGACATCCCACTGAGGTCCCAATGCTCAATGGCTTTCTTAGCTCAAAGTTCCAAAGTCCTTCTCTATTCTTCCCCAAAACATGGTCAGGTCTGCCATAGTAATACCCCACTCCTGATACCAAACTCGTCTTAGTTAGGACTTCTACAGCTGTGAAGAAACGTCATGACCAAAAAGCAAGTTGTGGAGGAAAGGCTATATTTAGCTCATACTTCAGCATTGCTGTTTATTACTGCAATAATAAGGAAGGCAAGACAGAAACTCAAAACAGGGCAGGATCCCAGAGGCAGAAGCTGATGCAGAGACCATGAAGGAGTGCTGCTTACTGGCTTGCTTCCCTTGGCTTGCTCAGCTTACCTTCTTATAGAACCCAGGACCAACAGCCCAGGAATAGCACCACCCTGATGTGGAATCCCCCTCTGTATGCTGTGTATATGTTTTATTACCATCAGTTAATAAAGAAGCTGTTTCAGCCACTGGCTTAGCAGAGCAAAGCCAGGTGGGAAATCCGAACAGAGATATAGAAAGTAGGTAAAGTCAGAGAGATGCCATGGAGCCGTTGAAGGAGGCAGATGCTGTGCAGCTGTCCAAGAAACAAGAGGTAACAAACCACAAGCCTCGGTAAAATATAAAATAATAGAAATGGGTTAATTTAAGATATAAGAGCTAGCCAGAAACATGCCTGAGTCATTGGTCAAGCAGTGTTATAATTAATATAGTTTCTATGTGATCATCCAGGTCTGAACGACTGGGAAATGAACAAGCAGTCTCCTTCTATACCACCCTTCCTCATTGGTCACTAAATGAAAAAATGCCTTAGAGCTGGATCTCAAGGAGGCATCTTCTCAGCTAAGGTTCCTTCCTCTGATGACTCTTTTTTATGCTAAGCTGACACACAGAACCACCCAAACCACTGAACTCACATGGTGAAAGGAGACAACTGACCCCTGCAAGTTGTCCTCTGACCTTCATGTGTGCAGCATGGCAAGTTCATGCACTCACAAATGGACACACACACCACATAAGTGTAAAATATATTTGAAGAGAAATAAACTGGAGTAGAACTATTTCTGAGAAACTAATTATACATTTAATGATAAACCAACAAAAAACACGCTCTACCTAATTAATTACCACACAAAGAAGGCCACCATTGTGCAAGCTGAGTTCATAGACCACGATGCTTGCCTTTTCCTTTTCTTCCTATTTTATCCCTTCCTTCTTTCTTCCTCCTTTTTTCTTTTTTTCTTTTTTTTGGTTTTTCGAGACAGGGTTTCTCTGGCTTTGGAGCCTGTCCTGGAACTAGCTCTGTAGACCAGGCTGGTCTCGAACTCACAGAGATCCGCCTGCCTCTGCCTCCCGAGTGCTGGGATTAAAGGCGTGTGCCACCATCGCCCGGCTTTTTTTTATTTATTTATTTATTTTCCTCCTTTTTTCTTTTGTCTCCTTTTTCTATCTATGTTGCTCAGGCTGTCCTGAAACTCACTATATATTCTCGGCTGGCTAAACTCACGATCCTCCTGCCTCAGCCTCCTGAGTTTTAGGATTACAGGTAAGCAACACTACGTGTGGCGACGTGCCATTCTTTACCAAGGTCACTTCAATAAGTTATAAATAGCAGAACCCAAAGCAAGAGAAAATGTCCATTGACAATGAACACGGGACCGGTGAGATGACCCAGTGTGTAGAAGTGTGCTCACCCCTGGAGCTCGCAGATGTCAGGAGAGAGCTGACTCTGGAGCATTGTTCCCTGTCCCTGACCTCCACACAAGCTGTTGCCTGTGCACACTGGCACACACATATAGTTGAGATATTGCAGCATTGTCCTCAGTAGAAGGTTTCTTTCTGGTGATCTTTTCTTGGTCATAGTTTATTCTTATCAGCAGAGCAGGCTGAGGTTGCGACACCAAGGGTGGGGATGAGAAGCACAGCAGAGCCGAGAGGTGGCAGTTTTGAAGGCTGCAGTAGTAGTCGCAGCAATAGCAAGGCCAGGAGAGTCACGGAAGAATTCCAGACAATGGATGGAGCAGAAATGATGGGAAGTAGAGGTGATGAACCAAAGAAAGAAAACTGTGAGCCCCAGTCATGACAAACATTTCAGAGGACTGCTAAACCCCAGAATTTTACACATCTGGACCAAGAGCTATAGCGCTAACAGCTGCCCAGGCTTGGGGAGCCTGAGAGCTGTAATGTGTCACTGGAGAGCCGAGGGTCCCATTCCTTGCAGCCTGTATCAGAGCTGTAATACTAGAAGGTACTATCTGCTGCTACTCACGGATGCTGGGCCACCGCCACTGAAAACAAGAGGGCAGTATCTGTCAAGTCCTGAGGTTATTGGTAGTTAAAGACTCAAAGAGCAAACCTCCAACCTGAGTTCATAGAACATAAGTCTCTGGCATCAAAGGTCCAGAGCATATGTGCCTAGCCCTCAGGGTTTGGAACTGTAAGTCTCTCGGCCACCAGTCCAGCCCACAGGTCTTGAGTGCTGAAGACTCAGGGTCTGCCATCACCGGAAATGCTTCCCATTGCAAACCCACAACTCTTATCCAATTAGGGCGAAAGGACTGGCAGCTGATGAGTAACATAAGGTTGCGTTTTTCCTTCCTTCCTTCCTTCCTTCCTTCCTTCCTTCCTTCCTTCCTTCCTTCCTTCCTTCCTTCCTTCTTTCCTCCCTCCCTCCCCTCCTCTTCCTCCTTCTCCTCTTCCTCCTCCTCCTCCTCCTCCTCCTCCTTCTTCTTCTTCATCTCACTCTAGTTTCTGAGTTAACCATATGTTTGAAACTTGATCTTCTCTTCTAATGCTGGCCAGCAGCAGTAAATGACAGCTCCCAGGCAGCTATGAAATCACAAGGGCAGACAACCTACACTCCACAGCATTCTGTGCCACTAAGGTAAATGGTCGTGGAACAGTGCAATAGATGTATTTTTGGCTTATGACATTTTCCATTTACAATGTGTTTTTCAGGACATATAACAAAACCATAACTCAAGGAACATCTATATTTTAGTCCAGAATTCAGGAAGGATATTGCTTGGTATTGCAGACCTCAGACCAATACAATGAATCAGAAGAAGTCATGTGATTGATGTATGTAGGAAATTACCCAGGGATCACATGCCAAAAAGGAGCAATTGTGTAAACATCAGAGGACTCCATCTTGGTTGGTATTCTTTAATGAAGTAAATTTGAGAATGCAACTTGAGGTATTTGTTTGATTTTCCTTGAACCAAATTTTCATCTTTGAGAAGATTGGATTTGATAATCTTTAAGACTCTATGCAGCTCTAAATCACTCTCCCTACAACACCAAAGCTGGGAATAAAATGGGCTGAACAAAGTATCTCTAAATTATCTCCTAAGAGTTCTAAGAATCAAGACTAAGTGCTCAGTGTCCATCAAACAGTTTGTATTAACATTACTTCGAACAACTGATTTTATGATACATTGTATACTTTTATATTTTTGTATGATTTAATTTCAATAAGAATTTCAAAATGATAATTTGTCTAATTGGAAGACTGAGGCAGGGGATTTGAAAGCTTTACCCTGGGGTACGCAGTGAGACCCTGTCTTTGAACACCTTTAATCCCAGCACTCAGGAGGCAGAGGTAGGGGGATTTTTTGAGTTTGAAGCCATCTAGTCTACAGAGTGAGTTCTCTACCACTGATGGACCTGCCGAGACAGCAACCAACTCAGGGCCCACTGCAGCTGAAGAATGGGGACTCTGAAGTTGGTTGCAAACCAGGCTGTCATTCTTCTCTCAGGAAATCCACAAAATCTAGATTTTTATCTACGGGGTCCCCAGCAACTGCCACTGGGACCACCATCTATGAGGACAGAAACCGTGGTGAGTACAGACAACCTCTTAACAGTGCCTCCACTAGCTGCTGCCCATGCCAACAGGGTGGGGTTGCAGTAACCACACCTGAGCAAACAGTGCCTTGGCTGGTCCCAACTCACAGAAAACTGCATAGCAGAGGAACTGAGAATCCCTGAAAGTCAGAACTAGTTAAAATCAATGAGTTTAGCCTGGAACAGAAAGACTGAAAAATAATACCCAGGCAGGAGGTTTCATTATTTTGTATCTCCATTCAGTCCTAGCACCCCCACGGCTTCTGCTTATCAAGCAATGCCCTTTGTGCACGTCCCTCTACTGTTCAAACACTGCCTTTAAAAAGGCCATTATTGCCCTGATACCAAAAATTATTGGCCAGTTCCCTTGATGAACATAGACACAAAAATTTTCAATGTAACACTTGCAAACTGAGTTCAAGAACACATCAAAAAGGTTGTTCCTCATAATCAACTTGACTTTATTCTAGGGATTTAGGGATCAATAAATATAACCTATTAATGAATGTAATCTATCACATAAGTGGACTAAAAACAGAAATCACATGATCATCTCAATATATTCAGAAAAGACTTTCGACAAAACTCAACATAACCTTGGGAGAAAAAACCCTTGAAAGACTAGTGGTGGAGGGAACGTATCTCAACACAATAAAGGTCATGTACAACAAACATATAGCCACCATCTTGTTAAATAGGGAAAAACTGAAGGATATTCTCACTGAGACTGAGGACAGGACAAGGCTGCTCGCTCTTTCCTTTTCGGTTCAATACAGTGCTTGAAATCTTAGCTGGAGTAGTTAGACCAGAGGAGTAAGAAAAAGGGATACACACAGTAATGGAAGCAGTCCTATTGGATGATGATGTGATTCTATCCATGAATGATCCTCAAAACTCCAACAGAAAACTCCCAGAGCTGATGAATGGTTTCAGCATAACTAACATATCCAAGTCTGTGCCCTTCTTACCTACAAGGACAAACACACCAGGAAAGAAATCAAGGAAACAACCCCATTTACCATAGCTTACAAAGAACATTCCTTAGAACAAACCTAAACAAGGAAGTGAATTACTTATAAATGAAAAAAAATTGTTCTGGGGGATTTTTTGAGGGTTTCTCTGTGTAATAATCCTGGATGTCCTAGAACTTTGTAGACCAGACTGTCCTCAAACTCAGAGATCTGCCTACCTCTGCCTCCTGAGTGCTGGGATTAAAGGTGTGCACCATCACAGTCTGTCTTATAAATGGAAATTTTAAAACATTAAAGAAACTGAGGAAGAAATCATAAGATGGAAAGACTACCTATGATTATGGATCAGTAGGATTAATATTGTGAAAAGGTCACTGTATCAAAGTCAACCCAAATGTTCAATGTAATTTGCATCAGAATTACAATCAATTTTTCACAGAAAAAAAAATCCTAAAATTTATATGGGAGCAGAAATGATGCCAGAGAGTCAATGATCCCAAACAATAAATACTGCTGGAGGTGTCAGGCTCCGGATGTCAAGGCCCACTACAGTGCCGCAGTGACAAAGAGAGCATGACACTGCCCCAACGTAGACACACTGGTCAAAGGAGTAAAGACTCAGACAGTAGTCTAAAGACATTCAGCAACCTAATTCTTGACAAAGATAACTAAAATACACATTGAAGAAAAGAGAGCATCTCAAAATATGGTGCTGGGAAAGCTAGATATTTACCTGTAAAAGAATGAAAACTGGATATCTTCCTGGAGAAGAATAAAAGTTCATTCTTTAAATTTTTGGTAAAAGATTATTCTATTTTTCATGCATTATTGTTTTGCCTGAATGTATGCATTGCCTGCAGAGCCCCCAAAGAGGGCATTTTTATGGATGGTTTTGAGCTGCAGTGTGAATTCTGGGAACCAAACCTGAATCTTCTACAAGAGTAGTAAGTGTTCTTGACTGTTAAGCCATCTTTCCAGCCCTGAAAGGTGATTATTTCTCACCATGTACAAAAATTAATTCCAAAAGCATGAAAGACTTGAATACTAGACCCAAAGCTCTGAAATGAAGAAGAAGAAGAAGAAGAGGAGGAGGAGAAGGAGAAGGAGAAGAAGAAGAAATGAAGAAGAAGAGTCCACTTCAAGATATAGACTCAGACAAGGCCTTTCTGAAAAGGACCTGATTTTGCAATAAGTAATACCAAAATCACAAATGGAATATCATGAAATTAAAAAGTTACTGTACTCCGGAGTCAACTGTTAATCAACTAAAGAGGTAGCCTCCAGAACGGGGATTTTTTTTTTTTTGCCAGCTATACATCTGACAGAGGATTAGTATGTAGAATATAAAAATAACTAAATACAAAGAAAGTAAACAGTGCAATTTAAGAAAGTGGACTCTGGAACTGAACACAGTTCTCAAAAGAATAAATATGACTAATAAACATTTTAAAAAGCACTCATCGTCCCCAGCAATCAGAGAAATAAAAATTAAAACTACACTGAGATTTCACCTTACCGTATTCAGAATGGCTAAGATCAAGAAAACCAAAACCAATAATTGACATCCAGGACGTTGGGCAGGAGAATGTTTATCCACTGCTGGCAGACTATAAATAGGTGCAGCCACTTTGGAAGTCAGTGTTCAGACTCCTCAAAGAGCTAGAGGCAGATGTATCATATGATACAGCTATGCCCTCTGAGGCATATACCCAAAGCTCTCTAAACCATCACAGGCTTACTTGCCTGTTCATGCTCATTGCTGTTCTAATTGCACAAGCTAAGAAATGGAATCGATACAATGGAATTTTATCCATCTGTAAAGAAAAATGAAATTATAAAATATGCAGGAATTGTATTAAAACTGGAAAATACTCGGTTATGTAAGGCAATTTAGGCCCAGAAGGACAAATGCCACATACTCTGTCTCATAGGTAGATCCAGCTTGGACTTAGATTTGGGTGTAACTTAGGGTACCTGTACAAGCCAGGGAAATAGAAATGAGCAAGTGCACAGGGGTTTAGGAAGATCTTAAGGGAAGGGGAATAGTAGAACACGGGATATAAAGGAGAAAGGGCAAC
Organism: Microtus pennsylvanicus; assembly: GCF_037038515.1. Lineage (NCBI taxonomy): Eukaryota > Metazoa > Chordata > Mammalia > Rodentia > Cricetidae > Microtus > Microtus pennsylvanicus. Next base: position 88,778,362 of record NC_134581.1, on the reverse strand, counting down.
AATGGCGGGTGTTAGGTAAAGACGGGTGGGATTGCAAAGGGAAGGGTTGTGGGAGGGTAACTAACACTTAGGAGATTTGAAAAAGCCATATAGAAATCAATTTTATAAGCTCACTGAAAAATATGATTTAAAATGTTTGAATAGAAGTACCCTAGATGGAGGGATAATTCTCTTTCCAGAAGCTATTTTATTAAACAAAAATCCCAGTGCCTGATATGGGATACCCCTTTGTGTTGTTGGTGAGAGACAGCTCAGCAATCCCTAAAACAATACAAGTTATTACCATTACTCTTGATTACCCACCAGAACATGATGGTAAGATTCTCTTGGTGAAGACACTACATATTTTGGTCATGAGACAGTCAATCCAGTATTGAACTGGGCACTTCCTCCCTGCTGACTAGCTTTTGTGGTGCTAAAAAAATTCTTTGTATGCTACCAAGGGAAAAAAGTCATCAATAGTTTTATCCAGCTGTGAATTCTTGAGAACTACATTAATGACTGGCCTGGAAAGATATTATGGGTGTTGCAATAGTGGCATGAATGTTATGGGAATAATTGGTGTCTTTTTATTGGATATAAGTCCCACTCCACAGGAGGGAGCTCATTCTTGTATAAACCTGGCCAGGAATCTGTGGTTGGAGAGGTCATAAGCCCTGGGGGAGAGCCTACTACTATTATTATGCTAAATATAGTATCAAACTGCTTTCAAAATAATTTTATTCATACCCATAAATTAAGGCAGCTCTTAGTCCTCATCTGAGACGCTTTTTTTTTTGCCATGGGTGGTGGTTAATGAAGAGACATGCAATTGGTCAACATGCAAAGAATAAGTAACCATTGGAGTATTCAGCATTAAATGAGTGCTTATGCTGTAGGGTATTTGTACACCATGTGAAGGTATATTGCTGTTGGTGTAATAGAAAGTTAAATGGCCAATAGCTAGACAGGAAGTATAGGTGGGATTTCTGGAGAGGGAAAGAAAGAGGAGAGGAAGCAGGAGATGCAAGATGCAAAAGAGGTAACACCACGTAATAGAATGTAGATAGATTAACTTAAGCTATAAGAGCTAGTTAGCGTAAGCTATAGGCTGGGCTTTCATAGTTACTAAGAAGTCTCCACGTCATTATTCGGGAGCTGGCTGGCGAGACATAAAAGAACTGGTTACATGTCTATGTCACCTCTCTCCCTACCCAAGGTACAGGGAACCTACAGAAGAAATGGTAGAAAGTTTGGAAGAGCCCAAGGTCCAAGGTGAGGGAGAATTGCTGAGATCTGTTTTTGTTGTTGTTTGTTTTTTGATTTTTTTAATGGATGCTTCTCACAAACTCACAGTGATTGTGGTTATGTGTGGAAGACCTGAAGACCTGTACCAGATCAAGACAACATTCCAGCATGGGTAGTAGAGGGGCACTTGAGGTACCATCCTTAGCTGAGGAACTATAGCAGTCAATGACCACTGGGCTACACTGGGGAGGGACAGTCATTTTTTTCTTCAGGGGTGTGGCTCCTGGTAAGTTGGTCATACACTAGAAGGCTCCACACCCATGGGAGAAGTTGTCGTACTAGTTTGATATAGTGACTTAAAAAAAAAGATGAGAGAAGGTTGAGAGGGAAGTATGTATGTATGTGTATGTGTGTATATGTGTGTGTGTTTGTGTGTGTATGTTAGGGTCCAGAATGAGTTGGAGGGAAGAATTTGTGGGTTGGATATTGCCAAAATACATTGTAAACATCTACAAAATTATCAAAGAATAAATAATACATAAAAACAAATGTGTAAGTATTTAGTAGGAAAAAAATTATAATCTTCTATCACAAAATTGGAAAAAATAGTAATAAAAATTATCTAGTATGGACTGGAGTATTCTAGAGAACATTCAGGTGCGAGTTCCAACGCTACTATTTCATAAGCGGACAGCCCTGGCCAGGCACAGAATGATGTGCTTTCAGTTTTGCATGTGGAATAGGAACCCTACCCTTATATCCCAGTGCACAAATCACTCTGTGCTCTACAAATCCCCATTCTGCTGTCCTACCCACAAGATATTGATGATGCTTTATGAAAACCCAGTCCTTGGCAGGGCAACACTGTGGCTTGCCGTGTGTGGGCATTACTATGCACCACATACAGGCGGCTGGTGGACCCTTTTCAATTTCCTTCTGACCTCTGAGTATGTCCCTGTGCTCATCTACTTTTAAAGGAGGTCAGTAGAAAAAACCCATACAGTTCTACTTTAATCTATTTTGCCTATTTCCAATTCTAGAGAAGGTTTGGGGGAGAGAGAGCTGGCTGGTTAAAAGGGTGGGAGTTCCGAGTTCAAGTGAAGAGCGAGCCACAGGAAATCCAAGGGAATCACAGCACTTGTGTGTGGCCGCTGGTTGCTCACCTTCAGTATGCTCTACTATTGTAAACAATTTATTGTTTGTCTTATGGCCATCTGTAGAAACATACAGAAAGGAAATATCTTTATATAGCTATTTATTTATTTTTTTAACATACCAGTGACTTTAGTTTCCCTATAACTAAAAGGGTTTGCCATCTCAGGAACTTCAGGTCTGAAGGTGGCTGTCCATGTGATAATGCTGTCCTTACCTACTGTGTCCAACCAGGAAAAGCATGATAACCTTTGGTTGTCCTTTGATTATGCCTTACACCAACATATTTTGAATAATTGAGCAGGCATCTGATGCCATCCTGAAGCAATGGGAAGAATGAGAAGTCCTTTTCTTAATCTCTGCTTCTGGGCTCACCTCAAAGTGCCATTTTTGCATCATAGCTCTTTAAGGCTTAAGATTAAGTCATGGCTATAACCCAAAGCTTTTCAGGGGAGACCTCAGATAAAGTGATGCTCAACAGCTTCACCTTGGCCATCACAGGCGGCATCCACCGGAAAGACAGGGGAAGAGACTGCAGAATGCAAGGGGAAATACAGCTCTGGTACGGGTTCCACTTTCCTTACTCAGAGCAAGTCAAAGCCTTTGGAAAGAAGGAAGAATGGTGGGTCTCTATTACACTGTTACAAATATGTGCAACCAGATAGAGCCTTGCTTGCTGCTTATCACAGGAACCTCATATTCAAAGGAATATCTTTCCCATGTCTTCTCCAGAAACTACAGAACATCAGGTGATCACATTGAGTCAACAAACCCATAAAGAGCTGCTTCTTGGGGTTCAAAATCCAGCCTCTACTGAGTAGAAAGTACATATTGACAAAAACAAAAGCACAGGTTGCTTATGAGCAATAAACCGTGGTATCTATTTAGATGGGTGTGTAGTGAGATAAATGCATCTGCCTTCCAGCTTTGATGGCTATGCTAATCCTGAAGTCAAATGGAACCCAGGGTGGGGTGACACGGGAGAGCGGGGAAGAGGCTCCAAAGAGAACGGAACGAACGGAAACAGCCGTTGTTGAGATCTTAGGAGAGGCAGCTGCTCTTAAGCTTTTTTAAATTTTATTTTTACGAAGCCTCACCTTTCCCTGACTGCAGGACAAATCCGTGTTTTGTTGTTGTTGTTGTTATTGTTGTTGTTGTTTTTCCCTCATTTAGGGTGGTTCTTGTTTCCAAGGTCAATCCCTCTCGATTCAGACAGGTGCCCCCTTTCAGGTTCTCCTTACTAGGGCCAATCTTATAGCTTTACTCTTTGATTTGAGAGGCCAAGGCCAAACGATGGCTGGTGGGGCTGTCACAACTATCTCTCATTATCAGACTTCCTGGTCTATGGAATGTATCTCGTTCCTGTATTTGTGGATCCCTAGCTAACAAGGCGCAACAAATGGGGTTCAAGTGAGCACAAGCCAAGCTGGTCTCCGCAACAGGCACACCACCTAAATTGAGTCCCCTGTTTCACTAAGGCGGAATGGATGCGGGACTTCGCACCTTGGCGTCTCTCAGTAACGCTGTGGCCGGGAATCATTCCTGGACCTCGGGAGCAACTTCGGCAGGAACTGGTGAGCAGGATTACTCCCAGCCCCGAAGAGGCGACCAACGGCTTAAGACGCACTAGGTATCCTCAGCACTCCAGCACCCTTCCTCCACCCGAGAGGCCTCCAAACCAGTGTGCCCCTTATCCGGCTCAGTCCCCTTCCTGGCGGCGCTCCCCTTCCCTATCCGCGCCTCCCTTCCTAGGTGGAGCTCCCTCAGGCAGTGCCTCCTTTTTTCCCAGCCCCGAGCCCCTGCCCCAGCGGAACTTCTGACCTTTTCCGAGCCTCAGAGGTGTCCACTTGTCAGGTCCGGTCACGAATGTGGCCGCTGGTGCCCAGCAGGTACAGCCGTCCGCGCCCCGCTCCGCCTGGCCCCGCCCGCTGCAGGCTCTGGCAACCACCGATGGCCCTACCCTGCTAGCCCGCAAGCAGGTAGCCCAACACTGCGCTTTCCTTCGCGCCCCTTGACCCTGCTTCATAGACAGTCCCTGCCCTGCCACAGGCACTCCCTAAAGAGTGTGCTGCTGAAGCCCAGGCTTCTGGCTCATCTAGGCAGACTTCTTAATGGAAACTTCCTACTATGTAAAACAATTCCTGTCCTGGGAAGTAGGGAAGGTATAGCTCTGAATTTTGCCAGTCAGGGAACCACAGCCAACATACATGGGACAATTGGCCATGAACTGCTCACCTGCTGCCAAAGAAGGCTCTGGTGGGCGGTACATACATGAGTGGACGCCTTTAAAGAAAAAGAAATCCATCCATCCATCCATCCATCCGTCCGTCCGTCCGTCCGTCCGTCCGTCCATCCATCCATCATCTGCTCTGTACGCATTTGACAAAAATCTACCAGGTGGGCATAGATTCCGGGAGAAGTCCAAGCAGAGTTCCCTTCCTCCCTTGAAATGCACGGCTCTCACTATAGTGTTTAAGATGCTATGACCTTTGTAGTTCTTTAGCTCTTACTGACCTTATTCTGCACCGGCCCTCCCCCTGCGCCAGTGCTGCCCCTTACCCCTTAATGACAAGAGGAGAATGTTAGTACTAAGGTTTTCTTTTCACAGGCTGGTAAGAAGCAGCAGAGGAATCTACGAAAAGCTGCTCTGTTTTCAGAAAAGGTATTATAATAAACATTTATATTGTCAGCTTGGGGACTAGTACTGGGAAGAGTCAGACCTCATCCTGGAGTTTGCTCACACAGGTAGGTTTTGAAATAGAGGAAAGGGAGGAACCCTACACAGTCATCAGTCTGGGAGGGGCTGCTATGGGGCTTTCTGCTCAGGGAGATTTTATTTTCCTCATAGGCAAAGGTCATGAGGCAAACGTGTGTCATTTTAATTATATAGATACTGACTGACTAGCAAAGATGCTTTTAAAATTTCTTTTTCTTTCTTTTTATCTTCTTTCTTTTTCCTTTTTTTTTTTTGATAGGCTCTTACGTAGCGCAGGCTGGCTTCAACTTTGCCAGGTAGCCAAAGATGACATTGGACTTCTGATCCTTCTGCTCCTGCTTTGAAAGAACAGGGATTACAGGTTATCCTCTACGTCTGGTTTATGTAGTTCAGAGGTTGAACACAGCGTTTTGGGCAAGCTAGGAACATACTCTACGAATTGAAATGCATCCACAGCCCAGAGATACTTACTTTGTGTGTGTGTGTGTGTGTGTGTGTGTGTTGTGTAGGCAGAGGTCCATGGTGGGTGTCTCCCATCACTTTCCACCTAATTTCTTGAGACAAGGTCACTCATTGAACCTGGAGCTGGTTCATCTGTTCAGTTAGACGATGGACCAGCAAGCCTTCGGGATCCTCCCTCGTTGCAGCAAGATGACGGGTGTGTGGGGCCCCCTCCATGCCCAGCATTTTACATGAGCCTTGGGGATCTGAACTCAGGTCCTCATTCTTGCGCTGCAAGCACTTTACCTATTGAGCCGCCTCTTCAGTTCTGAGATGCTTCTTAACCTTGAAGAATCAGAATTTAGGAAAGGATCATGGTAGCATCCAGATATTAAGACAAGCCAGTTTTTAAAGTATAATTTTGATTGCCCTTAACTTCATTGAAATCAGTTTCAATGAAGTAGTTAAAAACAAAAAAATCAAGAAATTAACTTTAATATGATACAATAATATGAATTGTTGTATTTTCAGATATTATCCATATTCTAGCATGTATCAGATTTTCATTTCTCTTGCTTGGTAATATTCTATTGCATATTTATAAAGTATTTATTCATGTATTCATCTTATGGTGAAAATTTGGCTTGTTTCCACATTTTGGCTACTGTGGATAAGGCTGCTATGAACATTTGAGTCTCTGCTTTCAGTTTTTGTTAATATGCCCAGAATTTACCTCTCTCATCTCCCCCTTCTTCTGAACTCCCCAGCCCCCTGCCACAGGGCTTGACCTTCAACTCCCTAGATGGAGCTCCTCCTGCCTCTGCAGCTGGATTTACACATATGCTCTAGTATGTCTGGATTATGCAGTGCTGGAGATTGAACCCAAGAGTTTGTGCCAGGTAAGAAATCTACCTCCTGAGCTGCATCCCTAACACAACTGTTCTCCTCTCCCCTTCTCTCACTAATCTACACTCCAAGATCACAAGTGTATTTCTAGATATTTATTCCTCATGATGCTACTGTAAGTGAGACTTTAAAAACTTCTTTCAAGCCAAGTAGTGGGTGGCCAATGATTTTAATCCAAGCATTTGGGAGTCAGAGGCAGGTAGATCTCTGAGTTCAAGGCCAGCCTGGTCTATAGAGTGAGTTGCAGGACAGCCAGGGCTACACAGAGAGACCCTGTCTTGAGAAACTGAAAAAAAAGAGAAGGAAGAAAGAAAGCAGTTCGTCTTGCCTTACACAGAGCTGACTCACTACCACAGCATTAAAGGCTATAAAAATAATTCATTCAAAGATGGTTTCCAGGGGCTGGAGAGATGGCTCAGAGGTTAAGAGCATTGCCTGCTCTTCCAAAGGTCCTGAGTTCAACTCCCAGCAACCGCATGGTGGCTTAAAACCATCTGTAATGGGGTCTGGTGCCTTCTTCTGGCCTGCAGGCATACACATAGACAGAATATTGTATACATAATAAATAAATAAATATTAAAAAAATAAAGATGGTTTCCATATTAGCAAGCAATTCTTACATTATTGAAAATGGAGACCATAAAGACACACACAAAGTTGTATCATTTAACTGAAGAAGTGCAGTCCCCAAACAAGATTATAGATGGGCTCCTTCAGAGTGTCATCTTGCCGGGCACCTCCTCTGCAGGTAGTTAGTGCTCCTTCAGAGTGTCATCTTGCCGAGCACCTCGTCTGCAGGCAGTGCTCCCTAAGAGTGTCATCTTGCCGGGCACCTCGTCTGCAGGCAGTGCTCCTTCAGAGTGTCATCTTGCCGGGCACCTCGTCTGCAGGCAGTGCTCCTTCAGAGTGTCATCTTGCCGGGCACCTCGTCTGCAGGCAGTGCTCCTTCAGAGTGTCATCTTGCCAGGCACCTCGTCTGCAGGCAGTGCTCCCTAAGAGTGACATCTTGCCGGGCACCTCCTCTGCACGCAGTTAGTGCTCCTGCAGAGTGTCATCTTGCCGGGCACCTCGTCTGCAGGCAGTGCTCCCTAAGAGTGTCATCTTGCCGGGCACCTCGTCTGCAGGCAGTGCTCCTTCAGGGTGTCATCTTGCCGGGCACCTCGTCTGCAGGCAGTGCTCCCTAAGAGTGTCATCTTGCCGGGCACCTCCTCTGCAGGCAGTGCTCCTTAAGCTTCAGCGCTACAAACCCCAGCATGTGTTTGCACGCCTTTCCTTTTAGGCTTTAGCTCCGATCTTTATTCTCTACTGGTTGTCTCTAAGTCCTAAAGTCAAACCCTGTTTCACCAGGTCGATCTTTGGATTCCTCGTTCACTACCCTCCAGCTCTTTAAGTCTCTTTCAACAGCCTAAAATCTAAGACTCATGCTAGATTCCTCCTTCTAGTCTGTTTACCTTTCTCTTCCTAATTTGATCAGTTGCAAATTCTTGTTATCTGTGGTGGTTTGAATGGGAATAGCCCTGATAAGCTCCTGTATTTGAATGCTTGGTCCCCAGCTGGTGGAACTGTTAGGGAAAGTTTAGAAGGTGTGGCCTTGTAGGAGGAGGCATAGCAGTAGGGACAGGGTTTGAGGGTTTTCAAAGCTCTGCCATTCCCAGTCGTCTCTCTCTCTCTGCCTCCTACTTTCAAATAGTAATGTAAGCTCACTGTTATTGCTTCAGTACCATGTCTGCCTGCCTTCTGCCATGCTCCCTGCCATGAGGGTCATGGACTCTTATTCCTCGGGTCCCTGAGCCCCAAATGAAACTCTTTCTTCTGTATGTTTCTTCTGTCATGGTGTTTCGTCATGACAACAGGAACGTAACCAGGACAATCTTTACATCTTTCATTGCTTTATTTTTTTTAAATATTTTTCAAATTTATTCTTCAACAATTTCATACCTATCAAATGTACTTTGATCTCATCCACCCCTAAATCCTCCCTCTCATTTCCCTCTCCTGGATATCCCCGACAACTCCAATAGTCCTCTATCACCTTCTTGTGTTCTCCCTACCCCCACCCCCTCCCAATCTCTTCTGTAATTCACTGAGTCCAGTTTGTACTGTCTGCTGGAATATTGGCTGATCTTGTTGGCTTGATTCTCTGCAGGTCTTGTGTAGGTAGCCAGAGCTGCTCTGAGTTCATGAGTGTGATCGCCATATCATATACAGAGGACCTCTTTGTACAGCACTCCTCCCTATCCTCTGGCTCTTACGCTGTTCCTGTCCCCACTTCTCCAGTGTCCCCTGAGTCCTGGGAGATTGCTATGGATGTTGTGTTTAGGGATGAGCACTCAACAATCTCTTATTTACAGCAAGTTGACTAGTTATGAGTCTTTACAAACTTCTGCCCACCACAAAAGAAGCCTCTCTAGCCAATGCTGGCAGCAGCATACTCTACAGATATAAACATAAATATGCAGAAGGCAGTTTGACAATATGTCCATCTAGCAAAACAGCAGTAGTAGGTATTGTCCTAGGGTCTGTGCTCACCCAAAGCCATTTTGATCATACCTAGGACTCAAATTCAATCAGAAAGCAGTGGGTTAACCCTATAAACTTCATATCATTATTACATTCACAGGGACAACTTACCCAGAATTTGGTGTTCACATATGAATAATCCCACTGATAATTTGTCAGCCTGTATATAGCCTGTATATAATACCTCCCGGTATTATGAAAGATAGCCAACAGGGAGTTTTCAGGTCAGTTCCAGTTTGATTTCTCTGTATCCTACAGCCAAAGTGCTGTGTCTTCAGCACTAAGGCCTTACCATGTACTTATGGTGGGCAACCAAGAGAGGCAGCAATAGCCTGTGTTTTTATTGTGGGGGCAGGGGGCGTGGCTCAGGGAAGAATCCCACACCTGGCACTGAGATTTTTATTAAATGTATTCTGGGGAAACATTGACTAACCATGAAAGGTACCCGTGCTCTTTTAAAACTTTTAATGTTTATATTTTATTTATTTATTTATATTTAAAAATTAGCTTACGAAATAGTAGGCTTCACATACACCCTTGGCTCTAGTTAAAGCACTCTTAGCCCCTTCTCTTCCTGCCCTTCACCCATTCCTACTTGTGTCCCCACATTTTCCTATTCTACTTTTGTATCACATATGTTCTGCTATCCCCTCTCCTTCCCATGGGCCCATTCTAACTTCCTGACCTCTACAGGTACTCCGAACTAAACACAGGAATCTAAAAAGTCGAAGCAAGGATCGCCATAGGAGAGAGAACATGTGGCGTTTGTCCATCTGGGCCTGGCTTATTTCATTTAGTTTAATACTTTGCAGTTCTATCAATTTACTGTCAATTTCATAGCTTTTTCTTTCTAGCAGGAAAACATTCCATTGTCAACATGTACTGCATTTTCATTTTCCATTTATCAGGTGATTCCATTTCCTAGCTATTGTGAATAGAACAGCAGTAAACACGGATGAGCAAGCATTTTTGTAGGGGGCTATAGAGTCTTTGGGTTTATACCCAGGAGCAGCATGTCTGGATAATTGGGCAGCTTCATTTTTAACACAAAAAAATTTGTTTGGAAAAGTCTTAAGGAAATATATTTATCTAAGATTGCCTACAAACCACAGCAACGATCAGTCCTGCAAATACTTCTAAAGGCTCAATAGTGGCGTTCATATCTTGGCAGTAACCAATACCTGTCTACTGTGAAGGGAAATTAGGGCAGGAACCAAAACAGGAACCTGGAGGCAGGAACTGAAGCAGAGGCTGTGGAGGAACACTGCGTGCTGGCTTGCTTCCACCGCTCACTCAGTTTGCTTTCTTTTTTCTTTTTCCCCTTTTATTGAAAATAGCTTTTTTTGCTCACATAGTATATCCTATTGGTTTCCTTCCCTCTACTCCCCCCCCCAGTTCCTCTACACCTCCCCTCCCATCTGGACCCACTCCCTGTCTGTCTCTCACTAGAATACAGTAATAAACTAAAATATAATAAGATAAAAGTAATACATTAGACTAGGACAAAATAAATATGAGGAAAAGAGCCCAAGAAAAGGCACAGGAAACAGACACAGAGAACCACTCATCTGAACACCTAATACATTCCATAATAAAACACTAAACTGGAAGCCATAATATATAGGGAAAGGACCTACAGGGTAAAAAGAGAAAAAATATATAAGTAAAATAAAATGAAATGAAATAAAAACAAGAAAAAAGAAAAGGAATGCTTTCATGATATTATGAGACAAGGAAACTCCAAAGATGCCCCTGAGTTTGTTTTCTGTTGGCCACCTCTACTGTTGGATGTGCAGCCTACCCTTAGGAGGAGTTTGTTTCCGCAGTGAGAGACTCCCTTGATGAAAACTATTTTTTAAATTTGCAAGTGGTTATCAGTTGGAGACAGCTTCTGGGTTAGGGACAGGGGCATGCGTCTGCTTCTTCACTCAGCTCTAGGACCTGACTGGCACAGGCCTGTAGGGCCTTGTGTCAGATGAGAGTTCATCAGGATGACTGAGAGGGCCTTGTTTCCTTTGTGTCCTCCATCACCTCTGCCTCGTACATCCTCTCCACCTCTTCTGCACACAGGGCTGAGTGTTCCAAGGTCTCTCGCTGTCTGCATGACTGGCTGTGTGTCTCTATGCTTGTTCCCACCTGCTGCAGGAGGAAGCTTCTCGGACGACAGCTGAGCAAGCATGGTGGTTTTCAGCCTTCCTAATGCTGTCACCTTTAATGTAGTTCCTCATGTTGTGGTGAGCCCCAATCAGAAAATTATTTTGTTGCTGCTTCATAATTGTAATTTTGCTACTGTTGTAAATCACAATGCAAATATTTGGCACGCTATGTAACCCCTGTGAAAAGGTTGTTCAATGCCCAGGGTTTGTGACCCATAGGTTGAGAACCCTGGCAAATCAAGATGGTTTTTTTTTCTTTGTTTGTTTTGTTTTTTTCTCAAGACAGGGTTTTTCTGTGTAACAGCTCTGGCTGTCCTGGAACTCACTTTGTAGACCATGCTGGCCTCTAACTCACAGAGATCCACCCTCCTCTGCCTTCCATATGCTGGGATTTAAAGGCGTGCGCCACCACCATCTGACTAGCAGCATGCCTTTTATTACCACAACCTTTGAGTAGAGCAGTAGCATTTGGTTTTATCCTAGGTTCCTGGGCTACCTAGTCACAGATTCTTGGTCAACCAAGCAGTGTTGGGCATGGGTTCCATCTATGTGTTTTCAAGGCATGACCTGATTATTTTCTGAATTTCATTGGTATTTGATGTAATGGTTTCTCCTCCAGTCTTCCTTTTCTTTTCAAAGAACCAACTCTTTGTTTCATTTATTCCTTGTATGTTTTTGTTTCTATTTTTTTTGTTTTGTTTTTTGTTTTGGTTTTTCGAGACAGGGTTTCTCTGTGGTTTTGGAGCCTGTCCTGGAACTAGCACTGTAGACCAGGCTGGTCTCGAACTCACAGAGATCCGCCTGCCTCTGCCTCCCAAGTGCTGGGATTAAAGGCGTGCGCCACCACCGCCCGGCGGTTGTTTCTATTTTTTTTAAATTAACTTCTGCCCTAATCATAATATTTTCTTTCTTCTACTCTTGTTAGGTTTGACTTGTTCTTTTTTCAGGTCCTTAAGATATATCATTAAGGTTTTTTTGTTGTTGTTGTTTGTTTTTGAAAAGGGTTTCTCTGTACCTTTGGAGCCTGTCCTACAACTAGCTCTTGTAGACCAGGCTGGCCTCTTAGTTCTTTATTTAAGATTGCTCTGATTTCTTTCTCTCTCTCTCTCTTTCTTTTTTCATTGTTTTGTTTCTTTTCCCTCTTTCTTTCTTTCTTTCTTTCTTTCTTTCTTTCTTTCTTTCTTTCTTTCTTTCTTTTGTTTTTTGAGACAGGGTTTCTCTGTGGCTTTGGAGCCTGTCCTGGAACTAGCTCTTGTAGACCAGGCTGGTCTCGAACTCACAGAGATCCGCCTGCCTCTGCCTCCCGAGTGCTGGGATTAAAGGCGTGCGCCACCACCGCCCGGCCTCCTCTTTCTTTCTTTCTTTCTTTCTTTCTTTCTTTCTTTCTTTCTTTCTTTCTTTCTTTCTTTCTTTCTTTCTTTCTTTCTTTCTTTCTGAGACTGAATCTCTCTACATATCCCTGGCTATCCTGGAATTCACTCTGTAAACCAGGCTGGCCTTGAATTCACAGGGATCCACCTGCCTCTGCCTCCAGAGTGCTGGGATTAAAGGTGTGCATCATCACCATCTGGCACTCTCTGATTTCTTAATGATGGCTCTTAGAGCTGATCCCTCTTAGGATTGCTTTCATTGTAGCTCACAGATTTTTAGTATGCTGTTTTAATTTTCATGTGATTCTTAAATCTTCCTTCTTCATTTCTTCAGTAACTTGTTTATCATTTATCATGTTTAATTGCTATGAGTTTGGGCACAGTCTAGGATTTCTCTTGCTGTTGACTCTCAATCTTATTCTGCTGTGATCAAGTAGGATATAAGTTATTCTTTAACGTTTTCTGTATTATTGAGGTTCATCCTGTGTTCTAATATATAATCTGTTTTGGAGAGGAACTCATTAACTCCTAAGAAGAATACATAGTTTGTAGCATTAGAATGGATTGAATTTTTACAAAATTATTCTTATTTATTTTATGTGTATGACTGTTTTGTTGCCTGCATGCGTGTCTGTATACCACGTGCATGCCTGGTGCTCCTGGAGGCCTGAATTAAGCAGTGGATCCCCTGTATTGGAGATGCAGATGGTAATGAGTCCCCACAGCCATGGGTTCATCACCAGTAAATTACTATTTACATCTAATAGTATTTTCATCGTGGAGTTGGGTGTACCTCTGTTTGGGCCGTATATGTTTAGAACCATAATATCTTCTTGATGGATTGTTCCTTAATCAGTATGAGGTGCTGGTCTTTACCAATGTTCACTAGTTTTGGTTTGAAATCTATTTTGCTAAATATCACAGGATGGACCTCTGCTTGTTTCCTAGCTCTATTTATTTGGAACACACCTTTTCACCTATTACCCTGACACAGTGGCAGTCTTTGGTGGTGAGGTACATTTCTTGGAAGCAGCAAACAGGTGATTCTTGCTTTTTGATTCAGTATAGTACTCTGTGTCTTTTGATTAGGGAACTGAGCCATTAACACTTAGAGTTATTAGTCAAAGGAGAGGCATGTATTGATTCCTATCATTTTGTGTTTTTTCTTTTTGCAGTATTTGCTTTCTTTTTCCATTATTTAACTATTATTCTACCATGACTTATTTTTTCCTTGTCCCTCATAGATGAATTTGCCTTTCCTTTAGTCTGAAGGATTCTTTAATTCTATTTTTAAAGAGCTGGCTTAGTGCCCATAAATTCCTTTAGCCTGTTTTCATTCATCAAGTTTTAAATTTTCTTTCAGCCTTGCTGAGTATCATAATCAGGGTTGTTCTCTTTGAAAATTGAAATCTGTCAGTCCAGAGCTCCTGGTTTTTAAAGTTTCAGTTGAATAATCTGTGGTCGTTCAGATTGGCCTGCCTTCGTAAGCGGCTTGGTGTTTTTCTCTTGATGGTTTCTGGATATTTTCTCTACTCTGTATATTTATTGTTTTAATTATAAAATGATGATGAGGATTTCTTTTTCTGGTCTTGACTGTAAATATTTCCTGTGTCTGGATTAACAATCTTTTGTAACTCTGGGAAGTTATATGATCTTTAAATATATTTTTCTGTCTTTATAGTGAGATTTGTTTTCTTCTATTTTTTTTTAAATTTATTTATTTATTATGTATACAATATTCTGTCTGTGTGTATGCCTGCAGGCCAGAAGAGGGCACCAGACCCCATTGCAGATGGTTGTGAGCCACCATGTGGTTGCTGGGAATTGAACTCAGGACCTTTGGAAGAGCAGGCAATGCTCTTAACCTCTGAGCCATCTCTCCAGCCCCCCCCCCTTTTTTTTGACACAGGGTTTTCCCATGTAGCTTTTTTGGTGCCTGTCCTGTAACTCACTTTGTAGACCAGGCTGGCTTTGGACTCACAGAGATCCTGCTGCTGCCTCCCGAGTGCTGGGATTAAAGGCGTGCGCCACCTCCACCTGCTGATTGGCTGATTCTTTTCCTTCTATGCCTATTATCTCTAGATTTGGTCCCTTCAGAGGACCACACGTGTCTTGGAATTCTCACTGGCACTTCCTTGACCTCCCATGCTCCTGTCCACCTCTTAGTGCTGGGATTACAGGTGTGCTCTACCATGCCCGGTTCTCAGGAGCATTGTTTTGTCAAATGCTTGTTCTGCGTCAACCAAAATGACTGTGTGATTTTTTTTCTTTCGAGTTTCATGTCATTGTCCCGTGTTAGTGTGCTAAATTATATTAGCCAACTTTTATGTATTAAAAAATTCCTATACATAGTGAAATATGTTCTACTTGGTCATGGTGTATGTGCTGGCTAGTTTTTTTTTTTTTTTTTTTTTGTCAACTTGACACAAGTTAGGTTCATCTGGGAAGAAGGAACCTCAATTGAGAAAATGTCCCCATCAGATTGCCCTGTAGTCTGAGGGGACATTTTCTTGGTTAATAATGGATGTGGGAGGGCCTAGCTCACTGTGGTTGATGCGTCCCCCGGGCGGATGAGATGGTCCAGGGGCTGTATAAAAGGCAAATGGAGAAGCCATTGAGAGCAAGCCAGGACGCTGCGCTCCTCTGTACTTGAGTTGCTGCCTCCAGACCCCTGCTCCGCTTCAGTTCTTGCTTCGGCTTCCCTGAGTGATGGACCAAACCATTTTCTCTCAAGTCACTTTTGGTCAGTGGTTCATCACAGCAACAGAAGTAAAATCAGTACAGTTTATAATCCTTTGTATATAAAGATATTTTTAAAATTAAAATGTAATTACATAATTTTCCTTCTTCTTTTTCCTCTAGCCCCTCCAAGTTCTTCCTGGTCCTCCTCACTCTCAAATGTTCGGTCCCTTCTTCCCCAATTATTATTGTTACACATCTATGCAAATATACCCACAAATATATAAATACGACATGCTGAGTCCATTCTTGTTGTTTATGTGTACGGTTTCCGGGCTGAACACTTAGCATTGGATACCTGATTAGGGAGCTCATCCGGGAGGGGTTCCTTCCCCCTTTCAGCAGCCATCAGTTGCTATAGTTCTCTGTCCAGTGGTGTGGCCCAGGAGACTCCCCCCCCTCATTAGCATATCTACTGATGTTGTTCCCCCCAGGTCTTGTTCATGGAGTTATTTCTGGGAAAGATGGCCTCACAGCAGACATCTTCTACTCTGGCTCTCATGGTCTTTCTGTTCAGTCCTCCACAATGTTCCCTGAGCCACAGATGCAGGGGCTGTGACGTAGATGTACCCAACGGGGCTGAGATCTCCATGATCTGTTGACTATGTGTCGTGTCTAGTTGTGATTTTCTGCAGTGGTCTCCACTTACTGTAAGGAGAAGCTTCTATTCCCCACTCCCTCCCTCCCCCCGAGTCAGGGTTTCTCTGTGTAGCCCTGACTGGCCTGGAACTCGCTTTGTAAATCAGGCTGGACTTCAGATCATAGATAGCTGCCTGCCTCTGTCTCCCAAGTGCTGGGATTAAAGGCACATGCCACCAATGTCCTATAAGAGAAGCTTCTTGAGGGGTGACAGCTACACTTACCTGTGGGTATAAGGACGAGGTTTGGAATGTAGTCAGAATATTGTTGGCCTAGCAGAGGGGCATTAGTAGATGCTCTTCTAATATCCAAGATCTCACTAGCCCTGGGAAGTTAGCTAGGTTTCTAATCATAGGCATGATTTCCCTCCTATTGAGTGGGCCTTAGGTCTAATTAGACAGCAGTTGATTATTGCGTGTGAGTGCCACTTACTACACCTTTATGGATGTCTTGCCATGATGGTCATAGTGGTTCTGCTGTAGTATGAATAAGAATGGCCCCAGAGGCTCATATATTTGAAATCTTAGTTACCAGGGAGTGAAGGTATTAGAAGGATTAGGAGGTGTGACCTTGTGCAAGAAAATGTGTCACTAAGGGTAGACCTTGAGGTTCCAAAATCCCCTGCCAGGCAGGCCTAGGCTTCCTCTCTCTGCCTACAGACCAGGATGTCGCTCTCAGCTGCTGCTCCGGCACCATGCATGCCGCCATCTCCCCAGCATGATGAGAATGGGCTAAGCCTCTGAAACTCTAAGCAAGCCTTGGTCGTGGTGTCTCTTCACAGCAATAGAACAATGACTAAGACAGGTTCATAGGTGGTTCATAGGTGTTGAAGCTGGGTAGGACTCTTGCTTCTCTCTCTTGGCAGTTTGAAGGATATTTTCCGGTACCATGGAAGCTAGACTGCTGGAGGGCTTTCAGGTTAGATCCATCTGGAATAATCATGTGTCCTAAGCATCCAGTGTCCTCAGCAATGGGGACTTAGCTTCAACCTCTGTGAGGCAACTGAGGGTAACATCCATCGTCTGTGTTGTTTTGAGAGTCACATGGACTACCCTGACCAACCATCCTGAAGGAGATTTCACATGCTTGGGACTGGGGTTTTCATTAGCCTATGGTTCTTGTGGAAAGCTTTGTTAGCACTAAGGGCATGCCTTTCCATATATATATATATATATATATATATATATATATATATATATATATATACTCTGAATTCAGTGATCTGAGTTTGCATCTTGGTGGAACCTTTTCCTTGAGGAAGAGACCTGGTCAGTTATCCTCATCAACTCAGACCATGAAACCCAACATAAACGAGTTGTCCATGCATGCTGCAGCACTGTTGGGGGCATGCTGGAAATGCAGATTGGTGCAGCCACTCTAGAAATTTTGTTTCATATGTGTGTGTGTTTGTGTATGTATGCACACACACGTGTGTATATGTATGTATGTACTGTATACACACATATATGTACCTATACACACATATAGTTTGATTTTTAGGTAATATAAAATAATAAGATTCTTTGAAGTTTCATCAAACAACCTTGGTGTTATTTGTCCTTCCTCCCCCCTTCTCTTTCTATATTGCCCTCCTTTTCCCTCCCCAGTTGGAGCTCCCTGCCCGGTTTTTCTGTTTCTCACTTCCTATCACCTGTATTCTGCTATTCCTCTCTCAAGCCACCCTCCCCCTATCCCCTCAGCCTTTCTATTTCCCTGGTTTCTGTGCTTATTCTATATTGTGTACACACTTCTGAAGATTTGGAGCTGGAAACCGCAGATGAGAGAGAACGTTCAGTGTTTGTCTTTCTGAGTCTGTATTATCTCACTCAATAGAATCTTTCTAGGTTCATCTATTTGCCTGAGAAGATCATGATTTAATTTTTCTTTACAGCTTAATAGTGTTCCATGTTTATTATTCGCATTTTAATTACCCATTCACCAGTGAGGGACATTTCGGTTGTTTGCATTTCCTGGTTATTGTGAGGAGGGTAGCAATGAACATGGCTGACCAGTATCTATGAAGGAGGTTCTCAAGTCTGTTGGGCATATGCCAAGATGTGGTATAGTTGGGTCATGGTAGATTTATTTTTAGTTTTTTGAGGTTTCTTCTTATTGATTTCCAGAGTGGCTGCACCAATCTGCATTCCCAGCATTAAGGAGTGAGGGCTGCCTTTTCCCCACACCCACGCCAGCTGTGTTGCTGGTTTCAGTTAGTCTGACTGGTATAAGATGAAAGCTCAAAGATGTTTTAATTTGTTTGTTTTTGAGTGAGGGTTTCTCTGTGCAGCCCCAACTGTCCTTGAACACACATAGATCCTCTTGCCTCTGACTCCCTAGTGCTGGGATTAAAGAGGTGAGTCACAACTGCCTGGCTTTGATAAGCACTTTTTGGAATATTTCTTAGCCATTTTTGTTTCTTCTTTTTGGAACTCTCTGTCTGATGGAAACCATTACAGAAACCCACAACCAATAAAAAAAAATTTAGGGTTGTGGAGTCCAGTCCCAACTAATAAATCTACAACACAGCTCCTGCCCCTAAGGCTTGGGGATCACTGAGGAAGAGAGGGTTGAAAGATTGTAAGAGTCGGAGGAATAGGGAGTTTGTCGTGAGATTCTTGCTCCCTAGTAATGTCAGAAGGAACACTCATAAAGTCTCACCAACGTGACTGCCTGTCATGAGATGAACAAGGATGACACAAATAGACATGCCAACATGGATGAGGGAAAGCTCACAAGCCCAGCCCTACACAAAAACTACAGGTAAAAAGGAATGCTGGGAGGGGGAAGAGCACATCAGTTGCTTATCCAGTACCAAATGCTCATTCCTGAGAACACACATAAAGTAACATTATCCAGACTGAGCAGTTTGTATTTAGGATCACACACACATGCATCACACACGCACATGTGTGTGTATGTATACACTATAAGTATATATTTTAATGGAAAAAAGAGATCATTGTTGTTTCTAGAAATTTTCTGGTGGAATCTGTGGTTTCTCCTATGTATACATATCATATCATCTGAAAATAGGGATTATTTGGCTTCTTCTAGCATGCTATTGGATTTAGTTTGCCTGTAGCTGGGTGACGATTTTATGTTAGTATTTACAAGGGACATTTGTCTATAGCTTTCTGGTGTAACAGGCCTCACGAGATGACTTAGGAAGAATCCTCTCCAATTTTTCTTTGAAGAGCTTGGGAAAGTTTGATGTTAATTATTCAACCACTTGACAGAATTTGTCATGAAGCCGTTAAGTAAAGGCCTTTTCTATATTGGGAAGTTATTAGATTTCTTTTCTTTTGATTACTAAGTCAGACTTACTGACTGTAAGTCTTCAGGGTTTCCATTTCTCCACGAATAAGTTTTGGCAGATTGTCTCCTCCAAGGAGTTTGTACATTTCACCCAGCTGATAGTATAAACAATTAGGGATGCAATAATAAAACATCGTTACACAATAGGTGTGTTGCCACACCTTTTATGGTGTAATAAGATGGAGTGATTTGTAAACAGAAGGTTATTATTATAATTTGGGTGGCTGAATTGGTCAAGATCAAGAAATACCGAGTAGGTATGATGCCTGGTAAGAGGACCAGGTTTTCCTCCAAAGGAGGGGAGCACGGTGTCTTCACATGGCAGAAGGAATGGAAGAGGAGAGTGTGACTCCTTCACCAAGCCCTGTAATAACGATGCCGGATGCTATTAGGAAGGTGAATCACTGTGACTCAATGGCCTCCTAAGGGCCATGGCTCATGATGCCCTTGCACTTGGGATGAATTCATGTGAATTCTGGAAGGGACACGAACATTAAAGCTGTATCAGTTATCCAGTTTGTTGGAGTAAAATGCTTCTGCCAACTCTCTTACAAGCCTCTTTATTTATGTAAAATCTACAGCAAATTCCTCTTTTTATTTATGAGTTCAGGATTTTTTTTTTTTATTTCTTAGTCAATCCAGGTATTGTCAATTGTATTAATCTCCTCAAAGAACCAACTTTTAGATGTGAACCCCCTCCGTATTTTCCTCCTCTCTGTTTGATTATCTACTGCAGTTTTTATTTTCTTTCTTCTGTAAATTTGAGTTTAGTCTTTCTTCCTCTAATTCCCAGAGCAGTCATGCCAGGTTGCTGACTTGAGATCTTTCTGGGCAAGTGTTCTTAGCTGTAACTCTCTTCCCTAGTGCTGCTTTTACTGGATCCCATTCATTTGGGGAGGTTATATTCTCATGCCAGAGTGTATGTAGCTCAGAGGTAGAATGTTGAGGCCCTACATTTGATCTTTAACAAAACACACACACACACACACACACACACACACACACACGTTGGAGGGGTGAGAATATTGTGTTCTCATTTTCATCATATCTAAGCACCTCCTAACCTCTCCAGGGTTTCTTGTGTATATGTGTGTGTACGTGTGTGTGTGTGTGTGTGTGTGTGTGTGTATGTGTGTTATGCCCAATCCACGGGGACTCCAAAAGACCACCAGGGAGACCGACTCACTGAAATGTAAAAGCAAGGTTTATTGTGTGCATGATTACAAGCTGGTAGGGGCCTCATCAGCGCAGCAGCGAGAGGAGGTACCCTGCTCTTCTAAAGGGTATTGTTTAAAGGCAAAAAACAGAAAAGTTATATTAGCAGGGTGTGGGTGATGGGTTCAATCCTGATTGGCTGAAATTTGTCTAGGAGTGTTCTGGTGAACAGTGATGTCTGTGTGCTGGCAGGTGATCCTATCTACAATGGTTGGAACACTCGGAATTTCCTTTGGATGGTCTGTTCCTCGGTGGTGCCTGGGTGGTCTCAGTTTGTGGACACCCAAATGGTGAGCGTGGCTGTGATCACCTTGGCGCTGGCTTTCCTGAAAATACATTGTCTAGTCCTTAGGTTGAGTAACTTCAACTTGAGTCATCTCAGCATCCTGCTCCTTACCCTGGAGCCAAGAGAGTATAGAGTGAGGGACCAGGAACCATTCCAGGACAGGAGCTGCCTTGCGCTAAGGCAAACAACTCGTTGTGCAAGAGGTTTTCCTTCTATTATAGGCTTCCAGCCTCATCTCATTGTGGACGGTTTGATTTGTGGCCTAGCATATGGTCTAGCTGGAGAAGGCCCAGGTACCTGATAAAAGAGCCTTAATCTTTTTGTTTATGAGTACGGTGTTCTGCATGCTAGTCAGGTCAGGCATTTTCTAGTTTCATTAGTCCATTTATTTCACAATAATGATATTGTACGGCACACATTTTTCTTACATAACCCAGTTTCCTTGGGTTATGTGTCTGAGCATGCAAAGTTCTAGAAAGCCACTCTGGTTCTGCTGTAGGCGTCACAGCAGGCATGAGGGAGGTGGGGGGTGGATAACTTTCACGGAAGCGTATGGCTTCCGAAGTGGGACTGAGGGAGTCTAGGATACATGATGATTGTCGCAGTCATAACCTCAGGCCAGCTGAGCAGGGGAGACTGCAGCCTGTCCCATTGCTTCTCTCAGCGATGACTTTGGGAAGCTCCCTGGCCCCTGTACTGAGCTGAAGAGGTGTGTCCGCATCTCCAGATGGGCGGAGTTCAGCCCCTTCTGGGTAACAAACGCTTCCACATCTCCACACCCCCAACTCTTCTTTTTATCTACTCTGTGGCGAATAGTTCTCGCAATCTCCGTCAGCCCCTGTGCAGACAGAGAGGATGTCCCCTCCACCCATACTTCGGGTCTCTTGCTTCCTGCCCTGTGGCTTCTCTGAGGCTTTGCAGTCCACTCAAGGATCACATTAGCACAGTGGGAATTTTGAGGAAACAGGGCTCCCAAGGCCACTCTTCACCAGTGAGAAAGGGCAACCGCCAACACAAGCTGTTTCATCCTTTTGTTCCCTTGGCGCAGACTCATTTAAGTGTTCTCTTTCAGCCTGTTGTGGCGATACATCTGCAATCCCTGCACTTTGAGTGGCTGAAGCAAGAAGACTGCTGTAAATTCAAGACCAGCTGGAGTTACATAGCAAGTTCATGGCAGGCCTGAGCTACAGAGAGAGAGCTTAGCTAAAAAATACCAGTAAGTAACTAAATAAATGAATAAGTAAACAAATAACTCCTTTAAATGTGTTAATCTGAAAATAAAAAAAAATGACCATTGGTCAACTTTAAAAATATTTATTTTTGAGCTGATGAGATGGCTCAGTGGTTAAGGGCATTGCCTGCTCTTCTAAAGGTCCCGAGTTCAATTCCCGGCAACCACATGGTGGCTCACAACCATCTGTAATGAGGTCTGGTGTCCTCTTCTGACTGCAGGCATACATGCAGACAGAATATTGTATACATAATAAATAAATATAAAAAACATTTATTTCTAGATTATGTGTATGCATGTGTATACATGCACTGTGTGCAGCATGGTGTCTAAAGAGGCCAGAGGAAGGCATCCGATCTCCTGGAATTGTAATTACAGAAGCTTAGAAGTTGCCAGGTGGGTGTGGGGAATTGAACCTGGGTCCTCTGCAAGAGCGGCACGTGCTCTTAACCATTGAGAAGTCTCTCCAGCCTCGTGGTAAAGTTTTTTTGGCTTAAGCCTCCACATCACTGTTCATCACCAAAGGAAGTCAGCACAGGAACTCACACAGGGCAGGATCCTGGAGGCAGGAGCTGATGCGGAGCTCATGGAGGGTGCTGCTTACTGGCTTGCTCCCCATGGCTTGCTCAGTCTACTTTCTTATAGAACCCAGAACCATCAGCACAGGGATGACCCTATCCACACTGGGCTAGGACCTCGTCCATCAATCATTAATTAAGAAATCGCCCTACAGGTTTGCTTATAGCCCAGATGTGTAGATGCATTTTCTCAATTGAGGCAAGTTGATATTGGCCAGCACAAACAGTAAGATATGAATGTTTATATAACAGCAAAAACGAATGAGTGGCGGTGTCGAGTGTTAGGAAGGGTAAAGAGCAATTACCCTCCTTATCTCTTACTACTGGAAGGGTAGGTTGGCTGAAGCCTCTTCTGAAAACCTCTTTATCATATATGCTGATCTTGAACACACCCACCAATCTATGACCTGACAACTCCAACTTCTAAGAATATACTCCCCAAGATGAGCTCAGTTGATTCTCCAAAGACTGGCACAATCAACATTATTCACCAAAGTCCGAACTGAAAAGAATGCAAATGCCGTAGTCAGTGGACAGATTGAGTAGACAGCTATGAGTTGATACAGTTGAACACTGTGCAGCAGTAAGAATGGGCTGGGTATTGTTAAAATATAAGACTCTTACAAAGGAACAAGACTAGGTTAAAAGCAGAAAAGTATATGTAATGTTATGTAAGCCTATGTATAAACATTTCAAAATTAGGCAAAATTGACATATAGTATTAGAAATCATGGTTATCTTGGGAAGTGTTGATTAGAAAACAAAAACGGATTTAGATGATAGTGACTCGTAACTGTCCCTCAGTCTCTTAGGTGATTCTGTTTAAGTCCAGTCAGGTTGACAATAAAGATTAACCATCACAAAACCTTGTACTTAAAGCTCACAATGTCATATACTATTAATATAGCATGATGTATAATCTCCCTGCCAAAAACATCCTCTGTGCTCTGACTGTTGATCACTTCCTTTTTTTCTTAATCTCTCCTAACCACTGATCTTTCCAAAATTTTTATTTTATGTGTATGGGTATTTTCATGTGTACTACATGTGTGTGTGATTGGCATCTGTGGAAGCCAGAAGGGGATATCAGATCTTCTGGCCCTGAAGTTACAGAGTTATGGATAGTTGTGAACCACAATGTGGCTGCTGGAAATTGGATCTGGGGCCTTTGGAAGATCAGCCAGTGCGCTTAACTGCTGAGCCGTCTCTCTAGTCCCATCAATGATGTTTTTGTTGTCTTCACAGTTCTACTTTTTCTTGAATATCATATTAAAGTATTAATTATAATTAAAGTATGTGCCCTTTTCTGATTGGCACCTTTCATTTAATAATATAAATAATGTTTGTAGCATGTCTCTTCATGGCTTATTTTTTTTTAGCACCGAATATTTTATCTTCTGAATGTATCAGTTTATTTATCCATCCACATACTAAAGGATATCATGATGGCTTCCCCATTTTTGCAGCTTTGAATAAAAGTATCATAAACATCCATGTATAAGTTGTTATGTAGATTGTTTTAAATTGCTTTGGGTAAGTGCTAGTCAGGGCAATTGATAGCACCCTGAAAAGAGTGTGTTATCCAGGTGTGGTGGTGTACACCTGTAATCCCAGCACTCAGGAGGGAGAGGCAGGAGGATCTCTGTGAGTTCAAGGCCAGCCTGGTCTACAGAGTGAATGAGTTCTAGGACAGCCAGGGCTACACAGAAAAACCTTGTATTGGAAAACACACATACTCAAAAGATTATATTTAGGTTTACAAGAAACCTCAAAACGACCTTCCCAGAGAGGCTGCAAGAATTTTCTTTCACAATGGCAACCAACAGTGTTCCCATTGCTCTGTACATTTTTGTTTTTAAACCTCTATTTTCTCCTTTGTTAATATAAATAAAGCAAAAACTAAAGTCCTGATAAGTATTAATACATTATAGGCTATAAAACAATCCAACTCTGAATATGGGTGCCTTTTTAAAAATTAAAAAAAAATTTTTAAAGACAGGGTTTCTCTGTATAATAGCTCTGGCTGTCCTAGAACTCACTTTGTAGACCAGGCTGGCCTTGAACTCATAGAGATCTGCCTGCCTCTGTCTGGGATTAAAGGCGCATGCTATCACCACCCAGTAACAATCCAACTCTGACTTTAAAATATGAAGACAAAGATGCTTTAATGAATTGGCATTTTCAGATTTTATTCTTTCTCTAAATTTACTGTTGTGCCCTCCTAAAGTCAAACAAAACATCAAAACAACCATTTATTGTTGTTTATTATTTTTGTTGTTGTTATTATTTGAGTGGGACACTTGTTATATTGGTCATATTGATCTTGAGTTATGCACTCAAATGTTCCACCCACCTCAGCTACCTTTGAATTTGGTATTAACAGATGTGCTAGCTGTACATCACATCTGTCTGTCTGGCAACTGTTTTAAAAGTTAGGAATTCTCCTAACGACTGCTAAGATTAATGAATACCTGCCATGCACAGGCACACAGTCAGTGGGGCCAAAGCTTTGTTCTCTACTCCAGACTCTTAAGTTCAGATAGTTCCCATCTCTAAAAACTGTCCTCACCTAACATGCTCATGCAACTCACTATCTCTAACACCTACCTACTTCCTTCCATTTTCTCTTATTACTAAACAATGATCAACCTTTGCAATTATGCAGACCCAATATTGTGACACGGGACTTTCCATCACCTTTCAAATACCCTGCCAATCTTCTCATTCTCATCTTTGTTGTAAGTAAATCGTCCATGAATATCTGTTGAATAAACATTTTTTTTTTTAGTATTGGTTTCTCTTCTTTGGACCCTTACAATTTTTGAATGCTTCAAACTGGCTATGCCAATCAATGTTAATGCTTAGCTAAAATTTGCAAAGTTCCGGGTTCCAGCCCCAGCACAAAATAAACAAAAACTGTGTTCTATCAAAGAGAAATGCACAGTATTGATAATTCTCATCATGCAAACTACAATCAGAATAGTAAGTGCTGACCTGGGGTCCCACCATATTTATTGCCATCCACATGAATTCTGAATTTAGCCTCAGTGTGCACTGAATGCTGGGTGGCTTATCTAATCAAATGGGATCAAAGGCGTTTGAGTAGAATATTTTATGGAAGGTATACTAGCGGCTGAAGGTAAAACTGCCTGTCAAGACTGGCTCACCTCTTCAACCTTGAAAAAAATGCTTTGAAAATCTTTCTAGTTGTGTGTTCCAATACCAGCTTTCCACCACTTCTCTTTCATGATTTCTTGAGTACATACAGCTTTCTAATGTCCTCAATATGAAAATGCTTTACTCCTCACAATAGGGCATTTGATTATATGCTATTAGCAGGACTAAAACCAGAGTCCCGAAGAGCTCTTTCAACCACTCACTTTTCTTGGTTCAAACACTATGTCTGGAGACTGAAAGGAACATCCATTATACCTGGGTTGAGGTGCAGTGGTTTCTGCAGTAAATGCAGATTCTGTACTTGGAGAAATTCCACCCAATGTTCGTGTACACTTTGCTTCCCTTTTATTGGGAAAAAAAATATGTGTGATCTGATATCTTTGCTGAGGAATTCTTCAACTCACCCTCCAAGATCCTTTATGTCTGTAGTTTGTAGATATGGCAACAGAAGGCAAGGCAAGATAGACTATCATACTCCAAAGGTGGCTTTTGTTTGGATTTTTCTGATCTGCTATCAGTTTTCAGAGGTTCCGAAGATGATTTGTTAAAGTTTGTTTTGGATTCCACGTGGGAAATGTCCTTTGCTGTGGATCCTCATGGTCTTGGGCCTCACGGAAGCTGCCAGCCACCTACAGCTGGGGCAGGATTGGGTTCCACATCCACTGGCCAGAGAAACAAGGCTTTGCTGGCCTAGTAGTCTGTGCAGCTGCCTCCACCTTTTCACCAGCCATATCTTTGAGGCTGCAGAGATGAGCTGCTCTGCAGGCTGAGTTTCTGGGCTGGCTCTAGCTCTAAGGTATGAGCAGGGAGGGATAAAAGACTCAGTATCCTTTAAATAATTATTTATATTATTATTGCCGGGGTGTGTGTGTGTGTGTGTGTGTGTGTGTGTGCGCGTGCGTGTGCGTGCGCGCGCGCGGGCACATGTATAGAATGCAGGCACACAAATGCCATGCCACATATATCGTTAGAGAACATCTTAGGAGTTGCTTCCCCTTTCTTCACCTTGTGTTTGTGGGTTGAACTCAGGACATGGGTGTTTATTGCTCAGCCATCTCACCAGACCGGCTCTCTTCTTC
Source organism: Microtus pennsylvanicus (assembly GCF_037038515.1). NCBI lineage: Eukaryota > Metazoa > Chordata > Mammalia > Rodentia > Cricetidae > Microtus > Microtus pennsylvanicus. The sequence goes on along the minus strand of NC_134581.1, from coordinate 88,751,615 downwards.
CTTGATCATATCTGTTGTCGTGTTCTGGAATTCAGCTTTCTAGTGTTTAATGAGATCTCATTACTAATTTGCATTTTCTTGAAGTCATATGATGTAGCATATTTTTGCAAGCTTATTCCCTGTCTAGCAATTGTCTTTGGTAAGGTTTTTATAAAGGTTTTTGGCCACATGTAAGAAACTGGACTTTTAAATTAATCGTTGAAGGGCTGCAGAGATGGCTCGGCAGTTAAGAACACTTGCTGCTCTTGCAGAGGACCTGAATCTGGTTCTCGGAAGCCACATGGGGTAACTCACACCCTCTGCAATCCCAGGTTTAGGGGAACCCAGTGCCTCTGTGCACACCAGCTTTCACATGCAAAAGTCCACAGACAGATAGAAAGACACACAATTCTTCGTGTGTGTGTGTGTGTGTGTGTGTGTGTGTGTGTGTGGTTTTTATAGTAGTTTTTACCAGGTGTGTCATGTTGTTGTTGGAGACAAGGCTTCACTCTATAGTCCAGACACCATCATCCTCCATGCTCAGCCTGAGTGCTGCAATTACAAGAATAAGTTCAGATTACTTTGCAAATATTTTTGTCAAATCTATATTTTCTTTTGTCATTCTTTTTACTTAGTCTTCTGCAAAGCTATCTTTTGTAGTAATAAGGGCAGCGGGGCTGCGTCCCCAGCACCCCGGCTGCCTGGCTAGTTTATGCCCGAAATAACAACACACAAACTGTATTCATTCAATCACTGCTTGGCCCATTTCTATCTAGCCTCTTCTAGGCTAATTCTCACATATTAATTTAGCCCATTTCTAATCATCTGTGTAGCGCCCCTAGGTGCGCTTACCGGGAAGATTCTAGCCTATGTCCATCCTGGGTTGGAGCTTCATCGCGTGCATCTGCCTGGGAGCTGGGAGCATGGTGTCTCTCTGAGGCGTCTGCTCCCGACAGGAGAGCTGTGGAGTCTGAGCTCACTTCCTCTTCCTCCCAGCGTTCTGTTCTGTTTACTCCTCCCACCTATCTTCTAACCAATGAGGGCCAAGCAGTTTCTTTTTATTTAACCAATGACCTTCCTCCATCAATCTATCTATCTATCTATCTATCTATCTATCTATCTATCTATCTATCTATCATCTATCTATCTATCTATCATCTGTCTATCATCTATCTACCTATTATCTATCTATCTATCTATCTATCTATCTATCTATCTATCTATCATCTATCATCTATCTATCTATCTATCTATCTATCATCTATCTATCTATCATCTGTCTATCATCTATCTACCTATTATCTATCTATCTATCATCTATCTATCTATCATCTGTCTATCATCTATCTACCTATTATCTATCTATCTATCATCTATCTATCTATCTATCTATCTATCTATCTATCATCTATCTACCTATTATCTACCTATCATCTATCTATCTATCTATCTATCTATCTATCTATCTATCTATCTATCTATCTATCTATCTATCTAATCTATTATCTATCTATCATCTATCTACCTATTATCTATCTATCTATCATCTATCTATCTATCTATCTATCTATCTATCTATCTATCTATCATCTATCTACCTATTATCTACCTATCATCTATCTATCTATCTATCTATCTATCTATCTATCTATCTATCTATCTAATCTATTATCTATCTATCATCTATCTACCTATTATCTATCTATCTATCTATCTATCTATCTATCTATCTATCTATCTATCATCTATCTATCTTCTGTTTATTATCTATCTATCTATCTATCTATCTATCTATCTATCTATCTATCCATCCATCTAACTATGGTGGTACTATGTATTGAACCTAGGAGCTCAAACATGCCAGACCAGCACTCCTCTATAAACTATGTCCTCGTACTCACTCTTTAGAACATGAAGACTCTGAAATGCCCCTGCATCAGCCTCCAAAGTAGCTGCGATCAAAGGCTTATGCCATGAGGCCTTGTGAAAATTTCAAGCTTTTTGAAAAGCTATTTTAGATACACAATCTATTTTCTAGTCTCCCTCCTGTTTGTCTGCTTTATTCTCCTTTATTGTCCTAATTTAACTTCTTTTATTTGATGTATGTATCCATGATTTTATGAAACAATATGAACTCTATAAGCCACAAATGAGAGAAAGTATACAACATTTGTCTTTTGGAAGCTGGCTTAATGTACTTAATATAACTATCTTTAGCCATATTCATTCTTCCTTATGCTGAAAAATTCCATTGTGTGAATATATATGTATGTATATATGTTTATACATATAATTACTTTATCTGTTCCTCTATTATTGAACACATAAGTTAGTATATAAGTTAGCTATTGTGATTAGCACTGCAATAGACATAGATGTGCAAGTGTCTTGGATGTATCCACTTGGGGTCTTTTGGATAAATTCTAGGAGTGGCTACAGATAGTTCATTTGGAAGATTTATTTCAAAAACAAGAACGAACCCATTCCAAAAGTAGTAGATATAGAGATATGATTAGCATGGGAGTAAAAATTAAAGAATTGAAATATTTTAAAAATAGAATCAAGAAAACGAAGAGTGGGTTCTTTAAAAAAGTAAACAAGATTGGCAAACCCTTAGCTAAACTAAACTCATGAAACCGGAAAGAACCCCTAAAATCATCATGATCAAGTTGGTTTCATTCTAGACATGCAGGGATGGCTCAATATACATAAATCAATAAATTTAATTCATCACATAAATGGACTCAAACCTAGAAATCACATAATCACCCCAGTAGACATAGGGAAGGCCTTGATGAAAACCAGCAGCTCTCCATGACAGAAGTCATGGGAAGTTAGGAATGGAAGGAGCATACTTCCGCACAATGAAGGCAGTATAAGATAACTCTATAACCAGAGTCATGTTAAATGGAAAAAACACAGAGCATTATCATGAGGATTGGGAACAAGACAGGGGTAGCTATCCTCTCTAGTCCTCTTCAATATAGTGCTTAAAATCTTAACTAGAGCAATGACCAGGGGACAAATACAAAGGATACAACTAGGAGGAGAAGTCAGAGTACCCCTACTCACAGATGGTGCGAGTCCAAGCGCAAGAGCTCCTACACCCTGGTGTACAGAGCCGTTCCAGGATGGTCAAGACTACACAAAGAAACCCTGTCTCAAAAACAAAGATAAGAAAACAACAACAAAAAGGTGTGTGTGTGTGTGTGTGTGTGTGTGTGTGTGAGAGAGAGAGAGAGAGAGAGAGAGAGAGAGAGAGAGAGAGAGAGAGAGAGAGAGAGAGATCCTAAAGACTATACCAAAACCTTCAGCAAAATGGTAGACTATGGAATTGATATGTGAAACTGGTAGCCTTTCTATATAAATGATAAACACAAGAAAATATCTCATTCACAATATGAGAGTGGGTTTGGGGTTGGGGAGAGGGAGAGGGATGGAGAGTGAGCGAGAGCAAGAGAAAATGCAAGAATGAACAAGTGCCCTGGAATAAAACTAACCAAGGAAGTGACATATTAGAAATGAAAGACCTTTACAATGAAAAGATCATAAAAAGAAATAGAGGAAGATATTAGAAGTTGGTCATACTCCTTGTGCTGGTGAACTGGAAGAATTAACAGTGTGAAAATGGCTATCTTACTAAAAACAACCCATACAATCAGTGGGAATACAGGCTATGATTTTTACTGAAAATGTTTTCTCTGTCTTTAGCATGAAACTCTATTTTTTAAAGACCCTTTAAACATTTTAATTAATGTGTATTTGTGTTTGTGAGTGTATGCCACTCTTGGGATGTAGTTACCAGCAGTTGGGAGTTGTCTGATGTGGGTCCTGGGAGCTAAACTCAGGTCTTCTGCAAGAACACTGCTGCCCATTCTTGGGAGTCCTTCAGAAGTCAGGCTGGGAAGACTGGCCCTACCCCTGCGTGATTTTTCCTGATGTCTGGCTTGCTGCTTTGAGCCTCTGTCTATTTTTTCCTGTACACCCTGACTCTGACCTGGGTTTGACCTCACTGAATCCTGTGTACTTCTGAGTCAAAATTTCTTCCTAGAGGTATTCTGTAGGTGAGGTTTCAGAGTTTAGTCCTGTGACACTTGGTTTACAAAGAGTCTGGTGTCAAATTGCAGACTCTTCAGAGTTTGTTTGTTTTAAAGATGGTGTCCTGTGGTCATTCTGGTCAAGGGCTGAGTGCTAAGAAGAGAGTCTTTCCTTCCAGGGTCTTCCGTTGCCAGTTCTCCAGCCACACGCCTTTTGTCTGCCTCTGCCCCCATGTTAGGCTCTTTAACATGTCTATTACTGAAACACAGCTCAGATATCCAAAGCCTCTGTTCTAAGCAGTGACACCCACCATCTTCTTCCTCACCAGGAACAGGGAGCACACCCAGACTGGGCACCCTCCAGGATAGCTGCCAGGCTGCCTCTCCTACTTTTAAAGCTAGAGACACGTCATCAACACCTCCTCTTCTGATAGCCATTATTCAACCTGCCGTAGCTTCTTCCCAGAGACTCCAGCAGACTGTTGGGGTGTCATCCGCCATCTTCCTTAGAAGACAGGACAAGTTTCCGCATGCCTCGTATTCCTCCACTTCTCTATTGTAAAGTGGAAATGGTAATATCTACCATAGAGGGTTGGAGTGATACTTCAAACATGCATATTTATATGAGAGCAGGTACATATTTACATGGCACTTACTGTGCTTGGCGCATAGGAAACATATGTGGAATGTTCTCCATTAGAGAGATCCAGTGTTAAAATGGGAGAATGGTAACATCTTTGATAGAGGATATGCACACACTGTGTGGTAATGTGATGAAAAACCCTTTCATTCTAGGAGACTAGAGCTTTGGCTGGACTTCATAGCCAGAGTTAAGAATATTCCTCAAGAGCAGTCTGGATTCCCTGCCCTGTGGGATGTCCAAGGTCCTCCCCCCTCCATCCAGGTCCAGGAAGGTGAGCATACAAACAGGCTAGAGATAGAGACAGAGACCCACACTGGAGCACCGGACTGAGCTCCCAAGGTCCAAATGAGGAGCAGAAGGAGGGAGAACATGAGCAAGGAAGTCAGGAATGCGAGGGGTGCACCCACCCACTGTGACAGTGGGGCTGATCTATTGGGAGCTCACCAAGGCCAGCTGGATTGGGACTGAATAAGCATGGGATGAAACCGGACTCTCTGAACATGGTGGACAATGAAGGCTGATGAGAAGCCAAGGACAATGGCACTAGGTTTCGATCCTAGTGCATGAACTAGCTTTGTGGGAGCCTAGCCTGTTTGGATGCTCACCTTCCTGAGTGGGAGGAGGGGGAGGGAAATGGGAGGAGGGGAGGAGGCAGAATTTTTTTTTAACAAAAAAAAAATTAAAAAAAAAAAGAATATTCCTCAAAGTCACTTAACACCTAAGACTGATTTCCAGTCTGTCTAACCAATACAAGTCTTTTATCGTTTCAAATGACACCCAAATTATACCTATAATTCAGGATCTTGTTTCTGGAGCCTGAAAACTTAGGGCTTACTTATCAGCCTGCTTTACTGCTCCCTTTTCAGACACATAGATGCCATCTAAAACTTTTTCAGTATCCTTGTTTTTAACTGCTGTGGCTTGCTGAATCAGAACCACTGAATTTGAAACAAGTTCATTAACATTTCCTTCGATGACTGATTTATCCTTCTGGGCTGGACAAGCAATGCCTGTCCTCATTCAAAACACACAGATGTATTTTTCACCCAAGAAATTTCGGATTTCAACGAAGACCCATTCTCCTGAGTGATGGCATCGATGGGGAAGTGAGCATACACAGATCTCATCTCGTAGCAGAAGTCCAGGGCCGTGTTCTGAATGTGACTACAGATGATTCAGACAGTGGCCAGTTCCTTTATGCTACCCCACACTTGTCAACCCTGAGTCTCTTCTTTTCCTACCCAAGGTGACTCAGCTCTGCATCGATGTGGTCGGAGTTTCTCTGGAGTGTTTCTTGGGGCCCATCTTAGTTAGGGTTTCTATTGCTGTGAGAAGACACCATGACCACAGCAACTCTTATAAGGAAAAGATTTAGTTGAGAGGGCTTGCTTACAGTTTTAGAGGTTCAGTTCATTATTAGCATGGTGGGGAGCCTGGTGGTGTGCAGGCGGATGTGGTGCTGGAGCTGAGAGTCCTACATCTTGTAGGCAACCGAAGTCAATTGATAGTCACACTGATAGAGGCTTGAGCAAAAAGGACCTTAAAGTCCTCCCCAACAGTGACACACTTCCTCCCACAAGTTCACACCTCCTAATAGTGCCCCTCTCTTTGGGGGCCATTTTCTTTCAAACCACCACATTCTATGCCTTGGCCTCCAAAGGCTTATAGCCATATCATAATGCCAAAAAATTCATTCAGTCCAACTTCAAAAATCCCAATAGTCTCAAACTTGTCTCAAAGTCTACAGTCCAAAGTCTCTTCTGAGACACATGGCAATCTCTTGAAGGTAATCCCTCCATAAAAATCAAAAATTAACATACAATGGCACAGGATAAACCTTATTCATTACCATTCCAAAACACAGGGAGGGAGTATAGTGAGGAAATACTGGACCAAAGCAAGACTGAAAACCAGCTGTGCAAACTCTAAACTCTGCATCTCCCTGTCCGATATCATAATGCTCTCCACATCTCCACCTCCATTCAGCTTTGTTGACTGCAGCACACTTCTTTCTCTTGAGCTGATTTCACTCCCTGTTAGCAGCTCTCGTTGGCAGGTACCCACAGCTCTGGCATCTCTAACATCTTGGATTCTCAAAGACAAAGCAGGCTTTACCTTCACAGCCTCATGCAAAGGCCTCTCCACTAGGCCTCCATTCAGGGACACCCTGACACATGCCTAGCCTCAGTGGCTTTATTTCATAACCCCTTTCTTCTATCCTTAACTCTAAACCCAGAACCATGAGGCTGAAGCTCCAAGTTCTGCTGCTTGCTGGGGTTGGAACATGGCTCCCTCATTCAATTACATCTTCACCAGTTTTTTTTTTTTTTTGTCTTAAACTCCCTAAACTTGGCTGTCCTAAAACTTGTTCTGTAGACTAGGCTGGCCTCAGACTCAGATCTAGCCTCTGCCTTCCCAGTGCTTGGATTAAAAGTGTGCCCCTCCACACCCAGCTCTAAGCTTTTCTTCAGGCCCTTTTTACAAGTTGGAAACTTAGCTGAGTGAGATCTTGCCCTGAGGTCACTGCTTACACACACACACACACACACACACACACACACACACACACACACAGACTTGGGTCAACAGGTTTGGCAGCAAATATCTTTACTTACTGAGCCAACTTGCCATCCCCAACACTGGCACTTTGGATTGCCCTAGCTAAAATATACAGAGAAAAAATTGCTATAGTGATGTCTGGTGTATTGTTGCTTAGGACATGCTCATTACATCATCTGTCTGCTCCCATTTTCTCACTTTGTTTCTCATAATATAGTTTAATAGCTTCCTGAGTAATTTACTTTGATTACAGTCAGAGTTGGAGTTCTCCTTCGCCTTTCCTTTTGAGCCACTTGAATGGTTTTAATTACTTGCTGAACATTTTCAGGATGTGTGAAGAAGAATATAAAAAAGTCTCTGGGGGGCTGACTTGGAGGTTCAGCAAGCTTGGCCATGAGAAGTGCTTTAGCCTGCTGTGTGTCAGAGTGTACAACCCCTGCTCTTCAGTCCAGAGCAGTACACGGAACCACAGTTCAGCTCTGCCTCGGCGAAGGCTTCATGCTCCTTCCACTGAGCTCTTAGAAGCAGATGTTGAGTCAAAAATTACAAAAAGGCTGACGTCCTTTCTGCTGGCCTTGGTGCTAACGAATGAAAGGTTTTAAAGAAAAGAACAAAATAAAAACTATACCAACAGTATTTCCTCTGACTAACGTGGTCTTTAAACTGCCAAGCCCTGTCTCACTCTTGACTTCTTCCCACCCTTCTTGCCTTCAGTGGTTCATTTCCTCCTTCTCTTTGGTGTTTACAATTATGTCTGTGTTTCTCATAAAGACACATCAAACACAGAAAATCAAAACAAATCGTATTGTAGTTAAAATTTTTCTTTGGCCACACCAGCTCCCAAATAAATACACAGAGGTATATTATTAATTAGGAGTGCCTGGCCTTAGCTTATGCTTGTCCCACTAGCTCTTTTGACTTTTTTTTAAAAATACCTGTTTCTATTCATCTATGTTTTTGCCTCAGGCCTTCTTTCAACCTGTTTTTTTTTCTTTTTATTTTGTATGCCCTATTTTCCTGATTTCTCCGTCTCTGTCTGTCTGGCTCCTGGTATCTCCCTGGTGTCTCTTTTTCTTTCTTTCCCTGAGCCTAAATTCCTCCTCCTACTTACTTTCCCTGCCCCAAGTTCCACCTATACCTCCTCCCTCACGATCGGCTGTTCAGCTGCCTTAGGCAGGTAAGGTAAAACAGCAGCATATCTTTATGCAGTTAAACAAGTGCAACACATCTTTGCCTAGTTAAACAAATGTCCCACAACATTATATTTACACTAATGTTGCATAGATTAAATGCATTAAAGATTACTCACAAAAAACACCAGAATGCGGTCAGTTTGAATGCATGAGTAATAAACTCGAGTCACCAACAATGCATCAGTGTTGCATTAAAAAAAAGCAATGAAAGCATTTCCCCTCCGTGTCATTTAACAGAAAGCAAGAGAGAGCCCAGGTTGGAATCCTGTCTTCCTTTTGTCTTCTGTGGTTCCCGACTGCTGTATGAGCCTGAATCTGTGCCTGCCTGAATGCTTCCAGCCCAGTTCCACTTTGATTTCCTCTATGTTCTGTGACCAGGGCATATGGCGTCTTCAGCAATTGGGTCTTACCATCCGGCTCTGGTTGGAAACCAACAGCAGTGGCATTTGTTGTTCTGTCACGGGGATCTCTGGGGCCTGCCATACCAAGAACTCACAGGAAGGTAGCCAGCCTCTGGTACTCCAATTTCATTTAGTGAAACTCTTAATATTTAAAAATTAGCTTACCAAGTGTCTTAGTGTTTTACATCAATCACTAATTCAGAAAATGTCCCACAGGCTTGCCTACAGTCCGTTTTATTGAGGCATTTTTCTCAACTGAGGCTCCTTCCTCTCTGAAGACTCCAGCTTGTATCAAGTTGGCATAACACTATCCGGGACAGCTGACCCCTTGTCAGCTTGACACACAAACACATCACTGTTAAGCCTTAACTTTTCTTTCTTGTTCATCCCCAAGAATAGACATTAATAAAGACATCACAATATAAAACATTTTACAAATTTTTGCCAGATGGTGGTGGTGCACACCTTTAATCCCAGCTCTCAGGAGACAGAGGCAGGCAGATCTCTGTGAGTTTGAGGCCAGCCTGGTCTACAAGAACTAGTTCCAGGACAGGCTCCAAAGCTACAGAGAAACCCTGTCTTGAAAAACCAAAAAAAAAAAAAAAACAAACAAACTTTAAAAATATCAGTCTTATAAATTCAAACACTTTAAAGGTTTCTCTTTAAAACTACCCAATCTCTTTTAAAGTCCAAATTCTCTGAAAATCCTCAAAATCTCTTTTATCCAAAAAGTTCAAAGTCTCTCAACTGTGGGATCATATAAAATTAAAAATAAATTAAGTATGTTCTTACTTTAAGGGGGAAGAACCAGGGCACAGTTACAATCTGTATATGAACTCTAACACTGTAAATTCTGGGACCCATCATAATCTTCTGGATTTCTCTAAGGGCTTGGGTCACTTCTCTCTCTCTGCCCTCAGCACACAGTTTGTCTCCTAGGCTCAGGTAGGCTCCTCTCCACACCTGCTTCTGTGCTTGGAGGGTATCCCTGATACTGGCATCTCCAAATGCTGGGGTCCCTACTGCAACCTGGTTACACTTTCACCAATAGCTTCTCCTGGCCTCTCTTCAGGGACTCCAGCCCTGCCACACAATGCCAGACCTCAGCTGCTCTCCATGATCCCTTCACGCTTTCAAGACCAGCACCACCTGCGTGACTCCTAGACCACCGAGTTCGGCTGCCAACAGAAGGTGCAACTTTTTCCACTCTTGGGAGACAGTTTCTGCATGCTGGCCCTGAGGACACACTTCCAGAAGACTTCACCTCAATGATGCTAGTCTCTTCTTCTTTTTTTTATTAAAAATTTCCACCTCCTCCCCACCTCCCTGCTAGTCTCTTCTTAATCATAGCTGATTCCTCAGCTCCAGCTAACCACCATTGGTTGTCTGCTGTGGGAACTCTTTCTGCTCTGTCAGCCAATAGCCTTTAAGATGCCAGTCCATGTGGGCATGGTCTCTTATACTATAAATGCAGCTGTAAAGTGTGCGCTCACTCTCTTGCTTCTGGCTCTGTCTTCTGGCTGCTAGACTCTTCCTGTTCCCCATTCATGCAGAGGACTGTGATCTAGGACAGTGATCTGTAAGTCTCCCCTAAATAAATAACCCTTTATTATTCATAATTCTGAACTAGTGTGGGATTATTTTGTGACTTTCACCATCAGTTTTCTCAGCAAAACAGAGGTATCACCTTAGTGGTGGTTCTGGTCTCTTGCTAATTACAGTCGATTCTTCAGCCCCAGCTAACCCGAACCACAGATCCTTAATTTGAATGGCCTGGTAGCATATTTGCTTCCCTCTGAAACTTCACAAGCCAGGGATATTAAAAAAATGCTTACTTTTCATTTTTATTTATGTGTATGTCTGTGTGAGTGTGTGCAACACATGTGTGGGTGGAGGCCGGAAGAGGGCATCAGATTCCTTGGAGGTGGAGTTACAGGTCGCTGTGATCCCAAAGAGGATGCTAAGAGCCAAACTCCAGTCCTCCAGGAGAGCTGGATCTTGGAGCCATCTCTTTGGATCATGGAGCCATCTCTCTTGGCCCACACTTCTGAGATACCGTGTTCTTTGAGACCATATTCTAGAAAAGACAAAGTAAATGCCACATGTTCCACAGGGGCAGCCAGTGTGGTGAAGCCAGCAGATGGATCCAGCATCCCAGTAATGTCAAGTCAAAAGCTGAGAGAAATGAATATACTTGGGCTGCTGGTTTGCTTGCTGCTTGCCAGCTAGCTGACTTTCTTCTCTCTTATACAGTTCAGAGTCCAGCCCATGAATTGGTGCCACCCACATTGAGAGTGGATCTTCCCACCTCAATTAACAAGACAATCTGCTACAGATATGTCTGTAGGCCCACCTGATCTAGACAGGTCCTCATTAAGACTCTCTTCCCAGACCCACTACTATTATTTTACTGAAGAAATAAAATGACTCTTAATAATATATTGCTATACCAGTAGATCAGTGCGTTGCTCACCCTCATCAGAGAAGCTTCTTCTTGTCATGGTGATTAGCACTGAACCCCACAGAGGGCAACATGCAGCGAGTAAGAGACTTTGGAGTTCTCAGCCCTGGATGGGATGTCTGTAGCACATGCCTCCCCTGAAGGCACAGGGATCTATATAGAAGACGGGGTGGGAAGAGAATCTAGACAGATTCAGAACAGAGAAATTCCCAGCACTGAGAAGGTGTAGTGGACACAAAGTCACACCCCAACCAAGAAACTATTTGCTATTAATATCTACTGGAAGTGGGAAAATCTGTTTTCTCTAATGAAATGTCACTGTGTATATAAATCCTACTCCAGGGCAGGACCCATGCCCAAGAGAAGTTGTCCAACATAAGACAGATTCCATTTTCTTGTATGTGCACTTCTTCTTTTCTTCCTTCCTTCATTCCTCCCTCCCTTCCCTCCTTTCTTTCTTCCTGTGGGAACTCCTTCAGCCAATAGCCTTTAAGATACCGGCCCACTTTGGGTGTGGTCTCATGTACTATAAATGCAGATGAAAAGCATGCACCCGGGCTTTTGGCTACTAGATTCAGTTCCAATTCCCAGCTCATGCAGAGGACTGTGGGTCGCTACTCTTTCTGTGAGTTTATCCCCAGATAAATAAACTTTTGATATATTCTATTCCAGACTATTGTGGAACTCTTTTGTGTACCAACACTTCCTCCTTCCTCCCTCTCTTCCTTCCTCTGTCCCTCTTTCTCTTCTCCTCCTTCTCCTTCCTTCTTCCTTGGTCTTGTTTTAGAAACTTTTGTCTCATTTTCTTTCCTTTTTACAAGTTTGTTTGTTTTGATTATTCATTTTTCTTGTTTTCCTGGGGTCGGTAGGTAGATGAGGAGGATGTGGGAAGAGTTGAAGGAAGGAAAAGAACAGAATCAAAATATAATGTATGAAAAACAATTAAAACCAAAAGACTCTCTCTCCTTGTGGTTCTAGGATTGCGGGGTTGAGAGTTAAGGCTAACCAGCACACTTTGTAAAGGTGGAAGGAGAGAATCGGCTGCACCGACTTGTGCTCTGACTTCCACATGTGTGCCCTGGCACGAGTGCCTACAGACATGCATTTGTGCACATGTACACCCATACACAAACAATAATAGTAATCACGATATATTACACAAACAACAATAGTAATGACCATATATAAAATTTTAAAAAGAAACAAAATAAATATCTTATGTGGCATTAAAATAAAAATTAAAGGCAAGCAAAAATGGTTTCTTGCACATTAGCATATAACAGGGTGATTGGTATACCTATAATTAAGTTGCCATCACTGACGTGCTTATTCAAATCTGCCAGGTTGACTTCTGGTTTCCACCCATCGCATTTGTTCCTTGGTTCTCCCTGCCCTCTTCCCTCTGTTTCTCACAGGTAAGTCTCTGACTTTGAGTCAGCTTAACCTCCAGAATAGCCAGGACTACAGGCTGCTGGTCCACATGTTTTCATGTCCTTGGCTGCACTGGGAATGCTTGCTACTGGTGGAAGGTACGCACTTGGGCTCTATCCTTCTCTAGTGACACAGAAACACAGAGCCAGAAGCAGGTGCATGCAGCATTGTAGGCTTCTGGCTCTACCTGTTGTCTGAAAAAAAAAAATAGGTGCTCTGTTGACTACTTTTATGTCAGCTCGACACAGCTAAAGTCATCTGAAAGAAGAAAACCCCAATTGAGAAAATACTTCCATAATATCTGGCTGGAGGGCAGTTTTCTAAATTGGTGATTGATGGGGTAGGGCCCAGCGCATTGTGGGTGGCGCCATCCCTGGGTTGGTCGTCCTGGTTTCTATAAGAAAGCAGGCTGAGCAAGCCATGGTGAGCAAGCCAGTAAACAGCATCCCTCCATGGCTTCTACATCAGCACCTGCCTCCAGGTTCCTGCCCTGCTTGAGTTCTTGCCCTGACTTCCCTCAATCATGAATGGCAATATGGAAGTGTAACCTAAATGAACCCTTTCCTCCCCATTTTGCTTTGTTCGTGGCATTTCATTTCAGCAACTGAGTCAGGTATTGTGTATTTTTCAACATATTTAATTTATGTATCACAGTGTTACTTTGCATATTATTATGGCGCCTCATTTGCAATGCAAAATCCTCACATTAGTGCCCCCCTTTCCCTGTTCCCTGGCCTCTGAGCTATTGTTGAGCTTCATTTTTGACATATATGATGAACTTTAAAAGTTATCGTTATTAGTGTCTTCCAGATACAGCAGAACCGATGCACATTTGAGCTCACAGGGACTGTGGCAGCACTCACCAGAGCTGCAGAAGTTCACAGGGACTGTGGCAGCACTCACAGGAGCTGCAGAAGTTCACAGGGACTGTGGCAGCACTCACCAGAGCTGCAGAAGTTCACAGGGACTGTGGCAGCACTCACCAGAGCTGCAGAAGTTCAGGCCAGAGAGGGGAAAGTGGACGCAGGATCCCACCACTAACCAAGAAGCTATCTGCTATTGATTGATACCTGATGGCAGAGGGAAAGTCTGTATTCTCCAATGACGTCTCGCTGGGTATATCAACCACATTCCTTGGCAGGTCCCATGGCCAAGAGTAGCTCACCAACACCAAAGGAACTTATTTCTCTGGACTTTTGGTTTCATTTTGACTTTGGCTTTTTTCTTTTCTTTTTTCTTTCTTTCTTTCTTTCTTTCTTTCTTTTGTTGTTGTTGTTGTTGTTGTTTTAAGACAGGGTTTCTTTGTACAGCCTTGTCTGTCTTGGAACTCGCTCTGTAGATCAAGCTGGCTTTGAGCTTACAAAGATCTGATTGCCACCTGCCTTGGCCTCCTGAGCTCTGGGATTAAAGGAGTGTTTTTCCTTTTTCTTTTTGAAAGAGAGAGAGAAAGAGAAAGAGGGGAGAAAGAGAGAGAGAGAGAGAGAGAGAGAGAGAGAGAGAGAGAGAGAGAGAGAGAGAGAGGGAGAGAGGAAAGGGTAGGGTAGTAAGAAGGACCTGGAAGAGTTGGGGGAAGGAAGGGAGCCTTGATCAAAATACATTGCATGAATTTTTTTCAATTAAAATAGTCATTATTATAATTTTTGCTTTAATTACTGAATTACATTAAAATACCAGAATTCATTTTTAGAGCCTTTTTTTGATTAGCATCAAAATTAAGTGAAATCTACAGAGATTTATCCTGACTGATGGGTCTGTGAAGATACATCATGGTCACCGGAACTCCACAGTATATATCAGGGTTACTGTTATTTGTTCTACAGACTGGGGACACCTACTGTGACAGTAAAATAGATAATAGCTTTCTTTACCTGCGCTAATGAATCCTGCAAGCCTTCCCACTCCAGCTAGTCCCAGGAAAACAGTAATGTTTTCATTGTCCCATTTTTGCTTTGTCCCAGGATATCATATTGTTGGAATCACAGTATGTATTTTATATAGCTGGCATTATACACATAAGTTTCCTTTGTGTCTCTCCATGGCTTGCTAATTCATTTCTTTTTAATAATAAATAACTTTCTATTGTCTAGGCATACAGTGATTTATTTATCTATTCAACAGCTGAAGGATGTTTTGACTGTTTCCAACTCTTGACAGGACTAAAACCCTCATGGGCTTGATTGTAACTATTTACTTGGCTAAAAAAAACCTTTCAAACCCTTTGGGTACGTGTCAATGTGGCTGCTGATAGTATGGGTATATGTAATTTTGTGAGGAATTTTCACACTGTCTTCTGTGATGAGGATGCTGTAGTGTTTTGCATCCCCACCAGCAGCGAGAGTTCTTATTGCTTCTCATCCTTGCCAGTTTTTGATGTTGTCATGTTAGAAATTATGTCCGTTTTGATTGGTGCTGCTATATTTCAATGGTATTTAATTTGCATTTCCTTGAAACATATTTTCCATCTCTTACATTTCTTTTTTGAGCCATCTTAAGATCTGTGGCCCACTTTTTAAAGGGGTTACTTATTTTTATATTGTTGGGTTTTCAGAGTTTTTTCTTTGTGTGTGTGTATGTGTATTATGTGTAACAGCCCAGGTTGGGCTCAAGCTTGCTTCCAGAGTTCTGGGATTGCAGGCATGTACTTCTGTGCTTCACCAAAATCTATTACTGTTAACGAGCTCTGGCTGAACAGTGCTTTTTCTCACTGAGGATTAATTTTTAGTATCATGACAAAGAAGTCGCTATCAAACTCAAGGTCATTAGATTCTGTTCTTGTTATCATCTAGGAGTTTGATCGGTATAGTTTACACTTATGTCTGTGATCCACGCTGAGTGGACGTTTGCACGGTGTCCACATCCTTTGTGCCCTTCCACATGCATCCGCCTCTCCTCCCTGCCTCTTTCTTTCTTCCATGTGGATTTCCAGTTGTTCAGTATCACTTGTTGAAAGAGATGACCATGTCTCCATTGCATTGATCCTTGCTTCTCTTGCAAAAATCAGTTGATTATTTTCACGTGGGTCAATTTCTAGGCTCGCCACTATGTTTAATTGATCCATTTATCTTGTTCTCTTTGCTGATTCCGCACGATCACATAAATTGAGACCGTGTGGAATTGATGTTAACTGTAGATTTTATACATTGTTGGATTTGATTCCCTAATTTTTAAATGATTTCTGTTTCTATGTCTATGAGAGGTATTTGTAAGCAGTTTTATTGAAAGGGCATTGGTTTTGGCAGTAGAGCATTCACAGAAGAGTTAGGAAGCATCACTCAGCAATTATCTTCTCAAATTGCTATAATTTCCTGTGTGAATATCCAGAGCCCATGTGGCCTGGCTCTTTCTGTATTGGAGGCTTGACCCATATTTATGAATTACTAATAGTCACCTTTACAAACAGTGATGAGAAATTTAATATCCACCAGGAGAAGGGCAAAGCTGCACTCTTATCTTACCATAAATAGAGCTTAAATGCAAGACCTGAAACTGTAATTCTGAGGAGGAAATACAGTGTCACTAACTTACTGACATGGTCCGAAGAATGTTTTTATTGGCTCTGACACCACACACACAAGCAACAAAAGCAAACTGATATGCTTAGATATCATGTCAGGTTTTGGATATTTATCCTGCATGGTGTTCTCTCATGTTATGGGTGCTAAGGTTTGGGTTTGGCATTACTGTGGGGAAGTTCTCGGTTATACTAATTTTGCTGGATTTTTCCCCCCTGCTTTTTCTTCCCATTCTGGTTTGTATTACTGTTGTGGGGTAGAGACCGAAAGATCACTCAGCATGACCAACGTTTAAATTAAAAGTCTGTGTTAAGTCGGTCTGTGACTATCTGGAAAGAAACACTTCTCACAGATCAACCTTGAATGCATATTATAGCGAGATTCTAAATACAGAAAACATGGAAAAACTACATCGTTGTTGGCAGTTGCAGGGGGAAGTAAATAAGCAGTTTAACAAGAGCCAAGAACAAGCAGTTAGCTGGGGCAATTTAACCCCATTTCTAGAACATTTTTGCAATGGGACTTTTCAGGGCAGGGGATAGAAATCAAAGATGGCTTCAGCTGAGACAAGATGGAGAAACCCTCGTCCTGCTATATTACCCTTTTGAGCATGCTGTACCTTTGTAGTTCTACAGATCTTGGATAATGTGTTTGTCAACATTCTTTAGAGGAGCAGAACTGATAGAATGAATCTATAATCAAGGGATATATAGAGTGGCTTATAGGCTGTGCTACAGCTCGTCCAACAGTGACTGTTTCCCTGAGGAAAAGGCCAAGATTTCAGTGTTGTGAATTGTGAGTTCACAAGACTGCATGCCTCAGCTGGTCTTTGGTCTGTGTTGGAGTCCTGAAGACATAGGTTCCAGCACCAACAAAGCAATGCCTCAGCGAGAGGATAGATGAACTCTGCCAAGAGAGTGAGAGCAGACATGCAAAAGGCAAGCCTTCGTCTATGTCCTTTTGTGGGGGCTGCTACCAGAAGGTGTGGCCCAGATTTAGGGTGAGTCTTCCCACTTCCCACGATCTAGGCTTAGGGTTGGTCTCCCCACCTCAAATGATCCAATCAAGAAAAGTCCCTTGCCTGTCTGCCCAGCTGCTACAGTTAATTCCAGATGTAGTCAACCTGACAACTGAGGTTAGCCAGCACAGAGAATTTGATGGGGTTTCCTCAGCTGTTTTCTATTGTCCCTAGTTCTGGGGAGGACAGTGTGACATCCTCTAGCCTAGGACTGCTGCCGCCTCGCTTACATTACCTAATCCTGACTCCTGCCTACTTCTCCATGGAAAATTTTAGCATGTTTTTTTCCTCCCCTTAGCCATGGGGGCTGCACCCAGAACATTGTGATGTTAGAATTCCCTTTGGCATCTCAATTATAAACGAGACAGAAGCTTAGACAATGGTGGATCAGTGGTGGGCAGGAGCACATCTTGACTGGAACTCTTTAGATGTGCAAACCCTTGGCTATGTTTGAACCTTAATCTCACTTCAAGACCCTGAAAACAGGTGTGTGGGGATGGAGTGGGGTGGGTAGGTTGGTGTGGTAGCTATTGGATCTCTGTCTTCCCCTTTCTAATGTGGCCACTTTGAATAAATCGTCCTTTTCGACTTTCTACTTTGAATTGGCTTATTGAGGACTGCTGGCCAGACCTGACACGGGGCACAGGTTGTGACCCTCATGCTTGGTAAGAACTCTAGTCTTGTTCCCAGGGAGGCTCCTGGTCTTTGTTTCTGCCCTGCAAGTTGTGACGCTCTGCATTTACTCTCAGTTGCTCCAATCTGAGGAGTAGCAGTTTCCTCGGAGATGGCACAGCTTTGCTTAGTTCTGTAAAAGAAGTAATTTTTCAGTTTCGTTGGTGACTTTCTTGCTAAGGAAGAGGGGCAATGGTCAACGTTCTTACATGGGAAACAGGTGCTGAATGTGGTGGTTTAAATGAAAAATGCCGCCATAGGCTCAGGAATTTGGACACTTGGTCCTCAGTTGGTGGCACTATATGGGAAGTTACTGCAGCCTTAGAGGAAGTATGTCACTAGGGACAAGGCCCTAGGGATGGCCTTGAGAGTTTATAGCCTTGTCCCACTTCCAGTTCATTCTTTTTACTTTATGCTTACAGTTAAAAATGTGATCTCACAACTTCATGTCCTTGCCACCAGGCCTGCAGCTTGCTGGCATGCACCTCTTCCCTCAGTCATGGACATCATAGTCTATCACTGAGAGAAGTCAGGGAAGGAACTTAAAGAGAACAGGAACCTGGAGGTAGGACCTGTATCAGACACCATGGAGGAGGACCGTGATGTGAGGCTGTTAGGTGAAATAAATCATTTCCTTTCCAAATTGCTTTTGATTATGGTGTTTATCACAGCAATAGAAAGCCCAACTGAGACACTAGTAATGCATCTGCAAGTCTATACTGAAAAAAAGGAAGTGGGGTAGAAAGAAATAAAAATATATGGTTTGGAGATAAAAGAAAGGCATTAAGAAGTCTAATATTGAGCCAAGGCACAAGCTAAAAGTTGTGTTGTAAATCTTGGGATTAGCACAGTTTACGGAGACACATCCTACTCCATACTAAAACAATGGGAAGATGCCTTGTGGCAAGACCTCACCCAGCTAACCTCCAATTTGTGAAAGAGAGCCTAGGGAGTTTTCTGCTCCTCGAAAGCTTCTGGATAAAAAAAAATTGCTGCTAATATGATTCAAGGAAGCCAGGAGCCATGGCAAGCTGTCAGCCAGACTTGGCAGTGCAGTCTCCTGTGATGCTGGCTTCAGAGACATGAAGGATGCAATGGTGAGGGCTCGTGAACTCTTCCTCTATAGTTTCAGAGACATGAAGGATGCAATGGTGAGGGCTCGTGAACTCTTCCTCTATAGTTTCAGAGACATGAAGGATGCAATGGTGAGGGCTCGTGAACTCTTCCTCTATAGTTTCAGAGACATGAAGGATGCAATGGTGAGGGCTTGTGAACTCTTCCTCTATAGTTTCAGAGACATGAAGGATGCAATGGTGAGGGCTTGTGAACTCTTCCTCTATAGTTTCAGAGACATGAAGGATGCAATGGTGAGGGCTTGTGAACTCTTCCTCTATAGTTTCAGAGAGCAGTTAATGCTGTGGGACAAAGGTCTTGTACCCTGCAAAGATTTGTTATTTGTATTTTAATAAAATGATGATTGGCCAGTAGCCAGGTAGGAAGTATAGGTGGGGCAATGAGAACAGGAGAATTCTGGGAAGAAGAAATAGGTGAGTCTACAGTTGACACAGAGGAAGCAAGGTGAGAATGTCTCACCAATAAAAGGTACCAAGCCACGTGGCCAACACAGACAAGAATTATGGGCTAATAAAAGTTATAAGAGTTAATAAGAAGCCTGAGCGAATAAGCCAACCAGCTTATAATTAATGTAGACCTCTGTGTGCTTCTTTGAGACTGAACGGCTACGGGACCAGGCATGACAGCATCCACTATCAGCAAGCTGAGGCCAGGCAATATATGAGGCAGGGAAGTTTCTTCATGAAGACCCCATGATATCATTGTGTGAAGCTGTGAAGGTGAAGCCTTGGTTGCAGTGGTGATCCTGAGATGCTGGCGATGACAGAGATGTGAGATATCCACCAATGGGAGCTGCATACAGAGAGTAGAAACAGCCCCGAAGAGGGATGTGTGTTGCAGACAGTGTAGCTGGACAGGCAGAGCCATTTGACATGGATCATCGGAAATACAGGATTTGGTGTTTGCTCTTCTGCGTTTTGGTCTCATGTTGATCCCATATTTTTTCCTTATATCTTTAGTTCTCCTTTTTGGAATGGGAATATATTCTGTACTATTGTGCATTTGAAATAAGTAATTTGCCTTTCGATTTTACAGGAGTTTATAATTAAGAGATTGCCTTAAGCCTTAGAAGAGAGTTTGGATTTCGAAACAGTATGGAGATCATGGAAAACTATGGGGACTTTTCGAGTTGAATGAAACACATTTTGCAGTATTGATATGGCCACAAGCCGTGGGAGTCAGGGACTGGAATGTGGTAGTGAAGTGAGAATTTTCCCACATAGGTTCATTTGAATTTGAATCCTTGGTCCCCAGTTGGTGGCACTGTTTAAAACAGATAGTGAAGCCTGGCTTGAGGAAGGATGTCACCAGGACTGTCTTAGTTAGGGTTCCTACTACTGTGAAGAGACACCATGACCATGGTAACCCTTATAAAGGAATTATGGTTTCAGATGGTTAGTCTGTTGTCATCATGGTGGGACATGGTGGTGTGCAAGCAGACATGGTGCTAGAGAAGGAGCTGAGAGTTCTACATCTTGTCTCACAGGCAACACTGGGTATAGCTTGAGCATATATGAGACCTCAAAGCCTGTCTCCACAGTGACACACTTCCTCCAAGACCACACCTACTCCAAGAAGGCCACATCTCCTAATAATGCCACTCCCTTTGGGGGCCATTTTCTTTCAAACTACCATAGACAGACTTTGTGAATAGCCCCACCCAAACTTCCAATTTGCTTCCTGTGCTTTTTGCCTGAGACTGAAGTCACGACCTTTCAGACTATGCCTTGCTGCCATGCTGCCCCTATATTATGGACTCTCTGGAACTTTAATACAAATAAAGTCTTTCTTCCATAAGTCACTTTTGGTCATGGTATTTCATCACAGCAATAGAAAAGTAACTAATGCCATGAAAGTATAATTATCTGGTAAATAATGTTCTTAGAGAGATTGTGGGAATCGAACCCAGAACTTTCACATTTTAGGTCAGTGTTCGGAGTTACATCCCTAGTACCCTGCTTTAAGATATGGACTCCCTAAGTTGCCCTTGTTGGCCTTGAATTCATGATTTTCCTGATGCATCCCCCTGTATACTAGAATTACAAATTTAAAGCTTAACCCTAACCCTGGCTAAACAGATTGAAAACACACGTGCATGTGTGTGTGTGCGTGCATGCGTGTGTGTGTGTGTGTGTGTGTGTGTGTGTATGTCTATTTCCACATTGTGGGGCTCAGGGTTTAAACTCAGGTTGTCAGGCTTGGCAGCAAGCCCCTTTACTGCGTAACCCATCTCAATGACTCACTCCTAAGCAGACTGGCAAAATAATAGTCTTTAAGTATTACTTCTGTATTTACTATTTCCTGACATCTTTATTTCTTTTTGATGTAAACATTCGTGTAAGATCATTTTCCTTCTGCTTGTTAAAATGCTTCTTTTAATAAGAGCATACTGATCTGTAAATAAATCTTCATGTTTGAAAAAAATATTTATTGCTTTGTTGAATGATATCACTATTAGATATGTAAATTGAATTCCATGCCCCCCCTTTCATCCATGGAAGTCCTTACTCTCAATACCTCAGAAGGTGATGTAATTTGGAAATAGGATTATCACAAAAGTAATTTTGTGATTTATGTATCTATATATTGATAGAATGAAATCTCAATCCAGTATATCTGGTGCCTACTAAAAGCAACAATTGCCTTAGACAAAGAAAGAGGGAGAATGCCATGTCCATGTGAGCATGCAGGTTGAAGGTAGCGTGATGTAGCGCAGGCTGAAGTGTTCCAAAGCTGACCAGCAAAGCACCGAAACCTGGAAGAAGACATGCACCACGATCCCCTTCACAGCCCGAAGAAACCTTGGACTTTAATTGCAGAGCAGTGAAACAATGAGAGCATGGCTATAAATGTATGATTAGCATATGGTTCTCCACAGTGCGAAGATACTAATTCAGCGTCTTGAATACGAAAGTCATAGTCTAGTTGTGCATGACCCAAAGACCTAGGATTCTGGACATTCATGGTCACCAAAGATCCACCTGAGATAGTGGCTCCAAGTTCATTGTCTTGTGTCAGTGAAGATTAAAGATGTGGACTTTCTAAGCCTATGCAAACTTTATCAAGGAGGAGGAAAGAAAAGTGAGAAACTGAGAAATTAAGAAAAAGTGAGACACACTTCCCAAAAGAGGGAGTGTTTTGCAAGAGAGTAGGAAGTCGCTGAAGTTTCTTGTCTGGAGGTTTTTGTAGGCATGTACCTTTGGCAACCCCAGGAACATTGATCGCTCACTGTTCATGGTTTCCTAACCGGTTAGAGATGGCTAGGAGTGGTTGAAGCCCCACCACACCCCCCCCCCCCATCCACCCTTGGTTTGTGGTTTGTTAGTTGCTGACCCTGACTGTCTGCTAGCTGTCAGTCACTGGCTGCTGTTGCTACCCTTTCCACCTTGTTAATTGTAGTTACACTGAACAACTTTTTGTTCTCACATCTACCAAGAAGTAGCTGTATCCTTCCTTAGCTAACTCTGTCTGTGGGCTGCTCTGGGATCTCTTTCCTGAAGTTTTCTTAGACACTATCTTTCAACAGTTTGTTCTTACTAGAATGAGTTTTTATTGTAAACATGTTTTGCTTGTCTTTTATGTGATGCTTTTGCAAAAGCTACCATCAGCGGATATCCGAAGTTCTCACCTGTTGTCAAGGTAGTCTGTCTACGCAATATTGCTTTTGAAGAAATAACTCATTTTTATATAAAATAGAATGATACCAGGGACTGTGACTCAAGATATCCCCTAGTTTTGCTGCGTTCCCCACTATCTTCAAGCAGTTTGCTTTAGATGAAGTTTTGATGGCCTTTTAGAGACTTTTGGAAAGTTGCTGATTTAAATCTAGGTGGTAAGTCATCTGGAAGGTAAACTTGCGACTACAGTGGCCGGCTGGATGGCAGTACTGCAAAGGTCTGGGGCCAGGTTCTCCAAATGACTGTTACTTGGGCTCTGAGTGCGTATCCTGTGGACGAAAATGTCATTTCTCCCATAGACAAGATTCATGGGTTCAGGGCTCAAGGGCTGGAAACATAGCCCTGCCATTATTTCTAATAACCCACACAATTGTTGCTTTTTGTGTGACTTTATGCTCTGCTGACCTAGAGGTTAACCATGTTCATCCCATTTTGTAAAGCTCCTCCATTTTAATCAAACAATGACAATTCCCAAGCTAAAAATAACTTGGTTCCTGGAATTGAAGTAACCCCTTTCTCTGCATTCTTGCCCTATCTCCTCTATTGTTGTTCCCCCACCACCTGCTATCACTAATGACCAGCTGTGAGAGATGTTTCTAGATCATCTGATAGTCTTTAGCTGACTCACTGGTTACCCCCAGCATCGAACTACTGCAGGCCATAAAATGAAGCTTTTCAACCTCTCTCCCTAGTTTTGTGAGTCCTATACGGACCCCAGTCTGTAAGTAGATATCAGGCTCTGGTTCTCAGCTCAGAGGCTTCCTCTGTGGATTTTTCACCTGAATAAAAAGCTGTGGTGTTCTTGAGCTGCTCGTTCCCTTGTCTGTCTTTGGTCACTGATACTACACTGGTGGCCTGTATAGGGAACTTAGTATGGACTCTCCCATGGTAGTCCCCCTCTGCCTTCCCCTTCCTGCTGACCCCAGTACTCATTGTACCCCCTCCTCTTGAGCAACTTACAGGGACCCTCTCCATTGAGCGTATTGCATCCACCACCAGCTGGATGAATTTGAGAGAATTTGAAGACCCCCTACTCAATAAAAAAGAGGTTGGCCTGCTTTCTGACCATCCACAGGGCAGACTTCTCAGAAACCTTGAAACTGGGTGAGGAGTTTTCCACAGATTGTATCACTTTTGCCCCTCCATAGGGATCTGTGGATGTTGCCTCTCTTTATCTAGGGCAGTAGTTCTCAACAAAAGTCTTAAGTTCTTAAACATTTCAAATGCCATATTCTGAAAGTCTCTGAAAGATTTGAAAAATACATATCTAACTGAAATATACATCTATACATCTAGAAAATCTAACTAACATGACTACAAGCTTGACAATTATAGATGACTCTCTATTAACCTATATTTCTTAATTACACATTACATTTTTTAAATGTAGTATACAAACCCAATACCTTAATCAAGGTCAGAAATACATGTACATATAACAAAATTGACCTTAAATTTGTATCAATAAACCAAGATTCATAACAATGCAAATCTCTATAGCATATCCCCCTTTAAATGTAAGCAAACATTTATAGATAATATTTAGGAATATGGGTGTAGATTTGTCTATACTGCTTCCTGCTGTTTGGGGGCGCTGTTAATCAGGTCTTTCATCATGTATCTTGTGTGCTAGGTTCATCTCAGTCAACAATTGGGCAAAGTAATTTTTTGAGGGTGTTCACGGCAACCTTTCAGGAGGCCTTGGTCCATGAAACCATATTTTCCTGGAAGCAATCCACAAGTTCTCATCTGTGAAGACAAAAGAAGAACCTCTTTTCCCAAGAAACATGTTCTTAGATCCAAATTCTAAAGTCAAGATACCTCTATAATATACATGCTGGTTTAGCTTAGCAGCCCATACAATGAAATGTCTCTTTGTACTTAGCTCCTTCACAGTCAAAAAATTCAAAGAAAACACAATAATGTACATAATCCAGACTCTCTGTGAATTTTCCATTTTTATGTGGCTTATTTTTCTTTACTCTTTTTAATCTATGACTATCTGTACTGTCTTTTTAAAGACTTTAAACACCCCCTTTTTAAAGCATTAACTTTATTTTATGATTCTCTATACTTTTTCTCTTCTCTCTTCTAAGCCTACATACATTTATCCAACACTGTGACCCATTTAGAGGTCTTTTATGCCTGAATCTGTCTCTTACTGTGTTATCTGTAATTATTTTCTGATCAGAAGCATTTCTTAAAATGCTAAGCAGCTTGGTCTCAGTGGCCCTGGGTGCTGGCTGCACCTCTCTCAGGATTTAAATATGGTGGAGGTTGTTCACCTCAGTTCTAGAACTACTGGGTGGGAGCCATCCTCACTACCTAAACTCTGGGTAGCACCATGCGACATATAAACTTTTTTTTTTTAAAGCTAAATCCGTGGCCTGGAAATATCTCTGTGTATGGCGGCAGGAATCCACCATGCTTTTCTGCCTCTGCATGCCCAATAGACCTGATCCCACAGCCACTGTTCAATGGTGAAAAAAGCCACCGGTGCTCTGACTGCCCCTGACAGTTGCAGGGAGCGCTGAGTCATGGGCATGGTTTCAGTTATATTCCTCCAGACCCCGAGCGGGCACACAAACACCTGAGCCCACAAATGCCATTTAGATGCTCCATAGCCAGAGTTCATTGGCAGCCTGGCCCAACAGTGCAGCTTTTTTTTTTCTGCAGTTGCTGCTGAGTCAGGAAAACCTCTCTTAAAGGAGCTTCAGCAAGCCACCAGCAAACAGCAAGAAGCTGTGTTAAACTCTGTATATATGTATATTTTTTGGTCTAGAATTCCTTTTTTAAGCCCTCTCAGGTTTTATGTGGAGTTAGTTGACCATGTTGGCATGTCAATTGTTGCAAGGAGGTGTTTGTTCATCCCAGCTGCCCAGAACCGAAATAATCACACAGGAACTGTATCAATTAAATCACTGCTTGGCCCATTAGCTCTAACTTTTTATTGGCTAACTCTTATATATTAATTTAAACCATTTCTATTAATCTGTATATCACCATGTGGTAATGGTTTACCAGCAAAGATTCTGCATGTCTGACTTTGGCGGTTCCATGGCAGCTCTCTGACTCTGCCCTTTTTTCTCCCAGCATTCAGTTCTGTCTTTCTTGTCCACCTAAGTTCTGCCTTATCAGCAGGCCAAGGTAGTTTTTTATTCATTTCTGGTAATCGCAACAGCACACAGAGAGGACTCCCACATCATCAACCTTCCTAATGTAGTGACCCTTTAACACAATTCCTCAAGTGTGGTGACCCAATCCATAAAATTATTTCATTGCTACTTCATAACTAATTTTGCTACTGTTATGAATAGTGGTGTAAATATCTGATATGTGACCCTTATGAAAAGTTGTTTGACCCCCAAAGGGTTCATGACCCACAGGCTGGAAACTGTTGATCTAGGGGTTACCTCTTCACCAAACAGAGCCTGTCCACTTGTAAATTTTCTTTCTCACTTCACTAGATGGTCACAGGACAACCGTCCTTTTCAAAGAGTCATTCACTTAAGCCCAAACATCTTTCATTCTACTCTAATTCTACTGACTGAATTGCCTCCTCTATAATGGCCAATGTTTATCACAGGAGTGGCATGTTTAGCTTACAAATTAAAGAGACTTTCATATTTCTTCCAGCACAATGGAACATGGTTTGAGGTTCCCTAGATCCAAACCTTTGCCTAGCTTGGCTCCTGCCACATTCTACCCCACATTTTCTCCTTCGTCACAAAAATTATCCTAGCGAGTCTCCTAAATGTTATCTCCTTCTTAGATCTGACCCTTGTCCCACGCTCTTGCTATTAAAACTGCTGTCATCTCTGCCAGTTGTGTGCCTTTTTCTTTGCTCTGCCTAAATCTGCCTCCAGGGCTGCAGGAAGCAGCCAGCCATGCCTGCCTCTACTGGCAAATACCCAACCCCTCAGAAATGCCAAGTCATCTCTGGCCCAGCCCGTTGCTGACTTGTGGCTAATGTAAATCCATGTTTTGCTCACTACAGTAGTCAAACTAGGATGGAAAGCTTCCCACTCCTTAGAGCCACCTGACTTGGTCCTATTTATATAAAAATAAAAGTCTGAGTTTAATCCAGACTTCTGAATTGCTTATGTAGCCCACAAAAATTCCCTCTGTCACAACTTTCTCCCCTTCTTCTCACCTAGAAACCACACCCCTGAGATCCGACACTCTGATCCCATTCTCTCATTCCCAGGTTATTCTTAGCTAAGTGTCAAAAGACAAGAAGTTTGTTTCCCCATATTTTCTATTCGTTCTTGGATAATTTTATACTAAGTTTACCTCATCCAAGACCCATCCCCACTTCCCTACCCACCTAATTTTGTGTCCTCTTTCTCTTTTTAGAAACCCATCACATCTAACTTGCCCTACCTATATGCTCTTACGTGTGTGTGGATTCACTGGAGCATGGTTGACTCCACAGCCTTAAAGAGATCTGACATCCCTATCCCAGCAGCTATCAATCGCCAGTAGTTCCTTACCCAATAATGGGATGTCTTGCTCATCTCTTCTCTCCATTTGGAGAGTTTGTCTGACTTGCGTTTTCACAGGTCTTATACATACTGTCAACACGGCTGTGAATTCATATGTGCAACTACCCTGTTGTGTCTGGAAGACATTGTTTCCTTGTAATGTTAGAAATAAGTTTGCTCTCTCTCTTTCTCTCTCTCTCTCTCTCTCTCTCTCTCTCTCTCTCTCTCTCTCTCTCTCACACACACACACACACACACACACACACACACACACACACACACAAAGCATTACTTCAATTGAAGTCTCTTGGCAAGGCAAAACTTTACTCTGATCAAGAGATGTACTAAACATTAGAGCCAGAGAGCAAGCGCACTGGGTTGAGAGAGATGAACTTGGTTATTATCAAACGTAGGTGCTGTCTTTTTCCTATTGGCTAGGATCTGGTCACAGCCTTTCAAAACTGTCTAGACTTAAGAGAACCAGTACAAAGAAAATGAAGCAGAGTGGAAAGGGGTCAGTCGCTTAAATTCTGAGGAGGTGACAGAGCCTCTGTGTAAGCAAGGGCTTACCAGGTTTGGGGTGTGTGTGGAAGGGATTGAGATATTTACACAAAAGTCTTACAAGGTAGGGAAGAAAGATTTAAATTCCTTGTTGTAAACACAAGTTTTACAATGTTTGATAAAAAGACTAATATTTAATGTTCCTGGCGGTTGTAATTCACTGCATCTGCCTCTTAAAACCTTTCTGTTCCCTCTTCTGCAGGGATCCTGAGCCTGGAAAGGAAGGGCGTGGTATGGATGGCCTATTAGGGCTGAGAGTCCTGCAGAACCTCCATTAAGTCTACCTCAGTTGGGGCTCTGTGCTAATCACCATTTGAGAGCAAAAAGAAGCTCCTCTGCTGAGGGATCAGGGATGCGCTAATGCACTGTTAGGGACCAGTGTAATACTGCATCCATTTAGCAGACAAGAGCAGTTGGCTCTCTCCTTGGCACCTGTAAGATAAAATAAGTGGCTTCCTCCCCAGGCTGCTTCTGGTTGTGATGCTCGTTCCAGCCCCAGAAAAGCAGCTAGAGCATTTACATTACTTTAAAAATTATGAAAAATGTTTCTAAATGTGAATTTATCTAGATTTTCTAAGGCCAGGACTAATTCACCACTGTAAAATTAGAAACAAATTCTCTGGTTCTGAAGCAACAAGCTTTTCTTTAAAACGTTCCGTTCTTTGTGACATTTATGAAAAGAAGTGGCTCAGAAGACAGATTTCCTGTTTTTCACTTTCTTTGAGACAGGGGTCTTTCTATGTAGCCCTGGGTGACCTGGTCTTGAACCCAGAGATCTGCCTGCTTCTGGCTCCTACGTGCTGAGATTAAAGGCACATGCCACCATACCCAGCTTCCAGATTTTATATTTATGAAGCCAATTGTTTATGTTTTCTGCTGATATTGTCAAGTTTTAACTATTTAAGAAAGCGAGTCTAAACAAAGTCAAGGCTCATTTAAATATCTGTTTATGTCAAAATGCTTTGATGATCATCTTATAAATAATTATTATTTTAAGGTGAATTTAATGTATTTAATACTTATGTCTGTCTCTGACTGGAAATGTACAGAGCTATGAATTTACATTTTATCTGAATATTTTGCAAATGTTGGCAGAGCCAAAGTATGTAAGCTGAATATATGCAAAGTTATCAGAAGTGTTCTTTTCCATACAATATTGCATCTAGACTTTCAACATATGAAGAGGACTTTTTTTTAAAATCTTTGCTATTTTTTTTATCAGTATCTTTCAGAAGAAAACCCTGCCATTTGAGCAGTCCTGATATTTAAAACTGGGGTCTGCATCTATTTGCTTTGACTAAGCACTTTCTTATTGTACATGCGAGACACACTTTGTGCATCAGAAAACGAGTCTATTTGCAGTCACTGTCATGGCCCCTAAATCTTCAGGAAGTCTAAAGTTTGGAAACAATGAGACGACTCAGCCGATGAGGCTTGTTGACCTGTGTTTGATCCCTGAGACCCCCATGGTGGAAGAAGAGAACTGGTTTCTGCAAGTTCTCCTCTGACCTCCACATACGAATTATGGCACACAACACATACACACACACACCACACACACACACCACACACACACACACACACACACACACACACTAAATAAAGTAAATACAATAAAAAGGGACTCATGTTTTCATTTTTGCAGTTGTTGTAGACTTGTTATTTAATAAGCTAAGAATCCAAAATTTTGTATTAAAAGCAAAAACGAAAGTAGAATGAATTCTGTGTGTTAATTGTTGGCTTTCTTCGCATACTTGAATGTATTTATATTCATTAAGTATATAAGACTTCTAGTATACAAAGTTTAAGAGAATAGGTTTCCAAGCTGTGCCCTCTAAGACACATTACTGGTGATTTGAACCCTCTTCTGGCTGGTGTGCATATGACCCTAATTGTATTATGATCAGGGCATTTATTGATATTTATTTCTTTTACTATATATGGGTGTTTTGCCTGCATGCGTGTCTGTGTACCACTTGTGTGCCTGGTGTCCTCACAGACCGGAGTGGGTCATTGGATCCCACTGTGGGTCTGGGATCAGAACCTGCACCTTTTGGAAGAAGACCCAGTGTTAACCGCTGAGCCGTCTCTCCAGCCCTTATGACCAGATCTTTAAGCAAAGATAACGAGACCGTTTTATCAGCTCTTTGTCATCCAATGTTCTCTGCAATGTTCTGGTCATGAAAAGTCTAAGACTTTTGATGCCACAGTTTTGTCTTCTCTAAAGAATTTACAACCAGACTGTTGAAAACGGACGCTAACGTGTGCTCGGTAGTCAACTGGTTTTCTTTAGATATTTGCTCTTGTTGACTATGTTTGTATTCTGTTGTCTGTCAACACCCCATAGAATTACAGTTGCTTACAAAAGAGCCCGAGCACTATGTTTGGCTATGCCAAGACATCCAAGGCAAGCAGAACACATCTTTAGGGCAGGAGCAGACTTTAGGAATTTTTACACGAAGTCCAACATATCACTCAGATCTCTCAAGACGGAGGTCTAAACACAGAGGGAAGTGTGACTTCTCTGATCGGAGCTGCCGTACTTTAAAGGAATCTTTCCCTCTGGTTACCAGACTGTTGAAATGAGGGACCCCAAAGAACTAAAATAATCCCCAGGACTCCCAGTCTGAAGGACTGGAATGAGGGAAGCCCCACTGCCAGCTGGAGATGGAAGAGATTTCACAGTTCTGACAACTTCTGTGAACAGATGCGTGGTCCTGGCTTTTGTTTAGTCTTTCCTGTAAAACTGAAACACTGCTCAGGAAAAGGTGGAGGAAAACCAGGGCCCACTCTTTCCCCAGCGGGGCCACACTGCAATAAATCTATTTCCCTTGATCAATTTGCCTCCTAATTTCTTTTAAGAACCTGTGTGTTGGGAGTAGGGTTGGGGTGGGGCTAGAGAGTTGGCTCAGTCCCCAAGGTCGACTTCCAGTGCCGATAGGAGGCTCACAACCACCTGTCCCTCCAGTTCCAGGGCATCTGATTTCTCCTTCTGGCCTCTGTGTGCACTGTACCTAACCCCCTCCCCAACACCGCCCCCAGTGCACACAGATAGAAAAAAACAGATAAATCTAAAAATAGAAGCAGTAGGTTTATGGATCTAAATGCCCTGTTTGTTCAGGAGAAGGGGTTTATGTCACCCCTTTCGGCATAAGCCGTGACCAGGTGAGATGCCCGTTGAAGCTTAAAGAAAGTACAGAATGGGTAGGGGAGAAAGGCAGCTGGAAATATCAGTCATGACCCTGTGACCCAGGACAGAGGGGGATGGTGACACTTCCTTATTTTACTGTGTGTATGCATGTGTGGACCTTTGTTTTCGTTCCTCTTGTGCCCTTAGCATAAGATATAATGATTTTATGTCACACTATTTAAGCACTGTTGATTTTATATGACAGTACTAAGTTTTGGGGGTAGCAACGAGAAGGTCCAAGCCATCACTCAAGGACTTGACCTTTTTTTTTTTTCCTGTAGGAGAGGTTAGTGTATTTTCAGTTGTGTCAAGTTGAGTAGAATTATAAAGTCATTATTACTTTTCTTGGAGACTATGTAGGCTGTAAGGAAATTTGGACAGATACCAAGGCAAAAAATAGATCTGTGATGGTTTATTTGTGTGTGCTTGTGTGTGCAATGTGTACATGTGTGTGCACGTCTGTGCAGGTTAGCTGCATGTGGAGTCCAGAGGTCAATGTCAGGTGTCTTCCTTCCTTGTTCTCTTCCTTATTTTTTGACACCAGATTTCTCACTGAACCTGGAGCTCAGGCTGGTTGACGAGCAAACCCAGGAGATCTGCCTATCTCTGCCCATCCCCGAGCCTTAGCCCCAGCCCCAGCACTGGGGTTTCAGACAGGCAGCACGACCCCTGACTTTGTTATGGAGAGCAAAACTCCAGTCCTCATGTCTATGTAACAAATGTCCACGAAGCCCTCTGCCCAGCCTTGCGATGCTAAATTTTCTCTGTTGACATGACGAGGCTGGATTAAACATTAAACAATCTGGGTATGAGTGCTTCCGGATGAGATTAGCAACTGGACTGGTGGACTCTGCAAAACAGATCACCTTTATGAAAGTGGCCACCGTCCAGTCTGTTAGGTAAGCACTTGGGTTGAACAAAGGTCAAAGGTTCACCCCGTTTGCAGATCAGAACTTCCGCCATTGGTTCCCTGACTGGCAGACTCTCAGACAAGAACAAACTGGCTTTTCTTGGGTCTGTAGCTTTTAGATGGCAGGTTATGGTACTTCCTACTCTGTGACTGCATGAGCCAGTTCCTCAGAATAATAAATCTCTCTTCTTCTTTACATACAGTTTTAATCAATTATTTGCTTTTATTGAGTCAGGGTTTCACCCAAGTATCCCTGAGCCTCAAGTGACTACATAGCTCAACTCCACCTTCAAAGTTTAGATCTTTCTCTCTCGGCCTCCCGAGTACTGAGATCACAGGCCTAAGTCTCCAGATCCAGCTCTCCACACATATAATAAACATATAGATGTTTACACTGTATGTGCATTAGAAATATAAAACATTAACTCTGTTACTCTCAAGCACCCAGTCTAATACATTCTGATGAGCAATTTTCAATAAATTAAAAAAGCTAGAGTCTTTCTTGCACTTTTATGTATGTATGTGTGCATATTTGTGTGCATGTAGGCACACTTGTATGTGAGTATGGTTGCAGAGGTCAAAGGGTAGCCCCTGGTGTTCCTCATGTGCCATTTGCTTCTTTCTTTCTTTCTTTCTTTCTTTCTTTCTTTCTTTCTTTCTTTCTTTCTTTCTTCCTTTCTGACAGAGTCTTTTACTGGCCTAGAACTCACCTGGTGGTACAGGGCCAGTGAGTCCTAGGAATCTGCCTCTCTCGACTTCCCAGCACCTGTATTATAAGCATGTGCCACCATTCCTGATTTTTGTTTTAATTTGAATTCTGGGGAGTGAACTCAGATCCTCATGCTCTTAAGACAAGTGTTTCACTCACAAAGCTGATCCAAGGCCCCACAGTTCTTCCTTCACTTCTTTCTTTCTTTCCTTTGTGTGTGTATGAGGTATGGATACATGCGTTCACGTGTGTGTTCGTGTGTGTGTATGTGTGTGTAGGCAGAGGTCAGAGGTCACCCTTAGGTGTTTGTCCTCAGGCAGAGTAGGCTGAGCTGGCCAACGAGTCTATGTGATCAGTTTGTATCCAGATTCCTAGAGCCAGCATTGCAAGCATGTACTGCCGCACCTGGCCTTCTTACGTAGGTGTTGATCAAACTCATGTCGCCTTGCTTGCATGGCAAGGGTTATCGACTCAACCATCTTCCTAGCCCATCATTTAACTGTTTTTCTCAGGGCTGGAGAGATGAGTCAGAGGTTAAGTACACCATATACACAACAAACAGTTAAGTGAGTAGAAAGTAGGAATTCTCTGGGGCTGGAGAGGTGGCTCGCAGCTGAGTGTTTACTCTTCTTGCTGAGAACCTGGGTTCAGTTCCCAGCAGGCTCACAACCTCCTATGACTCAGTTCAGGGGATTTGACGCCTTCTTCTGGCTTCCACAAACTCATGCAATCATAAACCCACACTGGCAGGTACACAGTAATAAAAAAATCATTTTTTTTTAAAAGCAGGACAAGCTAGGAAGGCTTTCCTGAGCCTCTGAGGCTTAGGAGCCAGGAGGTAAGAAAAGCCACACCAAAGCTGGAGAGTCAGCTTCTCTTTAAATAAAAGATAGCTTTATGGACTGTCTTAATCTTTGGTGAGATCACAGCGGTGTTTTGCACACCCTGGGAAGATCACATTCTTTCATAGCTCCTTTCCTGCCAGGATGGGTGCAGTCTGGGGATTTTGAGTCTCACTTGGTTAGGGGAGACCTACTTTTCCTCAAGAGATAATTTGGCCCTGTGGAGGCTACTTCACACTTGCCAGTGCAGTAGTCTCAACCTTCCCAACGCTGTGACCCTTTAATACAGCTCCTCATGTTGTGGTGACCACGACCATAAAACTATTTGAGTTGCTGCTTCATAAACTGTAATTTTGCTGCTGTTATGGATCATAATGTAAATATCTTTTCAGAGCTAGAAGTTTGCCAAAGAGGTGGCAACCCACAGGTTGTATTAGAGGATCTGGCTGGTCTAGCTAGTGAGAACCCTGTTTCTGGCCCTTGGTGAACTGAGACGGCTCTGCCCATACCTCTCCCATTCCCCCCAACTTCCCCCAATTTTTGTGCACACCACAGTGCTCAGCCCTGGGCTGGAGGACCTCTCTGCTGCCCCAGGAGATCTCTTTCTTTGACACTTGGCTTAGTTCCCTTGCTCTGCTGGTGCCCTGAACTTTGTCTCTTTTTCTGGGGAGCCTGTTTGGCTCCATTTTGATTCTTTCTTTTGCGATGGGCTGGAAGCTCTCCAGGCAGTGACGTGGCACCTCTATTGCCCTGGTCATTTGATTTCTTCCTCTTAGTGACCACGATTCTGCATCACCGCTGTCTAGTGTCGTATATTGTATGCAGCTTTTAGTTTTCAAAGTGGGAAAGAGTAAATTCAGTCTCTGATGTTCTAACATGGCTGAAAGCAGGATTCTGTCTGAGCCACAGTTTTTAGCTCAGTTGTCTCTATCCTTATTTTAGTGAGAGTTTTTCATTAGAAGACTATTACACATGAAGAAAGATTACAATTATTCATAAAGTTATATGCCTTTTCTTCTTAGTTTGTGGGTGTAACAATTTATATGCACAGAACTCTCATATAAACGGAATGACCTTTACATTTTCGGAAGGAACACTTCTGTGTCTGGTACTAATTTTGTAGGATAAAAATAATATTGGCTGAGCCTGGTGGCACACGCTTATAATAACCAGGCTTGCAGGAGGATTGAAAGTTCAAGGCCAGCCAGGGCTACATAGCAAAACCTAGGAGCAGCTTGTCTGGATTGATGGCATCTAACTAATTCACAAAGAGTCACAAGCTGGACATACGTAGAGAGTGATATATGGTTTCTGTTTATTTGTTAGTTTTCCCCCTGAGACAGGGTTTCTCTGTGTAGCCCTGGCTATCCTGAAACTCACCTAGTAGACCAGGCTGGTCTTAAACTCACAGAGATCCACCTGCCTCTGCCTCCCGAGTGCTGGGATTAAAGGCGTGCCTGTGTTACCACCGCCCAAGTGTTTTTGTTTTTACCTCCAACAAAACGTAATTCTCATGATCTGACTGACAATTTAGAAGTTTCTTTCATCTTTCATTTTTTGACATTTAGAAACACTTTTCATATTCTAGAGAGATTGAAGTTGTTCACAGTGCACTATCGCTCCTTAGCCACCAGCACTTCTGTATTTCAGTTTCCATGGCTTGAATCACTATATTTTCAGGGTCACTGATTTTTACCTTCAGTGTCTACTCTCTTCATCTCATCCTTTGTACTTTCATGATTACCATTGTAGGTTTTCTTTTCGACATTGTAGTTTTAGTCTCAAAAGTCCAACTTAATTGATTTAGTCATTCATTTATTAAAGATGGAGACTTGTTATGCTATATGGCACAGACTGGCTATGAATTTGTGATATTCTCACTTCCCCGTCCTGACTTGCCAGGGGTGGACCATCATGCCTTGCCCAACACAAGGTCATTTCCTCCTCATTGTCCACCTCACCCTCCTCCTGCCCCTCCTCTCCTCTCCTCTCCTCTCCTCTCCTCTCCTCTCCTCTCCTCTCGTCTCCTCTCCTTTCCCTTACCGCCTCCTTTTTCCCTTCCCTCTCTTCTTTTCTTCCCCCTCCCTCTTCTCTTTTCCCCCTCCCTCTCCCTTCCTTCCCTCTCTCCTTTTCTTCCCTTATGTCTTCCCTTTCTTCTCACTCCTTTTCTTCCTCCCCCTCTTTTTCTCCCCCTCCTTTTCTTCCCGCTCCTCTTCCCCTTCCTCCCCCTCCTCTCTTCCCCCCCACTTTCCTCCCACTCTTCTCCCCCTGCTCTTCATGCTTGGAATCCAACCCACAGCCTCTGCACCAAGCTGAGCTACTTCCTTTGTCCTCAACTTCAACGTTTTCGAAAACTATCTTTCAGGTAT